>NC_139681.1:78631780-79831780 GCF_964106915.1 Podarcis gaigeae
AATAATGGAATACTGAATGGTTTAATTTATGTAAAATATGCAGGAATTTGTGATATACAAAACGAACCATGGAAAGAGGAGAAAGGAAGTCACTGACATTTTAAGGTTGTTTAAATGAATATATATATATATTCTGTTTTACAATTTAGAATATATAAAGAATGTTTGAAGAATGGGTATGCTTAGCCTGGAAAAGAGGAGACTCAAGGGCTCTCAAGGTGGGTAGGACCTGAACCAATGGATTCAAAGGGACTAGCCTCTTTTTCAAAAATTGATTTTTAAAAAAGATTTTCTTGTGTAACAATTTTTTAAACAACAACATCATATAATACAGTACTATTACAATAAAGTATAAAACGTAAAACATATTTTTAAAAGAAAGTTAGAGGAAATCTAACACGCTATACAGCCACAGGGATCTTCATATATAACAACAAATACTGAGGGAGGAGGCGTCTGATTATAAAATAAAAATAAAGCTTCATTCCTCTGCCAAAATTCTGAAGAATGCAAAGGTTAGGTAGCTTTCAGAGAAGTTTCAACTCCTGGTGGGAGAGAGAGGTGAGGACACAGCTGAGAAAGCCTACTTTGAATTCTGACAGAATTCTGACAGCTCTAATTTCTTGGGTAGGTGGAAGTTCCTGGGGAGGTGATCCAGTGATATTAATATGTGAAGAACTTCCTATTATTAGCTTCAAAGGCCATGGCAGTAGTAAAGTTGATATTATTAGCTTTCCGTATTTCACACTTGATTTTGTTTTTCAGGTGACGGAGCACATCTTGCAGTGTGTGGGCACAGAGTGTATTTCTTCACTACTAAAGGCATGTTTCAAGCATGTGCAATGTAGCTGTGCAGGGGCCCCAGTAATAATAAATAATAATATTCTTTTATTTATACTCCACCCTTCCCAGTTCAGAAAACCGGGCTCAACAAATTTAAAACACTTAATTCATGCAACAACAAAAAAACAGCATAAAATACAGTATAAAACGTGAATAACAATAAATTCAGAATTCAAAAATCGGTTTAGGGGGGAAATCCACCCAATAAACATTGGATGATCACCAGGGCTAGCTGTCTGAATTAGTCCTATTTGGGCCAGTGAGGAAAACCAGGGGAGAATTAGCAATGGGATCCCAGAGCGGTTAATTTTCATAAAACGGGGAGGGGGAGGGAAGGAAAAGATCAAGCTAAGTTCAAATTGAAAGCCAGACGGAATAGCTCTGTCTTACAGGCCCTGCAGAAGGAAGTTAAATCCTGCAGGGCCTGGTCTCATGGGACAGAGCATTCCACCAGGTTGGAGCCATCACTGAGAAGGCCCTGGTCCTGGTGGAGGATAATCCACAACCAAACCCACTCTCCTGGCCTCTGACTTACATGCCATCATTGGCTCTGTGTGCATATACTGGGATGGGGAAACTCAGACGCAGGGGCTGAATGTGGCCCTCGAGGCCTCGCCATGTGGCCCTCAGAATTCTCCCCAGATCACACCTCTCCCCTACCTTGTTTTGCACCTCTAGGATTTTTCCTAGGCTGGATTGTGTCATCAAACTCTAATAATCGCTCTTGCTTGCCTGGATAGAAGACAGAGTGGGTTGTGTGAAACTGTGTAAAAATTGACGTATTGTCAGGCTTCAGGGAAATGGCTCCCTCCCTCCCTTTGGCCATGGATAAGCAGAACAAAGCAAAAATAGTCTCTTACCAAATAAAGATATTTTAATGACCACAGTGAAAGAACAAAGAGTCCATTCTTGGAGTAAAGGTGCTCCCAATTAAGGTTTCCACCCACTTCCCCCTGAGTCATCCTCATCACTTCCTTGTCTTGCAACCTGATCTCACACCCACTGTGCCTTCTGTGCAGCTACCTTATCTAATCTCATTGACCTTGGACTGATCAGCTGGACACTTTCCAGCAAGCCGGAATCTGTTAACTCTCTCTATCTCTCCCAGTTCTTCTTCTTCTGCTAGCTGTTCACCACCCAGTTCTTCCCAACTTTTGTCTTCTGAACTATGTACCTCCATGAACCACTGTTCCAAATCTATACTGTCCCACTGCTCCTGGGAAGATTCAGGATCCTGATCAGGAGCAGGGGGAGGGGGAGGCTCCCACCATTCCTCATCTGTGCAGCCCTCCTCAGCAGGGTCCCTGACACGTATTGTACAAATGTAAAACTTGTATCCAGTGCTCCAACCATTTTTGCTTTTAGCCCAGCTTTGACATCTGACTCCCAAAAGGTAGCACAGAGAGGAATGTGGTCCACAGGGTGATATATGGCCCTGCTGTGGGTTAAACCACAGAGCCTAGGACTTGCCGATCAGATGGTCAGTGGTTCAAAACCCCGTGACAGGGTGAGCTCCCGTTGCTCAGTCCCTGCTCCTGCCAACCTAGCAGTTCGAAAGCATGTCAAAGTGCAAGTAGATAAATAGGTACCACTCCAGTGGGAAGGTAAACGGCGTTTCCGTGCTTCTCTGGTTCACCAGAAGTGGCTTAGTCATGCTGGCCACATGACCCGGAAGCTGTACGCCAGCTCCCTCGGCCAGTAAAGTGAGATGGGTGCCGCAACCCCAGAGTTGGCCATGACTGGACCTAATGGTCAGGGGTCCCTTTACCTTTACCTTAACCCTAATGTATAGAGCTTCGGCACATAAGTTGTGTTGTGTTGTACTTTTGTACTGTTTTATTGTTGTTAGCCGCCCTGAGCCTGGCTTCGGCTGGGGAGGGCGGGATATAAATAAAAATATTATTATTATTATTATTATTATTATTATTATTATTATTATTATTATTATTTATTTGTGTAGGTTATCTCCATGCGCCGAGGGACCCTGTCAAATCTGGTTCCGAACAATCCGAAATTGGATTGTCTTCTGCAATGTTCAAGCTGCTTAATCACCCAGTAGGGACTGACACTGGCATGCCTCTGTTAAAAAACATCTGCAAGGACTGTACACTAATGTCCACCTCTCAGTTGCCAGCTTGCCATATGGTCCCTGATTATATGGGACATGAAATTGGGTTCAGGCCAGCCCAGTGCATTGCTAGGGATGACGCTCTCTGCGAAGGTACCGGGATTTG
The DNA here is from genome assembly GCF_964106915.1 of Podarcis gaigeae. Lineage (NCBI taxonomy): Eukaryota > Metazoa > Chordata > Lepidosauria > Squamata > Lacertidae > Podarcis > Podarcis gaigeae. The sequence continues at coordinate 78,634,858 of NC_139681.1, forward strand.
TATTCTGATGACTACGTACTGTAACTGAGGAGCTTTCATTGTCCTTCCCAGTATTATTGCCCTATAAAAATGGATAAATGGCTCAGAACTGCTGCTCAGCCATGCATATAAATGGTACTTTAAACCCTAACTGGAACGTTTATGTCTAAACATTTGGTCGCAGTTAAATGAATGGTAATTGGCTTAACAAGGATCTATAGAGATGTAATTGATATTACTGAAATTCTTCCAAAAGAGAAGGGGGTGGGGAAAGCACTGGAAATAAATGGCTTCACTCCATACAGATTTTGTGAAGCATGCAATAAGTTGATATCATAGGGGAAATCACAGTCCATCAAATTTCCTAAGATTGCCTGGAGCAAGGGCCTAGTTGCCCTCTAGATGTGATGGACTCTTAACTCTTAGCAGCCCCAGCAAGCATGGCCTGTAGTCAGGGATAATGGGAATTGTAGTCTAACACATTGAGGTCAGGGAGCATCAGAGTGCCTTTGGTCTACAGAATATGCACATAAGAACCAGTTTTTATATTATTATTTTTTAAAAAAGGTTTTTCAGGCACATACTGGATCCTCAAGTAGTAAGCCCTGGATCCCTTAGAAGCTGCAACAAGTTGATTAGCCTGAAAGTCTTCCTCTGTGGATAAAAGGCTATTTCAACTCTTTTTGCCGGACTTCCAAATTAGGTTCTGGAAGTTCAGGGGAGCGGAATCAGGTTCAGCCACAGTAACTCGTGCTCTTTTCTTGGTCCATGCTAACCATGTGGTGGGTGGAACTGTACTTTTTTTTCAGGCGGGGAGAACGAATTCCTATGCCCCACAAATAACGCAGAGATGCATTTTAAATAAATGCACACATTCTACTCATGTGAAAACACCAGGCAGGCCCACGAATAACCCAGAGATGCATTTTAAATAAAAGGACAGATTCTACTCATGTAAAAATACACTGATTCCTGGACCACCCATGGGCCGGACTGAGAAGGCGATTGGGCTGCATCTGGCCCATGGACCTTAGGTTGCCCACCCCTGGTATATACCATATACCAAGCTTATGTATTCACAGAGTAAGACTGGTATTCTTCTCATTTTCCTGCAGAAAGAGGAACACCTACATCAGAGGCACGTCCATTTACAATGGACAAAAAACATGGTTTAATTAGCCGGCAAGAACAAGTATCTTAAGCAACAGGAGTGCTTTTTAATGCTTCCAAGAACCTGAATCCCACCAGAGTGTCTCAATAGGTATGAAGTGGATTGTTTTTTATTCCCCTCCCACGAAACTACAATTACTTCCCAAATTACACTAGCAGCAACAGCCCTGTCAATGCAATCAGTAGAACACCGGCAAGGCCTGTGATTATGCCTATTGATTCCGGGGCACTGTAATCTATACTATGTAATTCTGATCTTGTGTCACTACCCATTTGTTTTAGTTCACCAAGGATGGCAAACCAATGCAGCCAAGCACAATGCCTGCGCTGAGAAACTGCTAATTGCCAGCGTGCCGGCAGCTATCGATGGGACTGACGCGGTGACAGTTGGTTGGAGGGCCCACTCGTCACCTGTGTGCCTTCCACACATCTATTTAAAGAAGCAGGTTGGGAACGCAGCAATACACACGCGAGTTGCTTGGTCTGTAATTGGGTGTTCTGCATCTGCTCCTAGAAGTTGCTGGTGCAAAAGATGGTTAGAATAGCTGTGGCCGAGGAAGTTGGATTATGAGATCAGCACAGCCCACGTGCAGAAATCTCGCTTTGGAAATTCTAGGTGTTTTACATGCATTGCTAAAAGTAATGAATGCCTTCTGAAAATATGCTGAAGGAGTGCTCAGGTTTCCTATAACACACACACACACACACACACAGAGAGAGAGAGAGAGAGAGAGAGAGAGAGAGAGAGAGAGAGATTGCATACATTTCCACATTTGCAAAGTTAAGCGGAACTGATTTCCCCTTAAGGAGCTTAACAGGATGTATGATGGTTTCTGATTCAGTGATAGTCAAAGTTCACATGCTCAGGAAACTCTTCAAATACTGACATTAGGACTTCAGGCAGCCGGAAACAGACAGAAAGCGTTGTTTCAGATATGGCTAGTTCTGGGATTAGATCAACGCTTTTGGAGTCTGTTCCCCATAGAGGAAGTGTGGGCGGGGGGACAACCTCAGGCCTGGAAGCCAAATGCACCCACCCCCACCCTTCTCTATTTGGCCCTCAAAACGCTCCCTGGGTTACAATCTCCACCAGGCCTGTCTATGATCACCTAAAGTGGTTTTGCCTGACTGAAAAGGGTCCTTCAACTGTGCCAATGCTCCAGTGACTAAAATGACTAACCCTGGGTGATATCCAGCTACGTTTTACTCAGAGCGGATCCGCTGAAATTGATGGTTCTAATTTAGTCATTATCATGAATTTCAGTGGTTCTACTCTGTGTAACCCTTCAGCTGACTGCCACCCCCTTTGTCCAGTTAACATGCCTAATTCTCTGTTGTATAAAATGTACTTCACAAAACATAATGAGCTAATTAAAAATCGTGGCACTGCATGTTTAGTTTTCTTACTTAAATGAGTTCTGAGGATACAAAAATGTCAAATTTTTTAAAAAACACATTAAAATAATAGAGGTTTTGACATCTTGTTAAGCAAATCACATTCCCATCTTTACTTTCTACCGTTATTTAAATGAAATGAAAAATAAGTCTCATAAAGGCATACATCATAGGTTTTTTGGAACATCTAGTGTCATAATGGTGACCACAGTAATTGACACCTACTCTGCTGAATGAGAGTTTTGGCTTCAGCTCTGGTTGACCACAGCAGTGGCAGTTGACTCTGCTTTCAGAATCAAAAGCTAAAGTGTCTGGTTAGATAATGAAAGAGACAGAACTGTGAAAATTAGCAGTAATGAGAGAGAGAGAAAGAGAAAAATGACTGCTGCACATTCCAGAAGTATTTTGTGAAGATCAATTTCATACCAATTGCCTTGAAACATCTTCGTGTGTGTGTGAAATGATCAAGTCCTGAAGAATGTGTGGTAGGTAACATGTGAATGATATGATTCGTCTTCCACATCAGCCTAGGAAAGAGACGCACCATAAGAACATAAGGAGAGCTTGCTGAATCAAGCTTGTGACCTATCTAGTCTAGCATCCTGTTCTGTTTTTTGGTTGGTTGGTTGAAAGTTGCTTTGGGTTAAAGACTCTTTATGTATGTGACAACAGCCACACAGATGCTACTAGCCCAAAGGCTGAAAGAAGATAAAGTCCCCACCAAAGAGGAATGGCAAATCAAGCTGTTGGACTATGCCAAAATGGCAAAACTAACTAGAAGACTCAGGAACCAAGAAGAACTAAACGTCAATAAAGAATGGGAAATTTGTTTATAATTTATCTAGGAGATCACTGTAAACAGATGAAAACACTAGCAGGATTTTAATAGCAGTTGTAATGTTATGAACATTATGGACAAGATGGGAAGATACAAAACATGGATTGTGGAATAATATGCAGTTAAGAGGACCCATGGAGGGGAAGGTGGGAAGTCCAGAGATTTTGAGAAATCTCTACATATGGATATGTAATTTGGATTGTTATAAACTATTATTTGTAAAATCAAATAAAAATTATTACAAAATAATAAAATAAAATGAGCACTCCCCCCCGCAAAAAAATAAAGTTACTTTGGGTTGCTTTGGACAAGATAAAGCAACTAAAAATGTAATTAAATCAATATAATACAGAATAACAATAACAGGGGCCACCCAGATTCCTGTGGGAAACCCACCAGTAGGAACTGACCACAAGAGTACTCCTGTGGTTTCCAGCAACTGGCACTCAGAAGCATTAGGTAAAGGTAAAGGTAAAGGTAAAGGGACCCTTGACCATTAGGTCCAGTCGTGACTGACTCTGGGGTTGCGGCGCTCATCTCGCTTTATTGGCCGAGGGAGCTGGCGTACAGCTTCCAGGTCATGTGGCCAGCATTACCATCATGAATATTCAGAACACAGCCATCATGGCTTAAAGCCTTCTTCTCACTGAATGTGTCTGATCCTTTTTTGAAGCCATCTAAGTAGGTGGTTCTCATTTCCTCCCGTGGGAGAGAGTTCCCATGCTGGGTGGGGGAGGGGACCTTGTGATGCTCAGAACCGCCCCACCCAAAGAATACAGACATAAAAGGAAGAAATACAGGTAGCTCCCAATCAAGCAACCAAAAAGGCTTCTTTTTCCTTTTTTAGAGGAAGGAGCCTTGGTGGGCACCAAAGGAAGTATCTGAGGGTGTTGTGGTGCCCATGTGTAGCACATTGGGGACCCCAGAATTGTCTTCCAGTCAAAAGCAGGCAGTACTAGGCTAGTTAGACAAATGGTCTGTCCTGAGGGACATCCAATTTCCATTGAACAAATCGGCACAAATTGTTCAGATTGTTTCACTTGTGCTTGGTTCAGGCTTTTAAGCCGGTGAATTCTAGGCTTGCTGGTATTTTAAGGTAAGAAAAAAGATGAAGAAAACTGCAACTTTTTCCTTGTGTATTGGTTTCCCTCCCTCTGGAAAACAGCTTCCCAAACTTTTGTTAGCTTAGAATGGCTTGTAGAGTCATAATGGGCAAGAGTGAAAAGCTGTAACTGTGGGAGAAGGTGTGCCAGCAAATGAATAGGGAGCACAGGGATACGTTCCAGCCGGGAAATGTTCCTGAGAGCCGTATGAAAGAATATATAGCAAAGAACAGACGACAAAGTTGGGCAGAAAAAAGTCGACAACAACTGTTGTTCTTTTCATTTTAGTGCTCTGTGGGTATCAAAGCTTTTTAAATTTAGCAAAGTGAAAAGAAGCCAATCAGTTTCTTCAATGCCCTTCACTGAGACTCCAGAATACAGTGGTACCTCAGGTTACATACGCTTCAGGTTACATATGCTTCAGGTTACAGACTCTGCTAACCCAGAAATAGTGCTTCAGGTTAAGAACTTTGCTTCAGGATGAGAACAGAAATCGTGCTCTGGTGGCGCAGCGGCAGCAGGAGGCCCCATTAGCTAAAGTGGTGCTTCAGGTTAAGAACAGTTTCAGGTTAAGTACGGACCTCCGGAACGAATTAAGTACTTAACCTGGGGTACCACTGTATAAGCAAATGGATACATAAATAAGTCCCAGGGCAGATGCTGCCATGCATATGGTTGAAAGTTCTGTATCTGGCCAGTGATCAGGGATGATGGGAGTTGTAGTCCAACAACATCTGAAGTGCCTCAGTTTCCTCATTCCTGACTTTAAACACCAGCACTTTGAATTGGTCTCAGAAACATACTGTCAACTAATGCAGCAAACAAAACAAAAACAAAAAACAGTGTTAAGTGCTCAGACTTTCTGATCCCCATTGATTAAGGTAACCACATTTTGCACCAAGTGAGGTTTTCAAACTAACTTTAAAGGCAGCCCCATGTAAAGTGTTCTAGAGTACTCCAGCTTAGGGGGGCAGGTAACCAATGAATGGATAACTAGGGCCTAGTCTGGTGTTAGAAGCCTTTAGCATTTCAAACGCGAAATATTCTTACACTGAACACTTGGAATAGGAGTGGATAAAAATAAAAATATCAGAGGAGATAATGTATCTAGGGAGGCATCTTCTATATTTCCACTTGCTAAAGGTTGACTATCTCAAGCTCACAAAAGAAACCAATATTGTTGTTGGATTTCTTTCTGCTTTTTAAAAGGTTTCAAGGTGGGCTATCTGGGAACACTTGAATGCATTCCCTTCTGACATTTATTCAAAGGACAGGAGGGAAAAATGTCAGAATGGCTTTTGGAGAGGTAAGTAGTGATTTAGTCCTTTCTTGCTATCTCAGAAAGGCCGGGTCTGTCACTATATCATTTGGAACAGATTTTCTAGCTGGCTTCTTGTCGCTTAAGCTTCTGAGTGCAATACGTTTGTGTCAATATTGCTGTCTATAAAAAATGAGATGGGGAGGGCTCTTCTAACTGTAGGATGGAAAGGCAGAAAGAGAAATGATTGTTGCTGTTACAAAGGGGGGGAAATTGTTCACAAAAGGTCGCTTTGAAGTGTTTCCTATCCGAGAATGCTGTGTGAGGTCCAAAGTGCTCTGTGACTGTAGCACTACTGTTCTGAACAATAACATTTCAACTGTGGTTTAACTAACTTGGGTAAGTGGCATTTTAGTTAAGAGAACAGAACTGAGTTTGGTTACAGCCTTTGCTTCACTTGCCAGTTTCATTTCTTCTGGAGTGTTTTGGGTCTTCCCACAGCCTTGCATCCTCCACAAAAGGGAAGAAATTCAATATGATGTGCCTTTAAATGTATTTATTTCATACAGTGTGTGCACTGCTTGTTTATATCTCAAAGCAGTTTTTTAAAATAAATAAATGTGAACATGCCTAATTCTCATGTTCCAAAACGATATGAGAACCAGAAATTTCCTTCATAAACTTGCACTTCTCTGAATTTCGCATGGCTGTTCTCCGGCCAAGTGATGCGTACAAAATTGCATGTGCTAGCATAATGTATCCGTGTAAATGCATATATTAGAAGGAATAAATGCATGATAGTAAGGGAAATTGCTTTGCAACAAAGTGTATATTGGGATAAATTCACAGTAAAATGCTGATGGCCTGACCTGATCCATCTCATTCTTTTTATAGCTTTTAATGATGGACATAGCTATTTTGATACTTTAATTCATTTTAGCAGCTTTATTGTTGCTTTTACTGGTAATGTCTGTGGCTTTCTTGTTGTCATCAACTTGTTACTTTTTAGCTTTGTTTGTTACATTAGCTTCCTTGAGGCTAATGTTGGGAATGTGGGGTATAAATCTAATGTGTAAAGAAAGCTTGCAAGAGCCAATCGGACTGTGGTGCTCCAGAAATATTGAGTGCATGAATAAAAAATAATCAAAACAAAAAAAATTCCTTCCAGTAGCACCTTAAAGACCAACTAAGTTAGTTCTTGGTATGAGCTTTCGTGTGCATGCACACTTCTTCAGATACACACGAAAGCTCATACCAAGAACTAACTTAGTTGGTCTTTAAGGTGCTACTGGAAGGAATTTTTTTTGTTTTGACTATGGCAGACCAACACGGCTACCTATCTGTAACTAAAAAATAATCATTAGGGAAAATAGTCTTGAAGGGGCAAATTGCAATGGAGAAAGGTTGAAGGGTGCAGTGCTTAATCCACCCTCCTCCCATCAACCTGCCATTTGTTCATGGCAACTTTGTCTCTACAAGATGCTTTTTCCTTGCTTGCTTGGAGACATCCCAGGAGTGTGTGGAGTGGGGTGGGGATAAGGAAGCAGCACGGGAGAAGTTGAAGCTGAAAAGTCATGGGCAGGAAAAGGGTTAAGTACTCCCTACCCCACTGCTTGTTGTCTTTGTCCATGGAGTTTTCTTGGCAGGGATACTGGAGTGGCTTGCCGGTTCCTGCTCCAGGTGGATCACGTTTGGTCAAAACTCTCCACTATGACCTGTCCATCTTGGGTGCCCTGCTTGGCATAGTTCATAGCTTCTCTGAGTTATTCAAGCCCCTTCGCCACAGCAAGGCAGTGATCCATGAAGCTATGTTAAAGCTATGGTATTTCCCAGTAGTACAGTATGAAAGTGAGAACTGGACCATAAAGAAGGCTGATTGACGAAGAATGATGCTTTTGAATTATGGTGCTGGAGGAGACTCTTGAGAGTCCCATGGACTGCAAGAAGATCAAACGCATCCATTCTTAAGGAAATTAGCCCAGAGTGCTCACTGGAAGGACAGATTGTGAAGCTGAGGCTCCAGCACTTTGGCCACCTCATGAGAAGAGAAGACTCCCTGGAAAAGACCCTGATGTTGGGAAAGATGGGGGGCACAAGGAGAAGGGGACGACAGAGTATGAGATGGTTGGATAGTGTTCTCGAAGCTACCAGGCTGAGTTTGACCAAACTGCAGGAGGCAGTGGAAGACAGAAGTGCATGGCGTGCTCTGGTCCATGGGGTCACGAAGAGTCGGACATGACTAAACGACTAAACGACTAAACAACAACACCCCACTTCTTCTCCAAGTGTCCCCTTCCCAGATCTGTCATTCTGTAGCAGCAGCAGCCATCTCATTGTTTACTATGCCCATTTGTTTGCAGATTTCTTTTTTCACGTTTCTGTTAAAGCTGTACTTAAAGTCTGACTCTGTGTTCATCCTTCTAGGATTTCTACAACATGAGCCTATTTGACACCCCTCAAGAGCTGCTTCTTCAGTCTGGGGTTCTGCAAAGCAAATCCCATTGCTTTTAAAGTCCTCTTTTGCTGAGTCTTACACTGCGCAGAAACCTCTCAAGTTCTTACCTCTGCATCTTCCTGTGCCTCACGAGCTTCTTCATAAAATCGTGGTGGCGTGTAAATATTTTTATGTTTTCTCTGGCAACGTATATCGCTGCGGTTTCCATAGTAAGAAACATATTATTACGCTAGTAAATACAGCTTGCATTCCAGGCTGCTCCCCTGGCATCCTTAGATGTTACAAGCGAGAATTGTAAGAATGGCTTGTTTGCAGGGTTTTCCAGTAATCAGAGTGCCTTGAACTTTTTCTGCACAAAATTTCAACTTTCTACCTATATTGGAAGTCCTATAATTGTTTGGAAACTGAGAGAGTGAGGCCTCAACCATCTCAAGAACATAAGGAGAGGCTGCTGCATAAGTCCAGTGGTCCATCTAGTCCAGTATTCTTTTCTCACAATGGCCAGTCAGATGCCGGTAGGAAGTCTGCAAACCTGAACACAATGAGATTCTCCTCTCCTGCCATTTCCAAGAACTGGGATTCAGAGGCATACAGCCTCAAACTGTGGCAGTTGAGCACAGCCATCATGGCTATCATCATCCATTGATGATGATAATAGTAGTAATAAATTTTATTTAAACTCTTCCCTTCCCAGTTCAAAAACCAGGCTAAGGGCAGCTAACAACAAATTTAAAACACTTAATTATAGAAGCAGCATAAAATACAGTATAAAAACATGAATAACAATGAAATTCAAAAATCAAAACTCAGCTTAGGGGAAATAAGCATTAGATAATCCCCAGGGCTAGCTGGCTGAATTGGTCCTACTTGGGCCAGCGAGGAGGCCAGGGGAGAATTAGCTGTGGGGTCTCAGAGTGGGTGATCTTCATAAAGGGGGAGGGGGAGGGGGAGGGGAGGGGGAGGGAAGAGAAGGGAAGGGAAATAAAAGATCAGGCTGAATTCAAATTAAAGGCCAGGTGGAATAGCTCTGTTTTACAGGCCTGACGGAAGGCGGTTAAATTCTGAAGGGCCCTAGTCTCATGGGACAGAGCATTCCACCAGGTCAGAGCCATCACTGAAAAGGCCCTGGCCCTGATGGAGGATAGTCTGACTTCCTTAGGACCCGAGACCTCTAAACTATGGTTATTCATGGACCTTAAGGTCCTCTGCAGGGCATACCAGAAGAGGCGGTCCTTCTATCTAGCCTTCTATCTAGAGCTGCCCAAGTTGGTGGCCAACATTGCCTCTTCTGGGAGCAAATTCCATAGTGTTGTGTGAAGAAGCACTTTCTTTCATTTGTCCTCAACCTTCCAACATTCAGCTTCATACAACATTGCAAAGAGTCTTTGAAATTTGGAGACTGTCAACATTCACGTGTAAATGTTGACCATGCCAGCCAGGCAACTTTTGTGAATAACTGCAATGCACCAGATGCCCTTGCTTATCAGACATATATCGTGGTGAACAATGAAGTCTCATTTATGCAACTGTCAGTCTTCATGAGTGCATCTCTGGGCTTTTGGACAGGCACAACTTCCTTTGAAGATTGTCAGCAATCCTGATTGAACAGCAACATCCACCACATATCTGATGTTAGCTTTGACATAACACAATGCACACACTCAAAACACTGCTTTGCAATCAAGACTAAGCAGCGGCTAGCCGGCTACCATTGTAGCTGTTGATGACATTAAGATGATTCATGCATGCAGCCAAAGAAATCATTTCTTCTAATCAAGATTCTGAAAGCTGGTGGGAAAGCACAATGTAAAAATAGAAACTTCAGAATACAACACTGGGGTGATTAATCACAATGTGCCCCAGCTTCTAATGATTTTGTGTGATGAGGTTTGACTTCTATTACCATCGGAATTATTGGCCTCTTTCTTTTTCTTTTTTTTAAGAGTAATTAACTATTAATTTGAACGTTAATGGCCAATATGTGTCTCTCTGGTTCTATATCATGACACACATCATAGTGATTCCTGCCTAAATATTTATACAAAGAAGAAAGGGATTTGCTAGTCATAGGCATCATTTGCTTCTTTCAGTGCTTGTAGGACATTTCACTGCTCTCTGGAAGCAGAGTGCACTCTATATACAGGGTCTGCTCAAGGCATTTACTTGCCTTGATGGCAACTAAAATGGCAGTGCCCACAATCCACATACAGAAGCCAAATGCACTGGCAGCTGAATCTTCAGCAATGGCAACAGGTAGCTAGTTTAGGGGGTACAGAGTACAACTCTGTCCTCCAGCCTCAATTGGGATTCAGGAGGAATGGCTGGGGGTTGCCTTGCTTCTGCCACCCCACCCCCAAGCATCCGCCTCCTGAGGCAGTTGCCTCACCTTTCCTAATGTTAGGGTCAACCCTGGTCTTCCACATTGATAATAATAATAATAATAATAATAATAATAATAATAATAATAATAATAATACAGTGGTACCTCGGGTTACAGGCGCTTCAGGTTACAGACGCTTCAGGTTACAGAATCAGCTAACCCAGAAATTGTACCTCAGCTTAAGAACTTTGCTTCAGGATGAGAACAGAAATTGTGTTTCGGCGGCGCAGCGGCAGCGGGAGGCCCCATTACCTAAAGTGGTACCTCAGGTTAAGAACAGTTTCAGGTTAAGAACGGACCTCCAGAACGAATTAAGTTCTTAACCCGAGGTACCACTGTAATAATAATTTATTCTTTATACCCTGCCCATCTGGCTGGGTTTCCCCAGCCGCTCTGGGCAGCTCCCAATAGAATATTAAGGACACAATAAAACTTCGAACAAAAAAACCTTCCCTAAACAGGGCTGCCTTCAGATGTCTTCTCAAAGTCAGATAGTGGTTTATTTCCTTGACATCTAGTGGGAGGGCGTTCCACAGGGCAGGCACCACCACCGAGAAGGTGGCCCTCTTCTTCCTTCCTCCTCCTTTTCTTGCCACAACAAGTAATAGGGAAGTGAGACTTTGCTGCTCCCTTGGATATGCATAAGCCCCCATAACTTAACAATGTTCACAGCAATTGTACAGACTGAACCTAAACACCTAAGAACATAAGACAAGGCTTCTTGATCAGGCGAATGGACCATCTAGCCCTAAGTATCTTGTTCTTGCAGTGGCTGACCTGTGGGAAGCCTGCAAGCGTTCTGCCCACCTGTGTTTCCCAGCAATTGAAAATCAGAGGCATAATCCCTCCTTCAACGGATGTTGAACCATGGCTAGTAGCTGTTGATAGCCTTGTCCTCCATGGATTTGTCTAATCTTCCTTTAAAGCTGTCCAGGTTATTGGCCATCACTGCCTCCTGTGGGAGCGGGTCCACAGCTTAACTATTCTGCTGCCAACACTTTACTTGAAAAGTAGTATGAGTTCTAGGCTTTGCATACAGGTGAAATAGTGGAAGCCGTATATGTCTGAATACGAGTTGCTGGGAATCGTACCTGTTGTGCTCCTACTTGTGGCATCTGGCTGGCCATTCAGAGATCAGGATGTTGGAGCAGATCCAGCCAGGATTTTCTTATGTTCCTGTGTTCATTTGTATAGATACTTTGGCAGTTTGCTACATGCTATAAAGATAGCTTAAACTGATGATTATGATAACAATAATTATGATGCTGAGGATGCTAATTTTATTATTTATATGCCACCCATCTGACTGCGTTGTCCCAGCCACTCTGGGCAGCTCCCAATAAGATGCTAAAATTGGCATCTGTGACGTGTCAAACTGGACAAAGTCCTCTGGAGAAGGAGCCAGTTGCTTCAACATGGGGCTCATTGTCCACATTACCAGCCTAGTAGGACAAGCTTTCAACCAAAGTGAAATAGAGCTCGTGAGTGGGCGATACATTTCTCCATAGTTTCATTCTTCTGACTGAGATCTATTCATTGTTCTGGAGGGAATTGCTGTGCCACTCATGTCCACAATGAGTTACGCCAGCTGGTAACTTATGAGAGGTGAAATTAATTTCACACCAACCAGATATTATCGTTTAAGGGTCATTTTTATTTCTTATTATCAATTAATTTAAAAATTGGAAGCTGAGCTCCCTCATAGCTGTGGGGGGATTAAGGAACATATTCAGTGATGTTCCCAACAGTAACTACCTGCATTTATGTGAAACTTCATTAAGAGTTTCTCGATTAGATCCTAAACTTTTACTAACTTGAGAACTTGCCCATTAAGGCAGAATGCTAAAGGGATGCCACACTCATACAATAGTATGATAGTTGTGTTTGCATCCATCTGTCTTAGGGGGCAATGGAAGAGGGTGCATTTGGGGGTGAGGACAAGCTGTTTGACGTTTGTAGCTCCTGCTGGGGCCATAAGAGAGCAACATGGGAGAGACATGTTGTCATCTGGGGCAGATGAAGGCATCCAGTTGTGCTGCTGCAAAATACACCTCTTTGTGCTCCTCCCAGAGGTCATTTCTCCTCTGGTCACTGCTATGGATGCATGACTTGACCTCCTGTTTCCAGGCACTGTGGTCGTCTGCAAGGGATTCCCACATAACAGGGTTGATGTTGCTGCCCTTCTGGTCCTGCCTGCACACATCTTTGTAATGCAGAGTTGGTCTGCCAGTCAGTAGTAATAGATGGAATATATTGGGGACGCAGGTGGCGCTGTGGGTTAAAGCCTCAGCGCCTAGGACTTGCCGATCGAAAGGTCGGCGGTTCGAATCCCTGCGGCGGGGTGCGCTCCCGCTGCTCGGTCCCAGCACCTGCCAACCTAGCAGTTCGAAAGCACCTCCGGGTGCAAGTAGATAAATAGGGACCGCTTACCAGCGGGAAGGTAAACGGCGTTTCCGTGTGCGGCTCTGGCTCGCCAGAGCAGCGATGTCACGCTGGCCACGTGACCCGGAAGTGTCTCCGGACAGCGCTGGCCCCTGGCCTCTTGAGTGAGATGGGCGCACAACCCCAGAGTCTGGCAAGACTGGCCCGTACGGGCAGGGGTACCTTTACCTTTACCTTTACCTTTATTGGGGCTTCATATTTTTTTCAGTTGCCTGTGCTGTTATTGACACTTATTCTGAGGCTGAAAACTATTTGGCTGGGCTGAAAGAACAATTCCTCCATGGGGCCTTGGGGTCTTATGACAACGATGGGACTCTCCATACTTAACTTTCCCCTGCTCTTTCCAGGCACACTCCATACTTTAAAGCTCAATGTCTGAGGGCTTTAGTTTAGTTTTTGCCCCAGAGCTTTCCCCGTGTAAACCCACTCTTTAAAGCTGCATCAGAGCAAATGGCAATTTGCGGAAAACCCAGATTTCTACTTGCTGCAATTGAGCTCTAAAAGGTAGGTTTTCTCTTGGGAAAGTTCTGGTGCAAAAGACAAAAAGAGCCCTCAGACACAGAGCTGTAGACCTCTGCCTGGAAAAGGAGGTGCAAAAGACAAGTGTGGATAAGCCCTAGGCCTATCCATTGTTCAGCAACCTGGTGTCCTCCACATGTTTGGACTCCAACTCCCATAATTCCTAACCAGCTGGGCCAGTGATCAGGGACAATGGGAGTTGTGGTCCAAAACATCTGGAAGGGTCCAAGGTGAAGAAGGCAACAGCAACATCTTTGCAGGAACATACACCGAGTCAGACCATTTAGTTGTGTATGCATTGATCTAGCAGTGGCTCTCTGATGTTTCAGACTTTCCCAGCTTTACCTTGAGATGCCGTCTTCATTCATTGGGTCATGTGCCAGGAGGGAAAAGGTGTGGATTAAAAACTAGATTAAAAACAGCATGCTGCAGACGAGCAAGAACTCTGGATTAAGAAAAACTATACTTTTGTGCAACAAATGAGTTGATGCGTATGCAGTTTGGACTGCACTGTGAATCAATAGTTTCAGAAAGAGGTACCAAAAAACCACCATTATTTTCTTGGGCAGGGAGGTCTCTGTATATAACATCATTCTTAGAGTGACAGTTCTTCATTTATAGTAATTGTTACACAAACTAAATTGGAATACTGATAATGATATCGCATATGCCCTGAAAATAGGACGATTCTCCAGAGACAGGGTTGTAAACAACGAAGGCTTACGCCTACTTGAATTATGTAACAACTTTAATTTGCAGATTGTGAACGGTTCAACAAAAGGCGATAGAAGCGGGGAGTTTACATACTTCTCCCCCCGAGGATGCAGTGTCATCGACTATATTCTTGTCCCTTATAATATTATAAATTCGATCATGGACTTCAAAATTGGAAGGCGTACTGAAAGCGACCATCAGCCATTATCGTTGTCTATTAACTTAAAGGACGAAATCAAAATAACTAAGTACAATATCATAGAACCTTCTCAATACAAACAAATGACCCAATTAAAATGGTCCCAGGAAATGAGTGCAGCAGTGGGGCAAAAACTTACAGCCAACCTGAGAAAACAAGTATTATCCAACTTAAAGTCTACTAATTTCTACAGTGATATTCCGAAAATTTATAATGAAATCTTCCAAATGTTTGTAGAGCTTAGTACTCCACCTAAAGTTTGGGTACTTAAACATAGCGCTAGCCCTTGGTTTGACGATGAATGTTTCCAGCTAAAAAGAAAACTGCGCCAAACATTTAAAAATAACCGCACTAAACTAGAGCCCTCTTATCTTGATGAAAAAAGAAAATATCACTACATGCTGGCCGAAAAGAAACAGAAATACGCAACCCAAAAATGGCTACAATTATTCGACTCAATTCAAAGTAAAAACAACAAAGCGTTCTGGAACCTAGTGTACGGAGGATTGAAAGCCGAAAATCAACTAACTCTACCACCAATTGCAGAATCCAAATGGTCCCAATACTTTACATCTGTATTTAACAATCCACACAGTGAACTTAAAGGAAATGAAACCACTAAAAACAAAATTAATAAACTCCAAGAGTGGCCAAGGGTAGAGGAAGAGGAAATTAGAGCGATAGTTAAAAATTTCAAATCGGGGAAATCTCCTGGGCCAGACGGTCTACCAATAGAATTATTTAAGACCTATATAGATTGGTGGGCAGAACCCTTAGCTCAACTGTTTACTCTTATAGATAAATACGGGATCATACCTGAGATATGGCTAAAATCAATAATTATTCCAATCTTTAAAAATGGCGACCCAAAAGAACCAAGGAATTATAGACCGATAAGCCTACTATCAGTGATAGGGAAAATCTACGCTAAGCACCTCTTATCTAAACTTCTTACCTGGATGAAAAATCTAAACTTACCAGGGAAAGAACAAATAGGTTTCTCCAAAGGTCGCTCTACATTAGACCACTGCCTTATACTTATGCATCTGGTTGAAAAATACAGATCCCAAAGGCAATCTAAGATATACGCTGCTTTTGTAGATTTTCGTGGTGCATTCGACTCAATTGACCGCCCAAAGCTGTGGAGGAAACTCGCAGAATTAAAAATTGATCAGCGCTTATTGATTCTAATGCAAAATCTACACTCTTCCAATACCTGTCAAGTCAAACTCAACACCAAAGGTCACCTTTCATCAGACATCCCAAACACGAAAGGGGTAAAACAAGGGTGTATTCTTGCCCCCTTTCTATTTAATTTATTCTTATCAGACTTGCCAGATTACCTTCAAAAAATAGAATCACATGCCCCTAAACTTAATCAGAAACCAGTTCCTCTCTTATTATACGCAGACGATGCTGTCCTACTATCACTAACGAGCTTGGGTCTGAAACGTCTTATATCTTCACTGATCCTTTACTGCGAATGTAACAAACTCTCTATAAATTATGAGAAGACAAAAATTTTGGTCTTCTCGAATGGTCGGAAATTAGAGAAATGGAAAATAAGAGGGCAAGAAATCCAACAAGTGAAAATCTATAGGTATCTGGGAATCTTATTCCAGAGCAATTTAGGGTGGGCTACCCATCGCACAAATGCCATAAAACAGGCAAAGTGCACCTTATCAGCAGTTGCCCGCTTTTATTATCAGAAAGGTAATCAATTCATTCCTGCGGCCATTCAGATATTTCAAACAAAAGTGCAATCCCAGATACTCTATGGAATCCCGCTATGGGTCCAAGCATATAACAGTGATTTAAAAAAGATTCATTCCAGCTTCCTGAGACGTATTCTTGGACTCCCAGCTGTGATCAAATATGAAACAATGTGTGCAGAAATAGGCATACACACAATGGAATATTGGGCATGGTCCACCTCAATAAAGTACTGGTTACGCTGCCACTTTCGCTGCCCCCCATCAAGTCTGCTCGCTGATTTGCTCAAAGACTCCTATAAATCAAGTTGGTATCAGCACCTCGAAAAAAAGATTGAATCTTTAGGTATCGAGCTGGAGCCCCTGTACAATTCTAATGAGCAATACATTTTTCATAATATTCTAACTAGACTAAAGGATGTCGAGAGACAAAATATTATGGCAGCTGTAAACAAAATTTGCTCCCCCATATTCTATGATTTAAATATCTTAGATAGCAGAGCCAATTACGTCACTAAATTAATAATTCCAGCCCAACGTAGGGCTTTTATGCTGGCCCGTTTGAATGTTTTTCCCTCAGCATTTGTCAGGGGAAGATATCAAAACGTTCCTAGGAACAAGAGATTCTGCAGATGTTCCATGAATGTCCCGGACACTGTTGAGCATATTCTCTTTCATTGCCCACTGCACAGTACGCTCCGTCAACGCGTGCTGTCCCCTCTTTCGGCTGGTCTGGAACCCCAGCAAGGTGAATGTGTGGGACTCTACCTATCCGACGCTGACCAAAGGGTAACGGCGGGTTTAGCCGAGTTTTTGGTAGCAGTCCTCCAAGGAGCAGGTTAACAAGGAAAACCACTGATTCTAGACGTATATATATATATATGTATGTAGCCAACTGCAGCCTTTTTATATATATTTCAAGGCTTTTATATGTTATTTTCTCTTTTATGGTTTTATTTGTATAATGCCTAATAAAGGTTTGATAAGTAAGTAAGTAATTGTTACAGCTTCCAGAATGATGCAGCGAAGGATGGAAGGTTCCTATTGCCTCTGATCTTTTGTATGCCAACATCTGCTATCTGGGGAGACTTTAAACTGAAACATTTAGGTCTCAGCTACATGGGGATGTCTAAAGAATTCAGAAATAGCTCAGATATGCTTGTGAACTGTCCACCTTCGGTTACTGGCATTCCACATCACAGAGGAGGGTCATCCAGGTTTGGGCACCAGCTGTGCAGTTTTCCCGTTTCCCGTTTCTGAAGTAGGTAAAACGTGCCGTCTTGTTCTAAGCTTCTTGTTTCGTTCTGTGCTAGTAAAATGATACGCCCCGAAAGCTACATTGAAGATGTGTGCTTAGAACAGCCTTGGCCAACCTTTGCCACCAGATATTTTTAGATGACAACTCCTATCAGCCCAGAAAGCTATGCAACAGGTTGGTGAAGTTTGACTTTGGCCAACCAAGATGCAACCAGTGCCTGTGAATTCAGGTTGTATTAATTTGCCAACAATCCAAAATCATTGTGGTCATTGGAATGATCTTGTGCTGAGTTCATTGAGCCATGCATTGGCATTGGCAGAGGTGGATTTAAGGGAGTGTGACCAGCTCAGTCGCACTTGGGGGTGCCTCAACTATTATATAGAATGGAGTATGAGAGGCAGGGACACCAAACTTTGGTGTTGCACTGCTGAAATTTGAGACTCCAAGGTCAGCCACTGTGTCTGCCTTTAATACCTAGATTAATAATGTTTCTGCATCCAGAATGGTTTATAGCTGCTGTGGTCCACCACTCAGGACCAAAGTGAACATTACATGGGATTTCTGTGATTGGAACTCTATTTTTTGTTTTGTTTTTCCCAGAAGGCAGCCACAAAGCTGGGGGTGGGTGGGTGGTGGAATTAACCTGACCCAATGGTGGAATTAGCTCCTGACCCAATTTCCCAACTTCTCCCCACCCCACATGCAGAACTGCTGGTAGCCACAGAGGGGGGGGAGGGGAAGGACATGGGCATAAGGCCCATTTCCGCTGGTAAGAGCTGTTTGATGGTGGAACCAACTAGCTTGGAAAGTAGTGGGCTTTCCTTCATTGGAGGTTTTGAAAGAAAGTTTGGATGACCACCTGTCAGGGATCCTTCAGCTGTGATTCCTGCACTGCTGAGGGTTAGACTAGATGACACTTGGAGGTGGCCTTCCAAATCTACAATTTTATTATTCTATTATTCCACACCCACACCCACCTGGGACTGAGGTGCCAATAAACTTGGCCAGTGCCATTCTTAACGCTCTCATGTTGGATGCAGTGGGACTTCAAAAAGCTTATCTTTAGCTAGATTGTGCTAAACACACTGAAACGATAACCTGGGGGGGGGGGAATCTCTTTCAGCTGTCATGGGGGGGAGGTGCAGAGGGAATGAAACCAAATGGAAATGTCAATAATGAGCCCCTATTACCTCCAGTCATAAAAATTGACTTAATTGCTAGATCAATATGGATACATGCATTAGCACTGCCTGTAAAACTGCCTCGCTTCTTAGCATTCTGGGGAGAACAATCTTTCACACAAAACAGTCTTTCAAGTGTTTTCCCTTCCAGTTGAAATATTTATAAGCTCCCTTTCCTGCTCTCTGCCCACCGAATCTCTGAGTAGGACTGTGGCATTCTCTGACTCTGCCCTGGTTGAATGTATCCACTTTTTTTACATTCGGTTTTTGCTGACATCTATCCATATTAACAAACCATTATCATCGCCTTTTGCACAAATTTCCTTCAATAGATTCTCCCACCTCCCACCCACCCAACCTCATAGTGGAATTAATTAAGATGAAATATTAGTTGGGGGAAATAAACCTAAATCTCAGGGAAGGGGTGGGGTGTTAGGTTTTTCTTTTTTCAAAAGCAAACAAACAAACGAACAACCCCTCATGCATTGGTGTAATGCTCATTGTAACATTTGGTTAAATTAGTATAGTGTGGTTGGTAGGGAAAGAAAAGATGCTGAGGTTATCTGGGGTCATAGTTGGACGCATAATTAAATTCTCTTTTTCACTCCCTTCCTCCCACTATCCTCCACTGTCACTCCCACCAAACTAGAAATAGATGCTCTGATAATCATATTAAAAGTGGTTCTTATGAATTAATTATGACATATTTTTCTCATTGCTAATGGAAGGATTCATGCTGAGGTGATTTAAAAGAACACACACAGTCTTGTTTATAATAACACCCCCCCCCCAAAAAAAAAACCCCAACATTTTATAATGTTCTGTTGTCTGTAGAAATATGTGACTATGAAATTGAAAGGCCAACTCAGCAGAAACTGAGGCAATGAGGCAAAATCGGGGTCGAAATGAAGAAAGCAATGTTGATTTATGGCAGGCACACTGCGGTCTAGATGCATTTAACCTCTAAACTGTTTGTTTACACCGTTACACTGTACACAACTATTTCCCATATAGTCAATAAACGTTTTCCAATCTTCTTTAAGCGTATGTCCTTCTTGTTCTCTTATTCTATATGTTAAGTCTACAAGTTGTGCATATTCTGTCAACTTGAGTTGCCATTCTTTTTTGGTTGGGACCTCACTCGTTTTCCATTTTTGGGCTAACAAAACACGGGCTGCAGTAATAGTATACATAAATAACCTTTCTTGACACCTAGGAATTTCAGTCTGAATTATCCCCAACAGAAAGAACTATGGTTATAGGGGGGATACTTTTAAACATTTTTTTTTCAATTCATTATGGATCATTTCCCAATACTCTTGTACCCTTTTACAAGTCCACCACATATGAAAGACTGTTCCCTCCACCTCTTTGCATCTCCAGCACTTATCTGATTCAGTCTTACACATCTTTTCAAGCCTACTTGGAGTTAAATACCATCTGTGGATTGTTTTCAGGTAATTCTCCTTCAAAGAACAGCATGCTGTAAACTTCAAGTCACTTTTCCAGAGTTTTTCCCCCAGAGGTTAAAATCTATATTGTGTCCTATATCTATTGCCCAGTGTATCATTGAGGCTTTAACAAGCTCGTCTTTTGTTTCCCAGATTATACATTTTAGACAAAAGTTTTTCTTTGTTTTTTAGAAGTTCTTTTTCAAATTGTGAGCTTTGGTCTGAAAAACCGTTTTTTCTGTCTAATTTAAACATTTCATGTATTGTACCAATCCGTAACATGGCTCCTTACATTTTCCATTGATTTCAGTTTGGGTCCCGTCCCCCCCCCCCCTGTAAAGTACAGCAATTCCCTGTAAATCACCCACTGTCTATCCATATTAACTCTCTTAATAGTAATAGCCTCAACTGGAGACAGCCAGACTCCACCTTGCTTTTGGTCTAACATAGATCTCCCATTATATTGAGAAATGGGAGTCCAGCACTGCAATCCTATACACTTCTACTTGGAAGTAACCCCCGTTGAGTTGCATGGGACTTAGGCTGAGTGCATCGTATATTTAAACACATGGCCTCCCTGTGTGCATGTGTATTCAAGTCTCCGGTAAGTAATCAGCCATATACACATAACTGTATGCAATTAAAGCACACAGCTTCACCCAAGGAATCCTGAGAACTGTAGTTTCCTCCCCCAGAACTAGAATTCCTAGCATCCTTCCGCAGCCACTGAACTCACTGGGACTTGCATACACATGCAGAGGATCAGATGGCAAGTTGTAGGAGCAACAATTCTCCCAGAAGGATTTCCAGAGGGGAGGGATGGTGAGATGAAGAGAGAGGTGCTATCAGAAGCCACCTTTCATATGTCAAGCCTCTAGATTTGCATAGGTGCCATTACCCAAGGGCCTCTTCAGCAGCTGGTGAGTGCTTTCCTGGCACTAGAAAGCAGCTGGCAAAGTCTTTGCCTGCCCTGGTATGTGGGTGGGAATGAATTGAGGACATTTTACTCTGAAATCATAGGCATGCTCATGCAAAGCACCATGAGGTGCCCCTGATTTCCCTTTTCCTTTCAAGAGAGCAGATGCGGCTGGCCACAGTGCTGTCTCTCATTAGGGGTGGGGCTGGATCTCCTTGGTTCCAAAACAAAAACCCAAGTTCAGTTCTTGCATACCATCCAACATTTCTCTGATGAAAATAAGGACATCCTATTCCATACCCTAGCAGGATGCAGGTGGCGCTGTGGGTTAAACCACAGAGCCTATGACTTGCCAATCAGAAGGTCAGCGGTTCGAATCCCCGCGACGGGGTGAGCTCCTGTTGCTCGGTCCCAGCTCCTGCCAACCTAGCAGTTCGAAAGCACATCAAAGTTCAAGTAGATAAATAGGTACCGCTCCGGCGGGAAGGTAAACGGCATTTCCGTGTGCTGCTCTGGTTCGCCAGAAGCGGCTTAGTCATGCTGGCCACATGACCCGGAAGCTGTACACCAGCTCCCTTGGCTAATAAAGCGAGATGAGCTCCGCAACCCCAGAGTTGGTCACGACCTAATGGTCAGGGGTCCCTATACCTTTACTTTGCTCCATACTCTCCAACATTTCTCCGATGAAAATAGGGAGCTCCTAAGGAAAAGTGAGACATTCCAGGATCAAATCAGAAACCAGGATGCCTTCTGTAAATCCAGGACTGTTTCTTGAAAATAGGGACACTTGGAGGGTCTGTTCTGGGCATGTCTGGGTAGGACTGGGAAAGACTCATGGCTGAAAACTGGGAGCAGCCCTGTCAGTCGGTATAGGCAATACTGAACTAAATTGACCAACCATCTGTGAAAGGCAGTTTTCTTTGTTTAATTCCCTCTTGTGTGTTGCTCTGTGCCCAGGGTTGGCCCAAGACATTTTTGCACCTGAGGCAAACCACAAAATGGCGCCTCCGTTTGTAGACACATCAAGATCTGTTGCCCCTGTGGATCCTTCCACCTGAGGTGGTCACCTCACCTTTTCTCATGAGTGGGCCAGATCTGTTTGTGCCACACCCCACAAATATAATTCCTCACAAAAGGGCATGGGTTTGCCTGTATCGTTCAGCCTCTAGGAATTGCTTATGTCATTTTCATAGGGAAGCCAGAGGCCCCAGGAACTGCCTTCCTCTGCTTAATGTTTTGCTGAATGAAATCTAGGTTTAGAAAAAAGTGTATACTTACTTTAAGCATATTATTGGCTGCCGTCCTGCATATAGTGATGTTAAACATATTCTTATATTGTTACCAAATGGAGTTGAATAGGCATGGCTACTGCAAGCCATGTCATCACAGTCTCTAACTTTCTAGATTTTCTCATTCCTTGACGAAATAGAAAACGGTTTTGCCTTGTTGACAACAGATGTACCAATCTTCTCATGTGAGATTTGGGGCAAGCGGTAAGAAGTTTAACCTATTTTCAAAGAGATCAGTGAGGTAGACTTATACATTCAGAAGTCCCAGAGTGCTGAGAATTTCTACCCATTAATTTAATTAATCACAGAAATGTGTGGGTTTTTCTGGCCCTTTTTAAAACTTTCAAATGTAGAAGTCAGTGCAAAGTTTCAGAGTAAGAAAATTCTAACAAGAGTTGCTTAGCAGGATCAGGTATTAATTTTAATGGGTAGGGGGGAAAACTGGGTGGGGGAATAAATATTTCTGAAGGCTTTCAGCAGTATATTTATTTTGTTATTGCCTTCCACACATGTTTCAAGATGATGTGCAAAATGCAATAAAAACAGATTTAAAAAATAGAAACAACTCTTATTGTCTAAGAGCAAATAACAAAGAATACCAAACAGACACCCATTTCTGAGACCCATTCATCCAGCTGGGAAGGCTGGTCAGAACAAAAATATATTCAGTTGTTTCTGGAATCTTGACAGGAATGATGTTCTTCAGAACTGGAGGAGCCACACTAAAAGCCCTGCTTTGAGTTACTATGGAAGGTGCTTTTGGTATACAGTGGTACCTTTGGTTAAGAACTTAATTCGTTCCGGAGGTCCGTTCTTAACCTGAAACTGTTCTTAACCCGAAGTACCACTTTAGCTTATGGGGCCTCCCACTGCCGCACGATTTCTGTTCTCATCCTGAAGCAAAGTTCTCAACCCGAGGTACTATTTCTGAGTTAGAGGAGTCTGTAACCTGAAGCGTATGTAACCTGAAGCATCTGTAACCCGAGGTACCACTGTATTTGAAAATTGAAGGAGAAGCTACAATGACCTACTGGGTTTAGAAGGGGTAAGGTGGTCCCTCAAATTGAATTAGCAGAGGGACTATGGACAACAGATTAAAATTTACAGCATGTTACACTCTGAAGGAGAATTATATGAAAATGATGTATTGTTGGTATTTAACTCCTAGCAAATTAGCTAAGATGTATAAATCAAAGTCTAAAAGGTGCTGGGAATGTAAAGAAAATGAGGGTACTTTTATCGTATGTGGTGGTCATTTAAGATGATAAAAGACTTTTGGGAAATGATATATAATGAACTGAAAAAAATGTTGAAAATAACTTTTCCTAAGTAACCAGAAGCTTTTCTTTTAGGTATTATATGACCAGAGATCCTGAAGGACCAGACAAAACTATTTATGTATGTGACCATGACTGCACGGACTCTCTTAGCCCAGAAATGGAAAGATGGTAGAACTCCAACCAAAGAAGAATGGCAGACAAAATTGATGAACTATGCCGAGATGGCAAAGCTTACAGGAAGAATTAGAAACCAGGAAGAGGAGATTTTTAATAAAGAATGGGGAAAGTTTATAAATTATTTGAAAAGCTATTGTAAACAACTACATGCATTGGTAAGATTGACAGAAAACTTGTTGTAAAATTTTGAACTATGGATTGACAAAGGATTTATAAAAATAGAGTTATGAAAGAGATGCAGAGGGGGAAATCATTATATTAAGATCAACAATGGAAGGGGAGGGAAGTCAAAAGAGATTCTATGTTTACATATGTGTTTAATTCATTTGTTTATGTAAAAAAGAAAATGCAAAAATAATTTTAAAAAAATGAAGTGGGGGGGAGGTGGTCTCTCAAGTAACATGGGCCTCAGTATCAGAGTTCAGTAGCAGATTGGCAGCCATGGCAAATCCCTCAATCAAAGTGTCATATACTAGCAGTTGTTTGCCCCCACAAGCAACCTAGCCACCATGTTCTGCAGCCACTGCAGCCTCAAGGGTAGCCATACATAGAGTGCATTGCAGTTATCCAGTCTTGCTTTGAGAAAAATGACTGTGAAGTATACTTCTTTGCAGAGCACGCAAGACGTGGCGACAGCCAACAGCTGACATGGCTGTCCAGGTTAGGTAAATTCACAAAGAATAAAGCTATCAGTGGCTACTAGCTATGGTAGAGATCATGAGGAAGAGAGTGTTATTGCACCCATGTCCATTTCCTGTGTTTCGCAGAGGTGTTTGCTTAGCCACTGTGAGAACCGTCTGGATTAAACACAGCAATGCATTTAATGGGACAGAGCATTGCTTATTGCTAAAGGTATGCAGAAATCAAGGTCTATTTTGAGGTGGAAAACACATACATGGAAGAAGAAAGCTTAAGAGACAAATGGCTACTAGTCATGCCCCTGAGGGATGTATAGGGTGTTAAGGGAGGGGTAGTACCACTGGTGGGGGACACGTCATGCTCCTTCTGGGGTACTTTGTCCACCTTTGGTCCCCACCCTACACTCAGCTCTCACCTCCCAGAAGCTGTCAGCATGAGACAGCAGCCACACCCCAGAAATGGCATCCACTGGCGAGCTAAACCAGGTGAGGGTAGCCGATGGGTCTCAAACCCTTGTTGAGTAGGGACTACCCTTGCGTACAAAGACAGATTGAGAGGCAGATTGAGTGGACAAGACCAATAGCGGGTCCAAAGGTCAAGAAGGTGGTTCTTGCATATGCTGTAGTGAGGGGCAGATGGGAAGGTAGCCTATCTAGGAGAAGGAAAACTCTGATCCTAAACCTCTGTTGCCTACACAAATCTGGAGTGGGGTCCCTAAGATGGTTGGACCACCGTACACACTGCTCAGGCTTGCACCTCAAGGCGGTCATGTTGGTGCCACTAATGCACAGTTGGACTTCACCCCCAGAGGCTCACTCCACTGTCTCTCAAGACAGGCGGATGCCAACAATTCCCCTAACAGTTGCTGGGGATCCTGAGTGAGAGATTTCCATGGTACTTGTGGGAATGTTCAGGGATGCAGGAGAGGATACATTGTTTGATTATATCCTTTTCCAACTTATGTTAACAAGTTCCACAATTTAGCAGAGCAACATTCCCCTTTTTAAACTTGCAGCGGATGCGTTTGCTCAGCCTCTATAATAACTGTTCTGGTATTTTCCCCTTATTCCCTCATAAAAGATACGACACGACACAGTCTTCTATAAAAGTATAAAAAGAGTTTACTCACATTCTGTTCACAATCGGAGTCTGGAAGGCAGACTTAGCTTAGAAAAGTAAGATACACCTGGAAACTATCTCATAAGGAGACAGTCCCTTTGTCCTCTCTTGGCTGGAAGAAAGCATCTTTGGCTAAGCAGATGTTGCTTCTTCGATGCATGTAGTCAATGCGAGAGAGATGGCTGCCCTGCCCTGTGCTTTTGTCATTACCTGCACAGGTGAGGCCACACCCACCTCTAGTCACATGCAGAGGAAGTCTGTCCCAGCCCAGAAGGAAACAGGAAGTTTACCTGCTGGCGGGACAAACATTCCTCCCTATGTGTAAACATGTTCACTCTAGGAATGTTGTACTGGACTGCTCTTGTGTTTCACATCCCACAGTACTGATGTCCTGCTTGTGGACTTCCCATAGGCATTTGGTTGGCCACTGTGAGAGTAGGATGTTGGATGCAAAAGGCCTTTGGTTTGATTCAGCAGGCCTCTTTTCATATCCTGAATTGTTAGATATGAAAAACCCTCCCTGCAGTATACTAAGCACACATAATAGGACTTACAGATTATCCCTTAATGTGATTAGGGACAGAGTCTCTAAACAAGAAAATTGACACCAGAATGTATTGATGCACTTTGCCACTTCCCCAATGTTTGTTTCTGAATGGCAAATATAAAGAGACAAAAGGCAAAGCCAATTAATTAATTGTATAAAGACAGTGTATCAGCTCCTCTAAGACTCACACTTCCTTATACCCCCCTCCCTCCTTTTATTTTAAAAGTAAGGAAACACTTAATGCTGAAGAATTGCTGCATGTTAACACTGGAAAATTACAATATGGTGAAAATGATTTGGCACATTACATCCCAGGGGAAATGGACTGATGAAGGAAAGAGGCAGAAAGGAATATTTGAACCTTTATCACAAATGCATCGGGGGTTTTTGTTTTGTTTTCTGCAGTGAAATGTGGGAAGCAGCTGGTTCAGTTCTCTCAGAAGTAAATGGCAGCAAAATTGCAAGATATTTTTATGCAAGAGGCTGGGGTGCGTGGAGTCGTACTGGACCACGGTGCTCTAAAGGAAGGCTGAGAGCAGAGATTTGCCACCCACCTCAAATCTTAGCCAAGGCACAGGAGCTATGTTTAGATAGGCAACAGCTTATCAACACTTTTTCAGCTTTCTGCCTACATGCAGTTTTTTCTTTCTTTCGAAACACCATTAACGCCATTCAAATCGCAGTTGGGTGTGTGTTGTACAAAGGAACAATGAATTAACTGTGCATTCTCCTCTTACGTACAGTTCAGCCTCCGCCACCACTGTCTCTTCCCTTGAACCAGGAAAACATTGCTGTGGGCCTGCGCATATCTCCATGCAGCTCCCTGGCAAAGGACATAACTTACATAATCCTGTGGAATAAATACCTTCGTTACCAACAACACTTGCATTTAGCCTGAATTCAGTGACCCATGTTCAACACAGGGAGTTGTCAGAACTATACCAGTGGAATCTGCTCTTGTAGTTTTTGGAGGTTTTTAAGCAGAGGTTTGGCGCTGTGGGTTAAACCACAGAGCCTAGGACTTGCCGATCAGAAGGTTGGCGGTTCGAATCCCAGCGACGGGGTGAGCTCCCATTGCTCAGTCCCTGCTCCTGCCAACCTAGCAGTTCGAAAGCACAAAACTGCAAGTAGATAAATAGGTACTGCTCCGGCAGGAAGGTAAACAGCGTTTCCGTGTGCTGCTCTGGTTCGCCAGAAGCAGCTTAGTCATGCTGGCCACATGACCCGGAAGCTGTACGCCGGCTCCCTCGGCCAATAAAGCAAGATGAGCGCCACAACCCCAGAGTCGACCACAACTGGACTTAATGGTCAGGGGTCTCTTTACCTTTACCTTTAAGCAGAGGTTGGCTGGCCACCTGTCATGGACACGTTAGCTGAGATTCCTCCATGGCTGGGGGTTGGACTAGATGGGATCTCTTCCAACTCTACAATTCTATGATTCTGTGCAGCAATATGTTCCAGTGTGGGGTGCTCTGCTCAAGGTTGAAGACAGCCATGCCCTTTCCCGTGATACTCCATTGCATTCCCTACAAGGTCTGGGTTTTTAGTCTCCTTTCTCACTACAGACACTCAACATTATGTGCCACTGAACATGCTCAATCCTTATGGCACTGAGGTTTTTTTTTTTCTTCTGTACTTCTACTAACTTTGGGGTTCTACAAACTGGTGTTTATCTTGATGTTCTGCTAAAGCACCTAGATAGTAACACTATATTAAATAATGCTTTATTAAAGGCATGGGGAATCTGTGTTGCCCTCCTAGATATTTCTGGGTTGCAGCTCCCATCAGCCTCATTCGGTATGGTTAATGGATTAAGGGGGTTGCAGTTAAACAACATCTGAATGACCAGAGGCTCCCGGTGCCTGTTTCATCGTTTCATTTGCCAGTAACATTCGACCTCCCTGCTGCAAATCTCTCACTTGTTCTTGAATTGCTACAATATCTAAACAGGTTCTGCAGAACTATAAATTACTGGCTTCCGGAACGACGTAGCTCAGAAGACAATTTTCCTCCCACGACAAGAGAACGCAAGGCCAGCTCATCACAAACAACATGCCTTGAAGCCTTAGAATCTGAGATAACGGACATCTGAACCGCCGACAAGCTGGTAAATAAAGACCCATTCCTCATGCCGATGAAAATAGCCTTGAGGTAGAACAAGACACATTTTTTAATCATCTGTTTGGTTTGCGCGTTCTCAGAACAGAACTGAGTCAACAGAACGTTTTGTCTCTTGATGCCATGGAATGCTGCTGAAACCAGCTGCCTTCGCTAAGCAACTGAAAGTGATAGCTTAACATCACCAGACCAGTTTATTCTAGCTTTGATATGAATGGAATAAAGCCACATGTGTATGAATGTCGGAAATGTCAAGAAACGTCGACCTGGCTAACATGACACAGCAAGCTAAGCTTTTGCCTACAGAGACCATGTCAACGTGCAGGCTCCTGGAGAACAGCTTGCGGCCATTTTGCTGCTCCTTATGTACTGGTTTGGGACGTGGGTGGCACTGTGGGTTAAACCACAGAGCTTAGGACTTGCTGATCAGAAGGTTGGTGGTTCGAATCCCCACGACGGGGTGAGCTCCCGTTGCTTGGTCCCAGCTCCTGCCAACCTAGCAGTTTGAAAGCACCTCAAGTGCATGTAGATAAATAGGTACCGCTCCAGTGGGAAGGTGAACGGCATTTTCGTGCGCTGCTCTGGTTCGCCAGAAGCTGCTTAGTCATGCTGGCCACATGACCCGGAAGCTGTATGCCAGCTCCCTCGGCCAATAAAGCAAGATGAGCACCGCAACCCCAGAGTCGGTCACAACTGGACCTAATGGTCAGAAGTCCCTTTACCTTACTATGTACTGGTTTAGCCATGCCGAGCTAAACCAAGGTTTGCCTCAACCACAAGACAAAACGCTAAGCTCTCATTTCACTAACCGTAAACATTAGCCATGTGGAAGCCAAGGAAGCCTACAGGCAGTGCATGAAAGCAATATTTATTTATCTTTTACAACTCAACTTTATCTCCAAGGATCTCAAGGTGGCAAAAAATGGTGCTCTCCCTCATCATCAACAACCCTGTGAGATAGGTTGGTCTGAGAGGCAGTGACAGGCCCAAACTCACCCAGTGAGTTTCATGGCCAAGCGGAGATTTGAACTCTGATCTCCCAGCTCCTGGTTCGATACTCTAACCACCACACCACACTGGTTCTCACCACACTGCACTGGGTCTCTCCCTGCTGTTGCCTTCTAGCAAACTGGTATTCAGTGGTTTCCATGGTAACAGTCACTGACAGGCCTGCACGCCATGAATTTGTCCAACCCACTATTTAATCCATCAGTATGAATGGTCGCCACCACTTCCTGCGGCACTAAATTCCATGAGTTATTATCAATGTGTGATGCTGTTGTTATAGGTTTGTGGGTACTAAATGCCTGGTCTCAGTAAATGTTAGAATTTAATAAGCATTTGTGTGTTAGGACAGGGGCGTTAGACCCATGTGGGTATTTGATCCCTGCGTTAGACTTTTCTAAACCCTCTTGAATTAACAAGTGATTAAGGCAGGCTGGTGCTAATTAACTCAGACTAATTTCCTTGAGGGTGCAGTCGGGGTAGTGGGTCATCTCTCTGTGTTAGAAAAGCCAGAGGTTTACAACAGAGAATATAATGTGGGCCAGAAGCTTAGAGAGTTCTGCCCGGACACTGAGGTCCAGCACCGAGGGCCTTCTGGCGGTACCCTTGCTGAGAGAAGCCAAATTACAGGGAACCAGGCAGAGAGCCTTCTCGGTAGTGGCTCCCGCCCTGTGGAACGCCCTCCCATCAGATGTCAAAGAGAAATATAACTACCAAACTTTTAGAAGACATCTAAAGGCAGCCCTGTTTAATGGGTTATTGTATTTTAGTGTTTTGTTGGAAGCTGCCCAGATTGGTTGGGGGGACCCAGCCAAATGGGCGGGGTATAAATAATAAATTATTATTATTATTATTATTATTATTATTATTATTATTATTTTGAGGTTATGTGACAAGCAGAGTGCAGGAGGCAGAGAAAAATAGCCAGGGTCTGCTTAAACTGGATATTGTGCTTATAAGGAAAGCAAGACCCTAATGGAGTTCAATGTCGGGGACCCTTCCATTGTAGACTGGGGACTGAGCTATACAGCTGCAAATAAAACTTTTTATGTGTTGTAAAGTGCAAAATACAACTGTGACACTAGATGGTGACAGTAAGCTATGCTGAATTCAATGTATTTTTCAAAACGTTTTTTTTTTAAAAAAAAAAGCATTCTCACAGTGTTTTTTTATATGTGAGTAGATTCCACCTCAGGCTGTATATGTGTGTAAATAAACCATATATCATAGGTGCCACAGAGCCTCATGTACATGCTCTTTGTGGCTGAGCAGCTTCAAGGTCCTTGATTTCTCTTCTTATGGTTATCTTTAAACCAGGCGAGGACTAGTCAGCCCTCCAAATAAAGGACTCCCATCTGTATAGCAGGGAACATGGCCACCCTAATAAGCAGACCCAAAATGTCTGCACGGACGCTTTATTCCAGGGCACCGTAATTTATTCTTATGTGCAGCAATCTTATGCTTGCTGATCCGAAATGGCGGAGTTTAGTGCGAAAAACTGGAATTGTGTGACAAAAATGAAATACTAGGAAGGTGGTCCATAGTTGACTCCATTTTAAAGTAATCATAGTAGAATGGGCTAAATCAGCCATGAAGAGAAGAATCAGCTCAGCACAAACGAAGCCCTCGCTGGATGAAAGAAGTGTGTGCTCAGGATCATTTCCATGAATTACATTAATTATTTTACATAAAAATATGATTATTGTATTTATGGGCAATTCACCCTCTCTACCAAGAACATCTGCATCCCTTGCAATCTGCGCACTTGATGGAATTTAATTCAGATTCCTTTTATGCTGTTTTTGAATCCCTCTCCATAATCGTAATTACTATGAGTGTTATTATGCCTTTGGGTAATAGAACAGG
This sequence comes from Podarcis gaigeae, assembly GCF_964106915.1. Lineage (NCBI taxonomy): Eukaryota > Metazoa > Chordata > Lepidosauria > Squamata > Lacertidae > Podarcis > Podarcis gaigeae. The sequence goes on from NC_139681.1 coordinate 78,665,868, forward strand.
GCATGCAAATCCCAGACGGCTGCAAAATTAGAAGCTATTTTCCTTTTATGCTTATTAGACTGTGTGATCGAAAGCATGATTTAAACTAAAATCCTCACATCGTTAATGGTGTTTACAGTATGGCATGTAAGGGTTCCCCCTCCCCCAACGAATTGAACCACAATAATTATAAAAGAGATTTTTGCAGAGTAATCCTATCCTCAAGTTATACCTCCTCAATAGAGAGGGGTCTTTTCGAAACCCTCTTGTGCCAATGCAGCATAAAGCTACCCAGGTGGAAAAATTAACAAGCAACGTGATGTCCTGCACTAGCATCACAGTTACACTGGCAAAACTATGCCAGCGCATGGGAGGGAATTGATTTCAGAGCCAATGCCATTTTAGTGAGACTTACTCCTGAGTAAATGTGCTTGGGATAAGGCTGTACAGGGGCCCTGGCAAGAGCCAGATTTAATCAGATCTATGAAACGTACTAGGAAAATCACAGGCATGTGGTTGAAGATGAGGAGTACTTCTTCCCTTAATGCACATTGGTGGGCTGATCAAGTTAACAAGGTAAGTGTGAAATAGGAAGAATGTCTTGATTGTTGAAACACTAAATATATCAATCATTCACATAATAAAAAATTAGGAGACTGGGACTTTTGTAGAGAAAACGCCACCCTTATTTCATACAAAAGTCATCCTTTATTTTTTTCAGTGATACTTCTATTTACACTTTAACAGGCTCTATAGAATGCTAATTATATTCTGAGTGGGATAGAATTTGACCACAAAAGCCATTGTGGCAGACATTTTCCAGAGATAGGGAACTTGTGGCCCTCCAGATGTTGCAGAATGACATCATTCGTAATTTCTGTCAGCTCTTCTAGCAGGGTTTGGGGAAAACTGGAGCCTAACAACATCCAAAGGATGTTCCCTACTCCTGCCAGAATATATGCTGGCAAGTGTGGACCTGTGTGGACACCAGCTGCCACACTTATTAGGAATGATTTGTTTCTTCATCAATACAGTATATGTTTTTGCTTTTGCTCCAGTCAAAGTCTTGGACGCCCACATATAAATTTGTAATGGTACTATTCAGTTTTCAGCTGATATAAGCTTACTTGGTCCTTTAAAGTAGCTGGACAGAACATCATGTTCTATTAATGAAGTGTCAATGTCAGTCAGAGCAACCTTAACACAGGCATTTAACAATAATCAAACGAATGGGCAAAGTCCCTCTTCCCATGCACGGACAAGCCCTCAGCGGGGTAGCGGATGAGGAGAAAAACAGCAAAATGGCATTCACCCATGCAATGGTTATATGGGGTTGCTCGTGCGTAAGTTGCCGCCACTCCTGGCTAGGTAGCCTGGTTAAACCTTTCCTGGCTGGACAGCCCTTCACTTCGTGGCTGTTCAGTCACTAGCAGAATCCGTCAGTGGGCGTTTCTTGAACTTCTTCCAGCAAAGAAGTTCTTTGACGCCAAGTCTACGCCTACTTTCCCTGCGCAGAAGTCTTCTGCGCAGGGTGGGTGTGGGTAGCGGAGGACCTGTGCTCTCCCCGCTGGTCTCCAGCGAAGAGTCCTGGAGCCCCCTCTCCGATTCCCCCATCTGCCCCCCTTTATCCCTGGTGTTACGCTGATTTCCTTCCCCAGCCGATGAGTCCCCTCTCTCCATGCTTGGCCCTTCTCCGGCATCACTTGGGAGCCCTGCCTCCACTTTTGGCTCCGATGTCAGTTCCCTGACAACCCAGTTATTAAAGAAACTGGTGGAAGTCAACTTAGATCTGAGAGGTTTCCATCAGTAAGATAATGGGTGCTATATGCCCTGGGAACTGATGTTGTTTTATCCTTTTGGGATTGGACACTGCTGGGCAAACACAATGTATTAGAAGAAGGGGAAATGGGATGCAGAGTTGTGATGCTACCAGATTAGCCTGCTATCATAATCTCTTGTGATTTACAGCTCTCTCTCTTTTCAATAACCAGGGAGGAGATTTGAACAGAACACAAGTAGTTTTTTATAGAGATGGATGGGGAGAGGCTGCCGATTGAGTTTTGCAGGTGGTTTTACAAGCCCTGTAATGTGATGGGCTGCTGCAGACCCGCCATTCCAAACAAATGGGAGCTTAATAGCTTGAAAGAAACCTTGATTGTGGGCAGCGCTCAAAGGCTGATTACATGTGGCGTGTCCGGCTTTTCCCCATCCTAGCTTTCTACCATTTCACAGGGGAAATTACCTCAGAGCTCAGAGTAGCTAATGTAGCTCACCAGAAGGGGATTATTCCCAAGATTCAAGCAAAATGTTCCTTTGCTAATTTTACATGCTGATTGTCATTCCCTTCAGCGATCACAGCAGAACTCTAAGCCTGTTCGAACACTGGCCAAGCTATTTTGAATGTAATTTAAGGGGCCTGCAATGGAACACAGTTTGGTTCCCCTCCAAGACTTACCTGGCATGGTTTAGTCTATGGTTTGGGAACCTTTTCCAGCCTGACGGCCAAATTTCCTCCTGCACAATCTTCGGGGAGAGGGGCACATGTTAGTGGCAGCAAAAGTGGATGGAGCAACAGAAATAAATTTTACCATTTGTTCCAAACTAGCTTCTGTGCACACTCTTACACACCCATCTCTCTTCCACCCAGGCAATTGAGAGGATGGCTCCATCAGTAAAGCATGAAGCAGTGGGTTTAAGTCGCACGCTGGGCTAAAGTTTCCTGAATTGCATAGGATTCAACTAGATGACCCTCATGGTCCCTTCCAACTCTTCAGTTCTATGATTCTATTATTTTAGTTCAACTGCACATTCCAGCCAGGCAGAAAAACTCAAACAGGGTGCAAAATAGAGCCAGTGAGGGGTGTAGTTGGGGAAGGGTTGATGAAGAGTCTGCAAACCAAGCCTTATGAGGAACGACTGAAGGGAGCTGGGTATGTTTCACCTGGTAATGAGGAGACTGAGAGGAGTTATTTGAAGGTCATCTTCAAATATCTAAAGGGCTGCCATATGGAATATGGAACAAGCTTTTTTTTTTTTGACTGCTCCAGAGGACTTGAAGCAATAGCTTCAAGTTACAGTGGTACCTCGGGTTACATACGCTTCAGGTTACATACACTTCAGGTTACAGACTCCGCTAATCCAGAAATAGTACCTCAGGTTAAGAACTTTGCTTCAGGATGAGAACAGAAATCGTGCTCCAGCAGTACAGCAGGAGGCCTCATTAGCTAAAGTGGTGCTTCAGGTTAAGAAAAGTTTCAGGTTAAGAACGGACCTCTGGAATGAATTAAGTACTTCACCTGAGGTACCACTGTATAAGGAATGAGATTCTGACTCAACACCAGGAAGAACTTTCTAAAGAGCTGCCTCACAGTGGAACAGTCACCCTCAGGAGTTGGTTCCTTGAAGTTCCTTGGAAATTTTTAAGCAGATGCTGGATGGCTGTCATGTGTGATTTAGCTGTGATTCCTGCATTACAGGGGGCTGGACTAGATGAAGCTTTGAGATCCCTTCCAGCTCTACAATTCTATGAGTCTATGATGAACATCCTTGTTATCAGGGGTGCCATATTGCTTCTCTCTTGGAGGCAGCGCCGCTGCCACCTGCTGGCTTTTCTCATTGACTTTGTGGGTGCCTGGCCCCCCACAATTATATTATTGTGGGTGCCCAAGCACTCACAGCCCCCTAGAGTTGGCTCCTATGCTTGTTATGTCTCTTTTGCAAAGGAAACAGTGTCCTTGTATGCAGCAGGCTGAAGATGACTTAGTGAGACCTTGGTCTAGTCAGAAGATATGTTCTCGGTCATACAAATTTATTTTACATCATTATTAGTAGTTGTAGCATTTACATTTTAGAGTAGCCTTGCTACTAAGTAGAACTGAAATTCCACAATCTGACCCAAACCATGTGATATCAGCACATTAAAACGACATGCTCCTTTGCTACCCCAACACCTATACTGCCTGATCCAAGAGGTTAATCCTAGTGTACACGTAGGAAAAGAGCCTCCTCTTTTTGAGTAAACATTGCAGCTGCATTGAGTGTCCTTTAACACTACCCACAGGACCTTACATTAGGGAGAATTAAAAAAACAATAACAAGAAAGCTTGTGGAACTAGAAACACTTACCTAATATTCATTTTGAGCTAGCATAAAAGAGAACTTGTGCATGAAACAATGAGCTTCCTTTACTCGCATTTTTTAGTCCATTGTCAGTCAGTGGGCTGTGCCTCGAGTCGCAGGGAACAATACCTGTATAACATGGAATTCAGAACCAATTGCATGATTAAGGGCTCCTCAACTTTTCTGAGCACTCAGACTGATAAGCTAACACAAGGCTTGCATGGAGGTTATATTCTGCCCTCTCCTTGTTGAACATTCATTCTTATTCGTTTGTCAGGAAGCTACACAATGAGCATTCATCCTGATTTGTTTGCAAGAAAGTGAGACATCTTCTCACCAATCCCACACTTTTTGGTGCATTTCCCTGTCATCTTCCTAACCACACAAAAGTCGTTCCCCCCCCCCCTGCAATTGCTTTTAGTGGTTTGTTGCACCGACAATTCATTTTAATTTCCAGTATGCAACTGAATCCCTTCAGCAAAACAGTGACAGACTGGAGGTAACCTCGCTGTTTCGAAAGCTATACAGTGGAATCCATCCTATGTATACCTTAAGTGCTTCATGCGTCTTATTCTTTATTAAGGATTCTAGCCAAAGCAGTGGTAGATTTCTAGATGGTAACTGACACCTTCCAGTTAAGTGGCATGCAATAGATAAAAAGAAAGCTGGAAAACTGTCAGGAATGGGCCAATGGAAGCACCCCAAAGTGAGACCGGTGCTGGGAACCAGAGGCACTGAGACAAGACAGCAGTCAGGACTGAAGAGCAAGTGAGGTTCGAATGACAAACAAGGGGGCAGGTTCAAGACGCAGGCAAGAAGTCAGGGTTGAAGAACACACAAGAGCTCAAGAAGATTCCGTTCCTCCCAAAATGCTCAACTTGGACAGGAATCCCTTTATAATCCTCCCCACTCAAGAGAATCCAATGGCGAACCTGTAGGGTTGCCATATTTCCAGAGGTAAAAATCCAGACAAAAAAGTTGTTGAGCTTTTGTGCAATCACAAGAATATAGATATGCATCACACACACACAAAATTACCTCCCCCCAAAAAACACAGACATTTGCTTAAAATTGTAAAAATCCCCCCAAATGGGCATGTAGGTCCCCCAAAAGAGGACATGTCCGGGATTTCCCAGACGTATGGCAACCCTATGAACCTGGGTCATCAAACTCAGTTCAGAGCCTGAAGGTACCGTATTTTTCACCCTATAGGGCGCACTGGCCCATAGGGCGCACCTCGTTTTTTGGGGGGGAAATAAATTTTTAAAAAATTATCCCCCCCCCCCCCAGAACAGGCTGCTATCCGCAAGCCTTGCGAGCCCAGCGGGAACTCCTGCTGGGCTTGCAAGGCTTGCGGACATCTGCCCAAAGCATGGGGCGCACTCCGGAGCGCGCCCCGTGCTTCGGGCTGCAGGCTGCTGCCCGCAAGCCTTGCGAGCCCGGTGGGAACTCCCATCGGGCTTGCAAGGCTTGCGGATAGCTTCCTGAAGCCTGGAGAGAGAGAGGGATCGGTGCGCACCGACCCCTCTCGCTCTCCAGGCTTCAGCGAAAGCCTGCATTCGCCCCATAGGACACACACACATTTCCCCTTCATTTTTGGAGGGGGGAAAGTGCGTCCTATAGGGTGAAAAATACGGTAATTCATTGAGAAGTTGGCACCTGCAATTCCATTATTCAACATATGGGGTAGCCATGCACAGATCCAGCAGTTTCTGAAAGGAGCAAAACACTATTTTCTAATAAAACTGACTTCTCTGCAAATATGTTGTAGACAAATCTTGCATTCTGGAAGCAGCCCAAATTTAGAGCTAAGATATCGTGTGTGTGTGTGTGTGTGTGTGTGTGTGTGTGTGTGTACATATGTGCAAATCTTATACCCTCACTATTTCCATAACAAAACTCAAGGTGATATTCAACAGTGAAACCGCCACACCACATAGAAAACATATATATTATTATTTATTATTATTATTATATATTCAATTTGTATCCTACCATTCCTCCCAGAGAAGCCCAGTTTAAAAACAATCACATTCTCTCAGCCAATGATTTCAGGATTCATAGGAACAACATTTTTTCAGCCATCAAATGCAGGGATAAAAGTGCCTAAAATAATGGGGGAGAAAAATCCACATCCAGAATCTTTTCTAAAACTTTTCTGTAGATCTGGGAAGCCTCAATTTTATTCTTGATTTCTAGGTGTCCTTCTTTTATTTCCAAAATGATAGGAATTGAACCACCCATGTTTGGCAGATGGGGGGGTGGATATGAAAAGTTACACTCCCCCTTTATCATTTGATTTTCCTGAAACTTTCCTGTATTGTTGTACAGTGCTAATATGTTTCTGAATATCCACGTCTAGTCTGAAGGCACATAGGGTTTGCTGAAGCTAAGTAGGTCTGTGTCTGAATGGGAACCGCATGTGTAACACTTTGGGTTCCATGATGGAAGGGGAAAATGTAAGGGGGGGGGGGAATATTATTTTTTAATGCCTAGGAATTGTCCCATTTATGCTGAAGCTACTATCTTATTTGAAAGTGACCACATTTCACTTCCAGGCTGATAGGGACACTAGATCACCTACATTTGATATATAACTTTTTAAGTTTTGGGTTTGTTTGTTTTTTACTTTTAATTTTGTGCCAGGGAGTCTATACCCCCCTCTTCCTGTGTGATTCCAGTGCATCAGCACTCACTCGGCAATATTTGTTTAAAAATGGATGAGATCTTGCATTATTGTAAGTTTAAAAAGACTTTTAGGAGTATCCAAAAATAATAAAAATGGTTCAAAAACAGCTTGGAGAACTGGGTGGAAACTCCTAAGAACTGTCATTAGAGGATATTTATCATGTATTTCCAGAAGGTTGTGTTACTATTCTACTTAATTAATTACTTGTTAAATTTCTTAAGACACTTACATTTCATACAGACTCAAGGCAGCTTATAATAATATGGGGGTCAGTAGAAGGAGTTGTCCCTGTTTGCTCTGCTCACCATCCCCTCTGCCAACCCCATACCTGGCCAACCCCTCCTTGTTTACCCCTCACGTCTCCCCCCACAGCTCACTCGAACCTCCCCTCATCTCCCTTCAAGTATCTATGCTGCTGCCCCACATCTCACCCCAACCCACTTCCTTCAAAGGTTGTCCCAATCCTACCACAAGGACAAAGGTGCTTCAGAGAGCTGTTTTATGAAGAGCCCATGGTGCTGGAGGAGACTCTTGAGAATCCCATGGACTGCAAGAAGATCAAATGTATCCATTCTGAAGGAAATCAGCCCTGAGTGCTCACTTGGATTTGGATTTGATATTCCGCTTCATCACTACTCGAAGGAGTCTCAAAGCGGCTAACATTCTCCTTCCCCTTCCTCCCCCACAACAAACACTCTGTGAGGTGAGTGGGGCTGAGGGACTTCAAAGAAGTGTGACTAGCCCAAGGTCACCCAGCAGCTGCATGTGGAGGAGCAGAGACGCGAACCCGGTTCCCCAGATTACGAGTCTATCGCTCTTAACCACTACACCACACTGCTCTCGAAGGACAGATCCTGAAGGACAGATCCTGAAGCTGAGGCTACAATACTTTGGCCACCTCATGAGAAGAGAAGACTCCCTGGAAAAGACCCTGGTGTTGGGAAAGATTGAAGGGACAAGGAGAAGTGGACGACGGAGGATGAGATGGTTGGACAGTGTTCTCAAAGCTACTAACATGAGTTTGACCAAACTGTGGGAGGCAGTGGAAGACAGGAGTGCCTGGCATGCTCTGGTCCATGGGGTCATGAAGAGTCGGACACGACTAAACGACTAAACAACAACAACTGTCCCTCCTCACTAAGCCAAGCTTAATGGAGAGGGACAGGTGTATCACAGAGTGGTTTGCCAAATTGCTCTGTGAAGCACCTCCCTCCGCCATGGCCACTGCTAAGCAGTGTTGGGATGCTGCTAAGGAATTGGGGGGCAATTGGCAAGCCCCCAGCTGGCTCCAGCCCACCAACCGACGTGCCGGTCGAACTCCAGTCCTTGGTGCAGCATGAATCTGCGACCCAGAGCTTCAGAAGCTTCAGAAGCTGGGCACGCAACTCAGCAGAGTAAACGCACAGCAGAAGTGGCAGGGAGAGGCTGTGTAAAGCATATTTACAAGCAGTTTATTCAGCATACATCAAGACAAGAGGAAAAACATGTCTTCTCCCTTTCATGGCCAAGCAAGCAGCATAAGCAATAGATATACACACAAAGGGAAGTTCCCAGCAAGCTGTGCTGGAGTGTAAACAGACATGTGACATACAACAATTCCATACATCTGTTAAGGTGGAACGGAACATCAATATCCTAACATCCAGTTCACCCAGGCCACCTGCCACCCATGCTGCTCACTCACCTTCCTGCCTGTGTGCCATCATGCTGTATCATCATGCTGTTTCATTAATGAAATCTTGTTGGGAGGGGATGAGACACAGTGCCTCGGACCCTGGAGGGTCCATTTAACTCTTGTTGTTGTTGCTGCTGCTGCTGCTGCTGCTAAAACTTATCCTTCATGAATCTGTCTCCTCCCATTTTAAAGGCCTCTGACTCAGTGTCCTTGCCACATTTCATTGCAAAAAATAATAATAAATCCATAAATTAATTAAGCACTGTTCAAAGAAGGATGTTCTTTTGCCATTCTGATGCTGCCAGCATGACTCATTGCAAAATCTGGTGTTACAAGAGAGGAAGAAGAATTGAAAAATGCCTCTCCGCCACCTTTATAAACCTCTGCCGTTGCCTGCCTCAGCTCTTCGAAATAACCTCAAAGTATCATGAAGAGATTTCAGCCTCCTGATTTCCCCTTTCAATATCATTTCAACCAATGAGCTCATTTTTATGTGCCGTTTTAAAAATAAAATAAACTGCGGCCATGTTGCTACACTATCTGAGTCATTTCCCATTAGATCAGAGTTTCCCAAACTTGGGTCTCCAGACTACTATTCCCATTATCCCTGACCACTGGTCCTGCTAGCTAGGGATGATGGAAGTTGTAGTCCAAAATCAGCTGGAGACCCAAGTTTGGGAAACCCTGCATTACATAGCACCATGGTGCCTATTCCCGATTTGCCTAACATCTCAGATCTCTTATCCTGGACACCACTCAGGTTGATGATACTGAAATGAGGATCTCTCAGCTTGGAAAAAGGAATTTCAGTGGCTCTGTGAGGCAAGCATTATGGCCCTGAAAGTTATTTCCCAATACAGATTTTAATTTGAAGCAGAGAAGAACCTATGTCTTCCCACCCGTCTCTCTCCCTCTCATGCAACAATCATAGCAAGCAAAGACTATGTTGCATTATTAATATTTTAAGTTACCCCCCTTGGGAATCCCAAGACATGAATGAGGAAATACGGGCAACACATTACAGTGGAAACTCTGGCTAAAACGCAACCTCCTGACTCTCATGTCAGACGTGCATGAGAAATATATAGAGCGTGTCCATTTTTATCACACACAAACCACAACTTGCTTACATTATATTTTAATAGAAAATTCAAAGGAAAGCCCCTTAAGACTGGGCAGAAGACATCTGGAGCCACTTAAATAAAAATAGTGTGTGCTCTGTCAAATTGGCATGGCCCCCAAATGCAAGATTCTAATTAAAAGGGAATCTCGCCATATGCAATCAGTTCTTCTGCACACATACTAGCTGCGGAGAGGAATGACAGAACAGTGGTACCTCAAGTTAAGAACTTAATTCGTTCTGGAGGGCCGTTCTTAACCTGAAACTGTTCTTAACCTGAGGTACCACTTTAGCTAATGGGGCCTCCCGCTGCCACCGCACGATTTCTGTTCTTATCCTGAAGCAACATTCTTAACCCAAAGTACTATTTCTGGGTTAGCAGAGTCTGTAACCTGAAGCGTCTGTAACCCGAGGTACCACGGTACTTACTTGGCCACTCCTGTTTGTTTCAGTTGGTCTATTTTTGGTGTCTCTTCAGCTGGGTGAGACTTCATATGCTACAATCCTATGAATCTTTTCATGGAAGCAAGCCCCCTGTGTTCAGTGGGCTTACTCTCAGGAAAGGATGTGAAGGATTGTAGCCTTGAACCTCAGATAATTCATTTTGTTTCACACCACAACTCCAAAATAAAACATGCTCAACTCAACTAACACTTGTTTTTACAACATAGGCAGCCTAATCCTACGCATGATAAGGTTTACTTGGTTGTAAATAGGGGAGAAATCCAATTCAATTTGCATTTACATGCAAATCTACAAAATCCATGGTCTCTGAAGCGATCCGCAAAACACAACACAACCATCCTTCAAACTGCTTCTTCAAATTGCAGTTTCACTGAGATTAAAAGCCTCATGCTCTACCGACTGAGCTATCCTGAGTTCTTTTAAAGGAGGAAAAGCCAAAGCCATTTGGTATTCATCCTGACCCTGCTTAGTTTCCAAGATCAGACAGGACTGGGTGTGTTCAGGGTATCATGTCCATAGACATGTAATGCCCTAGTCATGTAGTATGCACAAAAATGCATATACTTGGGCAAAGTGTGTTCAGGAATGCATATAGTACCTCAGTTTACGAACTTAATCCGTTCCGGAAGTCCATTCTTAAACCAGAACCGTTCTTAAACCGAGGCGTGCTTTTCCTAATGAGGTCTCCCGCCACCGGTGCCCTTTCACCATTCAAATTCTGTTCTTAGACCCAGGTAATGTTCACAAACCAGGACACTACTTCCCGTTTTGCGGAGTTCGTAAACCGGATAGTTCGTAAACAGGGCTGTTCTTAAACCGAGGTACCACTGTATTAGTGAAAACGGCGTACAGAAATTACATTACATTGGGAACAATTCACACTAAAATGCTGGTGAATTTTCACAAGATCTGAACTTCAGCTTGGAAAAATGAGAGACGCCGAAATTGATGTACTCACCCATCCCTACAAGTAAATGCTGCAAGTCTCAGCATTCACCTCACTGGCCCTGTCAACTGGACTTCCACTTGTACCACACAGCTTTCCCACATCTCTTTCCCCTGCACACTCCAAGACTGGCTCGAGGGGAGGGGGGTCAGGATAACCCCCAATACAGCACACAGGGGAAGAGAAGGATTGCAAGGTCCACCTGGCACTGTCCTGGGGCTTCTCCTGACCCCCCTGAGTCAACCTGAGGGGGGAGAGAAGAAGGGGGAAAGCCCCACTGGGCGAGAGGAAGGCCTTTAACCAGGATTCCATTGATGGGTTTTGTTAGATGAATCCTGCCTGTTAATTTGTAACAGGTCTACTCTGACTCAAATGAACATAGAATACAACCCATACCATTTTTGAACACTGAAACATGTTTTCTTTGCAAAGAGCTGCTTTTATGAGTGTCAGAGCCACCCGAGGTCCCAGCTCACAAGAGACCAAAATCCAGTCCAAGTTATATACAAAAGGTTTTATTGAAGAACATTGTTGTCGTTACATCCAAGCTCCGTGGCTCAGCATCTGTTACCCTTAGATGTTTGAAGTCCCCTCTGAGTCAGTCCCGCCCCTGCACCAGCTTAAGAGGCTTGTACTGCTCCACCTTTTCCTCTCCTTCCTTTTCCGCAGGGTCTTCCTGCCCCCCTGTGCTCCCTCCCTTCGGGACTCCCCCGAGGCTGAGTCTTCTGACGCCTGCTCCCCCCTCCTTCGTGCTTTGGGACCAGGCTCCTCCTCAGGGCTCTCCTCATTTCCGCGCGCCTCCACATTTGAACTTGGCGCGCGTACGTTGCCTCTGACCTTCCTTTCGACCGTTACGCTACTCTCGGTACTACACTCCTCCCCTTCCGGCAGGATGTTCTGCTCCGAACTCCTTCCCCTCTCTGCTCCCTGTTCTGCTCTTTCTGACACACTGGTAACTCCACCCCCTTCACTCCGTTCCGACGGAGAGGCCGGTCCCGATCTCCAACCCCCACTGGGGATTCCCTCTTCGTTCCCCTGCTTCTGACTGCTTCCCTCTCTACTGCCCCTTGGCCTGACCAGGGGGGCTCCCTTTTGGGAATCCTCAGATTCACTTGACGGACTCACTGACAACCTCGGGTCATCGTCGTCCTCTTCCTCGTCACCCTGGGACCCCTCCCCCTCGCTCTCTGTCCCTGAAACCCTGACAATGAGTAATATTACAGACATTGGAACACTCCCCTCAGGCACCTTATTTTCTCAGAGAAGGAAAGCATTAACTTTCCAGTATGTTAGAAATATGGGATATAAAGTTTAGAAGTCATGTTACTGCATGCTGAGCACATATGGAGAGTGTCCACCAAAGGATTTATCCAAAGCACTGCAAGTTGCTGTTGTTACTGCTGTAAGTTATAATATACCTAGAAGCACAACAAATTATTAATGGAGACAAGCATGGCTGAGAGAGATTCAGCATTTTATGATAGGCTTCGGTGAATTCCACAGAAAGCAGCTTAACGGAGAGGGTACCTGACACTTTATATACAAAATGGACACACACACAGAACACTCCTTGGTGTCTTAGGGTGGTCTTATACAAACGCCCATCACCCCATAGACGCAGATGATCCAGGCATGTTCTAGGCTAGACAAAGCACAACATGGTTCCAAGAGCATTGAACTTCATTTGGTTCAAATTCAGAAGAGGATTATCTTTTTTTAAAAAAAAAAAAAAGGATTCTATTCATTTTTCAAATATCAGGCAATACAGCACAATATGATACCGTACAAGAGGAAAGAGGTCTGTTTTAGCCAGTTCTAGTGAAATGATTCGTATATGTCTGTCTGCCTGCCTGCCTGCCTGCCTGTCTGTCTGTCTCTCTCTCTCTCTCTCTCTCTCTCTCTCTCTCTCTCTATATATATATATATATTATTAATTGTTCTGTTTTGCGATTTAAAATACTCATTTTACATCCTTAAGATATCAGTGACTACCCTTCTTCTTTCCATGGTTCATTTTACATATCATAAATCCCTGCATAGTTTACAAAAACTATACCATTCATTATTCCATTACTGCATCCATCGAAACCTATTTACACTGTTGAATTTATCTTAATGCTGCCAGCGTTTTAAGCTATACACAATAATTTTCCATATATTCAATAAACGTTTTCCAATCTTCTTTAAATGTATGTTCTTCTTGTTCTCTTATTCTATATGTTAAAATTGCAAGTTGTGCATATTCTGTCAACTTAAGTTGCCATTTTGCTTTAGTTGGGACCTCGCTCATTTTCCATTTTGGGGCTAACAAAACACGGGCTGCAGTAGTAGCATACATTAAAAAAAACCTTTTTTGACACCTGGGAATTTCAGTCTGAATTATCCCCAACAGAAATGACTGGTTTTTTGGTGGGAAAGTACTTTTAAACATTTTTTCCCCAATTCATTATGGATCATTTCTAATACTGTTGTCCCTTGGATCCCAAACACCTTGCGAATCAAACATTTTAGCTCCCTAATGCCGCAAACCTGGAAGTGAATGTTCCAGTTTGCAAACTTCTTTGGAACCCAAACGTCCAACAGGGCTTCCGCGGCTTCCGATTGGCTGCAGGAGCTTCCTGCAGCCAATGGGAAGCCATGCCTTGGTTTCCGAACATTTTGGAAGTCATATGGACTTCCGGAACAGATTCCATTCGACTTCCAACGTACCACTGAACTCTTTTACAAGTCCACCACATATGAAAGAACTTTCCCTCCACCTCTTTGCACCTCCAGCACTTCTCTGCTAGTGAAGTGATTCCATCAGTCATTTCTACCTTTGAAAAGTGTCCTCCTTAAGGTTTCCATGAGATCCCAGTTGTTTATGCCCATGTTCTTTTGTCGTTGCATAAATAATCCAACTGGACCAAACGGCATAAAATTTGTCACATTTCTTGCAAGGTATCTCTTTTCAGTGTGCTTTGAATTACCTTCCTGTGTCTGGTGAGACGCTCAGACACTGTTATATGCCAGATATTATTGTCCCGTATTTTCAGGGGTATTTCACTCTTCTCCAAGAAGACAAAAACCCATGTTCCCAGCCCTTTGCTTCCCCCAATCTTTCCTCTTAAACAAGAAGCACGGTGTGTGTTTTTGTGTGTCAGGGTCATTTTCCTTTCCTCCTCCTCCTTTCTCTTTCCCACACAGGCCCTCGTTTGTTTGCTCATCTCAGCAGTTCGTTCCCACTGTTTCACCCCCAATGGCTATGTGCGAATAACTTCTGAGTGGTATTTAAAAAGAAAATTACCAGTCCAGCCATCTGGTGTTTATTCTTGTATATTCCTTTGGAAAGGGGAGTTCCTCCCTGGCAGATTTCCTAGGTGAAGATCAAGTGGAGTCAGGGAGTTCCTGGGCCCCACTCTGCGGCCTCTAAGGAATGAGGAGAAAATGTAGTGTTTTGGAAAATTGCAACGTGGTTTGCAGTTTGCTGTTCTGCAATAGAATGGGTAGCTATTGTTGGCATGGGAGCAGGGAAAGGGGATTCTTTCCACATGCTCTCCAGGTTCTGTTTCAAGCTGTTGATCTAAAATATCAAGATCAAACAGTCCAAAAATCACTTTTCTAGAACAGATCTTGGCAGCGTAGATCCCTTCAAAGAATGCTGTGACAAGGGACAATACAGTACAATCAGTCAATTTCAGTTCTCGTTTGTCCAATCTTAAATTCAGTTCTCCACATTCCTGCTGCAATATATTTTTTGAAAATCCTCATGAAAATCCATCAGTTGTATATTTGTTTTGGAGACTGCAGATCTGATAGATTTGCCTTTACATGTGAACTGAGTCAATTTTCTCCCCAATCTCCCCTAGTTGTAAGAGAAGAATTAAAGAGATCAGTAGATTGTCACATGGCAGGAGTTAGCAAAACATCTTGAAGCAGCTTCATAGAATCGTAGAATTGTACAACTGGAAGGGATCCCAAGGGTCATTCTAGTCCAACCCAGTGCAATGCAGGAATCCCATCTAAATTATGACAGGTGGCCACCCAACTGCTGCTTTGAAACCTCTAAGGAAGGAGAGTCCACAACCTCCCAAGGGAGACCGTTCATGACAAAGGCTGCAATCCTAAACCCACTTGTAGAGGAGGAAGCCCCAGTGAATTCAGTGGTACTTACTTCTGAGTAGGCACGGTCGTGATTGGAGTCTTCATTGTTAATCAAGGCTGGCAGAGAGAACTTAGAGAACTTATAGCAGGGGTCAGCAACCTTTTTCAGCAGGGGGCCGGTCCACCATCCCTCAGACCTTGTGGGGGGCCAGACTATATTTTGAAGGGGGGGAAATGAACAAATTCCTATGCTCCACAAATAACCCAGAGATGCATTTTAAATAAAAGGACACATTCTACTCATGTAAAAACATGCTGATTCCCGGACTGTCCACAGGCCAGATTGAGAAGGCGATTGGGCTGGATCCGGGCCCCGGGCCTTAGTTTGCCTAATTCTGACTTGGAGGCAAGATTCTGGCATTGATTTACCTCGTTTATTTGAATCAAAACCATGCCTCCAATAGGGAGAGCTAGAGTACAGTGTGGGCCCAAGAAGAACCGCCACCATCTGTTCACAAGCTGGAAGAGTTCTGGAAATGTGACAATAGTAAAGGTAAAGGTACCCCTGCCCGTACGGGCCAGTCTTGACAGACTCTGGGGTTGTGCGCCCATCTCACTTAAGAGGCCAGGGGCCAGCGCTGTCCGGAGACACTTCCGGGTCACGTGGCCAGCATGACATTGCTGCTCTGGCGAGCCAGAGCTGCACACGGAAACGCCGTTTACCTTCCCGCTGGTAAGCGGTCCCTATTTATCTACTTGCACTCAGAGGTGCTTTCGAACTGCTAGGTTGGCAGGCGCTGGGACCGAGCAGCGGGAGCGCACCCCGCCGCAGGGATTCGAACTGCCGACCTTTCGATCGGCAAGTCCTAGGCGCTGAGGCTTTAACCCACAGCGCCACCTGCGTCCCTCCGAATTAAATCCCAATAGCTCTGCTGCTGAAGCTTGTAATTACCTGGTTTGGATTTTCCTCAGCTCCTACTGTTCAGACGTATTACCAATTGAGCATCATTTCTCTGATCATTCTTCAGTGATGCTGCAAGTGCTGGCCCAGTTTCCAGTTGAGCTGAAGGGAGCTTGCCCAGCCTTATTTTTCCCCAATAGTGATGGACACATCAGTGTGTCACCTTCATGTATATTCATTCATAAGCCCATTTGGTCCTATTTCCATGGTAATCCACAAATGGACTTTTTAAAAGATTTGCGCAAGAATTCACGTTAAAATATGTGCGTTTATACATATTTTATCCCAAGAGGGGTATTTCTAATGTATCTTTCTCATTTTAAAAACCCGACCTGCATTTGAATAATTGGTGAATTTATTTTCTATTTTTCTGCTCCAGTATGTATAAGTAACTATGCTTTTAAATAGCTGTGGATGTGCACGCACTGAAGTTTTAAACTCTTTTTATGAATACAGTGGTACCTCAGGTTAAGTACTTAATTCATTCCGGAGGTCCATTCTTAACCTGAAACTGTTCTTAACCTGAAGCACCACTTTAGCTAATGGGGCCTCCTGCTACCACTGCGCCGCCGGAGCACGATTTCTGTTCTCATCCTGAAGCAAAGTTCTTAAGCTAAAGCACTATTTCTTGGTTAGCGGAGTCAGCAACCTGAAGCGTATGTAACCTGAAGCATATGTAAGCTGAGGTACCACTGTAAGTTTATTTATTTTTTCACATTTGTACTTCACTACATGCTACATTCTTTAGATTCCAAAGAGCACCAGCCTTTTTCTTAGCAGACACAGTGGTGTGTGTGTGTTTTAAGTGGAAGCCTTAAAACATGAGAGATTTATTTATATAAGCACTGTATTTACAGACACCCACTGTGTCCCAGCTCCTTTTCACACCTGCCATTTGACCTGGTGTTGTCATTCTCTGCTTTTCGAAGAGGATGAAGAATATCAGCTGCCAAGCCGGGAGTGTGTGAAAGCGTTTGCCGGTTATGTTAACTCACTGGGAGGAAAGAAAAGCTTCCTAAAAGAGCTGTGGAATCTACATTCTTCAAAACTCATGTTCAAAAGTGGTGCTTGCTGAGGATAGCAACATCTAGAGATCTGTATTTGGGATGTGCATGGGAGCTTCTGATCATCCTATGCAAGTACTATATGACTCACTCTCTGTGTCCTCAGCCCTCTGTTGGACATCAGTGGTGAGCAACAAGAAGCAAATCGCATGAGTGACTGCAAGAATATGTCCAGGCAGGTTTTAGGACAGATTACATGGGTAGATTTTATAGGAGGGTCTAAGGTGGATTTAGGAAACACAGCCCCAAAGCACATAAGAGTTGAATGTTGTAAATCAAGGGTGAATAGCCTCTGGTGCTTCAAAAGTTGTTCAACCCTGACCACTGGCCATGCCGGCTGAGGCTGATGGGAGTTGGAGTTGTGATAGGAATTTTATGGTCAGCACTGGAAGACCGACCTGGAACCATTTTGATTCCCAAACTGTCCCAAACTGACCAAATGTTTTCTCTGCAAGGTCAAAGGAAAATGGAAAAGCCTCCCCTTTGTCTTTTCCTTCACAAATCTTAAGGGTATGTCTGTGTTTGAATAGGGTGTGAGCCTGTGACATGGCCCAGGAACTAAGTATTTATCATTACAAAAGACTGGCCAGGCTCCCCAGGAAATCCAATCAAGTAACCTGCCAGACAGGAGATAAACAACAACAGGAGAAAAACAACATTCAAATTTCAGTTTTAGACCGCCTTTTCTGTGATGTAGGTATGATGTATCTGAGGGGTGGTCTTAGGTTACACCCCTTCTGTGATGTATGTATGATGTTTCTGGGGGTGGTCTTGATCTACAGGGTGGCAATTTCAAAAGTCTTTATAAGGCCTTGCACACCATTTTTCTAAGTCCCTCCTCTCTCCTGCGGGTGAGGGGAGCACCCTGTTGCAACAGATCAATAAAGATCAAGCTTACTAGCTGCTTTGCTTCTCAGTATTCTCTGGTTGGCCTCTGTTATTCTCTCCTACCAATAGGGAACCTATGTAAGGACTCTATATGGGCTCTTGGATACCCCATAAGGGAAAAGGACAATTTTTGTTTACAACAGAGTCCCACAACATCTGGAGGTTCCCAATCTCTACTGAAAATCACTGGCTAGAGTCAAAGCTCAAATAGCATTATCCTAATATGGATGAAGGGACGCAGGTGGCGCTGTGGGTTAAAGCCTCAGTGCCTAGGACTTGCCGATCGAAAGGTCGGCGGTTCAAATCCCCGCGGCGGGGTGCGCTCCCGCTGCTCGGTCCCAGCGCCTGCCAACCTAGCAGTTCGAAAGCACCTCCGGGTGCAAGTAGATAAATAGGGACCGCTTACCAGCGGGAAGGTAAACGGCGTTTCCGTGTGCGGCTCTGGCTCGCCAGAACAGCGATGTCACACTGGCCACGTGACCCGGAAGTGTCTCCGGACAGCGCTGGCCCCTGGCCTCTTGAGTGAGATGGGCGCACAACCCCAGAGTCTGTCAAGACTGGCCCGTACAGGCAGGGGTACCTTTACCTTTTAATATGGATGAGCAAATTTTCACCACTGTGCATTGCACTCAACTCTGCCCCGCATATTGTTTTGCCTCCCTCCCAATTTAACACTAATCATCATCATCATCATAATAAATGTTTATGCAACAAACTTCTCCACTGTGTTTGACTCTTAGTCCATAGTTGCCTGTACTCAATGCCAACATCTATTTTGTAGCCCAATCATGGTTTCTGCTGTGAGGAATCGTAGCAGAGGTTGCACGTTCTTGGACAACTGCCTGGGCCTCTCAAGGAAAGACCACGTCACACTCTGAGAAGCATTTCTTTCAGCTGCACATATGCTCACAACCAGCATTGTCCACTGTTCATATTCTGATCTAAAGATCAACACAATAAAAGCTGCTGTCTGGCAGTCAGTGGATTTCAGGAATGTTATACCCTTCAGCAGTAATCACCATGGGGGAAAGGCACAGCATTACGTTCAAAGGATATAGCATTTCCTGCAATGATGTCTTCCCACAAACCAACATTCTAGCAGCAGTAATACATGGTTAGATTTGGGTCTTAAATTAGACTTGCATGGGGGGGGGCAGGGGACAACAAAGAATGTATCACCTGATTGGGAAAGGGAAATCTTGGTGAGGCAGCTTAGGTACTGAGATGACTTCATGTTACTGAAGAAGAAAAATAATCTTTTAAAACTGTTTCTTTCTTGTGGTTTGACATCTAAAGTTAACTGAGGAAACCCAAAACAGCTCCCATCTCTCAAGCAAAGAATATAAAATATAATATTCTTTGGAATATGAACAAGTCCTTTCAGGCATTTGATAATTTCTTAATACGAAGAACCATGTAGTCCCATTAATTTAAATTAGAATGACTCCCATGTTTGGAAGGAGAAAACTAGAGTGGTGTAATGGTTAGTTTAAGTGTAATTTTAGTGCAATGTCGGTTTAAAGACTTTTTCACACTTACATTTTGCCCCACAGGTCCATTCTTTAAAGCTTCTTGTCTGAAGAAAAAAGAAGAAGAAGAAGAAGAAGAAGAAGAAGAAGAAGAAGAAGAAGAAGAAGAAGAAGAAGAAGAAGAAGAAAAAGAGTAGTAGTAGTAGTAGTTTGGATTTGATATCCTGCTTTATCACTACCCAAAGGAGTCTCAAAGCGGCTAACATTCTCCTTTCCCTTCCTCCCCCACAACAAACACTCTGTGAGGTGAGTGGGGCTGAGAGACTTTAAAGAAGTGTGACTAGCCCGAGGTCACCCAGCAGTTGCATGTGGAGGAGCAGGGAAGCGAACCCGGTTCACCAGATCACGAGTCTACCGCTCTTAACCACTACACCACACTGGCTCTCACACTGTCTGAGTGCTCTTTTTCTATTCCCAGAGCTTTCCCCACGAAAACCCGCTCTGTAAAGCTGAAGCACAACAAACAGCCACTGGACTACATAAATATTTCCCTTGAAATATAAGGTCCACGATAGTTTCAACAGGAAGTTCAAACGCTCCATAGAATAGCGTGTGAGACCTGTTCTGTGTGCCAGAGGTAATCCAGACATTTTTGGCCACTTGACCCAAAACAAAATGGATACTGTAATTTGGTATCTGTCAAAACGTTTGTGGCATTGCTTACCACCAGACTCCCATGGTGTTGGGAACCTTAGAGGTTGTGTGTGCTTGCCCCATGTGGTAAGCCACTAAACTGCACATTGCAGTATCTGCCTACAAAGCATCATTCCAGACTGGGGTGGGTTTTTGGGGGAGGGGGGTTAGATTCCACAGCATGCTATTGTTGTGATAATCATGCATTTGTGGTGTATTTATACTGGACCGACCACACGTCATTCCACTCTATTAGTTGCTTTCCAAATGCAAGAGTAGAATAACATTATTGCCTCCTGGAAAGGCCAGCTTGCACTGTCATGGAACCAGAGCTGGGCAAAATAAACAATCACCCTAGAGCATTTGTGATAGAAATAGTTGCAGGATATCAGCAGGAAGCTGCAGGGCATGCAGTGATTGGAAAGGAAGCAGCGTGTCTGCCTCAAAACCTTTGGAGATGGAAACAGGATCATGCACAACTGTTCTGATATCACAATGAGCAGAATCATCATGAATGCACAACAATGTTGTCCATGATATAGATAGTCCTCTCCTGGATAACCGGAGAGCTTCCTGTTTCAGTTAAGCCTTGCTTGAGTAGTAAGTTATTCATAAGGTCTGGTATATGTCCTAACTGCTATGACAGAAGTAACCTTTGTTTTTTCCTTGGACCCTTGCTTCTGGCATGCTCCTCTGTTATGCTTCTGGGTTTGTTCTTTGGTTCATGTGGAAGCAGGCAATCCTTCAATATCCTTGATATTCTACAGAATATTCTACACAATAATCACACATGGAAGGCAACTCACCCACTCTCTCCCCTCCCTCTAAAGCACTCATTGGGCCCAACCTACATGAGGTCTAAAGTTAAAAATAAGCATGCTAAAATTTCTTTGCCGTTTTATGCTAGTTAGTTATGTTGCAGATGTGGTACAGAAGAGTAACTTGGCCTCCATGGAATCAAAAATGTCCTAGCAATATGGATATAATTCAGATTATGGCCCTTGTATAAAATGTGTGCCTTTGGAATCGGAATAAATATTATTTCAATATGCTGCTCCAGTTATGGAACAGGCGCTTTTGGCATGCTGAATAATTAGCCATGTAAAGAATCTCTTCCCATCTGGTCTCAGTAAAAACATCTGCTCAACATCTGTTAAAAGTAAAACACACTTAGGAGAGGAGGAAAATCTGTAAATTAAGAAAATTGCCTGTATGCAGTAATCAAAAATCATCTGGTGAATCAGCATAATTTAAGTTTTCATAGTTTTGTGTTTATTTTTGAAAAAGATGAAAAATGCGAGGATGAAACTTAGCATGTAAACATAAGCACAGCTGTTTTGTACAGCCCAACTTCCAAATAAGATCTCAGCCACCCTAAAATGCCCCGTTCACGCAGGCAAGGTTATCTCAGGTAACAATCCTGAGGTTACCCTCTCTGCATCTGCATTGTAGAAATGTAACTACATTGAGCATAGCAGATGAACTTTCCTGGCTCCCAGTGGGAAGGGGCAGCTGAACAATCCAAGTCTGACATGTGTAAATGGGACTTAGAAACCCACACAATCCAGTATTTTGTTCTATGCATTGCTTGGCTGTACTGGAGATCTGCATTAAACTTCAGAGCCTGCCATTTGACTATCCAGTGTCAAAGTATTCCCTTTTCAGACTCCTCTACCAATCAGAGCTATATCTATACTAAAATTGGCTTTATAGGAAGGAAGTTAATACTGCTGGGTTAGCTCTCATGTGTTAAGGGACAAACAGTGCATTCTAAGCTTTGTCAGTAGTTTTCTCCAATAAATGCATTTTATATGGTTTATTCCCCAACATTAATGTGGCAACAGCTATACAAATACATTCACTGGCACTTGTGTGCAGAGAATCTCCCCTGCGTACTATGATAAAGAAATTAAGTGTGCAATTGCATGGCCCTTGCTGCCATACCCTTTAAAATGTCACTGTATGCTTTATGTCATCCTAACCTTGTCGATGAGTAAAATAGGCAGTAATTGGGTTTCACTGCAATATAAATATTACCGAGATATGCTGTCGTAGTCAATCAATGTTAGGAGAAAAATAATCAAGCCCTATTCCACTCCCTAATGATTTTTTTCCTACTAACTGATAACCTACATATGCAGCTGTATTGTCACACTGAGAAATGGGTCACAATCTTGGGGAAAAGGTTTTTCATTCTCATTCTCCGACATTCCAAGGAAGCAGTCTAAGGAAATTTAGTCAAGGAAACACAGGGCACACACTATATGAATGCATAAGTTTTCTAGACCAGCACCTGTTTCCGTTATCTAGATGTTCAAACAGTGAAACACAGTTATCATCATTTAGGGTTTTCATTATGACTTCACTCTATAAATACAGGCCTGGGATTAAGATCCATTGTAGACAATACTTAGTTTGCCTTCCCATCAAATGGAAGTTCAAGGCAACATAATATAAGGACAATGATCTATTAATAGGGATAAGGCTCAGTTTCTTCAAGCTTTCATTATAGGGCTTGGTTTTTTAATACCACTGATCATCTTCATTGCCTTTCAAGTGCCTACATTGTGTTCCATATATCCGTATGAAAAGGCAAGACCCAGCCATGGACATAGTGCCCCAGGTGAGGTCTGACTAGTGCAGACTCTACAGCAGATGCTGTCTATTGGCACAGTGTGGCTTTTCATGGAATGTTCATGGGGCTGCAAACCCAGGTGAGCATCTCAACATTTCTGCAGTGGCTCCCCTCTTGTGGAATGCTCTCCCCAGTGAGACTCGCCTGACACCTTCATTAAACATCTTCAAACATCAAGCAAAACCATCTATCTTCTTCCAGATATCTGTCAGGGTGCTCCCAGCTGGTTGCCCAGGAAATTATAAAGACAAGGAAAAGTTTCTATAGTCCTTTTTAAATTTCAATCTTTAGAGAGAGAGAGAGGCTATAGAACCCAGCCTTTTGGATAATGGCACTGTCCAGAGTGAATCTCCATCCCTCTTTTCTTCCACTTCCTCATTCGTCTGTCAGGAGCTCGTTCTACACTCAAGTAGGACCCTGGCAGAGACACATGCCTGACTGGCATGTTCTCTCCCTCGTGGTCGATCGTTCAGGAGCTTCAAAAGCTTTCTTCAGCAGGAACATCACAGCGACCAATGCCAACAGACACCAGCACACTTAAGGATCCACAGAGTCTTCGCAGCTTGCATAACAGACCTCATCAACTCAGCATTTTGGCTAATCTAACTTATTTACATATAAACACACACAGAGCACTGCAACATGGCTCCCTCTCTCTCTAGCATCAGACAGCAAAGAGAAAGAACAATGGACAACAGTCCCACTTCACGGAACACAGTAACACAAACATCCTTTCTCCGTAACTTCCCACTTTGTGGAGTCAAAACATACACCGTCATGTGATAGACAAAAATCCCATGATGGCAATCATGGAGCAGGAATTTTAACATTGTCATCATCATCACCTCCTCTACGGGTGCCACTGAGTGCCCTCTGTCTTCAAGCTCTTTGCTCTCCTACTTTTAAGGCTTGCTGGGTTCTGGGAGATGGTGGGTCTGGAATGCTTTCTAGTGACAACGTGTCAGCCAGCTGCTGCTCTGACTCTGCCTGCTCCTCCTCTCCCATTATTTCCCAACTTTCCCCCTCATCTGCCTCTGAGCCGTGACCTCCCACAAACCACTGTTGTAAATCTATACTGTCTTCCTCTTCCTCCTCCCTGGAAGGGTCAGGATGGGAAGGTGGTCTCCGCCACTCCTCCTCCTCTGCTCAGCCCCTGACAATATTTGACTAAGCAAACAATCCATGTTCTCTTAAACTTGTGGGGGTGGTCATTGTGTTCTTTGTGGGCCACAGCACAGCTTGCTAGTCGTTACTGAGGAAGGGGACAAACAGTGTGTACGCCAGAAGAAAAACATGACACCCAGTTTGGGATTGAAATGGCTACAACTTTATTGCCATATGTCCTCTTTTTTCAGGACACATCCTCTTTTTCATGAGTAGTCTCATCAGAGCAATCCATAGTTAAAACAGAAGTCAGCAAATGTGTCCTCTTTTTCGCTCTTCAAAATATTGCAACCCTACAGATTTGTAAGTCAGATTTGGCACAGGTAATACGTATATATCCTGAATCAGACAGCTCCAGCAAGGAGCTTTCTCCAGGTCAATCCTGGAGAAAGGAGACTCACATTGATGCACATCTAATGGGGAAATCCAATCGGGGCGACATTCAGGAATGCTCTATGCCCCATCAGCCCCCTCTGAGCTTTGGGACAAAGCCCTACCTTGAACCCCTTTACTGGGGCACCTTGAGTTTTATCCTGAATTTGGGTAGGGGCACCCACTAAAGATCCAACCCATGGCCTTTTTCTGCCCAAAGTTGTGACAATTGCTATGAGGAAGGCTTTTGTACCATTGGCTGCATTCCAGCCATGAAGAGGTCAGAGGTTTCTTCACACACATCTCCATGTACAGCTCTCTATCTTCCAACCAGGCATTATTGCAGTTCAAGGACACATTCCAACAAGGCAAAAACAGGAGAGGCAGTTGTGAGGCAGGGCCAGTGAGTGGCCTAGGAAGAGTCCCATGAGCCAGAAAGAAAGTATTAAATTGCTACATTGGCCCCCAGTCTGAGGTTCCCTGGTTCTGATGCTTGGGATAAATATTACATTTTCTATCCACTTCAACTCTTCATGACAATATATTTGTTCCAATTGGAGCCAAAATCTAAAGCATATGGGGACACACACACACACACATCCAAATCTAAACATTCCTTCTATACGATCTTGGTGGGTTTGAAGGCTGAGTTCTTAATCACTGGTGACAAAGCAGTAAATGTTTTCCATTTTTTATGGAAATCAAAACTTCACCATAATAGCAAATAAAAGGCACAGGACACTCAATAGCTGCATTAGATGGAACTGATTTGTGCTTTTATTAATTGGATGGACTTTATAAAGATTCGGTGTATTGTTCATTTTTGACAATAAGGCTTTAGAAATTAGTCTAGCTTTGTCATAATAGGGGGCAAATGAAGCCACTGGAAATATATTAGAGAGCGTTTTGCCTCAGCTGAGAATCAAAGCAATAGGCAGCAGTGTCAATGTTAATAATCACAAGCAGTGCAAAGAATAATTTGAACATGCCATTTAAAGAGAGAGAGCCTAACTTAACCAGCAGGTCCTTCCTTTTTGATCTGGTACTAAGGAACAATGTTCAAAAGTGGCAGGGACAGCAGGAGAAATTCCACTGTAGCTGATTATGTGAGGAAGGACAATATGGGAGGAGATTTTCACTTGCCCCATTTCTTCATGAAAAACATTGCAGACCAAAAAAACAGAATTAGGTGCTCTAAAAACTTCAGGAATGACTTTCTAATATTAAGAACTGTTCAACAGCGGAATAGACTTCCTTGGGAGGTTGGGGACTCTCCTTCCTTGGATGTGTTTCAACAAAGGTTGTCCACCTGTCATGGATGCTTTAGTTGAGATTCCTGCATTGCAAGCGGTTGGACTAGTTGGCCTCCAGGTCCCTTCCCACTCTACAATTCTATTATTCTATTATCGTTCTGTCTGGCAAGCTGAAATGTTTATGCAGTCAGAATGCTTTGAAAAGCATGAAGTTAAATTCCACCCATAGTCATTTTTAGATTCAGCTTCAGATTAAACAACTCAGATATGGTCCTGAATAACAAATTGAATTGGAATGACAGCAGTGGATCTGAAATAGATCAGATTGCTTCCAGATGCTCCCCCAAATGCAAGGCAGATACTGTGGTCAATGCACACCCCTAGGGTGGTATTCTGCTAACAAGTCCCATCCGTGCAAGGATTTCTGCTTGTGCAACAGGACTTCCCTCTCTCCCTCCCTCCCACATGCCCTTCCTAAAATCTGCTTCAATGGGGGTTGGGTAGACAGATTTAGGAGCTGATGGAATTATTGTCTTAGCTCAATGTTGGATTCCACCCCTAATATTCAAAGCTTCACAACAAGGGGTGCATACTTTCATTCTGAGTAAAGGATGAACACCTGTGATTCATTAACATATATTTGGTCTTTATTGAAGTGAAGACAGAAGGAGGCTGGCTGAAATGGGAGGACCGCTTTGCTTCAATAGGCAAATGTGAGTATCAAGGAAATATATCTGTTGCACGGCTGGAAGCTCATAGAAGGATATGTCTCGCAGGCACACAGAGAAACAGTGCTTGGGAGTCTGCCGTAGTAATTACTACTCAGTAACAAATAATTATCCCAAGAAGGCCACAATTACATGTCCCACAGTCATTCATAATACTTGTAAAATTATCTAGGATCTAGCATTCGCCAGGAGCAAGTAGTTAAAGATAAAGATCTACCCCTAACATGAGGCAATCATATCTCATCTCCAGTTTGAAGAAAGGTCGTTTTAATCTGTGCGCATAGGATGTGCCCCTGTGTTGTTGTTGTTTAGTTGTTTAGTCGTGTCCGACTCTTCGTGACCCCATGGACCAGAGCATGCCAGGCACTCCTGTCTTCTACTGCCTCCCGCAGTTTGGTCAAACTCATGCTGGTAGCTTCGAGAACACTATCCAACCATCTTGTCCTCTGTCGTCCCCTTCTCCTTGTGCCCTCCATCTTTCCCAACATCAGGGTCTTTTCCAGGGAGTCTTCTCTTCTCATGAGGTGGCCAAAGTATTGGAGTCTCAGCTTCAGGATCTGTCCTTCCAGTGAGCACTCAGGGCTGATTTCCTTCAGAATGGATCGGTTTGATCTTCTTGCATTCCATGGGACTCTCAAGAGTCTCCTCCAGCACCATAATTCAAAAGCATCAATTCTTCAGCGATCAGCCTTCTTTATGGTCCAGCTCTCACTTCCATACATCACTACTGGGAAAACCATGGCTTTAACTATACGGACCTTTGTTGGCAAGGTGATGTCTCTGCTTTTTAAGATGCTGCCTAGGTTTGTCATTGCTTTTCTCCCAAGAAGCAGGCATCTTTTAATTTCGTGGCTGCTGTCACTATCTGCAGTGATCATGGAGCAGCATGTGCCCCTACAACACCTTTATCTTAGGAGCACTGATCCTGAAAGCACTGTAAACAAGCTAACAAGTTGACATGACACAATTAGTGGTTAGATACGGAGGGCACATGGAGCATGTAGAAGGTGCCATTGACTCATGGGAAAGGGATATAGCTCAGTGCTTTGCATGCACAACGTCCCAAGTTCAGTCATTGGCATTTCCAGCCAAGGTTTGGTGAACTGCCTATCTATGGCCTTAGACAGGGTTTCCCAAACTTGGGTCTCTAGCTGTTTCTGGACTACAACTCCCATCATCCCTGACAACTGGTCCTGCAAGCAAGGGATGATGGGAGTTGTAGTCCAAAAACAGCTGGAGACCCAAGTTTGGGAAGCCCTGCCCTAGAGAGTTGCTGCCCATCAGCATGGGCATTATTGAATTAGATGGGCCAGTGGTATAATTGTGTCTACAGCAACTACCTATGGAATCCAATGATATCTCATGAGAAAAAGACCATTGTTAAGAGGATGAGGCCATGCAGGCAAAATGGTTTGTATGAATAAGCTCTCTTAAAATACAAGTGGGAAACGACCAAAATGCTGGCCCTAAGAGCTAAAGGCACCAGAGGAAAACAATGGCAAATGCCTAAATTCTATGTCCGTTCCAGCCCTAGAATGTATCTTCATGCGTCTCTTAACTTTGCTAATTAAGCTCCCCATATGTTCTGACTGAGTTTCCTTAATGCAAGTCCCCCCCCCCCCAATCTGATTCTTGTCTCCTTATCTCTTGCTATGTTTAATGCTTTAGAAGCAGAAGCAACATCTGATTTCCTCTGTGGATAATATACAGTGAGACTGGGGGCTTTCTTGCTGATCTGTGTTCCCCAGTAAGGTGGTTTGGGGCCAGAGAGAAAGAAACTTAGCGTTCAGGTGGAAGCAGGCACTTGTTGAGGGCAGCAAACTATTCGTATCAGAATATGGGACGCCGAGGATTGGACCAGCGGGGAGATACAGAAGGCAGCGCCTGCAGGCTGGTACAATGGACAACTGACAGTGTCTTATCTGCAGCTATCAGAAATAAACGAGAAGAGCAAAGAGTGCAAAAGGCCAACTCAGAAAATAAATCCAGACATGGCAATCCAGCACTTTTTTATTCACTTCAAGCTGGTGAACCAGCATGTAGGAAATGGAATGGAACAGGAACATTTTGTCCCTTTGTATTGAAGAGGCTTTTCAGTAGCTTCCAAGCTAGTGAACAAAACGTTTGCACGCATTGCAAGCCGGTATCTTTAGATCTGTCACAGTGAAGAATCAGACCCGAAAATATGGAAGCACTTCTCTGAGGCCATTAACAAATCATCGCTTTGTCTTCCCTTGAGGCAATTGAGCAATGAAATGTGGCAGATGTAATTATGGGTATGACCCAAGCTTCCTCAACCTGGAGCAGCAGGAGGAGTTGGGATTTGATATCCCACTTTATCACTACCCAAAGGAGTCTCAAAGCAGCTAACATTCTCCTTTCCCTTCCTCCCCCACAACAAACACTCTGTGAGGTGAGTGGGGCTGAGAGACTTCAAAGAAGTGTGACTAGCCCAGTTCCCCAGATTACCAGTCTACCACTCTTAACCACTACACCACACTGGCTCTGGTGCCCTCCAGAGGTTTTTTGGACCACAACCCCCCTTGGCTTCAGCCAGCCAATTCCGATGCTCTTGCTTGCTGTTTTCCCAGCAGCATCATAGCCAAAACATTCATTATGTTTAAGTATGTGTTTCTCAGAAACATCAGAGCATCACACTCACACTCCTAAGAACAGTAAACTGTCTGGAGTTTACATAGCTATCTTATGTGGGAAAGCTTGACCTTACAGTGGCCCTGAACTAATCTCTGTTGTAACATAGGCTTCTTGTAGCGACATGATAATGCAAGATGTTGATTGAATGTCTTCAGGCGAACCAATGTCCCTCCAAATTTTGCCCAGAAACAATGCTGAAAAATAGGAACACATTTTTTTCCAGACAGTAAGGGAGAAAAAAATGAGATCATATATTTTTATATGTACTGTAATGGAATTAACTGCAGGCAGATTGTTACTTGATCATCTCTTAGAAGTGGTTCTGTTGCAGCAAAATTGTGGGAAAATATCAACCGTTAATTGTTGATCTGTCTGTTGTCAGCTGGGTCAACAAATACCTAAAGAACATAATGGGCAGGATTCAGCCAAGTTGTTGCATGCTCAGAATGAGGTCCACTCGTGCAATGGGGCTTTCCACCTTTCCTCCCTTCCTCTGTCTGCCAAGTGAATCTACTCTGAAGAGTGGGGGAAACTCCAGAATAGATTTAGAGGGCATGCAGGAGAAGTGTGCAAGAGTGGATTCTGCACATGCATACCTCACTTACCACTATGTTGAAATCCACCCAATATATTCCTAGTGTGTTTGGGGAGGGCTTAACATATTTTTGACATGTTGGATGGCTGTGTGAAGATAGATAGATGAGAGATAGATAGATAGATAGATAGATAGATAGATAGATAGATAGAGATAGATACATAGATAGATAGATAGATAGATAGATAGATAGATGATAGATAGATAGATGATAGATAGATAGATAGATAGATAGATAGATAGATAGATAGATAGATGATAGAATGAATTCTGGGTTATGATATTTGGGACTATTCAGATTATAACAGTTACTTTTGAACCCTATATATGGTTGTTTTTATTAAGGAAGGTAGAAGGCTTAGTAGAAAATGAAAGTTTTTGTGGGTTTTTAAAATGAATTATGCTTCTACCAAATGTTAGTGGCTGGATATTATAAATAGATAGGTTTACCATCCCAAAGAGAATGGAAAAGTAATGTTTGGCACAGAGTACTGATGTTTAAGATTTCATCTTTGAAACTACTTTTGGAAGGACAGACTATGCCAAAAGATTAATTAGAACAACATGAGAAGTTTGCTCAATATTGGAAGGAAAAGATAATTATTATAAGACAAGATATGCTAGAAGTAATAAAAACAAAACAGATATGAATTTATTTAGACATAATTAGAGTTCTCTTTGCCAAAATGATAGAAGTATTTACTATGATTAGCTGCTAATGGTAGCCTAGATGATGAATGAATTGTTTGCTGACTGACATTCTTAATTTGTAAGTTATGTCATGGATTATGGGCTTTGTTTCCTTTCCTGTTTATTATTGCATATCTGATTGTTATTACTATTATTTTAAAGGTCATAAGAGCCTCGCTAGATCAGACCAGTGGTCCATAATCCAGTGTTGAAGTTCCCAGGGTGCCTCTGCGAAGCATACAAACAGGGCATGAAGAGTCATTTTGTTCCATCATTGCCCCCATCTAGTCTCTGGACCTTGAGCTTGCATAGCCAGTAGCCACTAATAGATTCATCTTCTATGCATTCCCTCTTTGAAGCCGTGTAAACCAGGGATAGGGAACCTGTGGACCTCTACATATTGTTGAACTACGGTACATGTCCCATCATCCCTGGCAATTGGCCATGCTGATGGGATTTGGAGTCCAACAACATCTGGGGAGCCACAGATTCTTCATCCCTGATCTACGCTAATGCCCATTGTCAGGTCATTTATTTATTACATACATTTATACCCCACCTTTCCTCTAAGGAGATCAGGACAGTATATGTACAGTATACATGCTTCTCTCCAGTACTATTTCTCTAGAAAAAGAGGCACCAGAATTCACCATGAAGACCTCCCTCACTCTCTTGGAATGATAATGGCACCTACCTGAGAGGTGCCGGAACTGAGTTCCGGAGAGTTCTGGCTGAAAAAAGTCCTGCTTCTCTCCTTCCTTCCAAAACTATGTCATTAGTTAGGCTAGACTGAGAAGTTAGGAATTGCCTAAAATCACAGAAGTGAAATTCATGGCTAGAAATAGTAATAATTTACTATTTATACCCCACTCACCTGACTGGGTTTCCCCAGCCACTCTGAGCAGCTCCCAACAGAATATTAAAAACATGATAAAACATCAAACATTAAAAACTTCCCTAAACAGGGCTGCCTTCAGATGTCTTCTTAAAGTCAGATAGTTGTTTCTTTCCTTGACATCTGATGGGAGGGCACTCCACAGGGTGGTTGCCACTACTGAGAAGGCCCTTTGGCTGGTTCCCTGTAACCTCACTTCTCACAGTGAGGGAACTGCCAGAAGACCCTCGGCGCTGGACCTCAGTGTCTGGGCTAAACGATGTGGGTGGAGACACACCTTTAGCTATACTGGGCCGCTCAGAAACGTACTAGGAGCTGATGTAAGTCTTTCAGGACCGGTAATATATGGTCCCGGCAGCCACTCCCAGTAACCAGACTAGTTGCAACATTAGTTGTAGTTTCCAGGTCACTTCAAAGGTAGACCCACATAGAGCGTGTTGCACTAGTCCAAGCGGGAGATAACTAGGCAAGGTTTAGAACCTGGGTTTCCCTAGTCTGAGTCTCTCTAGCCACTACACTATTCTGGTCTCAGCAAACATTTGTGGCAACAAATTCTACATAGTTATTACATACTGTGTGAAATGAATGGTGGACATGTTACTTCATCATGCAGGTAAGAGTAAACAGAATGGGAAGTTCTGGTTGGTAGGGTTGAAAGGCAAGTGGCATTTCAAGTGGTGTACATAGACATAGATATATAAAATCTTTACTTGCCAAAATTTAGACCAAGAGAAGCCAAAGTAATGCCATCCAGCTGTCTTAGATTACTGATAAACCAATAATCAGGAGTAATGAGAATTGTAGCTCACAACATCTGGACAGTTCCAAGTTAGCTACCCCTGGCTTAGATAAATCTTTCTGTATGGTAATACAAAGGAAATACCGTCCTGTCTTGTATTTGATATTTACTTAAGAAGAGTATTTAAAAATAAATTAATAAGAACTAAGAGAAACCAGGAGCACCATGAGGGTGGTCATGTTCAAATTAGATCAGGGACTTAAACATGTTAATGAACTTTTGCTGGGTGCGTGTAGTTAGAGACTTCCATCTGACCCCAAAGCCAATTACATACTTTTCAGAAAAGATGGTATACCATGCAAAAAATAACCCCTTTTGGAAATAGATAGATAGATAGATAGATAAATAAATAAATAAATAAATAAATAAATAAATAAATAGTGATCTTATTGACACAATGATGCAACCCCTAACTACTCAGTAGACCATTTAAGGGGCTCGTGTGAGGAGGCGGATAATCTTATTTATATGCTGTTGATGGGGGGGAGGGGGAGGATGAGCGACTGAACTGCTGGTGTTTGTTTTAGACATGAATGGGTTTGTGTTTTCTGCACAATTCTACTTGAGCCTCCTGCATTATTCATGCTTTGTTTCTGAAGAGCTGGAGCATAAGCAAAGCTTTTCTCCACCAAAAAACGTCTGACGTGCCCTTGGACTTGTTAAATATTCTGCAGTTGCTCAATGCAAACCTAACATTTCACAACAGTGGCTAAGACAGCGGTCCCCAACCTGATGCCCTCCAGATGTTTGGGACTACAGCTCCCCATCAGCCCTAGCTACTGTGGCTGTGCAGGCTGGGTTTGATAGGAGTTACACCTGGAGGGCAAAGTCTGGATTAAGGACCACCCTTCAGGCTTGCACAGTCCATTCTCTTATTTCCCCTTTGCCTCTTTCACTCAAATTCCTCCCTTCCTTTCTTAGCTTATGGTTATATCTGCACCGAGCTGAACACAAACCAAAGTTAGGACTCAGCTACATTAGTAAAGAAAAACCGTTTTGTATAACATGGTGACACAAGATGGCGCTGTGGAGTCCCATCTTTCGCCAACGGGATTTCCCTTTATGAAGCGTTTAATGGAAACGCTTCTTTGATGTGTCTTTGATGTGTCTAGATCCAGCCTTAACTTCAAGCCATGTTTAAATTGAAACTATGGGTAGAAGTGAGTTTCAGACTTAAACTAAACCAATGGCTAGCATTAATACTACCCACAGTTGGTGCTGAATACAAAAGGAAGGGGAAATTCTGAGCAGCAGAGATTATAGGATCACACAAACCAAGGGGGAAGAAAGAGTAGGGGGCAGGATTAAGAGTCACCCCACCCCACTTAACCATGGTTAAAACGAATGGCAAAGTTACCTCTGCAAAGTTACCTCTGGTTTCTTTTTTACACGATGGTACCCAATGGGGTTGGTTTGCACAGCACCAGCCTCACTGCTGCTTTGCTCCTAGCTTTTTTCCTGCTGTCAAGCAGCACCACCATTAATGGGGTGACAGATGTCACTGCAACATCCCTCCCTGGCTGCCACTCATGATGGTGGTGATGGTAGTAATAGCTCTCAAACCATCTTAGTGAACATTTCATTGACTCCAGTTGGGTTTGGCTGGGAAAGGGACGCGGGTGGCACTGTGGTCTAAACCAGTCTTGGGCTTGCTGATTGTAAGGTTGGCAGTTTGAATCCACATGACATTGTGAGCTCCCATTGCTCTGTCCCAGCACCTGCCAGCCTAGCAGTTCAAAAGCATACCAGCGTGAGTAGATAAATAGGTACCACTGCGGCAGGAAGGTAAATGGCTTGTAGTGAGCTCTGGCTTCCATCACGGTGTTCCGTTGCGCCAGAAGCAGTTTAGTCATACTGGCCACATGACCCATAAAGCTGTCTGCGGACAAATGCCGGCTCCCTTGGCGTGAAAGCAGAGATGAGACCACACCCCATAATCAAATTCAACTGGACTTAACCATCCAGGGGTCCTTTACCTGGCCAGGAGACCTCAGAGCTCATGGTACAATCCTGATATTTAGGCTGCAATCCACTTGCATGTGGGTGGAAGGTTTGCTGAACTCATTGGGACTCATTTTTTAGTAGACATGTAGAGACTCTTAAAGTTAAATGACTAAACACATGTAGCTTTGCAACTTATTGGAAATTTCATTGGCCCCTCCTGCTGAGCCTAGAGAGACCTGAAATATCTTCAAGGTTGCTAGACAGCATCTAAGGGGCTATGAAATATCCCAATTGAGGTAAACTGCTCATAAACTTCAGTCTTTGTTTGGTCATTTCGGTAAATTATGGCTTCCTCGCTCTTTGGACTGCAGGCTGTGATCTTCATTTTTATACCCAGCTGTTTTCAAGGAACATTTAGAATTGCGAAGAAGAGATGCGCTTCATAAAAAGCACATTTGCTTAGTAAGAGAGTCGGGGGCCACCTCAACAGGGTCATTACTCTATTCAAGGAGTAATTAATAACAGTGACTCGAGCTTCACAAAACAAACAAACAACAAACCAATAGCTGGCTGTCACAAAGCATTTGCAAGGCTCACTTTAAAGTGACATCTGCAAATAAATTGCTTCAGTGCCGCTTTGTGGTGAAATTAAGAAATAAGACCGTCTCCTTTCTGAGACAAAGGCAAAAATGCTTCTGCAAGCAACTTACTTTTCAGTGTGAAAACCCAGGCAGACATCAATTCAATTTCTAAAATGGGAAATGCCAAGGGTCAAAGAAGTCAGGGAAGTTGCATGCCGGTCCTGATTTTCAGAGGACAACCATCTATTGGAAAGTACCCCATTTTGGGTGGTACAATTCCTGTTTGGGGGCAGCCTACAAGTCACCAGTGTAAAGTTGAGGTCCAAGTTATAGAGTTTAACTCTGCTGAAGCCTTTCCCCATTACAGTAGCGTAGCGTGGGTTGTCAGCACCCGGGGCAAGGCAAGTAATTTGCACCCCCTAACCCGTGGGTTTGCGCCCCCTAACCCGTGGATTTGCTCCCCCTAACCCTAACCCCCAGATGTTGCGCCCGGTGCGGCCGGCCCCCCCTGCACCCCCCACGCTATGCCACTGCCCCATTAGAAATTGTTTGATATCCGTTGATTGAAATTCCTATTTCACGTTCCTCCAGATTTGAAGTGAAGGTAGTGACAACCTGAAACCTAAGGCCTTCTCTCTTATGACTTCCCAGGTAATAATCAACTAAATCATGCTCAAAGCATCATCAGCATCATTTGGGTGCTGCCATTCCATAGATAAACCAGACTTACAACATCAAAAGATTTACACAATTACAGAAACATAACATTTAAGGCGCTACAAACAATAAATGAAAACGTCACAATCGGTATACAATAAAATTAAACAACCCCCACATAATAAAGAATAAAGTCTAATAAAGATAGAAAAGTATCATACCAATAACAGCAAAAATTGTTGTTGTTTAGTCATTTAGTTGTGTCCAACTCTTCGAGACCTCATGGACCAGAGCATGCCAGGCACTCCTGTCTTCCACTGCCTCCCACAGTTTGGTCAAACTCATGCTGGTAGCTTCGACAATACTGTCCAACCATCTTGTCCTCTGTCATCCCCTTCTCCTTGTGTCCTCCATCTTTCCCAACATCAGGGTCTTTTCCAGGGAGTCTTCTCTTCTCATGAGGTAGCCGAAGTATTGGAGCCTCAGCTTCAGGATCTGTCCTTCCAGTGAGCACTCAGGGCTGATTTCCTTAAGAATGGATAGGTTTGATCCTCTTGCAGTCCATGGGACTCTCAAGAGTCTCCTCCAGCATCATAATTCAAAAGCATCAATTCTTCAGCGATCAGCCTTCTTTATGGTCCAGCTCTCACTTCCATACATCACTACTGGGAAAACCATAGCTTTAACTATACGGACCTTTGTTGGCAAGGTGATGTCTCTGCTGCAAAAATTAAGCACCTCCAATATTAAATCTTGACCTCAACAAAAATTTCTAAACCACAGCCCATTGCCAATAGTCTCTCAGCATCCCAAGCGGCAGGTCCAGCAGGATACACAGGTAAGATGACGTCTGGCCCGCCCCTTCAGAAGCAGCTTTTGTAGCTAGAGTCAGTCTGCACTCACATACACACCTGGTCAGGTGGAATCAGGCCAACAAATCAGGGAGCAAAGGTGGTCTCTGGCCCTTTCAGCAGTAGTAGTTTCAATTCTAAGGAGAGCAACAAAGCAGAACCATTTAAGTTAACTGACTTAAATTGCTAACACAGAGTATTGTTCCATCTGGAGAGAACCTTATCCAGAGCTGTTGTTGGACTGGCATTATGAATTATACCCAACTAAGTTTTTTACTCAGGGTAAACCTCAGTTAGTCATGTACATTAATTTCTGAGCATGACTAACATTGGACACAACCCTATCTCTTTCATCTTTTAGATAGTAAATTAAAACCATCTTATTTGCCCGAGCCTTCGGTAAATATGTCTGGAGATTAGTCTGCTTTTTGTGTTATGGGGAGCCAATCCTATGCATGGTGAATTGCATTAAATCCAGTGGTGCTTTCTTGGGCACAGGAGTGCCAACTTGAATACTGTGGGGTCCCAGGTAAGCCCCGCCCCACATAATTGATCACAAGACACAGTGCATACACACCATTTGAATGGGAATATACCGTACATTAACTTTGGGGGGGGGCCCAGCCCCCTCAAATATTTTATTGTGGGGGCTGAAGTCCCCTTGGCCCCCTAGGAGTTGGCTCCTATGCTTAGGTATATGAGTACAACCACAGTCTGATATTTATGGATACAGTATTAGTAGGGATGTTTCAGATTTTGTTTGTTTGTTCATTCCCTATTTCACTTTAAATATTTATATCACATCTTTTCCAGCTGCAGAAAGTAGCTAATAAAAGCCATTATTTAACATCTGCAATAAAAAATACATAAAATAAACAACAAACTAAACAACAAACTACTTAATTAAAAAGCAATACATTAAAATAGCAAATTTTGTTATAACCCATCTTTGAGGCCTCCAGAGACTGAAAGATGGAACAATAATATGTTAAATAAATAAATAAATAAAATACAAGCATTTGTCATTTTGGCGAGCTCTTGCTGTGAAGCATGACAACATGACGACAGAAATAATTTCTTTATCCCTGAAATGGTCTATAATTGATAGTTGCCTATTCGAACTAATGAGGACGATTCTATCTCATCTCTTAGCAACTTTACAGCCTTTGAGGCATAAACATATTGAGACAATGGCTAATAACAATGAGCTAAGGAAAATAAAAAAACTAATAGTGTCTTTTCAAATGTGAATAGGAAAGTAAACCATGTAGTGCTTATCTTTTCAAGAGACTGGGACAAATGTAATTTGTAGATCAGATTCCCCCCCCCCCCCCCCCAATGAAAATGTCTATTTCCATCTATCTGTTTTGGTATTTCTATTTTCATATCCTACTTCACACAGAAACTAGGGTTGTCATATTTCAAAAAGTGAGAATCCAGACACAAAAGTTGTTGAGCTTCTTTTGTAAAAACTCAAAAAAAGAAAATTGTAGTTTTTCGCCAAAAAAATAATGGCTTCTGACATGGATTGCCATACGCCTGGTTTTCCCCGGACATTTCTACCTGTTTTCAGAAATTCTGTCCAGGCGCTATTACCAACAGACGAATCCTTGATATGTCCAGTAAATTCTGAACGTATGGCAGCCCTAATAGAAACTGAATTGGCACAGAATGTGTTTTGCCCTGGAACCTTAGAGTGAAGGACTGGTAAATAATAGCAACAACAACAACAATAATAATAACATTAGGGGGTCATACATATTGTCCCTATGTTCTTGCTTTTCTATCTACTTGCATTTTGCAGCCAAATATCCTCTTTTAAACTTTCCCTGTTAAACATTCTCCTAGGTAGACTCCACCACTCAGGGCCTCGTTCAGCTGCAGCATTATGCATCTTGCTAAAACAGTTTTGACTCATCCTTATCCATATGTACAGCCTTATGCCTGATTTCCAAGGGAGGCTTCCACAGATGGCAAGACGTTGAGCGCTTTTAATCACAACAAGGTGCCAAAAGATGTCAAAATAATACCTGGACTCCGATGAGAAGTTCCAGAAGTTCAGTTTGAAGGTTTCTGTGCTGGGTATACTGTCTCTAAAATAGAAGGCTGAATTACTGAAACAGAGAAGCTTGTGGTTCCTGTGGATTTGGCATGCTGCTCATATTTCAGGGCTTGCTTTTTTATTATTAAGGCTGAAGCTATTTGTCAGGCAGATCCTGGCATCTCTCTCTTAGAGCTTTCTACTGGGAACGGTTTATCCCATTCATATTCTTCAGCATCACATTTCCAGCTACACTGCAACATGTTTCAAAGGAGGCAGCTTTAGGATGTGGGTGGTATTTGATCCTGTAGGATTTAATTTTTTTTTAGCCATCTGTTGTTTGTAAGACTACTGATAGGGAGGGAGAAAGCAAGCGAACTCTATGTTGCCTGCATGTCACCGTGATTTTTGGCAACGCAAATGGCATCACTTGCCATACAGACAACCTGACCCAGCATGAAACATCAGTGTGCAAGCGAATTCCCTTACAGGTCTGCCCAAATTGTGCAAGAACCCCAGGAACTTTGTGCTGTGCTGATCTTTTAATGGTTGTTAAGAAGATATCTATCTGCCTCTTTGTTTTTGGTGTGTTTGGGTTAAGCCTTGCTTCTCTGGTCATGTTGGCTTCTGTGTAATTTGTCTTATTTGACCTAAGGCCTCCAGAAGCAGAGAGGAAAGCTCTTTCTCCTTTGAGATCTTGGGGTATCTAGAGCAGGAATTGACCTTGGTAATATGCTGTCATGTGTGAGGCCATTTGACACCCTTCCCCCAGCCCTCAGTGCTGGCTTAAGCTGGGTGGCACTGTGGTCTAAAACACAGAGCCTAGGGCCTGCCGATCAGAAGGTTGGCAGTTTGAATCCCCACAATGGGATGAGCTCCCGTTGCTCGGTCCCAGCTCCTGCCAACCTAGCAGCTCAAAAGCACACCAGGATTCATCAGCAGGGGCTCCCTTTCTCAGGCATGAAATTTCCACCATGTGAACAGAAACACTGGTCAAGTCAGATATCTTGTTCCCTTGTTGGCAAGCCTACCCATGATTGAAGCATCCCCCTTCAGATGAATGCCGGACATGGATTGCAGGGGTTTAGACTAGATGACCCTTGAGTCCTTTCCAACCTTACACTTCTATGATTCTGTGGTTTGGCCAGGGAGCGCATCTCGTGAATGCAGGATCCACAATTACCCTTCCAAGCATTCACACTGAATGCCTAAAGAGGGCTGCTGTCTCAGGTTACTGGACTGCCTGCCTGGCCATATAACACTGTGATGGTTTTGTTATAGAGTTGCCATATTCCCAAAAAGTGAGATCACTCCACTTGCCATACGTTCGGGTTTTCCCGGACATTTTGCTGATTCGGCAAAAATCCGCCTGGACACCATTTCGTGGACCGATTCTAGGAAAATCCGGACATATGGCAGCCCTACACAAACAGCTTCTGCGGCAAAAATAATGTCAGCCATCTTTAAAGCAGATTTCACATGCATCTTTTGGGAACGCTCTCGAGCACAAGGTTTTATTTTTGGAATTCTCTGTGAATTTTTCAGATGTGTTCCTCTCCCCAGCCGTTTAAGGCTAACAGCTGCACCACTGGACCATTACAAACTACATTATGAAGATACATCTGCCACGTCTGATTTTACAGTGCCTCTTCAGCTCACACGGTCTGATAGCCTATGGATCAGCAAGCACTAGTCTGCTTCCACAAGATTAAGGAGAGTGTGGCATTTCTTCCGTTAAAAGAAAATAGTAATCAGCACTGGATTCATTAGGTATTTCAAGGTACTTATCTTTCCACTGATGGCCCCATGGACGAAAAGTGAAGAAAATGAGTAGGGGGGATCAATATTATCCCCATTATTATTGCTTTTTTTTTGCAAAATACCCGTTTACTATATCTCACTCATGTTGCCATAACAGACGCTCAAAGTGAGTCACCACATCATTGCCTCAGAATATTCCCAACTGCCCTATTTAGATTTTTTGCCTGATGGCAACCAAATGCAATTAACATACACATACCCTAATCCTCCTGATACTTGATAAGGTTTCTTTTATTGGAGCCAGAATATTTATTGGAATCCTGTGCTGATGCATTCATACTCTGTGTGCACCTCATATCCTAGTCAGTGAGGCAATCCTGTTGTTGTTTAGTTGTTTAGTCGTAACCCCATGGACCAGAGCACGCCAGGCACTCCTGTCTTCCATTGCCTCTTGCAGTTTGGTCAAACTCATGTTGGTAGCTTCGAGAACACTGTCCAACCATCTCATCCTCTTTTGTCCCCTTCTCCTTGTGCCCTCCATCTTTCCCAACATCAGGGTCTTTTCCAGGGAGTCTTGTCTTCTCATGAGGTGGCCAAAGTATTGTAGCCTTAGCTTCAAGATCTGTCCTTCCAGTGAGCACTCAGGGCTGATTTCCTTAAGAATGGATAGGTTTGATCTTCTTGCAGGCCATGGGACTCTCAAGAGTCTCCTCCAGCACCATAATTCAAAAGCATCAATTCTTTGGCGATCAGCCTTCTTGATGGTCCAGCTTTACATCACTACTGGGAAAACCATAGCTTTAACTATACGGACCTTTGTTGGCAAGGTGATGTCTCTGCTTTTTAAGATGCTGTCTAGCTTTGTCATTGCTTTTCTCCCAAGAAGCAGGCGTCTTTTAATTTCGTGGCTGCTGTCACCATCTGCAGTGATCATGGAGCCCAAGAAAGTAAAATCTCTCACTGCCTCCATTTCTTCCCCTTCTATTTGCCAGGAGGTGATGGGACCAGTGGCCATGATCTTAGGTTTTTTTTAATGTTGAGCTTCAGACCATATTTTGCGCTCTCCTCTTTCACCCTCATTAAAAGGTTCTTTATTTTTTTAAAAAAAAATTATTAAGGTTTCAACAGATTTATAATAACAAACAAGACAAAATAACACAACAACAAACAATAAACAATAAAAACACATAAACCAAACAAAAATATATACGTTCAAATCTTAATTTCATATAGCTTACTTTCCTGACTTCCTCACATCTCCCTTTCCTGTATTCAAATTTCCCATTTAGTTTCAGCAAATTCTTCCTCTATTTTGACTGATTTTAATATTTCTTAATTTCTTTTAAATTAACCATTCCCACTGCTGTCCACTTATCTTCTAATCCCCCATCATTTGATTAATTTAACTGTGTTTCTTTACTTGTTGTTCATAAAACATCTTTGCACATTTCTTTCAGCTTTGTCACTAATGCCACATTGTCTCACTATCCTGCATCACTTTAACATTCAAATAATTTACAATGTTTTTGCAGATAATCTTTAAATTTCTTCCATTCTTCTTCTGTTTGTTCTTCTCCCATGTCTTGGATTCTGCCAGTCATTTCTGCCAATTCCATGTAGTCTATCAATTGCATCTGCCATTCTTCCAAGGTGGGCAAATCTTGTGTCTTCCAATACTTTGCGATAAGTATTCTTGCTGCTGTTGTTGCATACATAAAAAAAGTTCTATCCTTCTTTAATACCTTCTGGCCAACAATGCCCAGGAGGAAGGCCTCTGGTTTCTTAAGGAAGGTATACTTAAATACCTTTTTCAGTTCATTATAGATCATTTCCCAGAAAGCCTTTACCTTTGGGCACGTCCACCAGAGGTGAAAGAATGTTCCCTCAGTTTCCATACATTTCCAACACTTATTGTCAGGCAAATGATATATCTTTGCAAGTGTCATGTACCACCTATAAATCATTTTCATAATATTCTCTTTCAAGGCATTACATGCCGTAAATTTCATACCAGTGGTCCATAACCATTCCCAGTCAGCAAACATAATGTTATAACCAATGTCTTGTGCCCACTTAATCATAGCTGATTTGACCGTTTCATCCTGAGTATTCCATTTTAACAGCAAGTTGTACATTCTTGACAGTACCTTAGTTTTAGGTTCTAACAATTCCGTTTCTAATTTCGATTTTTCCACCTGGAAACCTATTTTCTTGTCCAAATTAAAGACCTCTCTGATTTGATAATAGTGTAGCCAGTCTCGCACTTTATCTTTTAATTTCTCAAAACTCTGCAATCTCCATGTGTCTCCATCATGTTCTAATATCTCCCAATATTTCGGCCATTTGGCCTCCATATTGAGTCTTTTCAGAGCCTTAGCTTCCATAGGTGACAACCACCTTGGGGTCTTGTTTTCTAATAAATCTTTGTTTCTTGTCCAGAAATTAAAAACTGTTTTCCTGACAATATGGTTCTTAAATGCTTTATGAGGTCTAACCTTGTCATACCACAAATATGCATGCCACCCAAACGCATTGTTGAACCCTTCCAAATCCAGAATGTCAGTGTTTTCAAGAAGTAGCCAGTCCTTCATCCAGCAAAAAGGTGCTGATTCATAATATAGCTTCATGTCTGGCAGGGGAAACCCCCCTCTTTCTTTAGCATCAGTCAATATTTTAAATTTTATTCTGGGCTTTTTGCCCTGCCAGACAAATTTAGAAATATCTCTCTGCCACCTCTTGAAACAGTCCATCCTGTCCACAATCTGCAAGGTCTGAAACAAAAACATTAAAAAGTTCTTTAATTCCTCCTCACTTTCTGCCATCAAGGTTGTGTCATCTGCATATCTGAGGTTGTTGATATTTCTTCCAGCAATGCCCAGCATTTCGCATGATGAATTCTGTATATAAGTTAAATAAGCAGGGAGACAATATACAGCCTTGTCGTACTCCTTTCCCAGTTTTGAACCAATCTGTTGTTCCATATCTAGTTCTGACTGTAGCTTCTTGTGCCACATAGAGATTTCTCAGGAGACAGATGAGGTGATCAGGCACTCCCATTTCTTTAAGAACTTGCCATAGTTTGT
Organism: Podarcis gaigeae; assembly: GCF_964106915.1. NCBI lineage: Eukaryota > Metazoa > Chordata > Lepidosauria > Squamata > Lacertidae > Podarcis > Podarcis gaigeae. Next base: position 78,708,723 of record NC_139681.1, read on the forward strand.
TGTGGTTGACACGGTCAAAGGCTTTTGCATAGTCAATGAAGCAGAAGTAGATGTCTTTCTGGAACTCTCTAGCTTTCTCCATAATCCAGCACATGTTTGCAATTTGGTCTCTGGTTCCTCTGCCCCTTCAAAATCAAGCTTCTTCTGGGAGTTCTCGGTCCACATACTGCTTAAGCCTGCCTTGTAGAATTTTAAGCATAACTTTGCTAGTGTGTGAAATGAGTGCAATTGTGCGGTAGTTGGAGCATTCTTTGGCACTTCCCTTCTTTGGGATTGGGATGTAGACTGATCTTCTCCAATCCTCTGGCCACTGCTGAGTTTTCAAAATTTGCTGGCATATTGAGTGTAGCACCTTAACAGCATCATCTTTTAAAATAGTTCAGCTGGAATACCATCACTTCCACTGGCCTTGTTATTAGCAGTGCTTTCTAAGGTCCATTTGACTTCACTCTCCAGGATGCCTGGCTCAAGGTCAGCAACCATACTACCTGGGGTATACGAGCCATCCATATCTTTTTGGTATAATTCCTCTGTGTATTCTTGCCACCTCTTCTTGATGTCTTCTGCTTCTGTTAGGTCCTTTCCACTTTTGTCCTTTATTATGGAAATCTTTGTACGAAATGTTCCTTTCATAGCTCTAGTTTTCTTGAACAGATCTCTGGTTTTTCCCATTCTATTGTTTTCCTCTATTTCTTTGCATTGCTCGTTTAAGAAGGCCTTCTTGTCTCTCCTTGCTATTTTTTGGAAATCTGCATTAAATTTCCTGTATCTCCCTCACATTTTGCTTGCCTTCTCTCCCCTGCTATTTGTAAGGCCAGTTCCTGCTCCAGGTGCATCACGTTTGCTCAAAACTCTCCACTTTGACCTGTCCATCTTGGGTGGCCCTGCATGGCATAGCTCAAAACTTCTCTGCGTTATTCAAGCCCCTTCGCCACGACAAGGCAGTGATCCATGAAGGAGGAGGCAATCCTAGCATATCACAATTTTTTGAAAAGTGTACCATACTGGAGATGGAGGGGGTAGTCCATCAGCATAATAGCATAAGGCAATATGGCAGTCCTATACAGCAAGAGGGGAAGCTTCCTTTCCTCTGTCATAATACTAGAACTCAATGAAAAGTCATCCAGGGAAGCTGAATTAGTGGGAGACTCAGGACAAGCAAAAGGAAGTTTATACCTAGCTATACTCTGAAATTCACTACCACAAGATGTGGAGATGGCCAGTAATGTCAATGGCTGTAAAGAGGGATAGATAAATTCATAGACCAGTGCTTCCCAAACTTGGGTCTCCATCAGTTTTTGGACTACAACTCCCATCATCCCTAGCAGTACCAGCGGTCAGGACTCAGGAATGATGCAGGTGCAAAAAATTCAACAAGGATGGTGTCAATACTGAGAAGCCCCTGGTATGCTAACCACTTATGAATCTCAAAATAGCAGGTGCACCTGAAGCAGGGCTTATTTCAGTGATCTTAAGAGACACACAATAGATTCCCTGTAACACTTTATGTACTCTGCTGATCAGCTTAAGGCTGTGATCGTCCAAGCAGTAGCCATCACTTCTTCAGGTGTAGTCCTGTTTCCAGGGATTGCCTCAAGTGGCAGGATCTACCAGGGCAGCAGATCCTGATGCGATCTTTCTCCCACCCACCATTTTCTTAATGTAGATCTTCCCTCACCTCTTCCTCACTGTAGAGAAGGGGGTGTCATCTGTCATGAAAATGATGCCGCCAACAAAAAGAGGAAGAGATCAATGGGCTTGGGGAACCCAACGGTTTGTAGAAGTGGGCTTCTTTTTCCAACAGAAAAAAACCTTAATAGAGGAACCAATGAGAACTGAGCAGGCTCACTGGCCAAAGAATCCTGGTACCACCATGGTAGTATGGAATGGAGCATTCTGGGTGAAGGTATGGGTGGAACCCTGAACAGGAGCATTCCATTTTGTGGTAAGTCTCATTCGTACCACACCAACCTCCCCACTGCCTCCCCCTTTCCTTTTCAGTAAGCAGCAGTGGTTCAGCTGTCCGGAGGTCAGGCGACAACGGCAGCTCCCCCATGCCATCCACCACTGCTGCAAATATAAAGGAAGGATGTCATTTGGGCAATGATATCATATGAAAGGACGTGTCTGGCGCTGTGGGTTAAACCACAGAGCCTAGGACTTGCCAATCAGAAGGTCAGCAGTTCGAATCCCTGCGACGGGGTGAGCTCCCATTGCTCAGTCCCTGCTCCTGCCAACCTAGCAGTTCGAAAGCACATCAAAGTGCAAGTAGATAAATAGGTACCGCTCCAGTGGGAAGGTAAACGGCATTTCCGTGCGCTGCTCTGGTTTGCCAGAAGCAGCTTAGGCATGCTGGCCACATGACCCGGAAGCTGTACGCCGGCTCCCTCAGCCAGTAAAGCGAGATGAGCATCGCAACCCCAGAGTCAGTGACGACTGGACCTAATGGTCAGGGGTCCCTTTACCTTTACCTATCATATGAAAACCAAGGCATGCACTAAAGGCTGAAGCATAGCCAGAACCCATGGTCAAGAAGGGAATCAACACCTTCCACTGATGCACTTGTATCAGGCTTAATATCTGCAAGCATTCCAAAAATGTTGCATTTTCTGAAGTCACAAAGACTCCGTCACCTGAGCAAAATAATAATCTCTGTAAACATTCTTTGCGAAATCTTCCTGTCCCGTGGCAAAGCTATCATCTCCGGGATTTTTTAAGCAGTATTTTTATTACAATATTTTTTCAGCCCTATAGTGTTTTCCCACCCACTAGGCTGCTGGTAGTGATTATTTCTGTGTCGGAGCAGTCAAAACCACATGAACGCTCCTCGTTTGTCAGCCCTCTCTGGTACCCTCTCCAGTTTGCGATTCTCAAGAGGCAAACAGCAACAGTTATTGTACTGTGTTTTTTTGAAAAGAGAGTAAAACCTCCTTACACTTTTCAACATCGTTACAGTTTTAATGGGATTTCCCCCCCTCCCTCCCCAAAACGAAAAGCTTTTCTCCTGCCATGAACATTCCTTATAATTACCAGCCTATTAACACCTCTGTAACCAGAGGCTTAAACATTTCAATGGTTAAAAATAAGATAAACAGCTCTTTCTAGTGGCAGTTGGAGTAATTACACCAGCAAGAGGAGAAGCTATTCCTGAGGGGAATTGTGAGTTGAGGGCAAAGGAGTTAAATAACACAAAACAACGTTGCATTCAATGAATATTTTAAATTCCTACCCTGAAGGAATATAGATGAAGCATTTGAATGATAGTCTGCAACCGGGCTTATCATTTTCTAATTTAATGGGTAAACTTGTGGAGTAATTTGCTATGCACCGAAAGCTTGAAACTTTGTCACTTGCAATACAGTTCTATACATGTCTACTCAGAAGATCTTCACATTGAATTCAGTGGGACTTACTCCACATTAAGTGTCTATAGTAGTCCTCCTCGACCTAGTACCCTCCACATATTTTTGGACTACAACTCCCATCAGCCCCAGCCAAAGCCTGGCGTATAGGATTGCAATTCTTCTCAAAAGCACTTCTCAAGCAATAACGGGTAAGCCATTGTCTCTTGAGCCCACAGATCTTGCCTTGGAAATGTCAATGGAGCAAATGTTTGCTTGTTTCTTGAAAAGGACAAGGTAGAAAGATATAATCAGAGAAAATGCTTCTGAATTGTAATGCAACTAAAAACGGAAAATGGAAAACAAATAAAACTTGAAGGCACCATCCAGGGTCAAGTAAATGGTCTTCCATGTTTATAATGAGATTTCCCTTTCCTCTCCTCATCCCCGCAGCCTCCCAACTTTACCCAGATGGTCTTTGAAACTTCCAGGGTAGATTTAGTGAGTGTATGTGGGACTGCAGTGCCAAGGAGAGGGATGGGAATCTTAACTCATAGATGGGACACCATTGGATTTCACCCTGTGAAAGATGCATATTTGATGTTGTTATAAATAAAAATTGCCCTTTTCCCTTATCCAAGAGCCCATATAGAGTCCTTACATTGGTTCCCTATTAGTAGGAGAAAATAACAGAGGCCAACCAGAGAATATTGAGAAGCAAAGCAGCTAGTAAGTTTGATCTTTATTGATCTGTTGCAACAGGATGCTCCCCTCACCCGCAGGAGAGGAGGAGGAACCCAGAACAATGGTGCACAAGGCCTTATAAAGACTTTTGAAATTGCCACCCTGTAGATCAAGACCACCCCCAGAAACATCATACATACATCACAGAAGGGGTGTAACCTAAGACCACCCTCCAGCTACATCACACCTTCATCACAAAAAAGGCGGTCTAAAACAGAAATTTGAATGTTGTTTTTCTCCTGTCCTTGTTTATCTCCTGTCTGGCAGGTTACTTGATTGGATTGCCTGGGGAGCCTGGTCAGTCTTTTGTAATGATAAATACTTAGTTCCTGGGCCATGTCACAGGCTCACACCCTATTCAAACACAGACATACCCTTAAGACAGGATTTGTGAAGGAAAAGACAATGGGAAGGCTTTTCCATTTTCCTTGACCTTGCAGAGAAAACATTTGGTCAGTTTGGGACAGTTTGGGAATCAAAAATGGTTCCAGGTCGGTCTTCTTGTGCTGATCTATGTACATGCTTGGTTGGTACACTTATGAACATTACCATATATCTAAGACCTCAAAATTCCTATCACAATATCCCTCCTTTGGGGCTAGAATTTTTCTTTAAAAATTTTGCCCCACAAATAATAACATGGTATGTTGTAAATGGATGCCTTTGTGTAAATATAGGATATCACATAAAAATAACACATGTTGGATTTTGTTACTAAATTACTTGCGGCATTCTAACACTTTGGGAGAAATACTTACACAATTGTGGTCTATGCTTTACATTTAGTAGGAGTCTGTGATATATCAGCAATAATATTATCTAGGCTCAATGAGATGTTTCTCTACTATTCAATTCTTCCCCGTGAAATATTCTTTTTCAAGAGACCATTCCCAGTTTTTAGCTTTCTGGCACCCCTGGGTAAGAATCAAACAACAAACACCTAAAAACATTTGTTCTGGAATATACGGGTTGTATCCAGATGTGGATTTGCCTTCCAGATGTTGTAGCCTATAACTCCCATGGCTGAGGCAGTGGTGTAGGAAGGGGGTGTCGGCCGCCCTGCGTGTCATCACTGAGGGGTGTGTGCGACAAAATGGCAAAAATAAGAGGGTTTTTTTTTAAAAAAAAAATAAACATTGGGGCTCTCAAAACTTTTTAGTTCAGTGAACAAATGCAGCAAAATGTGGCTGGCACTGTGTGCCACACCACGGGGGCTGGCACTTACCGTGGGGCCTGCAGCATGTCTGAGCCACACCAGTGGCGTAGCGTGGGTTGTCAGCACCCGGGGCAAGGCAAGTAATTTGCGCCCCCTAACCCGTGGATTTGCGCCCCCTAACCCTAACCCCAGACGTTGCACCCGGTGCGGCCGCCCCCCCTGCACCCCCCACGCTACTCCACTGAGCCACACATCTCTCCTGGGAGTGTTGTGGTGGCTTGGGTGCTGCCTGAAACGGCAGTGTGGGGCTTGTGTCTGCCCACTGCTTCTCCCTCAGCCGTCCTACAGCTGAGGGGGAGGTAGTGGCGAGGCTTTGTGGGACCCCCTCTCCTGGTATGTCCCATGGAGGATCTTACGGTCTTCAAACAAAAACATCTTGGAGGTTCCGGGCCACAGGGAGGTTAGGCTGGCCTCAACCAGAGCCAGGGCTTTTTCGGCTATGGCCCCGATCTGGTGGAATGCTCTGTTACAAGAGACTAGGGCCCTCTGGGACTTGACATCTTTCTGCAGGGCCTGCAAGACAGAGCTGTTCCACAAGGCCTTTGGCCAAGACACACTCTGCCTTAGTAGAAAATGTTTATGCTAACGCCAGACAAGGCATTTGTTTTCTGCCAATCCCCCTGCCCACTTAAGTGTGCCACCCTGCTCTCAAAAGTAAAAGCTGCTTCAGGGGGCTGGAAGACCGCCTGAAACAAAATGGGAGATGGCACAGAGGGCTGCAGTAATTAGGGGGCATCGTTGAAAATTGGTTACCTCCGATTACATGAGCTGAAGTGCTTTTGCAGAGCAGGTGTGAGGTCTGCATCTGGATCAGTGTGAGCAAACTGATGTTGGGTGCAGCTTCATGCAGAAGAAAGGGATGCATTAAAGCTCAAATATATTATTTGCTGGGCAACCTTATTATTATTCATTGCTATTGTCATTGCTGTTATTATTGCTGCCTATGTTGTTGCTGTTGTTGCTGTAGTAGTAGTAGCATTTCTTATACAGTGGTACCTTGGGTTACAAACGCTTTGGGTTACATGTTTTCAGGTTGCGGACCGCAGGAAACCTGGAAGTACTGGAAAGGGTTACTTCTGGGTTTTGGTGCTCGCACATGTGCAGCAGCGCTAAATCTCGCTTTGTGCATGCACAGAAGACCAAATCACATCACGCGCATGAGCATGCACAGACATGGCGTTGCAAGTTACAAATGCTGCAGGTTGTGGACGTTCTTCCGTCACGGATTACGTCCGCAACCTGAGGTTCCACTGTATTCTCATTCTGCCCTTCATCTGAGGAACACAGGATGGTTTGCAATATAAAAACTCAAAAATACTCCGCATATTAACAAACAGAAACAACAACCCTTCATTAGTGCTCTCGTTTATTAACTGCCTTTCAAATATGTTCCAAGGCGATGTGCAAGTTAAAAAAAAAACAATTAAAAGCAGTGCGCACACACACACAAACACACACATAACATAGCATTGTTTACATGATCTGGTATCAGCAGATCACCTCTCTAGAGAAAGAAGGCCTTTCCAGCTGTATCTGGAGATTCGAAGAGACTGAATGTGAGACTTTTTGAATGCAAAGCATGGACTCTGTCACTGGAGATAGAGTCTGTTCCACAATGGAAGAGTTTCCTGCTTCTTTTTGCATCTTTCTCTAAGGGGGCTTCCAGACTGTCACTATTTTCGAATGGGATTCTGTCACATCCTGTGCAATTCAGGCTGCACATGTTTCTCAACAAGGCCTCCGCTGAAAGAAAAGTATGTCATGAAAACAGCTTGGAAAACAATGGTGCCTTCTATTGGCCAGTGGGAGTAAAGCAAAAGAACAAGCACAGCTTTCCATGGCTCACTTCCGAATGTATTGTTTTTCCATTCTTCTTCCCCAAGATGTTAGTTAGCCAATGACCTGTTTATTGAGCATCCATCTTAATTTGTTTGCAGGGATGTAAGGCAATATATGAAAGCTAGTGTTATCTAGAGTTGCTATATTCCCAAAAGTGAACATTCGGACAAAGTAGTTGAGTTTGGGGGCCTTTCAGGGTATTTTTTGTGGATTACACCACCACCACCCCACCTTGCCTGGATTTTCCCAGGCATTTTCCAAATTTAGTGAAATTCTGCCCAGATGTTATTATGCTGCCCTTTCCAGTGCATTTCCCCATCACTGAGTGACCTGAATTTGCCACAGGTGATGGACATTTGTTCCAATTCATCAGTAAATAGAAATTATGGTGCAGATGGAAGTGTGGATGTGTCAGAGGATCCAAACCCCGTTGATAGGAATGGATAAGACAAGGGAAGTTCTTGCCAATGTTGTTTATTCAATATTCACAGAGAGAGGCTTAGATATGCTGCCTCTTGGAGTAATGATGTTGCTCTGAGTAACTCTCCACCACCACCACCCCATCTCTCCTACTTCCTCATTCGTCAGCAGCATCACCCGCTTAGGGCCATCTGTCTCTGAGCCCTTTGCTCTACTACTTTCAATGCTCACCAGGTTTTGGGAGATGGTGGATGTGGAATGATTTCCAGTGCTAACGTGTCAGCCAGCTGCTCTGGCTCTGCCTCCTTCTCTTCTCCCATTATCTCCCAATTTCCCCCCTCATCTGCCTCTGAGCTGCAACCTCCTGCAAGCCACTGTTATAAATCTATTCTGTCTTCCTCTTCTCTGGAAGGGTCAGGCTGGGGAAGCGGTCTCCACCATTCCTCCTCTGTCCAGTCCCTGACATCATAAGCCCTACATAAGCGAACCCCACCCAAATATACTGGCAGTCTGGAAGTGTCCTCTGCATCTGTTTTTGATTGTCATTTGCCCTGAGCCCGTAGATGTTCATGGAGTGGGGAATGAATTTACTAAATAAAAGACTGCCTAATCCCTTATATCCCTGCCTGATCACTGAGGTCTTGGGGGGAGTCATTGTTAGTGATCACCTATGGTGCAAATGCAAGTGCCCTTGGGGGGAAACAGGACATCCCGTTTTCTATCACGAGAGCTCAGTAGCCATTTTGGGTGCCACGATATCACACACTTTTTTCAGGGCCGCAATCTTGCACATCTCCCCAAAAATGTACATTTGTGGGTGCCATCGATACCATTGATCATAACATCCTTCAGGACTGTCTAGAGGAGCTGGGAGCACTGTTGTACAGTGGTTCTGCTCCTTCCTCCTGGGCCGTGGCCAGAAAGTGGGGGTGGGGGAATAAGTGTCCAGACTCCATTTGTGGGGTGTCTCAGGGTTCTGTCCTCTCCCCCATGCTTCTTAACATTTATATGAAGCTGTTGGGCTGGGTGTTCATCAGTATGCAGATGATACCCAGCTCTACCTCTCTTTTAAATCAGAACCAGTGAAGTATTATTAAGTAAGATCTCTTCCCCCCCCCCATCCTGATTTTGCATCGGGAAAAATTAGAAGATATACTGCATGCATCCACCAGGAACCCTGTGCTCAGTATTGTGGGCCTAGTTTTATGGAACTCCCTTCTAGTTAAGGTCAAACAGGCCCTCTCCCTATTGAACTTCTGCTGCCTACCAAATACTTTTGTTTAATTCTATCAGGCATTTTAATTGCAATTCGATTTTATAGTTTTAGCTGATTTTTTATTTGTTTATGTAGTGTATCTTTCAAAACCACTTGGAGACTTTTGTCATCCTGGGGTATATAAATTGTTTAAATAAATAATAAAACAATAGGTAACATGGCTGCTCTGCCAATATAGTCCTCACTTTCATCAATGTAGATGCAGCCAACAGTTTCAATTGGCAGCTGTTTTTTTGCATGAGGTTCATTTAAACCTAAAGTCCCCAGGAAAATGGTTGAGCAACTTTATTGTGAGGCTACGAGTGTTTAAATAAATATCATTATATCGCTGGCAAAGGGAGATTGTTTATGAAATATATGGCCAGCAGGTGGTGACAAGCAAGTAAAACTTCGACTCACTGCGGGGAAATGGTCCCATCCCACAGACAGTCCCGAATTCTTTACCCACACCCAAGATTCCCTCTGACACCGATGCATGCATGTATCAATGCTTCAAAGGAATGCAAGAACCAGTCTCTGTTTTTAAACCTCTCTGGAGAACATCTTCAATGAGGAGCACATCCTTTTCATGCCTGAGGACTGACTGGTTCAAAGAGTGGAACTGTACACAACACTAGCCGAAAATAAGTCTGGATGGCTGATCTGTCGCTCTACAGACAGATCTCCACAGTGGCCAACTCCATGGCAAATGTAAGCCCCTGAAGCTATTTCCTTGGCCTTTTGGCTGAATATGTTGGGCTTTCCATCTATTTTTATCTTGCATTTTTTAATCGAAAGCCTGGAGGATTTGGAGCTTTCCTGCTTTTGCTCTGTCCATCCTTCCAATGTCTCCCCATTCTTCTATCTCCTTTTATAAGCCCTGACTCATTTCACTCACTTTGTGTGTTCTCTCTTGGCATCTCCTCCAGCAAGTGCCTGCCAAGTCCTTGCAAATCCCCATGTCTGTTTTTCCACTCGGCATGCTTTTTGGCCACCAGTCAATTCTCAGCCTTTAACATTTTCCAGTCTCTCTTTTCAATAAGGGTTTCATTCTCTCTTTCAATCTTGCACCCTGATTCTTAACACATGGCATGGAAGTCATGGCAGTGATTTCAGTAGAACGTTCTTAATCGCTATGAATTCTTTTCTTCTTCTTTTTTGGTAAAACTGCGGGGTTTGTACCTTTTGCATACATGCTTGTTAAAGAGGACCATTATTGATTTATAACAATAGTCTATTGTAAGATTTAAAGACAAACAACAAAGGTGAAATAAATTCATTATAAAATGGTTGCTATTTATTATTTGTTCATGGAGTTAGGTGATAATACAACTCTGTTTTTCAGTGCTTTAAATTGCTGGTGGTAGAGGAACAGAAAAGTGGCTGAGGTTCTATCCACGAGTGCTGTTGTGCTTGTGTAAAGTAATTTGTGCAAGGCAGGTCAACCAGTCTTCTTCAGTTCACCTCTACCTATTGCCACCCACTGATCCTGAAGACAAACTTATCCTGAGGACAAGGTGACCCTAGAAAACAGCAGAGGGTATGGTGTAGTTTGTAGAAGATTTCAGTAGACAAGGGAGGTTAGGCAAAAAAACATGCCCCTGGACCTACACAAGTGGAAGTGTGGTGTAGTGGTTAAGAGCGGTAGTCACGTAATCTGGGGAACCGGGTTCGCGTCTCCGCTCCTCCACATGCAGCTGCTGGGTGACCTTGGGCCAGTCACACTTCTCTGAAGTCTCTCAGCCCCACTCACCTCACAGAGTGTTTGTTGTGGGGGAGGAAGGGAAAAGGAGATTGTTAGCCGCTTTGAGACTCCTGAAGGGGAGTGAAAGGCGGGATATCAAATCCAAACTCTTCTTCTTCTTCTTCTGTTGATACAAAGCCATCATAGGATGACAAGATTCAATTTGGACCCTGATTTGACACTAGGGTAAGGAGCCTGGTTAGGTCTGAGGTGCTGCAGAGGCTGCCAGAGTTGTGTTGGGTCCTATTTGAGTCTGCCTCATCCCATCCCACTTGAATTCACTATTCGGAATCAAAACAGTCTAGAAGGTAAAACATGGAGGTAAAGGACCCCTGGACGCTTAAATCCAGTCAAAGGCAACTATAAGGTTGCAGCACTCATCTTGCTTTCAGGCCAAGGGAGCCAGTGTTTGTCCACAGACAGCTTTCTGGGTCATGTGGCCAGCAGGACTAAACCACTACTGGTGCAACTGAACACTGTGACGGAAATCAGAGCGCACGGAAATGCCATTTACCTTCCCTCCACAGTGGTACTTTAACTACTTGCACTGGCATGCTTTCAAACTGCTAGGTTGGCAGGAGCTGGGATAAAGCAACAGGAGCTCACCTCGTCGCAGGGATTTGAACCACCAACCTTCTGATCAGCAAGCCCAAGAGGCTCAGTGGTTTAGACCACAGCGTCACCTGCTCTAGCACTACAATGTTACCGAGCAGGATTTGTTGACAATGTGCACTGTCCATATACAATCATAGATCACTGTTGAACAAATACAAACCTAAAAATAAAACCAAAATAAATAAACCACAGGTATGTATCGAGTCTGCTTCACCCCACCCCATTTCAGTTCACAATTTGGAATCGAAACTGTCCATAATTTTTCCCCTTGTGACAGAAAAGAGTTAAATTTGCAGGCTCAGCAGCCCTTCCGGAGTGGAAGAAAACCTACCAAATTAGAGGCAGATAGGTCTGGATTGGTGAAGTGCCACAAAGTGCTTCAAGCAAACCCTGCTTTGAGTTATGAAACCTAGCACAAATCCTGCTTCCATCCAAAAATCCAGCTGAGGCCGCCCATGTCACCTCAAGATTTCAAATTAATCTGAATCCAATGCAAGCCACTAGGTAGTCTATTATTCAATTGATGTCTGATCATTAACATACGGTTCTGCATTGTGTGCATTTTGTCGAAAGCCACACTATACAGTTTTAAGATCAAATTTAACATAGTAACAGCAGTTATTCATGGTGCGGGAACAGTTAGTTATCCAGGAAAATGTGTGCCACTGGAAAATAATCACACATGATTTGAACTGGTGCTACGTTGATCACCCTAAGCAAGCTATGTGCCACCTCCCACTAGCAATGCTATTGAACACTTTCCTCAAAAATAAAAAATAAATCTAACTGCCTTTAGAATAAGTTGTGAGGAAACACTTGTGTGTTCCCAAAGGCTTTTGTGAGAGCAGATATTTCCCCTGCATTTTATCTTCCATTTTTGCCCTTGATAACCTCAGTGACAGCTTCAAAGACACGTCACTGGTGCCAGAGTAACAAGCTCTGGTTGAGGATGCATAGTAGGTGAAATGGGGAGGAAATTCTGTCTGCTTTGAAGTTTCCACTGCTATCAGTGAAGAAGAATAGATTCTATCAGTTTCATCCACTGTGCCTGATGAAAAGTTGACTGTAAAGCAGCTTAACAAGCAGAAATAAAAAATATTTCTTCCTTTCCTTTCCTCTTCCTTTCATTCTTAACTGTTCCTTCCATGTGACAACTGCTGGAACATGAGGAAAGGAGTGTTACATGCAAACTCTTGCAAGTGTTTGAACCAGCTTATCATCAGAAGGAAAGCTCCAACTTTAATCATTTTTATATCGCTAGGGGACTGGAATATAGCATATTCCCAGTTCAAACACCAGATACAAAATTATGAACTAAAGAAAAAAGAAAACAAGAACAAGTTCAAATTTCAGCACTGTTCTGGAAAATCCCAATTCTTTAAAAAGGATTGTTTCTGATTTCAGTTGAGCTTCTGCTGCAATGCTGTTCTTGTAGGAAAGACATAGTGGTTAAATCCTGAAATGCAAAATAATTCCCAAATGTTTCTGTTCTCCCTGCTGAAAAACAATGGATGGAGGAGGTGCCCCCATACTTATTTAGAGTCTCTTGTGGGTTTTTTTAAACTGACATAACTTCAAGTCCTAAATCATAATGTAACAATCAGCATCCCCCCATTACATGTCGGTTTCATGCTCCCTATCTGGGAACATTTCCAAACTTTGCTTCAGGTCAATGGTAAATTTTCTTTACAAAGGCTATGGCACTGGGCTCATTGAAAGATTCTTATTGTTTGGCTCTCAGTTACTTTCATTAATATTGCCTAGATGTAACTGAGAGCCGTAATTAGCCAAGAGAGTTTTCATTAAACATCTGTTCTTGCTCTTCATAGAAATAGGAAAATGCAGATTGATTATGTGCTGAGGTTTTTATGCATATTGTTGATCCTAGTAATGAATGTACAGAAACACATGGTGTCAAGGGGGAAATCTATGAGAACTGAATATTCAGTGGCTTCAAACCTGAAAGTCAAATTGCTATGGTGATATTTCTCTTTCTTTCTTTCAGGCATCTATGAATATCTGTGGTAACAATCAGGAAAAGTTCTCATCACCACGTGAAAGAACAATGTTTGAATCTGTGGCTGAAATCAGCTGCATTTCAGCTCTATATAACCTGAGACATTACATTCGTGACATATTCTACTTTTCTTCTAATGCTGAGGAATGGGCTGAGGCCCTGAATGTTTGTCTGGGTGCAGTGATGGATTGGATGTCAGCTAATAAGACGAGGCTTAAGCCGGTCAAAAGAAATGCTTTTTTGGCCAGTGGGAAAACCAGTCCATGCAATACCTGAGTTGTGGTTTGTGCTGGGTAGGTTTGCTTTCTCTTTCAAGGATCAGGTCTACAGTGTGGGTGTTCATATAATAATAATAATTATTTATTATTTACGCCCCGCCTATGTGGCTAGGTTTCCCCAGCCACTCTGGACGGCTCCCAGCAGAGTATTAAAAACACGGTAAAACATCAAACATTAAAAACTTCCCTAAGCAGGGCTGCCTTCAGATATCTTCTAAAAGTCAGATAGTTCTTTATTTCCTTGACATCTTATGGGAGGGCATTCCACAATGCAGGCGCCACTATCAAGAAGGCCCTCTGCCTGGTTCCCTGTAACCTCAATTCTTGCAGTGAGGGAACCACCAGAAGACCCTCGGCGCTGGACCTCAGTGTCCGGGCTGGACGATGGGGGTGGAGACGCTCCTTCAGGTATACTGGGCCGAGGCCGTTTAGGGCTTTAAAGGTCAGCATCAACACTTTGAATTGGGCTCAGAAATGTACTGGGAGCCGATGTAAGTCTTTCAGGAGCAGTGTTATATGGTCTCGGCGGCCACTCCCAGTCACCAGTTCTGCTGCCGCGTTCTGGATTAGTTGCAGTTTCTGGGTCACCTTCAAAGGTAGCTCCATGCAGAGCACATTGCAGTAGCCCAAGCGGGAGATAACTCTGGCGAGACAGTCTGCGTGCAGGTAGGGTCTCGGTCTGTGTACCAGGGGGAGCTGATAGACACAGAACTGACCTGCGCCTCCATGGATAGCTGTGAGTCCACTTATCAGAACACATTATATTACATCTTTATTTTCCATTTGCAATATGTTCTGAGCCAAAGTCACAGTGCTTGTTATTACCTAAAAAGCCCTAAATGGTTTAGAAGCAGAGGTGCCATCTTCTCAAGATGATTGAGGGGACCCAATGCTACCTCCTGACGACACACAACATCCCACAATGTCCTGAAGTCGTGCATGCATGCAACATCACAAAGAGCCGGGGTGTGTGGAGCTGAACACCCACTGAGGGGGGTCCAATTTCCTCAAAAAACAAACAAACAAACATGGGGGGGGTAAAGTTGCTTTGCCCCTTTTTGTTAGAATTCCTGCTCCATGATTGCAGTCATGGGATTGTTGTCTTTCACATGACGGTGTATGTTTTGACTCCACAAAGTGGGAAGTGACGGAGACAGGATGTTTGTGTTACTGTGTTCCGTGAAGTAGGATTATTGTCCTTTGTTCTTTTTCTCTTTGCTGTCTGATGCTAGAGAGAGAGGGAGCCATGTTGCAGTGCTCCGTGTGTGTTTATATGTAAATAAAATAGATTAGCCAAAATGCTGAGTTGGTGAGGTCTGTTACGCAACTGCGCAAACTCTGTGGATCCCTAAGTGTGCCGGTGTCGGTTGGCATTGGTTGCTGTGGTGTTCGGGCAGAATAAAGCTTTTGAAGCTCCCAAACAATCAACCAGGAGGGAGAGAACATGCCAGTTGGGCATATGTCTCTGCCAGGGTCCTACTCGAGTGTAGGCTGAACTCCTAACAATTTTCTCTTCACAACAATCCTGTGGCGAAGGTTAGGCTTAGAGTGAGTGACAGCCCAAGGTCACCCAGAAAGCTTCATAGCTGAGTTGGGACTTCTAGACCCTAGTCTAACACTCTAACCACTACACCACATGTTTGGGGGGGGGGAGAACTCTGGAGCACGGTGGGAAGAAGAGGACGCAGGAAATGCTTTTGCCCACAACTTCTGCTGGTAGATTTCTGCATCTATTATTATTATGGTGATGATGATTACTATTACTGTCACTGCGTTATCATCACTGTCTCTCATTTTAGCTAAAGAAAGATGTGTTACTACCTTTTGATAAAATATTTCTCCATCATATAAATGGTTTTCTTGGTCTCTCTCCCCCCCCCCCTTTTCAATTTATTTTTTCCATTACTCAGCATGGATCTCATTTTCAATGTATTTGGTTTACTTTATAATATCTATTCTAAATAGCACTTGTTTCAGTGATTCAGTTCCAACTCTTTCTATAAGAAGCAGGCTGTTCGCTGAAGGGAAATCAAATAGGCAAAACTGAAAGCTTATGTAAGTGAAATGATGGCTCACACTGTAGGACTTTTTTTTTTTAAAGAGAGAGATTTTTAAGGTCTTTTTTGTTGATCCAAAAGGGGCTTGCTTGTTTGGTTGGAAATGCAAACTCCAGCTTCACTTAGCTTGGAAAAGAGCTTTTCATCGCATATTTTAATTTAAAATGAAATAAAATCAACCCGAAAAGAAAACCATGCTGAGTTTTTCTTCTGCTTGAATTGAGGCTATTATGCATGTTCTGCAGCTCCCATGCACTTGCTAGTTTACTGTTTAGACTTAAAAAAAAATCCCCTTTTACAGTCTCTTTTTAAGAAAAGGAAAACAAAGAAAGAATAGAAATCTTTGTTGGCATCACACTTAGTTTCTCAGAATCAAGAATTTGAAGACCTTGAAGTTTCACAATTGAACTATAATTATAATTAGTTGTTTCCTCCAGGTTCTGTTGTTGCTGTTGTTGTTGCATGTAAATATATTGTGGGTGTGCAGCCCATTTGAATTGTATTCAGGTCCACTTGAATCAGGAAGAAGCAGGGGGTTTTACAGGAAGAAGAACCTAGTAAGGTTGGAGAAAAGAATAGAATGACTACCCAGCACTCAAGAAGATAAGGAACTGCATTTAGCTAACCTGCGTTGTTTCTCTCCTACAAGAAACTGCACCCCAGGAACATCTTCAATCCACATCCAAAGATGGAATTAGGCTTGAAAGAAAACCTCTTCACTTTGACCACAAGAAAAAATCCCCCCACCTCTCCAAAAAGCCTAAGTCTTGCATGTGGGTGATTTTTCTGAAGATTTCAGAACCCAGAGTCACCCTCCATTAGGGTTGGGGCGAAGGGAAATGTAAGAAACAAAAGTTTGCCCTTATTCCCTTATGGGGGACACAAGAGCCCTTATAGAGTCCTTTGTAGGTACTCCATCAGTCAGAGAAAATAACAGAGGCCAACCAGAGACTATTGGGAAGCAAAGCAGCTAGTAAGCCTGATCTTTATTGAAACTGTTGCAAAAAGGAGGAGGAGGAGGACCCTGAACAAAGATGTGCCTGCCCTTATACGTATAGATATTTTAAATTCCCTGCCCTGGAGCTCAAGACCACCCCTCCATACATCATACATACACCACAGAAAGGGGTGGAGCTCAAGACCACCCCCCAGATACATCATACCTACATCACAGAAAGGGCGGTCTACAACAGAAATCTGAGTGTGTTGTTTATCTCCTGTCTGGCAGGTTACCTGTTAATGGTTACTTGATTGGATACCCTGGGGAGCCTGGCCTTGGGAGCCTGGCCAGTCTTTTGTAATGGCAAATACTTAGTTCCTGAGCCAGGTCACAGGCTCACCCTATTCTTGCACAGACATACCCTTAAGACAGGATTTATGAAGGAAAACACAATGGGGAGGCTTTTCCATTTTCCTTCAGCCTTGCAGAGAAATATCTGAGGTCAATTTGGGAGGGACAAAACAGTTTCAGGACTTTTTCTGTGGGGTTTCAAAGTCAGTTTGCTTCAAGGGAGGGATAATGAGTGCGAGTACATGGTTGTGGCATGTACAAGCGGTAAACACATCCATTTCTCTGACTTGCAATGCGCCCAAGTGGCTCAAAGGGTTAGTGGGCCTTGCGCTAAAATCTGAAAGCAACCACTGTGCATTACTCCACAATTGGGGTAAATTATGGCTGGCCATGCCACCATAGAAGCGAAACCCCAGGGAGTTAAATAAGCAGTTAACTTTGAACCGCAGTACTCCCTGGCAGACATAACCATGGTCAAGTTGCCTTTCCAATAAGCAAAACGGCCAGCAGTGATCTTCTCACTGCAGAACCACCGAGCTAGGGAAACCACTTGCTCATGAGTGAAAAAGAAGAAATGCCTCAAACCCCCCCATTTTTTTATTTTTTTTTTGCTTAAAATCAGCACACATGAATTTATATGTTTAGGTGCAAATCTAGAAATGAAGTCTATAATTTAAATAGGAATACAACACATATTTCACCACAGTAGGGAATACTGTGACTTTGGTGCCTGTACAGGTTGCTGTCTAGATGGCAACTGTTGATAGGCAACTTCAAGGCCCCTGATGCTCTCTCTCTACTTATGGTTCTGGATGGGAAGAGGGTGGCACTGTGGTCTAAACCACTGAGCCTCTTGGGCTTGCCAATCAGAAGGTCGGTGGTTTGAAGCCCCGCAACAGAGAGAGCTCCTGTTGCTCTGTCCCAGCTCCTGCCAACCTAGCAGTTCGAAAGCACGCCAGTGCAAGTAGATAAATAGGTACTGCTGTGGTGGGAAGGTAAATGGTGTCCCCATGCACTCTGGTTTCCGTCATGGTGTTCTGTTGCGCCAGAAGCGGTTTAGTCCTGCTGGCCACATAACCCAGAAAGCTGTCTGTGGACAAACGCCGGCTCCCTTGGCCCGAAAGTGAGATGAGTGCCGCAACGCCATAGTTGCCTTTGACTGGACTTAACCATCCAGGGGTCCTTTACCTTTTACCATTTTTACTTATGGTTCTTGAAACCAGACTTGGACCACACAGAATTTCAAATGAAGATGTCTTCCAGCAGAACTCTTTATGTTTAAAGGGGTGATGGGATTCCAGCAGTCCCATTGACCTGAGCAGCAGATAATTGACTGCTTGCAGCAATGGTTTAAGAGATCGCAATACGAATGTTTTGCCCACTATTGTAAAATAGATAAACAGCAGAAAAACTCAACTGGCATTGCCCCTAGCATGGAATGTAGTGTGAGTTTTCCTTACTGATTAAATGAGAAACACAGATAAAACACACAACACAACATGCAGCCAAATTTTACAGCTCTTTATGAAATACTGGTTGAAAGGTGTGTGCCTCTGTGTATGTTTAAAGATCCAACTTGGCTTTCTTGACATCCCATTTTTAATCAAGTGGAGATGTTAATTCAGAAGCAAAGTCAGACTATACAGCCAAGGGGCATAGGAATATTGGTTGCCATTCTTTAATTAAATCAACTATGTTCAAGTTGGGCCACTGCCAGGCAGAGAGTAAAGGCACAGGAAAACAGTCTCTCTCCCCCCCCCCCCCATATCACACAAGAGACAGCAAATCTCTCTTAAAGCAATCTTCAACTCTGTTTAATCTTCCTCCTTTTTAAACAATCAAATACTGCTGCTTGTTATTGTTTTTACAAAGTTATTCTCCAAGTGCATTTCTTTTATTATTGACACAGTTGGAAGATACAAGGTTGCATCCAGTGCCAACCCTACTCAGGGTAGACCTACTGAGGTTAATAGGCATGACTAAGGTTCATTAATTTCAGTGAGTGACATTCAGTTAAGTTTCACTCAGACCCACTGAAATTAATAGACCTCTTAGTCATGTTCTTTCATCTAATTTGGGACAATACCAGGATCCAGCCAGAAGCTGGGATGTCCCACTTAGCAGGCAGTTGACAGGCATGCTAGTGAAATGTATTAGCGCAACCACTGCACCACAAGACCCAAGATATTTCCATGAAATATTTCCATGTAATGATGGCCGTACATTTCTTCCAGTTTCATACCAGCTGCTGGGGAACAGAAGTGGGGAGAGGAGAGAGAGAGTTTGTGGGTTTTCCATAAGCATCTGGACAGCCAATGTGATAACAGAATGTTCAACTAGGCTAGGGTTGCCATATTTCAAAAAGTAAAAACCAGAATCAGTTGTGCTGTTTTTAGACAAACCTCAAAGTCCAGTTCTAAGGTCAAGCTCTGGCAGTTCTGGTGGTTCCCTCAAGGCAAGAAGTGAAGCTACAGGGAACCAGGCAGAGGGCCTTCTTGGTCGTGGCGCCCGCCCTGTGGAATGCCCTCCCATCAGATGTCAAGGAAATAAAGAACTACAGTGGTACCTTGGGTTAAGAACTTAATGCGTTCTGTAGATCTGTTCTTAACCTGAACCTGTTCTTAACCTGAAGCACCACTTTAGTTAATTGGGCCTCCCACTGCTGCCATGTCGACGGAGCACTATTTCTGTTCTCATCCTGAAGCAAAGTTCTTAACCCGAGGTAATATTTCTGGGTTAGCGGAGTCTGTAACCTGAAACATATATAACCTGAAGCGTACGTAACCCGAGGTACCACTGTATCTGACTTTTAGAAGACATCTGAAGGCAGCCTTATATAGGGAAGTTTTTAATGTTTGATGTTTTGTCGCTTTTTTATGTATTCTGTTGGGAGCCGCCCAGAGTGGCTGGGGAAACCCAGCCAGATGGGCAGGGTATAAATGATAATTATTTTATTATTATTATTATTATTATTATTATTATTATTATTATTATTACTACTATTATTACTATTATTATTATTAGGATCCAGGACAAAGCACCGCCTTTCGGAAATTCCCCCTGGACATAAATTCCGCGTTTGAAATCCCAGCAATGCCTGGGAAAATCTGGATGTATGGTAGCCCTAAACTAGGTAGGCCTTTGTTCTGATCTAGAGTAGGGCTCATCTTATGTTAACTATTAGAAAGTGATCTAAAAACAGAACGTAAGAAGCGTTTGCTGGATCAGGCCAATGGCCCATCTAGGGCCTCCTCGTCCGCACACAATAGCCATCCAGATGCCTGTGGGAAACCTGCAAGGAGGACTCAATCACAACAGCAATCTTCCCTCCTGTGATTTCCAGAACTGTTCTTCAGAAGCATTACTGCCTCCCAACCATGGAGGCAGAGCACAGCCATCAAGGCTTTTTTGTTGTTTAGTCATGTCCAACTCTTCATGACCCCATTGACCAGAGCACGCCAGGCACTCCTGTCTTCCACTGCCTCCTGCAGCTTAGACAAACTCATGTTCGTAGCTTCAAGAACACTGTCCAACCATCTCATCCTCTGTCGTCCCCTTCTCCTTGTGCCCTCCATCTTTCCCAACATCAGGGTCTTTTCCAGAGAGTCTTCTCTTCTCATGAGGTGGCCAAAGTATTGGAGCCTCAGCTTCAGGATCTTTCCTTCCAGTGAGCACTCAGGGCTGATTTCCTTACGAATGGATAGGTTGATCTTCTTGCAGTCCATGGGACTCTCAAGCATCTCCTCCAACACCATAATTCAAAAGCATCAGTTCTTTGGCGATCAGCCTTCTTTATGGTCCAGCTCTCACTTCCATACATCACTACTGGGAAAACCATAGCTTTAACTATACGGATTTTTGTCAGCAAGGTGATGTCTCTGCTTTTTAAGATGCTGTCTAGCTTTGCCATTGCTTTTCTCCCAAGAAGCAGGCGTCTCTTAATTTCATGACTGCTGTCACCATTTGCAGTGATCATGGAGCCCAAGAAAGTAAATCTCTGACTGCCTCCATTTCTTCCCCTTCTATTTGCCAGGAGGTGATGGGACCAGTGGCCATGATCCTAGTTTTTTTGATGTTGAGCTTCAGACCATATTTTGCACTCTCCTCTTTCACCCTCATTAAAAGGTTCTTTAATTCCTCCTCACTTTCTGCCATCAAGGTTGTGTCATCTGATTATTTGAGGTTGTTGATATATTTTCCGGCAATCTTAATTCCGGTTTGTGATTCATCCAGCCCAGCCTTTCGCATGATGAATTCTGCACATAAGTTAAATAAGCAGGGAGACTATAGCCCTCTCCTCCTCTGTGAATTTGCCCAATCCTCTTTAAAGCCATCCAAGTTGGTGGCCATCACTGCCTCATGTGGGAGCGAATTCCATAGTTTAACTAAGCATTACACGAAGAAGTAAAGGATGTGAGTGGTGCTGAGGGTTAAACCATAAGGTTGCTGATCAAAAGGTCGGTGATTCGAATCCCTGCGTCGGGGTGAGCTCCCGTTGCTCAGTCCCTGCTCCTGCCAACCTAACAGTTCAAAAGCACGTCAAAGTGCAAGTAGATAAATAGGTACCACTCCAGCGGTAAGGTAAATGGCATTTCCGTGTGCTGCTCTGGTTTGCCAGAAAGCGGCTTAGTCATGCTGGCCACATGACCCAGAAGCTGTACACCAGCTCCCTTGGCCAATAAAGCGAGATGAGCGCCGCAACCCCAGAGTTGTCCGCGACTGGATCTAACCTTTTACATTAAGAAGTGTGTTCTGTTATCTGCCCTGACTCTTCCAACATTTAGCTTCCATACTTTGGATGTCCCCAAAATCAGGTGCTTTATGAAAGGAAAAGGTGATGCATCTTAATTTTTTTAAAAAATGAGATTGCAAGTGTCTTATGGGCACAGCTACTAATACAAATGGGTTTCCCCTTCTTTTCCCACCATCTTTTGTCCCTTGCACAGTCATCTCATGTGCTCTCTGCATACAAAGAGAGGGGGAGGGCTGGGGGGGGGAGACCAGGCCCAGAAAACGAGACCTCTCAATGGCAAGGCAGCCCTGACCCCGTCCAGATATTGTTCTGCCCACTTCCAAAGCTTCCCCCCCCCACCCCCGTTTCCAGTAGCAACCACAAAGTCTCCCAGACTATGGCAGACAATGTCTCACATGCGCTCTGGTTTGTTGTTTCATTCTGCGACCCGCTTTTAAAATGCTTATCGTGTCTTGGGGCTGAGCTACATTGGGGATCATTCAAAGCATATGTGGCATTTTATCTCCAAACGTTCTTGAGTCAGATGCTAGTCTCAACATTCCCCACGTGACATGTTTTTAACAGATGAAAACAGGGACACAGTTGCGGCTCGGTCGTATGCATATTTACTCAGTAGGGGTACCCCAAGTGTCTAAGGCCTTTGTCTGGGCCTCTTTTCTCCACCTTCTTTCTACACCATGAAAGACTTTGTCTGTTTTGAAAAATGGGAGGATTGGCACCCCTTCATTTCTTTAGGCCCCTTTGTTTAGGTCCCCTTGCACTTCTGGTTCCCTAATTTGTATTTACAGCAGACACAGCAATCTGTCATGTATGCATGTACACGAGTAGCAAATGCTCTTCAGACATTGCTCCTTGTTCCTGGTGTCCTATCTCTGGCCTCTCACTAACATCATATTTTTGCAACAAGAACAAGTTTAAATTAAGCTTCTGTATGGCGTGAACTCCATTGCTGCCTCTGGTAACCTGACAGCATGCATTCCTTGTTCTGTATACCATATTGCAAGCAGGATTGAATGCGTGTTCATTCATTTATTCATTGTCTTGCTTTCTTGTATATCTCATGCATCTTCCATCATGGAATTCAAAGCGGCAAACAAGTGACTTCCAGAAAGTATCCCATCCAGGTAATTGATCTGACACAAGCCTGTTTTGCTTCAGCCTTCCATAGACTCTGGAGACTAGGTGCTTAAGTCATTTATGCATATATGTTCCAGAGCAGTGGGCAACCTGCAGCCATTGACTGGATTTTACACGATCCTTGGCTTAATCTCAAAAGACCTCTGCAAACAATGAGGTGAGACCTCTCACAAGTTTTAAACTTTTTCTGTGGTTCTTATTTTATGGTTTTATGTTCCATTGCTGTAAACTGCTTTGACATCTTCTGTGTGTGGACATAGAGGTATATAAATGTCATAAATAAATAACAACAACTGGGTCAAAAGGTTTCAGGTACCGAAAGTGGGATACCTGTAATTGTTTGGGGCTTCTGCAAGTGACAAGGATGCTGACCCTGGATTCAGATCAAGTTCGTTGCAATGCATTCCCACTGAAATCAACAGAACTTGAGTTTAATCGTTTTCACTAAGATGTCAGTAACAAAAAGCATGCAATCTGGATCTAAAATATTTTTTTCTAAATTCCTGTGGCTTTTGTTATGGTTGGAGATATGCGACTAGAAATGGACAAGTGCAGAAAGAAATGCCACAAGCTTTGAAAGCTTTTTTTTTTTTTTTTGAAAAAAGACTCAAACCAAGCAGAAACACATTTTTCACTTTCTTTAATATAATAGGTGCTGAGGGCTATCAGTGGCTATCAGCCATGAAGGTTATGTTCTGCCTTCAGAATACTCCTGGCATACCCTCCAACATTTCCCAGATGAAAATATGGACGTCCAATGCTATTTTTCCAGAAAAAGTGGTGCTAGAACTCACCATGAACACCCCCCTTCTTCTCTTATAATGGCAATGGTGCCCACAAGAGAGGCACCAGAACTGAGTTCTGGCAAGTTCCATCAGGGAAAAAACCCTGAGGAGATCCTATTACCCTCCAACATTTCTCTGATGAAAATAGGGACATCCTAAGGAAAAGCGGAGCATTCTAGCATCAAATCAGAAACTAGGACAGCTTCTGTAAATCCGACTGTCCCTGGAAATCTGGGACACTTGGAAGGCCTGTACCAGTTGCTGGAAATCACAAGGGTGGAAGGTGTTGTAGCATTCAGGTCCTGCTTACAGGATTCCTATAGGTTGGCCACTGAGACAACAGGATATGCCTTTGGCCTAATTCAGCAGGACTCTTAGCATGATCTCATTAATAACATAAGTGCGAGAAAAGAGGATGAACAGGAAGTGAGTGGTGGATAGAGACAGATCTCAGCTGGGATTTGCAAAAGTGAAATCTGCTGTGCAAGGAAGGGATGCCGCCCCACTGTATCTTATTGAGTAATAATGCCGATAAGAAAAGATACTGCTGAAAGCAATCACAATAGAGAGCCTGATCTATCTTTGAGTTTCTGCCTAAGGTGCAATTGTGCCTAGTAAGTCTAGGGACTCGCCAAAAGGCTGGCTCTTGTTTGCAATGTAACAGCTCCTTCCCCTCTCCCATGTAAATTAAAGGACATAGTTACAGAGATGAAAATAAGTACCTACGAATTTAACCTCAGAACTAATTGGCTATTTATTTGCAATTTGTTTTGGAAGGTAAAAGAGGATCAGAGAAAGAGAGAGAGAGAGAGCCTTAAAGTACTGATTTATCATCTTAGATAGCTGAATACGTAACAAAAAACAAAAATCTCCCGTTTCAAAGAGGTTTTAAAAAGCTTGGACTGACTCCAAGGACACAGCTAAGTACTTCCTATTATAAGAATATTCCAAACACAGTCCTCATGTTCATTAGCTTTGAATTGCTTTCAGGCTGATTGTATTATTAACTTCTTTCATTCAAATAGACTGCCTACAAAAGGCCTTCTTGGTATTGCCACTACCAAATCAGAAATTTCCTTTTAAGGAAATGTCTCTTGACTGAGAACGGCATGGTAGGGAGACTGAGGTCCCTGCACTGAGGAGCTTACAGTTTAAACCAGTGTTTCCCCATCTTGGTTTTGCAGCTGTTTTTGAACTATAATTCTCATTATATACCAGTTGGCCACTGGTCCTGCCAGCTAGTGATGGTGAGAGCTGTAGTCCAAAAACAGCTGGAGACCCAAGTTTGGGAAACACTGATTTAATGTTCATTGTTTCATCCAAGATAATATCCTTTCTGCCCAATCCTCAACTGTCTGTGTCAAAGTTGCCCAGAGCAAACTTGTCACTGTTGTCTGGCAGTAGATGGTGTTTTCCACATAGGAGGAAGCTTGAGAGATGAAAAGGTCCCATTTATGGGAAACATGTGATTGTCTAAAGCAGTGGTTCCCAATTTTTTTTGGACCCCTGCCCCCTTGGTTCTATAAACCCAATCTGCTGCCCTATAAAAAAGCATTCTTTAGAAGAGCAGTTCACACTACCCACTAAGAAAGATGATAACACGATAAAATTCAAAACAGTAACAGTGAAGGTGGACTTTCCTTCACTGGAGTCTTTTACGCTCAGGTTGGCCTGCCATCTGTCAAGGATGCTTTAGTTGTGATTCCTGCATTGCAGGGGGTTGGACTAGATGGCCCTGGGGACCCATTGCAGTTCTACAACTTTGATTCTAAGTTTCCGAAGAAACTACTTCCAATTCATTATTAAGCTTCACATTTTTCACTTCTCAGATAACGTTTGATATTGAATTACTATTGCATACCGAAGGGCGGATTGGCTGTGGTCCCAAGTCTTTGTTTCAAAGCTTTTGGTGCATGTATGTTTTGAAGTTGAAATTCGCAGCAAAAAGCAAACTCCTCCTCACAGAGGGCCCTTTGCCCACGCACAAGGAAATTGGCAATACCTATACCGAAGGATTGGCTAGTGTGCACTCGCTTTAGCAGTTTCCTTTTAAGCTCAGTTTCAGAAACAATGACCTAAATATTTCAGAATGAATTCTGGTGGCAGGAAACTCGAAGGTGCAAGCCAAGATTAACAGCAATAAACAGAAGGCATGTGCAGCATGTTCCAAAATAATGTATTTGCATGAAACTCAGGAATGGAACTAACTCCCAGATGCAAAGAAGAATATATACTCTGGAAGGCTTTGAATCTAACACTTCCAGAGTTTAAAAAGGACCTGATAGATAGCCTAACTTAATGGTACGGAGTTTTCTACTCCTACTGGAATTTTTGGCCTCTTCTTCACATTATAGTTTTAGGTGCACCAAACAATGTAGCATGTGAATCGTCCAAACACATGTTGGCAAATGAATATATACAGTCATGAGAGAGCTAGGATTGATTACAGTTCCCTGCCAGGTGTATTCCCAGTGACAAACCCAAGTTTCTTACTGTGTAAAAGTCAGCCTAGGTCCCAGAGCTAATTCACCAGTCTCTTGTGCCCAATACTCCATCCCAGCTGCTAGAGGGAGCACTGCCACTATAGTTGAATTCCACCGGGTCCTGAGTTTGGCACTATACTTCAGTTTAAAACACCTCAACATTTTATCAGGACCTATATCAACTATTAACTATGTACTAATTAAAGGTGATTTGCCTTATTCCATGACCAACCAGGGCATTCTAAGAAATCTTCATTCTTGAGTTTCACATAAAGGCACACAGCTGCACCCAGTAATAGGGAAGACCTTGGCATGCCTTGTTGCTGCTGTTATTTAGTCGTTTAGTTGTGTCCAACTCTTTGTGACCCCATGGACCACAGCACGCCAGGCACTCCTGTCTTCCACTGCCTCCCGCAGTTTGGTCAAACTCATGCTGGTAGCTTTGAGAACACTATCCAACCATCTCGTCCTCTGTCGTCCCCTTCTCCTTGTGCTCTCCATCTTTCCCAACATCAGGGTCTTTCCCAGGGAGTCTTCTCTTCTCATGAGGTGGCCAAAGTCTTGGAGCCTCAGCTTCACAATCTGTCCTTCCAGTGAGCACTCAGGGCTGATTTCCTTAAGAATGGATAGGTTTGCTCTTCTTGCAGTTCATGGGACTCTCAAGAGTCTCCTCCAGCACCATAATTTAAAAGCATCAATTCTTCGGCGATCAGCCTTCTTTATGGTCCAGCTCTCACTTCCATACATCACTACTGGGAAAACCATAGCTTTTACTATACGGACCTTTGACAGCAAGGTGATGTCTCTGCTTTTTAAGATGCTGTCTAGCTTTGTCATTGCTTTTCTCCCAAGAAGCAGGTGTCTTTTAATTTTGTGGCTGCTGTCACCATCTGCAGTGATCATGGAGCCCAAGAAAGTAAAATCGCCTGTTGCCTTTGTCCATGGAGTTTTCTTGGCAGGGATACTGGAGTGGCTTGCCAGTTCCTCCTCCAGGTGGATCACGTCTGGTCAAAACTCTCCACTATGACCTGTTCATCTTAGGTGTCCTTCACGGCATAGTTCATAGCTTCTCTGAGTTATTCAAGCCCCTTCGCCACGACAAGGCAGTGATCCATGAAGGGGTGGCATGCCTAGTCCATATATTATACTCCCTTTCTTTCACCCAATTTTCTAGAGTTTATAAATTGGGATGTTCTTCCTTGAACAGCTGGTTCCAGGTTTAATCAAGCAGAGACATATGTAACTCTTGACTCTGAACAGGAAACATGTAAAATTAAAAGGTACCCTATGTATGAAAATAATAAGAAAGAGAGGGAAGAAGAATCTTTGTTTGCATCAGCCACTAGCCATAGCAATAAAATAAAACATACAGTGGTGCCCCGCAAGACGAACGCCTCGCAAGACGAAAAACCCGCTAGACGAAAGGGTTTTCCGTTTTGGAGGCGCTTCGCAAAACGAATTTCCCTATGGGGTTGCTTCGCAAGACGAAAAAAATCTTGCATCCCCCCGCGGGGTTTTTTCACTTTTTTCGCCCTTTTCTTAAGCCGCTAAGCCGCTTATCAGCTGTTCCGCTGATAAGCCGCTTAACAGCTGATCGCTGGAAGCCGCTTGACAACTGTAGCGCTAATCCGCTAAGCTGTCAATGGGCTTGCTTCGCAAGACGAAAAAACCGCTAGACGAAGAGAATTGCGGAACGAATTCTTTTCGTCTAGCGAGGCACCACTGTAATGTACTGAAGATAGAGGTAAAAACTTAACTATACAAAAGACATTCTGGAGGTTTACATCAATAATCAAATAATAGATCTTATTATAATTGCCCCTGCTAATTTTTTTTTGCAGTTTTTGCTGTCACCAGGTTATCTTGATCTGCTAGAAGCAAGGACACAGTAGAAGTGGTTGAAAGTAATAATATATTTCACTCTCAATTTAACCAAAAATTCTGTGTTGTTCCAGCTCAGTTTTGAGTGGGTCACAGAGATGAACCCTCTCCTTTTCTTGTGTTCAATTAGAATAGGGAGCAACCAGAATTCACTCATCTAGGGGTTCATTTGGTGCTGGCTATTATCAGAGAACTGTCAGCCATCCAGACAGCCATCTTCAAAGGAATATATAGGGCCCATTGCTGCGTTTATCTCACTTTTTATGGTAGGAAGAATGATCCCTGGATTCAAGGATGCTTAGCCAGCCTTTTTTTTCTGCTCCTCCAACCTTGGACCGAAGCATAATGATCATTGTGGCCTCCTTGAACCTTTGGTTTATACAATCTGCTCCTTCTCTACAGCACTCCAGGAAAATGAGTCGGAAAACTACATAACTTAACACTGGATTACAACTGTAGGACCACAGGATTAGTCCTTTTTGGACTAATTTTCTTGGGCGCCATAGAGAAGGAGCAGATGCACATGTTGTTAGTCCGACTCTCACCAAACCCAGCCAATATGAGCAATGGTCAGGGTTGGTGGAATGAATATTCATTTATTAAATTTGTATCCCACCCTTCACCCCAGAAGATCAAAATGTTAAAACAATACAATTTAATTAAAATAAAACATTTTAAAATACAATTAAAAATGATCTAAAAACATTAAAAAGCATTTAAGGTAAAGGTAAAGGGACCCCTGACCATTAGGTCCAGTCCTGGCCGACTCTGGGATTGTGGCACTCATCTCGCTTTATTGGCCGAGGGAGCCGGCGTACAGCTTCCGCGTCATGTGGCCAGCATGACTAAGCCGCTTCTGGCAAACCAGATCAGCACACGGAAATGCCGTTTACCTTCCCGCCGGAGCGGTACCTATTTATCTACTTGCACTTTGACGTGCTTTTGAACTGCTAGGTTGGCAGGAGCAGGGACTGAGCAACGGGAGCTCACCCCATCATGGGGATTTGAACCGCCAACCTTCTGATCGGCAAGTCCTAGGCTCTGTGGTTTAACCCACAGCACCACCAAAAGCATTTAGAACATCCTAAAAGCCTTTAGCAGCAGTCCAGCAATGTTTGAGGGGACAGTTTCCCTATCCTTGGTGTATTGGTAATGACACTGATTGGTGTTTAAATGGGAAGGCTGAGTGTTGAGGAGAAACCTATGCCCACAATCTGCTGCAGCCACAAAAAAGTAAGGCAAGACCAGTGCTATTTTTCTAGAAAAAGAGGTGCCGGAATTCACCATGAACGTCTCCCTTGTTCTCTTAGAACGGCAATGGCACCCACCTGAGAGGTGCCAGTACTCAGTTCTGGCAAGTTCCAGCTGAAAAATCCCTGGGCAAGCATAAAGATCTATGTAGCCTAGCTTTCTGCTACTTCCCTAAGACTGGAATAATCAACAGCTGTTGAGACACCAAGTGAGAAAAGAAATGCCAGCCATATTCTCCCTTAGGGAAAGGATTGGTTCTAAAGCTAAATGAACAGTAACTGCATTTCCTTTTTCCTGTACTAAGTTAAATCCTGTAATTATGTTTTTGACATTACTTCTTATTTACAAACTGTGAGAGAAGGTGCCTGAACATTTTAATGTGCACACTGGCTCTCGGTTGCCCCCACCCATCACTGCCATGTAGCTTCCTAAAGGTTCCCCATGAGGAAATGCAGTTTTTGGTCTGAAACAGGTTCCCTACCCCTGCTCTACAGAGTTGCAACTACAAGCACTGCCTCAGGAACAGGATCTTGCCTCTGTACTGTTAAGGTAGATGAAATATCCTCTAAGAATCTGGTGCCTTTAACAGACAGAGGCAGGACTCTTAGGAATTTGTCATATGAAATTCATCGAGTGAGAGAAATATCACCTGCTGCATTTCTGGCTAGCAAGAGTCCTGGGAAAGACAAAGAGTTGACAAATCTGCCTGTCCTCTAATGACTGCAACTGGCAACAGGGAGATGCTGAGACATGAGTAGGGAGTCTATTGCGGAGTATGTGAGAAGCAGAAGGCTTGATCATTGTGTTTATTACCTAAGAAGATGTTTTTCTTCTCCTTGAAGTCACACTGTGTACCAAATCCTTGTGAAATTGCGACATCCCTCAAACCACAGACTTCCATGCTTATGTGATTTATAAAGATTGCCAGCAACGCTCCTGTTTATTTCCTCTGGTATTATGACCAAATAGTTCTATCCCTTCTGCAGTGTTTGTCTTAAGCTTGTTTTTGGATGCAGAAACAAAGGCAATAGCCACACAAAGAGTTGGAAGGGACCCTGAGGATCATCTAATCCAACTCCCTGCAATGCAAGGAATATGCAGCTGTCCCAAATGGGGAGTGAACCTGCAACCTTGGCGTTACAGAATTGAAAGTGGAGATCATCAGTTAGATCTGTGTGTGTGTGTGTGTGTGTGTGTGTGTGTGTGTATGCAGTGGCATAGTGTGGGTTGTCAGCACCCGGGGCAAGGCAAGTAATTTGCGCCCCCTAACCCTAACCCCCAGATGTTGCGCCCGGTGCGGCTGGCCCCCCCTGCACCCCCCACGCTGCGCCACAGTATGCATGTATGGTATGTGCTGTATGTATGTACTAGTGTTGTGCTTGGTAACCCACAGGCCACATCCATCGCTGACATGTAGCCACTTGGAAATTGAAGCCTCAAAAGGGAATTTTGTCCTAGGGAACTTGGAAGCAGCCAAGGCATTCCAATGGCCATGGGGGGGGGGGAATTCCTTCTAATCCTTCCCTACAATCCTTCTAATCCTTCCCTTCCCTACAAACACTACACATTGGGGCCAATAGTTGGTTGGGTGTACAAAGCTTATTGCCTTTCCCCCCTTTCAATTCCAGGTGCTAAATTGTTCCGCTTAAAGCACGGGTGGATAGTCAACCGAGGCACTAAAGATGTGGCTGAACTACAACTCCCATCAGCCCCCCAGGCAATAGTCGGGGATGGATGAAGTTCAGCAAATATCCAGAAGGTCAAAGGTTGACCTACTCACCGAACCCCCCCCCCTTTGCCTTAAAGGAATCACGCCATCCAGGTATCCATGTAAGCATGAACCCAGTTCAGTCACCCCCAGCAAGATCGAGAGACACAGGTTCCTTAAGGTAAAGGGACCCCTGACCATTAGGGCCAGTCGTGGCCGACTCTGGGGCGCTCATCTCGCTTTATTGGCCGAGGGAGCCGGCGTACAGCTTCCGGGTCATGTGGCCAGCATGACTAAGCCGCTTCTGGCAAACCAGAGCAGCGCACGGAAACACCGTTTACCTTCCCACTGGAGTGGTACCTATTTATCTACTTGCACTTTTGTGCTTTTGAACTGCCAGGTTGGCAGGAGCAGGGACCGAGCAAAGGGAGCTCACCCTGTGGCGGGGATTCAAACCGCCGACCTTCTGATGGGCAAGTCCTAGACTCTGTGGTTTAACCCACAGGGCCACCCGCGTCCCTTACTCATGACTTAATTCTAAAAGGTCTCTTTGGGAAAGGCTCAAGTCACTTGTGGATCCGAAAGCCCCCATCCACACATTTCCGCGCGCTCTACCAGGACGCTCCGGCGGGGCAGGGGGCTGTTCACATGCCCTCGGCGGCCCTTCCCGCGCCGCGGCTCCGACGCCAGGGCTCAGCCCTTCGCATGCAAATCCAAGCGGCTGCTGCCGGGACCTTGGCAACGGCCGCGGCGCCATCTGGCCGTGCGCCCGCGGGGAGGCAGCTTCGCCTTTCGCCGCTCGGCCGGACGGCGAGGGCGGCGCTAAGGGCAGCGGGGAGGCGGCGCTAAGGGCAGCGGAGGGGGGCCGAAGGTACCGCGGCGGCGCTGGGCGCGCGAGGAGGGACGGTGGCTGGGGCGGGCGGGCAGGCAGGCAGGCAGGCAGGCAGGTCAAGTTCCCGCCGGGCTGTGCGCTCTGGCTCCACGTCGGGACACCCTCGCCGCCTCAGTCCTGGGAGAAGGAGACACGGCGCGGAGGGAGCTTCTGTTTTTGCAGGTGGGGCGGACGGGCGCGCCGACCGAGAGCGCCCTCGCCTTGCGCGCACGCCGAAATGAGGTGAGCGGCTGCGCTTCGTTTGGGTGGGGCGCTTGGCGGGAAAGCGCCGCGGGGACCGTGCGCTCGGTTGGGACCTCCGTGGCGCAGGCAGGGAGTCCCGCGCTCTCCTCTCGTACCTGTGGAAAAGAAGAGAAAAGTTTTGCCTTAGTTGAGTTGGCCGCTCTTCCCAGCTCCGCGCCGCCGTCGCCACCTCGGTGGGGAGGTCGCAGGAGCCGGGCGGGAAAGAACATACAAAGCCCGCGAGAATGCTAAGAGAAGGGGGCGGTGGGAACGGGGCCAGGGGCTCTGCAGGGAGGCTGAGGAGAAAGGCGTGGGAATTCCAGCAGAGCCCGGGAGGTGAAAGAGCGCGGCGGCCTTTCTTTACTTTTATAGAAAAAGGTGTGATCTCTTTCATCTCGGAAGTCTTCAAAAAGATCACAGCGCGCGAGGAAGCCCGCATGCCAATAGCCGGTGACAATCCAGTTGAGGGGACTTAAGTGGCTCATAACTCCCTCCTCCTCGCCTCCGGTGGCGGGTAGTTTGTTAAGGGTTCACTTTTGAGGAGGACAACTCCGTGCATGGAAATAAGCCTCGCGGCATTTAATGGGCTTTCTTTCCTCTTCCATATATGCACTCGGAGGGAAGAAAGCCCATTACATGCTGTGAGGCTAATTTCCAAGCAAACAGGCACTCAGGATTTCTGCCCGGGGCTCAGTGTGGGGACTTGCTTCTTAGTAAACGGGCTGCATGGGGACTGTGCTTCTTAGCTGCTGCAACCTTAAAAAAAATACCCAGCACCTTAGTTTTGGTGAGTTTTCGAAGGCGAGCACTTGCTTCGTCAAATGCATCAGTAGGAGTTGGCTTGCAGAAGTTCCTCCTGTGTTATAAGTGTCACTGCACTTCCTTGTTTTCTTATCAGGTTGGAGATCAGGCTTTTGACCTGAACTTGAGGCAGGAACTAAGGAACTGTGCCACTCCGTTCTCATTTTAACTTCTGCTGCTTGGATATAGGAGCCTCATTTACAGTGTCTGGAAAGCCTTTTAAAGACCCGGAGGAGTTTTGGAGGTAGTTTCTGATGTTCATGGTGGTCTACTGATCTTTTATTTTTATTTTTTAAAACAATTTAAGTGTGTCTTTGGACCCCAGCCCTAGTTTTTAAGTAGCTCCACCCTCCCTCCCCCCCCCCCCAGTCATCAATTCATGACCTGGGTTTGCCTCCAGCTGCTGGGCTATTTTCACATGTGTTAAATGGGTTGATGGTTGAGAATGCTGAGTGATGGAATAGTTTTGCTTGGTTCGCCATGTGCCCAAGCCCTGGTTTGTTTGTTTTTTCCTTGTGCAGATTCCCTCCTTGCATATTACCCCAAGATGCACCTATGCGCCATAGGTGAATGTTGAAAAAAGTGAAACGGATTGCATGCCTGCTGTAATCTCACTCTGCCTTCAGAACTTCATAAAATACCATTCAGAGTGCTTTAATTGCAGGAAATATTCTTTGGAGGGCTTTGCTTGTAGGAAAGATGGAGAATTCCTTATCTGTATGATTGATGAAAACTTGTGTGTGACATGGCACATCAACAGAAGTTGGTCCAACAAAAACAATAACTTTACATGTTTTATTTCTCTTTCTAGAACCACCATGGCAGCAACCACCTATACTAAATGATTCTTGGCAAGCGTTGTAGTTCTGTAATTGAATAGTTCCTCTGCTTTGTTGTTTAACAGCTAATGTACATGTAGGATAAGAAACTCCCTACTCTGCAGGTTTTTAGAATTAAGCTGGACCTAGGCCTTGCTTTAAATGCTTCCAGCTCTTTAACTTTCACCACATTGCCAGCCAAATGGTGCCTGGGTTGCTCAAACAAACCATGGTTAAGGAAGGGTGTTGGGTTCAGACATAATGCCATGCCGTAGTTAAAACAAACCAATATTTCTAAGCCAACAGCAAACCATTGCTTCCGATCGTGATTTGTTGGTAGTAAACAAATCACATATAAGATGCTAGGTAGGGTTCATACCTAATTGTAATAGTTTTGTGTTACGTGCGTATCAGGCTACTGAATGATTGAAGTTTTAATTGCTTCTGTTTTCTTGTTAAAAAGGGCTGTCTGCATTCCTCTCCCAATGTTGGGTTGACCGTCGCCCTTGGTTATGGATGGCCCAAATGAAGTGGACTTTTCCAACAACAACATTGCGCCATTGTGGAGGAGGAGGTCAGCCCGCCAGACCCATTTGCACACAAAGAACAAACTCAGGCCTCAGTCTTATCAGAGCTCCACTGGGGTTCTCTTCACAGATTTCCCCGTGGAAGACAAGGATACGTTTACTTTAACTCAGCCTGATGAAACTATAATTACTTCTCTGGACAGCAGATCCATTCAAAGGAGCCCTTTGCTTTTCAGCTGCGGCCTTGGTTCTGTGCCAAATGGAAAGGTTCAGTTTCCGGAGCATAAGGCTCTCTCCCCTAGGCTTTCTGACCAGTCACCCCAAGTCCTGAAAATGGTTTCAAATAATTCTATACATTTTACAGCCAGTGGTCCTATAAATTCAGCAAGCAGCAAGCTAGCTCACCCAGGGAGGATTTCCAATCAAGCAGCACTTTGTCCAGAGAAGGAACAAATTGTTTTCTCATCAAGCCTTGGATTGTCGCCTACGGAAATCGTGCATTCGCCAAATAACAACACATCCACCGCCTCAGCATTGCAACCCAGCCAGCTTCCTAAAAGCTCAGAGAAGGCATCTGTTTGCCTGTCTGCTCCCTTGGAACAGCAGCATCTGCCTCTCCAAAGACTGCCGTCAAATCAGAATGAGCTTGCAGAAACGCCGCCCGTGGTTCTGAGTACGCACAGTCCTGCTGCGTTGAAAGTGGGGAAGCAGCAGATCATCCCTAAGAGTTTGGCTACTGAAATAAAAGTAACCAACAAAGCTAATAGCCAGAATGTGGAACCAAGCAGGAGGACTCTCAAGGTCCGTAGCATGGTGGAGACCCTTGGGTTGCCTTTGGTAGCTGGTGGAGGCGAAGAAGCAGAAGCGGATGTGGACAGCCCAGGGATGCTGAAACGTAGTTTGAGGTCTACTTCCTATCGACGGGCCGTTGTGAGTGGCATTGACTTTGACAGCAGTGCCAGTTTTAAGACAAAAAACAGAATGTCCCAGCCAGTTCTGAAGGCGGTTGTGGAAGATAAGGAGAAATTCTCTAGCTTAGGAAGAATAAAGGTAAGGAAATGGATGAAACTTGCTTTGTTAATGAGTTGCAATGATATGTAGGTTTTAAAAATGGGAAAAAAATGTGTTTTATTTCTATGCAAAATTTGCATCCCTGCTACCCTTCAAGCAGTTTAAAGAAGTATGTTAACTTCATACCAACCCTGTGATGTAGGTGAGAGATAGCGATTTGCTCATGGTAAATTCAGTGGCAATCCATCCTACAGTCTGCATTTATGTTTAGTGTGTTGAACACACCATCAGACATGAAGGGAAGATGCAAGTCTGCAGACAGCAATTATGGGTTGTATCCAACTAAGTTCTGTTTGGAAAGGTTGGTCATTGATTTCAATGGGTCTACTCTGAATAAAAGTAATATTGGATGCAATCTGACGTTTCCACAGGAAACGGACATACGTCAGGTGTAGAGCATATGTGAAGGTCCTGTGTTCTGTCAATGGTATTTCTAGGTAGGGCTGGGGAAAACTCCTGCTTGTCTGAAAAATACTAAGCAAAGTGGCCCAGTGATCTCACTGTATAAGACATCTTAGTGTTAAGCTGGAGTAGGTTGTCAAGTTTGTATCCCTCTGTGAGCTATATTGGCTCATTGGTATGGTGGAGAATATTGGCAGGTGCAACTCTCTCTGGACAGAATAAGTGCCCCCTCATTCCCACACATGAACGAATGACTCTGATCCATGCTGGAAGCAGAATGGGAGATTAAACCACTCCATAGAAGGGTTTATTGAATTCTAAAGGAAAGTTGGAGGCTTTGTGGCAAGGAGGGGTGGTGCGTTCTCCAGGGTCAGCTCTGTATTGTGACTCGTGTGTTTTGCTGCTGCTGTGTGTGTCCAGCTGCCTTCAGTTTATCAGCACCAGCTGGGAAACAAATGGGCACTTCCTTTTCTTCCTGCATAGTCTTCTCCATTCAGCACTTGAATGCTGTGGTTCTCAACTTTGCAGCAATGATAGGAACAGAAAGCAAACAGAACTTAAACATGAATGCCATCTTCTTAGAGTGCGGGAGATTTTTTGTAACATTTTTATCCTCTTTTGAGCTGTAGTGTAATTGCAGCATCAGTACCTATTCTGTCAAACCAAGGAAGTTCTTTGACGTAATCAGGCTTCCTCAACCTTGGTCCTCCAGATGTTTTTGGCCTACAACTCCCATGATCCCTAGCTAGCAGGACCAGTGGTCAGGGGTGATGGGAATTGTAGTCTCAAAACATCTGGAGGGCCAAGGCTGTAATATGACCCTTTGAAATTATTTCTTAAAGGGGCACATTAAGATGTGCTGCTTCATTTGTGAAGTTGGTACTCTTCTTTCTCCAGTTCATTAGCCTGTGCAGATTGAAGAGGCAACACTGATCTCATTGGCAAGGACTACTTGGAATTGTTGATTGGGGGACATTGTAGGGCATGGATGGATCTTACCATTGTCCATTCTGTAGACAAGAATACAGAAACAGGAACCAATAGCTGCTTCCCATCCATTACTTACCTCTGAATACAGGTTTGTCACCTGTACCCCACTTACCACATCCCTTTGTATGTGAACAAAGGAAATAATTCTATATGCAGGCAGCATTTGCATAACACTGCTTTTGCACTTAAGCTAAACCATTGAGAAGTCTAATGAGGAAAGTTAGGTTAAACATATGTAAACAGCAGTTATGTATAAGCAGCATTTATAGTAGTCATTTTACTCTAATGTCTTTGCTGAAGTAGAATGCTTAATTTAATCCCCATTTTAAATATGTTTGAGTAATAGCCTTGCAGCCTGATCACACAGTGGATTTATGTCCCAGGTAAATGTCATAAGATTTCAGGCTTAATTATATTGTGTCTAGATAATGATGCATTAAGATGCTGCTAAAGGAATGTTTAAGATGATGCAGAAAACTTTGATTGCCTGAACGTGTCATAATTTTGATGTTTTTAATTTGCACCTTACCTTATGGGTCCTGGATGCCTTTAATAACAAACATTTGATTAAAATTTCTGCAGGATGTCTTAAAATTGCATAGTGAAGCACTCAAGGGCTAACCATAATTAGGGGTCCTGCATCTAAACACACACCCGTGTAGCAGAGTGGACACTTAATTATTTTGCATTCATGGTGATATACATAGTTGGTTGTTTTTACACTAGTGTACACCTATTTAGGGACGCGGGTGGCGCTGTGGGTAAAACCTCAGCGCCTAGGACTTGCCGATCGCATGGTCGGCGGTTCGAATCCCCGCGGCGGGGTGAGCTCCCATCGTTCGGTCCCAGCGCCTGCCAACCTAGCAGTTTGAAAGCACCCCTGGGTGCAAGTAGATAAATAGGGACCGCTTACCAGCGGGAAGGTAAACAGCATTTCCGTGCAGTGGCGTAGCGTGGGGGGTGCAGGGGGGGCGGCCGCACCGGGCGCAACATCTGGGGGTTAGGGTTAGGGGGCACAAATTACTTGCCTTGCCCCGGGTGCTGACAACCCACGCTACGCCACTGTTTCCGTGTGCTGCGCTGGCTCGCCAGATGCAGCTTCTCACTCTGGCCACGTGACCCGGAAGTGTCTGCGGACAGCGCCGGCTACTGGCCTCTTGAGTGAGATGAGCGCACAACCCTAGAGTCTGTCAAGACTGGCCCTTACGGGCAGGGGTACCTTTACCTTTTACACCTATTTAAGTGGACTATCTTGTGAAGTGGCCATCAGCAAAACGTCTATAAACCATTGCTCAAGTGTAGCCTTTCTTAGCCTGGTGCCCTCAAACACTTTGGAACGCAGCTCCCATCATCCTTGACCATTCTGGCTGGGGTTGATGGGAATTGCAGTCCAGTGGCATATGCAGGGCAGCAGATTGATGCAAAGGCTACACTAGAGGAAACTGTTCTACAGCAAATGGGAGACAACCTTGCCTGCTTTAGACAAATGCCATCGACTTTAAAGACTGTTCCAAACAAATGAAGTCACTTGCACGTTTACTAAATAGAAATATTTCTATGTGGGGTTTTTAAAATCTGAAGAGTTTATTCCATTTAGAGAGAGAAAATTCATTATTAAAATGTATCATGTGATGGAAAATGGTATACACACGAACCTCCTCCATTTTCAGATTTCTATTAATCTTAGTGAACGTAGCAAGAGCATGTGCACATTTTCCCCTGAAAGGGTCTAATTGAGGGCCACAACTTCCCAAACATTATAGACCTGTTGAGATGGCTGACCTCTGACATGACTTGATGATCCATCCTGTAACAGGATGGGAAGTGACATTTCTTAAAGTAAATAATTTGATGTATCTTATTTGAACTTAGTTTTATGCAAGGCATAATGAACTCAGTTTTAGGGGAGGGGGTTTGCTACTTGCTGAACCTTCTTGATTTCACTGGTTTGCTTTTCCTTTCTCTCCCCTCTTTTAAAATAATCTTAGAAGAAAATGCCAAAAGGACAAGGGACCTTTGATGGAGACGGTAAGAACACTTTTTTGGACAATTTCGTGTGAAACCTCAAAAAAGCATGTATGAGGAAACTGAGCCAAATGAGTTGTGTGTTTTAAGCAAAATCATGTACAACTAAGTTGTCTTTAATATGGGGTTGTTGTTTTTTTAAAAAAAGTATTTATTTATTTACTTTAAAAAGATCTCAAGTGAATTCAGCTTGTTGAGGTAGGCCTAAAAGTAAATGTGATTGTATGCACCTGCAGAGTTTTCCAACACTGTATTGATGTTTCGGAAGGTTGTGATTGTGAAATCAACTTTTGCAAAATAGGCAATTTCAGAAGTGCCCAAATTTGTGTTTCTTTGCCTCTTGCATTTAGCTATCTCTCCGGAGACTGAGGCCGAGGAGGGGCTGGCGCCGCAGCATATAGGCTGCTGTAACGCCCCCTCGGAGGCACCTGGTTGGGTACCTGCCGGGGGGCGTGGCGCCAGCCAGGGGATGGAGGGAGGCAGGGGGCTGACGCCCCCTGCTAGGGGCGGTGCTCGGGCTCCCGCCCACAACCACTCCCCTCTCTTCCAGGGAGGAGAGTCCTTGTCAAATGTTGCAGTTTATTGTTGATAGTTCCTGCTTTGTGAATGTTGTCGTTCAATGTTTTTGTTGTAAGTTGCCTTAGATAATACGATGCAGGCCGTCTTAGAAACCTGGATAGAAAAGCTAGGAGTTAAATGGCTCTTGGGACCTGGGTTGTGGGTGCCGAAACAGAATGTCTAGTCGCCATCGGGAACACTTTTTATTATTTTGATAAGGGTGAACTAATATGCAATTCACATAAGTGGCAAATTGTTAATTTCACATTTGTAACAGAAATTGTTAATACATGTTTAATTTGCTGTTTACAATAAAAATATTGGCACCATACTTCAGTTTTCAAAACACTCTACTCTTTATTGTTAAACTCCTTAACATATTGTCTATCCTTAAGCTATACTTTGAGGCTTCAAAGCACATACATTTCAGTAATCCTTGAGTGTCAGCCAGGCACAAAAAAATGGTGCCCAGATTTTTAGAGGTGAATCTTTAGGTGCTAAATGCGCCTGGTGCCCTGCTAATTTTGAACCCTGGATGTAGGTGACTCATAACTGAACAAATAAATATCACAGTTGCTTCTTTATAAATACTGCAAGCCATCAGTAGCACCTTAAAGACCAACTAAGTCAGTTCTTGGTATGAGCTTTCGTGTGCATGCACACTTCTTCAGATACACTGAAACAGAAGTTTCCAGACCCTTCTATATAGTGAGAAGGTGGGGAGGGGTATTACTCAGAAGGCTGGTGGGAATGGGTGATTGGCAGATAGCTGTGATGAGCCTGTTGACGACTCTTAATGACTGCAATAGGTCTTACAGGAAGAAGCAAGGGGTGAAAAGGTGAAAAATGGCTTTGTCATGTATAATGGATTCCCCCCCCCCCCCCCGAAAAACTTAGTTGAATACCACCCTTTACTTTTGTTTGTGGGCTGGACCTATTCAAAAATTTCAGGCATAGTGATGGTTTACTTTTCAGAACTTTTACCTGTGCTATATTTCACTCTGGCTCTGTCACAACGTCAACCAGCCTGTTTTTCCTCATTCAACTTTCAGTATCAATTTTGATCTAGTTCCTTCTTGCAGTGCTTCAGTTCTCATTACTTTTGAAACAACGCCATGTTCTATTCTATGATGTTAATCAACTGGTAATGCCTTTTGGGCTACTGGACAATGGTTCAGTTGTTTGGCAGAGCCTTTAAGCCAGTGGTGTTCAAACTTTTTTCAAAGAGGGCCAGATTTGATGAAGTGAAGGGCTGTTGACCTTTTTTTAAGATTTTACCCCCAAATTGCTTTTTTAAAGGTTGGAGTTGTTGAGGTTTTTTTTTTTTAAGGATTGAAGTTGTTGAGGTTTTTTTTTTTTAGGATTTTACCCCAGAAAATAAACTGCCACAGGGGCCAGATTAAACCCAATGGCAGCTGGGATTAGGCCCCCAATATGGACTTTGGACATGCCTGCTTTAAGCCATTTGCTGTTTGCATAATTATATATTTATGTATGATACATATTTTCCAACACTTTATAATCTCTAGGGTGGCTTTCAAGCTAAACTGTAAAAGGCACAACAGCTGGAAACGTGACATAGGAAACTGAAAGAAGTGAGTTTGTGGCCACTGAGAGGGTCAAGTTCAGTTGCTGCCTCCACCCAACAAAGAAAACAAATAAAGGGAGAGGAGTGATGGATGAAAACACACATATCCTCATCTTATGCAAAAATGCTCAGAGGTAGCTCCTACAGAGTCCACAAAGGCTTACTCCCAAGTAAATGTGCATAGGATTGTCTTCACACCTGCAGCATCTGTCACTCCAGCCAGAGCGGAGGGTGGGATGCAGGCAAAACACTACTTCAACTATGCCAGCCTGGAACTGATGTAGCATCAGGTCACAGTGCCATCAAATGATGGCACTTGAACTGGCTCAGAGCTTCCCTGCCACTGAAGCACCCTGTTTTGGGGGCTGGTGGATTTGTTTGTGGGGTGAGGGACCAGTGCAGTGAGTGGCTTAGGGATTTACCGTATTTTTCGCTCTATAACACGCACCTGACCATAACACGCACATAGTTTTTAGAGGAGGAAAACAAGAAAAAAATATTCTAAACGAAACAGTGGATATATGATTTTTGTGGTTCATGCTGTGGCCACAGACATGTGATCTGACGGTGAGTTTGGGGTAGCCCAATGCAAAAATCCTGAGGATCCATGTGGATCCATGCTTTGTAACCACGTTTTTGCGCCATTGCGGCCCCATGAAACAGTGGGTGTGTGTGTTTTTTGGTGCAGGCTGTAGCCATGGATATGCTATGTGATCTGATGGTGAATTTGGGGTGACCTAGTGCAAAAATCCTGAGGATCCATGTGGATCCGTGCTTTGTAACCACGCTTTAAGTGGGGAGGGAAGGAAAAGAACTCAAGGGACAAGGAGCACGCGTGGGGGGTGTGGAGAAGGATGCTGCTGATAATGCAGGAGAGGCTCCTCTCCGGCTTTGCTCCTTTAGAACAAGCAGGCTCTGCGTCTCTCCCTCCTCCCCGGCAAGGAAACCATGATAGTAACCACTCTGAGACAAATCAAGAAAAATTGCGACCAACACTCTCCCCCAACAAGCGCAGTGAGGTCAAACACACACACACACACACACACACACACACAGAGGGAACTG
The DNA here is from genome assembly GCF_964106915.1 of Podarcis gaigeae. NCBI lineage: Eukaryota > Metazoa > Chordata > Lepidosauria > Squamata > Lacertidae > Podarcis > Podarcis gaigeae. Next base: position 78,750,497 of record NC_139681.1, read on the forward strand.
GCCCTAAAGTCGCAGGGCGCTGGGGGAGTGAACGGGAAGCAAGAGAAGGAGAAGGAGCCCTCACACACAGAGAGACACACAGAGTGTCAATTCTAAAGTCAGAGGGACAGCGCAGGGAGAGTGAACGGGAAGCAGGAGGAGGAGGAGAAGGAGCCCTCTCTCTCTCACACACACACACACAGAGTGTCAATTCTAAAGTCGGAGGGAGAGCGCAGGGACGCAGGGAGAGCGAAGGGGAAGCAGGAGGAGAACGATAGCTCAAGCACACACACACACAGCCCCTACAGTGGCTAATCCAAAATCGGACAGCAAAAAACTGCAGGCAGGGACAGAGAGTACGGGGTTGTTTTAAAGCAGCCAACCCCGCTCTGCTTCTCTCCCTCCTCCCGGCTAGGCTGGCTAAAAAGCTTCGCTGCTACTTAGCAGATCAGTGGGGAGAAGAGAGGAACATAGAGGACGGGGTTTTTTTTAAAGCAGCCAAGCCCACTCTGCTTCTCTCCCTCCTCCCCAGCTCGGCTCGCTGACAGGAGCCGCTTATAACCGCTTTGCTGTTTCAAAGCAAGCCACGGACTGCTCACAACTGCAGCAGATTCCCCCGCCATCTGTAGGCATTCGCTCCATAACACGCACAGACATTTCCCCTTACTTTCTAGGAGGAAAAATCTGCGTGTTATGGGGCGAAATTTACGGTAAGTTGCAGCCTTAATGTAAACTTATTTGTTCTTACTCAGGATATTCATTGTAAAGTTAAAAACAACAACAAGAAGAACTTGCTTCTCTTTATAATCTGTACCCATTCCATTCTCTGGCCATGTCTTGTCTTCCAACTTTAAAACTGTTTCATGTGGCCTTTTCTGAAGTTCCCACCGTTGTGGGTCCGTATTATGCCTCAGAACAGAAAGCGTCATCATTCCCTCTTGTATTTTATTCTTCAGCTGTTTTGTCACCTTAATATAGGGGCAACTCAGGCCTTGGGCCTGAATGTGGGCTTCCAAGCCTTGCTCTTGGGCCTTGCGACTCTCCTCAAGCCTTTCCAACTTCCTAGGCTACACCTCTTACCAATCCTGCTCCATGCTCTCCTTGAGTACTGTTGAGTAGCAGGAAAGAATTTAGGGTAATGATTCCTATTTGCTTGGATGCAGAGAAGTGGCTGGAGGTAAATGTAGAAACCTCTGGCATGGTTGGCATGTAGCCTACTATGGAAAAGTAAGAATCGGACTCTCGCTCCATGTACTTGTCTGCTTTCACCACTGGCATGCAGCCCTCAGAAGCTTGCATATGAGGAACTGTGGCCCTAAGCCTGACAGAGGTTCCCCACCTCTGCTTTAATATATGATGGCAGCGAAAGTGTGAAAACCCAGTGCTCAATTCAATCCTTTTGCAGACCAGATGTTTGGAACCAAACCATGGGTTTAGAGGAATTGTTTTCTTAATTTAAAAGGAGAATTGGCAGTAGTTTAAAGCCCTCTGACTCTTGTTAGCAATGGCAGTAACTTCTATGTTGCACAGGGTGGAGGCCTTGCTTCTGTGACCAGAATGGTTCATTAGTGGTAAGGGTCTGAAACCACAAGGAGGCGTTTACAATAACAATGTCTTGCTAGTAGTGCTGAGTTCTGCCATAGAAGAACTTGTTATTATCTCCTTGAATATAGGCAGAGAGTAAAAAATTAATTGTTTTCTCAAAGTTTCCATGTGCAGAAAATTTTAACTTTCCTCTGACTGGATACTGCATCTTTTTGATATCAGTATTTATGATTAGGAAGCTGAGTCAAGACAATTGGTTTACCTCGCAGCACTAACTGGCATTGGCTCTCCAGGGTTTCAGGCAAGGGCCCTCTTTTCAGAGCTACCTGGAGATGTGGGGATATTGGACCTGAGACATTCCACACGCAGAGCAGATGATCTACCGTTGAGCTATAGCCGTTATTCACTGTTTATGGCAAGTAAATTGCCTTGCTGGTGGTATTATGGAAAAGGAGATGAGAAATAGAATTAAGTACCTTTAGTTATTGTCCTATCATAATTGACAGATTAAGGTGTTTTAGATGTAATGGCCGCATTTGGACTGCCAAATTTTAGCTTTGAAAACTAAGATATGTGTGAATTTTAGGCACCTGTAAGCAGGGGCGGAGGAAGGGGGGTGCGGTGGGTGCAGGCCACTCCGGGTATCACCACTTGGGGGGTGACAAAATGCCGGGCGGCACTCACCGTGGGGCCTGCAATACGCCTGAGCCAAGTGTCTCTCCTAGGAGAGGCGGTGGCTTGGGCACGCGCAGGCTCTGCGCTGCCCAAACAGTCCGCCTGCTGCCTCTCCCCCTCCAGCTGTAGGGTAGCTGAGTGGGAGGAGGCAGGCACATTCCAGAGGCCCCGTGGTTTGCCCCACCCCTATGGGTGGCTAATTCCGCCCCTGGGCGCGCCGCCCCAGGCACATGAGCGGCTTCCTCCGCTGCTGCCTGCAAGCAACTCATTGTTCTACCCGGACACTGAGGTCCAGCGCAGAGGGCCTTCTGGTGGTTCCCTCACTGCGAGAAGCCAAGTTACAGGGAACCAGGCAGAGGGCCTTCTCCGTAGTGGCACCTACCCTGTGGAACGCCCTCCTACCAGATGTCAAAGAGAACAATAACTACCAGACTTTTAGAAGACATCTGAAGGCAGTGCAGTTTAGGGAAGCTTTTAATATTTGATGCATTACTGTATTTTAATATTTTATTGGAAGCCACCCAGAGTGGCTGGGGAAGCCCAGCCACATGGTCGGGGTATAAATATGTTGTTGTTGTTGTTTATGTTGTTGTTGTTGTTGGGGTATAAATATGTTGTTGTTGTTGTTGTTGTTATTATTTTCTCCTCCCTTCATGCATGTGTGTGGGTATACAAGTCAGCAAATTTCAGTTAACCAGTTCTGCTCAAATTGGGAAACTGGTTAGTGGCTTTCAAACTTCCCTTTCACTTCAATGGAAGAGGCTTGATAATGTGTATAGGCTTCCTTTGCAGCTTACAGAGTTGTCCCTCCGTTGAAATGCGTGGAGAAATTCTTTGGGGAAAGGGGTTCCTTATACATTTATTGCATAATCATTTGGGATGCTGGATAAAAGGCTGAGAGGTCTTCCAGCATGAAGGGCAGTGGAATGCCTTCTTTATTATTGTTTATTGAATTTGTATCCAGCCCTTCCTTCTGAAGGGTGGCATAGATTCCAGGCACGGTTCTCTTTCAACCTCCCCTCCCAAATATGTTGTATGTCAACCTTATCTCCTTGACTCCTAACAAAATAACGGAACAAGTTTTAAATAGTTTGGAAACAGAACTCAAAAGCTGCTTTGAACTTGCAGTCAGAATAAATAAATGAAATAATAGACGAAACTAGATTAAGTTAATATATTCAGTACAGTGGTACCTCTAGTTACGAACTTAATTAGTTCCAGAGGTCTGTTCTTAACCTGAAACTGTTCTTAACTAGAGCCATGCTTTCACTAATGGGGCCTCTTGCTGCTGCCGCTGCGCCACCAGCACACAATTTCCATCCTCATCCTGGGGCAAAGTTCTCAACTCGAGGTAACTCTTCCAGGTTAGCAGAGTTTGTAACCTGAGGCGTTTGTAGCTCAAGGTCCCACTGTAATATATACTGCTGCCAAAATTCAGGTTTTGCAGCTTCAGTAGTTGGTATTTCTGGTAGAGAATTTTAGGTGCTTAGGCCTTAAAATTGCTAGTTTTCATTTATGGTAACACTTTTCCATTTGATTATGCAGCTAGTGGTTTGCAGCAAGTTACTATGAGATTAATAAATTATTGGACCGTTAACTTTCTTTATTAGGTTACTATATTATCTGCATTTAAAATAAAATCAAGGAAAGCTGTATCTAATAACCTGTGTAAATTATTCAGCTCAAGCAAATGCACACCAGGTTGCTTACCATGCATTTTTTTTTGGGGGGGGGGTGTTTCCACTATCGTCTGTGGGGCAGGGGGAGAATAAATGTGTGGCATCAAAGTTTGTTTCCTGGGAATTTCCCTGAGATGTTAACACACTCTGCATCCACATGTTTCAAGCCCACCTTTACTGTCCTGAGGACTAGAGTCCTTACTTAAAACAAAATCTCTGCTTTTTAATTGTGTGCTTACTTAGAAACACCCAGAGCCTAGTTTATTAACTAGTTAAATCAGGTGTCTTCCACGCTAACATTTCGTATTCTATTAAGCACAAGCTCTTAAATAATAAAAGTGTTTCTGGTTTTTCCTTAACAAAGAACACAGGCTATTATTGAATTCGGGTGGAAGGCATCTTTTTGGTGGTACAGTGATCTATTGTTACTTTAATATGTGCTATGCTCTCCCATTGTCCTGAACAAGCCTCTATCTTTGTCCACAGAGTATGAGAGGCATATTGATAATAATGTTACTTAGAACCTCTCCTTAAATCAATTTCTTTTTCGTACTATTGTAGAAAATGCTGTGTTGTATCAGAACTACAAAGAAAAGGCTCTGGATATAGATTCTGATGAAGAGGTAGAATTGAAAGAACAGAAGTCAGATGAAAAAATAGTTATTCAGTACAAACCTCTGAGATCAACATGGAGTCAGTTGTCTGCGGTAAGTGTCATAATGTTAAATAGCCCGAAGCCAAACTGGAATGCAGCAGTGCTTATAAGCGAGTCTCTTTTATCTCCCAGTGTCCTTTTCAACCCAACATTTTATAGCTTTTCGTTTGCCCTCAGAACTACTTCCTGAAGTGAAGTGTTCATGGGTATGCAGCTAATACCCAATGGTTGTAATTGGTAAAGAGGTACAGCTGCTAGACTTGCATTCCTAATTTCGTTTGCCTTATGGGGTTTTTTTTCTTTTTTTATGCAAGCAAACCACAAGTCGCCAACTGTGTTAGGACTTCAGGATCCCTCTGCTTTGGAATTTAAATTGCAGGGAAGGGGGCAACCCTTAGAGCATGTTCAGTAAAATAGCCATATGGAGAGAATTAATGAAAATAAGTATCTTGAGAATGGAGAGGATACGCAAAGAGGCTTGTTTATTCTAATGTCTTTCTGCGGGAAATTTAGGTCTCACAGCACGCCAGCACAGACAAACACTGGCTCTCTGCAAATCATAGTTTGTAATACATGTATGTACCAGAGTGGAGCCATAGCAATAGCCTCAAAGCAGCAGCATCACTGGTAAGGATGGGGTAGTTGGGACTACATGGGCCTTGACCTTTTTGCCACCTTGCCCCTCTGGTAAGCTGCAGTGCTGCTAGGAGAATATTTCTGCAGCTCCACCCCACCAGGTGAGTCACTTTCTTATCTTCTATGTCTGCTGGAGGAGGAGGAGGAGTAGAGAAGAGGGTGTCCGAGCCCAAGGCTGCTTGTTGGCATAGTACCAAGCAATATTTTAGCACTGTGGTTGGTACTTTCACATGGCTGCTCATCAGACCATTCAATGGCGATTGGGATTCTGTAATGGGAAGCAACCATGTTATATCACCTGAGGTATTGGCAGGCTCCACATTACTAGAGCAGCGTGGGAACTGACCGTGCTGAAGCAACAGCCATGCCACTTAAGGCAGAAGTTGCCAACTTTCTTTGAGTGAAAATTTGCATGCTAGAGAAAATGTTGTGGGCATCATTCTACCCCCACCATCCCAACCAAGCACACACCACAATCTATTCCACTGTCTAAGGCTTCTTTCAAGCCTAATTTCAGAGGGGTGGAGGGGACCCTGCAGGTGCGGAGGAAGACCTTGGTTGACACATGTGCAGTTGCCACATGTGTGAACCCAGTGTTGAGATAATGGCATTAGAATTGCACCAAATGATAGGTTAGAGATATTAGCTTCCCTGCAGTTTCACAGATAAGGAAACAGTTAAGCAGAAGAAAACTGCAAGAGGTCAAAGTTCTCTTTTTTGTTTGTGTACTGTAGTCTGCTATGGTTACAAGTGCAATTTAATTAAACACTCAAGAGATTTGTGGTTGGCTTCTTGTATATGATTTTAAAACAGCTTTTAGCAGTAACCATTTATTCTTATTATTAAAATAAGTGAATGCAAGGAAAGAACAGGTTCATGACTTCACTCCCTGTGAAGAATTGTCCTCAGATTTTTTAATGGTGGCAAATGGCTATATTTTGTGTGTGTTATTTGAATTATTTGATATAGTAGAATTTCAAGGAAGGAATCAGACAGGGATAAATTACATGAATCCTTGGGAACCCATTCAGTGATGCTTGGGGGGTTTGTTTTATATCATGTTTCACAGTCAGACCTACACAGTGCATGATAGAAGAAGCCACATGACAGCCCACAAGTCATGTTTTGTGGACTAAAAGGTGCCTGGAAGTCTCTCCCATCCTCTGCATGTCATTTTTACAGTTTTAAGGCAAGGACTAAAGCCAGAAGATTTGCTGAGATCTTAGTTTGGCACTATATACAGCTGGTAGGGTGCATTTTGGTTTGGTGGATCATAAATTCTGCAATAGTGTAATTGCTTGGAGCAAGATCATAAGGCTCCTATGTTACTGAGATGGAAAGGAAAGCCTCAACTCTGCATTGCACTGTGCATTGACAATTAATACAAAGCGGGTGATTTTGTGTGATCAGCTGATGAGTGGAAACCCCCATGCGTTAGGGCAACTTCTCTTGTGAAATGACATGTTAATGTTGTGAACGAATGGAGAAAGCAAACTGTTACTCATCTGTTCATAATAAAATCTGGCCTTGGTCAGACCACACCTGGAGAATTGTGTCCAGTTCTGGGCACCACAATATAAGAAGGATATTGACAAGCTGGAATGTGTTCAGTGGAGGGCGACTGAGATGAGCAGGGTTCTGGAAACCAAGCCTTATGAGGAATGGTTCAGGGAGTTTGATATGTTTAGCCTGGAGAATAGGAGACAGAGAGGAGATATGATGTCACATGGAAGCTGGAGCAAACTTGTTTTCTCCTGCTCTGGAGGGTAGGACCTGAACCAATGGATTCAAGTTCCTAGAAAGGAAATTCTGATGCAACATCAGCAAGAACTTTTTGGCGGTAAGAGCTGTTTGACAGTGGAACAGACTCCCTTGGGAGGTGGCAGACTCTGTTTCATTGGAGGGTTTCAAGGAGAGTTTGGATGGTCACCTGTCATGGATGCTTTAGTTGAGATTCCTGCATTGCAGGGGGTTGGACTAGATGACCCTTAATGCCCCTTCCAACTCAAAATTCTACAATTCTATGAAAATGTTGCGATGAAAACATTGGGTCCATTCGTTTCAGTGGGTCTACTCTGAATAAAACTTAGTGGAAAACAACTTATGATATGCAAATCATTTGTGTGCATGTGTGCAAATGTAAATATTTTTTGGGATCCTAAGAACTGCAAGTGGGCTTCTGCTTCTGGAACAGATCTTTCTAGTCCGTTCTCTACTACAGTAGCATAATTAACACACCTCCTCCAAAAAACATCAAGGGGCTTAATAGGAACAAGATGTGCGGCATGAGGCCTGCGTATGGAGGAGGGGAATCTACTGAAATTAGGACCTCACCCTAGTTATGAGCAGAAGTGTCTTTATTTAAAATATTTTAGTGTTGCCTTTAAGTGAGGTGTGCATGTGTGTTCCAAGTTAAAATACAATGCAGTACAGCTACAACAATAAAAGAATCAAAACCTGTGTAAATACACTGCACATGGCTAGCATTCTAGAGGTGTGATGCCGCTACAGAAAAGGACATTTCCCTTGTGCTCTCCGATCTTAATTGATCTCAGATAAGGATCTCAAAAGTATTAAAACCAATCTCAAAGTATGGACAGGGTTGTATGGGTGGAGGCTGACCACTTGAACCCAAATCTCTTCACATGTTTTACCACTGTGCTGCTGTTTTCATGCAATATGTTTAATCTAGCTGTTTGCTTCTCTCTACTTAATTGACTTGATGGAAAAAGCAGCATCGGATGGGAACAGAAAGTCTTTTGAAAACAATTCCGAGGCCTCTGAGACATGATACAGTTAAAGCGTTCTCTCCCCACCCCACTTTTTAAAGCCCTCTTTGTTTACAGTTCTGTGGCTATAACTGGAGAACTAATAAATGCTACTATGCCCCATTCACCGTATGCAATAAATGGAGGATAACTTGTGTATGAGAGATTACATGAGCTGTAAGTCTATATGGGAAGTGAAGGGGAAATTATATTAGAATGTTTTTAAATGATGCTGAACGTTAATAGCTTCAGTTGAGCGACCAGTTGAGCTAGAGAGAACTGTGTGTTATACTTACACTGGAAATGTGGAAGTGAAAATACTCCACAGTATTAAGTTGAAAGGAACCCACTGGGCTAGATTATAAACAGAACTAAAATGTGTACTGCATTCCTGTGATTGGACTGCAATTCTATACCAAATTTTCTAGGAGCACCAGTGGACTCAGTGGAACTTAATTTTGAGTAAACTTGTGTTGTAATACACTGGCAAACTCAGTTCTTTTCATAAGAAAAAAAAAATAACTATGTAAGCTCCCACTCCTTTCCAGGGGATTGTATTCAGCTAACACTCAGAGTCTATGGGTTATGTCCCAAGGCACCACGTGTGTTGGTGAAATTGTGTATACAGTCATACCTCGGGTCAAATGTGCTTCAGGTTGAGCATTTTCAGGTTGTGTTCCACGGCGACCCAGAAGTAACGGAACGGGTTACTTCCGGGTTTCGCCACTCGCGCATGCGCAGAGGCTCAAAATGACATCATGCACAGAAGCGGCGAATTGCAACCAGCGCAGACACGGGTTGCGTTCTGCTCAGGATGCGAACGGGGCTCCGGAACAGATCCCGTTTGCATCCAGAGGTACCACTGTAATTGAAACCCATTGAAAAAGCTGGCAAACACCCCACCTCCCTTCCGCCCTTTTAGTGATGTTTCAGTGACATCCTTCTGACATTTCCAGGTCACTTCTGGATTTGGCGTGATGTGCGTATACACAGTCACACACGTACTGAATGCATGTCGTGAGGTGGGGCGGGGCCTGCCTGTAGAGTTGTTGATTAATGTACCTAAGTTAGTCATGATCATTTATTCCATTAGGTTGGCTCTGAGTAGACGTTAGCTGAATACCTGGTGCTTTTAAACTTATATTTATTGGATACATTTCTGTCCTGTTAAAATAGTTTCTTTCTCTGCTGCCTTTTGGCCCAAGAGGCCCCCAAGGCTAGGAATGGGTCACTTGGTGGAGCCAGAGGTACAGCAATGGCTTCCTGGCAGCAATGGTGCTGCTGCTTACCAGAAGGGATGAGGATGCAGCAAGGTCAGGTCTGTGCAGGTGCAAAGCCACAAACTCTTGGTTGGTTCTGCCTGTGAGCTTACGCTGCCCCTTTTGTACATTTTAATTTGGAGGATGGCCAAGCAGCAGGGTCATTGAGGTAGATAGCAGTGTTGCTAGAGGTGTTCAGGTCTTCGGTTACAGTGGTACCTCGGTTTAAGAACAGCTCCGTTTACGAACTATTCGGTTTACGAACTCCGCAAAACTGGAAGTAGTGTCCTGGTTTGTGAACTTTACCTCTGTTTAAGAACAGAAACCGAACGGTGGAAAGGCACTGGCAGTGGAAGGCCTCATTAGGGAAAGTGCGCCTCAATTTAAGAATGGTTTTGGTTTAAGAATGGACTTCTGGAACGGATTAAGTTCATAAACCGAAGGACCACTGTATTAAAGATTTAAAGGTCAAGAAAAACACTGTTGTCCTTTTGGACTTGGAGTCTTTTGGATGGGTCCAAATCTTAACATCTGTTGAAACCTCTGCTTCCTCCTGATTCAACAAAAAGTCATACAGGTGTTAGTGGACTACAACTCCCATGATCCCTGGCAATTGGCCATGCTGGCTTGGGCTGATGGAAGTTGACCATGTTCCCCATCTCTCAGATGTTGCTTTTTATGCATAGTTCTGAAAACGGGGTTTTTTTTTAGTTCTATTTGTATGTTTTGATGTACACATGGATACTTATTGTGCATGCTTGTGAGTGTCTCTGGTCAGGCTCGCAGACAGGGAATAAGTCCCAACTGGAAGGAAACCATCTGGGGAGTGGGGCGTGTGCAAATCAGTATCACACATCACTGCTCAGATATAACTGTTAAAAGAAATCACAACTATACAGGTATTTCCTTCAAAGGCTGTAGAACGGGCATGCTTTCACCAATAATCTGGGTAAACCTACTGTGAAGTTCTGCTTCTATATATGTATAAAAGTGTAGGACTACACAAACAATGATTTGTTAAATCTAAAACTTTCATTTTTGTAAGCACAGTTTAATGTCTCAAATTGTTGATTAAGTAACCTGACATTTTGAACATGTGCTAGCTTGTACTTTCAGGCCAAACTTGTATTTTGAGATTGTTTTGGAACTACAGGTACATACTCAGTTTTTCATCCTGGATAGAAAAGCAATAGGTTCGCTGGCTGATTACCTCTGTTGGCACAGAGTTAAGCACAGTGTTAATGCCAAAATGTTCTAAAGTGAAGCAGATATTCTGCCATTTTATCGCAGGATGTAATAGGGGGAAAAGGAGGGACATTCTTGACCATATTTTGGAGGGAAGCACTAACTTCTTTCCTCTTCATGTGTAAAAACATTGCAGGAATATTTCCACTCCTGAGTGCTGCAGCTACCTTCATAAATTCTTTATTCTTAATATTGAAACAGATCATTTCCTGTTTGTTTTGTTTGATTTCATTTTCTTTTACATCTTTCCTTCATTGAAAGAGCCTTCATAAGACAGTCGGTCATAAAGCTCTATACTGCAGAATGAGAAGTTACTGAAATGAACCTTTTTAACTTTATCTTTGAATGATGCTAACCGATAGTATAGGGGTGTTGTCTTCTACAGTGGTTATGCTCCTACTTTTGCAGGACGGGGGTCAGAGAATAGCATTGGAAGACTTTTCCTCAGCCTCATAGTGACTGCTGTGGGATAGCGCAAGAAGAAATTCTATTTTGCATGCAGCTTAACATATATATGAAACCATTGAGTGCCATTTTCATGGGATTAGGGTGATTTGTCAGCAGTATGCTGATGGCACTTAGTTGTATGTCTCCATTGAATTGGGTGGTGCTGTTCAGGTGCTGAACCAGGGCCTGGAGTTGGTCTAGGTGGGTGCCAATAAGCTGTAACTAAAACCTGACAAGGTGGATGTTCTATGGCTTGGTGGTTCCTATGTCTGGGAAATGAGTTCATGCCTTGTTTTGAATGGGGCCCATCCAAATGAAAATTTCAGTCAATTACTGATGGAAAACAATAGAGGAGAAACATGTGTATTGCAAAAATATATGTAAAGGGTTAATCATTTGTTTCAGGTGAAGAAGAATGGGCTATACCAGACCATCAGCCAAGAAGAAAGGAAAAGGCAAGAGGTACCTTAATTATTATAGCCACAGTTTATTCATTATTTCATAAGCTTGTCATCCTTTTATGCTTGCTTTCTGGAGGAAAACTTTAAAAAAATAAATGTTGTACACTTTTCTGTTCCATTTCTGTGAACTAAATTATAGTAGAATTTAGTAGAACTAAATTATAGTAGAAATCTAACTTTTGATACAGACTACCTGGGATTTTGCAGCTTGCATAGAATGCAAGTGGGTAATATATCTATAAATGCAATAAATAATAATAATATGCAAATGTTGTGAACATGCCCAATATCTGAAATAAGCAGTCTCTTCAGCCCTACTCATAACCACCTGTCTGTTCAGTTCTCCGTTTGCTTTCTGAGCTATACTTGTGAAAGGAAGAGCTCCTTCCATTTGCAAAAGGAGTGGCGCCCCAGCATAGGTTGCTCCCCATAGAATCGGGGAGGTGATTTTCACACTGTCCCAGATGACCCTTCAACCCTCCTGTGCAAAATTCTGTGGGCTGCAGGGGATTAGGGGGAAATCATCACCCCTATTCCCATGAGCAGGAATGTTCTGTGTGCAGAATTCCACACATAGGACCTCTTCGTACTACCCTATGTCTTCAAGACAGAACAGGGTGAATGACCCTTAAATGCATCCTGTTTTCTCCTCCTCAGCCCATTAGAGGCTACTGCTGTACCCCTTGATAAATGTGGATAATCTCCTCTAGTTGTTATGGGTTTGATCTGTCACCTGAAGAGGGCTGACCCTCAGATCAGCGCTGCCTGTTTAGTGAAAGATCACAAGGAAATATCTGAAGATCCTTCTTAGAATAAGTCCAGTCTATGTGTGAACTGGGAAGTAAATTAATAAATCTGCTTTTGGTTGCTCCGTTAGCACTTGCTAGGCAACAGCCAGAGGACAGGGCAGTTCTCTTCAGCTATACCTGAAGGAGTGTCTCCACCCCCATCCATAGCTGTCAGCTTTTCCAAATAGGATTCCTTGCAAGAAAAGGGAAAAGTTGACAGCTATGTCCCCATCATCCAGCCTGGACACTGAGGTCCAGTGCCAAGGGCCTTCTGGCGGTTCCCTCAATGCAAGAAGTGAAGTTACAGGGAACCAGGCAGAGGCCTTCTCGGTAGTGGTGCCCACCCTGTGGAACACCCTCTTATCAGATATCAAGGAAATAAACAGCAACCTGACTTTTAGAAGACATCTGAAGGCAGCCCTGTTCAGGGAAGTTTTTAAAGTTTGAAGTTTTATTCTGTTTTTAGTGTTCTGTTGGGAGCTGTGTTCTGAGAGTGGCTGGGGAAACCCAGCCGGATGGGCAGGGTATAAATGAAATAATAATAAGCTACAGATCAGGGCAAAAGAAGCTCACAGAGATACTTATAGGATTCCAGGGGGCGAGAGATGTAAGGCCTGTAGAATGTTAGGATTTTTAAAAACCAAGCAGGAAAATCAACTTGAGATTCAGAGGGCTTGGAAGACCTTCTGATGAATGGTGGTTATGAGCAATTTGGCAGTTGAAGGAAACTGGGACAGATGTGGGCCTGGAAACCTTTCCTCTTTGTGGTCATGGGACTTGCTGTTGTCAGTTCCAAATACAATGTGGTAACAAGCAACTGCACTGGAGTTACCTCTCTTGTGCCTTCAGGGCTCAGAGCAGCAAAGAAAATCACGGTTTCTGTCTAGTGCATGCCTGGATTTCCATTGTTAAGGTAGCATCTCATGCCAACATTAGCTGCCCTTTCATGCTCATCTGGGAAGTGCCGGTCCTCCACTGCCAGCTGCACTCTGCCTCCAATGTTAGCCTGTTGTGCTACATCTGCCATCACCTGCTGCCCACTGGTTTTAACCCTTGCCATCCTGGTTTGTATCTTGTGCTGTTCCCTTAGCCACTTAGCCTACATTCTTCTGAGGGCAAGAGGACTATTCCTCCCATTGGCAAGAAGAGATGCTGGAATGAATGCTGTCCCCCCTTGAGTCCCCCACTTGAGGACAGAATAAGTGCCAGTGAGAAATGAACCCATTCTGTCTCGGTAAATCAGGAAGTACCTTCAAGGTTGAGTTTCCCAAAGAGGGGAAAAAGGATACATTGGTGATAGTCAGGACTTTGGTGCCATTTCACTTAGGTGAGTGGTTTGTTTAAGCTGCAGACATAGTTAAAGAAATGTCTTTTTAAAGGCAGCTATTAAACGGGGCAGAGGGTGAAATTATTAAGTAAGGTGTGTGCTTTTTTTATAAAATACACACATAATGGGTTGTGTTGGACAATGTGTGTTGTTGCAATTTATTAATGCAACATGCTAAATAATGTACAAAGCCAAGGAGAAATAAATAGGCTGAACTAGAGAGGATGGAGATGGAATACATATCTATCTTCCCCGTTAAACCATTAGCGCATTCTATCCTTGATTGCATCTGCTTCTCCAGCAGGGCCACATACAAAGCGTTTGTATACATTTGGTCTCTAAAGAGCTCCACAAAGCATGCATAAGCTATCAAGCTTCACACATCTGTTTGTATTGATGCCGTGCAAATGAACGATAACTACATTTCACACTGTCACTCATGGGGACTGTCACTTGCCTTGAGTAAGAAATAGTAATTGGCAAATGCATTATCATTCTTCATCTCAGATTAGTGTCACTAGATTATGCATGATCTTAAACGTTCCTTGTTTTGGTGTTTTGAGATGATTGTTTTGAAGTATTCTGAAATCGGGGTAATCGAAAACTTCTTTTCATTGTATGCTTTGCTAGAATGTATAAGTGTCGAACCCATATCTCATTTTCACTTTCAAAAAACTGCTGTGCCTCGCCTTGAATTTCTTAGCTTGAAAGGAATCAATGAGGGCTGTGATGGAACTGGGAACAAAGATTTCTTAAATAGCATTGAAGACGAGGGCTCTGGTGTCCTTTCTCTGAAACACACACACACAAATACACACACACACACACACACACACACACCAGAGCAAATTAGTTACAGAACTCTGCTGCTCTCTTTAGGCAAGCCCTTTCTTCACGATTGCAGCCAAAGCAACAAATTGCCTGTGAGTGCAGCATAAATTTGGGGACAAGATGATTAGTGGGAAGCCTGAGTGATAGCACTGTGGCTTCTTCCATTCCCTCCAGTTAAGTTATACGAAGTAGAATATGTATCATTGCATTTTCCAAGTCATAAGTTGAGGGATTCGTAAAAACAAAACAGCATCCACATCATGATCCCAACTGATACGTCAAAATGTCCTCCCATTGCAAACAACAACGACATGTGAATTTTATTTATTTAAGGTATTTATATACTGCTCAATCATTAGAATTTCTAACTGGTGGATATAGAAACACCAGATAATACTTTACATTAACGGGGACATGCTATTTTATAAACGTGCAACCAGCTTTTAAGTATGTGTAACAGAAATTATTTCATGGTCTCCTTCCCCTGCAGCTCCATACCCACCCTGTGTTGTTTCCCCATGTCAGATTTCAGATTGTAAGCTCTTTGGGGCCGGGGGCCTGTCCTGTACACTAGTGCACCGGCAGTGTACCACCACACACACTGGTGGTGGTATACAGATAAGTAGTCAAACAATATTTGAATCAAGCCTCCTTCTCAGGTACTCTGTTTTAGGCATTCAGCTGACTGAAGGAAAGAAGCTGGGGGAAGAGGCTGATAGGCAGTGCTGTGTAGGATTTGCCAGAGTAAAGAGAAGAAATGTGGGTTGGGAAGGCTTGTGTGGGAGGCCTGCGTCTGCATTCTGGAGACCAGCCCATCTCCTTTTCAGCCAGCTGACCTTTTGCAAAAGTATCTGGCAAAGCTGCTTCTCAGTTTCCACTGCTTTCAAGGAGCTGAATCTTCAACTATGCAGGGTTTCTTTTTTCATTAATTGGGGCTTTTGCTTATACAAGGTTTCCTAATAAAAACCACAATTCCCCCCTTATTTTTGTAGTTAAAAATAATAATGGGGGGGATTTTTGCTTGGGCTACAAAGAGCAAACATATATTTTATAAATGGCAGCTTTTTAATTTTTGCAAACATTTGTAGTTGGTGCTATTTGCTAATACTGATTTCTCAAGCGCTTTGCGTATAACAGTTACTTTAACATTATTGCCAGTTTTGCTCTTTGTGAGGGTTAGCCTGAGAGGTTGGTCCAGTTCAGGCGCAAAGATCTTGATCTGATATCTGACCATGGTTTATTGGACCAAGTACAAGCATTGTGGCCACACACAATCCTCCCTTCTTGCATATGCTTCAATGCAAGATTCTTGAAGTTTGTTCACCCAATTTCCATTATATCCAGACTGGGGAAAATGTGTTTTAATCACTGCCAAGAAACTATGAAAGCAGTATCTGTTCACACAGGCACTATGCTAAGTTCTCAACTCCATAAATCACAGTTCATTCAAGCGAGATAGTTATATATCTCAACCAGGCCATAAAATCCTGCTCATGACCATCCCATGAACTTCATTGCTTCAGGAGGGTTTTGATCCTGGATTTTCACATCCTAAAGCTAAAATAAGTGACCTGTGTGTGTGTGTGTCTCCCCCTTCCCACACGCAGGCTATATTTGAAGTTATATCTTCCGAACATTCATACTTGCTCAGTCTGGAAATCCTGATCCGGATGTTTAAGAACTCCAAAGAACTGGGGACTACAATGACCAAAACAGAAAGCCATCACCTTTTTTCCAATATTGCGGATGTCTGCGAAGCAAGCAAGAGGTAAGTTTTAAACAGAGGTCCTTCCCCTTTATCCTGTTTATGCAAAGGAACTTTTATACACTTTCAAGTTGTTAAGGGGAGTTCAGATATCCTCCCACACCCATGCTTTGAAAGAATGTGTGAGGGGATGCAAGGTTCCATGAGCTTCCTTGTCTACACTTCATGTAGCCGCCGTGTCCTCCGGAAGATCACACATTTGGGCCAATGTGTGAATGGGCTCTGTGCATGTAGAGCCTTTTCAAATGCCATCTGAATGTTCGGATTGTGGGGAGGGGGTGGTCATGACCACTGCATGCTTTGGTCATGTGATGCCTGTGTTACGATATGGATGCAATGCCGCTGCAAAGTGCTAGCTTGAAAAGTAAACATGATGGGAATGTTGGGACTGCCCGTGGGAAACAGAGGGACAGTCAATTCACAGTGCGAAGCACCGGAATTAGCTCAGAGTGTAATATGAGCTCTTCCGTTTGTTCCTGTCCAGGAAGTGTTTGTTACTAGACTGCTGGAGCTTGAAGAGAGCAGTCATGTTTTTTGTAACGCTGCGAAGACAGAAATAAAGGCATGTAAATACGTTTCTGTCTATCTCTTTCCCCTGCCCAGGGGGCGGGCAGGAAAGAGGGGTGTGTTCTTCTCACGCTGAGAAGGATCGCCTATTGCGACCTAGCCTGGATCTTGCTGGGGAATGCAGCCAGGGAGGTCAACAGGGAATCATGCCGGGTGCCTGGGAGAGTTGCCAGTTTCTCCTGATATGGGCTTGTTTTCCGACATCCTGTGATGCCTTTTGAATCCATCTTGCATTATTACAGTTGGCAGTTATCATTGCTAATTCTTTCTTAGTGCATTTAGTTCAATCTAAAGAAGAATAAGGGACACGTGTTAAATCCTGTTGAAATCAATAGGAAATAGGCCTGCGGAATTGCATCTTTAAGCTAGGGATTGTCTTGTTCCTTAAAATGGAATGCAATACTTTAAAAATGATTGATCTTTGAAGTCGTGTTGTGATATATATCATTGCCCTGAAAGATATTTTAAGAGATTGTTTTCTTTTTCAAAAAAGGCTGTGTATATGTTGCACATGTCCTTTAACAATAGATTACTAATGCTGTAAAAATTGGCAGGTGATTTCCTGCAAAATCTGAACAATGTTAAAAGCTTTGACAGATTTCTTTAATTAAGGCATTTCTGGTTTGGAATCTCCATATCTCTTCTGGTTTGGAATCAAGCAAAGAGTAGTTTCCAAGCATTTAGAGATGTGTGGGAACAAGATTCACCCAAGTTAAACCCCTGTTGTCAGTGATTCAGTTGCATTACAGCAACTTGAAAAAATCGTGGTTGTGAAATGTTTATACTCGTTGACGCTCTTGTTTCAAAACAAGTTTGGGGAATTAGTTGTTGCTTCTTTGTGATTAAATTGAGTGTGTATAAATCCCTGTGCATTTCTAATCTTTTCTGGACAGTACTTCAGATTTATTCTTTCTTGTTTTATGGGCCGTTGATGTTTAGTGGGATAGATCGTTTAGGCTGTCATACCAAAAACACCCAGCATAGTAAGCCCACCAAACATTTTGGGACTTACTTCCGAGTAAACATGCATCATCTTTCACTGTGTATTGAATGATACAGCTTAATTCTAGGAACATTATCTTTTTCTTCCCCATACATTACTTGTATTGTTTTTTATAGATATGGAAGATAAGAATATGAAAATTAATATGTGATTGTTATTAGCCTTTGAGTAGTGGATGCATGTCTTGTGGTGGAAAAAAATGGTCACATGAAGTCCCATCATTTTAAGGCATAAAACCTGTTTATGCCAGGTGTCCAAAACTTGCATTAATTTAAATCTACTCAATATCTCTGAGGGTTTTTATTTTGTTTTTATTGTATTTTGTATCACAGATGTATTTGATGCCCTGGGCTACTTTGGGAGGAAGTGTAGGATATAAATTAGATAGATAGATAGATAGATAGATAGATAGATAGATGATAGATAGATAGATGATAGATAGATAGGGTGATAGATAAATATACTATAGATAAATAAATAGATACTATAGATAAATAAATACTATAGATAAATAGATAGATGATAGATAAATATACTGTCAAGTGTCTCCATCCATAGAAGAGAAGCAAGACACTACTTAGATATTGGAGGAAACACAATAAATTCCAAACAGTTGATTCCTGCGTTCTCAGTCCCAGGCTTTGCATATTAAGCCACACAGCATCCCATAACTTTATCTTACTACTGTTTTCTTTCCTAAGTCCAAGGGTTCCTGTTTAACTTGCAGTTGAACTTCATTAGCTTAATGTCGCTGCACTATTTATTTTTTTCCAGTGCCCTGGCTGCAGCCAAAATGGCTCTCTTGTTCTAAGAGCAATTTTTCATCTTCACAGCTTTCTCCAGTGTTACTGTCATCAAAAGAAATGGCAGAAGTATGGTTTGCTGTAGTGTGTTTAGTGATATGTAGCAAATATAATAGATGCCATTCGTTAAGAACGGATCAGTGTTTATGCTACCCAGTACCAGTATTTAAAAAGTCATATCATCCTAAAACAGTCTTTTCCCAGCTGGTGCCTTACAGATGTTTTGGATTACAGCTCCCATCATCCCTTTCCATTGGCCGTGCTGACTTGGGCTGATGGGAATTGTAGTTCCAACATCTGGACAGGTAGAAAGTTGAGGAACACCGGCTGCAGTGCTGACAATACATTGGCATTTTATCTGTCATTTCCATAACATCCTACACTACACTATGCAAAGTACTTCACACTCTTTATCCCCAGAAGAACTATTGATTGTTCTGATTTTACAGGTGGGGGACTGAAGCTTAAAGTAAGTGAATTAGCTAGAGCTGCCGATCTGGTAGTTCATGGCTGAAGTAGGGCTTGAACATGGATCTTTTTGGCTGCCAGATGATAGAGATTCCAATGGTAGAGGTCAGGGCTCTGGTAGTACAGTGGAACCGTGGTTACCAAACGCCTCCGTAGTTGAATGTTTTGGCTTTCGAACGCTGAAAACCCAGAAGTAACTATTCCGGTTTTTGAACGATTTTCAGCAGCCGAAAGTGCTACGCAGCTTTCATTTTGAGTTTCCCTATTGTATTGAGGCTTCTGTATTGAGTTTTCAGTTAAGAATGTTTCGGTCTTCCGGAGCGGATTATGTTCAAAAACCGAGGTTCCACTGTACCTGGATGGGTGACTGCCTGCAGACTGCATGATGGAAGAAAGGTGGGATATAAACCTTAGAAAATAAATAAATGTCACAATTCATGAAATTTACACTGATGTGAAATGTTCATACCATCCGTGTTAGGTGGCATGATAGTTTCATGACTGGGCTATTAATTGAATATGGTTATTTCTCTTTTTAGATTATAGGTTTTGTCTTGGTTTTATTTGTTTTCTCTGGGGGTTTTTAAGATCTGTATTTCTGTCTTTCTGACATTTGTTTGGGTATACAAAGTAATGTGAAAGTAAATAAATAAATGTAAAATTAACAAAGGGTGGTGTTGAACTACATTTTACTCAGAGGCAGATTTATTGAAATTCATGGACCTAACCAAGCCATGTTCATTAATTTCACTGGGTTTACTCTGAGTAAAACAGTTGTACTGTAAGTGATTTTAATATTAATTTAAAACAATGTGAATAGAGATAAATATTTGCTCTTCTTTCTCAAAATACTAAGACTCATGGTCACTTTCAGTAGATTCCAAACAAACAAAAGGAAGCTTTTCTACGTGGTTTACATAATCAACTTGTGGAAATTGTTACTGCAGGGCTATATAGAAACATTAAATTGGAAACAAAGCCCATATTCCACAGCATCCTATGTTTTCTCTGTGACTGCTTGATTGACAGTACCATATAAGACCAAACGTCTCATTATTACATAACAAAGAGCCCCTTCACCTACCTTGCACAGAAAATTAGCCTTTTCTGTGAAATACAGAAAAGGATATGATATGGTCTAAGTACATCAAGTTCTCTAGTTGCAACAACTACAGTATAATATTTGTCCTCAGGCACTGACTAATGCTGCAGTGCTTAATCAGTTAAGTTACTGTTTACCTTTTCTTAGTGGAAACTTGTTGTACAGGATAACATTTCATTTGGCATCTTCCGTAAGTGGACAGTTACCTCATTGTGCCTTATCAGTTCATCTCTGTCCTACCCCAGCACCTATAACTACAGAAAGACGGTGTTTGCTTCTTTGAAAGGAAATACTATTTGTCCAAGTCATTAGGATCTGTGAAGTTTTTCTAGGTAGCCCATCAGTTGTTAACAAAATATGCAGATGATGGGGTCCAGAGAAGGATTCTTCTTAGAATAAATTACAAGCTCAAACAAAAATGGCAGATCCGGACTTCCGGAGGCGGCGCGAACGGTAATGGCTGCCCTTTCCTAACCGGGAGAGGGAAGCTACGCTGGAAAAGGGTCGTCCGCTACGGCGAAGCGGAGACCCATTCTGGAAAACCGCAAGCAGCGGAAGCCTGCGGTCTCGGGACCCGGCGGGCGCCAGGAGCTACCCCCGAAACGTTGAGGGAACCCCGTAAGGGGCTCCGGATCGCAGAGGGGGTAGCGGCGCTGTGGGTCTATGCGCATTCAGCGGAGCGAAGCCGCGTTGCCGTTGCCGGTGAGCGCCGACCTTTCTTCCTTCAACACAAGATTCTAAAACGTAACAACCCGTGAGTAATTGAGGACTTTACTAAATTTCGGGACTAAAAATATTGAAAATAAGCTGAAAGCGGAGAGACGAGGAAAAGGAAGTCCGTCCTCCGCAGCCATTGACTTTTAAAGCAAAGAGCAGGAGGAGTGGAGGCATAGAGAGAACTTTTGACAGCTCAGATTGAGCACCCGCAGAAATTACTTTTCCCTTTAAAGACTGTAAGCAATTGATTTTTGGACTTTTATTAGGACTTATATACTCCTTTCTTTGTGGATTACAATTCTGTTTAAGAAGCCCAGGTGTCAGAACTGCCTGAACAGTAGAACTGTCAGACTGCAAATTTGGATACATTCTATTTAAACTTTGAGACAGTCTGAGGGAGTTCAGAATGGTTACGTTCTTGCATTTTGGAACTCCAGTAAGCACAACTTGAAATATTGTGGCAAACCTAAAACCAACTCTGCTAAAACTACTTTTGTGAAGATCCCTAAGTATTGGTTCAGATTTCGTATGTGGAATGGACTCTTCTTCCTAGGACATTTTATGCTCCCCCTAGAGGATTGAGGATTTACAACAAAAACATTGTTTTACTTTCTATTTCCCGGCCCTCTGTTTGATTGCTACCATCTGGGCCGTAGCTTTCCCATGGGAATAACTCAGCTTGACCTTGACTGCTAGATAACTTTGGAATGAGTGGCGCAAAAAGAAAGGGATTAAGAACCAGACAAACAACTCTGACAACCGTAACTGCAGCCTCACAAGCACGCAGATCATCTGTGCCCACTTTGCCCTCGGAGGAAAAAGTTACCTCCCTGTCACAGGCAGGGGAGGAAGAAACTGAGGATTTACAATTAGAAGAGATGGCCTCAGGAGGATCTGGTTCTGTATTAGAGAGAATTCTTGAGAAATTGGAGTCTTTGGAGAGGAAAGTTGACCAACAAACTGCGAAAATTGATCTTAATACAGAAACTTTAAACAAATTATCTGGGCAAGTTGCACAGAATGCACAAGCAATCGGACAACTGAAGGAGGCTGCAGGTGAAAATCAGAAACTGGCCGAAGAGACCAGCCAAAGAGTGGGAGAGTTGGAAAAAGAAGTAAGGCCGCTCAGTAAGCAGGTTGGGGAACATCAGACCTATCTCTCTATGTTGGAACTTCGGAACAGGGAGATCAATTTAAGGATAAGATCGATACCAGAAGTGGAAGAAGGTAATCTAGCTGAGTTTCTGACCAAAGAATTCTCCAAGTTCTGGGGTCTAGAGGAGGAAGATTTTAAAATTGTGTCAGCCTTCAGACTTGGAAGACTCACAAAGAGAGAAAGGCCCAGAGACTGTTTGATTACGTTGAGATCAAAGGAGGAAAGGGACAAGATTTTGGGCCTGCACTACGGAAGCTCTCTGAACATTTCGGACAAAAGAATTGAGATTTTTAAGGACATTCCTAAACAGCTGTTGGATCTTAGATCTGAATATTTGGACTTAGTAAAACTGCTGAGAAGCAACTCAATCATCTTTAGGTGGGACTTTCCCCAAGGACTATCTTTTACCTTTAGAGGGAAGAAGATTAAAATTAGAACTTTGGAAGATAGGGATAAGTTTTTGACTGCCTACGGAGAGGACCTTCATAAAGGACTTGAACTACCCTCAGGGCCTGAACCACCACAGGTGCCTGTACCTCAGAACCCTGAAGACTCACAGAACAAAATACCATCCCAAGGAAACTAAACAGATCTATCCAGGATGTCTCTGCAACTTTTAAGTTGGAATATAAATGGCTGCAACAGTCCGGAAAAAAGGAAGAAAATCTTTCACATATTAAAAAAGGAGCAACTAGACATTACTTGTTTACAAGAAACACATGTGACTAGGCTCCACAGAAAAATATTGGTAAATAAAAGGTTAGGCCAAGAATTTATATCTTCGGACTTAGTTAAGAAGAGAGGAGTGGTGATATATGCAAAGGAGAGCCTCTCACCAAAATTTCTATTTAAAGATGAACATGGAAGAATTTTGGCAATTGAAATACAGCACCAAGGAGAGAAAATTTTGATATTAGGAATCTACGCTCCAAATGAAGGGAAATCAGAATTCTACAAGAAGTTGCATGAGATTATGCTGGATTATCTGGACTATGATAACATCATTATGATGGGAGATATGAATGGGATCGTTTCTACAAACATGGATAGGTCACAAAGCCAAAAGGTTACTAAAGAAGGCAGACTACCAAAGACCTTTTTTGAAATGACAGACAACATGGACTGGATTGATATATGGAGGACAAAGAACCCCTTAGGGAAAGAAGGAACATTTTTCTCTGAAGCCCAACTGACTTGGACAAGAATTGACCAAATATGGATTTCTAGAGGTCTGGCTCCTAAGGTGAAGAAAGTGGAAATCTGCCCAAAGACCTGCTCCGATCATAACGCGTTGAAAATGGACATGACATTATTACCAACCGGCTCCTTTAGATGGAAGATGAATGACAACTTGTTTAGAGATCAGGAGATTATCAAGAAGGCCAAAAAAACAATAAAGGACTATTTTGAGATAAATTTGAACACTGCTGTGGAAAAAAGAACAATCTGGGACGCAAGCAAAGCTGTGATGAGAGGGTTCTTGATACAACAGAACGCCATAAAGAAAAGACTACAAAATGAGAAAAAGGACAAGATTTTGGGGAAAATTAAAGAGTTAGAGAAGAAACTAAGAGTAAACCCGAAGTCACAGCCGATTTTGAGAGAAATTAAACTTCATCAGGCACAATATTCCAAATTGATAAATCAGGAAATAGAATGGAAGATTAAATCAATGAAACAAAAAACATTTGAATCGGCTAATAAATGTGGGAAACTGCTGGCTTGGCAGTTGAAGAAGAGACAAAAGCTGAACATAGTAACAAATTTGGAAATAGAAGGAAGGAATATTCAGAACCCGGTGGAAATTAGAAAATGCTTCCAGAAATATTTTAAGAAATTATACACTCAAGGGCCACAAAAGGAGGAAGAGATTGCAAAATTTTTGGAGAAAAATGGACTTAAAAAACTATCACAAGAAAATAGATCACTCCTGAATAGTAAAATAACACGACTAGAGATAGAACAGGCCATTCAGAATATGAAGTTGGGCAAGTCTCCAGGGCCAGATGGCTTGACCTCCAAGTACTATAAGACATTAAGTGACTATTTGATTCAACCACTGATGGAGGTCAGCAATGAAATTATGGAGGGAAAGAAGGCGCCTGAATCGTGGAAGGAAGCTTTCATCACATTGATACCAAAATCAGAAACTGAAAAGACACAACTTAAGAACTACCGCCCCATTTCCCTTTTAAATGTGGATTACAAAATATTTGCTGACGTTTTGGCAGGAAGACTCAAAAGAGTTTTAAATGAGATAATTCATAAAGACCAGGCAGGCTTTCTCCCAGGAAGACATTTATTTGCTAATACAAGGAACATTATTGACATTTTGGAACTTTTGCAAACAAATATTAACACTAAAGCAGTTCTAATTTTTATAGACGCGGAGAAGGCCTTCGATAATATTTCTTGGAAATTTATGAAGGGGAATTTAAAAGAAATGGGAGTGGGGCGGGGTTTTGAAAATGGGATTGACGCGATTTATTCAGAACAAAAGGCAAAACTGATAGTTAACAATGTGGTTACAGAAGAGTTTAAGATTGAAAAAGGGACACGACAAGGCTGCCCGATTTCCCCCTTGCTGTTTATTTCTGTCCTGGAGGTGCTCTTGAACTTGATTAGAGGGGACCGGTTGGTGCAAGGGATTCAGATCGGAGTGAAACAATATAAACTTAAAGCTTTTGCAGATGACCTTGTTTTGACATTGCAAGAGCCAGAATCTAGTACAAAAAGAGTGTTACAATTGATTCAGGACTTTGGTCGGGTAGCGGGCTTTAAACTAAACAAACAGAAAACTAAGGTGTTGGGAAAAAACTTGACAGATGCAGAGTCAGAACGGTTTCAGAGAGAAACAGAACTAACTGTGGTTAAAAAAGTAAAGTACCTAGGGGTAAACATAACAGCAAAAAATCTGAGTCTATTTAAGGATAATTATGAAAAATGTTGGTCTGAAATTAAGAGAGACTTGGACAGTTGGTCAAAATTGAAGCTTTCTTTGTTAGGCCGAATTGCTGCTATTAAGATGAATGTATTGCCTAAGATGTTGTTTTTATTTCAAACATTGCAAATTGTGGATAAGACGGAGTGCTTCAGGAAGTGGCAGAGAGATATTTCTAAATTTGTCTGGCAGGGCAAAAAGCCCAGAATTAAGTTTAAGATATTAACTGATGCGAAAGAAAGAGGGGGCTTTGCCCTGCCAGACTTAAGGTTGTACTACGAAGCCGCAGCTTTCTGCTGGCTAAAAGACTGGCTACTTCTAGAGGACACTGACGTGTTAGATTTAGAAGGTTTTAACAATGCATTTGGCTGGCATGCATACTTATGGTATGACAAAGTTAAGATCAATAAGGCCTTTAAGAACCATATTGTCAGGAAAGCAGTGTTTAATGTCTGGACAAAATACAAAGACCTATTGGAAAATAAAACTCCAAGATGGCTATCACCTCTGGAGGCTAAGGCCCGAAAAAGACCCAATATGGAGGCCAAATGGCCGAAATATTGGGAAATAATAGAGAAAGAGGGCAACAATTGGAAATTGCAGAGTTTGGAAAAAATGAAAGACAAAGTGCGAGACTGGTTACATTACGCTCAGATTCAAGAAATTTTTAAAAAGGATAAAAAGTTAGGATTCCAGGTGGAGAAATCGAAGTTGGAAACAGAATTGTTAGAACCTAAGACTAAAGTACTTTCAAGAATGTATAACTTGCTGTTGAAATGGAATACACAAGATGAAATGGTTAAGTCGGCCATGATAAAGTGGGCACAGGATATTGGGCATAATATTATGTTTGAGGATTGGGAAAGGTTGTGGACCACGGGGATGAACTTCACGGCATGTAATGCTCTGAAGGAAAATGTAATGAAAATGATATATAGGTGGTACATGACCCCAGTTAAACTAGCCAAAATATGCCATGTGCCAGACAACAAATGTTGGAAATGTAAGGAAAATGAAGGAACATTCTTTCACCTCTGGTGGACTTGTCCCAGGGTGAAGGTCTTCTGGGAAATGATATATAATGAGCTGAAAAAGGTATTTAAGTATACCTTCCTTAAGAAACCAGAGGCCTTCCTCCTGGGCATTGTCGGCCAGATGGTGCCAAAGAAGGACCGAACATTCTTTTTGTACGCAACAGCAGCAGCAAGGATACTTATCGCCAAGAAGTGGAAAACTCAAGATCTACCCACTCTGGAAGAATGGCAGATGCAGCTGATGGACTATATGCAACTGGCTGAGATGACTGGCAGAATTCGAGACCTGGGAGAAGAGAGGGTTGAAGAAGATTGGAGGAAATTTAAGATTTATTTACAAAAATATTGTGATTTGGTGGAAAGTTAAGTAGGATGTTTGATCATAAATAATTGGCCACCACAAAATCGGATCGAAATGGGATGTAAAGTGAGATTAAGAGAAATTAATTTACAGAGGATTATATTTAAATAAGTGGTTATAAAATTTGCAAATTAGATGATAAATTGCTGGGAAAAATTTATGATGATGAAAATGGCAGCGGGAGATGTGAGGAAGTCCAAAGAAGTCATGAAACTCTGTTGAGATAAAAGAAAGGTTGTTTATTTTTGTACTTTATTTTGTAAAAATCCCTAATAAAAATTTATTAAAAAAAAAAAAAAATGGCAGATCCCTGGCCCTGGCCAGTTTAGCACTCCAAGGACCTGGGCAAGTGTACCTGGCCGCCCTACTCTCTGCATGGGTTTGCTCTCCTTGTTTCATGACCTAGCCCTACTTCGGTGACTTGGTGGAAGAGTCTTTTACTCCCTGGTTTGGTCTTGAACCCTTTTTCTAAGGAGGACTGTGTGCTGACTGGGTGTTGTGGATGCTGTGTGTTGTGTAGGCTCTTTTCCTTTCCTCTGTGTTGTGCTCTAAAACTGCTTGTGAGCAGCATCAGGAGATGCAAACACCAGACCTGTATTCTAGCCTGGGTAGTGGCAATAGCAGGGTTGCTGCTGGCTAGGTCACTGCAGCTTACGGAATGGGGGCTTTGTGAAGTCGCTTTGTATGTTGGGTGTTGTGATGCAGGATTTGTGTGCTGGTGGCATGTCCTTATTGTTGTGTGGCTGTTGTCTTCATCTGGCTGTGGGCTGCTTTTGGCCATTGTTGCAGGCACTGATAAGTGAGCTTTATTGATGATGCTGTCTCCCCCTCCTCAATTAATATGCTGTTTGGGGGTCTGCTGTTTGGGGATCCCCCCCATATTCCCCCCTTTGGTTGTAGCTGTAGTTTGGAGTCAGGATTGCTAACTGTCTTATTTATTAATTAAATTTATATAGTGCCCTTTCTTCCAAAGGAGCCCAGGGCAGCTACCAGAGTATGGGGTTGCTCAGTGGTGGCTAGCAGGGAGGCACATCACTGCAGATCCTGACTTCCTTCTGGTGGCATTGCTGCTGTGTACCAAAATGGTCAGAGGGCAAGGCATAGTGGCTATTTTGAGGTCAGTGCAGTTCAAGCACATTGGTGGAACCAATTAGCTCTGACCTTGCTGTTGCTCTGCCCTGTCCCTCATTGCTCTAGCATATGTAATTCCCCCCCTTTTTTAACACAATGAAAGTACTTTAAATATTTTTAAATTAGTATTTTTTGTCTGCTTCCAGGTAGTTTCAGTCAATCCAGAGTGAATTTAGCAATTCCTGTTTAGGCAAGTGCTTTATTCTCTTTCACAATAATCTCCCAGCAAAACAAAAGCGGCGAGTTTCCCTCCTTTTGGCTCAGTTCCAGTTTTAACTTCAGTTAAATTACACCTGCGATGTCAAAAATGAAGTGTCCAAAACAATTATGTCTTGTATATTTTCTTTTGCACAAGTTATCCACGTGTTGAGGTTTTGCTTGTGCAGGGGCCGATAACTATCTTGCTTAAATCAACTTGGTGAGAGATTAATATTTAGCTATGTGTAGTGGGTTGAATGTTTGCTTGGGGTTTGAAGCGTTAAACTTGACACACTTACTCATTGACCTCCACTAAAGACTTTTTGGTAACTTGTAAAGAAAGCAATAAGGGACGCGGGTGGCGCTGTGGGTAAAGGCCTCAGCGCCTAGGGCTTGCCGATCGAAAGGTCGGCGGTTCGAATCCCCGCGGCGGGGTGCGCTCCCGTTGCTCGGTCCCAGCGCCTGCCAACCTAGCAGTTCAAAAGCACCCTCGGGTGCAAGTAGATAAATAGGGACCGCTTTCTAGCGGGAAGGTAAACGGCGTTTCCGTGTGCAGCTCTGGCTCGCCAGAGCAGCGATGTCACACTGGCCACGTGACCCGGAAGTGTCTTCGGACAGCGCTGGCCCCTGGCCTCTTGAGTGAGATGGGCGCACAACCCCAGAGTCTGGCAAGACTGGCCCGTACGGGCAGGGGTACCTTTACCTTTACCTTTACCTAAAGAAAGCAATGACCAGTGGTGGACAAGAAGGTGACAGATTAAATTTAATCTGAATCAAAGTGGTGCACTCCTTTCTAAGCGTACAGTTTAAACTGGGTATTTGGAACCCGTGGCCCTCCAAATATTGCCGGACTCCAGAAAATCAGTCCTAGCTAACTTGGCCACTAGCCAGGGTTGTAGTGCAACATCTGGAGGAAAACAGGTTCCCAGTCTCTGCCTTAAAAATAAAAAGCTTCGATGGTGTAGTTTAAGGTATGTCAACTATGTTTGCTTCCACAGGCATGATTGGCATGTTAAACTCTGCATGTTAATGTGGTGATAGAATCACCGCTCAGTAGTTTCCTGAGCTTGCAGCAATCCTTCTTCACCCTGCAAGGACTGGAGTTGCCTCTAAACAGATAATTAACATTGCTTCTTTCCATTGCCTGCTTTCTCCTCAGCACTCCCTTTCAGTCTCTCTAGCCTTTTCATGTGCTTCCCATACTTACTATTCTTGACAGTAAGCACTGTTACAAATCTTTTTCATGTATCTTTTAGGGAGCAATCCCAGGTTTCCTGGAGAGGGCAACTGTGGAGGCTGCTGAACTTTTCTGTTGTCATCAGACAGGGAGGCAGTCAGTCGGAGAAGGAGATTCACTGCTTCTTGATTGCTCGGGGTTGAATGGAGCCGGTGGCTTCTGGAAAAACTTGGTTTTCCCTGACAAACCAGCCAGAAAACTTTGCCAGCTCTGGAGTGGCATCATCCGTTTACCCTCACTGTGGTAAATAGAAGGGGAATTAAGAAAAAAACTAGAGGTGGAAAAGCAGTTCATCCATCATGAACTCTCCCTCCTCAGATCTCCGTGGTTTTCTCTGTTTATATTTCTGCAGTGTCCTAATTCTACTTAATAAGATTGTCAGCTCCATTTAAACAGCTAAAGTCTAGTGTTGGTAGTTTATCCAAGACTAGTGAATGTTACATGTGGTTGGTAAGCTAACCATGCTATTCTAGCTGACCATTCAGTCTCAGTGACAAGTTGCTGAACTATTTGCAAAATAATGAAAGAGTTATTAATTATTTAGATAATGACTGTGCACCTTTTGCACGGATGTTTTAGTTATATAATTATTTCACATTGTAAACACAAACGGGCACACACACCATGCCAAATGTGCCATGTGTTAAGAGGAGAAATAGTAAAAACAATTGTTTCAGTTGTTTACTAATGTTTCTGGCTTGTAATTTTGTGCTTCCTTTGAAAAGGTTTCAGAGCGTACAAAGGTGTACTGACAAAGGTTATTATGTTTTATCAAAGTGCTTTCAGTAAGGATTAGGATTGCAATACGATCATGTGTCGTAAAAGAAAAGCTTTTGTCACATGGTGAAAAAGGTTGTTATGGAAACCAGCTCCGTCTCCATTGCTCTGTTACTGGGAACAAAGTTCAGAAAAACCTCTTGCTTTTATCCCGTTTACTGTGTAATATGTACAGATGAGTCCTAGGAATTTGAATCCATGCTTTATCTAAGGCAGAGAATTTAGTAGCTGCTGTACCTAGTACCTTTTTATGGTTAGGTGTGTGTTTTTAAATAACACTTTTGTGGAGCCACTTTTAGTTTTCTAAACTGAGCATAACACCAGTCAGTTACAACTGAATTGTATAAGTGGTATGGCATGAAAGTAGATAAATATTCCATTCCTGTTAGGTTTCGATATGTATTGTGAAATATGTCATCAGCTGGTCACGTTAAATATATTTGAAAGAGTGCAGCCTTCGGTGTAACTTTGCCAGGTCTTCTTGCATTGATTATTTTTTGGTGCATAAGAAGAATCTCTTATCAGCTGGAACTGAATGGAATTTAGTGTTCATTAAAAAAAACAAAAACAACCTTGTACACTTTCGCTTTGACCCTGCAATAGAGTTTGTGTATACAGGCTGTATTAAATTTGGGTCTTTCAACTGAATTTGTAAAAAGGAAGCCATTTGTGGTCGTTTTGTAGAACTTAAGCGTTGTACATCGTTAGTGTATAATGAGAAGGCTGCTTTTTTCTGTGTGGACTGTATTGTAGAGTGTTGCAACATAAGAGGCCCACATGAAAGCAAGGAAAAAGAGAATTTATAAACAGAACGAAAGTTCACCAAAGGTCTTGGAAGAAAGGTTGAGTTTTAATCAGTTATAAAGTGTATGAAGTTACAACAAATGCCAACCTGTTTTCAATTTCTTTTGAACCAAAGTTTCCATTCTGAAGCCCATCACTTACCGTAGTTCACCATGTGCTTTGGACATGTCCGTAGCACATGACAGATGACTGGTGGCAGGCAACCAGAAATAGTAGACACCTGGTTCTTGCAGAGCATTATACTCATGAATGTACCCTTTTGAAAATACTTGTTTTTATTTTTGTTGGCCCTAAACTTCCTGTTAGGAACTGAACTCCCATAAGCAGCTTCTCTCAACAGTACCTTTTAAAGATGGAGCCACACAGTAACATGGGAGTGGGAAACCTATGGACCTACAGATGTATACTCTGCTACTGTAGCCCTTCAGATCTTTCTGGACACCAGTTCCCATCAGCCCCAGCTTGCATGGCCAATGGTCATCAATCATTTGACTGATATGATTGCTGGCTGGGGCTGATAGCAACTGGTGTCCAGAAAGATCTGGAAGGCTTCTAGTATCAGATGCCAAAAATGATAGCTCCCCCCCTCTCTGTAAAATTCAGATCAACTTTACCCGGGTGCTTATAAAGATGCACATTTTCTTCCTCCTTTTCTGCATCATTATTTGGAGGTTGACACTGGAGGACATGGGAACAATAGGCAACGAGAGTGCTGCAGGGGTTTCCCAGATGGGTTACACAAAATGGGATGCATTAGCACCAGCAAACTCCAGTGTTTCAGAGGGAGGGCTAGATACAAGACCCATAACAGTTTTGCTTGCTCA
Organism: Podarcis gaigeae; assembly: GCF_964106915.1. Taxonomy (NCBI): domain Eukaryota; kingdom Metazoa; phylum Chordata; class Lepidosauria; order Squamata; family Lacertidae; genus Podarcis; species Podarcis gaigeae. The sequence goes on from NC_139681.1 coordinate 78,781,680, forward strand.
CCCAGTGCATATGCTGTAGAATGACTATGACATTAGTTGTTAAAATCCATCTCTTGTTCAGAAACAGCATACCATGGTCCAGTGGCTGACACAGCCCTCTTTACTGCAGTGGGAGAAGTTGCTCCAAACCGTTTTTGATACTGTAGAGATAAGTTTGTGAATGTGGAGTTTTGTGCATGCATCCAAGATCTTATTTTATGCAAGGAAATGCTGGATCACAACCATGTGCTTCAGCGTTTTTGCTTTAAGTTGCATTGGACCCAATGAAACACTGAGGCCTCTGCATTGGTGTTAATTGAAAAGAACTTGCAGAGCAACATATTGACTCCATAGTAAAGCCCTTCAGCAAGAGCTGGCTAATTAAAGGAGAAAACATTTTCAGAGAGACCTCACTTTCTCATTGGGCAAGAAAGATTGATTAAAACTCAACTTTTCTTTGAGTAGTGAGAGCAAAAGAGCCGTGTATACATTTTAGATGGGTCAATGAAGCATCATGGGAATAAGCAGAATGAGTTAGATTAGATTATTACACAGCAGATATTTATTTTAATGAGGAGATAGATGGGGAAAGAATATGCTGTCATGAACTTGTTTAGTTTAAACTTAAATTAATCTCATAACCTTCTTAGTGATAAGAGGAAAGCACTTAAAGCAATCCCTTTGCATTGTTAAAAGGGCTTTAGACTCAATTTTAAATGGACCCATAACCGTTATTACGATATCTTATCCCCAACCAAATTGCTGATCTTTCCTGTGAGGAAATATATGAAGCTTTATTTTAGCTTTACAGATAAAAGGTTTATGTACATTGTTGAACGATTAACCAATATTTAGATGCACCAAATTACTTTAAGAGAAAAGATTATTTATCCTGTGCTTTCCTGACTTAATCTCAACTTCCTACAAACTGCTCCTCTCTGAAGACATTACATAAATTTTATAGCCAGGATAGTTGAGCTTTAAATTCACAATTGTTTGAATGTCAAACATGTCTTCAGATCATAAAATGTCAAATAATGAAACCAATTTCTTCTCCAGTGTAAGCAAATTTTTGCCAATAGAGCATATGCCAAAGTGATAGTTCAAAACTTTCGGTTGTTTGCTTAAGTCAGGCATGGTCAAATTTGGACCTCCACCTCTTTTGGGACTACAACTGCCATCATCCCTAGCTAACAGGAGCAGTGGTCAGGGATGATGGGAACTGTAGTCCCAAAACAGCTGGAGGGTCAAGTTTGGTCATGGTTGGCTTAGATCTACCAAATGCAATCTATACACAAACAGGTCTCCCACTCATAGATCTGTGGTACTGGAGTAGCCTGCTGTCTGGGGTGGCAAGTGGAGTCTGTGTGGTTAGGGTTCAGGTCTGTGGGCAAAAGCTGGGAAACGAAAAATTCTGCATAAACAACTGCTCTCATTCATATGGCAGCTTTGATCCTTTGCTACTGAAGCTGCTCTGTATGCTCTGGTAAGGCCATCCTACTACCATTGGGAAATTAGCAAGTCACTGTAGAACTGAAAACAGCAGTACTCTTCTGGAACCCATAACACCTGGGTTTCTTTTAAAGGTTCTCCTAAATATAGGAAGCTGCCTTATACCGAGTAACATGGGACTATCTAGTTCAGTGTTGTCTAAATTGATTGGCAGTGGCTCTCCAGGGTTTCAGATTGGAGTTTCTTCCAGCTCTACCAGAAAATGCTAGGGTTTGAACCTGGGACCTTCTGCATGTAAATCAGATGTTCTACCATTGAGCTGTGGCTCTTCCTTCCAAAAACAGCAGTAATTCACTAAACACAACTTGTGGATTTGGTGCTTGGCTATACATCATCATCATCATCATCATTGCAGTCATGGGCAGCAATAACAGGTCACTGTTCAGCTCCTTGTACTTAATATTTGGCTTGGCGCACCATAAGTTGTGGCTTGCTCTCCCACTATTTAAGTAACATATAAATTGTTATGTACTGAAGTTCTGACCCTGGGCCAGCAGGGGGATACAGTAGATAGTTATGCAAATGAAGGATTGAAAGTGACGTTCAGTGATTGGATAGTTTTAGAACGTTGTTACAGTAACGTGGTACTGGAGCTCTATATAAGCAGGCTGACTGAGCCCTTCAGTTCAGTTCTGTCCTGTCCTGTGAATAAACAAGAGCTGTTTGAAGAATCTCTGTGTCGTCTGATATGTTCACCCACAACTTAACACAAATAGTTGCCCAGGAGTTATATATTGATATAAATTCAATTACTTAAAAAACCTACAAATAGTAACATGGAATAAGTAATATAAGAAATAACACATAACCAGATATTTCAAAGATTAGAATCCAGTGAAGCCACAAACCAAACCTTGGCTTGCAGTAGCAGCAGTCTTCAATGAAATAATAGGAATAAAGGTATAAAAAGGCCACTTGGCTACAGAGAACAAATTTCATGGTTCTTTTTTACAGTAGCGGAAACATAGGAAGTAGACACATCATGTTCTCTAGATAAGTGCTGTGAAGTTACATTTGAGTGGAATACTTACATTCAAATTTCTGCATGGTGTTTATATTATTTGAGGACTTTATATTTTCACTGTGAATAAAATAGCATAGAAAGTATGCAACATTTTATAGAAAACATGATTTCATCTCCATTTGGATCTGTTTATCATAAAAATCTTGAATGCATTAGCAGTTCAATTTGTACGATTCATGAATACTTTACACCTTCTATATTTTCATTTTTACATAGAAGCAGTACAATGGGTATATTCCTTAAACCAGAGGTGTGCAAAAAATAAATTCAATCTGTTTCAGTATGCCATTCATATTCATTGCGACTTTGATATAAATTCATTACAGTTTCATTAGTTTCGTAATTCAAATTCAACTTTGCTACATTAGCTATCTTTGCTATACATTGTGTCATTTTTGTACATTTTGGGGGGGAATGGTGACTACCATTTTTTTCGGTGGGGGAGGACAGTGCACAGAAACAATACAGCGTCTGGAGCATGGGGAGGGGGTGGGTGGCAGCTGCCAGGAGTAGCTACTTGTTCCTGTTGCCACCCAAGGCAGCTAATTTCCCATGCCCATCCCAAATGGTACAAATAAACAAGGAATGGGCTCCATTCAGTTTAAGCTTTCCTTTATTCAAAATGAATTCATAGTCCTACATTCCTTTTGGTTCAGTTCCTTGTAATGTAGTCAGTGAAATATGTTGGTTTGTCATCTGTATTGTGGTAGCTTATTCATTTATCTTCCATTCTTTCTCTCACACACTCTCTTACACACACACACACACACACACACACAAACAAACACGAGCACCAATTTCTACTGGCAATAAAAGCATATGTATGATTTTCAGAGAAAGAGACAGGTCATGGCTCTGGCATGAGATTCTGTAGGCTGTTCTAGTTATCTCTGTACTGTAGCATATAATTATTTGGTTATGAAGTCACTTAAAGACCTCTTAGCCTTTCAGATAATATACTAATAAATTATGTTTTGTAAATTTGCTCTGTTCCATTTTAGGTTCTTTAGAGAGCTTGAAGCAAGGCATCAGAATAATATCTTCATAGATGATATCAGTGATATTGTAGAAAAGCATACTGCATCAACCTTTGACCCTTATGTGAAATATTGCACAAATGAAGTCTACCAGCAGCGAACACTCCAGAAACTACTGTAAGTAATTGAAGTTGCTATTTATATCATGGGTATGCAATCTTTTTTTATCCTGATGAGCCCATTTCCTTCTGTAAAATCTTCCGGTGGGGCCACACATGGGTGTGGTGAGTAGAGCCAAAGACAAAGCAACAAATGTAAATTTTACGTTTCTACTATTGGGTAATTCCAAGACAAGCAAGGAAGCATTATAAGAGTTCAGCAGCATATTCCAGACAGGCAAAAACACTCAAGGAGGCCAAAAGGTAGGGCAAGTAAAGAGCAGTGTTTCCCAACCTTGTGCCTCCAGATGTTTTTGGCCTACAACTCCCATCATCCCTAGCTAGCAAGACCAGTGGTCAGGGATGATGGGAGTTGTAGGCCAAAAACATCTGGAGGCACAAGGTTGGGAAACACTGGTAAAGAGTACAGCCTCAGGAGAGTCCCATATACAGTCAAACCTTGGTTCCCAGATGGCTTAGTTGCTGAACAAATCGGCTCCCAAATGCCACAAACCCAGAAGTAAGTGTTCTGGTTTGCGAATGTTTTTCAGAAGCTGAATGTCCGACGTGGCTTCCGCTTGAGTTCAGGAAGCTCCTTCAGCCAATCGGACGCCACTCCTTGGTTTTTGAATGGTTTTGGGAGTTGAACGGACTCCCAGAACGGATTAAGTTCGAGAACCAAGGTACCACTGTAGAGAATTCTGGAGGACCACATTTCCACCTGGGCCTGAAGTTCCCTTTTCCTGATAATTGAAATAGCCCTTTTAATTCAAATGTTTGCAACTTAAAAGGACAAGGTCTGAATTAGGCAATTAATTATTCATAATTCATAGTTCCTTAATATGTTCTGCTTCATTCAGCAGAACTCACGGCGGGAGGTGGGTTGCACTAGCTGCAGAGATCTTGATTTTGCTCAAATCCTGCATTTAATGTTATTACTGGAGATTTGAGAGATTGATAACACACACACACACACGCACACACACACACACACACACAGAGGAGAGTTCAGATGATAATATTTTGACTTAATATGCCAAAGCACAAACAAGCCCTTTGTCCAAAAATGGCAAGCAAACTCCAAAGTTCTTCAGTGAACTATATTTTACTAACCCGGAAGAAGTTTCTAGTTAATAGCTTCAGAACAAAAGTTGGGATATTTAGCGAGCTTTAAATCATGGTTGAATATCCTTGCCTTGTTCTAGAGCTGCTAACAACATTTTTCCAGTTTGGGTGGAATGGGACACCATAGCTAATGGAAGGAAGGAGTTCCTGGTTTGTTTACTGGTTTAGGCAAAGAGAAGAACGAAGGGTCTGTGCACGTAGGCTAAAAACTCATTCATGTGTCAGCTTATTGAGCAGAAATTCGAATGTGGCCATAGAGTTGCATGTTCCTTGCCTGTAAATGGTTTCTATAGATGCAAAATGGTACAAGGCATTGAAAGAGTTTCCAGCTGCTGATCCTCAAACCCCATTTCTTCACCAGTCCTTCCTCTTGCTCACCTTTCCCCACAGCCTCTTGTGAATTTGTCCTGTAACAAACAAGAGAGGAAAGTAATTGAGGAATTTGGTGGATGAAGGACCAGAGCTCATTGGCAGAGCAATGTGCTTTGCAGGCAGGAGGTCCCAGGTACCGTTTCCAACGTCTAAAGATCGGGCTGGGAAGAGACCTCTGTCTGAAATCCCGAAGAGCATCTGCCAGTCATAGTAGACAGTACAGAGCTTGATGGACTCAGTGTAAGGGATCTTTCTGTGTTCCTTAGTTCCTATCAGTGACACAGGAGAAGCAGTGCCTACTGTTTCATGATGCATTTCCATGTGTAGAAACAGGAAGCTTCCTTATACTAAGTCAGGCCATTGGTCTACCTAGCTCAGCATTGTCCATACGAGGTTGGGGAATCTTAGGCACAGAAAAGCATTAGCACAGTTTCTGGGAAAGTACCTGACAAATCACCGAACAAAAAATTCATAGGATTCATAAGTAACTTCTAAATTAATTCTCTCTTTAAAATTATTGTTGTTTTTGGTTAGGGCTACAAATCCAGCATTCAAGGAAGTATTGTCGCGGATTGAGTCCCAAGAAGAATGCAGAAACTTACCTATGATTTCTTTCCTCATTCTCCCAATGCAGAGGGTCACGCGACTTCCGCTGCTGATGGATGTAAGAGCGGCATATTTCAAACTGTATATCTGTATTTAAAGTTGATTTTAGAAACCATGTTTGGCTGCTGCCACCACCATTTTAGCTCAGCTTTTTTTTTTTACTGTTGATTGCCTTGTTGTTAAGAAAAAGTCTAGGTTTTCCTATTCATTTTTGGCATGAGTGTCCATTGCACCGGGTGCCCTGATTTGGACATTGTTAACACCTGATGTCTGCACTCTTGCCAGTAATGGGCCTTACTTCTGTCCCTGAATTTGATGTTTCTTTGATGAAGCATGACTATCAATAGTTACTTGTCATGATGGTCATAACTCCATGCTCAGATGCACCATGCTTCTCAATATCAGTTAGGAACAACTGTGGGACAGGATTATTGCCTGCTTGAGGGCTTCCTATAGGCATCTGGTTGTCCACTGTGGGAAACAAGATGGCGGCCTAGATAGGCCTTTGGCCTCATCCAGCAAAATTCTTTTTATGCTGGGACTGTTTTATTATTAATATTATGGGAATGTCATTACAGTGGTACCTCGGGTTACAAACACCTCGGGTTACAGACTCCACTAACCTGAAAGTAGTACCTCGGGTTAAGAACTTTACCTCAAGATGAGAACAGAAATCATGTGGCGGCAGCAGCAGCAGCAGGAGGCCCCATTAGCTAAAGTGGTACCTCAGGTTAATAACAGTTTCAGGTTAAGAACAGACCTCCAGAACGAATTAAGTTCGTAACCAGAGGTACCACTGTATTTACTTGTAAAATACTGAAGCAATGGCTTTTATAGCTGAACGTCGCAAAACAATTCTCAGTTTAAGAGGGGAAATTATATGAAAGAAGTTTTCATAGCAGTTTCAAGTAAAAAATAGTCAATTTTAAACCAGTTGTCATATGTCTAAAGTAATGCTCCATCAACTAGGATGTAATTAGGAGAAAGCACTAATTTACTTCTGTGAAAGCACTCTGTTGAGAACTTATGTAAAAGGCAGTCAAATTTAAGAAATGTAAAATATAATTCTTAGTCATCTTAATTGCTAACATTCCCTTTTTTAAATAAATTGCTGCGCATCAGGGTTTCAGCCTTAACACTTGATGTGAAAAAATTGTTTCGTTGAGAGGTGTTTCCCAAAATAAATCCTCATCCAGACACTTCAGAGTATTTAAATTTCATTGCATATAGCATACAGAAAGAGCTGAAATTTGTATTTGTTTAGAAAAAGAGGAACATCTCCAACAGGTACCAGCATAAGACACTTGTCTGCTATAGTAGGAGGGAGTTCAGGTAGGTGCTGCTATAATGAAGGCCTGATTCTGACATCAGAGCTGTATATGGATTTGCACATGTGTACCAGCTCCTTGAACTTAGCTCAGAAGCTATTTAGCAGCCTATGTGATAATTTCAGCTTTGGCATAATTGTGATGGCAATACATTAAATTTTTTAAAGGATCAAGTGTTTCACAAAGTTGATACCGTCTTTACTTCAGAAACTTTACTACTGTTCCTGCTTAACGATAGAGGCAAAATCTAAACTGCAAAGGTCTGAATGGCTCAGCAGGAGGTGGACCTCCTGCCTCCATAACTCTCTATACCAATCAGCACTAGGTCTGTTCTTCATGAAGACCTTTACGTTGTAATTAATTTTGCTCAGGTCTGTGTGCCAGAAATTCAGGAACTGCATTCCGCCTGTAAAAGCAACATACTGCAAGGGAACTGTTTAATATAGCGTTTTGGCTTCTCTCACACAAAAACATACTACGTCCCCCTCGTCATTAGAAACATATCAATGCAGGATGTTTGCTTTGGTTCTGCTTTGTTTTCATAGCTTGCTAATGAAAGCAAGTCTACAAAATGTTGATGGAACGATCAGACTCCTTTTACTTTTATGGTGTTCCTCAGAAAGAGAAATTTTTCTGCTATCTCAGAAGTTCTGAATTGCAAATATATTGGTGCTTCGCTAATGAAATACTTGGAATCAGTTTCTTGTTAGAGTTGGCATGGGATGGGAAGGAGGCATTTCCATCTTGGAAGTAGAAAGGAAGGGAGGGAAGTGTGTTAAGTATAACTGAAAATGGGGTTTGGGGGACTTCTTCCTGGTTAGAGGTAAGAACATAAGAGTTTGCTGGATCAGGCCAATGGCACATCTAGTTAAGCATCCTGTTCTCACAGTGGCCAACCATATACTTGTGAGAAGTCTGAAAGCAGGATATGAGCACAAGAGCACTCTGCCCCACCTGCAATTCCCAACAGGTAGTATTCAGAGGCATTGGAAGTATTTGAGGATTTCTAGATAGGTACCATCTGGACGCAGGTGGCGCTGTGGGTTAAAGCCTCAGCGCCTAGGACTTGCCGATCGAAAGGTCGGCGGTTCGAATCCCTGCGGCGGGGTGCACTCCCGCTGCTCGGTCCCAGCGCCTGCCAACCTAGCAGTTCGAAAGCACCTCCGGGTGCAAGTAGATAAATAGGGACCGCTTACCAGCGGGAAGGTAAACGGCGTTTCCGTGTGCGGCTCTGGCTCGCCAGAGCAGCGATGTCACGCTGGCCACGTGACCCGGAAGTGTCTCCGGACAGCGCTGGCCCCTGGCCTCTTAAGTGAGATGGGCGCACAACCCCAGAGTCTGTCAAGACTGGCCCGTACGGGCAGGGGTACCTTTACCTTTACCTTACCATCTGGACCCAGTGATTTGCCAGCTTTTCTTTTCTCCGTTAGGCCTAGAGCTTAATCTGTTGTCACCACTGGGTGCCTCAGACTCCCTTCCTGCAGAAGTTAGTTCAGGCACTGGGATATGCACTGTATATTTCATTGTGAAGACAGATGTGAACAGTTCATTCAGCTTTTCTGCAATTCTCCTTTAGTACCACCTTTGACTCCCTTGTCACCCAGGGGTCCAACCACTTCCCTTAGTCAATCGGAAGTTAATCCTTCCCTCTTATCAAGTATTGAGACTGAGTTTCAAATGAATGGTAACTCCTGGAAAGAAATAACAACATACCTCACCTTGTTCCCATTGGTTCTCTGGGTGGTGGTGCATTTTGATTCTTGATAACAGGTCTTGGGTGATCTTTGGCCCTCATTGTGTTGCTGCACTTCAACTCCCATCAGCAATGGCCAATGGCTAGGAGTGATGGGAGTTGCACTTCAGCATCACCTGGAGGGTGAGAAATTCCCCACACATGCCCTGCAATATTGAACTTTTCAGCTTTGTGCAAATGCAGTGTGAAATGCCATATCATTGTGAACCTTAATATACACCCCTCTAAATAGGCTTACTCCTTGTTTCAGACTATTTGCCAGAAAACGCCCAAAGAGTCACCAAAATACGAAGCTTGCAAACGAGCTTTAAAAGAAGTAAGCAAGGTAGGTTTAGATCCTCTGTTCTGTATCCATTGTCCAAACTTTCTGTATAACTTTTTGATGTTTTGGCTGAAGCCCAATCATGCACACTTACTTGAAGTAAGACTTGCTGAGCTCTGTGGACCACAACACCTACGTACATTCCATGCAGCTACATTTCCATCAGAATTACATGAGACAATTCTATTAATGGGTTGTTGTTTTTAAAGTCCATTACAAAGCTGGAAATGGGGAACAACATGGCTCTTGGTGTAAATAATTTTTAACATAGGTTTGTTTATGGCTGAAATGCTTAACTAAATCAGTATGCCATTGTTGTAATGTCAGTGGCCTGAATCTTTGATGTTCTGAACTGTGCTTAACCGGGGATAATTGAGACTCTTGTCTGTCCCAGTTGTTCTGGGGAAAGAACAGTGCTCAAGACTCGTATCTAAAACTCATTCAGCTAAAGCCACCATTTCACATATTTTGGTACCTGGCTAATTTCCACCATTGGTGGATCTTGAGCCACTTTCATGCAGACCTCAGTGCCACTGCATGCCGTGTGTCTTGTCATTTGCCTTTACTAGTCTCCTGGCTGTGTCACAGCCTTTCGATTGGACCAGTGCCAGCACCAGAAACTCATTGCATGCTGAATAAATGTAGCAGAGAGAAAAATTCAGCCGGGAGGAGGCAGGAAGGAAATTCTCCTTCCTCTGAATGAAAAGAGCCAGAAGAGGTGTTGAAGTAAAATTAGAAACTGATATTAAAGGCTAATATTACTAATTGTAATTAGTATGATTTAAAATAAACTCAGAAAGAAAAGGAAGAGGGAAAGGGCGAGAGACTTTTTTAGTGGGTAGGAAATGTAAAGAATGAGGGGGAGAGAAATGTGCCCTGCTTTGAGGGAGGGAATAGGGCACAAGTTGAGTATGAAAGAATAGGAGAAGGAGTTACAGAAGAAGGGTAGAAATTTTTAGAGGCCTGTGACAGTGGTAAGGGATAAAGGAAAATTGCTTCCCATTGTTAGAGCCCCTGGATCAGCAAGTTTTGCCTACACTGGGGAGGCTGAGTCACAGTACCTCCAGAGCAAATGTCTGTACTTAGTGGGATGAAAGCTTGCCACAAGGAGCAGGCTGGCGAAGAATTTAGCAATTTCCAATGATGGATTTAATATCAACAGAATATGATATCAGATTGCCAGCTGGTTTTTGCCAAACTGCCTTGATCTGCCACCATTTTGTGACTGTTTTAAGCTCAACAACTTGGATCTACCCCAGGTGATGGTGTGGGTTGCTACGCCGCTGAAAGGAGGTGTGGTTTCTCTCCTGCAAGCTGTGTTTTGCTGAACATACCAGGGTACTCACTACTAGGAAGTATATGAGTGAATTTATAGAGCCTTAGCTATATTACCTTCTTATGGGCACCCAAAATATGGTGGATTCCAACAGCTGCATTAGTAAAGAATAGCTTCCTTCCCATGCAACCTGACTTTTACATATCTCACTATTGCCTTGCAATTATCTCCAGTGTTGTCATGCATTCCCCAGTCCAGTTCTTCGCCTTTCATCCCCTTATTTCCTCTACTTTATTTTTCCTCATTCATATATAGCCTGAGCAAATGCCCCATAGCTTCCCCCACCCTGCCCTGTTTTCTCCCTTCCCATTTTGCTTGTGGATCAAGAAGTAAGAACAATAGGTGAAGAGTTTGGGATAGTTAATTGTTTATTACAACAACAAAATCAGTAAAACATTAAGAAAGAAAAGAAGAAAATAGGTACATCAGAATATAGACACATCAGAAGGGCTGGGTTTTTATGTTTTGGATACAATGGTGCCCCGCAAGACGAACGCCTCGCAAGATGGAAAACCCGCTAGACGAAAGGGTTTTCCGTTTTGGAGGCGCTTCGCAAAACAAATTTCCCTATGGGCTTGCTTCGCAAGACGAAAATGTCTTGCGAGTTCCTGCGGGTTTTTTTCCCCTCCCCCCCCTTTTCTTAAGCTGCTAAGCCGCTTATCAGCTGATCCGCTGATAAGCCGCTTAACAGCTGATCGCTAAAAGCCGCTAAACCGCTAATAGCACTAATCCGCTAAGCTGTCAATGGGCTTGCTTCGCAAGACGAAAAAACCGCTATACGAACAGCCTCACGGAACGGATTAATCTCGTCTTGCGAGGCACCACTGTATATGCATTCCAACTTTTTAAAGTTGGACTTTGCCTAAGGCTATGTGCATTCTGGACTACACTTAAGTTGTTAATATGCAGGCAAATTTCCACTTTTTAAAATAGTGGGATTTAGAAACCAAAAAGCAAAAAGTAATGTTATGGGGGTGGGGGGAGAAATATGGAAATTGGTTAAATCAGATACGGTTATTGAGGGACAAGTTTGCATGCTGATGTTGCAAGGTAATATTATTCAGGCAATATTGTGAGAGTTAACTGTGAGGACAGCAGAGTGATGTGCATAAAATTCAGACCAGGAAAGAGGAAAAGAAATTCCATTTTCCTTGCCTAGTACTGCTTCACCCTGTGAGGTTGTCACTAAATTATCACTGATAAGCCTGACTTTTATCTTTGGCTCATAAAAAATGCTTCTGATGGCTTGCTAACAGTTTGCCAAATAGTTCTCAGGCAGAATATACCCTTAGGGCCTTTTTAAAAAGTCTTTATCTTCATCTTCTCCAAATTACTCATTACTTGCACTGAATTCATTGGCTACTAGGGAGAAAATAGCTTAATATGCCTCCTACACACAAAATCGCTAGAAATAGAAATTGCTAACGTAACTGCTTTCTATCGCAGAAGCTCCAGGTGGATTCCTTCTCCCCTGAAAATGGGGTAGGGTAGGTCTGTAAAGCCATAATAGGGACGTATATAGAAATCACTTGCTTTATTGCTGTTGTAGCGAGTATTGGCAAAGGCAATAGTGCTCACCATCAATATCTTTCTTAATGATGCTTTTTGTGGAATGATATCTGGGAAACGTTGTGAGTCTATGGCCTACAGTATTGTGGTTCAGGAGTTTTGATCATTGCTTTAGGGGGGGAAAGAACGAGAGATAAAATCTTACAAACTACCCATTCCCCCCCCCCCAAAAAAAACTTTTCTGTTCATCACCATGATTTATAAAAGTATTTGCATACTGCCAACTTGTGTAAAATATCAAGTAAAGGTAAAGGGACCCCTGACCATTAGGTCCAGTCATGGCCGACTCTGGGGTTGCGGCGCTCATCTCGCTTTATTGGCCGAGGGAGCCAGCGTACAGCTTCCGGGTCACGTGGCCAGCATGACAAAGCTGCTTCTGACGAACCAGAGCAGCACACAGAAACACCATTTACCTTCCCGCCAGAGCGGTACCTATTTATCTACTTGCACTTTGAGGTGCTTTCGAACTGCTAGGTTGGCAGGAGCAGGGACTGAGCAACGGGAGCTCACCCTGTCGCGGGGATTTGAACCGCCGACCTTCTGATCGGCAAGCCCTAGGCTCTGTGGTTTAACCCACAGTGCCACCAGTGTCCCTAGAATATCAAAGAGGTGTGCAAATACACACAATAAAGCACCACAAAAACAATATAAATTAATCATTAAAATGTCACTCTAATCAAGAAATTTAAACAACAGCATAGGCCTGTTGGCATAAAAAGGTCTTCAGGAGACACCAGTGGTATTGCAAGTGTTAGTTAAATGTCCAATATTAATTACAAAACTTGATTAGGCACCTTTATTTTTAAAAGGTATCACTGGCTTGGTTCATATGTAATTCTAAACCAGGCATCCCCAAAACTTGGCTCTCCAGATGTTTTGGGACTACAACTCCCATCATCCCTAGCTAACAGGACCAGTGATCAGGGGTGATGGGAATTGTAGTCCCAAAAAACTCTGGAGGGCCGAGTTTGGGGATGCCTGTTCTAAACAATAATGATATGAAGACAATCATGGGCAAGCCTTTGGTTCATGTGCTTCCAGTCGCTTCATGGCTGCACTGGAATAGGAGAGCAGAGGGGAAAGTATCCACTTCCATTTTTAAATTAATGGCTGGCTGTTGCTTCATCTGACAAGGACAGACCGGTTAGTTTAAATCAGGAGTAGCCTGTGGGCCAAACCAGTGGGCCAGTGTGGTGTAGTGGTTAAGAGCGGTAGTCTCATAATCTGGGGAACTGGGTCCGCGTCTCCGCTCCTCCACATGCAGCTGCTGGGTGACCTTGGGCCAGTCACACTTCTTTGAAGTCTCTCAGCCCCACTCACCTCACAGAGTGTTTGTTGTGGGGGAGGAAGGGAAAGGAGAATGTTAGCCGCTTTGAGACTCCTGAAGGGGAGTGAAAGGCGGGATATCAAATCCAAACTCTTCTTCTTCTTCTTCTTCTTCTTCTTCCCATTTGGCTCACGAGGCCATTTTGGTGCACCCAACCACCCTATTGCAGATGCAGTGTGGGTAAGTGGGTGGGGGCTTCAAAGGAACAAGCAAGAGCCTAAAGTGGGGTCCTGATTTTTTTCCTTAGCTAGTTTTTTTTTTAAAAAAAAAACCACAATGATTCCTCTTCAGATGCAATGAAAAAATTTGGTTGGTTAAACAAGTGTTTCCCAAATTGGGTCTCTAGCTGTTTTTTGGGGGTACTACAAATCCCATCATCCTGCTAGCTAGGTGTAGTTCACAAACAGCTGGAAACACTGATTTGAACCAAGGATCAATGCTTCCAGTCTCCTTTTCATGCTTTCAGATGAGGCTCATTCTCATAGTTTAGCATATTCAAATTTAGCATTACTTGGCTTTGTTACCTTTTTTAAAACCTTACTGACTTCTGAAAAACACACAAAAGTGGCTGTGAGTTGCTAATGTGGCTTATATGTAATGCAACAGCACAAGTGCTTTAACCCACAATGTTTCCTTACTTGAGGTCTTATCCTGCCAAAGTTAAGTCAGCAGGGCTTCAAGGTGCTTAAAATTGACTAGAATGTACCTTTTGTTATCCACATATATTAAAGGAACAGTGGCATTTCACTGTGGCTTGGTCCATGTTTCCCATTGCAAGTGTGTCTGAGCAGTAGATAAAAGAATAAATTAACGTCACGGAACAAAGAATGAGATGATGAATACTTGAGTCAAGCTCAGGGTGTATGGAGCACATTGATGCCAACTCTGGTTTCTGTCTTGAAATGCCCCACATTTTGTGTCCAAATGTTTACCTGCTATTCTTTATACTAGGACTGAGGATAGAATTTCATGTTATGAGACAAATAGTCTGTCTTGTAATGCTAATGTTGTGGCTTGCTGGGGGGTGGGGGTGCATGGTGCTTGTAGGGGAAAATCAGAGAGTGGGAGAAGTTAAAACTGTCCATAATTTCTTCTTGGCAAATGTCCCTAGACTGTCTTTTTGTAGCTGTGCTTTGAGACTGGAAGCAAACCTGTTTGAAGGCTGAAAACAGCCCAAAAAGCATATTTCTAGAGAAGAACCACCCAGTCCTGGTCAAAGATTGTTCCCTACAAAATTACTACCCCATATTCATGTTTCGAAAACATGTTTACCAAGGTAATCAGGGTTCTAAGTTTTGCATAGGAAACATAAAGGAGTTGTGGTTTGTGACTGAAGAGGCAAAGGGAATTGTGCAATGGTAGGGGTGGCTATAGCCCGGTGTTTTCAAAATTGATGTGAACAGCAGTTCTTTTTAATAAAATATAAATTGTTTGCAGGAAAGGCTAATTTGTGATAAGTTATCTGTAAAGTAAGTGCTTTTCAAATCTCTTTGACCGCCCTTTCGCTTTCCGCTGTTCTGAATCTCTGAAAAATAGTGCACTGTAAGGAGAAGCAAGAAAGCTTAATAGATATAAATAACATCAGCTGAATAAAATGTCTTCTTTCCCAGTTGGTTCGCCTCTGCAATGAAGGTGCTCGAACAATGGAAAGGACAGAAATGATGTACACTATCAACTCCCAGCTGGAATTCAGAATCAAGGTGTGATATTTGCCTTCATACTTCTGTTGTGCAAACTTTAACCTTTGCTTAGTTTTAATGATGGGCTGTCACAGCTAAAGTAAACTCAGTTTATTATCTGGGGAATTAGAGGTTGTTTATATGATGTTCTAGGAGGTGGCAAATAAGTTGATATCCTGAAATCGGCAGTGGTGCTTGAAGCATGCAGAACAAGGGACTTCTCTCCTGATGGAAGCCTAGTTACTCAAACCGAGCAGGAAAATGATTGGTTGCTTTTTTTTAACACATACATTCCCTTACCTGAACATTTGCCTCAGATAATCATAGACAGTCATACCTTGGATCCCAAACACTGCAAACCCGGAAGTGACTGTTGTGGTTTGCAAACATTCTTTGGAGCCCAGATGTCTGATGCTACTTCTGTGGCTTCCTATTGGCTGCAGGAGCTTCCTGCAGCCAATCAGAAGCTGTACTTCGGCTTCCAAACATTTTGGAAGTCAAACCGACTTCCGGAACAGATTCTGTTCAACTTCCAAGGTACGACTGTACTATAATTCCTATTCAGTGTAATATAAAGAGTCCTGGAAATAATTGTTTGCTCTTTCTGCATGTTTGTTTTTGCTAGTTGAAGAACTTTAATGTTGTGTGTTTAAGACAACACACACACAAACACACACACACAAAATGCTAAACGCTTGTACAGTGATACAATGACAAAATCTGTTTAATTGTAATTAGCTTGAATTTTGGACTTAATATCGTTCATATTCAGATAATTCAAAAATAATTGGACTTATGTCTACTGAAAGTAGACCATCTGAAATTGACTCAGTTGGATATCACTCGTAACCCATTTCAGTGGGTAGTGCCAGCCAGACCGTTTCCTAACCTTGGTTAAAATTCTAAATATACAGAGAAAACAGGATGTAGCTTAGTGAGCTAACATTGGTAAGACCTGATTGTCAACTTTCAAGCAGAGAGGCTAAAGAGAAAGGGAACCTATTTGAACCATGTTTGCTCCATGCAGCTCCAATACTTAAATGATGGTTAATGCAAACCTGTTTTGCACAGCTAAAAGATGCTGCAATAGCATAACTGTTTAGTTGGGTTACTGCCCACACTCTTTGGAATTTTTTTAAAGATATATACATTTTCTGTTCAAAATCAGAAACATACTTTGCTCATATAGAAGAAAACTTTGAGTCATTTGCTAATCATGGACAAATGAAAACTCTCACTTAGGAGTGGTGGTGGTTGTTTTTAAAATGTTATTAGATATTTATTTCTTTTTGCAATTTTCAACCTGCCACAAAGCGCTCCAAAGCCCTCAGGGCTGGTTTGCATTATGATGGTGCCTTTTGTTCTTAATGTAAACCAGATTGCATGATTTGTAAATAGTTTGATCTAATTGTGGTATTTGAAAAGCTGAAGTGACTACTTATTTCAGGAATTATTTTAGAGCATTCTTTCTTTCCTTTTGTATTCAGAACTCTAGGTTTGGAAGGAGCTCAGAGATTATTATAAATGTGCACACATCTCTCTGGGGGAAAGGGAAAAACATACCACAAAATCTTACTATGGGCTTAATTGCAATTTCCTTACTTTGTAGCCATTTCCATTGGTTTCTTCTTCCCGGTGGCTAGTGAAAAGAGGTGAATTGATAGCGTATGTGGAAGACACTGGGCTTTTCTCTAAAAGGACTTCTAAGCAACAAGTGTACTTCTTCCTCTTCAATGATGTCCTCATTATCACAAAAAAGAAAAGGTAAGAGCTGCACTGGATACGTGAGTCAGTTACACTGGACAAATAGATAACAATAGCTGCCTGCTCTCCCTCTTTTAGATGTGGATTTAGGGCACATTGTATGGGACATTCAGGGGAGTAAAGAGAAGAGTACATGTGTAATGCTTGAAAGACACGTGGCAACTCATGCACGTTCCTTTGTACATCTTTTTCAGCTTCCTGCTCTCCTTTAAAATATTTTATCTACTTAATTGGTCTGTGCATTCACCTGGACTTACAGGTGTAAGCTTCAGCCAGTGACGGTGATTGGATGTAAAATTAATCCAGCCATAGATTGCTAGTACATGCCAGAATTGTCTTGTCGATGGGACCACTTTTAGCACTGGGATAATACTGTGTGTACATTTTAAAGAAGAAGATTGCAAATTCTTTGCATACCAAATAACATCATTAAAAGAATTAGATGTAACTCTTAACATCGAGCAAGCAAGCTGAAAGGCATTTGAGCAATGAGATTTACTCAGGTTTAGTACTAAGCATCTATAAGAAGATAAAATGCAGCATTAGACATACTCTGATGGTTCTTTACGCTTGTGCTTCTTGAACTGTGGGTCATGATTTGTTCCTGGGTGGGTTGTGAAATGAAGAATTCCTTCCTTCCTTCCTTCCTTCCTTCCTTCCTTCCTTCCTTCTTTCTTTCTTTCTTTCTTTCTTTCTTTCTTTCTTTCTTCAGATCAGCAGCACCACCCTATTGCTGTAGGACCCCTTTAAGGAAGAGGCGTCATCAAGAATGAAAAAAATACAACATAAACTTTCTCAGTGTCATCTACTAATGCGATAGGGGCTCTAAAGGTGTAGTTAGTTTGTAAATGGGGTCTTGAAAGGCTGAGTCGTTTTACAGGCAGGTTCCATTTCAAAATGTTTGAGAAGTACCGCTTCAATTGTTGTTAGCGTTGGTGGCTGGTGCATTGTTGTTTTTGTGCCTTACTTCAATGGGGTATTTTATTTGTATTAGTTATATAACCTGAGTCTTTGGAATGGGGTAAAATGCACATTCATGCTGCAGACCTTTATAAGTAAGGCCACAGAGGAAAGACGGTGGGTTTTCTTTTAAAGTCATTAATTTAACACACATTTTTTATAGTTATGTAAATTCGGGATGGCTCTGAGACTTACTGTGATTTCATATTTTTAGGCTCCACTACTAAAGTGGGGAAAGCAGAGGGAGCTGGAAGCTATTTTGATGCCACATCCTTTGAGAACATTGGGAGGGAACTTCACCATGCCAGCTCCAAGGCTGACATAATTATCTCCCTTCTTGGTTCTACTGACATTGGTGCCACAATGCCAATAGGTCAATGGAGGTTTTCACAGCAGCTGGAAGAAAGCATCTTTGAGGCTGGGCCTCTCTCTGTGCCTTGAGAGACACAGAGAGCAATCTGATGCTTCCGTTTGCCCCTGGGATGTCCTCTCAGGGACCTTAGGGCTTCAGGGTTAGAGACCTGTAGCAATTTGATGCAGTTAGCTGCTTACCTGGAGTGAATAGCAATTGATTCATGTCAGGAAAGTGAGTGGCATTATCTCTCACTTGCCACACTAAACTTTCTTTGGTCCTGAAAGTACAAAGCTTGGAGATGGTATCCAGCCGCTCACACAATGGGACTTTCCTTTCCTCTTCTCTCCCTGCAAACCCCCTAAATCTGCTCCAGAGGGTCGCCCAACTGGAAACGGAAGTCTGCTGCGTGAGCAGAGGGTTGCTGGACGCAGCCTTCACTTGGTTTTAATGAACAGGAGAAAACAGCTGCAGTAGTGATATCTGCTCTTCCTGACCCAGAGATTGGACACTGAACAGCTGTCACAGCTGCCTTTCTCTCCCTTGAGGGACCTGGAGAGGCAGCTACAGTAGCTCTGGACATGAATGCTGAGATGAATATATAAGTAAGGATAGTGCAAACAAGATATGTGGGGTGGGGCTGTGCAAAGGGTTTGGCTAGAAATAATATAGCATTCATTCATTCATTCATTCATTCATTTCTCTCTCTCACACACATTCACTCACTCACTCACATATATATGCACAAAGAGAGAACTCCAATACATTAGCAAAATGGTTCTATATTTTTCTTGCATATTGAATTTTGTACACCACTTTTTTTTTGGTAAATATTAAGTGTGCTATAAGTGTTCTTCAATAACGATTTTAAAGGAACCAGAACACAAGAGCAGCATCCTTAAGAGAGTTCTAAAAAAAAACCATTGGAAACTAATAACCGGGGTGGGGGCATAATTCCATAGGGAAGGTTACGTTGGGCAGAGAGCTATGCAAATGTAGAATCAAATTTTCCAAAGGAATGCAGGCAAAGAATCCTGCCGTGAAGTATGAACATACTTCTTTAGACCTGGTTTGCTATGTATTCCCCACCCCCTCATGTACTCAGTTATATTTTGTCTATTTTACAGCAGTTGTTTTTTTTTTTTAACAATCATTCAGGCTGCTCTACATCCTCATTAACAGTGAGACAGATACCTGTCAAATTGGTTCACACACATTTAAGGAAGGGATACATTTTTTTTTTACGCTATGGTTATTAAATATTCTTACTTCATGGTCTGCAATCCCCTTGGGATACCACTAAAATTCTCTCTCTGTCTAGTGGCTTGTCAGTTCCTGAGATAATCCCGGCAATGGAATGCAGCTGGACTTCTGAAATGTGAAGCCAGCCAAAGGTCAAATAATACTTTGGAATGTTACCTGTCCACAGTTACCAGCTAAAACTGAACTTCTGCTACACTCTCCAGGAAGAGATTTGAAATAATTAAAAAGCCCTTTCCCAATTAAAAGGATGCCTAGATTTCTAAAACAGTTTGACTTGCCAAGGTAACAGAGCAACAAAAAATAATACTTTTAAATAATAAACTGTAGCAAAAAAATGCATTTCAGATCCTTGCATTTATTGATGAAAGAACTTCCCAAGAAACAGGAAACGATAAATAAAAGGGAAAAGTGTTTTATTTGAGAAGCTGTTCTTGCATTCTTTGGCATGTGTGCGGATAAAAACTGGACTATAAGGAGCACATCAGAATGCAAGTATTCTGTTTTAGTGAAGTGGAATATTTTTCTCCTCACTGAAATTCTCATTCCATATCCATTTTCATACAACATCTGCTAGTCATCTTCTCCAGAGGTACTCCCATAATAGTGGTTATTGAGAGGGGTGGGAGTAGGGAGTTGGCATTGATTATATAGATATATTTGTTTACATTGCATACACAGTCTAACTCCACCCTCTGAAAACTAGGCCCTCTCATTCCAAAGGAAATCTACTTTCTTCAGAAAAAATAACCATTTGAATGCAGTTTTATCCAGATCATTTTTCTTGTTATGGATAATCAGTGAATCTCTATATTGGAAGTGATGCAGTTTGATTTACAGTATGATCAATTACAGGGAGGGTGGATGGGGTGAACCTCACAATAAGTGTTTGAAGCTACCATACCTTTAAGACTGGGGGGGGGGGGTAATTACAGGTCTTGGGTATGCTAGAAGGGAATAAAAATCAATGGGTTTCATTTTGTGTTATTGAACAGTTGACTGTAATTAACAACTAATGGACATGGAAGAGCTGCACATACACTATCTATTTTTGCCTTTTTTGGACAATATATCTCTGGCTTTGGTGCTCAATATGCCATATTGAACTGTAGAGGGAAAGATTATGGGATAGTTACTTAGTCTATAAGATGTATTGAGACTGCATGGTTCAGGTTTGCGTGTTCTTGTGTAGAGCCGATTTAGAATATTCTATGGCAAAATGCAAGACTAGATACAAGTCACAGGTGGAAGACCATATGAACGGATGGTATTATTTCTGTATGGGAATAATCATTGCAGTATCTGTAACTGAGCCAATACATTTGCCAATCAGTACATAAAGCCGGCAAGGCTGTGCATCCATTAATCCAATAAGAACTTCATTCTTTCGTTGTCTTTCATTTTACTGCCCATTTTGCAGTTGCTTCATCTCTTTCATCCACAAGTTCCAGTAAGAGATGAATAAGGACACTTATGTTGGACATCGCCAAGTAGCAAGTTCTGCATTGGTGTAAAAATAGACTATTATAGTTCAGCTCTTGTCTGCGCTGGTTAAAAAGAAGCTTTATCAAAAGCATTTCTTCATATTTGTTTCAGTTCAGCTTCATGGCATTACACATCCTGTTGTGTATGTGTGAGTTCATGGTTCTGGAGATGAACATCCAGTTCCCCACTGTAGTCTGAGGGTCTTTTCCAGGGATCTTCAGTCTCCCCCAAGTGAAAAAACACACAGCAAAAACAAAATTCTTCAACTTGCAGTGCTAAATTTGTCCGCCACCAAGCTTGAACACAGCTTTTCTATCACGTACTTGGTAGGAGCTTTTGAGAAGCCACCTCTTCCCCTGCCTGCCTAGATCTATAGCTGCAGACATGTTTTCTTGCACATACTTAGTGGGCTGTGTCGAGTTTGCTGATGGAGTCTCATCATAGAAGATCATCGCAAATTGGAGAAATTACATAAATTATAATAATAGTATTCCATAAAGAATGAGGTCATCCTCAGCCAAAACTACTAATGAATCTGTGCAAGGACTTCTGTTACCACAGCATGTCCCTGTGCCCCCCAAAATGACTTTGAGGGGATTAGGAGAACCCTCACAACCTGAAATGCTTTTGCTGATGGAACAGCTAAATCTGTTCCGGGAGTTCCTCCAACTGCCTGGAGCAGATTTGGAAAGGGAATGCACATGGGGAGGAAATCCAGTTGTGCAAATTGAAATCTTTTTGCACTGGACTAGATGACCCTCGGGGGATCCCTTCCAGTTCTGCAATTCAATGAGTCTAACAGGATGAATGCTTTGGATACCATACCCAGTGAATCTAAGTAAAGGCACTGCATTGGCTTTAATAGGTTTCCTCTGAGTTGGATATTGCCGATATTTCCTATACAGTGGTACCTCTGGTTCTGAACGCTTCAGGTTACGATCTCCGCTAACCCGGAAGTAGCTGCTGCTGGTTGCGAACTTTGCCCCAGGATGCGAATGGAAATTGCACGCCAGAGGGAGGCCCCATTAGCAAAAGCGCGCCTCAGGATAAGAACGGTTTCAGCTTAAGAATGGATCTCCGGAACAAATTAAGTTCGTAACCAGAGGTACCACTGTCTACATTCATTCAGAAGTAAGCCCCACTGAATTCAGTGAGACTTTTCTGTAGATGTATAGCAGGCTTTCCCAAACTTAGGTCTCCAGCTGTTGTGGGACTACAACTCCCATCACCCCTAGCTAGCAGGACCAGTGGTCAGGGATGATGGGAATTGTTGTCCAAGAACAACTGGAGACACAAGTTTGGGAAACCTTGATTAGGCTTTTCAGCATTCAGCTGCCTGTGAGAGCGTAGTAAGAAAGGAATGTTGTTTCTCCTGTATCTGGAATTATGAATTCTGCTTTGAGTATTAGAAAGGTTATGTATTTGTTTTAAGACATTTACACATCATATTACATTCTGGGCAGTATGCAAGCATAAAACAAACAATATAATAAATACACATGCATGGAAAAGCCGTGGATAAAGTCTCAAGAAAGAATCACAACTCCTTAAAATGCCTGGATAAATAAATAATGTTTTTGCCTAGTGCCTAAATGATAGCAGTATTCTGGCCAGGCAAATCTTCCTTGGGAGGGCATTCTATATCTGCTTTCTGCCCCCTAGGTGAAACCCCCCTCTCCCTTTATATAATGATTATCTCACCTCAAATGGAAGAGGCACACGGAGAATAGAATAATAACTTAGGAAAACCTATGGTTCAACCCCCCCTTTTTTTCTTTTTACGTTAGCTTAGTCTCATCCTTTCCTACAATTAAAACAAAGTTAGGAAAACCTTTGACACCAAAAGAACATCAAATACGTGTAAACTTCATCATTGAATGTATTCCCCCCCAGGGCTTAAACATTAACTTCCTTTGTCTTCTTGACAAGCAGGTGCTTTGTAAATATTCAAACGTGTGTATTCCTTCTTCCTTTACCGAAAGGCTGAAAATGTCTGAATAATTATGTGCAATGGACTGTTATCTGAGATTGGCTTTATTGCAGAACATGACTTCCTGGTGCATTTAGTAGCATTTTGACTCTAAGCAATTGTCTGTCTCTTCTACCTGCTTTTTGTATTTGCAGTGAAGAGAGCTACAATGTCACAGACTATTCCTTAAGGGATCAACTGTTAGTTGAACAGTGTGACAGCGAAGAGCTGAATTCCTCTCCTGTAAAAAACAGCACACCTATTCTTCACTCTCGGCAGACTTCTGCAAATCACCTCTTCAGATTAACTGTCCTAAACAACCATGCAGGAGAGAAGATTGAACTCCTGCTGGGAACTGAAACTCAGTAAGTAAATAACACATTTTTCTCAATCTGCCTTTCACCTCGGTTCATCTATATATTTGACAGGAACGTATAGTTTTTCTATTAGTCTCTTTAAAGATTCTGCTGGCCTTTGTCTAGGAAATGTAAAATAGTAAAATATGCTTGAATTTTCATTGGCCAGAAAAACCACAAATTTCATAAGCTAATAACAAACTCTTTTCTCACTTCATAAGACTGCTTGTTGTTTTTATATGCTGCTCATCTGACTTGGTTGCCCCAGCTACTCTGTGAGGCTCCCAACAAAATATTAAGAATACAGTAAAACATCAAACATTAAAAACTTCCCTATACAGAGCTGCCTACAGATCTTTTCTAAAAATCAAATAGTTGTTTATTTCCTTGACATCTGATGACAAGGCGTCCCACAGATCTTATGCCTGGTTCCCTGTACCTTCATTTCTCACACTGAGGGAACCACTAGAAGACCCTGCTCCTTCAGGTATACAGGACTCAGGCCATCTAGGGCTTTCAAGGTAAGCACCAACACTTTGAATTGTGCTCAGAAACATAAATGTCATATAGTGGCCCAGTTTGAATGTTACATTAAACCATAGTAAACTATGGTTCGATAGTTGAGCAGGTGGTGTCCACTGCTCAAGTTCCCAGGATGCTCTGCTCCCGTTCTCCTAAATGGCCTCAGCCCTGTATACCTGAAGGAGTGTCTCCACCCCCATCGTTCTGCCTGGGCACGGAGGTTCAGCTCCGAGGGCCTTCTGCTGGTTCCCTCGCTGAGAGAAGCCAAGTTACAGGGAGCCAGACAGAGGGCCTTCTCGGTAGTGGCGCCCGCCCTGTGGAATGCCCTCCCACCAGATGTCAAAGAAATAAACAACTATCTGACGTTTAGAAGACATCTGAAGGCAGCCCTGTTTAGGGAAGTTTTTTAATGACTGATGTTTCAATGCATTTTTAATCTTGTGTTAGAAGCCGCCCAGAGTGGCAGGGTGTGTGTGTGTGTGTGTGTGTGTGTGTGTGTTTGTTTGTGTGTGTGTTTGTGTATGTGTTTGTGTGTGTATTGAAAGCAGTCATGGTCTGACTTGTCATGTCACCAGAGCTCAGATTTGTGGTTTGTTTCCTCCAAACAAACCATGAGTGGTAAGTTGAGAACAAACCTTGGTTACCACTTGTCATTTGTTTGGAGGAAACAAACCAAGGACCCAGGTTTGGGCAATGAAAAAGACTGTGTCAGGAGTGGGGGGAGTGAGGCGGGCGGCACTGTGGGAATAATTGAGCAGCATGCGCCAGCACACTGCTTGTTCACATTTAGCCATGGTTTATTTTAAACTTTGGTTTAATGTAGCATATAGACAAGGCAGCTGTTGATAACCAACCAGTAAAGTATCATTCATATTTTTTGCTTCAGTAGGTATTAGGATGCTTAGGATTGTTTCCGTAATGCAGAGGTTTTTCACAGTGAGCTTGCCTATGCCAGTGAAATGTTAAAGCAAGAAAGGAAGAGGCAGAAAGAAACCTTTTCAAGAGAAGCAGGAATGTGGAGAACCTTACTTGCCGTGGGGAAGCGAATCTTGTGGCATGTTAATTCAGTGTTCAGTTTATATGAAAGGGCACATGACTGGGAGGCCACTCTATTCTTTTAGATGAAAAATAGGTTTGGTGGAGAGACAGTAAGGGACTCAAGTCATCCAATGAGCATTTTGTCTGAGAAAGGATTTGAATGTAGTTTCTCCAGTTCAAGTCTATCTCACAAAACACAGGTCTAAGCCAAGGTGCCCCTGCCTCTGGTGTTTCTGGACAGTAACTCCCATCATCCTTGATCATTGGTCATGCTGAATGGGGCTTATGGGAGTTGGAGTCCAGCAATATCTGGAGGACACAGAGTGTTAAACTACCCATGTTGTGGAGATTTCAGAAGAATACTTCCACACATCAGCACTGTGCAGAAACAGCATCTCAGGCCAGAATGGCTCTTTGAACACAGCATTTGAGTCCAAGAAACTGCAAGAAAAGGAAGTAGATAGTGGGGAATCTCTTGAGGCCTTTACAGAATCAGATGTTGGAAGTGTGGGGAGAGACTCTTGATTGCTAGCAACTGTTCAGTGGAGTTGTGTTTTCATCTGTAATCAAGCCATTGAGTGGTTAGTGGCACCCATTATTATCTTTAATACCTATTTTTAATCATTTAGGTTTGCATTTTTAAAGTCACACAAGATGAAACATCTGGAAGCCATGTTATGGAACTGTTTACATTGATGAGGGAACCTAACCATTCCTAGGGAGGCCCAGAAAGTGGAGATGAATATACATAGTTGGGTTTTTTGTTGTTTTTTGCTGTGTGGTTTGGTCCCATATCCTCTCCATATGTGAGATGTGTGGGTGGCTTCTACTAAGTACCCAAAAGGAGAGGCAGAGGAAAGAGAAGTCTTCAAGTTTTGGTCAGTTTCACATTAAATACTAATAAGCTTAACTCTGATATTTCTCTTCACTTGAGAGCTATCACATGCTAATTTACTTGAACACGGAACATCTCTGTCATGAACTTGTCATAGAAGAGCAAAGTCAGGTGATCACAATATGTCCGTGTGTTTGTGTATATACAGTGGTACCTCAGGTACCACTGTATAATCAGGTCCTAGATTAGACCGTTTCCCCAACCAAGCCAATAGCTATCGGTTTGCATCCTTCAGTTCAGCCTGACAGAAACTGGTCATAAAAATGTGGTCCTGCGGCAGTTTGAATTTCTGGTTCTGTTCTGCTCCATGTAAAGATTCCCCACATAGACCCAGTTTAAGCAATGACATTACTGTATTGCTAAAAATTGTAACATACAGGATTTTGTTATTGCTGTTCTGGGGCTTTGTTGTTTGCAACATATTTCATTTTAGCTAAGCACTGTAGTTCATGTAGTCAATACGGGATTTGATGAAACCATGGAAACTGTCTAGCAAAATTTGATACAGCCTGGGGGAAAACTCTGGAGTTCACGAGGAAGAGGGTCAGCCTTTTTCTTCTGGCCAAGTTTCAAAGATTGTTCAGTTGTAGACGATAGCAACAAGAAACATCTTGTTTGCTGTGGTACAGATCCTGACTCAAGAAAATTCCTTGGGATGCCATAAGCATCCAAGTAGCTTTCCACAAAACTCAAAAGATTGTATCTGTCTCTATGGAAACTGTGGGGTTAAGGGGGGTTATCTACACAATGGCCCATATGAAGTCTTGCTGAAGATGTTTTGCAGTATTGTTCTTCCCAGAAATTAAAGTAGCCCTGAAATTTCTTGTTGTACTTGATTCTTACAACATCAAACCACTTATATACTGCAACAATATTAGAACAGCTGTGGTTCCAGGAGTAAAGTCAGTTTCCAAACCCATGAGCAATAGTTGCAGGAAATACCGTATGTTCCGGTGTGCAAGACAACTTTTTATCTCTGGAAAATCACCCCAAAAGTCGGAGGTTGTCTTATACGCAGGGTATACGCGGAGCCGGGACGCGGGTGGCACTGTGGATTAAACCACATAGCCTAGGGCTTGTCGATCTGAAGGTCGGCGGTTCAAATTCCCGTGACGGGATGAGCTCCCATTGCTCGGTCTCTGCTCCTGCTAGCCAAGCAGTTCGAAAGCACATCGAAGTGCAAGTAGATAAATTGGTACTGCTCCGGTGGCGTTTCCGTGCACTGCTCTGGTTCGCCAGAAGCGGCTTAGTCATGCTGGCCACATGACCCGGAAGCTGCACGCCGGCTCCCTTGACCAATAAAGCGAGATGAGCACCGCAACCCCAGAGTCGGTCACGACTGGACCTAATGGTCAGGGGTCCCTTTATACGCGGAGCCACCTGTTGGGAAGGAGGAGAGGGAGCCGGTGAGCAGAGGCGACCCTTTTGCCATCGCTCCTCCTCCCTCCCCACAGAAGGGGACGCAGCTGCCGCTCTCTCCTCACTGTGGAAAGTCCTTCCGAGCGCTGCACTCACCCACCCGCCTGCTGCTGCCATGGGAGCCGGATCTGGCCTCCGCCGTGGCTGCGCGGGGCTTCACTTGGCTGGCGGGTGCCATGAACAGCCTGCCGCAGTGAGGTGGTCGCGGCTTCGGCCGAGGCTCCAAGGAGCTGGGCATCCCCACAGGTGAGGGCGGCGGAGGCCAAGGCAGCCGCTCACAGCCTTTTCCCGGAGGGAGAGAGTTCCACTCACCAAACGCCTCACACGCCTTCGGCTGCTGCTGCTGCGACGGCAGAGGCAGCGGAGGGGTGCGCTGACCCTGGCGGCGCTTGGTGGGTGGCCAAACTCTATAATTTAACAGCAAAAGTTGGGGGGGGGGTCATCTCATACACCCAGTCGCCTAATACGCCAGAATCTACGGTAGTTGTCTCCTACAAGTGCCCAACCTTTAAATATGTAATTGTCTTCCTTCAGTTGAAAAAAGGAATTTGTTGCAAGAAGAAAAGTTACCCCACAAGCCTTGGTTCCATTTGATAACTACTCAGAGCTTTTAAGCCAGCGGTGGATGCAAGCGTTTGCATGCGATGGGGGGTGAGCTCCCATTGCTCTGCCGTAGCTCCTGCTGGTCTCATCTTTCCTTCCTTTCAGACATTTTTTCTTTATGTACTGAAACTTTGTATGACTTGATAGCTCGTTTTTGAAGAGTTTGCTGGATTCATTCATACCCTTTCCGGTCTGAAAAATGAACCTCAAGCTGTCTTACATGCATCATAAACCACCATAGATATATAACTGGGATTCCAGGCTTTTAAAAGCGGCTATAACTTTCCTGAAAAGGTATTCTCCTGTTGAATGACCTAAGTGAGAATCCCTTTCACAGAAGATTACATTTCACTGAAAAAAAGCTTTGTGTAGTACCAGTGCATAACGACATGCCTAGGTCTTTAAATCTGTTCTTTTGAAACAGATCGTAGCTTAGCCGTTTGTATGAATGGTTTGGTGGGAAATTATTTTTGGCCATTTCATCAGTTATCAAAATGCCTCCTAGATATTTTTTTTTGCTTTGGAAAGATATATACTTCTTCAACTAAAATCATTATTTCAACTCTGATTTTCTCCATCCTGCTGTTCTGTTAACAATATATGGGTTTGGAGCACTGCAGGGCATTAATATGCCCTTGTCCATAAGATGGGCATTCTCTGGCATAGATTTGAAATGTCTTTGCTTGCAGAGAGCTCTGTAAAATGCTGGATTGCGAGATTCTGCTTGTTTCCTTCTGCTGCCCAGAAAAAACACTTATGTTTCAGAAGCCTCACCCAGTATCCCCGCCAGCTAGTTCAGAAGACATATTCCCAAGGTTAATATATGAGGTGTCTACTGGGGAAGGACCATAGCTCAGTGGCTGAACATTTGCTTTGCTGTAGAAGTGGGATTTCCCAACAGACAGACACAGAGAGGCCTTCAGAGAAGATGAATATACTTTCCCATAACAGTGAGGGAGGCTCTGAGTTCAGGGAGTGCAACAAGGGCCATATATCAGCCGAGTAAAAAACACACTTCAACCTTTCATCTCCTTTTCTAGGAATGAGCGTGCTCGCTGGATTACTGCACTTGGGAAGAGTAGCGATAGAGGGACCGTGGATCGGACAAGTAAGTGAGCAGTGAAACTGTTCTTCAGGGCTTTGACACGAGATGCACTTTATACAGATCTTAAAACATAGAAGTCAATCTGTTGCCTTTCAGTATTTTGTTGTTGTTGGGGAGAGGGAAGGAAGGACCATAACTGTAATCATCTAATATTTCTCTCTGAACCATTTTCTTTTGTGTTAAGCAAAAAGGAAAGCATATTAGCTCTCTGGAAAATTGGGTGAATTAAAGAGACATGCTCCAATAAGGGTGATTGCAAGATGTCTCTTTCTATCGTACTACTTGGTAAAATGGTGGTTTGAATCCTTTAAAAAAGGAGAAGAGGCAGAGAAGATACAGAAGTTCTAATTCAAAATAATTCTAAAACTCATGATCCAGACAACTAGGTACATGAAGTCCTGTTGTAATCAATGGGGCATGATTGAAATTGGTTTTCCATTTAATGCAGTTTTTAGAAAACCAAAAAAACTGAAATGTGTCAAAGAGCCATTGTAGTTTGTCTGCTGTTGACCAAGGCCTTTTTATCAAATCATTTGGTTCCTGGAAAGTGAGCTGGGAAGCAATCAGCTTGGCTTTTGTTATCACTTAAACTGAGCTTACCCTTAGATTTACCATGTGGATCAATAAATATTCTCTCTTCTCAGCACTAACCCAGGTAGAAGTCATCAGATCATACACTGCGAAGCAATCAGATGAGTTATCTCTCCAAGTTGCTGATGTAGTTCTGGTCTCTCAGAAAGTTAATGATGGTGAGTGGAATTGCCTATTGCTTAGTTGCCATAAATGGAAACAGTCATTTCATACCATCACAAGGATACTTAGCATCTGCCTTAAAGCTAAACCACAGGAGACCTGGGGATGGGTGAATTGGTCCAGTTCAGTTTTGCACATCAGTTTGCAGTTTTTTGGGTTTTTTTTTTAAAAAAATAAAGTCCTCAATGAAAATTATTAGTATTTTAACAAATTTCTCCTAATACAAACATTTTTGTAAGGGTTTTTTCTGTAATATAAAGCATTTTTCTGCACATTTCAATCTACTGCACACCACTCCACTTGGCGGAGACCTATGCCCCAGGTAAACTAGTACCTTGCTTACAATATATTGGTATGATTACTGCAAAGGAAAGACATAGGTTCAATTGGCCACAATATCAGAAAGCAAACAATTATCAGCATATCACTGAATACACTTGCAAGCGGGCACATCAAAAACATTTGGCTGGCCACTCTTTGAAGTGGGATAGTGACTCAAGGTTATAAGTCTATACCCACTTTCCTGGGAGAAAGCCATATTGAAATCGGTTTGACTTGCTTCTGAGTCGACCTGTGTAGTAGGATCAGTAGAGCTTTGATCTGATCCAGCAGAGACCTTCTGTTTTAAAGAAGCATCATATTTAGTACTTCATTATACATTTCAGGTTGGTATGAAGGCGAGCGATTGCGGGACGGAGAGAGAGGCTGGTTCCCAATGGAATGTGCCAAGGAGATCACTTGCCAAGCCACAATTGAGAAGAACATGGAAAGAATGGGACGCTTGCTGGGCCTAGAAACAAACGTATAGACCCTCACTGCCGTATCTGTTCTCCAGGGTTTGCACTAAGGAACATCTGGGGCTTCTTGGTCTCATCCAGATGGCCATTTTATAGTTGAAGCGTGTAAAAATAACCACTTGCAGATAGGTGTTGTCATTAGGAATGGAAGCAGCCACTAAAAGCAATTGCATGCTGGTGGGGCTGTTCAGAACAAAGCAGTAGCAGGTCGAACTTTTTATTCCTTTTTTATAACCAATAGTCACTTTTAATTAAAACCCGATTTTACACTTATAAAGAGTTCCTAATAGAATTATGACTTCCTTGGATTATCACAGTGGACTAACAAGTCTTGAATCAATTTGAATGCACCTCCTTTGTTTTACAGACCAGCTCTGGAACCTGCTGAATTTATCTTCCCTTTTACATTCATTGCTAGACCCTTTTGATTTCTGTATAATTTTCTCAGTCATCAAGGGAGGCCAATGTACAAAAGCAGGTGTTAGCTGGGGGTCCACATCTTGATTCAATCAGCTGGATATGTGCATGTCCAGATGGAGCCATTGAGTAGAATCTACCAAGTATTACCTAGATCTAAAGCCTGTTGAAATAGGTGACGGGTGCAGCTAAATATCCACTCTGTTGATTTCACTACAGTTCACAAGTCTGAGACTCCATCTTGCCATGTGATGCCCCAAATCTTCCTGATGCTGTGCACATGGAAGGCGCTGAGGTGCCGCTCCTGGCGGGTATAAGTTGCCCATGCCTCGCTGCCATAAAGCATTATGCTCAATATGCAAGCCTGGTAGACCTTCATCTTGGTACTGGGTGTCAGCATCACATCCTTCCATACCCTTCTGGAGAGGCGAGCCATAGTTCAGTCCAGCTCAGTGTTGATGGCTATGCTGGAACCCAGGTAGGCAAAAATGTCTACCACCTCAAGCGTGTGGTCACCAATGATGATGCATGGAGTGCTGGCGACATCCTGACCCAGGATGTTGGTCTTTCCTAGGTTGATGGTGAAGCTGAACAGCCTGCAGGTTTGGGCAAAACTCGGTAGAGCTTCTCCTGAGTGCACTGTCCAGCTTTGTCGTCTGCAAATATCACCTCTCAGATAAGTACTTGCCAGAGTTTTGTCTTGGTGTGTAGACATGCCAGGTTGAATGGACTACCATCACTCTTTGAATGGAAGTACATTCCATCTTCAGTCGAGCGGACGGCATAGGAGAGCAACAGGGAGAATATGCCAAAGAGTTGGAGCAAGAACACAGCCCTGCTTCACACCACTCCTTAGAGGTGTCTGTACTCATACAGCTCTCTGTCCTCCTTTGGACAAGCAAGAGGCAATATCAGAGTTCAGGGGAACATTCCAGCCAGCCAGAAGCAGTCAAGGAGGGCATAAAGCAAGACCAGTGAGAAGTGTGGCATGGGGAGAATTTGTAACTAGGAAGAGGCCTGAGGGTCAGAAAGAGAAGCCTGGAGTTTCTGGGCCTGAGATTCCCTGCCCTTTCAATAAGCTAGACAAGTGTTGGGATTCTTACCAGGCAACAGACTCATGGGTAGGTGGTTTTGTTTTCACAAGGCTAGCAACAAAGGGCTCTTCTGCAGTAACCCTCCCTTCAGAAAATGCATTGAGAAGGCAGGTCCTGCATTAAGTCCTTCTTACCTATTCATTGAATAAATGGGGTTTCTGCTTTTAAAAAAGGGACGCAGGTGGCGCTGTGGGTTAAACCACAGAGCCTAGGACTTGCTGATCAGAAGGTTGGCAGTTGGAATCCTTGCGACGGAGTGAGCTCCCGTTGTTCGGTCCCAGCTCCTGCAAACCTAGCAGTTCAAAAGCACAAAGTGTAAGTAGATAAATAGGTACCGCTCCAGCGGGAAGGTAAACGGCGTTTCCGTGTGCTGCTCTGGTTCGCCAGAAGCGGCTTAGTCATGCTGGCCACATGACCCGGAAGCTGTCTGTGGACAAACGCCGGCTCCCTCAGCCAATAAAGCGAGATGAGCGCCGCAACCCCAGAGTCGGCCACGACTGGACCTAATGCTCAGGGGTCCCTTTACCTTTTACTTTTAAAAAGCCTTCAAGTGCAGCTGAGGCTTAGTGCTACCCGAGCATGCATGCTGGATTTTAGTTTCAGAGCAGGTATTTCCTCTCCCCCCGCCTCCCGTTTTTTAATAACGCCTTGTTGAACCAACAGGTTACGTGACATTTTTGTACTATGCCTAACACCAAGCCTGCCTCAGAACATTGACAGGCAGAGAAGTGCACAGCATTCGAGCATCTCACGTGTTAACTGGATTGAGGAGCAGGCACTGCAGAGTCAGCTCTGTATCTCTCGTAGCATTTTCTTAGAAACACATTTACAAGGCTAGAAATACTATTGACTTCCACGTTACGTCCAAGGTAAGTGTTTAGACCAAAATTAGCGTAGAGGAACAAGTTCAGTCCTCACTTGTGCTTTTGAAAACGTGTTCTAGCAGTTCCCTCCCGCCCAAAAAGCTGTTGAAGGGGGAGGCATTAGAAGATATTGTGTAACAAGGTTTGCCTGTGGACCTGGTATGGTTTGCCATCCCTGGATTTAGCAGTTCTAAGTGCACTGTTACGAAATGGATACTAGTAAACATGGATGAAGCAAAAAATAGGAAGTGAAAGCAGTCAAGGAACATGGCTGGACACAAAGGACCATGTTCCAAAGTGTTGCCCTAATTTAGAGCAACTCAGTTGCATTTTATTTAAGCAGTCTTGCTCCCATCATCACAGCTAGCTACCTATGATTGAGGCTACTGGATTGTAGCCATAATATGCTGTCTCCCCCTGCCCCTCTAGAGAGGGGGAAATGTTATGATTTCATTGCCTGCTGAATGTCTCATGATAAATCTCCACTTAGGAGTCTTGGCAGGAATTTCTTGTGAAACGAAGATGTAAATAAGAGTTAATTTGTAATTGCATTTGTAATTAATTTATAAATAGGAATTCATTTGCAATGCGTTTCCTTTTTATGTAAATAAGCATGGCATTTTCTACATTTGTATTTTAAGGAACTTTGTAATTTCTCACTTTACAGGAATCGAACAGTGGTTAAAATCTTTTGACATTTTTTCAGATGGATGGAAAATAGTACTGTAATATTCATGACATAACCAGACAATGAATTCAAATACTGTTTAAACCTGCACATTAGTTTCTACTGAAGCATGTATTAGTTACAAGCGCTGGAGCCCGTTATAAAGGCAAGTGTTGTATCTAAGGGTACGAAGGAAGCATGTACATTTTTTGAAAAGTTGTGGAAATGAAACGCCCTGTGGCTTTTGCGATTGCCTTTATTTTAAGCAATGCTGTGAGTGGGAACCTGTGTAGGGTTCTTTGCACTACTTTCAATACATTAATCACTTTGCATGCAAATAAATCTGCTTCTACGCCCATCCATAAGACTGCAGTTCTTTTCGTTAGTAATGCAGAAATTATTACTAACCCAAGTAACCACTCAGTTTCAGTTATGCACAAGCAGTATTCACACCTGAACTGCTCATTGCACAGGAGCTAAACTTTGTTCCCAAAAGGACACAATGAGTGACTTGCTAAGCGCCATTCCGTACCTTCTCTGGAAATACATTTCAAGGTAACGGGCCGATGAAAGATGAATGAGACTACTTTGAATCTTGTAGAGACATTTAACAAGTCAAGGTAACCATTAATTCTTTTATTGGGGAATGCTTTTATTGTCCCCACACCCGGATTTGCTTTTTCTACGTATCTACCAAGTATTTGTATACAATCTATACACTGACAGCAATTCAAAGTGGGTAAAGGTTAACCCAAGTCATTGAAATTTAAGTTTGGCTTTAATTCACTTAAAGGCATAACTTGATTTTTCTTGTTTGAAGACTGTGTTGTTGTTTGGTTGTTTCACACACAGTTCATAAATCAATAAAGTATATGCACATCCAAAGCACTATAACCTGGAAAAACCTGAAACACAACTTCGAAACTGCCAACATTGCTTAATTTTGTGCTAGCATCAATTAATTGTTACTAATCCATTTTCAGCCCCACATCATAGCTCAGTTGGTAGAGCATGATACTATCATGGGTTCAAGCCCCTCCCCCATTGGGCAAGATTCCTGCATTGAAGGGGGTTGGACTAGATGACCCTCTTTGTCCCTTCCATTGCTACAAATCTATGAGAATCACTATTTCCATGTACAAGTGTACACAAGTGGCATGTAAACCTCATTACTATTTTGTTCATGGTGATGAGAAGTGAGCATATGCCATCTCCATGTTCCAGGAGGAAAAGATGCAGGCCACTCTTACAATTCACTGTCTGCTTTTGTTTTTTTTTAAAAAAGTTTGGGGTTCTGGATTCATTACTGCCAAGCTAGAACTCTTGGGTGGTATAACTTTCTTTGCAAGGACACAAGTGACTTTTAAGACGATGGAAGAGAACGGTTTTCATAGAATCATAGAGTTGGAAGAGACAATAAGGGCCATCGAGTCCAACCCTCTGCCAAGCAGGAAACACCATTAGAGCACTCCTGACATTGTTGTCAAGCCTCTGCTTAAAGACCTCCAAAGAAGGAGACTCCACCACACTCCTTGGCAGCAAATTCCACTGTCGAACAGCTCTTACTGTCAGGAAGTTCTTCCTAATGTTTAGGTGGAATCTTCTTTCTTGTAGTTTGGATCCATTGCTCCGTGTCCGCTTCTCTGGAGCAGCAGAAAACAACCTTTCTCCCTCCTCTATGTGACATCCTTTTATATATTTGAACATGGCTATCATATCACCCCTTAGCCTCCTCTTCTCCAGGCTAAACATGCCCAGCTCCCTTAGCTGTTCCTCATAAGGCATTGTTTCCAGGCCTTTGACCATTTTGGTTGCCCTCCTCTGGACACGTTCCAGTTTGTCAGTGTCCTTCTTGAACTGTGGTGCCCAGAACTGGACACAGTACTCCAGGTGAGGTCTGACCAGAGCAGAATACAGTGGCACTATTACTTCCTTTAATCTAGATGCTATACTATTGATGCAGCCCAGAATTGCATTGGCTTTTTTAGCTGCCGCGTCACACTGTTGGCTCATGTCAAGTTTGTGGTCAACCCAAGACTCCTAGATCCTTTTCACATGTACTGCTCTCAAGCCAGGTTTTAAACTACACTGGTCCATACAGCTGCTGCACTGAACTGCTCTGGGGCAGTGGCTGCTTTTCGTGCCCTTCTTGAACCATTGTAATGTATGCACCCACTTTAAGTCAAGCTGGAATTTGAGTCTGGGCCCATAGAATGCTGAGCCCACACAAATCTAAAGATGCTTGGGGAAGGGGGGAGATATCGAATAATACTCAAACTTTGTAGCCCCACGTAAATCAACAGATAATCTAATAATTTACTTATCTGGATACTACCCATTGTGTAAACTTTTAACAACTCTAAACAGGATTGGTCTTAGACAATATATGACATACCTGCCTAGCCATGAAATGTGAGAAAAGCCATTCTGAATTCTGCATTTCTCCTACCTTTTGAGTAGAACACTCAGCTGCTTTTGACTCAAATAAGTGTGCTGTTACAACATACTCTTAACACTATTGGAAAGCAGTGTGTGGGTTTGTTTTTAAAAAGCTTTAATATTTCATTTTGTATAGTACTGCAATAACCACTATAATTATTTCCCACACTGCATATGAAACCCTTCCATTGCCCTCTAAGACAATCTCACTAAGGCATCAAAATACAAATAGAGGCAGCTAAATTGTTTTCATGCATCACTGTCAAAATGGTGTTTTGGGTTTTTTGGTGGGAAGACTAACCCTTCCCTGTCAACATTCACACATTGAGTCCTGGAGCATTTATCTCAAAGATAAAATCACACCTACCCAGAGGCAATCTTCTTTGATATTTCACATTCAACACTATTGCCTAGTTACTAACAGCTTAGTGTGATCATTCTAAAATGTTTGGTGTGTGTTTTTCTATTTCATTGATCCAGCCCTACGTAAATATTTTATGACCTGTCTGTGGCTTCTGATGTTTTTCTTTTAACAAAATACATTGGACAACAAGCTTAAAAGTAAGAAGATAATGGAAAATACTACACTAACCTAGGTACAGTCCTCATCTTCTAACTTAGAATCACGTGTATTTAAAAGCAGGAATACTCTTTAAAAGAAGCTATGCATTCTACTCTCCAGTAACACAATTGGACCATGAGAACACCTACAAAAACATTAGTAGAATGAATATTGCCAGTCATGCTTACTGCACTAGCCTTTGTGAAATGGGAAATATTTGTAAGACATCCTGTGATACCTGTATTTGGCACCTGGTATAATACAGAGCATGGGCAAACGAACAAAAGCCTTCTGTTGCTTTCTCAATTCAACCACTGCCTTGGGTGATGGAGGGAAGTGATGTGCAAATAACCTACTGGTGATGCCATGAATATAGTAATATAATTATGCAGAGTAGATGATGTCATAGAACTGTAACAGCATTTTAGACATTGCATCTTAAGTATGTTTTCATTTTCAGTTGCAGCGCTCTGTATCCAAAAACAAACCAAGCAACCGTCAGTGCATTAAGGGTAACAAAAGATTTGGGTTGAAACTTACCTACCAGGAAAGCCGATACATGTGTTGGCTTCTACTTCAAGGCTTACCATAGTCATCTGGTTGGCCACTGGGAGAACAGGGTATTGGGTTTAGCTAGGTCTTTGATCTGTTCCAGCAGCGCTCTTACCTAACGCAAAGAAAAAGCCCATTTGTGCAACTCTTCTCCCGCCAGAGAGCACACACGGTTTCATTTCCATATAGAAACATCATGTAGCCTTGAGCAGTTGCATGACCACTTACGGACAGATAATATTTATTAAAGAAGTTCAAGCAACTGAGTGCAAGCATTACTTGCCCACAGAAACTGGCTAGTTCATGTACCTAAGTTAATTAGTGGCACTTCAGCAGCCTGTGGGGGAAACTACCAGCGATTTACAGAGGTTTCCATACATGCCCCTTGGAGACAAATAGTCCATTTGGCTAATTAGAAGCCTGCACAAGCTTTTGCATAATTGGTCTGAAGAAAAGCCTCACACTGTACTTTCTGATTATTGGCTCATTTCTCTTTCATTAGCAAGATCTTAACAAAAAAGATTTAATTACATTAGCTACACTTAATACTTATGTGTTCATTAATCAAGATACATCAATTTTATCAGAATTTTTAAACGGTAGAAAAATCAGTAATTGGGGGTGGGGACAAGCCAGCAGTTCCAGAGGAGAAACACATATACTATACAGAGAATAGTCCAAACTGGGTGAATGAACTGCAATGGGAGTTCTTAATCGCTCACTAAACGGATTTCTAAATTAGGGTATTTAGTAAAATGGGGTTCCCAAGATTTTGCCATTGCTTTTAAGGAAAATCAATTTGACAATTTGATGTAATTAGTCTATTCAAATCAAAATAGGAGATTTTTTGTGGGAAATCAGAGATATACATGTTCAGCAACAAAACCTGGTACACATCAACCCTGCAATCATTGGTTATATTTCTACAACTAAATTTAAAACTTCCATTGCAACCTATAGAAACATTTTGGGGTGGCAGTGACGTGTTGTGACAACCATTTTTGTAACTGGTTTAGGAAAGGTCCTGTGAGCGAGCCACATATTGTCTGCGTGAGTTTTACAAAATGCTCTGCATTTGCTTACGCTTTCTATTCAATATTAATTTGAAATCTTCCACTAGAAGCTGCCAGTTCCAGATCTTGCAGGAGGTTCCTGTGATTTTAAACAGCAATGCGGCGCACGCAGTAATAATGTGCATATGAAAATGACTAGCATATAGGCATTTAATAAAGACACATGGGTTGATAAAAGTATTCCAAAAGAAACTCAAAAAATCTTTGCATCACTGAAACAGCTACTCAGTGTACAGTTCATGTACACTTAAGCTCCACTGGAATGAAAGAGCCTATTGCAAGCCCCCGTCTCAAAACTACATTATTTGTCTAGGTTGGAGACTAAATCCTGCTCCCATTCCAAAGCTGATTGCTGGTATTTAGAGTATCTACCCAGGCATGTGCAGCTGTAGCTTCTGGAGCATCAAATACAATTTCCCACCCTATGGCCGATAGATGAATAGGAGTATGTATGTTTAGAAAGATCTAAACATCAAGCATTTATTTAAAATGTGACAATGCTTTTGACACAACAGCCCTCGTACATCTCTTTGGAGTGATGACTTTGGTTGTTTCACTCTCAGCAGCATGCCCTTACTAGTTACCCCAGAATGTAAATAAAAGGCTAATGGACAAAAAGGGGCTTCTAGCTACTAATGTGAATCACTTTTCTTAAAGTGACAATTCCACAGTTAGCAGAAAAATAGTGTAAACACCAGAAGAATGTAAAAATAAAAATAAAAAATCAGTTCGTGTTCAGTTTCATCCATCTTTTTACCTGACAATTACAGTCCTCAAGAAGCAGCGTCATACATGCAGAATACAACTATGCAGCACTGGCAACAAGATAAACAGCTACTTTATACAATGAACGCCATACACAGCCGTTATGAACTACCGATACTAAAAATGAAATTCCAAGATGCCCAAAGATAAAACTGTCAACAATGAACCGGTAGAGCTGCCATCTCTTCAGCGGCCAAAAGGAACAGTGTTAACTGTATTCTTCGCTCTGGAAACGGGGGGCAGAGTTTCTGGCAGTTTCATTCTCCTGTGTTGTGATTAAGTCTATAATGGCTGTCAGCAGTGCAGTGTC
This sequence comes from Podarcis gaigeae, assembly GCF_964106915.1. Classification (NCBI taxonomy): domain Eukaryota; kingdom Metazoa; phylum Chordata; class Lepidosauria; order Squamata; family Lacertidae; genus Podarcis; species Podarcis gaigeae. Next base: position 78,820,767 of record NC_139681.1, read on the forward strand.
AGTTGATTTAGTATTGTTCCAGTCCACAGGGTGTGGGTTTTCTATTTTCTCTTGTAGAAGGTCATCCAATTCTTTTTTCAAATCCTGCGGATAAAAGGATGTTGGTTCAGAAAGAAACCCAAGAGCAGAAAGTTTCGAAAGTCATTCTATTTTTCTATAGTGTCAAAAACTTAATACATACTTGGAAATGAAATGTATTATTCTCTTTCATTATTCTGCATTTTGCTGTGTGTCAAACCTCTTGGAAATTTAACTAGCTCTTTTCTGTCCAGTTAAATGGAACTTATTAGGCACAGCTTTATCTGTTTCGAGTTATTCAAGAACTGTACTGTATAAAGCACTTTGAAACAAAGTAGGTTTCTCATAAGGATAAAAAAAGAATTGCCTAAGGAGTCAATGGGTTGTATCCAACTTAAGTTATAGGCAGAGGAAGCCCAATGAAATTAATGGAAGGAAGTTAGCATTGTCCCTTAATTTCAATGCATCTACTTTAATAATGAATTTGGATACAACCCAATGTCTTTAAAAGAATCCCATTTTCAAGCTGAAATAATAGTTGAAGTTGTGGTTTAGTTAAACTGCATATTTTCACATCTTGTTCAAATTTACAACTTCACTCTTGATAGCACTTTTTAACAGTAACAATAAAAATAGCTGATATTGGCCAAGAAAAGACTAATGTGAAAAAAATGAGGCAAAACACAATAAAAAGGCAATTATTTTTGAACATCAATCAGATAAGTTCAGTCTTAATTTAACATAAGGTGGTTGGTATTTGATAAATAAGTGAAATGTTTTAGTTTTTAAGATCCTATTGTACTTCTTCCCCAACCCCTTTCAGAAAAAAGCTATCCATCTGGCATTAAAATCTGGTGCTTGATTGTACTTCATCTATCTCAAGGCACAGGTGGGGGATTGAATGAACAGGGCTGTACACTGCTTATCTAAACATTGATTCTCTCTGATTACTCCACTTTAAGTGCCTTTTTCTGGAAACAGATCTGGTGGAGCAGGAAAATATCACATAGAAATAAATGCAGTATCTCCCTGTTGGTTGATTAATTCATCCCCATCCCCCCCCCCCCCCCCCCGCAGGAAGGAAGGAGAGAGCATTTCACGTGAAATCCTAAAATGACAGTTCTCTCCAAAATGAAATGCCTGAAAAGGACTGATGCCTGAAAAGATCTTTCAAGTTTATACTTTATAGGGAATTACAACACAGCAATCTAAGCAGATGTTAACATTTAGAAAAAAAGAAAATGTTTTCATAACACCATACTATATAAGCTGTTCCAGGAGTATGGCAGTTGTTTGTGTAGAAGAAAATCTGAAAATGAAATGTGCAGCCCACTCACCTTCACGAGCTGTGCTATTCTTGCTGGAGACTGAAAAACAATCCACTCATCCACAGCAATTGTATCCTGATCTTTGTCCTTCTGAATAGAAATATCTCCCCCAAAGAACAAAAGGCAATATGGAGAGACTTCTGTGCAGTCATACAGGTATATCTGTAACAAGGAATGCAGTCAGCACATATAAACTATGTTACCACGTTCAAAATAGGGCACGAGAATGTACCAGTGCATACTGAAAATGGGATCTCAAGTTACTTGGTTTTAAACTTGTGTGTAGTTCCTCTGAAGCGAAATATTAATAATGTGGCAATCACTGGAAAACACTTCAGGTTCAAGGTTTTCCGAAGCCAAGACAATTATTATTTTAATTGTGAAAGGTTTCACTCCAATAGTTAGCTGCATTACATGCAAAGAAGTGATGAGCAAAGATTTGCTGTTCTTCCTTGACTAGAAACAAGAGTAGTCATAAGGCATAGCTAAAATATGTGATATCAATAGGGCTGTAAAAAAAAACCAAACACTACACCCTTTTGTATTCCATGGGCTGTGCTTCTCAATGTGCTCTCCTCCCTTCTGGAATGACAGTCGTAAGATCACAAGAAGCATGGAGGACATGAGAATCTGAAGAATTCCACTGTGAGCAGCAGGTATCAGGAGGGAGAAGGGAGGGCACAGAACAGGAATGAAGCATTAAAAGCTACCGATATTGCCATCTCTCAACCAGGAGTTGTCATTTCGAGGTCCCTTGTAAAGTGCAGTGATAACTGCAGTGAGTGGAGCTGCGTACAGACCAGACTAGTTAAGCTAACTAAGACTGTAATTGCTTCAACAGAACAGACTGTGGAGAGACTTAAAACACACCCACATTTATCCTTAAAACAACACAAAATAAATTTTCACTTACACTGCTTGTCCTCATCTTCAAATGGTAAACAAGCCAGTTGTAATGGAATTCTGTCTCTTCAACATTGACAGACTTGGGATGGATGTAAACCGTTCCATCTGTTTTAGTGGAAACTTTAACCCTTAAGACACAGACAAATCACTTATAATTCAGCTACAAAGGAATAAAATGCACATATGTTCAAAGATTTAAGATAACCGCCCTTCAAAAGGAGACTTGTAATGTGCCATTAGGGCTACCAGCAATTTCTAAATTAGATACTGCTGCAAGATATTTAGGCAAGAACTGAAAGGAAAAACAAGAAGGATTTTAAGCACCTATACTTTAAAAAGTTCCACTTCAAAATCAGACTACAGTATCAGATTACAGTGGTGCCTCGCAAGACGAAATTAATTCGTTCCGCAAGTTTTTTCGTCTTGCGAGTTTTTCGTCTTGCGAAGCACGGTTTCCCATAGGAATGCATTGAAAATCAATTAATGCGTTCCTAGGGAGACCACCTTCAGACCTCTTCTGAAGGCTGGTGGGGGGGGGGAGGACTTTTCTCCCCACCGCCAGGCTTCAGAACAGCCTTCTGAAGGCTGGCGGTGGGAAGAAAAGCCCTTCTCCCGCCGCCAGCCTTCAGAAGAGTTCCTGCAGGGCTGCCTAGGCTGCGAATAGCAGCCTGCTGCCCCGCACGAGGGGCGCTCTTAAGCAGAGCGCCCCTCGGGTGGGGCAGACATCTGCAGCTTGGGGAGCCCTGCCGGACTTCCCCACAGGGCTCTCCAAGCTGCGGATAACAGCCTGCTGCCCCGCACGAGGGGCACTCTTAAGCAGAGCGCCCCTCGCGCGCGGCAGACATTCACAGCTTGGGGAGCCCTGCGGGGAACTCTTCTGAAGGCTGGAGGCGGGAGAAGGGCTTTTCTTCCCACCGCCAGCCTTCAGAACAGCCTTCTGAATGTTGGCGGTGGGGAGGAAAAACCCTCCTCCCACCACAAGCCCCGGGAAAGGAGAAGCTGTGCGCCTTCTCCTCTGTTCCCGGACCTCCCACCGCAAGCCTTCAGGACAGGTCCGGGAACAGAGGGGAAGGCGCGCAGCTTCTCCTCTCTTCCCGGGGCTTGCGGTGGGAGGAGGGTTCCCCGCTGTCCCGGAGATTTCCCTATGGGCTTTCATCTTGCGAAGCAAGCCCATAGGGAAATTCGTCTTGCGAAGCCGCTAAAAAATCGGAAAACCCTTTCGTCTTGCGGGTTTTTCATTTAGCGAGGCATTCGTCTTGCGGGGCACCACTGTACTTTAAAGATTTGTGTTATATTAATTAGAGAATAATAAGGTATCATTTGAACTTCATTGCAATTTGTGTGCTCTATTCCCTTTTTCATTCTGAGCAAGAAGATATTGCTTGCATAAAGGATAATCCCAGTGATGGGGAAAGGAAAATTATACTGTCCTGTCTATGATACTATCCTCATATCAATTTCTCTTTTGAAACCTAACACATTTTCAAAACAAGAGGAAAATAAGTGTTTGATATACGGAAAGCCATTTTCTATCATCATTATTAGTGACCTATCCAGTCCAGGGCTTAGCATCAAAGCAAAATATAATCAATTTATTTTTGCTAGCCAGCTACCAAATAAAACAGATTGTGGAGACGGGATCAAGAGAACTCTGCTTATTCAGTCTTAAATTTTTATTTGTGGCTCCACCTAGTGGCAAAACTATGCTATTACATTTTGCTCAATTCAAATACAGTGGTGCCCCGCAAGACGAACGCCTCGCAAGACGAAAAACCAGCTAGACGAAAGGGGTATCAGTTTTGGAGGCGCTTCGCAAAACGAATTTCCCTATGGGCTTGCTTCGCAAGAAGAAAGCCCATAGGGAAATCTCCAGGGACCTCTTTTAAATGCTAGCGGTGGGGAGCAAAGCCTTTCCCCCCCTCCGGCCTTCAGAAGAGGTCCAGGAAGGCCGGCGGGGGCCGAAAGGCTTTGCTCCCCACCGCCAGCATTTTAAAAGCAGTCCGGGATAGCAGGGAAGCGCTTCCCGCTATCCCTGATGGCTTTTGAAGGCAGGCGGGGGGGAGCAAAGACTTTTGCCCCCCGCCCGCCTTCAGAAGAGGTCCCTCTTCTGAAGGCCGGCGGGGGGCAAAAGTCTTTGCTCCCCCCCGCCTGCCTTCCCGGGAGAGCGGAGAAACGCAGCGCCCGCCTTCAGTCTTTGCTCCCCCCCGCCTGCCTTCAAAAGCCGTCCGGAGGCTTTTAAATCGCCCCGGGACAGTCCCGGGGTGATTTAAAAGCCCCCGGGAAGGCAGGCAGGCAGGGGGGACAAAGACTTTTGCCCCCCGCCCGCCTTCGGAAGAGGTCCTGGACCTCTTCTGAAGGCAGGCGGGGGGCAAAAGTCTTTGCTCCCCCCCGCCTGCCTTCAAAAGCCGTCCGGAGGCTTTTAAATCGCCCCGGGACAGCGCTGCGTTTCTCCGCTCTCCCGGGAAGGCAGGCGGGAGAAAGCAAAGACTTTCGCCCCCCGCCGGCCTTCAGAAGAGGTCGGGGGACAGACTGTCCCCGGACCTGGTCTGAAGGCGGTTTCCAGAGGAACGCATTAATTGATTTTTAATGCATTCCTATGGGAAACTGTGCTTCGCAAGACGAAAAACTCGCAAGACGAAAAGACTTGCGGAACGAATTAATTTCGTCTTGCGAGGCACCACTGTAGGAACGAGCAATCTGCATACCGGTTATTGTGCTAAGCATGCCTTACAGAAAGGACCACTATCTCAGACACAACGGACTCTTCTAGCCAAAAGAGCAGTGTAAAAAATTAATAAATAAATTTGTGGTTCTCACTTGGGATGATCTCCACAAAATTTCTGTTCATCTGGAGCTGCAGGATCCCAAAATTAACCCAAGTATCACCTGCCCAATCTGTTGTCTCACCTGAGTGTGCGGAGGGGGGAAATAATCACATGCTCCCCCAGAGCTCAAGTATTCCTAGACTACATAGTTAGCAACACAAGGAAAAATATATTCCAGCCTTCTTCCAACTACGTAGAAACCCTTGTTTAATATATTCACACACACATTCTTGGTAAAAGAGCATGGAAAAGAAAAAGCCTTACATTTTTCTCTTTTTGCTGAAGTTTGCTCGGATCTTTGCAACCTTTGGATATAAGCCAGCACAAATAACAGCTTTGAGTAGCTTCTCATTGTCTAGAAAAGAAAACAGCCAAGTGAATCAACAATTCACGAAGGGAGAATTGAAAGCGTATCTGGTGTACTGCTCCTCTTCAGAATTTACCTGAGTTCGTGTTGGATTTGGGATCTCTGGGGCTTCTACTATTCACAAACCCAGCTGCAAGGAGATGTTCAGCAAACTGCCCTTTCATGTTACGCAGCATCTAGAGAACAGCATGAATCGATCAATTTGTTCTTACAGATAATGTCAAACTAAATCTGTTTCAAAAGTGTATGTTTTCTCGCTAGAGACAAACAACTATTACCTGCAGAGTATTTGAAGAAAGAAAATACTCCCAACAATAATCCTTTTCACACCTGAAGCCACGTCGCTGGGCCTCTTCCCAACCCTGAAAGCACAATTATTATTAATTATTATTATTATTATTATTTAGTATAGGGCCCTTTAAAGGAAAACTGGAGCTGAACTGAATCTGATTTTTATATCTTCCTGATTTGAATGCCAGATGGAATAAGAAAGCATTTTATAGAGTAGTAAAGAAGTTAAATATGAAGTGTCACAATAAGAGTGACCTAAAAAAATAATATGGAGTGCATTTATTCCTTTCACAGAGCTGTATTAAGTCAACACATCCAGATTAGAACTAATTCAGCAGCTAAAAGGAAACTACCATTCATATCACTTCCTTATTCCACTATGCGTAAAGGGAAAAGATCTAGAACGGCAATAATTAATCCTGGTCTCTCCAAAACAAGAGGAAGAAACACTTCATGAACTGCAAGTTGGAGGAGATACAGGATTAAAATTAGACCCATATATTAAAATTGTTTAGAGCAAATCATAGCAGAAAACAATGAAACTTGGAATAAAAAGCTAACCTACTAGTAATACCCTCCTAGTGGTGCATCAGTTAAACTGCTAGCACATTTGCAAAGCTAAGCAGGGTCCAGAATTCTAGTTACAGGGTCCAGAATGGCTTCAAATTGGATGGGGGGGGGGGAGTGTTGAGATTCCTGAATTGCAGGAGGTTGCACTTAGATGACGCTCAGGGTCCTTTCCAACCATACAATTCCATTATTCTATAATCTCCATACTAAATGCATACTTGGGTTTAATACTAGTTTGTCACCACTACTAGTGAATCAAGCATGGACCATGAAGATTTCTTCTCTGTGCAATGTGAGCTGTTCATGCTAATATTTGAATCCTCTTTATATTATTTATTTAATAAACGATGTTCGCCCTGTGAATCCACCACCTGTCAACTAGAACAGCGCTTCCCAAACTTCACCCCGTCGTGGACAAGTTGAAAATTGCTGAGGGTCTTGGCAGACCATTTAACGACGTCTCTGCCTGTTGCAACCATTGTAATTCCATAGAATTCAAATTGTAATGCAATAGTATAAAATATATTAATAAAAGCAGCAATGAAAATGACTATTCCATGCAATGGATGTGCTGTCTCACATCTTCGAACAAATACCCAGGAATGCCAGGGAACCACCATGAAACTTGCAGACCACTGTTGGTCAATGGATCACATATCTACCTTGAAAGCATTCACAATGGTGAGGTGATCACTTTTAGAACTCTTTGACAGTTCCTTTCTTCTTGCGTCTGCTACTTTTTCTTTACCCTTAAGAGAAAAAGACACAAAGTTGGACTAATCTGTGTATTAAAAAGAAGAAAGAAAGACAGACTCAGGAGATATAACCAAGAAAAACTAAGTGCAATTTGCTGTAAGACTAAAACATAGCACATTACAAGGGGGGGGGGGTGGAATCTTTCTGAAATTAAAGGCTTCATCTTCAAAGAACAAAAATTTAAATTAAAACAAAAATTACTTTTAATGCTCTCTATAAATACTTTACCAAGGGAATGACAAAAGGGTCCTTGAAGCTGAGGCTGGCAGCAATAGTGAGAACAGGATCTAAGCAACAGAATAAAGCTCCAAAGAGAATCATTTTTCCTATGTGTGGCTCCACTGGTAATCGCGCCAAATGAACTCCAAGGGGAGTCAATTCTTCTTGCCTATCCAAGGCATTCTGTTAAAGGGATGACACAAAAAAGGAAGAAGAACATAAACAATGAAAAAGAGTATCAGCATTTGGTTGAAATCCTTGTTAAAGAAGCCTAAATTCTGTCCCTTACGTTTTAAGGTACGCTGAAACTTAGTTTCACATTTATTTAGAATAGCACCACCTGTTTTCATAATTACAATTTTCACCAATAAGGTTGGGACAGCAGAGAAGAGTAGCAAATGTACTGGAATAAACATGGTTGAGGAAAACGGTGAGCAATAATCATGAAGACAACTCAGGTAGGTATCCAGGGTGAAGGTGCTGAAACCCCATCCACGGTTAGAATCTCCCTAAGTCTTTAGACTCATTGCCTCAGTTTTCTATCGCTCAGCAAGATGCCATGTACTACTCCAAATTAATGAACGTACACACAAATTAGCAAATCATCAAGACACAAAATTCTGAGCACCAGAATTTCTTGTTCCAACAGGCTTTTAGGAATTGACTGCTTTTAATTAAAGGGCTGGTGCCGTGATATTTTTAATGTAATTATTGGTATGTTTTAAACAGATTTTACATTTGTATATAGTTTTAATTATATTTGAATTATTGCTTTTCCTGTTTTAGCAGTTTTTCTTTTTATCTGTAAGCTGCCTTGAGTCCCATCAAGGAAGAAGACAGGGAATAATAATAATAATAATAATAATAATAATAATAGGTGATTTTTACTGTTGTTCTCAAAGCTTATTTGAATTTTAATAAAATACCAACTGAACAGCTGCGGCAAAATGAGCATTCACTGCCCATTGTGCTTTAACTAGTGTAAAAATTCATTATCTTATTCCATTTCAATGTCCTGATTTTTCTAGTTACATCCGTCATCAGAAAAATTATAAAAACAGTACTTTCCAAGTCAAAACTAGATATTATTTGATTTGGGTGAAGTTCAATTTTAAATTGCACTATGGTTTAAACTACACTTCTTAGTGCAAAAAGTTTATTATATTAAGACTTCAAGTGTTTTATGTAACAATATCTACAGTAAACATTTGTGATTGCTCAGTTTCATGAATGATTTCTAAGTACCATGAATGAACATTCTCAAGCCTAAACAAGTTGTGAACTGCCCTGAGTTCTATGGAAGAAGGGTGCTATACAAATTTGTTACATAAAATAAAATATTAGTACAGGAAATAAACAAAAAATTACCAGCTGCATGAGGTTTTTTATGGATAACAACACAGCATCACGTGATGGTGGATCCATCAGTTTGCTCAGAAAATGGGCAATTCCTCCAAGCTTTAAGATCTGAAAGAAAACAAAGTTCATCCTATCAATAATACTTGAACGAACTCCAAATCTTTATGCTTGATGCAAAATCCTTTACCGGAAAGGCTACCCTAACAGGGTATATATTATATATATATTACCTTGATTTGCAAACAAAGTTCTTCCAAAGGTGTCCTCAGGATTTCTGGCAACTGATAATCGTCTAACAAACTGGCACGCAGACCATTGTACAAGTGGTAGCAGTTACCAGGCTGGACTCTGCAGGAGGTTAAAATATTTTGACACTGTAGTAACATTGATGTGTTATAAGTAAAAGCGGCTTAGCAGTATACCTTTTATGCAAAACTTGCAATGAAAGAATGAGAAGCTCAGTGTACCATCAAGAAGCAATTATAAAGAGAAGCAATAATCTAGGACAGGGGTGGGGAACCCCAGGCACAGACACAAAATGAGACCCTCCAGACCTCTTAATATGGCCCTCAAGACTTTCCCCAAGCCACACCTCTCATCAGCACTACTCTGCCCCTTGAGTGCTTTTGCCTGGCTGGAATGCATCCCTTTAAGAGTTCTGTGCCTAGATATACACACACACACACACACACACACACACACACACACAAATATGTGTATGCATAAACCTCTGGCTCCTGCATAGTTGAAATGTAGCCTACTGTTCGAAGGTAAGAGTCATGGTTGTTGCTCCACCCTTTTTTGCTCTAGCCAATATTGCCACTGGCATGAAACCCTGGAAGGGAACACATCCCTTGAGCTAAAGAATGTTCGCCATATCTGATCAAGGACAGCAGCCTGGTGCAACAAAATGAAGAAAATGTTACCAAACCAACACCAGCTTCTTTTTATATATGGCACAGGGAATAATAAATGCAAATATGGTGCAGGCAGGGATGATCTACCTGACAGTCTGACATATGTCAACAGAAAACTAAGGACCACAATGCACTCCCCTTTGCTCAGTATGAGACAATAACTTTATAGGATGGGACTGCACCAAATCTGCAATGCGGTGAAAGGTTATGCCTGATTGGTCTCACAAAGAATAGAATGGCAACTGATGAGTGAAGCAACTTTGTGCAGCTAAACAGCTATGCACCTATTACACATTTTTCTATATTCACCAATGCTCTTGAATACCAGAGTTCTATGCAAATTCATTTCCAAGTGATTATGTGGGAAGATATTAAGTACTTCCACAGTTAGTGGGAGTAATTTTCAGGTAGCAATAATGTGAAGGAAAACTCTTCAAGGATAGTGATGCTGAACTCTCTTTTTCTTTATGTACAGTGGTGCCTCGCAAGACGAAATTAATTCGTTCCGCAAGTCTTTTCGTCTTGCGAGTTTTTCGTCTTGCGAAGCACGGTTTCCCATAGGAATGCATTGAAAATCAATCAATGCGTTCCTATGGAAACCGCCTTCAGACCAGGTCCGGGGACAGTCTGTGTCCCGACCTCTTCTGAAGGCCGGCGGGGGGCGAAAGTCTTTGCTCCCCCCTGCCTGCCTTCCCGGGAGAGCGGAGAAACGCAGCGCGTTTCTCCGCTGTCCCGGATGGCTTTTGAAGGCAGGCGGGGGGGAGCAAAGACTTTTTGCAGGCGGGGGGGGGGGGGGGAAAGGCTTTGCTCCCCACCGCTAGCATTTAAAAGTGGTTCCCGGAGATTTCCCTATGGGCTTTCTTCTTGCGAAGCAAGCCCATAGGGAAATTCGTTTTGCGGAGCGCCTCCAAAATGGAAAACCCTTTCGTCTAGCGGGGCACCACTGTACTATCGTACTATCTGGTAAGCAGATAATATCTAGAGAAACGCACTGAGTAAAAAATGCTGAGAGTAACCTACAGGACATGATTTATTTGTACTACATGTACATTAAAGGTAAAGGTACCTCTGAACGTTAGGTCCAATCGCAGACGACTCTGGGGTTGTGGCGCTCATCTCGCTCTATAGGCCGAGGGAGCCGATGTTTGTCCACAGACAGCTTCTGGGTCATGTGGCCAGCATAACTAAGCTGCTTCTGGCAAACCAGAGCAGTGCACAGAAACGTCGTTTACCTTCCCACCAGAGTGGTACCTATTTACCTACTTGCACTTTGATGTGCTTTCGAACTGCTAGGTGGCCAGGTGTTGGGACCAAACAACGTGAGCTCACCCCGTCGCAGGGATTCAAACCGCCGACCTTCTGATCAGCAAGCCCTAGGTTCTGTGGTTTAGACCACAGCGCCACCCATGTCCCTCCACATGTACATTAACTCACTACCAATTATTTGTGCTCAAGAGCCCAACCTCTGCTAACACAGCATCTCCACATAAGGAGAGAGGAAATCGGGCTAAAAGACCTATATGTATCAACTAGGCATATGTGCTGTGCCTATAGTCCTATGTCTTAAGGTTTTATTTGAAGGAGTTCAACAAATACAAACAATGCAAGTGTCAAGATAGTGAAGAATTTTTTTTCTATATGGTATTTTTAGACTGTAATAGAGAGATTGTGCTGCTGAACTACTTTAACCTGAAGAATAGTTGTGCTGGACTATGGAAGTAAAAAAAAGAACCCTAAGAAATTCATGTAACTGCTTAAAGGCTAACAGACGTATTCTGGTATAAGGTTTTGCAGGTTAGAGCCTCCTTTATCAAAGGTTTGATGATTTAAGAGGACGCTCCAATCTATTCATGCTCCAATCTAAAATGCATTGGGCTCCACCATACCACTTTGGGTATTCAGTTTATAAAAATTAAATATCAAAGGGGCAAAAAACAAAACAAAAAACTAAGCCAGCAAATAAAGTCACTAAAGGAAAAGCTTCAGATTAATCAATAAAGTCAGCAAAGTGAGGGGGAAAGTTAATGTCTTTAAAGTAAACTTTAAATAATTTTTTTTATTAAATATTTGAAAATGTTCATTATTGCAATAGCCAAGGTTTCCCTGCTTCTGTCCATTCTGTTACAATAGATTACTCTTACCTTCCTGCTCTACCTTTCCTCTGCTTAGCGTTTGCTTTGCTAACCCACTCTGCAGCCATCGTGCTAATGTTGTTCTGTGTATCAAAGTTAGTTTCCTTTATCTTTCCTCCATCTATAACGTATACCACATCGTCTATGGTGATGCTGCAGAAATGGGATTCAGGAAGAAATGGTTAGCTTTTGTACATCAAATAGAGACAATCTGCATTGATTACGTCAATCTGTAAAAGAAATTGCCCCTTACGAAACACACAAATTGTCCTGCAATCAATCGTAATGAACAGAGACTACCATTCACTACAGTTTTGCTATTTCTTACATAATAAGCACAGATCCACCAAGGAGTGAAGTCTGCAAGAAAACCAAAAAGCTAAAAATGCTCAGACTGAAGCAAGACAAACTGAACATGTCAGAAGCTAAGACTATCGCCAGACATGCTTATGTTATTATTATTATTATTTTACAGATTCATAAACCACTTCACAGCCACAAACTACTGAAGTAGTGTGCAAAAAGATAAAGGAGGTAAAATACACAAAAATAACTAACAATAAACCAATTTTTACATTGATACAATTAATAACCCCTAAGATGACTGGGTCATACTTAAGGGAAAGTTTTTACATCTAATCATCAAGACAGCAGGCACCTGTCTAACTTCAGTTTTAGTACCAGCTACAGAAAACAACATTAAGCATACTAATCTGGAAATAAGTTCTATTTTTAAGCAAGCGTGTTTTGGGTTGGAGCCTTAGCGTAATCAGCTGTAAGCATGCTTAATGGAAACTGTTAGCCCTTGGGGTTTTCTAACAAGCAAACCAGTCTAGGTAGCACTCCTATCTAATTCCCAAACTGTCAGTGTAATGGATATTGAGGAGGGAAGAGTCTGGGTTATAACTTCTTTTGCCTAGCTTCATGTGCACTGTTTAAGGGATGAGGGTCAGTTTCCACACCTAACCTATTCCACAGGCCAAGAGATATTGCTTAATGCTGAAGCCAATTTATAAAAACCGAAAAGGAACTGTTGATCATATTGCAAACAGTTTTTCTTAATGATTGCAGCTCCCCCTGCAGCTCCAAGTCAGGAAATGCCAAAGTTTCAAGGCAAGGCTTTGCTGTTGCTCCTCTCCTCTTGAGGCTCAGTCCGCTTCCTGTCTAAACTCTAAGCACATCTTCTCATGATCTCTTGCTCTGCACTAAGCCATTTTTTCCTAATTTTACCTCCCCTCCACTTTCCATACCTGCTTGCATTTTCTGTTATTCTTCCTCTCCAAAAAGGAAAATGCAAAAACATTGTTTACCTCGGCCTTTATTCTCCCCTCCCCCACTATTTATTGGGCTCCAGGAGGACTGAAAACTGTTTCCCTTTCAAAGAAAAAAAGGGGGAAAACATTGCAGGCATTGTGCTTAAAAGTGCCAGCATTCAAAAAGAAACTCCACGGATTAATTGGGCAGCACTCAAGAGAGAATGTGTTGCTTTCCCTTGTACAGTATATGCATTCTACATTAAATTTCCACATTAACTATCTGATGAATCCAAAGCAGCTTCACTGTACATGTTTTTAATTTATTTTATTGCTCATTCCACCACATAAAGGAATTAAACATTTTAATTTACACTTTTGATGAAAATACTCCTTTTGCCCAACAAGTTAATTTCAAGGATTGCTAGAAGCATAAACAAAGATTTACCTAGTCTCAGCGATGTTGGTAGCAATTACAATTTTACGGACTCCAGGGGGGGTCCTTTTAAAAACCTAAAGAAAAACAAAAACAAAATCAGAAAGAGAAAAAGTGTTTCTTCCAGAAATTTCTTTTTCATCCTAATATTTGTTTACTTAATTTAATTTTTTTCAGTCAAGACATGCACATGCATACACTCATCACTAAATTTAAACATCAGAGTAACTACACATTAATGGATAGTTGAAACATTTTATTAAGGTTTTATTACAACAGCAATCCAAGAAGAAAATAGTTATTTGGAATGAAGGATATGATCTCTTGAAAAGCAGGTGGATAGAAGCATCCCATGTTTTAACAGGCATGGCAGAGTCCAGTTGAGACATTGTGTTCTATATCATAGGGAGTGGTTGGGTAAACCCAGCCAGATGGTTGGGGTATAAATAATAAATTATTATTATTATTATTATTATTATTATTATTATTATTATTATTATTATTAGAGGCACATGAGCCCACACTCTGTTCCCAATTTCCAAGGGCATGGAGATTCCACAATATGAAAAATTGATTCCTTCCTTGCTGCTTAGTAAGACTGAAATGTTTAATGTTACTTAAAATAATAAATATGATTGGGCAAAAAATAAACATATGCACTTGAATTCAGAGAAACAACAGGGGAAAGGGGGAGGATGGAATATGACCTCCCTGCTTCCCTCATCTTAGTGGTAGTGACCCCAAATACCTCACTAAAGGGTTGTGAGACCCTGCTAAATAAGGTGGGTTATGGGGTGGGGACTGAAAATCAGAGGCATATTTGTTCCCAGAAGTTATCTTCTACCCAGTATTTCCACCAGCATTTCTCTGGATCCAACCAAGTAAGTTATGTGAAAGCACAGCTGTTGCAGTCATTCTACTTTAGTTTAAAAAACTGAAAACAGATTTAGAATACTCTATACCAAATGCATGCATTTTCTGTTGTGGGAAAGATGTATCAAAATAATGACCACTGCTATTTATAAAACTTACCTGGGTCTGGTTAACAGTAGGCATCAACGAATGCAGAGGTATAATAACGAACCTATCTGAAAAATAAAATCGGCATTATGGTACTACTCTAAGTAATTATCAGTTTGAAAGAAAAACTAAAAATCTAAGAAAATTTAAGAATATAAATGAGGTACAGTTGTAGGAAAAATGAACTATTGTCTTCAAGAAGCTACAGATTCTTGTTACGAATAATATTTTTGAAAGCACTAGTTAATTTATTCATTTTATTTTGCCAATAAGAAAGAAAATTCATAACCTTTCTTTCTTTTGCCTTAAATATTGCTTTGTAGCATTAAACTGAAAAAGTCTTTGAGGTCAGCAGCTTGTTAGGTAAAATTAAAATTAAACCTTTGAATATTTTAAATTTATTGCTAGAATCATTAACGGCTATCCATTTGATTCACCCAAATAAACTGATCTGCTCTCAAAGGAAATGCAAAGCTCAACATCCTTGAAACATTTGTTCTGCAGTGGGTTATGTTTGTGCAATGTCATCATGCGAAACCACATTAAGGATGGAGACTGCTATCCTTGACATTTAACAGTACCCAATTTATTCACGGGCATGGCCAAACTTGGCCCTCCAGCTGTTTTGTGACTACAACTCCCATCATCCCTAGCTAAGAGGACTAGTGGTCAGGGATGATAGGAATTATAGTCCCTAAACAGCTGGAGGGCCAAGTTTGGCCATGCCTGAGTTAGGGGGATTTACCAGCCAACACTGTAACTGACATGCCACCCCAGATGCTATCACTTACTGGTCCCCTGCAGTGGCTGTTGTGATGCCAGTTCAACCATTGAACTGCATTCAAATGCATTTTTAAGAAAGACAGTGGGAATTATGGTTCTGGCAGTCATGCAAAGGGGAACGATGCAGGGCAACAGGAAGAGGGGTAGAGGCTCAGAATGGCAGCTAGCAAAGTTCTGCAGGCTTTAGGGACAGAGAACCCTGCCCTTCAAGTGTTACTGAAGCATCTTGACGGGGCTAATTTAACTGCTCATCCTAATTTAAGACTATTTAATGTAGGCCAACATTCATTTGAAAAGGGTAGCTGAATTCTGAACTTGCCTGCCAGCTTGCATATGCTTAGGACGGTGAA
Organism: Podarcis gaigeae; assembly: GCF_964106915.1. NCBI lineage: Eukaryota > Metazoa > Chordata > Lepidosauria > Squamata > Lacertidae > Podarcis > Podarcis gaigeae. Next base: position 78,836,297 of record NC_139681.1, read on the forward strand.
CATCAACAGCTATGTTGGCACAATTTACAATCTATGATGCTGTGTTGATAGTGGTGCCCAAAGGTGCTGGGAGGGTTTGGGTAACAGTTTATAAAGAAAACCCCTAGTTCGCAGCAGAATATTTTAAGAAAATCAAAGAAGATGATTTACCTGACTTAAACATAACTTGCGACATCAGAAGGTCATTTAGAGTGCTAATGTTGTCCCATCCAGGGAGAAATACAAGTATTGCACCATCCTGCATGAACACAGGTAAATGGAGAAATCGATTATCCAACATGCGATGCATAGTTCAACCCATAAAGCACACATCATGGCCAAGTTCAGACATGTTGTTAAGCCACAATTTAGGAAGTTTGGATCCCACTCACAAATTTAATTTGTTTCACCTAATGTTGATTTGTGCCCCCTGCACAGGGTCTCACCTCCTCTTTGAATAGTCAGCTTGTTTACAAAGTGAGTGGTGCAATCAGTCTGTTGCCTGGTAGGATGAGGAGGGTACAGAGGTCTGTGAAAAGGCCAGCAAGAAACTCTTAGCTGCCCAAGTACTGTATTTTTCGCTCCATAAGACGCACCAGACCACAAGACGCACCTAGTTTTTGGAGGAGCAAAAACAAGAAAAAAAAATATTCTGAATCTCAGAAGCCAGAACAGCAAGAGGGATCACTGCACAGTGAAAGCAGCAATCCCTCTTGCTGTTCTGGCTTCTGGGATAGCTGTGCAGCCTGCATTTGCTCCATAAGATGCACACACATTTCCCCTTACTTTTTAGGAGGGAAAAAGTGAGTCTTATAGAGCCAAAAATACGGTAATTTTGTTTGAGTCTTGCATCCGTGCACTCAGATCAGTGGCAGGGAAGGGGCAACACAACGAATTAGAATTAAACCAGGGTTCTGAACTTGGATGTAATGGCAGACTACAGATAACATACGCCAAGATTCATGCACCAATTTTAAACCATGGGGTTTCAGAACATGATTTGTTAGCCAAAAACAAGCCATGATTATCCCACTGGGGCAGATTCATATGTGCAAGCAAACCAGGGATTAAGTATTGCATCCAATTCAACCTGTAAACTTTATTTTTGGTATTTCTAAAACCTTGCAATCACATTCTTAATATTATTTGCAATTTGAAAATTATATGCAGCAGAAATACTTGATTCTGAGTAACTTTTGTCCCCCAGTACCACTACTGTCACTATCACAATTTTTCAGGGAATAGAGCAAAGCACCAAAATACCATTGAAAGCATTGGTAATCGTGAAGGCAGTATTATCTGCGTATGTTCAATTTTATTATGTGAACCAACATGAAAGACATTATTGCTCAAAAACTATCTTAAAATACTATTTTCTATTTTCAAAACTTATGGTGTTAAATAAAATGGGATTAAGCTAGAACTTAGTACAAAACAAACATTGTAGTCCCTGAAATGTTTGCTTGGGAGCAAGAGACATTGAAATATCCTGTTGAAGCCAAAGGGTGTGTGATTTGGGTCTGAAAAGCATATACTCAATTTTTTCTCTAAGATTAGTGCAGTATTGACTTTAACATACAAGCACAGAAAAACATTTGTAGCTGTTGTCTTTGCTTGTTTGTAAACAGAGTACAGTGGTACCTCAAGTTACAAAAGCCTCAGGTTACAAACGCTTCAGGTTACAAACTCTGCTAACCTGAAAGAGTTACCTTGAGTTGAGAACTTTGCCCCAGGATGAGAACGGAAATCATGTGGCAGCAAAAGCACGCCTCTAGCTAAGAACAGTTTCAGGTTAAAAACGGACCTCCGGAACGAATTTAAGTTCGCAACTAGAGGTATCACTGTAGTTAAGGTTCCAGTCTACTCTTGAATTTCTATTATGATGTAACTGGAATACAACAACGTTAGCATAGCCCCTGTTTGCAGTATTGTGGTGGTGCCTGGAAATCAGAATATTTCTTTACTAGAGCCAAAGATACAGGAACATGGCCAACAACAAACAATAGTTTAATAATTCTTCAATCATATAATCAATTCTTGTAACATATAAACAACATTTTTTTTAAAAAAAAAGTGAAAACAACTTTATGTATTAGTATTAACACATACAGGGAGAAGAACACCAACTTATATTGTTTTTTAATCATGATGAGCATGAGTCAAATTTAAGCCTTTTTAAGTTCCATTTATTTTAGTAAGGGTTAAGGTTAAGTTAGTGCTTAAGTCTCTTCTCTTGAAATCTAGCAGATTTAGAATTAATTAAGTTTAATTAGGTTGACCTAATCCAATTAAGAAGAGGAAATAATTTAAAAAGTGAAGTCCTATTTAGCCAAGTTGAAACTCACCTCTTCTTCAAGAGCAATGTATTTGATCAGTGCTGCAATCAAATCAAGGTCAACTTTCTCATCATCCATCATTCCCAATGCATCAATTGTACTTTCTGAATACCTAGAAATCATGTACAAATAAGCATTATTTAACCATATGTGCTACAGTTAAGTTTAGCACAAATACACAGGCTCTTGGTTTATACAAATAGCAAAAAAGGAGACTGGTTAAAATAAACACAGATCAACAGAAGAAACTGCTGAAAGAAGACAGCATAACAGAGTGGATCCTATTTGTTTTTAAGCAGAGAACAAATGTCAGTCTCTTTTAAACAGAGAAACTGCATGTTTATACAGAAATTCTACTGTGTTTAATAATGGTAATATATTTATATATCACCAATCTGGCTGGATTGCCCCAGCCACTCTGGGTGGCTTCCAGCAAATTAAAACATCAAATATGGTTTGCTCCCTAGAAAGTGCTAGGATTGCAGCCATAAAGTGTCTGTCACATTTGTAACAAAAATCTGAAAGTCGTATAAAAGTGAAAAATAACCCTACCGTCCTCTCAGCTGCTTCAAATAATCTGGCCACTGCTCATGATAAATTTCTTCTTTTTCTTCCTTTTCTGGCCTGCTTATGTGCCCCTGCATAAACCTCTTTTTCCAATGTGGTCTGCGATCCGTATTTTCTGGAATGTATCTTCAGAAATAAATATAGCATTCAGTAATAATGTTTGCATATTAAGTAAAAAAAAAAATTAAATCATTCTAAAAATCTCAATATAGTCTTCATATTGGGAGAAGTCAGGAATCATTATACGTCCAAATTCTGAGTTTTGATGCCATAATGTAAAAAGGAGGAATCATCTTCACACTAACCGTAGCTTCTCAATTACATCTTCCAAAAGGTACTCCTTGACAGGATAGGTGAATCCAGGAATATGGATCATAGGACAACTGTCTGTATAAAAAGGGGAAAATATATATTACATCACCTACATTTTAGCAAACTGCATCATGCTTGAAAACAAGATACAAGACACAACTTACAGAATAGCTAGAAGCATGAAGCTTATCCAAATAGAACATTTTTTTAAAATGCTATTGTTATAGTAATCAAAAAAGCTAGTTAGGTTGTTTTTATTCTCCTAGAAAGACCAAAGGGATTTAGAATGTTTAGGGAAGTTTTTAATGTTTGATTCTGTTTTTAAAATTCTGTTGGGAGCCACCAAGAGTGGCTGGGGAAACCCAGCCAGATGGGTGGAGTATAAATTATCCTTGGCATGAACTCAAGTGTTCAAAATGCTGCCAAAGATATTGTTCACTGAAGTAAAATGTTTACTGCACACAGAATATGATATTTCACCTGATAAACTGATTCTGACAAAGAATAGTTATACCACAATATGTGTGTGTCTCTTAAGGCGTTATAGAACTATTACATGAAAATGCCAAGTATTCAGCGTTTCATTTCATGCAGAGATAAACTAAAAAAAGAAACAGCATATATTTTGTCTATTTATTTTCAGAAATACAGGCAACTCCACACTTCTGCACAACTGTGCACATGTGCGATACCTGAAACCCAGAAGTGGTGGAAGCGAGCTTGAAAGTCCTCCTGGCTGGTGAGGAGACTCTCCCCAGGACATTCTCTTTGAGCTCCGGGGACAGTCTCCTCATGAGCTGGTGCTGCAGCGGGGTTTTATTGATGCTGCTCAGCCTCCCCGCCTAACAGCTGACAAATGAGAAAGCAGCGGCAGCCTGGATTGTAACCCCCACATAAGAAGGAAGACACCTGTATTTTTTTATACTATGATGCTTCCACCATTCATAGCAAAATACAGGGGATTATTACACTTGTAAAAATGTAGATAATTTCACGCACCAAAATAGTCTGAGAACTTCTCGGCATTCAGCGTAGCACTCATCAATATGACTTTCAAGTCGAGTCGTACACTTAGCAGATCTTTGATTATGGTCATTAAAACATCTGATTGGAGATTTCTCTCATGGATTTCATCAAGGATTACATGACTAACACTGGCCAACTCCCTACAACAAAAGAAGCACAGAACTGATAACCCCCCATGCTCATAAGAAACAAAATGTTAATCAGCAGATATGAAATAATTAGAAATGAGTACTGCAAATACAACTATTAGCAGCAGCTGATAAAGCTTTGAGGAAATGCATTCAAAATTTTCTTTTGAAACAGAGAAACACATACTTATCTGACTGGAGCCACTGTAGGACAATTCCTGTTGTGCAGTACAAAATTGAGCCTTGTTTCCTTGGCAACCGGCTGAAAGATAGCCATTAAAAACAATACTTCAGTTCCTCTTGATATTGCTTTTGAAAAAGCCAGAAGATACTTTTAAGTGTTATAATGACAGTCAGTACACCTTCAGCTGCACTCACTTACTAAGATTCAAGCATCCAATGTCTGGTTGTGCAATATGAAAATAAAGGCTGCAGTTCTATACACACTTATTTGGAAGTAAGCTTAGTTGAAGTCAACTGGACTTCTGAGAAAGCATGCATAGTTTGCCTTCATGGTATGCTCAGCATGCAGCCAACAAACAGAATGTCTCGAGTATGACACAACAATGCTTAATTAACCCATTTTACAAGTTGTTGCTAATCCAAACAACACACACAAATGCCACTGTTTCTTTTTTGGTTGCTCACCTGTTTTATATATACACATTACTTCTAAGGAACATAAGGTTTAACTTGACAGCAGCTTAGCAGAATAAAAGTTGCAGTGAAAAGTAAGTCTTGTGAGCACAGTCGATTCAAAGGCAAGTGGGTGGCCACTTACATCACAACTCTGATTGGTGCTCTACTTGATAATGTATTGTGTTTGTAGCAATTCCTCACAAATATTTGTGGTAAGGTGTTCCTATTTGTGGCAACACCCACAATTTGTGACAGCAAAAGTCCAGGTGGAATAATTAACACCTGAAAATACATGAAAATACAATTCCCCTGGTGCAGCTTATCAGATGGAGCTCTGTCTGCATGTCTGTATACACAAATACCTCATATAAAATCTTACAGCCCAGCCAATAAGCATTTGCGCTGAAACAATTATTCACAGGACAGGTTACTAATTTTGTCACCAAAAGTTACATCGCTGCATCTGTGGAAGGAGACCCCCCTTTGTAAGTAACAGCCACAGAAGGGATGCTAAAACATATGCCCACTCTAGTCTGTGCATAGATATTCTTCAAGTATAAAAACTAGCAAGAAAATACTCATGTACCTTTCAAGCCGAATTTGATATCCTGTACTCTTTCCATTACCACATACTTCAGCCCTTTCTGCCGCAACTCTCTCTGCTACCTTAACATTAAAGAAAATCTGTTAATGTTTTCTTCTTTGTAAATATGGTTACTTTATCCCAGAACAGACATAAATGTCACTTACAGAGATAGCACTGATCCTTCTAGGCTGAGTACATACAATCCTGCAGGAAGACCCCTTCCCTCGCTCAATGTAGTCATCCAAGATGAACTGAGTAACTTGAGTTGTCTTTCCGCAGCCAGTTTCCCCACTTATAACAGTTACTCGACTGCTATTTATGATGTTTACAAGCTCCTATTAAAAAAATTAAAAATGAAACACATAGTAATCACTCTGCTGTGTGGAGATATGCTTCCATGCTCTCGTTCAATTATGCACTGAACATTACCCACTCTATAAAAAATACACCAGGGACTGAAGTTGTTTAATGGTGTTTCTCAACACAGTAGAACACACAAACATTTTCCACTAAATTCTCATTGCCTTTTAACATTTCATCAAATATTTTTCTTTTCCAAATCTTAATGCTCATCTGAGTTAAGACAAAAAGGCTCATATTCAAGGTATGTATTTACCTTTCTCATTCCATAAGAAGGCAACTTCTCACGAAATCTCTGCAAAGTAAAGAAAAATTAAGTGAAAATAGAGTATATTTATAATAGATATTTATAAATTTAGTTAGCAAGTTGAATATGATTAATGATGATGTTAAGCTATGAACTGAAGCACCAACCTATTTTTTTAAAAAAGCATGTTAATGTTCCCTCTAAGATGCTGAGAATCATATATATTAATAATAAATGTATTCAGCTGCAACACAACATTAACGCTTGCCTTTTCCACTAAAGGAGAAGAGGAACTAGAACTATATCAACCTCTGACTGCGTTCCTAAGCAAGTTCCTTGAGGAAAGTCAAGTTTTTAAAGTTCCTGTGCCTCTCACTGCAGTAAGGATAAAAAAGTAATGAAAATATTATTTATTTTGAGGGGGAAATGATTAGCTGTCCTTCATCAGAAGATTCCAAGGCAGTGTACAAAAATATATCTGGTTCATCCTCATAACCTAAAGAGCAGAGCTCTTGACAGCAAGCCCACATGACTGGGCTGCCCATTATACTCAATAATTTAATTCAAATCACAACTGATTACACTATATTCATCATCTTGGCTACTAGATGAAATACAGCATAAAAAAACCAGCTCAGGGTTTCCACATATATTAATTCATAAATGATATCTATAATTTCTAGCCCAAAGCATTTATACAAACTTCTATTGAGATAGATAAAATTAGAGATCTAGCATAGTACAAATGGGAATACACTAGTGCAACAGAGCTTCAACTTCCCCTCCTGCCCTCAACATGCCCCAAAATCTTCTCCGGAGGCTACCTGCATTTCAATATATCTGGAATCAGTTTTTTTCTTTTTCAATTCTTCTTTAAGTTGCTCATCTAAATCAACATCAGGTTTATTTTCTTCTAAGAGATATTCTGAATCTTGATCAAGGAATGTTTTTTCCAATATTGGTCTAGTTCTTTTCGGCGCCCTCTCAACAACAGGTTTTTCCACAACAGGCTTTGGTTTTGGAGGGGTCTCCTTTGTGTACCTGGAAAAGGTGTGGTTAAGCATAAGTCTTCCAGCTCTAAGAAACACACATCAGTAGATACATTTGGTATTTATAGTTTTGATCTACAGTCCTCTGTCCAGCTATGAGTAAATAAGTGATCCCATCCTGTAAACAACTTAGATGGCAGCTGGCAAGCAGATAGCTCAGTCAGTAAAGCAGGAGACTCTTAATTTCAGGGCTGTGGGTTTGAGTCCCATGTTGAGCAAAAGATCCCCGCATTGCAGGAGGTTGGACTAAATGACCCTAGTGGTCTCTTCCAACTCTACAATTAGGACTCACTGCTCTGCTTGCCTGGATTTTCCTCCCTCCCACACCACTGATATTTTGCCACAGTACTATCCCAATTATACCCTGTGCTGTATAATCCCCAAGATGCCACAAAGTTGCAAGATAAAACAAACAAAAACCTGAGATGAAAGTAGCTCAATAAATGTCACTAGCTACAGGCAACCCCCGATTTGTGCAGGGGGTGCATTCCAGGTCATTGTGAAATTGTGTGCAACTGATCAGCCTGCAAACAACCCACCCTGACCCTGACCCACCTTTTAGTGATGTCTTTTATTACATTTCCGGGCTACTTCCAGATCTGGCGCTGTGCACATATTGGTTGCGCCTAAAATGGGGGTTGCCTGTATTTTAGTCATTATTATTCCAAATGGCCAATTATTTCCCAGTTTAGAAATACTGTTGTGAAGCGATGTTCCATAAGAATATTAAGCACAAAAACAAATGAAACTGAATACAAATTACTATAGTGTTTGATAGTAAAACAGAACATAGCATGGCATGTTTAACTATTTTATAATGCAAACTACCCTTCAGTTGGTTTGCATACTGCTAACATACTGCTAAGTTTTGACATGATACAAAAAATATTATTACCCTTCTTCATCAGACCACCAAGACATGGCTTCTTGTTCTTTTTCATTTTTGCTCTGGACAGTGTTCAGCAACTGTACAATCTGTTCTTCTCTGCGCTCATCCATACGCACCACAGCTCTCTATATATGGAAAGAACAATGGATTTTAACAAAATCTTAAAGTATAACATACTCCATGCTCAAAAATCTTGCTCCAATTATTTCAATGATGGACACTCCTCAATATTGTAAAAGGAGGACTACATATTCTAAATACTAAGGATATGTCAAGTTACTACTATACTTTAAATTTAATGTTTCTGTACAAAGCTGAGAAAGTCTTCATTATCTCTAACAGAAACACATAGTAAAATTCTCTGTCAGCATACACCATAGGACACCAGACTCAAATCTTCTCCATATGGAAGAACATTTCCTTTCATACATACATGTGAGGAAAATGAATGCTATTGTTTATTTTATACCCACCTGAGTGGCATATACATGGATACAACTACTCAATGCTCAAAGAGGTTCCTTTAAGCATCATGCAAATGAGAAAGGCATCAGCCACAACAAATGTACCTTGTGGGGCATATTTGAGGGACATTCTTCAAACCTATTTTAAAAGTCTGACCTGTCATCCCCTTCGTCTGAACTTGTAGCCAAACCCCCGATCCTCAAAATATGCCTTAAGAGATGAGAGGCTCACTGGAGCAGATTTGGGGCATACATGGGGAGAGGAAAGAAACAATAAGCCCTGTTGCAGAAGCAGGACGCCACTCAAGCAGCAATGGATACAACCCTTAGTAAGATTACTGCAATGCCCCCTATAGGGGGCTTCCCTTGCTCTTGACTCAGAAACTGCTACCAATGGGGGGGGGGGGTGCGTACATTTGGCAGATAGAATGGGAAATTGGATGTCCAACACCCCCAACCTCACAAAAAGTGGGTTGAGATTCGCAGCCTTGGGCCAGTAACTCCAACTGACAGAGGACAGGACTGGGCAGAAGAGTTGTCTTTCTATTTCTGCTGGGAGCCTGAAGGGCCCTGCCCTGCTTCTTTCCACCTGGCTTGGGGCGGGGCCTGACAGCTCCATAAAGGAGTGCTGCTGCTGCTGCTTTTATTTTTATCTATGTCATTTTAAACTGTGATTGATATTAATGCTGTAGTCTTAGTTTTCGATTTCATGAATTATGTGGAAACTGTTTTCTATTTGGCTGTGTACTTTCTGATGTGTTTTATTTACTGTTTATAACTTTTGTTATGTTGGTAATTACGGTATGTAAATTTTGTCATGCTGTCATGCCTTGAGCATTGTTTTAACTATGGAAAGGCAGCATACAAATAAAATGATGATGATGATATTGTTATTTCCCTAAATATACCTGAAGGAGTGTCTCCACCCCCATCGTTCTGCCCGGACACTGAGGTCCAGCGTCAAGGGCCTTCTGGCGGTTCCCTCACTGCGAGAAGTGAGGTTACAGGGAACCAGGCAGAGGGCCTTCTCGGTAGTGGCACCTGCCCTGTGGAACACCCTCCCTTCAGACGTGAAGGAAATAAGCAGCTATCCTATCTTTAAAAGACATCTGAAGGCAGCCCTGTTTAGGAAAGTTTTTAATATTTAATGCTGTATTGCTTTTAACACTTGATTGGGAGCTGCCCAGAGTGGCTGTGGAGACTCAGCCAGATGGGCGGGGTATAAATAATAAATTATTATTATTATTCCCCAGCGCGCTCAGGAAGAACGAGGTAGGCAGGCGCACCGCGCCAGCTTTCAAAGGGCCTCTTGGATGAGGGCACCTTCAAAAAGAGCGGGCCGACAGGTAAATTCCTCAGGAAAGAAGGGCTTCACCGGAGGCCTCTTCTCAAGCGCCACCCCCCTCAGGGGTCCCGCAACGACACATCCTGGGGCGCAAAGGGCGGGCAGGCAGCGCTCGGCCGGCCACCCTGAAGCCTCCCCCCCTCACCCACCTGCTGTCTCTCGGCCTCTTTGCTCTTCTCGCCCTGCCGCCGCGCGTACCACAGGCCAATCTCACGGCCCTTCAGGTGAGGAGGGGGTCGACCCCGGCCGCCGCCGCCGCCTCCACCACCTCTTCCGCCGCCTCCCGCTCCGCCGCGGCCAGACGACGACGACTGCGAAGCGCGGGGCCCGCCCCCGCGGCCCCGATCCCGGCGGTGCTCGTAGCTCATCTTGCTGCCGCCGCTGCCAGGTACTGAGAGTCTCCCGAGCCGGCAGACGCTAAAAGGGAACCGGAAGCGGAATCCTCGAGAGGCTCTCGAGCCGGCCGAATCGTAATCACTTCCGTTCTGGCTGACGCGCAGGCGCGGACGTGGATTGAGGCTCTTTCCCTTTCTATAAGTCTCTCTGTCTCTTTCCCCGCCCACTTCCCTTCCCCTCCTCTTACCGCTGGAAGAAGAGGGGAAGGGAAGTGGGGGGCGCTCAGGGCCGCGCTTCGCTTTCGGAGGAGGAGCGCGTGCGCGAAACGGCGGCCGCGGGGCCAACGGTCTCCTCGCGCGGCCAGCCAACGTTCTAGAACTGTGTTCCGCTTTGTGCGTCCCGCTCGTCGTCTGTTCCTTGGGTCCCACCCGGGGCTGCTGGCTTCGTCAGTGCACCGTGAAGCCTCACGGAGCGAACGTTTCAAGGCAGCAGCTGAAAACACAGCAAATAACAATGCAATTTTACTTCCAGCTCCTGACTGAGGTGGGCACTTCTTACTTGAGGGCTGCTGCAGTCAGGGCCGGATTTACGTATAAGCTAAACAAGCTACAGTGGTACCTCAGGTTAAGTACTTAATTCGTTCCGAAGGTCCGTACTTAACCTGAAACTGTTCTTAACCTGAAGCACCACTTTAGCTAATGGGGCCTCCTGCTGCCACTGCGTTGGGGGAGCACGATTTCTGTTCTCATCCTGAAGCAAAGTTCTTAAGCTGAAGCACTATTTCTGGGTTAGCGGAGTCTGTAACCCGAGGTACCACTGTATAACTTAAGGCCCCACTCCCTTGGGGGCCCCAAAAAAAGTTAAGGGAAAAAAAATCTGTATGTACATTTATAAAATATAAGATAAAAAACACTATTAATATACTTCTTCTTAATAGTATTTCACTATTAATATACTTCTTAATTGTATTTCAGTTCAGCCATTACAGTGGTACCTCAGGTTACATACGCTTCAGGTTACAGACTCTGCTAACCCAGAAATAGTACCTCGGGTTAAGAACTTTGGTTCAGGATGAGAACAGAAATTGTGCAGCAGCAGGAGGCCCCATAACTAAATTGGTGCTTCAGGTTAAGAACAGACCTCCGGAACGAATTTAAGTACTTACGAACGAAGGTACAACTGTACTTCAATAAAATACATATTTTGTTATGTGGAAATGGCTTTAGATACCTATTAGGTCCCTAAATTACCATATGGCATATATTCAATACAAAAAACAGCAAAAATTTGTTGTTGACAAAGGACAGCTGGACATAATAAAGGGCTCCATTACCGTCAGGAGCTTAGGGCCTCATCAAACCTAAATCCGGCCCTCGCTGCAGCCCAGGGATGTTGGGAAGCTGTGGCACCTCCAGGTTCCCAACAGCCGTAGCAAACGGTAGCCGTGCTGTATAATTCCTGACCCTGCCCTTTGGCACCTGAGATGTGGGTTTTCGGGACCCCACCATGTGTGGCTAATGGTTCCAAACTCTCTAAAATGATTTTCCATTCATTCTGGGACCTGCTAATACTTTAAGACCTTAGAATTCCTATACTGTAACAATACCCCCCCCCTCTGGTGCTATAGTTTTAACTAAAAAATTTGCCCCATAAATAACCTGGAATCCACCCTCCCAGATGCTGTAACTAGATGTCAAAATGCAAACCCATAAAAGAGATGTTTCTTCTTGGTTCTGGGTCTCTCTTGCCTCCTTGCAATGAGGGGAGGAAACTCTGTTGCAACAGAAAAATAAAGATCTTCCTTGCTTTCACTGCAGCCTCCATCCATTCATCTCTGACCGATCAGACTTAGGGGACTCAGTCCCTTGGGGGGTTGGGCAGCAAAAGCCAACCACCCCTATTTTTCTATAACACATTTAATAGTAATAGCAGCAATCATAATTCTGTGGTTCTAGGCTAGGATATTAAATGAAATTAAAGAGTGGCTATGTCAGACTGCAGTGGTGACCCTACTTATTTTGGAATAATCCACATTGTATTCAGTAGGACTTCAGCAAAACGTGGTTAGGATTGAGCTGTTAATCTGTTTCGTAGAATTGTAGAGTCAGGAAGGAGCGCAGAGGATCATCTAGTCCGACCCTCTGCAATGCAGCAGTCTCTGCATGGGCTCAAACCACCAACCTTCTGATTTAACAGCCAGACATGCTGAGCCATTGTTGCAGCAAAACTACACACACACACACACAGTGCATGACCTGTGGTTTTAGGCTAGGATCCAAGGCACAAGGAAGCTTTGTTTGTGGGTCTTATCCTGAGTAGTACTCAAGCATAGGATTGTGCTGTTAATGATCTCTGGGAGAATCTTCCATGTACCAGAGCCAAATCCAACAGGTCAAAAGTATTGCACCCAGTGGCACACATGATTAAAATGGGGGAGTGTACACATTTGGTTCTTTAAGACTACTAAATATACTGCTTATCTCTATACCCCATCTATGCAACAAAACTTAATGTGTCTGATAAAGTTCTCTCTCTTCTATGAAAGTACCTGCTATGGTAAACCCTTTAGTCTTTAATGTGCCCTAGAGGGGTTGACAATGTGGCACCCCAACCTGCATAGGCCGCCACATGGGGTGCATAATAATGCCATCCCCCATTCCGAAGATAGGTTATAGGATACCGCCCAAGGCCTAAAACTGCCAGACTTGTGACAATTGCTACGAGGAAGGCAAAACCGGCAGAGTAGGGAAAAATTCCTTCCCACCTCTGGGAAACAGCAACTACCATGCGACCGTAGCAATGTCCACGGACCTAGGAAGAAAGGTTAGCCTGCAAGAAAACACATTAAATTAGAGGGAGGGACGGGTGATGCTCCAGAGACCAACTGGGATGATGGCCGGCAGGAGCCTGCCCTACCTGGCTCTAGCCCCGCCCCCTGCCAGCCACCGATTGGCCAGCTGGAAGGGGGCGGGCAGACAATGGGGGGGTGTCACCCGGCCTTGGGAAGCCCACGCCCACTGCTGCAACAGGTGAGTGGTAAATACTGTAATTGGCTATTGCTATTTTGCAGTATTAAGAAGAAGTAAATATTTTGCAGTTATAATTTGCTGTATTAGTTTTTATACTTTATTGTTGTGATTATTATCAGCATATAAATTATGTAAATAATAAATACATAGATGAAAAAAATGTTTTAAGTCTGTACACTTCAGTCCATAAGGAAACAGCACTGAATCTAAATTTCAGCTTAATGTTGAATTAGAAATATTTCAAAGATACCTGGTGGAGAGTAAGAATATTTTTCCTATTTTCCTTTTATATATACATCTTTATGACTTTTATGCACTGCTTGAGTTGCTATCTCATCCAGCTTATTTCATTCCAGCTCTGTGAGATACCAAAAATGGTCTTGTTTTTCTTTCTGAAATCATTAGTGGAATTACTGGGCTTTAATGGCAATTAATGCTCCTTTTGTTGTGTTGGGGATTAATGTTGTGATGCTGGTAAGTGGCTGCTGAATAGCATTTATTGCACAAGGCTTCTTTTTATCATTCAATATTTGCATTTCTCTGAATATATTTTTCTACTGTTTTACTTCCCTACTTTCAAACCACTGATTGATGCCCCAGAGGAATTGGGGGGGGGGGGCTGAGAAGGGAGGCATGAAGAAAGAAGCTGGAAGTCTTTGTAGTAATATCCTGTTGTCTAGTATTCTGACTTCATCTCCTCATTCTCGACTTCAACTGAAAGAGTAAAAAAAAATAATTCTTTAAATAACAAAACAGATTAAGTTAATTATTTAATTATATATGTGTTCACTGCATCCCTGTATGCACATTTTAATCCACTTTGCAGTGTGTTCACACACATACATACATACATACATACATAACATACATTTAAAATACACACCCAGGAATCCTGGAAACTGTTGTCTATCCCTCACAGAGCTACAATTCCCAGCACCTCCAATTTTCACCATGCTGCTTTCATTGCAATAGAGCTTGTATAACATTTATTTAGGAAAGTGTGCCATTACAAATCTGTGGAATGCCATTGTCTCCTCACTAAAAATAATATTCTAAGCTGCCTGGACTTTGTTAGCTCAGAGATGGTAAAAAAGTACAGTCCCTACTAGGGAAGAATGGCAGTCTAAACTGATGTACTAAGCTGAAATGGCAAAATTGACCAGAAGAATTGGAATCAGGAAGACCAAAATGTTAATAAGGAATGGGGAAAATACAATAATTTTTTTAATAGACTATATAAACAAGTAAAATTATTAGTAGGGTTGATATGACACTTGTAGTTAAAAGTTGGACTTTGGATTAATTAAAGATTTGATAGAAACTGGACTAACAGATGAGACTTCCGGAGGCGGCGCGAACGGTAATGGCTGCCCTTTCCTAACCGGGAGAGGGAAGCTACGCTGGAAAAGGGTCGTCCGCTACGGCGAAGCGGAGACCCATTCTGGAAAACCGCAGGCAGCGGAAGCCTGCGGTCTCGGGACCCGGCGGGCGCCAGGAGCTACCCCCGAAACGTTGAGGGAACCCCGTAAGGGGCTCCGGATCGCAGAGGGGGTAGCGGCGCTGTGGGTCTATGCGCATTCAGCGGAGCGAAGCCGCGCTGCCGTTGCCGGTGAGCGCCGACCTTTCTTCCTTCAACACAAGATTCTAAAACGCAACAACCCGTGAGTAATTGAGGACTTTACTAAATTTCGGGACTAAAAATATTGAAAATAAGTTGAAAGCGGAGAGACGAGGAAAAGGAAGTCCGTCCTCCGCAGCCATTGACTTTTAAAGCAAAGAGCAGGAGGAGTGGAGGCATAGAGAGAACTTTTGACAGCTCAGATTGAGCACCCGCAGAAATTACTTTTCCCTTTAAAGACTGTAAGCAATTGATTTTTGGACTTTTATTAGGACTTATATACTCCTTTCTTTGTGGATTACAATTCTGTTTAAGAAGCCCAGGTGTCAGAACTGCCTGAGCAGCAGAACTGTCAGACTGCAAATTTGGATACATTCTATTTAAACTTTGAGACAGTCTGAGGGAGCTCAGAATGGTTACGTTCTTGCATTTTGGAACTCCAGTAAGCACAACTTGAAATATTGTGGCAAACCTAAAACCAACTCTGCTAAAACTACTCTTGTGAAGATCCCTAAGTATTGGTTCAGATTTCGTATGTGGAATGGACTCTTCTTCCTAGGACATTTTATGCTCCCCCTAGAGGATTGAGGATTTACAACAAAAACATTGTTTTACTTTCTATTTCCCGGCCCTCTGTTTGATTGCTACCACCTGGGCCGTAGCTTTCCCATGGGAACAACTCAGCTTGACCTTGACTGCTAGATAACTTTGGAATGAGTGGCGCAAAAAGAAAGGGATTAAGAACCAGACAAACAACTCTGACAACCGTAACTGCAGCCTCACAAGCACGCAGATCATCTGTGCCCACTTTGCCCTCGGAGGAAAAAGCTACCTCCCTGTCACAGGCAGGGGAGGAAGAAACTGAGGATTTACAACTAGAGGAGATGGCCTCAGGAGGATCTGGTTCTGTATTAGAGAGAATTCTTGAGAAATTGGAGTCTTTGGAGAGGAAAGTTGACCAACAAACTGCGAAAATTGACCTTAATACAGAAACTTTAAACAAATTATCTGGGCAAGTTGCACAGAATGCACAAGCAATCGGACAACTGAAGGAGGCTGCAGGTGAAAATCAGAAACTGGCCGAAGAGACCAGCCAAAGAGTGGGAGAGTTGGAAAAAGAAGTAAGGCCGCTCAGTAAGCAGGTTGGGGAACACCAGACCTATCTCTCCATGTTGGAACTTCGGAACAGGGAGATTAATTTAAGGATAAGATCGATACCAGAAGTGGAAGAAGGTAATCTAGCTGAGTTTCTGACCAAAGAATTCTCCAAGTTCTGGGGTCTAGAGGAGGAAGACTTTAAAATTGTGTCAGCCTTCAGACTTGGAAGACTTACAAAGAGAGAAAGGCCCAGAGACTGTTTGATTACGTTGAGATCAAAGGAGGAAAGGGACAAGATTTTGGGCCTGCACTACGGAAGCTCCTTGAACATTTCGGACAAAAGAATTGAGATTTTTAAGGACATTCCTAAACAGCTGTTGGATCTTAGATCTGAATATTTGGACTTAGTAAAACTGCTGAGAAGCAACTCAATCATCTTTAGGTGGGATTTTCCCCAAGGACTATCTTTTACCTTTAGAGGGAAGAAGATTAAAATTAGAACTTTGGAAGATAAGGACAAGTTTTTGACTGCCTACGGAGAGGACCTTCATAAAGGACTTGAACTACCCTCAGGGCCTGAACCACCACAGGTGCCTGTACCTCAGAACCCTGAAGACTCACAGAACAAAATACCATCCCAAGGAAACTAAACAGATCTATCCAGGATGTCTCTGCAACTTTTAAGTTGGAATATAAATGGCTGCAACAGTCCGGAAAAAAGGAAGAAAATCTTTCACTTATTAAAAAAGGAGCAACTAGACATTACTTGTTTACAAGAAACACATGTGACTAGGCTCCACAGAAAAATATTGGTAAATAAAAGGTTAGGCCAAGAATTTATATCTTCGGACTTAGTTAAGAAGAGAGGAGTGGTGATATATGCAAAGGAGAGCCTCTCACCAAAATTTCTATTTAAAGATGAACATGGAAGAATTTTGGCAATTGAAATACAGCACCAAGGAGAGAAAATTTTGATATTAGGAATCTACGCTCCAAATGAAGGGAAATCAGAATTCTACAAGAAGTTGCATGAGATTATGCTGGATTATCTGGACTATGATAACATCATTATGATGGGAGATATGAATGGGATCGTTTCTACAAACATGGATAGGTCACAAAGCCAAAAGGTTACTAAAGAAGGCAGACTACCAAAGACCTTTTTTGAAATGACAGACAACATGGACTGGATTGATATATGGAGGACAAAGAACCCCTTAGGGAAAGAAGGAACATTTTTCTCTGAAGCCCAACTGACTTGGACAAGAATTGACCAAATATGGATTTCTAGAGGTCTGGCTCCTAAGGTGAAGAAAGTGGAAATCTGCCCAAAGACCTGCTCCGATCATAACGCGTTGAAAATGGACATGACATTATTACCAACCGGCTCCTTTAGATGGAAGATGAATGACAACTTGTTTAGAGATCAGGAGATTATCAAGAAGGCCAAAAAAACAATAAAGGACTATTTTGAGATAAATTTGAACACTGCTGTGGAAAAAAGAACAATCTGGGACGCAAGCAAAGCTGTGATGAGAGGGTTCTTGATACAACAGAACGCCATAAAGAAAAGACTACAAAATGAGAAAAAGGACAAGATTTTGGGGAAAATTAAAGAGTTAGAGAAGAAACTAAGAGTAAACCCGAAGTCACAGCCGATTTTGAGAGAAATTAAACTTCATCAGGCACAATATTCCAAACTGATAAATCAGGAAATAGAATGGAAGATTAAATCAATGAAACAAAAAACATTTGAATCGGCTAATAAATGTGGGAAACTGCTGGCTTGGCAGTTGAAGAAGAGACAAAAGCTGAACATAGTAACAAATTTGGAAATAGAAGGAAGGAATATTCAGAACCCGGCGGAAATTAGAAAATGTTTCCAGAAATATTTTAAGAAATTATACACTCAAGGGCCACAAAAGGAGGAAGAGATTGTAAAATTTTTGGAGAAAAATGGACTTAAAAAACTATCACAAGAAAATAGATCACTCCTGAATAGTAAAATAACACGACTAGAGATAGAACAGGCCATTCAGAATATGAAGTTGGGCAAGTCTCCAGGGCCAGATGGCTTGACCTCCAAGTACTATAAGACATTAAGTGACTATTTGATTCAACCACTGATGGAGGTCAGCAATGAAATTATGGAGGGAAAGAAGGCGCCTGAATCGTGGAAGGAAGCTTTTATCACATTGATACCAAAGTCAGAAACTGAAAAGACACAACTTAAGAACTACCGTCCCATTTCCCTTTTAAATGTGGATTACAAAATATTTGCTGACGTTTTGGCAGGAAGACTCAAAAGAGTTTTAAACGAGATAATTCATAAAGACCAGGCAGGCTTTCTCCCAGGAAGACATTTATTTGCTAATACAAGGAACATTATTGACATTTTGGAACTTTTGCAAACAAATATTAACACTAAAGCAGTTCTAATTTTTATAGACGCGGAGAAGGCCTTCGATAATATTTCTTGGAAATTTATGAAGGGGAATTTAAAAGAAATGGGAGTGGGGCGGGGTTTTGAAAATGGGATTGACGCGATTTATTCAGAACAAAAGGCAAAACTGATAGTCAACAATGTGGTTACAGAAGAGTTTAAGATTGAAAAAGGGACACGACAAGGCTGCCCGATTTCCCCCTTGCTGTTTATTTCTGTCCTGGAGGTGCTCTTGAACTTGATTAGAGGGGACCGGTTGGTGCAAGGGATTCAGATCGGAGCGAAACAATATAAACTTAAAGCTTTTGCAGATGACCTTGTTTTGACATTGCAAGAGCCAGAATCTAGTACAAAAAGAGTGTTACAATTGATTCAGGACTTTGGTCGGGTAGCGGGCTTTAAACTAAACAAACAGAAAACTAAGGTGTTGGGAAAAAACTTGACAGATGCAGAGTCAGAACGGTTTCAGAGAGAAACAGAACTAACTGTGGTTAAAAAAGTAAAGTACCTAGGGGTAAACATAACAGCAAAAAATCTGAGTCTATTTAAGGATAATTATGAAAAATGTTGGTCTGAAATCAAGAGAGACTTGGACAGTTGGTCAAAATTGAAGCTTTCTTTGTTAGGCCGAATTGCTGCTATTAAGATGAATGTATTGCCTAAGATGTTGTTTTTGTTTCAAACATTGCAAATTGTGGATAAGACGGAGTGCTTCAGGAAGTGGCAGAGAGATATTTCTAAATTTGTCTGGCAGGGCAAAAAGCCCAGAATTAAGTTTAAGATATTAACTGATGCGAAAGAAAGAGGGGGCTTTGCCCTGCCAGACTTAAGGTTGTACTACGAAGCCGCAGCTTTCTGCTGGCTAAAAGACTGGCTACTTCTAGAGGACACTGACGTGTTAGATTTAGAAGGTTTTAACAATGCATTTGGCTGGCATGCATACTTATGGTATGACAAAGTTAAGATCAATAAGGCCTTTAAGAACCATATTGTCAGGAAAGCAGTGTTTAATGTCTGGACAAAATACAAAGACCTATTGGAAAATAAAACTCCAAGATGGCTATCACCTCTGGAGGCTAAGGCCCGAAAAAGACCCAATATGGAGGCCAAATGGCCGAAATATTGGGAAATAATAGAGAAAGAGGGCAACAATTGGAAATTGCAGAGTTTGGAAAAAATGAAAGACAAAGTGCGAGACTGGTTACATTACGCTCAGATTCAAGAAATTTTTAAAAAGGATAAAAAGTTAGGATTCCAGGTGGAGAAATCGAAGTTGGAAACAGAATTGTTAGAACCTAAGACTAAAGTACTCTCAAGAATGTATAACTTGCTGTTGAAATGGAATACACAAGATGAAATGGTTAAGTCGGCCATGATAAAGTGGGCACAGGATATTGGGCATAATATTATGTTTGAGGATTGGGAAAGGTTGTGGACCACGGGGATGAACTTCACGGCATGTAATGCTCTGAAGGAAAATGTAATGAAAATGATATATAGGTGGTACATGACCCCAGTTAAACTAGCCAAAATATGCCATGTGCCAGACAACAAATGTTGGAAATGTAAGGAAAATGAAGGAACATTCTTTCACCTCTGGTGGACTTGTCCCAGGGTGAAGGTCTTCTGGGAAATGATATATAATGAGCTGAAAAAGGTATTTAAGTATACCTTCCTTAAGAAACCAGAGGCCTTCCTTCTGGGCATTGTCGGCCAGATGGTGCCAAAGAAGGACCGAACATTCTTTTTGTACGCAACAGCAGCAGCAAGGATACTTATCGCCAAGAAGTGGAAAACTCAAGATCTACCAACTCTGGAAGAATGGCAGATGCAGCTGATGGACTATATGCAACTGGCTGAGATGACTGGCAGAATTCGAGACCTGGGAGAAGAGAGGGTTGAAGAAGATTGGAGGAAATTTAAGACTTATTTACAAAAATATTGTGACTTGGTGGAAAGTTAAGTAGGATGTTTGATCATAAATAATTGGCCACCACAAAATCGGATTGAAATGGGATGTAAAGTGAGATTAAGAGAAATTAATTTACAGAGGATTATATTTAAATAAGTGGTTATAAAATTTGCAAATTAGATGATAAATTGCTGGGAAAAATTTATGATGATGAAAATGGCAGCGGGAGATGTGAGGAAGTCCAAAGAAGTTATGAAACTCTGTTGAGATAAAAGAAAGGTTGTTTATCTTTGTACTTTATTTTGTAAAAACCCCTAATAAAAATTTATTAAAAAAAAAAAAAGAGATGCAGGAGAAAAGGTTGACATAAGGACCCACAAAAGGGGAGGAAGGAAGTCAAAAGGGATTTATTTACATCTTATTTGTTTCCTTTGTATTTTTTTAAACATAATTTTTATTAACAGGCCAATCATATCACATTATTTCAAATCACATTAATTCCAAATTATACAGCCAAATTTTTCAATTTTTGTTGGGGGTACCCATACATCAAGCTCCGGACGAGGATCCAAACATCACTTCTATTACTGCTTTAATTAAACAGTTCTATCCAGTTCTATCCAGATAGTCTCTTTATTACTTTCTTCATCTTCTTGTTGTTTTCATATATTCCTTTCTTTGCAATCTCTGATAATCTTCACAGGCAGGTTGAAAACAAACATCGTCTGTGTGGGTTTTACACACTCCAAAAGTCATATCTCATAGGGACAGCCGCCATTCCCCTCCTCCTCCAAAAGTTTATCTTCGGTCTGCCCTTTAGTTTTCCCAGGCTTGTAAAATATCTCATAGAGGGCTCTGCCAGGTTAAGATCAAATTCCAATCATCGTTCACTTTCAAATAGTCCTGGTTCTCCTCCCCCCGTCTTTCATAAACAAGCCTGTCTTGTGAGACGCCATTTTAAAACTGCGTCATTAAATTTATCCATTCTCCGATCTTTACCAATCCTCTCTTCATTCATCATTAATTCATCCCACACAGTTTTTAAATTCCTGCTTGTGTAATAAAATACGGCGGTTCTTTTTTCTTTGGGGTGGAGGGTTATTACTCACATAAGGCAAAGAAAAGAAAAGTTTTTTCCTCCACCCCCCTTCTTCGCTCCTGACATAAACTTCACTCCAGACATACCAATCTCTTAATGGCGCTTCATCGCTTGATTTATTTGTCCTCGCCCGCCGCTCCGATCCCAGAGATCCATTAACCAGCAGTCTTATCTCCCGACCTTTGCTTGACGTATGTGCTTTAACATCTTCCAATTATATATTTCCAATTGTATTTTCGAGTTAAAGCGAACCAGCACGTGCAGATTGGAGACGGCGGCCGGGAAGAGCCGACTTCACCGAGGGCTGGTGCCAAGTGACCGGGCACCCCCTTCTCTCGAATCCGGGGGTGCATTGTGGCCACCGCTAGCAAGGCAGTCCCCCCCATATCCTTGGGGGGGGGGAGACTGCATACTTCCCATAGCAGCCTCTTAATTACCTCGTGTGGGTCGGAGAGATGTTATTGTCAGCCATCTTCCAATGCTCAAACCTTTGCGATTGTTTGTAAGCCAGAAAACCCCAAAATAAACTAATAATAATAATATTCTATATACATCTGTGGACAAGAAAGAGCTTTCATGTAAGAGAACCCAAATATGATTTTCAGACAAGATTGAGTCCATACTTCTTATATAGAAATTAAACTGTACTACATGACCTAAGTTTTTACTTGGGAAATGGAAGCAGAGTGGTGGGTAGTGTCATTATGTACAGTGGTACCTCTGGTTACAAACGCTTCAGGTTACGAGCTCTGCTAACCCGGAAGTAGCTGCTCCTGGTTGCGAACTTTGCCCCAGGGTGCAAATGGAAATTGCACACCAGAGGCGCGCGCGCAGCGAGAAACCCCATTAGCGAAAGTGTGCCTCAGGATAAGAACGGTTTCAGCTTAAGAACGACCTCCAGAACAAATTAAGTTTGTAACCAGAGGTACCATTGTAGTTTAATCACTAGATGGAGCTCAATTTACCTGTATCTGGATGGAGTAAGGTGTTTCCTGTTGCTGTTCTAGTTACATCCACAGCATAGCACAGGGCTTCTTCCAAAAAATCCTGGAAACCATAGTTTATCCATCAGAGCTACAATTCTCAGCACCTTAATGAGCTACAGTTTCCAGGAGTCTTTGGAGAAAGTCACGTGCTTTAAATGTAGAGTGTGGTGATTGTAGAAGCAGCCCAAAAACCTTGCATTGGCAAGTAGATTGACAACCAGTTTAATTTAATGCTGAAAATGCCAATGAAGACTGTTGCTGGGACTGTAGCGCACACACATGCCGGTTAGAAACATGTAAATCCCAGAATGTGGAGTTCAATGTGTTCTTCACAAGTCTAGATGTAGGTGATCTGGTGTGTGTTTCGAATAAGCGATAGGGGAGTGTCCACAGAATTTGTGATATTGGAAATAATTCGATGTAGAACTCATTGTAAATTTCTGCCTTCTGGGGCTGTTCTTCCAAGTCCTTTTTCCATGCTGGTGAAGAACACAAGAGATGTTTTTGCTGCCTAGGTAACCATAACATATCTATCCAGCTTTAGTTATTTATGCCATCACTTCTGCTTATGTAAATTGAAGATGCTCTTCAGAAGATTTTCACAAATAGCTCTCAAAATTGCAGTGTCCTTTTCTCGAGACAATTTCCATGAAGGCAAAATGTCTCCCTTTCCCTCCATTGTTTAGCATCTGTCACCAAAGGTTGTTTTTGCTGCAAATGTTGGATTCAGTTCATGATTACACAGTGGTTAGAGGAACACAGTTACATTTCCATGGTAATGTTGTTCTTTCTTAGTCTCTTAAATTGATTAATAGCATAGTGGTTGCTGACTTTTCAGACGAGGCAGTTAGCAAAAGCTCTACGTTTAACAAATCTCCCTTTGAAACTACAAGGACCCATTGATGTAATTAAACATCTGGCTGTCAAGTGCTAAATGCAGCAAACTGAAATTTAATGACTGAATTTCAAATGTAATTGAATTTTAAACATTTCCTGATTATGTGCATTATCCGCATAGGTTTGCATCGGTAGGTCTGTAAAAAAGTGCTGTAAAAAAGGTCTGTAAAAAAAGTACTGAATATTTGGATAGGGAATTTTAAAAGTAAGAAGAAGAAGAAGAAGAAGAAGAAGAAGAAGAAGAAGAAGAGGAAGAGGAAGAAGAGGAGGAGGAGTTTCATGCTGGCTTGGCCTGACAGGAATTCCCTGACGGGAATTGCCAGGAGCCATGTGTGTAGTATTGTGGGCTCAATTTTATGGAAGTCCCTTACAGTTGAGATTAGTCCCTGTCCTTGTTGAATGTCCAGCATTTACTGAAGACTGTTTATAATTAATCAAGCAGGGTTTTTAATTGAATTCTGATTTAATAGCTCATTTTTAGCTTCATTGTATTCAGTTTCCTGCAAAAGGATTGTGGTTAAGCAGTATATGAATTGTTGAAATAAAAATTTATCAATACCAATTGTCTGTTGGATTGGGAAGGAAGGAAGGCAAGGTAGTGGTAGTGGTAGTCACTTGGGGTCAAGTGGAAGAAAAAATCTATTTACTACCAGGGGTTAAAAAACTGGATTTATTCCAATGTATACAAAGTGGTGCCTTATGCCTGTGCGAAATTGCTCACTTTTGTGATACACTCGAATAGGGAACAAATATGATGGCCATCTTTTCCTTACCACTTTGCTTCATTCACTGTTCAGAGCTATTAGTAGCCAAGTCAGTACACATTATGCTTCTTTTGTATGCATTTCTTTCTTTAAAAACTCTGAAGTAAAATAATAAGCTAGTTACATGATGGACTTTTGTGTAACAAGATGTTCTGAACAGATTATGAAAGATGAATGTGTTCCATTCACTAGCTTAAAGCAACAGAGAATCTCATCAAATAGAGAACAAATCTCAGTGAGTCCAATTACTAAGCGTTTACGATGTACATTTGTAGTAAGTAGTACACTGGCATGCTGCAATTTCAGAAATCATGGCTTCTCATACAGGTTCAGTGAAATTTGACTTCTTTTTCAGAGCTGCACTTCTTGCTTGAGCCCGCAAACAATTCAGTCGTGGTTCTTCAAAAATGCAAACTACTATAGTAGAACTTTGCTTTCATGATAAAAAACAATACAGGAACATATAAAAGACACTGGCTATAATGGGCTATATTGTCATTTTCCTACAATGATCCTATGATGCAATCATTTTCAGAACTGGGGGAGAGGAGGGCTTATTAGAGAGCCATATTATAGCCAGTTCAGCACTCATGTACATAATTTCATCTCAGTCTCTTGACTTACCATTTTTTGTATACCATATTGGACCCAATATAAGCCACACCATTAAAATTGGAATGGGGGGAGAGAGAAAGAAAAAATACCCGAATATAAGCCGCTCCATCCTTGCTGCTCCTGGCTGCATACTGGGGGGGGGGGGGGCTGCATTGTCAGCAGCCTTTCTCCTTCCTCCTTCTCTCCCTTTCCAGCCTTGGGGGAGAGGACAGGGGACTACGCATAGGGCGGGGGCTGCTTTGCCATGCACCTGGTCTCTTTGCCCCACGCTCCTGGCTGCATAGCATAAGGTCACGAATATAAGCCACACTTTAACTTTTCATGGTCGGAATTTGGAGAGAAAGTGAGGCTTATATTCAGGCCAATACAGTAATTGCTGCTATAGACATTTCTGAACATGAGAGTAATACCACATTTCTGTGCCTTTAGATCACACCACATAATTGTAGAGTTGTACAATTGTAGAGTTGTATAATTGTAGAGTTGGAAGGGACCACAAGGGTCCACTCATGCAATGCAGGAATCTTTTGCCCAATGTGAGGCTCAAACCCTGAGATTAAGAGTCTCATGCTCTACCAACTGGGGTGGTATTGTGGGTTCATTTCTAATTTTGCATCATATCCTGCTGTCAGCCCGACTCTCAGAGTGGTTTGCAGTTCCAAGGTTGTTCTAAAACAATTGTTGGGGACAGCATTCCATAGGTGAGGCAGGCACCACTAGAGAAAAGCCTATCTTTAAACAACATGGTCACTTCATGTGGGATTTACCATGTCAAAAACTAACATATGATATGCTAGACCTAAGCCAGGCATGGATCGATAACCTGTGTCCCTCCAGTTGTTGTTGGACTCTGACTCCCATACACCCAAGCCATTTGAGATGACTTCAAGTGATAGGAAAGTTAAGTCTCTGATGGCTTATTTGCACATGTGAAGAAGCCATTCCTATGATACCATTTATTTCCATTGACTCACAAAGCAGATAGAAGTCACAGAAATATTACATTGGTTGCATGCTTTGGGAATTGACGGATGAAGCATTGCTTATGGGTTTGGAAAAGAGATTGAAAAATATGATTAATGCATTTGGTTTTTTGGCCTGTGAGCATTGTCTAAAATTATAAGATGCAGTATGGCATGGAAACAAACATCTCAGAGCCTCTTATCAATCCATGGTAATCTTATATTCATTACTCTGCTAAATACTGCAAGGTGTTATGGAAATAACCCATTAGCATAACAACAAAACCTATTAGAGATTTATGAGGAATTTATAGTTCAGAATAAATGACCGATTTTAAAGGATGATGAAAATATGTTTTTATTTATTTATTTAATACCCTGCCTTTTACCCTGTATAGGATCAAATCGCAGCATGAATTTAAACAAATGTAGCTTAAAGCACAAGCTCAGTATAAATATTAAAAAAAAGAAACCCTATTAAAAATAGCACTGAGAACCCTAAACTCATTTGAAAGCACGCACAAAAGAGAAACAAGAATGTACAACACCTGTTCCCCAAAGACTCTCTGCCAATACAACCAGTTAGTGGCCAAAGGCCTGTCTGAACAAACAAAAAGTATTTGCTGGTGAAAGCAAAGCAAGGAGGGGGCCAGGCTAGCCTCTTGTTGAAGGGAGTCCCACAATCCAGGAACAGCTACTGAGAAGGCCCTCTCTTGTGTCCTTACGAAATGGGCCTGTGAAGGTAGCAGGACTAAGAGAAAAGCCTGCCCAGGCAGACTCACATGGGGAGGTACAGCCATTTAGGTAGTCTAGATCCAAGCCAGATTGGGCTTTGCAGGTCATAACCAGTCCTCTGAATTACGCCCAGAAACGGGCCATTGGAGCTGTTGGAACAAGGGGTTTCTGTTCTCCTTGAAACTAGCTTCAGTCAGCAATCTGGCAATAGCATCTTGGTCCTGCTGAAGTTTCTGAACGCTTTCCAAAGGCATTACAGTAATCCAAACAGGATGTAACTTTCAAAAATTATTCAAAATGAGAAGCAAAGAGATGTCATTCCACTTCACAGTCCACTGGCTCACAAACCACAATCCTGCATTTGGTTGGTGTTCTTGCAGCCTAAGCCTAAACATCTTTACATGGGAGTAATCATACACCCATCGGAACATAGGAAGCTGCCTTTTACTGAGACTATTGGTCCATTGAGCTTACTATTGTCTACACTGGCTGGCTGCAGCTCTCCCAGATCACAGGCATGGACACTTCTGAGTCTTACCTGGAACTCCTGCATGCCAAGCAGGTGCTCTGCATTGAGCTCTGCACCTTTCCTCGCAGAGGAATTCCTCGCAGTCCAATTGAACTGACTGAACTTCTGATTAGAAATTTCCCTGTTATGTCCCACTAAGTTGGGTAGAATTTGCCTTTTGCGTGAGCTAATTTAAATCACTAGAATCCTAGAATTGTAGAGTTGGAAAGGACCCTGAGAGTCATCTGGTCCAGCCCCCTGCAATGCAGAAATCCTGTCAACAGCTGTACCTGGGTAGTCTCAAACCACCAACCTGGTTAACAACCAGATGCACTGACACATTGTGCCACTGTATACTAGGGCTAATGAGATTTGGGATAATTTTAACTTGGTAGAATAGTTCATAATACCAGTGCTATTTTTCTAGAGAAAAAGGTGCCGGAACTCACTAATAATAATAATAATAATAATAATAATAATAATAATAATTCTACCCTGCCCGTCTGGATGGGTTTCCCCAACCACTCTGGTGGCTTACAGCATATAAAAAATTGTAAAAACATCAGACATTAAAAATTTCCTAATACAGGGCTGCCTTCAGATGTCTTCAAAAAGTCGGATAGTTGTTTGTTTCCTTGACATCTAATGGGAAGGCGTTCCACAGGGCGGGCGCCACTACCGAGAAGGCTCTCTGCCTCTGTTGTTCTCTTATAATGGCAATGGTGCCCACCTGAGAGGTGCCGGAACTGAGTTCCGGTGAGTTTCAGCAGAAAAAAGCCCTGCATAATACTTTATATGCTTATGGCAATATTGTTTCTCTAACTGTTGTCTGGGCCAGAGGAAGCCCCATATGTACTATACATTTCAAACAGTTGTGTGTTAAGGGTGCTGTTAAGGGAATAAGGTAAAAGGGTGCTGTTAAGGGAATAAGGTAAAAGGGACCCCTGACCATTAGGTCCAGTCGTGACCGACTCTGGGGTTGCGGTGCTCATCTTGCTTTATTGGCCAAGGGAGCCAGCGTACAGCTTCCAGGTCATGTGGCTAGCATGACTAAGCCACTTCTGGCGAACCAGAGCAGCGCACGGAAACGCTGTTTACCTTCCCGCCAGAGCGGTACCTATTTATCTACTTGCACTTGACATGCTTTTGAACTGCTAGGTTGGCAGGAGCAGGGACCTAGCAATGGGAGCTCACCCCGTTGTGGGGATTCGAACCACCGACCTTCTGATCAGCAAGTCCTAGGCTCTGTGGTTTAACCCACAGCGCCACCCGTGTCCCACTGTTAAGGGAATAGAAGACCCCTATTCCTCTCACAGAGCTACAGTTTTTGGACTGGTTTAACAATCCGTCTACCCGTGGAACTCTGGGAATTGTGAGGGGAATAGGGGTCTGCTAACAACTGCCAGCATCCTAAACGAACTGCAGCCCCCAGGATTCTTTGGGGGAAGCCATGACTGTTTAAAGTGATAGGATCTGCTTTAAATGTATAGTGCAGAGGGGCCTGAGAGGTGCAAGCAGTTACAAGCAAGCAGGTTACAGTGGTGTAGAGGAACAGTTCCAAGGGCACGTACCATTGGCCCTTCTGTTGGGGTATGAACCCTTGGCAGATGCTCAGCCATGCTGACCTTTGACCCTAACCCTGAAACTCACATCCATCAATGAGTTGTCAGCCTCTACCAGCAGTGGAGTTCAGCTTTCCAAAGGAAGTTCAGTTTCCTAATGCTCAGAGCAGCAGAGAGTTGATGTTCTGCTAAGGTCCGCTTTCCAACTAAATAGGAATTGATCTCTGGGGTGATGGCAGAAATCTGACTAATTTAGCCTGGAATGTTCTCACTACTGAGCTTCCCAGTTTTCGGTGTGATGTGAAATGCATTATTCAGTAGTCTGAAGCCACCCGGTAAGCTTGGGTGTAAGTTGCATCTGCTTTCCATATATTCCCAAGCTTTTTCTGCTTCCCTGCAAAGGGCTGGCTGGAGCACATCTCTTTGAAGTCACCTTCAAAAAAAGGTCACTTTGACAACACATCCTTTTGCCTGCAAATGCCAAGCCTGTGTTCTGATGTACATTAAAGGTCACAGGAAAAGAAAAGGCAGTGGGGGGATTCAAAGAGGGAAAGGATGAAATCGCTTCTCATTAGATATTTAAAAGGGTTTTAAAAATTTAAATCCAAGAGGGCTTCTAAAAATGATAAGCAATGCCCCATTTCCAGTGTTCACTAATGCATGAACCAGAGGAAGGAAGAGGAACTGTGTCTCCTTACGCACAGAGCAAGTAGCTCTTGACTGACAAATAAATGGGATGTGGTTGTTTACACTTAGGGATGCCTGAAAAATTCAGTTTCCATGGGTTCTGAGCCAAACTGATTTGATCTGCACCTCCTGGGCTAGTGTGCAGGTCTAAACTTAATTGTTTGGATTTTACGCTTCTTCAGTTTTTGCGACACAGTTCTTTGTTCCAAGAATATACCAAAATTTGTTTAAAATGTGTCTTTTATGAGGAAAAAAATGGGTTTAGAAATGGGTGAATTGAGATAAAATTCATATATATATATATATATATATATAGTAAGTTTTTTAATAGATATTTAAATGCACACACAGTTTATCGCAAAATGCATAGGGCAATAGCCAAATTTCATCATATTCCAAGTAGACTCATTGTACCCAATGTATTTGAGTCCCATGGGTTGTATTCAAAGAATCCCTGCTCAGAGTATACCCAGTGAAATGAATCAACCTTAGTTATGTTCATTAACAACAGTGAGTCCACTCAGAGTAGGACTAGAATGAATACCAGCCACATATTACCTTGAGTAAGACTTACTTGAATATCGCCCCTGTTTAAATCAGCAGGAAAATTTGTATTTTGATGCAAATTTTCATATGAATTTGGGTTTGTTTTAATTCACATATTAATGTGGACATGGGATGGAACTGCGTTATGAATGAACACATGCAAAATATTACCATGAATTCAGAAAAAAACACAGATCAGACACCAAACAGAGCTCAGTTTATGGAATTGCTGTACAAGGAAATTTATTCACTTTCTATCATACAACAGCAGTACATTACTTTACAATCAGGTTGAGCTGAGGACCACTTTATGCTAAATTTTAATGCATCTAAAGTCTAACCCAAGATAAACACAACTAACCAGCGTCAAAGTATCATCTGTAAAATTGTTTCCTACACAAGATATTGAACTCTGTTAAAATAAAAGACACCCAGTTGAACAGGATTCTAAAAGCCAGGATGGTTTTTACTATTTCTAACAACTTTGGCCTATAATATTCCCTTCACAGTCTTGTTGCTAGTTCACAGTTCCAAAATATTTTTGCTTAGTTACAATTTGTAATTCAAATTAGGAGCTCCCTCCTTGGGAACAAAAACACTGACAAAAGCAAAGTAACAAAATACCTTATTTCTAGCAGTAACTTCTCTGGGCAGATCTGCACCCCACCACATACAGATTCCAGCTATAAAAATGTTTTCTTTGGTACATCCACAGGTGTCCTGTGCGAGAATCTCTTGCTTTGTACCATTGCCTCTAAAAAGTACTCGCAGCTTATTTCATTAAGGAATTCTCCATGACCCTTGGAGAAGTTGGAGTGAGGAAGTGTAACAAGCCCATCACAAGCATTTTGAGAGCTCTAAGTCAACTTCTGCAAGTTGCATTTCACTTCTGGGCTGCACTTACTCACCTCTGTTCTAGCAATTTAAAAAGAGGGATCCCCCTCACTTCCACCCTGTTCTCCATACACCATAAGAATACAATCTGCATTCATGGACTTCCAAGTTGCAACAACACATGACGAACCGAGATTGGAGTTCCGAATTAATAATTTGAAAGGTTGAAAATCCCCTTTTGTATTGATGAAACTCAGTAGAGTCTGAAATATAAATTAATCACCGCCCTTGGCAGACTGATGGCTTCAACAGAGATTAAAAGCAGAGCACCAGTGAATCTCAGGCACCCATTCTGTTGCCTTTGTAAGAGCATGACCAGAGTAAGAAGTAGTTGATTCAATCAATGAAATGTGGTTTTTTGGGCCAATCACTGCCCTTGTGGGATTCTTGTGGAAACAGGTTACCTGAAGTAGTCAAAAATCTTAAATCACAAGAAGATGTGTGGGGTAATGCTTAGAGTGGCAGACTAGGACTGAATAAAAATAATAAAAAATAAAAAATTGTCCAGGTCTGGTGACTTCTACTTCAGTGTATCTGAAGAAGTGTGCATGCACACGAAAGCTTATACCAGAACAAACTTAGTCGATCTATAAGGTGCTACTGGACAATTTTTTATTATTATTTCAACAGCATCAGACCAACCTACCTACCTGAATCTAGGACTGAAGAGACCCAGGTTCAAATCCCCACTCAGCCATGAAGCTTACTGGGCGACCTTGGACCAGTAACCAAACCTCAGCTGAAACCTACCTCACAGGGCTGTTGTGAGGTTAAAATGTGAGGTATATTATTTATACCCCGCCCTCTCCAGCCAAGACCAGGCTCAGGGCAGCTAACAACCAATAATAAAAACAAGTTGATTAAAATACAATTTAAAAGATTAAGATACAACATTAAAACATTAGGATGCAGTCTCTTCATAGGAGGAGAAAGGAAAAAGAAAGAGGGGGAGGGAATCAAACTATCAAACTGATTCTAAGCCGAAGGGCAGGTGGAACAACTCTGTCTTACAGGCCCTGCGGAAAGAAATCAGGTCCTGTAGGGCCCTGGTCTCATGAGACGGAGTAGTCCACCAGGCCGGAGCCAGTGTTGAAAAGTCCCTGGCTCTGGTTGAGGCTAATCTAACTTCCTTAGGGCCCGGGACCTCTAGGGTGTTGCTATATATGGACCTTAAGATATTGGGAGCTCAGAGCTGCAGCGTATGAACGCGCCACCATCTTGGAACGGAATCCAACTCTAAAAGAACTTTAAATGAAATAAATAAGAGTTGGTAAATTTCAAGACTTGTTATACTAGTTATTCCCATATATGAGCCAGGGCCTAATATTAGTTAGCCAGTTTCCCATTGGTATGTGACTACAGTAATGCAGCACAGGCATAATGAAGAATTGACTTCCTCATATGAGATCTAAAACATGGTGTGCCCATAACTACAGGAAGAATCATTTGGCATCCCTGTCTACAAAATATTTAAGGCTACATTACTTTCCAACTTCATATATTTGGCCTGCGATCATAGAAATTGTAACTCGTAAGAAGAGTTTTGCAGTACCGACATGGTGTTGAATTTGTCATCGCTGGAGAGCCCAATCTGTGATTCAGGTAAGCGACAGTGTTTGTACTGAATCGTCAAAACCAAAAGTTGCAACACAGGGTCTCAGCTTTTTGGATAGCTTGTGCGATACGATACAAAGCAATTATGTCAAAATACATGTTTCCATATTTACAAGATGTAAATACTTAAATTTTAATAAACAGTTTAGAAGTAAAAAAAACAAATGATGCAAAAAAACCTCACGTAATTTGTTGTTGTTTATATATGCAAATGTTTCGTAACTGATCTAAAATGTGAAACATTTTAAAATTCACCGTGTTAATGAAATGATTGCAAATGTGTGTTTTAAATGTTTAATGCTCTTTAACATTTTAATTTGTGAGTAATGACAAGCTGAGCAGTATGTTGCATCATATTGTTTCTGACTTTTGTTCTTTGGTACTGATTAGTCAGGGATTATCTTCCTTTCTAATTTTGGTTACCCAGGTTTAATGACAGTTTGATGTCATGCTAGAGTTGAACATTCATTAAAACTGGACAATCTATATGTGGTTTTTTCAAGCAGCTTAAACTGAACATATAAATTTGCTTCCTTTACATCCTATACTATAGCTATCATCAGAGGTGCAACCCCTTCCCCATGTGATTAGTATTGGGTGTAGGGTAGAGTTAGGACAAGGCCATGGACCCTGTCATGTTCATTTCTCAACTCTGCAGCCATCCGTGCAATGGGGATTAAACTTCTACAGAACATAAGGAGAGACTTACTGGATCAGGCCAAATTCCCATGTAGTCCAGCATCCCATTCTCACAGTGGCCAACCAGATGCCAATGGGAAACCCACAAGAAGGACCTGAGTGCAAAGCACTCTTCCAGCTAGAGATTCCCAGCAGCTGGGATTCAGGAGCATGCTTGCTCCAACATTGGAGGTAGTACACAGCCATTATGGTTAGCATCCTTATTTGTCATATTGTTTTTTCTAATCCCCCTTTAAAGCTATCCAATTTGGTGATCACCACTAGGGATGGAAAAATTGGCCCGTTTTGGTTCTTTCAATTTCTCATTTTTCCCAGTCTTAAATTCAGCTCTTCACATTTCTGCTGCAGTTTGCAGGTCCATATATATGATTTTATATATATATATATATATATATATATATATATATATATATATATATATATGCTTTCGTAGATTTTCACGGGTACAGGAATGCAGGTTTTGGTGTCCTCGGGTGTCTTCCCGTGTAAAAGTTGGGGTGTCTAGGCGACGTTTCGACGAGGTCTCACTCGTCATCTTCAGGCTGGTGCTTTCGGCTTCTTGTTACTGGAACAGAGCGGGATCTCAATGTTTGAGTTCCTATAAATACTGTAGAGGGGGTGTGGTGTCTAGCCTCCAATGTTCTGGGCAGAGAGGAAGTTCCCAGGCTAGTGTGCCTTTTCTTCTTTTGTTCCTTAATTACTTGAGAGATACCTTGAGTGATTTCTTGAGTGATATCCTGAGTACCACTTAGGTGGGTCATTAGGTGTGGATTAGTTGCTAAAGTCTTTGTGTCTTGACCTCTTGAACTTTGTGAAGAGTTTTCCTGAGAAGATGGCTGTATTGCACTTAGTTGTGCTTTGGCTTGGCTTCGTGTATAGGGGCGAGCTGTGGTTTTGTGGCTTGTGTCAGCCAGATCTGTGTAGGGATTGCAGGGGGGTGCAGCATCCGGAGGTGCCACCATGGATTGGCTACTGGATGGTGTCAGTAATTCATCTGTGGAGAGGGTCTGGGTTTGGGTCTGGTGTGGTTGATTGGTGTTGGCGTTCTGTGTGCCTCTGGATCTGGTGTCAGTTTTTGTGGGGAGGGCTAATTTCCAGATGTCTGGCAAGCGGGATGTGTCGTCACGCTTGTTCATGTTGTGAGGGTGTTTCTCTATCTCGATGGCTTCCATGATTATTCTCTTGTGGTGATGTTCCGTGTTAAAGAGCAATTTGGAATCTGCAAAATTAATTTCGTGTCCTGTTTCTTTCATGTGTTGGAAAAGAGAGGAAGTTTTTTCTTCTTTTTTGACGGCATTCTTGTGTTCTGCGATACGTGCATTTATTCGTCTGTTTGTTTGTCCAATGTACGTGGCTGGGCAGACTTTGCAGGGTATTTCATAGATCCCTTGGTTTTCCAACTGGATTTTATCCTTGGGGTTTCTGAGGATATTGGCTATTTTTTGGTTGGTGCAAAAGGCTGTTTTGATATTGTGTTTATGGAGGATTTTGCTAATTTTATCTGTAGTGCCCTTGATATAAGGAAGGAGGGCCATGCCATTGTTTTCTTCTGTGTCTTGGTTTTTGGGGGGTGTTTCCTTTTGGATTAGCTTCGTAATCCTGTTTTGCTGGTATCCATTGGCAATTAACACATTTGAGAGCAAATGTGTTAATTGCAAAATCCTCCATAAACACAATATCAAAACAGCCTTTTGCACCAACCAAAAAATAGCCAATATCCTCAGAAACCCCAAGGATAAAATCCAGTTGGAAAACCAAGGGATCTATGAAATACCCTGCAAAGTCTGCCCAGCCACGTACATTGGACAAACAAACAGACGAATAAATGCACGTATCGCAGAACACAAGAATGCCGTCAAAAAAAAGAAGAAAAAACTTCCTCTCTTTTCCAACACATGAAAGAAACAGGACACGAAATTAATTTTGCAGATTCCAAATTGCTCTTTAACACGGAACATCACCACAAGAGAATAATCATGGAAGCCATCGAGATAGAGAAACACCCTCACAACATGAACAAGCGTGACGACACATCCCGCTTGCCAGACATCTGGAAATTAGCCCTCCCCACAAAAACTGACACCAGATCCAGAGGCACACAGAACGCCAACACCAATCAACCACACCAGACCCAAACCCAGACCCTCTCCACAGATGAATTACTGACACCATCCAGTAGCCAATCCATGGTGGCACCTCCGGATGCTGCACCCCCCTGCAATCCCTACACAGATCTGGCTGACACAAGCCACAAAACCACAGCTCGCCCCTATACACGAAGCCAAGCCAAAGCACAACTAAGTGCAATACAGCCATCTTCTCAGGAAAACTCTTCACAAAGTTCAAGAGGTCAAGACACAAAGACTTTAGCAACTAATCCACACCTAATGACCCACCTAAGTGGTACTCAGGATATCACTCAAGAAATCACTCAAGGTATCTCTCAAGTAATTAAGGAACAAAAGAAGAAAAGGCACACTAGCCTGGGAACTTCCTCTCTGCCCAGAACATTGGAGGCTAGACACCACACCCCCTCTACAGTATTTATAGGAACTCAAACATTGAGATCCCGCTCTGTTCCAGTAACAAGAAGCCGAAAGCACCAGCCTGAAGATGACGAGTGAGACCTCGTCGAAACGTCGCCTAGACACCCCAACTTTTACACGGGAAGACACCCGAGGACACCAAAACATATATATATATATATATATATATATATATATATATATATATGAATGATTTTTTTCAGCATTTCAGTGCAAATTTCTCATAATGTTTTTGCGTGCAGTTTTGACTAATGTACACATTTTTGGAAGCAATTTCTTATAATGCAATTTTGTAGATTATTTTCACCAATGTATTGTTTTATGCACATTTCCCTCTTAATATGTGCATTTTTGTCAACATTCTTGGGTGGGAGAACTGCATTGCAAAATTCAAATTAGAGTGAATTTTGGAGGATGGCTGTGTTTCAGTGCTCATTTTGTTCTGAAAAGTGCAAATCTGATAGATTTGCCTTTAAATGCATACTAAATTTAATTTCTCCCCATCCCCAATCATCACTGCTGAATTCCATGGTTTATGCGCTGTGTTTGTCCTCAATCTTCCAACATTCAGCATCACTGGATTTAGAACCCTGGAGGAGCTTATTCTGAAACATTTTATTATAATAAAAAAGTTTTGAAGTAAATGATTAAAAACTCTGGTTGGAAGCAGCTCTTCAAGCAGATCCTGTATATTTCCAAAGGTAGGTAGCTCGTTACTGAAAACCAAAACAAATGCAATAAAGTATTAATTTAGAAAAAAACATTATCTCCTCCCTTCCCTGGTAGCCTATTAGAGCTGCTTTAAAAGCTTTGACTACAATTCTGCACACAATTAGGCTGCTTAAATCCTGCTTAAATGATATGCAGGATTGTGACCCTTGCTGCATTATATCTTGATTTCTATCTTAAATGTGCTGACGTTTTCCATCGCCGCAGCAATATTCTTAACTCTGATTTCATGTCCAAGCAAAAAACAAAAAACAAAAAAAAACAGAACAGAATGTATTGATTCAGAAAACCCAGATTATTCAGGTCTGAAGTAAACTGTTTATTTTAGTTGCTGGCACCGCTTTCTTCTCTTTTTCTGTATGCTTTGTTTAACATTTGTATCTCCTCTTGATAACCTTCTTTCTCCATGTGTTGCTTTTTACTATTCTGCCTGTGGGCTTCCACAGTGTCCGGGATTGATATGTTAATATCGTTGTTGGGATTGTTTGACGGTATGAAGAGCGAATAGGAAGCCGTTTCCCCTAAATCGCATGAGACAAATCTGTTCTCTTTCCGAGAATAGCGCAAGGATGGAGACCGGACTTGGGTTGATGACTGGCTGATGTTGCTGATGATTGACACTGTATCCATAGCTTCTTCGTTGTCACAAATTTCAAGCACTTCTAAATGGATCTTGACGCTTGTGTCAGCAAATGTGGTTGGAGAATCCTCAGGGTTTGGCTCATGACCCACGCTCTTGGAGCGATACACTTCAATTTTCTTCGATGTGGGCGTTATTTTCTGTCCCTCCGTGCTTACCTCATATGTAGATAAAGAGAGGGTTTTTCCTGTAGGCGCATGGAGAGATACGGTCCCTTGAAATGCACACAAAGGAATTGCTAAGGAGCCACCTGAACGCTGGAAAGAAACAAAATTGTTAATATTTCTTCATGTCACTTCCACAAGTCAACAAGCCATTGTTAACAAACTAATTGTGCTTCACTTATTATATTCATTGCTGAAAACACAGCAAACCAATTATCCCTCGCTTATTTGCATTGCTGAAAATGTACTCTTCGCTTTCTTAGATGCCATGAATTTAATCAACAGTATGAAAACATGTCCCCTTTCTTAAATTTCACGGTTCTTTATTGAGTTATAATACTACAATGCAAGTTCTACAAAAATGGTCTGTGATGTATTTAATAGGGATGTGCATAGATTTAAACTTCCATTCTGTTACTGATTTGCTCTGTGCTTCCTCCTCTACAACCTATACCTCATGTTCTGAGTCACTCTATAAAATGATGTTCTGTGTTCCCCTTTCACTATAATGGGGAATCTTAAAGCTGCTATAACTTTTTTGCCTTTTGGTCAAAGTGGGTGAAATTTGCAGGCACGAGAGTGCCTTTAGAATGGATTAAGCCTGCCAAATTGTATACAGATAGGTCCAGGAACTTTTTATGGGGGAAGTAAAAAGGATTCACTTTCCTCCATGATCCCAAAGGAGGGCAAGTGGAGTGTATTCTGATGTCTACATTTTTTAAACTTCACAGTTTCACACTGGCTTTTCCAGTACTTGCTCATTTCTTCTGACAGCCTCAAGCTATATGTCCTATCTAGAATGCTACCTGTAGAATTCTAAATAGTTCTGGGTTGGTTGGTTTTCTTAAATTAAAGCAGAGCCATGTAGGAATTGGGGTTGGGTGTTTTGTTTTTAACTCTTTAAATAGAGCATTTAACTTTTTTAAAAATAATCTGCTACTGTGGTTTAAATACAGAGCTCTTCATTGTTGTGCTGGAAACATTTTGGACACCCTCGCTTGTTTCAAATCACACAGACCTAGAGAAACATAGATATATAGCGGGGCAATGAGCTATAAGACATAGAAAAGAAAAGGAAGTTCTAATCCAACTTTGATTGGTATTCATATCTCTCTTTGACGTGGGAGGGGGGAAGACTCTTAAATCAACAGATCTGCTGCATTATTTGGCTGAAGCCCCAATATTTAACTCTTCTACAACTGACTTAACCCATCCTCATAAAACTGCCTCCCTCCTATGTGACCTTCCATCTTCATAACATCCCAACCCCAGAAAGCGCAAGCCATGTAAGATGCAATTAACAAAATTTGTAAAGAAATGAAAGCGAGGGGAGTACAAGAGAAATAGTGAATGGCAGTTAATAAAATCAAATTAAATCAAGTAAGCATATTAAACATGAAAAGGCTACCTAAATAGACAGACTTTTAAAGCATCCTTGGTTGCTATGGGTGACTCAAAGAGGTGGGTTACTTACGCAGTGAATGTTGGCTGTGGTTGTGAAAATGACATCTGTATTTTGGGTGGGGCAGTACTCTGGGAATGGGGGAATTGTGTGAAGAGCCTGTTTGCATGCTATTGGTCCCTTGGCCCATCACTCAAGCTTGATATCACCTCCTCTAGTTCCTTGCAAGTATTTATGGTGGGGCAGCCAGAGGCAGAACCCCTGCAACACCCATAGTTCAGTGCTAAATGAAGGATGTGCCAGAAGACTTAGGACAGCCTTTGGACAACCTAACACTGAAGTAGCCAAGTGGAATGCAATTTGCTGCTTCCAATGTACACAACATCAAATGATAAACATTTTTAGTTGGATTCTGTTCTGAAGTACAATCTATTATATTGTCCTTTGATTGTATATTTCTCTTTTCATATGTATTGATGTTCTTCATGGCTCTGGGGTCCTTTGGACCAAAGAGCAGTACGTATATAAATAAACCACACCATACTACACCACACCCCAGGGTACTGGAAGCTGGAGTCAGAATCTCAGTTGTGGCTCAACAGGGCTACATTAGTTACTATTCATATTACAAAACTGGGAAGTAACCAAAACTCCATCAGTAAACAATTGGACTCTCAATATGCTGACTTTGATGGCACATGAAAAAAATATTTGATTACATGGACTTACAAAAAGAGGCCAATTCACAGCAGTGTGACAAG
Organism: Podarcis gaigeae; assembly: GCF_964106915.1. Lineage (NCBI taxonomy): Eukaryota > Metazoa > Chordata > Lepidosauria > Squamata > Lacertidae > Podarcis > Podarcis gaigeae. The sequence continues at coordinate 78,875,470 of NC_139681.1, forward strand.
AATTTCACATTCTTCCGAGGTGGATGTGAAAATGAAGGTGCTTTTTCTAAAGGCATATTGCAGGAACCTATACATTAAGCATCAACATTAAAACAAGGGGAAGTGATAGAACATATGGTTCGACTTAATGCAGGGATGGTGGACTTTCTCAGCCGGGATTTCTCGCATTGCATTCTGGGAAACTTTCCAGCAGTCACATGTCAGTGGTGGGCACTGGTGAGGGCTGTTGGCCTGAGGAGAGGAACAGTGGTCTTGGGAGTGACAAGAAACGGAGAGAAATGCCCAAGAGTCCACATTTGGCTCCAGGCCTGATTTTCCTTATTCCTGTCTCAATAGATTATTCTTTTTTTTATGTATATATTTTATTTTATAACACAAATAAACAACACAAACAGAAAAACAAACAATACAAACAAAGTCTTGTCTTATCCTTATTTTTTCTAAACATTGTTAGGTGGGCTTCCCCAAGTCCCCCCTATCTGATTTTCATTTTACCTCATCTTTAACAGTTTACATATATCATAATTTCTAACCATTTCTTTTATCACGCTTACTTTAACCATAAAAATCTTCACATTTTGTCAGTTACAAATAATACTATTTTAAAATACACTATCTTCTACTTCTAACCCTACAGCCTATATCCACTTCCAAAACTATTCTAAGATTTAAATATTAACATATTTTTTTCAAATATTCCTTAAACCACTTCCAATCTTCTTCCACCGTCTCCTCTCTGGTCTCGGAGTCTCCCAGTCAAGGACATTCCCTAACATACCTTTATCATGCTAGCCTATATCCCAAGACTGGCCCCTGCTCCCTACCCCCACTTTCAATAAGTGTGGGAAAGCTTGGAAAATGGATTTGCCTGTAAAAGTCAGGAAAGGGTGTCTCATTTCACAATGCAGATTGTCAAGCCAGGTGGTGAAGGAGTTTCACAATTTACTTCCAAATCATCTGTATGAGGCTCATGTACACTGCAATGCTCTAGGCAGCTGCCTAGTGTTACCTAGTGGCTGCTTTGCGCAGCTGTCAGAGCTCTGGCTGTAAACATCTGGGGGATGCTTTGCGCTCAAGGCTCAGACTGCATTAATGTGCACAGCCTGGAGTTTCAGTCTGAAATCTACTTAGTATATCTGAAGCATCCAGAAAACTGAGATGAATGAAGGCTGATTGTTCTAACACCGATCAAGTCCAAAAAGTGATTATGGTTTGAGGCGTGTCTAATTAAATTTCTGGAAGACAGGACTGTATCTCACAGGCCATGCAAGAATTCTTGGTATTGTTCCAGGAGAATGAATTCTTGCTGAATAGAATGGGAACTTGTAATCACTATGGATCTGTTTTTTCTCTTGTACATTTCAAAAAATAAGAGATGCAGGATATCTTTGAAAGTACTACCTTGTCTCTTTCCATTGCTTTGCTTCCCTCTTCCTTCCTCCCCTCTTTCCATGGTTTCCCAAAATGTAAAATTTATCAAGAAAGCCAGGGGTAGGCAATATGGTGCCTTCCAGATGTTATTACAGAATCACAGAGTTGGGAGGGGCCTCCAGGGTCATCTACCCTCTGCAATGCAGGACTCTCCACTAAAGCATCCATGAGAGATGACCATCCAACCTAAGAACCTAAAGTAAAACTTAAGTCTTCAAAAGTATACAGTTTCTTTAGAATATAATTTTTACACCACGTTTGCACTGATTTTAGCTCAAGGTAGTACGAGACCAACTTGATGATGACCGCTAACTTAGATGGCATTCAAAGATGATTTGTTTGTGAGGATGAGGCTACTAGCCATGATGGCTATTCTCTGCTTCCACAATGAGAGGTATTAATGTTTCTGAATACCAGTTGCTGTAAAGTGCAGGAGTAGAGAGTGCTCTTGTTCTCAGGTCCTGCAGGTTGGCCGTTGTGAGAACAGGCTACTGGTTTAGATGATCCAGAAAGTTTCCAGGTGGAAACTTACATTAATAATATCCACTTAATGAACATAGAATCATAGAATTGTAGGGCTAGAAGAGACCCCAAGGGTCCTCTGCTCTAACCGCTGTGGCCTTGTTCCTTGAGGCTAGGGCTCACTCAGGAAGAAAGGCATACAGGCAGATGTAAAAAGCTTCCTTGCCTTTTCTCTTTTTCAGAATTTGATGAGATATTGATGTGAGGGATGGCTTGCTTCTCAACAGAACGCTCTTACTGAACCGACTCTGGCTAGGTTTCCCCAGCCTCTTGGGACAACTGAGAATCTCCACACATTGCTTTAGGAAGCTTTGCTGTATTTTCTCTCGACTTGCCACCTCTTCTTCTGACTGCTGCGAGTGACTTATTTCAAGAGGCTCTGCTACGCACATCAAACTCATTTAGGTATACAACAATTTGAAGGAAACAAGATCGACTGTGCATTGTGCCCCCTTAGATGAGCTTTGCTGCCGCTGCTGATAAATACCGGTTGAGACAAATAAGCCACAGTGCAGCTTACCAGATTGCCGGCAAAGACGTCAGAAAATGACACACTCTCAGTTGATGTATAGACCTAGAGACTGAAGTCGTTCGCTCCTCGCACTGTATTGGTGTGCTATATTCATTTGCTCAGACATAGCAACATTTGCTGCAAATACTCTTCCGGTGTGAAGATTGCCTTCTATAATAAGGTTCCTACATTTCCTGGGAGGATAGGGAACTGCTGTGCCTTTAAGAACTGCACTGAAAGGAAAATTCCATCAGGCACAGCTTTTCTCTCCTATAATAAACTTTATCTGTCTGCCCTAAAGCTACCTACATTTAGTTTCCTGCAATTCTTAGAGGTTCGTCTTCCAGGATCATTTTCAATACACTTGTAAAAGGGGACACTACGAGAAGCATTTTCAAGGGTGACATAGCACACCAATAACAGGATAGGCATTATGCAAACAAATTATCCATTTCCATAGCTGAAAACCCCATGCAAAGGTCAAAGGATGTAAATTTAGCTTTTATGTCTTGTCTTGGAATGTTTCTGGTTTTCCTTTTAATATGAAAACAAAAAAAAATTCCTTCCAGTAGCACCTTAAAGACCAACTAAGTCAGTTCTTGGTATGAGTTTTCGTGTGCATGCACACTTCTTCAGATATCTGAAGAAGTGTGCATGCACACGAAAGCTCATACCAAGAACTGACTTAGTTGGTCTTTAAGGTGCTACTGGAAGGAATTTTTTTTCTTTTGACTATGGCAGACCAACACGGCTACCTATCTGTAACTTTTAATGTGAATTTGCTTCCAGATGTAAATGTGGACATTGTTCTGCCCGATCACTGGTTTCCATACAATCTGGGGCAGCCTCTTGTATTCCTGCTCCTCCAGAAGGAGATCCAGATTTATTATAGGCTTTTTAGAAAAGAAAGCAATTATGCTCTGTGTGCCTCTGTGTGTACGCACTGGCGCTTTTTAGAGACTTGGAATACTATTTATTGCAAAGGAGGAGAGGGAACAGGAAGCATTTTGCATGCATTCTAAAAATAACGTTGTAGCTTACATTCCTTTGAAATTATTTGGAGGACAAACACGATGCAGTTTATAACTGGTTTTGTCTTAGTATTTCCCTTGTGGAAATAGGCTTGTTAGATTTTTAGTAAGCTAATTGTTAATAATCCATAAACATCTCTTATATCGATCCACAATCCCTCAGTTCCTCCCAGATTGACATCTTGTTATCTACTTTTAGTTACTTCTCCTACTCTGCATACTCTTATCTCAGTAGTCCTTCTCACATGATAGAGCCACATTTAGTGTGTGCATGGTCCTTTCCCACATCCCACATATTCAGTATAAAGTCTGAATATAAATACAGAAAATACAGAACCTGTATGAGTACAACTGCATAGACAATCAAGGATCTTCAAGATATTTCTCAAAAGCCACTGCTTTCAAGACAGGGCCACAAAACATCAAAGGAATCACCTGGGATAAATCTCAGGTGATTCTTTGGACATGCATACATACACACGTACACAAACATATAAAACTGCCCTCTTTCTGGGAGAGATTTATTAATATCTTGAGTGAGATAAGAATGTTTGTAAACCTTGAAGGGTTTCACTGCTGAAATTCCATGGGCTCTCTCCAACCAAGTTATACTCAGAGTAAGGTAAAGGTAAAGGGACCCCTGCCCATTAGGTCCAGCTGCGGACTCTGGGGTTGCGGCGCTCATCTCGCTTTATTGGCTGAGGGAGCTGGCTTACAGCTTCCGGGTCATGTGGCCAGCATAACTAAGCTGCTTCTGGTGAACCAGAGCAGCGCATGGAAATGCCGTTTCCCTTTCCACAGGAGCAGTACCTATTTATCTACTTGCACTTTGACGTGCTTTTGAACTGCTAGGTTGGCAGGAGCTGGGACCGAGCAACGGGAGCTTACCCCGTCACAGGGATTCGAACCGCCAACCTTCTGAATGGCAAGTCCTAGGCTCTGTGGTTTAACCCACAGCGCACCTGCGACCCTATACTCAGAGTAGACCTACTGAAATGTATGTACCTAAATTAGCCATGTCCATGCATTTCACTGGGACGCAGGTGGCGCTGTGGGTTAAAGCCTCAGCTCCTAGGACTTGCCGATCGAAAGGTCGGCGGTTCGAATCCCTGCGGCGGGGTGCGCTCCTGCTGCTTGGTCCCAGCGCCTGCCAACCTAGCAGTTCGAAAGCACCTCCGGGTGCAAGTAGATAAATAGGGACCGCTTACCAGCGGGAAGGTAAACGGCGTTTCCGTGTGTGGCTCTGGCTCGCCAGAGCAGCGATGTCACGCTGGCCACGTGACCCGGAAGTGTCTCCGGACAGCGCTGGCCCCTGGCCTCTTAAGTGAGATGGGCGCACAACCCCAGAGTCTGTCAAGACTGGCCCGTACGAGCAGGGGTACCTTTACCTTTTATGCATTTCACTGGCTCTACTTTGAATCTGAAGTGGTTGCATACAACCCCATGTTCTCAATACTTGTGCAGAAAAAACAATAACCTCTGGTGCCTGCTGCTGTCGCAGCAGCAGTAGCAGCAGCTGGGTAGACCTACAAGCCTCCTCTTGTCACATACCCATCCCTCCAGCAGCCATTTCAATTCAAGTGATTCTCTGTTTCAGACAAGAACATGTATTCTAGCCACAAAAACTGCTCTAGTAGGCAAATAACGTCTTCTTAAGCCACGGCACATGTGAAAGTTACAGTTATCAGGTGAGGAGGATAGCACACCAGGCTGCTATAGAATACCTGAGATGAAAACCAAGAGACTCAACATGACATCCACCCATTAGTAAAGACATCAGGAAAACTCCACAAGTTGCATTGTTTTGTAATAAGATTTGGAATAGATAGCCATTGTAAGTTTATGACTGCATGAAAACCTGACCTGATAAGAACATAAGAGCCCAAGGAGGCATCTAGCATCCTTTTCTCACAGTGGCCAACCAGGTGCCTATGGAAGCCTGCAGGCTGAATCTGAGTGCAACATCATCCTGTCTACCTGATATCCCCAGCAACCAGCATTCAGAAGCATACTGAGTGGCAGTGGAGCTAGAACGTAGCCATTGTGGCTGGTAGTCATTGATAGCCTAATATCATCCATGAATTTGTCTAACCCTCTTTTAAAACCATCCAATCTGGTGGCCATCAAAACATCATGTGGGAGTGAGTTCCATAGTTCAACTATAATATGGACATGAGAAACCTTTCCTATTTGCTCTGGCTCTTTGAAAATGTAGATATTTTATCCTGCTCTTAGTTTGCTGGCTGTTTATTTTGCCTTGTTGTATTTTGTTATGTTTCTTTCTTCTGAGAGTTGTATACTGCCCTAGGATCTTTTGTTGAAGGTGGTTCAGAGGTATTCTAAACAGAAATTAGAAAAACTGATGAGTACAGTTTTATGTCTCAGTTTAATCTTTGAGCTGAATGCATTTGCAAAGATATATTTTAAATTAAAATGGAATTTTGTCCCTGAAAATGTTGAGATTATAACTTGTGTATTCCCCCCCCCAACCCTTCATGCAAAGTATTTATTTCTAACCTCGAAATACTGAACTCAACTGATTGAGGGCCAGTTCACTTAATCTGTTATGATGACCTTTGAAACATCAACGCCTACCCATGCTGTGCTTTCTGAGTTAATGGAGGATTATCTTGACTGTCTGAAACTCATATTGCTTCCCTGTCATTGTTTCCCAGCACTATTCTACTTTTCCTGCTTTCGCTTTTAGAACGCTTATGTATTCCGTACTGAGAACAAGGTCAGACAACAGGCCGTAACATTCATCCTTCAACATCAAGTGAAATAAGCAATTTAAATGGTGACAACGATAAGTGTTTTGTTATGGATTGTACCACAAAGGAAAATTTATAATGGGTGCTACTAAACTGCTTTGCTTAGGCTCCTATTTGTCATAGAAAATAGGGAGCAGGAATTACGGATTTTCTGTAATTGGCTTAGAGGAAAACCATTTGCATGAAAACTCAGCAGTCTGTCTCTTGAGTTCAGTTGGGTTTGCTCCCAAGTAAGTATGTATAGCAGTGGTTTTCAACCAGTGTGTGTGGCACCCTGGGGTGCCTTGAATGATGGTCAGGGGTGCTGCGGGCAACACTGGCCTCTGTCCCTCTTTCCTTTCCTCCCTCCTCTGATGCCCCTCTCTTGTCTCTGCCTCCCGAAGGCTTGCGTAGCTATTTATTGCAGCAGTCCCGGCTATAAGCTCTGCAGGCGAATGGGGCCTCTGAAAGGCAGGGCAGCTCAGAGACCAGGGACAGCAGCAGCTGCTGCCCAGAGGACTCCCAAGGGGAGGGGAGGGGAGAGGAGGCTGAGGGAACCCTCCACAAAGGAGGGTGTTTGAAAAAGGGTGAGAGGCTGCCAGCTCTGCAGCCCCACAGGGTTCCTGAGCCCCACAGGGGTGACACAGAAAGAATGTAGTTGGTCAAGGAAGCTGTGGACTCTAAAAAGGTCCCAAACTTCTCATGTATAAGATTGCTTTTGAGAAGAAAGTGGTCTATGGCTACAGTCCTATATACTCTTACCTAGGAGTTAGTTCCATGGATCTCAGGAGAATTTATTTATGAGAAGACATGTGTAGAATTTCATTGTAGCAGTGAGCATAGCAGGGGACTGGTTGTTCTTGATTAAAATAGAATGAAATATATGGCCTGCAGCCAATTTTTTTTCCAACCCTCAGGTTCCCCTTCCACCCATTAGCCATTCAGTGAGAGGGAAAGGGGTTTTAGTATCATGGAAAGCATGCAATGGCAGCTATGTGCTCTGCAAAAATGAATAAATAATTTTTAAAATAATAATAATAAGCAATGTGGAAAATGTCTCAGCAGAGAAGTAGATATGTGTTTCTTGAAAAAAAATCAAAAAGTGTCCATACATTTTTCTGGCAATTCAGTTGTACAGTGGTACCTCGGGTTACAAACACCTCGGGTTACAAACACTTTGGGTTACAGACTCCACTAACCCAGAAGTAGTACCTCGAGTTAAGAACTTTGCCAAAGGATGAGAACAGAAATTGTGCGGCGGCGGCAGCAGGAGGCCCTATTAGCTAAAGTGGTACCTCAGGTTAAGAACGGTTTCAGGTTAAGAACGGACCTCTGGAACGAATTACTAAGTTTGTAACCAGAGGTACCACTGTACATGCTTCTAGGATTACTGAGGGTTTGAGCATTTAGAAAAGATAAAGGTGTTGAAGAGCTTTTTAAAAACTGAGTTTATAGATAATATAAACAGTCTATAGAGAAAAGTGAAGACAAGGCTGTAGCTTTAGCTTGTACACACAGTACACACAGGTGCACATACAACTTTGCATGGCTCACTAAATCACATAGCTCTTTTGTTTGCTCCTTTGAACATACCCGGGTGCCAGAATGATCCTAAGTTTGCCTACAATTGATAGAGGAAACTCAGAGAAAAACTAGCTAGGAGTATGTGCTGATCCATGTCTGCTCCAATGGATTTAATGAAAATCGAAGATGGAAAGAAAATCAGAGTTTGTGTGTGTGTGTATGTGTGTGTGTGTGTGTTTGTGTGTCAGTTTGTCACTGGTGCTCATTACAGTACTGTGACCCCCAAACAACTTTCTACTGGTGTAATGTGGCACTCAGCCTGAAAAAGGTTCTTTGCCTCTGCTACAACTATTTAAGGTATGTTCTTGTGTAACTTTGATCACACAAAGGGCCTAAGCAAGATTAGAGCCATGGTCCTTCAAGGCCAGATACCACAATCGATTGATCAGCCTTAGAGGTCTAATGTCACTCATCTCTCTTAGTTAGTTACATGCTGCCTCTAGATCCCAGTGGGATCTCACTGCCTGAGACAGTCGCCTCAGGCTGCCTGGCTTCACCTGCCTTCAATTCCTGCATCATCCTGTACATTCTTTCCCATGGTGTTGATCTGACTCCCCAAACAAATCCATTTCAGTAGCCACAAACAGCCTTGATATGAAAACAGCTAAACCCACGGGGGCCAGCCTTTGACTCCTTGGAGACACTCCTGTCATAAACATCCTGTGAATATTGGGAACAATTGGATAGGTGCTTTCTGTTTCCAGATGACTGCCTCACTCAACAATGGATATAGCTAAAAATCTCACACAGCCCCTTGAGGACACTTTGGATAAATGAGGCTATATTCATGTTTTGAGTGCAGCTTGAGAATGGTCCAACGGCTTCCGGTGCAATGCCATTGCTGAAGCTAAACTGCTATAGTCAGTGCCTGTGTGACAGAACTTTTTGGAATCATGTGCACTCTGTCAGGGATCTCTTTTTTGTACTCCACAAAAGTTTATGCCATTATACATGTGTTAGTCATTAGGATACCACAATACTTTTTTTGTGCTACCTAATTTCATGAGTTCCTTTTTGGTGGAAGAAGGCGGGAATCTTTTAAGAACTGCACCAGGTCCCCCGATCTCCTTGCCCCTCTGTGTTAGAAGACCAGAGTGCTTGCAGCAGATAAGGAATCAACAAACTCATTTCAAACAATGGTTCCTTCATATAGGCTTGTATCTTCACCTTGCAAAAGCTCTTCGTCTCCCCACCACGAGCTGCATTTGCAGCCTGGAGAAGATTCTCTCTCCCTTTTCACCTCGCTCAGATGTCTGGATTTTCATTTCAGAAAAATCAGTTCAGTGATTTACATGTGCCTGCAGTGATACACCCCCCTCAAGGCTTGCTCTCTGTTTTCTTTTGCATTCCAATAAGTGTCTGTCTCTGTGTGTTTTGCAGAAGTGGAACTAATCACTGATTCTCACTGTGAAGTCATTAAGGCTTTGAAAGCTGAGACGGGAGGTCTCATTAATTTTCTAGGATTCAACACCGGATAGCTCTATGTCATTGTAAGAGGACATCCTGGAGTGAAAAGGAATTCCAAGTCTGTAGTTTTGTTGCTGCAGTGTGGGCAGTTCACGTAACATGCCCATGATGCTGTTTATTAAAAAGATTTTCATTTCAGTAACCCACTTGGCACAGACACCATTTGGCACAGATATCGCATAGCAGTTCTATTGTTTGGGTGCTGCTGTTGATCAGAGCAAAAGACTACAAGGAAGCAAGATACAAGATGTGTGCTTGTTGAGGGGGTTTGCAAAGATCCAGTGCTCTTGCTCAGAAACAACTAAGTAACTTCTTATTTCTTGGAGTCTTCTTTACTCTCCAGGCTAGTCTAGAGATTAGAATAACCGGACAGCCTAGCTTCACAGCATGCACATCACATGTATAGACAATATTCATCCAAATGTTAGAAGATAATTAAGAAATTATCTTAAGGGCAAAGGAAGCCACCTTCTATTGAAAAAGACTAATGGTCCATCTAGCTCAGTATCTATAGAATCATAGAACTGTATAGTTGGAAGGGACCCCTGAGGAATCGCAACTAGATCATATATGACTGATTGCCACCCAACCTCTGCTTAGAAACATCAAAGGAAGGAGAGTCCACCACCTCTCATGGGAGTCTGTTCCACTGTCAGAAAGTTCTTCCTGGTGTTTAGAGAATCTCCCTTATGGATAAGGCCTTTCCTATTCCGGAATGTATGTGAACTATCAGTCTATACAGTAACGTGTCTGAAATTAGAACCCTGACACTAGTGATTCTACTGGACCTCTCAGCAGCTTTACATTCTGTCAGCATTGTTGATATTCTGGAGCACTTCACCAGAATGGCCTGGGAGGAATGTTCTACATTTAAGCATATCTAGTTGTTCTGGAAGGCTGCCCCACCCCAGTGTCCTACGAGGTCCCACAATGATCCATCTTGTCTCCCAGATGGGCAGCTGCACAGTTTTTAAAAACATGCTTTTGTGTTGTAATGCTACTTATCGTTTGAGTTTTTCCATGAAAACTTATTGATTTATATGTTTAACAAGACATTTTTAATCATCTGTGCTTGGTTTTCTCGGGATCCCATTGGGATAGAAATGGCAGGTTATTAAGTTCTATAATTTGCAATGGCCTGTGGTTACAAGCAATAAATATTTATGGGGGGGGTGGATTAAGCCCTCTAAAACCAACAGATAAATTACATTCAGAAATGATCTGAAACACGCTTTGTTTGCTTTTCCTTACAGATTAAACTGTGAGTACAATGTGATAGGACTGTGAAGCTGCAAACGTATATGCATTTACCTATAAGTAAGTCCCACAGATGTTAGTGGAGCTTACTTCTGAGTAGAGATATATAGGATTGTGCTGAGCCATTTTAATAACAAACTAGTTACAATGCAAGTAGAGATGAAAATTATTAAACCATGAGCATGTTTTTTGCTCTTTTATTCATGTGTGACAACCGGAGTTGTGCTGAAATCTCTCCTCCAGTTTCTTGAAAGTTTGCTTCCTCTGAGAATTGAGGATTCTATTTTTCATCTGCAGGGAACTTTAGAATTTCTGGGGGAGCAGGGTTTTGAACTTGCCTTATCATGGCAAGGTCGTGAGAGGGAAAGTGTGTTTCTTTTCATTAAACATTTCTCTAGTGCTCTGCAGTAACGCTTCCTGACTGAAAAAAAGTCCTATGGGAGGAATTGCCTCGTGACAGCTTCTCCTGGGCTTTGACTGAAGTGTGGGCACTAGGAAAGGTTGCAAAGTGTAGACCCCTGGAGATATGAGGCAGCACTCACATTCTTCCAAAATCTGCTCCAGAGAATCAGGATAAGTATGTGCCTCAAATACTTTTGTGTATGTACTTCCTTGCCTTGTAGGGGGTGGACACATTACTCTTGCTGGACTGTGAGCGTTAAAAGAGAACCATAGGGTTGCCTCCAATTCCAGTGCCAGCACAGACCCATTGGAAATAATGGCCACAGCTAACTTAGGTCCATTCATTCCAGTGAGTCTGCTCTGAGTAAAACTAGCACTGGCTAAAACCCATAGTGCTGGAGTTATCTAAGAGTGCCCACCATCACCATTGTCAAAGCAATGATTCTTCAACATCAACTTCATTGGACTGGTCATGTTGTTTGGCTGTGTGATGGCCTGGGAATCTGATTCAGAGGCTGAACCGGAGGAATCCCAGCCTGCACAGGAGTCCCCGCCTCCAGGGCCAGCTGAACTGGGGCAGGGCCTTGATTCTGAAGCACCTGCACCTGTGCCAGATCCTCAGGAGCAGGCACCAGGTGAATCCACTCTGGATCCGGAGGTGGTTGAGGACTCAGTGCCTACAGGTGAGTCTCCCCCTGGGTCCAGTAACCCTTCAGCCTCTCCTGAACTGCAGAGGCTCAGGGCAGAGAGGCGAAGGGAACTGGTTTCTCCCAGGAGGAGTGCTCGCCTTAAGGCCAGGAGAGGCGGGTCTCCTGGGGGCCGGGACAGCCCCTGGCCTCAGAGAAGATAAAGGCCAGTCAGCCCGGTCCCAGGTTGCAGGAGCAATGTCGTTGAAGAGCTGTTTTGGCCAGCATCCAGTCCTGTTCCCCCAGAGTTCCTGTCCTTGCTCGGCTGCTCGCTATGGACCCCGCTTCGCCCGAGGAGGACTGTCTGCCGACCCTCAACTCAGGTCCTGGACCTCGCCCCACGGTAACCTCCCCCCTGGACCAGCACAGGCTGCCTGATTATTGTCTTCCAAAGCAACCACTTTATTCCAAACTTGAAAATGGAAAGCATCATGCCAGTGGTCAACAAAAGAGCTTTAAAGTCTTTCTCAAGGCAAATCTAAAAAAATGTAGTATAAACACCGACAACTGGGAAACACTGGCCTGCGAGTGCTACAATTCAAGAACAAAGGTGTTATGGGCTTTGAAGACGCTTGAACTCAGGATGAAAGGGAGAAACGTGCTAAGAGGAAGGCACATTTGGCAAACCCTCACCATGATCAACTCCCACCCAGAAACCTACAGTATGTCCCCACTGTGGAAGGACGTGTGCATCCAAATTGGGCTCCGCAGTCCCTTCTGGACCCACTGTTAAAACCGTGTTTATGGAAGACAATCTTACTCGTCTACAAGTGATCACCAAAGAAGAACAACCCATAGTGCTGGAGTTATCTAAGAATGCCCACCATCAACACTGCACAGTCAGCAGGTGGGAGAGCCACAAAACAGGTGGCTGGCATGAAAACACAGCCTTCACTCTTAATCGACATCTGGCCGGTCAGAACTCTCTTTCTAGGTAGAGGGAACAGAGATAGCCGCTGGGCCAACACAGGTAGAAGTACCCTGACAACAGCAACATTGATGGGGAAACCATTAAAAAAAAAGAATTTGTGTTTGTGTATGGCAAGGTTCAGTTACTATTTCCATGCATAGGGAGGATTTAGGCTATTTGTGAGTCTGTGGCTGTTTCTGTTGTCTGTTTCCAGTAAAATGATCAGGTTCGAGCATTTTGAAACTGCGCCCCTATCCTTGATTTGTGCATGGGAAAGGTGTTATTAGCTTAGCTGTGGAGAACAGAGAAGGATGGGTAGGGGCAATCAAGGTGTCATGGGCGAGGGGGGGGAGGATATGGCATTTGGGAAGCATGCCAAGTATAAGGTTACCAGATTTTTTTTCAACGAATCCGGGGACACTTTTCAACTTCAATGGATTTTGTATGGGGACTGATTTGTAAATCTGGGGACTGTCCCCGGGAAACGGGGACGTCTGGTAACCTTAGCCAAGTAAGGGGAAAGGTGGCTATACTGATCTCCCCCACCCACTAGCCACTGGATCTGCTAGTGCTGCTTTTAAACACCAGATCAGTTTGCAATAAGATCTTCCTCATCTACAATTTGATAATGGATGAGGAAGTTGACTTGCCATGTATGTTTGAGACCTGGATAGAAATACTCTCTCCTAGCTGTACCCACTTGAGTACTCAGATCAGAACCAGAGTAGGCTCACTGGCTATGAATGGAGTTTGCTGTACTCTCTACAGACCACCTGTCTGAGTGAGTAGAAATGTGGAGTGTTTGTATAGTGTGTGTAGGGACAGATTTGGAATTCTGCTGGTGGAGAAGATCCACTGTCCAGCAGTTCCTCTACTTGAGCTGACAAAGAGTTGGCACGAGAGTTGGTTTTGAGGACCGCCCAGGATGCTAATTCTCTGGGATATCTATGCTGAGAATCTGGGGCAGCTCAGGACTTCGTGACTGTCCTGACAAACATGGGGCTGTCACAACAAGGCTGTCCCAACAACACACACTGGATTTGGGTTTCTCTCCTAGGCAGGAAGAAGGTGATCTGAAGGCAGAATATGTTACAAGTATTCTCTTGTCGTGTTTAGAGTGCTGTTGAGATTGAGACTTACACTAGCCTTTTCCCTTTGCAAGGCCTCCTATTAAAATGGACTGCCCCCCCCAGCCTCCTACGAATGCTGATGGATTTTAGAAGAAGATTTTATCACTCATATGACTGGTGCTCCTGCTGAAGCCCTGTTTGATTTGAGGAATGCAGATGTGGCCTGGATAGCTGACAAAATTGCCCCCAAGCATCGTATCCCAATTTGGAGAGCCCCAGGGGCCCCATGATACACTCTAGAACTCAAAACTGACATTTTCATTTGTCATCATTTCATATCTGCGTTGTAAAAAAAAAAGCTGAGCCAACATTATAAGGAGATACTTATCAGAACAGTGTCAAAACCAATTCATTGCATAAAGAAAGCTAGTGCAACATAGTGGTTGAAGGCAATATACTTCTGAATGCCAACTGCTGGAAAGTGTGGGTTAAAAAAAATGTGGGAGGGGATGCTGGAATAGGGAGAGCTATTTGGACTATTGATCCCATAACAATTTATAAATCTGGCTGGCTTGAACAGTCCTGTTACCAAGTGAGGCTATAGTGCAACCTTTTGCTGCAAGTCTTACTTATGGAGATATAAATACTGACCTACCTTATAGGCTCGTTGTAAGGATAACAACAATACCAAGTCATGTGGTATTTGAAGGCTTAGCCAAGTGTTATTATGAAATCAGTCCAAGGCTCTCTTTCACATGCAGACTGGAAAAGGAACCCTCCTTTGGACACAGCAGGGCATTCTTAATTTCTGTGCTGCATTGAAAATAACTATTTAAAACCGCCCCTAATATGTGCTATCAATGCACTTTTGACTCTAGCATTTAGAAGCAGAGCAGCTTTTGTGCATGTCACTGAAGAACAAGTCTCTCGCTTCGCTCCATATCACTAACAAGCGTTTGCTCAAAAGTTGGAAACAGAAAGCTCTTAGGAATTGGCAGTAAGGGAAACATCATATTCTTGGGAATTTACTGCAGTAATAAAACAGTGATTAATAATACTGAAATACTTGGTTCATCCGTCTTGCCATAGCCCTAGGGTACAGCAGTCAGTTCTGCTTTTGGCACTTGCAAGATTCCCACCCTCCCCCCATCTCCCCAGTTTGTTCAAAAGATCAAATGTCATACTTGTGGCAGGCAGTCTGGCAGCTACTACTGGATGCAGGAAGCAAATGGACCTTGTGGATAGAAGCCCTGAACTTTAGAACTTGCTGAGCATGAGGGCATGACAACAGGGCTCTGGGCGACAGTTTGGAAAATGTCAAGTGTTCATGCCAGGGGAATAGGGAAGGCTGGTAAGCAGGCAGAAAAAAAACTTTGTCTAGGAAAGGATAACCCTCACTTCTAGGGCAGAAGAGGCTAGCCACACACACCAGTTTGTGTTGTTGTTTATTGCATTTATATACCATCTTTTCTTACAAGAAGCTCAAGGTGTGGCATGCATGGTCCTTCCCCTCATTTAATCCCCACAATGACCCTGTGAGGTAGGTTAGGCTGAGAGGCAGTAAGTGGCCCAAAGGTCACCCAGTGAGCTCCATGGTCAAGTGGGGATTTGAGCCCTGGGCTCTCAGGTCCTAGTCCAACATCCTAACCACTACATGTGCTCTCAGACCTATCTTGGCACCAACTGGTTGTAGAAGCCAAGGAGCTAAGGTTAACAACAACAACAACAACAACAACAACAACAACAACAACAACAACAATAATTTATTCATACCCTGCCATCTGGGTGGTTCCCAACAGAATATTAAAAACATGATAGAACATCAAACATTAAAAACTTCCCTAAACAGGGTTGCCTTCAGATGCCTTCTAAAAATCAGATAGTTGCTTATTTCCTTCATATTTGATGGGAGGGTGTTCCACAGGGTGGGCGCCACTACCGAGAAGGCCCTCTGTCTGGTTCCCTGTAATCTCACTTCGCACAGTGAGGGAACTGCCCGAAGGCCCTCCGCACTGGACCTCAGTGTCCAAGCTGAACGATGGGGGTGGAGGCGCACCTTTAGGTACACTGGGCCGAGGCCGTTGGGCATTCTTGCTGCTGCTAATTTATATCCCTCCCTTCTTCCCAATGAAACAATAAACACATGATTGAAACTATTCTAATACAGCTGCAGACTGGGAAAGATCTCAAGTTAAAAGGCTTGTTGTTGCAAAACATCTGGTGACTCCTATTGATATAGTCACACAGGGGTATTAAACCCCAAACACCACAACCTGCCTTCTAGTTTTGACATCACACATTGGGCATAAAGACCTAAGAGAGCAGGCCAAAGGCACAGCTCATCCAGCAGCCTTTTCTCACAATGGCCAACAAGATGTACAAGTATAACCCAAGAACATCAACAATCTTCCCACTGATGCGTCCCAGTCATTTATTCATATGAAGCTGTCATAGGCCATATTCACCCCATACATTTAAAGCACTATGGTGCCACTTTAAGCAGTCAGGGCTTCCCCCAAAGAATTCTGGGAGCTGTAGTTCCCTAAGGGTGCTGAGAGTCACAGGAGGCGCCATTCCCCTCAAATAAGTAGTTTTGATCTCAATTTTCTAGATGAAATGTGAGGGGAATGGGGGTCCAAGGTACATTAAGAATTGCTGAAACCTTTACATCCCAGTTTAATCACTGAGGTGATCTGCAGGAGCATCGTTCTTTGTCCCCTGAGTTGATGAGGCTCACCTGACAACAAGAAAAAACCAAGCCTTTAAGGTCATCAGCCCAGCCCAGAGATTCAGAAGGTACCTTTTGTTTCAACCTTTAAATGCCTGCTGAAAAAATTATACACTGCCAGGCTTATTCAGGCAATTAAAGAGAACATTTCCCCCATCATGGTTAGTTGATGGTCTTTGATTTTAAAGGCTTGTGTGTTTTAATTCCACGCACGTATTTCTGTAAATCACCTTGACATTTTTTTATGATATAGTAGTATACAAATATTTTTATAAACAAACAAAAAAACAAAAAAACAAATTGACCTGAAGGTAATTGTGGTGGGGTGAGGTGAGTCTGGCTCAATTTCTCAGTACCAGGAATTCATGAGAATACATATGGAGAGGTTCATAAAAAGCTAAGATGAATAGACATGAGATGAAGCCCTCACTTTGAATATCTGCCCTGGCTTGCCCTTTCACAGCTTGAGGAATGCAAACACCATTTCTGAGGATAGATGTGCAGGGGCAGCAAGAACAGCAAGTATTGGGCTTTCTTTGCAAAGATGGTTCTTGGGTCCAATATGTATTCTCAGAAAGTGCTTTAGTCTTTAGGTCTAAATCATTAATTTTTAGTTACCAGAGTATCCGTGAATAGGAGTGCATTGCAGAGAATATTTCTGTCCAGGGTGCTGAACTCTGGGTGAAAACCAGTGCTTTCTTTTCAGGAGGTACGCAAGAGTACACAAGTCGTTTTTTGGTTGTTAAAAAGTGTGGCACTTACTGTAACAACTTCATGGTGAGTACCAGCACCTATTCTTCTAGGAAAAAAAGCAATGGTGAAAACCATTTTTAAAAACTTACACTACTTCTTTGAATATTTAACCCCCTTAAATAGCAACGATCTTGCATAATCTGGTTGGTACATGAATGTCCTTCCTTGCTTCCATGCCTGCTTCAAATAGGGAACAAATGTGGTGTAGTGGTTAGAGTGGTAGACTCGTAATCTGGTGAACCAGGTTCGATTCCCTGCTCCTCCACCTGCAGCTGCTGGGTGACCTTGGGCTAGTCACACTTCTTTGAAGTCTCTCAGCCCCACTCACCTCACAGAGTGTTTGTTGTGGGGGAAGAAGGGAAAGGAGAATGTTAGCCACTTTGAGACTCCTTAGGGTAGTGATAAAGCAGGATATCAATTCCAAAATCCAAATCCAAATAAATGAAAGCTGAATGGGTTCTTCACAGACAGAGGCACCTTTCCCACTTCCTCTTAAAACTGCATAGAAGCTGCATAGGTTTCAAACGGAAGTGATCAAAGGGAAAGGGAAATTACTGAAGGCCGCATACAGCATACTATTAGAATGGGAGATGGAAGATGAAGAGGTAAAATCAGTTGTGATTAAATGGGCACAAGATGTAGGTCAAAACATTATGATGGAAGATTGGGAAAAATTACGGAAAACTGATTTAAAATTTACAGATTGTTCCCTATTGAAGGAGAATTACATGAAGATGATGTACAGATGGTACACTACACCAGTGCAGTTAGGGAAAAGGTAAAAAACTAGTTCAAATATATGTTGGAAGTGTAAGGAAAAGGAAGGGACATTTTATCATATGTGGTGGGATTGTAATGTAATTTTAAAAAATTGGGAAATGATATACAATGAATTGAAGAAAATGTTCCATTTAACATTTGTTAAAAAACCTGAAGCATTTTTGTTAGGGATTGTAGGGAAAGATCTGCCAAAGAAGCTGAAAAAGATCTTCATGTATGCAACAACAGCCACGAGAGTTCTAATAGCACAAGGATGCAAGACTGAAGAAACCCCAACTAAAGAATCATGGCAAGAAAAATCAGCTAAATAGTTTGAGGATCTATACAACTGTGTAACATGCAGAAAACAGCATTCTTAGAGAAATCAAAGACTGGAACTGAGGGAAGCTGGGGGTGGGGGGAGGGAGGGAAAATGAGGGGGAAATAAGGATGATATGTTTCTAAATATGTTTTGTTTTAATTTTGAATAAAAAAAACTTTAAAAAAACTGCATAGAAGCTACTTTTCTGTGATGTGATCCAGAGAGAGGGTGGTGTGGGGTGGGGTGGTGAATGAGCAGGGAGTGCAACCCGAAGGCTTTTTTTCACAGCAGGAAGGATGACATCATCCACCAGAGTGTCAGGGCAAATGATGAGACTTTCAAGTTTGTTTGTGACAGGTTAGCATATCAGAAGTCAGTCGATGAGGAAAAGAATCAAGCAGAGTCTGGATATTCCTTCCCTTTGATGGAGTTCCTAATTCATCGTAGCTCATGGATCCACACTTCTTTGCGAAATTGTCTGCATTTCTAATTGCAAGCTACAAGTTGTGTTGCAGCTCCATGTGGTTTATAAGTTGAACCAATGCACTCAGAACAAAGCCCCACTGAGTGCAATGCAGTTTCTAATAAATTGGGTGTGTCTAATAGTGGAGGAACCCAGATGACTGCTATGGGGACTGTAATGATGAGCTCCTGCACTTACCACTACACCCTGATCACGAGGAAATATGATTATTTCAATTAGAAGATGGTGGTTTGTAGCAATTGGTGAACAGTAAATAAGGGTTGCCATACGTCCAGGAAAACCTGGACATGTCCTCTTTTTGGAGGCCAACATGCCCATCTGGGTTTTGTTTTGTTTTTCAACATTTTAAAGGAAATGTCCGGGTTTTCTGGGCTTTTTAATTTTAGGGTTTTTTTTGGGGGGGGGAGCGGGCATGTGCATGCTCAGGAGAACACTGTGCCCTGGAAGCAGAAGCACTGTGGTGGCGTGATAAGGTAGGAGCTGGGGTCCTGCCTCGGCTCGGGCTGGCAGCAGCTTGAGCCTGGCGGATTAGGCTTGGGCAGTTTGGACGTGGGCTGCTTTCCACGCCATGGCCACTGCCAGTCTGAGCCAGGGAAAGAGGAGCGCTGTAGTGACCCCGTGTGCCCATGCCCACATGCTTCTTTTCCCAGCTCGAGCTGTCCTCTTTTTTGCTCTACGAGATATGGCAACCCCACAGTAAATGGAAGTAAGGAGACTCTGGCAGGACTTGTGTACGCTCAAGGACTGCATGGCCTAAAAGCACAGTGGGCACATCTTAAGGTGATGGTGATGCGTTGCAAAGAAGGAAGCAGAACTCCTTGCTATCTTCTAAGCATTTATCCACTCCACCTGTCAAGGAACCAGATTTGGTACCAGCAAAATCCCTTGCTTTTGATCATATGATCAAACAAACAAACAAATGGAAAAAAAAAACAGCATGGAAGAAAGTCATAGCTCTACCCCACCTGCAATGCTGGTAAACCAAAGTCTTTGGGCTTTATTTATTGCCAGTGAAATAAATAGGAATACATTCCATGAAGCTGATGTACACTGGCTCAACTGTGGCTCTTTTTCACATAAATCTGAGTCATATAGATGCTCAAGTTTCAAAACATAGAAGTAAAGCACAGACCACCAAGCCTGCAAGTTATTCATCACATACTGCACATATAAGAAGACACTTTTAGAAGATTTCAAACAAGGAAAGACTCTACCTGCCGTGGGGTCCTTTCCGACTTACTTCTGCACCACTCCCAGTCAGAGAGTTCTGGTTTTCGGCACTCCTCATGAGAAAGCCTTCTTTCCTTCTCTTCAAAGAAAGCACACTTCTCAATATTCCTCACCTCTTCTTTTTTATACGTTCCCGTTTTGTCAGAAAGCAGACAATCCATAAACTTATCTTTGTTAAGGTCTTGTTTGGTGTCTGTACCAACAGTTTTTTTGCACTTGGTGCTCTCTTTAAGCAGGGAGCTGTCCTCCAGGGAGATGGTGCTGAACTCAATTTTGTTGCAGTCCTTTTGAGTCTCTCTTATATTCTCGCAGTCATAGTTGAGCAAGCTGTGGTATGATATAGAGTTGCCATCGTCGCTGTGATAGTTGTCATGAGATATCTTATAGATTCCATAACCTTGTTGGAATGACAGATTGAATTCAAAGCCTCTTCTTTTGGCTAAAGAAAGGAAAGAAGTGTTTGCATTAAAAATAGCTGGTAGGAAGTGCAAATGGCAGATACTGGCATTAAAAACAACAACCATAAAATGGGATAAATTTGGATTGCATTGCACACTTTAACACAATATTTTTAAAAACCAACCAATGTTCCAAGTGCTTAAACACCAATGCTAAATGAAGACAGACATATGCTCTAAGGGTGAAGACATTATTTGCCCTGAATACATATACCTTGGAATGGATTTAATGTGTCTTCCAGCTACTTCCACCACACCTGGAACTTATATCTGACATTACCCAATATTAGCTGACTCATTTTCTCAGGAAGAGAACAGAGTGATTTCCCAGATATTAGAAGTAGTTTTGATCTCTGTTTTCTGGAGGACCCAGCATGTGAAAGCTGATAACATGCAAAACAGAAAACAAACTTTCTGGCTCATCATGATAGGATAGTCAGCAGAGTGTAGTTTGAACTGGTTGGCGTGGAGTTGGTAGGCATAAGACTACTAAAAGGCAAGTCACATGTCCTGTTGATTTCAGTGGGAACTAAATTCAGTTATGTGGATCTAACACCTTGGATCAAGGGCTAGTGTAGCATGCTACTTAACAGAATGAACTGTGAAAACAGGTAAAATTATACACATTAGGTTGGAACTAGACAGGCATGACTTAAAACCCACTGATTTCAGTGGGAACACTGCAGCTAACTTACTCTGGATCCCATCCATTGTTTGCCATTTCAATCTTATCTTGCCTGGTTTTTTGGAGGTGTGTGTGGCTTAAGTCAGCAGATGGTTTCACATTTAGCATCTGTTGCATCTGAACGGCTTTAATCTAATTTTAATCGGATCCTTTACATCTGCTTTGTGGCATTGATTCAGAAAGGGCAACAGGCACATGGAAGCATCTCTTCAGAATTAAGAAAAGCATGCAGAAAATTGGAGTTGCATTCACAGTCATTTCGCAGGCTGGATCCAACACTGTTTCTGATGTAGGGTTGGGAACTGTGGAAGTTGCTTATGATATTGCTAGTCAGAGGCATCATCTCCCCACCCCATTTGTCCTCAAAGGAAAAGAGAAGTGGAAGGAATGAACCCCAGACCTCCACATATCCAAGCAAGTGAGTGCTGTTCTCAAAGTCAACAGCACCATCTACCTGTTTGGAGGCTAGATGTGCAAGGGATTATATGGATAGCCCTATGCTGCATGCAGAAAATCTCTGGATCAAAGCTTTAAACCAGGGATGGGAACCCTGTGGCTCGCCAGCTGTTATTGGACTACAGCTTCCACCAGTCACAGCCAGCGTGACCATTGTTCAGGGATGGTGTAAGTTGTAGTTCAGCAACATCTAGAGAACCGCAGGTTCCCCATCCCCATTGTTTATCATTCCCAGTCTTTGGAACAGATGGGATAGAAATAGAAGCAAGCTAAAAGGGGATTTTCCAAAGAGTCCACTTAAAGAAATATAGTGTGGGCTTTTTGCTTTTATAAGGTCCTTCTTACTGCTAGTGGCTAGTTAGATGGGGGCTAACCCCCAGATCAAGGACACGGGTGGTGCTGTGGGTTAAACCACAGAGCCTAGGACTTGCCGATCAGAGGGTCGGCGGTTCGAATCCCCGCGATGGGGTGACCTTCTGTTACTTGGTCCCTGCTCCTGCCAACCTAACAGTTCGAAAGCACCTCAAATGCAAGTAGATAAATAGGTACCACTCCGGCGGGAAGGTAAACGGTGTTTCCGTGTGCTGCTCTGGTTCGCCAGAAGCGGCTTAGTCATGCTGGCCACATGACCCAGAAGCTGTACGCCGGCTCCCTTGGCCAATAAAGCGAGATGAGCGCCGCAACCCCAGAGTCGGTCACGACTGGACCTAATGGTCAGGGGTCCCTTTACCCTTTACCTTTAACCCCCAGATCACTGACCCGATCTGGGCTCCCTTGCAATTATTTTGCTCACCCAAGAAACTACATATTGGGTAGCTGCTGCAGCAGCAGAAAGAACAAGAAACTGAGCAGGCACATCACTGGAATGCAGAGAGATTAGTGCACTTGTGAGGATACAAATCTGATACAGCAGATCAGTCATTTTTATGAACAGAGAGGGACTGATACCTGGCCCCTGCCCACAGATCTGCATGGATCAGCCAATAAGTGGTGTGTATGTGTGTTTCTGTGTCTGCATGCATGCAATGTCACACCCAGCTTTTGCCACACCCACTCCTGGCATGTGATCCCCCTGGGAATTGGACAAGGGTTTGGCGCTTGGGCTACCCCTGCCTTAGCAGTATGCATGGCATCTTTACCAAGTATCAAGCAGAAAACCTATTTGCTTTGCCCAAACATTTGGAGAACATTAGCTGTTTAGTTCTTACAACTCACTTGTGTTGTTAAGAATCTGCACCTTGAGGATTTTAATCTATTTCTTTTATCTGCTTTAGTTATTAAATTGTTTTCTTATTGTTCTTGTTCAGTCTGGATGAGTTTTAATTGTACTGCATGTACCATGCTCAGAGTTTGGTTATGTTGGGGCGGTGGTGGGGCTGGTTTATAATTATTCTAAATAAATATATTAAGGTCATTCTGGCACTGGGCACATGAGCTATATTTTAAGTTGCTTAATTCTGCATGGTAAATATTTTGCATGGGGTCCTGGAGAGATAGAATAGCTCTTGGCAAAAAATAAAACAAAAGGAAAATTCAGTTTCGAAACAATTAGGTAATCATTGCTTTGCCATCTGTCACATATTTCACTTTGTAAATATTGTATCGGAGCCAGAGCCAGTTTGTTACAAAGCACTATCAGGAACAAATTGCTTCTTGACACACAGCAAACACTGTAGTTGGGGAAACAGGTTCTGAAAGATCCAGAGAAAGAATCAATTTAGAGCAAAAGTCATCTCCGTCATAAGCATAGATCCATTTTCAAGAAGATTTTTGTAACAACCCTGGTCAAACTACTGAAAAATGTTCTGTTCTGCGCTGTCTATAAAGACTGCAGGTGGGAGTTCATGTTGAGAGATTCAGGACCAACAAGAGGAGGTAATTCTTCACACAGAACATATCTAGACTATAGAATCTGCACCCGAAAGATGGGAGTGATGGCCATCAGTTTGGATAGCTTCAGAGGGGAATTAGAGGAATTTGTGGAGGATAAGGTTATCAATGGCTATTGAAGCACCATGCCTCTGAAGACCAGTTGCTGGAGAACAACAACAGGAGAGTCCCTGTGGGCTTCTCCAAAGCATCTTCTTGTCCCCTGTGGGAATGCTGGATTAGATAGGTCTTCGGTTTCATCCAGCAGAGCTCTGCACTGTGCACATTTAGATATCAGATATCCTCCTTAAATGTAGATAGCCATGATTCTGAGGTTACATACATAGAATCAAGGCACATGGAGCTGGGACACTGAAGCATCAATCTAGTCACCTTGTCCAGAAGAGAGGCTCTCTTTTGGAGGAAGAAAGATCACACACTGGACTTTGGGAGGGATATAAATTTAATAAAGTAAACAAACTGCTGCTCTCTCATCTACACCTTAAAAAAAAAGCCAGTGTAGATAGTGTTACTCGGATCAGTGAGACCAATGTTTAAATCCCAGCACAGTCATTAAGTTCACTGGGTGACCTTCACTATAGCTCTATCTTGTCGATTTCCTCATGTGCTTAACCATTGCATGCAGGGGAGAGTGGGGTCATGCTTGCTAGCCCTGCCCCTTCATCACATCCTCACCAGCCTTGCCCTTCCACCAGCCACACACTGGGGCTGAAGGTCCAAAATACTTGACGACCTCTCCCCCTTGTAGCCATATGCTGTTAAAAACCAGGTTTATCAGTGAGGAGGCATTATCCAATATTGTTGATGGGCTGTGCTTGACTTGGTTGGTTACAAGTTGTTCAGAACTGGACAGCTCAGGGATTTCAAACGAAGCAGCACAGGAAAGCATCTTGTGCTAAGTCAGACCACTGGGTCTATCTAACGTATTCTTTGCACTATCTGGAGGCAGCTTTCCAGGGCTTCAGAGACTGGGCATTCTTAGCCTTCGTTGGAGATTGAACTTGAGATCTGCTGCATGCAAAACAAATGCTCTACCACAGATCCAGAGGGATCAAGGAAGTTACCATGGGTGAAAACCACATATTCCTAGCTTGGTGGTGTTCATGTTGAACAGCAATTCACATAATATAAGAAAGGGACATGAAAGCACCATGTGGACCAGATTTTGATGAAACAAGCTGTAACTGCGCAGTTTTCCCTGGGAAGGGGAAGTTGTTCAGGGCCAGGCAGAATCAGAAGCTTAGCCTCCAGTCCCTTCCCATCATCCTTCTGTACTTACTTTTGCCTTCCTCTGAGGATACAGTGTAGACATTCCTTCTGCAGTTGATGATGCAGCCGCAAGGCAGGTGACTCCAGTGTTCTGACAAGACAAATACTGGGGTGACAGTAACGGCTAGCAGCGTTAGCAGAAAGCTGAATATCTCAAAGGAAAGGCTTTGAAACCCAACAGTGTGTTGAACAACCATTTGAATCTGAAAGAGAGAGGCATTTCAAAGAAATTAGAAAAACTCTAGTTGTCTGTTACTATGAGTAAAAGGAATAAAAACAAACCATACAAGGGTAAATGGAAAACTGTGCGCGCCATCTCTCAGTTGCTCACAGAGGGTTGTAGATAGTGCTGCTCCAGCAAAGTTCCACTGTTGCAATGGGACTTCCGTCTCATCTCTTATATACACACAAATCTGCTCCCAACAGTCCCCCAACACTCTGGAGCTGATTTTGGAGGTGCACAGGAGACTGGAAGAGACTGGCAAGAGAGATAAAGCTCCATTGCATGCACAGAAGAGCTGCAGGGCTGGATATGACCCATCATCTGCAAAAAAAAGTCCTATTGAACCTAATAGAACTTACAAAATACATATGATTGCAGTATATTAAGCTTTTATAAATCATGTTCATTTAAGCATGGGCTTAACACTCCTACTGAAATCAACCAGGCATTTAAATGTTTTTGCTGGATTGTGTCCAACCTGTTGCGGGGTGAGTTTTGTGAGGAGGGAGCAGCTGCTTTAATGTGAGACTCTAGCCCTATTCAGGTGATGCATGAGTGTGTGAATTCATTAAAATAAACAAATTAAAAATGAGCTCAATTTGTTTTATTCACATAGAGAGTCAAACAAATGAATTCTGAGTGCACAGCGTATTCATTTCTCATTTGTTTTGTTCATTTTCATATTTGTTTTTATTGACATAGAGAAATAACCAACTTTCTGCACAGGTTACAGGAAGGAGGGAAGAGAAATAAGAAATAGAATAAAATGAGGAGCCTTTTCTTTGTGTCTTTGAAATTTGGTAAGTCTGGTTCCTTGGAGGAATAGAATAAGTCTTGCCTGAAAGTATCATACCAGTGGAATGTGGAATACAGATGTTACAAGCAGCTGACTCTTGGTGGCTCTAATTAGGCCCCTGGGATGGAGGTTCTTCACCTCTGCAATATAGCCTATGCTTAGGTCCAATATTCTTAAATTGTGGTGCCCAGAACTGGACACAGTATTCCAGGTGTTGTCTGACCAAGGCAGAATGGAGTGGTATTATGACTTCCCTTTATCGGGACACTATACTTCTGTTGATACAACCTAGAATAGCATTAGCTTATTTTGCTTTTGCATCACCCTGTTGACTCATGTTAAGCTTCTGGTCTACCAAGACCCCTAGATCCATTTTACACGTTCTACTAGTAAGCCGACACGGGTGGCGCTGTGGGTTAAGCTACACAGTCTAGGACTTGCCGATCAGAAGGTCCGCGGTTTGAATCCCCGCGTCGGGGTGAGCTCCCGTTGCTCGGTCCCTGCTCCTGCCAACCTAGCAATTCGAAAGCACATCAAAGTGCAAGTAGATAAATAGGTACTGCTCCGGCGGGAAGGAAAACGGCGTTTCCGTGCGCTGCTCTGGTTCGCCAGCAGTGGCTTAGTCATGCTGGCCACATGACCCAGAAGCTGTATGCCGGCTCCCTCGGCCAATAAAGCAAGATGAGCACCGCAACCCCAGAGTCGGCCACGACTGGACCTAATGGTCAGGGGTCCCTTTAACTTTACTAGTAAGCCAGGTGTCCCCCACCCTCTTACATTTGTGTAGCTGGTGGTTCCTGCCTAAGTGCAGAACTTTACATTTCTCCTATTGAAATTCATTTTCTTAGATTTGGCCCACTTGTCCAATGTGTTAATGTCATCCTGAATCCCAATTCTGCCTTCTGCAACATTAGCTACCCATCCCAGCTTGGTGTCAGCTACAAATTTGATGGGCATCCCCTCAATTTCTTCATCCATGTCATTTATAAAGATGTTGAACAACAATGGGACAAGGACAGAACACTGTGGCAGTGGGGCACCCCACTTTTTTCCCTGGATGATGAGGAACCATTGGTGAACACTCTTTGGTTTCGGTTACTCCACCAGCTACAAATCTACTTAACAGTAACCACATCCAGCCTACATTTTACCAACTTCTCCACAAGAACAAGAAGTGTTTAAAATGGAGAGGCTCTCATGAATGAGACGATAGCAAGCCCGTTGGACACGTTCCCCAGCCAACATGCAATCAACATCAGTTTGTAAATGGCTCTATGCATGTGTGTGTGGATATACCGTATGTGTATAGAGAACCATGATTCTTCAGGGTTCATGTCTCTGAAGACTCAGGACAGGTTAAAAAAAGTACTGCATTATGCAGCAGCAGTGCATAGTTAAACTATAGAACTCGCTCCCTTGGGAGGCAATGATGGCCACCAACCTAGATGGCTTTGAAAGAAGATTAGGTGGATTCATGAAGGAGAGGGCTATTGATAGCTACAAGCCATGATGGCTATCCCCTGCCTCCCTAGTTGGAAGTAGCAATGCTTATCCATATCAGTTTCTGGAAACCACAGGAGGGGATAGTGTTCTTGTCCTTGGGCTCTGTTTCTGGATTTCCTATAGGCATCCAGTTGGACTAGGATGCTGGACTAGATGGGTCACTGGCCTGTTTCATCAGGCTCTTCTTATGTTCTCCTGTTCATAACTGGCTTGTCTTGGCAGCTAGTTTGTTTGATGAACCTACATTTAACTCTACCATCCCTGTGGCACTATTTGTCACAGCTGTGATTTTACCATACAGATGCAAATGCGTTAGGCAGGAATTTTGGTCCAGAGGAACTTGAGGAGGGCTCCATGATCTCTCACACTGGGAAACCCACATCTTAAGGGGCTATGGGGCATAGAGCAGCCCATCTTTGTTTCTGAATATCACCATTACTGCACCCGTTGGGAAGAGCTACAGTCACAGGAATAGCATTGGTGGTTGGTAGAGTTGGCTTCCTGCCCATCTCCCATCATGATGTATTAGTTTGGTGTGGTCAAGGCTTTCGGGCAGCATTTTGCATCTGGAACAAGATCGCCAGAATCCCATGCCTTTCCTCAGTCAAGCTGTACTAGATACAGTGTGTGGCTGATCTTCTCCCATGGTTCTGTGTCATGAGTATTATTTCCTCTCATCTCTCCCCTGCTCCTGGTACACACCCATTTGCCATAGGCACACTTAAACCACCTTGAATCATACATGTGTACACCAAAGGTAATGTGTGAAGTCGCCTTTTATTTTAAAGAATCCACGAGGAATAATTGAATTCAGAACAGAATTTATCCACATATTTGCTTGTGTCTTTTGGGGTTTGAATTGAGGATTATGTGGGCTGTTCCATTATGTATATTTACAATCTCTAATTTCTCACTGCATTGTATTCATGCTCTAGAATCCCATGACTTCTGTATGCTCATTATCTTTTTTTGTTGTTGTTAAAACCTTGGTTCTTAGGAATGCACCTGCTGTAGTACAGTTTTTGATAGCCCACTGTTTCTTGAAAGCCTGTGCATAACCTTAACCTTTAATTTCAATAACTCCCGGTACACTCTAAATATGTAACAGTGTAATATTTGTGGCATTTTAAAACAGGGATGGACACCACAGTGCCCTCCAAATAATTTGGATTCCCAACTCCCATCAGCCCAGGCCAACATTGCCAGTAGACCAGCTACATCTATAGGGCACCATAGTGGTTAACCCTATTTTAAAAGAATGCAGGTCTCAATAGGCATTGGCTCTGAAGCCCAGATACACAATGAGGTTGCCATCTACAAAAAGATACATGGTTGTAAGCCAGTTAGGCTTACCTGGGCGTATGCCCCACGGAACCCATCAGGGCTTGCTTCTGGTCTCTTGCACTGCTGGTCTCTAAAGTGTTGGTGCAGCTTGAAACCAGCATTCCTGTTCCTCTGGAATCTGTCGAAGGCGAGCTCTGTGACTTTGAATCCTGACAGATGCTGAGAAGCAAATGTTCCAGTGCAACTCCCATCTGTGTCAGTTGCTTCAAGTGAAACAATAAATATTGATGCCTTTGCTCTGGCAGAGAAGTAGCTTTGACCCTGAGGCTATTAATAAAAGTCCACTTGAGGTAATGCTGGGAGACAGAAACACACCTCTCAGATGATGGCACTGATAATGATGATAGATGACTTATACAGTACCATCAATGAGTGTCGTTTCGCAAGGAAAAGAGAAGGTACCTACTGCCACAAACCTTACAGTCTAAATCTCACTGGTGAGGAGGCCACAGAGGGAGGGGGGAACCACATTCAATGGTGCTGACTCCCAGGAAAGTATGCTTAGAAATTCAACCATAATCACAGTTGATTTGAAGGTCAACTCAAAGGCTTCAGGGTCAAGGTGAATTTGGGGAAAGGAACTGGAGAAGAAGAGAAAACTTAAAGCAGAGGATTCTTAGTCCAAGGCATTCGCATGTGCTTTGTGTGGCCCTGAGTGAGTTTCACAGGTGTCACACAGCACTTATCTGCACCCTGAAGCAAAGCAGTTTTCAGCAGCTCTCATTATTTACAAAACCATAAGCAAACACACAAACCTTTGCTTCTGAGACACATTTCCATTTTACAGCCTCTGGCAACCCACCACCAAAGGGTGTGCCTCGGAGCCAGGAAAGGAGGATTCTGCAGATGCTCCGATTAATTTCATGCAGTCAACCCGCGGCCTGTCCAGTTGCTTGAAAAAGTAGCCCTTGGCCTGCCCTTCCAAGTAGTTTTCTTGTTTGACTCACTCTGCAATGCTTATTCGTAGAATGCTTACCCTAGCATAAAACTAGAGTCAATTAAGTAATTAGCTGGAGCCTTGGTTTGGCATGATCCTTTGTCGATGCCCATGAAAACATATGTTCAATACAAATCTATTCACCCAAATCTAGATAATCAGAACGTGTAATTAAAAGCCCAGCCCTTTCCATAAGAAGACACTGATATGCATGGAGGGGGCTCTTGCACACTCAGCGAACTCAAATGTTGCTGATACAGGATTTGCCAGCATACTAACAGCACAGGGTTTGATTGAAATGACAATAATATATGCAATGAATCTCTGGTGGGCGATCCGTTTAACTCTTAGTAGCTGATTTGATGGTCTTACAGGATAAAATGATTAAAAAGCAAACAAGCCAGTAACTTTTAACTGGACTATCTGGTGTTGAAGATGTCCAGTGCAAGTTACATGGGAAAGTTGCCTCATTTGCTCTGTGTTCAATGGCATGTTTTAAATTTCATCCAAAACTCCCCCCCCCCAGCCCCCAGAACATTACAAATAGAGAAAGAAACTTGGTTTGATTTTACCATCATTGGGAGCCAAAGTGTGACTTTGGTCAGCGCCAGAATCAGGGAAAAGCGCTTCTGAGCAAATTCCACAGTGAGGGTTCGGCTGTTGTAGGGCCCCTCTTGCATGCCGTAGCGATCCAGTCCATAATGGTCCACTGGGCTTTGCCTAACTTTGAGGTCAGCATTTGGAGAAGCGCCTTGGAAATGCTTCAAGGTTTTGCTCACAGTGTCTTCCGGAGAGAGGGAAGGGGTGTGACGGCTGCCAGTCGGAGGCGACCCAGGGGAGAAATAGCCTCTGGCAATTTGGTGATAATCGTCGTACAGATGCTGCTGCTCATCTGAACACAGCAGCTGATAAATTAAAGGGATGGAGAGCACGAGGAGGAGGCAGAAGCACAGCGAGTAGACGATAAAGAGAAATAAAATGTAAGAGCTTGTGCAGTCTGTCAGGCACCCCCAAGGGGTGGAGGCATAGCTACCCCAGCCGCAAAGAGGCAAAATACAGATTAGTAGGCTGACCATCCAGATAGTGAGAACGGCCCAGACCATGCTGACCGGCCTCTTGGTGGCCCCTTGGCCGGTTCCCATCTTGCTTAAGCTGTAGAAGTTATAAGAAACTATGAGCGACCCCATCAGATTGCTGGAAAAGCCCTGGAATAAGTACAGCAACGCCGAAGCCGTGCACAAGGTCTGGGGGAGCATCTCATCTGACCAATGCTTGAGCATGAAGATGGTTGCTGGCACCACACTGATCAGATCGTCCACTGTCAAAGAAGTCACCAGCATGGATACAGTACTTTTGCTCTGCATCCTCAGCAGAGACACCAGCGAATAGATGCTGCCCAAGAGGGCGGTGAACGTGATGATAAAAGTCAAGGAGAAAAGGAAGAGATTCAAAGGCTTCTGCCCTTTGGGTATATCCATAATCCCGTGGTGGCTCGTCCCGTTTGATGAGACATTGCTCAGAGTGACCGACATGGTTCTTGGGATGGGTGGGGTGTTATTTTGCCTTCCCACCAATTCTGGGAGTTGTCATCTGAGGACACAAAAACTGTTGGCTTCACTGTGAATTTCTGATCTTCTCCGCCAAGTTTGTTGGACTGCATAGATAGATCCCTTGTCCAGCACCCTTTTTCCTGGAGACCTGCTTAGGATGCAGTCAAGCAAGCCCAGCCAAGCTGTCACTTGAGAGAGAGAGAGAAAAAGAGCACATGGTTTGAAAAAGGAGCATTAAGTGCCAGGGAGGAAAAGATGCAAGAAAATAAGGCAACGTGATTTCTCTGTTTTTGAATGGGTCCCGGATCCTCTCGATCAAGTTTAGCTCTGCAAGTCAGACGCGTCCAGCAGGTACCAGAAAACGTGCCGTAGTGGAAAGAAAGGAAAATCTCGGTCTCACGCTGCCGGCTGAGAAGGAACTATAGCAGCGGGGGGAGAAAAGGAGAAGCTCGTTGGCTCGCTCTGCACTATTCAGAGCTGCAGGAGGGAGGAGTCAGATAGAAGCCGGGTAGCAGAAGAGAGGAAAGTGTCTTTCTCAACGGAGCTGGCTCTCCGAGCAGGAGCCAAGGAAGAGGGGCGCGCCCTCGCCAAGCCACGCCCTCGACGCTGACACTTCCATCCAGCGCAAAAAAAAGGAGAGACCTGCTGCGAGCCAGAAATGTCACCTCTCCCAAGTCCGGGAGAGGCTCCAGGCAGCTGCAACCTTCAGCAGTGCCATTGCTATCGCTTAAACCGTACTTTTGGCTCACCACGGAGAAGGGCGCGCGGGGATGCCATTTAGCCAAAAGGATGTACTCTCGATCACACCAAAATGCTGCGTTTGAGATACATTTAGGGCACGTTAGATGCACTTCTCTCTCCCCGCCCTCGCCCCAGCTAGCCATTCAAAATCCACACAGAGCAATGCTTTCATGAAGCCACCCAAACGTCACGAAATAGTGAGCAAGCTTTTGAGGTCTCCAGAACTCTTCATCAGGGAGGGTATTAAGCAAAGGGTGGCGGGAAGCAGCTTGGTGTTAAAGCCACAAAGGCTGTATTGTTAGAGTAGTTAGGGAGGCAAGGAAGTACTGGTGCACAGTTAGACTATGGAACTCACTCCCACAAGAGGGAGTGATTATGACCACCAGCTCGGATGCCTTTAAAAAGAACACTAGGCAAATTCACGAAGGAGAAAGCTATCAGTGGTTACTAGCCATGGGCAGAGGCATTAATGCTTCTGAATACCAATTGCTAGAAGCCATGGCAGCGGGGGGGGGGGGGAGAGAGCTCTAGGGCCAAATGCCGCAAGCTTTCCTCATATGGCAGTGGCTCCACCCCCTTGATCTTTTTGGTATCCCTTTTCTGAACCTTTTCCAACTTGTTCAATACCCTTTTTGAGGTAAGATGACCAGAACCGTGCAGTATTCCAAATGGGTTTGCAGCATAGATTTATGCAATGGTATGATGTTCGCAGTTTTATTTTCAATTCTTTTCCTAATTACCACTAGCATGAAATTAGCTTTTTTCCACAACAGTGCACAGGGTCAACACCTTCATTGAGCTACCAACTACTATGACCCCAAAGTCTCGTGCCTGGTGAGTCACCACCAGCTCAGAGCATATATTTCTGAAATTATGATTATTATTATTTTTGCTCCATTACTGTACACTTCTTTACGTTGAATTGCATTTGCCATTCACTCCTTTTGGAGAAGCCCTTTCGGAGCTCTTCACAATCTTCTCGTTCTTAATAACCCTGAACAATTTAGTACCATCAGCAAAAATTGGCCACCTCGTTACTTACCCCTCAGTAGTTAATAAAATAAATTTAATTTGGATATGGATGACTTGTGCGGCTCCAAAATGCAAAGCCTGATGGAACGTCCAAAACTCCTGAGCTCTAAGTACAAGCTAGAACTGAAAATTGATGGACCACGTGACTAGCCCGCTGAAAAATTTGCAGAGTGGGGGGGGGGGCTGTGATTTTTCTCGCTGATTGGGAGAGGGTGCTGCGCTGACAAATGGTAACCTAACTGACAATTTGCATGGGTCTTACACAAAAACCATTATCTGAATTTTTATTGGGCATTTGTTCCTGTGGAGAGTTCTGACTTAGATCCAGCCTCTTCTTCTCCCAGGTTCCCATTTTTCTGACAAATGGTTCATTCCATGATATTAGAAGTACCCTGTCTGTCAAGGATGCTTTAGCTGAGATTCCTGCATTGCAGGGGGTTGGACTAGATGACCCATGGGGTCCCATCCGACTCTACAATTCTACAGTTGTATGAGTCTATGCTTTGCAGAGTGGGATGCACAGAGTGGGACGGCTGAGGGCAATTGCTCACCACGTGTGTTGGGTTTGTACAGTCCTGCTTCTCTTTGCTATCTCTTTGCCTGAAGGAGCATCTCCACCCCTCTCATTCTGCCTGGACACTGAGGTCCAGCTCCGAGGGTCTTCTGGCGGTTCCCTCACTGCAAGAAGTGAGGTTACAGGGAACCAGGCAGAGAGCCTTCTCCATAGTGGTGCCCACCCTGTGGAATGCCCTCCCACCAGATGTCAGGGAAATAAACAACTATTTGACCTTTAGAAGACCTCTGAAGGCAGCCCTGTTTAGCGAAGTTTTTAACGTCTGATGTTTCATCGTGTTTTTAATATTCTGTTGGGAGCCACCCAGAGTGGCTGGGGAAACCCAGCCAGATGGGCGGGGAATAATTATTATTATGCTATCTGACATTCATCCTGATAACTTGTGCAAAGATTACAGATCAGATGGGAAGGAAGATGCACCAGACGTTTCTCCCTTCACCCCTATTATGCTGCGCTGCAACAACGTGTTACATGGAGCGAAATCCTACCATGAATTCAACAAGCCTCTTAGGTAATTCTGTGCACACTCCCACTGGGGCTGCAAACATTTCTTTCTGGAAACAATTAGCACAGAAATGAGTGATAAACATCCACTAGATTTCCAGAAGTGGCTTTTACATCATGTGAAATACACATAAAATATGAAAATTAACAGGTAAGGAAGCATTGAGAAGATGGAGTGAAGTGGCATCTGAATGCAGTTAGAGAGAGATGCAGAGAGAAAGGGGGGGGGGGGAGAAAAACCTTCCTTTCAGCTTTTGCCACCAAGAAGGGGAACAGGAAGGGGAATAAGCAGACAAGGAATAGCATTGTGGGGACACATAACTCCTGCAGTAGAGCATTTAGAGGGTCAGACTAAGGTGCTGCTATTCCAAGGGAGCAGAAAAGACTTTTTATGTACGCGACAACAGCAGCATGGATGCCACTAGCCCAGAGATGGAAAGAAGACAAAGTCCCTACCAGAGAAGAATGGCAAATTAAACTGTTGGATTATGCCAAAATGGCAAAACTGACCGGAAAGCTCAGGAACCAAGAAGACCAAAATTTTAACATAGAATGGAAGGGGGGGATTTTAATTTATCTTGGAGATCACTGTAAGCAGATGAAAACATTAGCAGGATTTCAGTAACCTTTGTTATGTAGCAAATATTATGGAGACAATGGAGTGATTTAAGATATGGACTACAGTATTGAAAAATATGCAGTAGAAAAGGTTAACAGTAGGACCCATGGAAGAGAAGGTGGGAAGTCCAGAGATTCGGAGGAATTTTAAAATATGGATGTGTATGGTTGTATTGTTATAATTTTATACTTATAAAACCAAATAAAAATTATTCCAAAAATAAAATAGAGTGTCCAATAAAACCTGGGAGATCAGGGTTCAATTCCCCATACGGCCCATGAAGCTCACTGGGTGAGGTTGGATCAGTCACTCACCCTCAACCTAACCTACCTCACAGGATTGCTGTGGAGATTAAATGAGGAAGGGGAGAACCATGTACGCCATCTTGAGTTCCTTGGAGGAAAAGATGTGATAGAAATGGAATAAACAAATAGAGATGAGGGAGTAATTTGGTTTGATTTGTAGAGAAAGGCCAACTGACCTAACTCATGATGCCTGAAACATTGCCATCCTTCAAAATGTGTACAAAACTCCATATAGTAGGGTAAAGTGTACACAAAAATACATGTATTTATGAAGATACATAGAAAATGCATTTCATAAGGGAGTTTTGCTGACAAAAATATGTTTGCTAGGCAAAATTGCAATTAAAAATGTGTATATGAAGAGAAATTCATGCTAAAATGCTAATGAGAACTATTTTTAAAAGCACACACACACAAAAGCTGAAGTGGAAATGTGAAGAACTGGACAGAAGATGGGGAAAATGAGAAACTGGAATCAACAGATTTGCCTATCCCTAGTCATGAGTACCTGATTTTTTATCTTATCAGAAAGGGAGTTTGGGGATCAGGAAGCTCCCACACCACCTTCAAATTGCACTTTCCAAGTGGAAAAGTTCCCACAAGGTAACTTACCTGTCTCAGTGTTCGAAAAGTCACATTGCTTTCTCTCAGGGATGTTGCAGAAGACATTTTATTGTGCATTCACTATGATTTGTGTTCATGATACTATTGGGCCACTCAGACACAGTCCTGCTTTTGAGGCTATTTGCACCTGCAAACATTGGGGGGGGGGGGGCAGTCCTAACTGCTTTGTTTCCAAGGCACATCCTGTAACGTCTCGCTGAAATCTCGTAACTTTTCATTCCACAAATGCCCTGGGGTCCCGAGTTACAACGGATAGTCTCCCATCGACTGACACCTTCATCAAGTCCAGAAGCCACCTGCTTCTGTGGCCATTTCACCTTGCCACTTCTGCCTGAAAGCTGGAAAGTCAGGCAGCAGATAAGTGAGTTGGCATCTTCAGTTTAGCTCCAGTACATGACAGCATCAGACTCTGCTTCCCTGCTACAGTCACCTGACAAAATGCAGACATCTCCACACAGAGCATGTCTTTTGAGAGGAATAAATGTGTATATTTAGTGAATGTCTGGGTGATCAAAGGGATAAGCTGACAGCACAGGCTAAAGGCAGAACAGCAGGCAGGTACACAATGCTATCTTTCTGCAGATAGCTCTCTCTCTCTCTGCCTCTCCACACCACCAGCAATTCAATTATAGGCTTTGGGAGTATCCTTTGTACGGCAGGATCTGCTTCTGCTCATTGCGAGCAGTTTTCAGGCCTCCGTAGTCATGCCTGACAAAGTGGATCAATACTTCAAAATAAATAATAATTATTATTATTGGCTTATTATTGGCCGTGTCACATTTGGCCAGCATTTCACAGAACTGAAAAGGATTCACGCGCTGACATGTCCAGCCCCTGCCTCAAGGTAACAGTCTGCAAATTAACTCTGTATTGTCCAGGCTTATAAGTAGAGAGCGAGAAAAAGCAAAATGGTCCAAAACCAAGGGGCCAGAAGAGTCTGCCTCATCCCATCGTCTGCTTCGGGAACTGCTGGACCTGTGTGCTACTGCCCCCATATGGTGAACCTTTGAATTGTAAGTGTCAGCAAATTAAAGACCTTCAGGCCCTGAATTGACTCCGCCCAGTAAGGCTGGCAACAGGAAGGGGTTTAATAAAGTTTCCTGTTTCCACTGAGCCTTGATTGAGCAACAAGGTGCTCCAGAGCTCTGGCATGTCCCAGTATTCTTGATTAGTTTTCAGCCTTATCCCTTGGCTGTTCTTCACCAGGGGTAATGCTAAGATATTTATTACATATGCAATGGAAATGTAAGCTGCAGACATTTGGCTTCGCTCACAAGCCTCATGGGGGAGGGGGGAATAATCAAGTTATTTGAAAGTATGTTTGCATTTTATAAAGAATAAATGATGCAAGTTAGGATAATATTTAGTACATTTATATCTTGGAACTTGGACGCAGGTGGCACTGTGGGTTAAACTACAGAGCCTAGGACTTGCTGATCAGAAGGTTGGCAGTTCGAATCCCCACGACGGGGTGAGCTCCCGTTGCCCGGTCCCTGCTCCTGCCAACCTAGTAGTTCGAAAGCACGCCAACGTGCAAGTAGATAAATAGGTACCACTCTGGCAGGAAGGTAAACAGCATTTCTGTGTGCTGCTCTGGTTCACCAGAAGCGGCTTAGTCATGCTGGCCACATGACCCGGAAGCTGTATGCCGGCTCCCTCGGCCAATAAAGCGAGATGAGCGCCGCAACCCCAGAGTTGGCCACGACTGGACCTAATGGTCAGGGGTCCCTTTACCTTTACCTATCTCGGAACTCGGGGCATTGAGCAGAGAAGTGCCATGTGATTCCTCCCCAGGCATGGACTGCAGTCTAACCTGCTTAGCTTCAGCAAGTGCAATGTCCTGTGCTGGCCTCAGACCATAACCTGGGATGTTTAGGTGCATATGAGATCTCCCTGATCCTGTTATCCTAGCCATGGGGACACAGCCCTCATAGGTGGGCAGGGGAGGAGCAGGAAGAGGGTGCACTTTCAAAGTTCTGGTGCTCATCTATAAAAAGATCTCCGTGATTTAGAACCTTAGTCCCTAAAGGAGAGGTAGCCATGCAGTGGCTTCAACAGAGTGATGTCACATAGCTCTATTTCACTTTTGCATCTCAAGCAGGTGTGACAGAGGATGTGGCTGAACTGGTGCCTGACGGTAGTAATGGACTAGATGGAAGCCAATAAATGGAAGTTCAATCCATTGGCACTCGAGGAATACTCTTAGGAAAGTTTGCACGGTTCCAACATTGCCATAGCTGTCAATCTTCCCTTTTTTTGCGGGAAATTTCCTTATTCCAGCACCATTTCCTGCTGCTTCCTGCTGCTATCCCAGATTGTTAGCTATCCCGTAGACGGTCCCCAGAACAGGTGAGGCTGCTGATCCCTTATTTTCAAATCTGAACGTTGACAGCTGTGAACATTGCCATCTTTTTGATGCTGGGTGAAGACCTTTTTATTCTCCTAAGCATTAACCGTGTTCTCTTTTTTTGGTGACCCTTTTGACAGCATCCTAGCATTCATCCTGGTGATGGGTGTGGAAGGATATTTTGGTTTTGCAATGGATTTTTGTGGGTGAACTTTTTTAGTGGGTAGTCAGCTAACTAGTGGTGGGTTGATCTGCTTTAGGTCCTATGAGATGTTCTAAAGCACTTCCTAGGTGTTAAACATTTCACAGTTATGGTCAGTGTTTCCCTCTAATATGCCAGTTTGCCATTTTTGTTGCATTTTGAATCTCGTTATATATTTTTTACGTATTGTACATCACCTAGACAAGTTATTTCAAGAAGGGGCTAACTGATAATAAATAAAATGAGTCAGAGACTCTCTCCGTCTGATCTTAAACTTTTAGTAGGGACAGTCACCAGCACTTCTTGTTCCCCTTTTCCAACCTGTAAATGCAAATATTAAGCATTCATGATCATCAAAGACATTGTAGGAATTAACCAGAGTAATGCACAACAATAGTACTACAGAACTCAGCCTCCATCCCATATGTGTAGCTGCTGGCTTCTAACACAGGGGATTTTGAGTGAAGTAATTCCCCCCATTTGTAATTGCTCTGCTGTATTATTGAGTTTCACAAACACAGGAACTTTGTAAAAACAGCGCAAACCTCTTTGAATGCTTTTAGCTTATTTAGGAGTGGGAGGGGAATCCAGCATGACACATGCTACAACCTACATTTAAAAAATTTATGCCGCTTGCCTGGAATAAATAAGCCCAGGATCACCCACCTTGGAGAAGGATGAAAGCAACAATCTACCATATTCAAGGCAGCCAACACTCCAGGCCTTCACCCAGTGATATTAATACGTGCTCTTCGGAGCCATTCAAGCTGTTGTCATCACCACAGGATCTGTGCCAAGCAACGAACAGTACATGGACATTTAATTTATAGCTTGATTTCCATCTGCACTGCAGAAAACTGTCTCTTTGAGGGAGCCAGCTGCATTCTCCTGCCATTTCACAGAAGGGTATCTGTCACGTAGAGAGTCTGCTTCCATTTAAGAGTGCATGTGAAGGATCAGAATGTTCAGCAGCCATTAATTACTTGCAATCAGCAAATGCAATTTGCATTTATCACTTCCATTCCTATGTGTGTTTGCTGGGAACAATGAGGCTTACTTACAAGTAAACGTGCACACCGATTTACAGCCTTCATTTTCGTCTGTTGTCTTGCATTGGTCTTCTGTCGTCCCCCCCCCCTTCTCTCCTGCTCAGCAGAGATAGCGGGGAAAGTGAATATATTTTAAGCCTCCCCACTTGCCAGATCACACACTAAATGAATTAAATGGTTGGATCTGAAGCTTTGGGGGCCTTGTCAGATGAGCTGCTGCATAAATAAAGCAGCTTGTGCAGGAAGAATTTCAGAAAAGCTTTGCTGGATCAGACTAGTGGCCCATCTAGTTTAGCCTTTTGCTTTCTACAATGGCCGGCTAGATGCCTCAAAGCAAGGCACAGAGACAACAGCTGCCTCTATTGCTTCTTCACATTGCTTACTCACTTAGCATTTAGCATCAGCTTGGGCCAAACATCATTCTAGCATTAACACTGGTGCTGAAACAAGTCTTGATTCTCTTCCTCTGCTCCCTGTTTCTTGCCCATGCTCAGAATGGTTGGCTCATGCAGGGGCAAATATGCCATTTTAATGAGGGTGCTGATGTCTTGTACCATCTTTGTGGCTGCTCAGCTCCAGGTACTCTCATTCAACCAATTATCTACCTGCTCTAGCCTTGAGTGAAGGAGCTGCTCTGGGGTTGATTGGCTGTTAGCAGTAGGGAGGATTAGCTGTGGGACTGAATTTCCCATGGGGAGCTCCATCACACAGCCAATCCCCAGGAAAAGCAGGGCTGGAGTCAATAGCCATCAGCTGATGGATGGTGAGTTCCAAGATTGCTGGATCAGCTGCACAACTGAGTTCCCTTGGGGGCGGGGAACT
Source organism: Podarcis gaigeae (assembly GCF_964106915.1). Lineage (NCBI taxonomy): Eukaryota > Metazoa > Chordata > Lepidosauria > Squamata > Lacertidae > Podarcis > Podarcis gaigeae. The sequence continues at coordinate 78,915,297 of NC_139681.1, forward strand.
CAAGCAAGGCAGCCGATCCCTGCAGAGAACAGCCTTGCCAAGCCCTATGCTTGGTGTTTTGCTGAGCAGAGGGTTCGAAAAGCCTGACCTCCAGACAGCTGCCGGGCACTGGGGAAAACACTGTGCCCTGTGGAGACTTTGGATTATTGAAGGGCGGTTGTCTACCCACGTACCAATGTCACATTAGATATTTGGCAGGTGGGTTATCCCACCCAGCTGTTAAAGTACATAATGACACAAGGCAAATAAGAATAGTAATAGTAATAATAATAATAATAATAATAATAATAATAATAATAATAATAATATATTTATACCCCACCTATCTGGCCAGGCCTCCCCAGCCACTCTGGGTGGCTTCCAACAAAATATTAAAATACAGTAATGCATCAAACATGAAAAGCTTCCCTAAACAGGGCTGCCTTCAGATGTCTTCTAAAAGTCTGGTAGTTGTTCTTCTCTTTGACATCTGGTGGGAGGGCATTCCACAGGGCGGGTGCCACTACCTAGAAGGCCCTCTGGCTGGTTCCCTGTAACCTCACTTCTCGCAGTGAGGGAACCGCCAGAAGACCTCAGTGTCCAGGTAGAACGATGGGGGTGGAGACGCTCCTTCAGATAATAAATAATAATAATAATAATAATAATAATAATAATAATTTTATTATTTATACCCCACCCATCTGGTGTAGACAATACTGAGCTAGATGAGCCATCAGCCAATCTTGGTGAAGGCAGTTTCCTATATGAAGTTAACTGCAAGCTGGTTCAAAAATCGCAGCAGTACAATAAATGAGCAAGTCCATTGTTGCAAGTTAAAATAGCAGAGCTCTTATTCCTATGATGCATTCACCTCACTTTCATCTCCTGTCAGCCTCTGAAGTTTAACCTTTGCTCCCGTAAACATGCTAAAGATTTAAAATGAATGGAGATGCTGCATCCTCACAGAAAACAAGAATGCCTTGCAACTTTAGGCAAGGGGAGGGAGGGAACCCATCCTAGACAATCTTGCAAAAGCTGAGCACAGGAATACCTCTACAATACAATGTTCAGAGGCTGCTGAGCCTATCAAATCTAATTATTCTTTTCTCCGAAGATTTAAAATCAAGGGCAACTTCAATATACAAAGAGAGCCTCTATTAAATTTAATTACTTTCCTCTGTGGCTCATGTGGCAACGTTGCCTATGAAAAAAAAAACTTGCAGCAAGGGAGAGAGTGGTTATTGCTAGTGAAGAATAGCTTCTCAAACAAAGGCAGAGAAATCTTTACTTCCACTTTCATTTTAGTCAAGCTGAAAATCAGATGCGCCCAACTCTCCTGAGGGTTTCAGAACAGCAGACTTTGTTTGTGGAAGACTTTTGAGTTAAACTTCATGAAGCACTGGGCTTGGGGCTGCCATCCATCATTGCACCTCCTTAACATCCCCACAAACTTCACTCCTTAAGTGAAGGCACAGAGAAAGGGGGAGGCTGTGGGTTGTAGTACTGTAACTGACAGCTGTAGAGTCCAATCAAAGGATGACTTTACTCTCACTTCCAATCAAGTGCTTTTGGGGGTGGGGTGTAGAACAAGTGTATCAGAAAATGGTTCCATGTGCTGAGTGTTCTTCATTTCTTAACTGCCTGTCTGTTGAGAGCTGCTGATGCAGCATCTTAGACTTTTGAAGATTGCATAGCTGTCAAGTGTCCCTTATTTGAAGGGACAGTCCCTTATTCCAGCGCCATGTCCCGCTGCTGTCCCTTATTGATAGATGTCCCTTAAATGATGTCCCTTAAATTCCAAAGGAAGCAGCTCCTCTCCCTCCCTCCCTGCCGGACAGGGAGGAGGGAGGCTCCAACTGTGTTGCTTGGCTCTGTTGCTCACCCAATAAGAAGTCTGAGAACGACTGGGGTGGGGGGTGGAGCTAGCATGCCTTGTGTGTGGCTAGTTAATGCAAGCTGAGGGGGGTTTTGGATGCTGGATGCCATTTTGTTGCACGTGCTGCTGCAAACTTTGCAGTGCAAAGCCAGACCGGGGAGCCATCTTAAGTTGAGGCTGCATAGGCCTTGTGGTGCATGTGATTCAGATTCTATTCAGTTGAACCTCTGGTTACAAAGTTGGTCGGACAGTGTTCTCGAAGCTACCAGCATGAGTTTGACCAGACTGCAGGAGGACAGGAAGACTGGAGTGCCTGGAACAGGTGAGGCTGCAGGTCCCTTATTTTGGCTGCTGGTCCCTTATTTTCAAGGCTGCTGGTCCCTTATTTTCAAATCTGTAAGTTGACAGCTATGAGATTGTACTTGTTGTTTTCTGTGGTTTCCCTTTAGAACCTTGCCTTCTGCTCTTTCTTTTCTTATTCCTCACCAATCCTTTCGTAAATCTCAGCCCCCTTGTATCCTGATCTTGGTTTTTTTACCGTTGCGTTCGTCTTGAGTCTAATCTGCATTGTTAGTAAGTAGGTTAAGTCAGTTGTTTCCTGCACTCCCATTCCGGCCCTAGAAGTTTTGATTTAATTTCAGGGTGTTTGTTGTTGGTTTTGATAGATTTGTGTGCGACTGTGAAGATAGTATCTGAAGTGTAGGTGGGTTCCCATGAAGCAACACACGGTGATAACAGCAAGAACCTTTATTGAATTAACAGAACTGGACAACAGGGGCAAAGCAACTGCTTATATGCATTTCTGAAGGCCTGGGCCACTCCCACTCCCAACGTGATTGGCTGTTTCAACTTCCAAGCTGCGAATCATGACTCAGAGTTTAATGGCCAATGGCAGAGGCCCAAATCCTGAAATGTTCTGCGATTGGATATCATGTATCGAATCAGAACGCAGGGGCTCAGAATCCTTAGTCCAGATTCAGGCTCATAACAGTATCTGCCTGGTTGAACAGCCGTCATTGACTGTGCACAACCATCAAAAACATAACCCAGCAACACCCAAAACTCAAATCCAACCTTAATATTGGAAGGGATGAGGATTAATTGGATTGCCAGACCTCTCAACTGCAACAGCATTCCCTTTAATTTCATAGGAGTTTCATATAATCCTTGTCTTCTTTCTTTCCCCACTAACTTCAGAATCTTTGGAAACTAAAATGAGGGATGAGGCAAGGCCAGGGATTTCCATTAGTTCACATCAAGTGTTGTTTTCATTTTATTTTATATAACAGCTCCCTCTCAGCAGGTACTTACTATACAAGGAAAATCCCAGTTTTAAGAACATTGTGTGGGAAGATGCATGGGGGTGTGCGATCAGACCACTGGGAACTGAATATTTACAATAAAAAAACTTTCATTGATTTAAGTGCATGACGTGGAGCCTTCCTAAAATGACAATAACAAAAGAAAACCCTTTTATGCATTTACAAAGTTTTTTCCCCTCAGTGAAAGCAGTTTTGTAGGAGAAATTCTGCTAATTAATTTTGATTGACAAGAACAAGGCAATAATAACTCTGCTGACATAAAGGGTGGCTGGGCCTGAAAGGCTGAGAAAGGCATCAAAGAATAACTGAAGGATATCAACCCATTAAAAATGGGCATAAGAGATTTTCATGCAACCGTTTAAGGTACATGTAGCAATATCTCCTATGTATGAATAGCAAACTGAGGCTGTGTATGCAACATACATTTAAAGCACATCACCCCAACAAATAGCTAGAGTCCTGGGTACTGTACTGTTGTTTACCCCTTGCAATTAATACAATTCCCAGCACCCTTAAAAAACTGCAATTCCCAGCATTTGGGGCGGGAGGCGGGAGTCATCCGCTTTAACTGTGTGGTGTCCACACAACCTGATTCCTTGAATGTGGATTCTTATGTGGCAAAAATGGCCTCACCTATGAGAAGTCGGGGGGAGGAAAAGCAGATTGTGGGGAATAGAATTGACAGGCCTGGAAATTGGCTTATCTGGCTGGCTGGAACCCTGAACAGAAGCACTCTGTCCCAGCTCGCTCTCTCCATGTGTGATGGCTGGATTGGTTAGATGCAGAGTAATGGTGAGAGGAGCCAGCTGGGAAACCATCAAGAGAAGAAGGCCCAGAGCCCAGGGAGTGGTGGTGGAATGACGTTGAGCATTCAGAGGCGGAAGAGGGAAAAGACGGGGGACAGGGAGGTGTCAGAAGCTGAAGAGGTAACAGGGCTTAGTGAGCTGGGAGAGTTTGTGGCAGAAAAGTCCAGAATCGGAGGCAGAAGCTGAAGCAGGAGAGTCGGGGGAGGGAGGTCAGGAGGCAGAGATGAGTCAGGCTGCTAAAGACTCATAAGTGTCTCCCCCTCCTCCTGGGACAATCTCTCTCTCCCCCCCCCACCCCGGACTCCCAGATCCAGAAGAGGCATGAAATGGGAGGAGCAAAGACAGACGCACATACGTAGTCTCTGATTGCTCAGAAAAAGCCCTGGAGCGGGGGAGACATATACAGCTGTGGGCAGGGGCAGAGGAAGGGGGCCGCCCTGGGTGCCACCACTGAGGGGGGTGACAAAATGCTGGGCAGCACTCACCGTGGGGCCTGCAATGCGCCTGAGCCACACGTCTCTCAAACAAGCCACTCGCTGCCTCCCCCTCCAGCTGTAGGGCAGCTGAGTGGGAGGAGGCAGGCAGACTCCAGTGGCCCCACAGTGCGCCCCGCCCTTGCCCTGCCCCAGATATGCCACCCCAGGTACCCAAGCGGCTTCCTCCACTGCTGGTTGTGGGGAGGTGGGGGCCTTTAGACTCAGCAACTGATTTCATGAAGTAAAATCTGCAGGGCATGAGCTGCTGTGCTCATTAGACCTGACACTTGTCAAGTCTGTAAAGATAGTTTTTCTCTTGATAAAGAGTTAACTCCAAGTTTAATCCATGTGATTTACTGGCCAGCTCGTTCTGTGACTCTATCATCTATCTATCTATCTATCTATCTATCTATCTATCTATCTATCTATCTATCTATCAGGAGTGCTCTGATGGTGTTTCCTGCTTGGCAGGGAATTGGACTCGATGGCCCTTGTGGTCTCTTCCAACTCTATGATATATCTATCTATCATCTATCTATCTATCTATCTATCATCTATCTATCTATCTATCTATCTATCATCTATCTATCATCTATCTATCATCTATCTATCTATCATCTATCTATCTATCTATCTATCTATCTATCTATCTATCTATCTATCATCTATCATCTATCTATCATCTATCTATCTATCTATCATCTATCTATCTATCTATCTATCTATCTATCTATCTATCTATCATCTATCTATCTATCATCTATCTATCTATCTATCATCTATCTATCTATCTATCTATCTATCTATCTATCTATCTATCTATCATCTATCATCTATCTATCATCTCTCTTTCTCTCTCTCTCATCTATCTATCTATCATCTATATCTATCTATCATCTATCTATCTATCTATCATCTATCATCTATCTATCATCTCTCTTTCTCTCTCTCTCATCTATCTATCTATCATCTATATCTATCTCTCATCTATCTATCTATCTATCTATCTATCTATCTATCTATCTATCTATCATCTATCATCTATCTATCTATCTATCTATCATCTATCTATCATCTATCTATCTATCTATCTATCTATCTATCTATCTATCTATCATCTATCTATCTATCTATCTATCTATCTATCTATCATCTATCATCTATCATCTATCATCTATCTATCTATCTATCTATCTATCATCTATCTATCTATCTATCTATCTATCTATCTATCTATCTATCATCATCCATCCAGCCACACAACAATTTTCTGAGTGGCACTTAGCAAAGTTTGGATTCCTAGAGAGATCTGGAAAGCAACATTTCTCAAATGAGAGAATGGGAGAATACTTCTAATCACAGCACTTCCAAAGGGTACCTGTCACAGGAAGCAATTGGCTAATTATTTTGTCCCCATGGCAACATATCATCTGTACTTGCCTGTTTTACCTAACAAAGGATGTGCTTAGTGGAAGTTTCATTCCCGTTAGCTGTCTGCTGTCCAGTCCCCCACGTTCACAATACATGTGTGCAGGTTAAAGAAGCCACTCTGCTGGCCTACTGGCAGCGTATTTTCCCACCTCGCTAAATTATTAGTGCCAGGTACCCAGGTCTCCACTCACTGGAAAGCAGACTGCAGGAAGAGGAGGTAGGCAGGGAAAGCAGCAGCGATGAAAACATCTGCTCCCACTCAGGCATTCTGCATGCAATGCCACCTTGCATTGCATTTACAAAGAAGCAGCTGACAGCATCTGAAATGGGAGCTGATTTGGGGTGGCAGAATGGCCAAGGAACAGCGAGCCTCTTGGTAAGACCACTAAGTCTAGAATCTACTACACCACTGCTACGATGAAACAAATTTTTACCCTTCAATGGATCATATACTCGCAGTGTACCTGTTTGACTTGTAGGATATATTTATTGCTTTGTTACCGGCTGCCTCTAAAATAGTTATTCTCAGAAGGAACAGTGTGGAGCCGAAACATGATCTCATTTTTTATTTATTTTTTGGAAGACCAAGGTCATATATCAAGCATGAAATAATTGTCTTATGGAGAGCAAATAAGGAAGGTGGATGTAAATATTGAGTACTCCATCTGTTAAGCTGTCAGACAAATAAATCAGGCACACTAAGCAGGAAAGTTATCCAGTTACTGGTGTACAGGCCGTTTCCTTCTCACAGTGCAGCCAAAATTAACACATTTCTAATATATCAGTCAAAACAACGACATAAAAGTTCGACAGCTCAATCACTGGGGAAATTAAGACTGCTTGCTTGGCCTGTTTTATGCAATACGTTTTGTTTTTGTTTTTAACAATGGGCTGTTTACAGTGCAATCCTATGCAGGTCCATGGAGAAATAAGCCCTACTGTGTTCAATTGGACTTATCTCCAGGTAAATGGGCAAAGGAACAAAGCCATATTCATTGGGGGGGGGGCAGCAACATTACTGTAAGAACCATTATGAGAAGTTCATCTATGCAAGCAAATAGGGGGCTCTATAGCAATGCAACATTCCCTTCTGACGTTTACTGTAAATCCAGAAAACAAAACAATGGAAAAATGTATACAAGATCACCCAGCTCTCAGGTACTTGGTAGTAATGGTAGGTAAAGGTAAAGGACCCCTGGATGGTTACGTCCAGTCGAATTCGACCATGGGGTGCGGCATCCATCTCTGCTTTCAGGCCGAGGGAGCCGGCGTTTGTCTGCAGACAGCTTTCTGGGTCATGTGGCCAGCATGACTAAACCACTTCTGGCGGAATGGGACACCGTGACAGAAGCCAGAGTGCACAGAAATGCTGTTTACGTTCCTACCACAGCAGTACCCCTTTATCTACTCACTCTGGTATGCTTTCAAGCTGCTAGGTTGGCAGGAGCTGGGACAGAGCAATGGGAGCTCACCCCATCACACTGATTCGAACTGTCAACCTTATGATTAGCAAGCCCCAAAGGCTCAGTGGTTTAGACGACAGCGCCACCGCGTCCCTTGGTAGTATTGGCAACCAGAAGGACTGCTTGTTTCAATTTTTTTCTAGAATAACAGAAGCAGTATTTCGGCACTTACCTGAAATATGACAGAGGTCAATGGTTAATTGGAATTCTAATTTTCGCTTAGATAAAAATATGAAAGGGAGTTTTTATACCTGTGCTTGGCATGAAGGAAATAGATAAAAGGAAGTTTGTTTTCTCTTTCTATCTCATAATACTAGAACCAGGTGTCTTTTAATGAAGCTGAACTGTGGGAGATTCTGTTGGATCAATCCATCAACCTCTGATGGATGATTTAGATGGATAGAAGAAGAAAAGTTTGGATTTGATATCCCGCTTTATCACTATCTGAAGGAGTCTCAAAGCGGCTAACATTCTCCTTTCCCTTCCTTCCCCACAACAAACACTCTGTGAGGTGAGTGGGGCTGAGAGACTTCAGAGAAGCGTGACTAGCTCAAGGTCACCCAGCAGCTGCATGTGGAGAAGCGGAGACGCGAACCTGGTTCCCCAGATTACGAATCTACCGCTCTTAACCACTACACCACACTGGCTCTCAGGGTTCAGCATCACTTTTGCTGTGTGTGTGTGTGCCAGTATCCATACTCAGCAGAGTTACATCTCAATGAAGTGCCTTCCTTTGAAGTGTCTTCGGGGTTGAAGGTACACACAGTAGGCAATTAACACTCATGGATGCCATAAAGATCCAGTCAAGTGTAGAGGTTTACCTGACAGCCATAAAAGCATATTGGTAGCAAATATATACAGACTTTCACCACTGCCTTGGTCAAGATGTGCTCAGAGTCCAGCAAGAGTCCCAGACTCTCTCTCTCTGCTTCTCTCACTGCAAGGTGCAAGCAAGAAACTCACAAGTTACACAGAACCATTGCTATCAGTACTTCCTGTCACACTGCGAATGTCCAAAAAATAGTTCCCACAGAAAACATCCTTACATAGACAAAACCTTCACCTAGAAGAAGCAGAAGTAGCACAAAAAATAGAAAAAGCATTCAGAGTCAAATCTAATGTAGCAAAAGCAAACCTGGCCGGCTGATTGTTTAGTCTCTTTTAACTCTATGGATTTCAGAAATAGAATTTTACAAGCTAGTAACAAGAAGAAATTTCAATCGGAAGGAAATGAAATTATCGTCCACAAGATCATTCCAAATCGGTTGATAAAAAAGAGAGAAGCTTATAGACCTCTGGCCGAGGCACTAAAGGCAAAGGCAGTGGACTATAGGTGGGAGTACCCAGAAGGCATCTCTTTTTTCTTTAAAGGGAAACGTAGAAAGTGCTTGTCGGCATTAGATGTGGACAAGTTCTGGAGAAAGTACCGGAAAGACCTCGGAGGAAAAAGGCAATTGTTGGGAGAATCAGAGGATATTGAACAAACAGTTGAGAGTTAGGAGACAGATCTAAGAAGGGAACTTATTAAATGTATACTGAGACCTTGAATGTGTAATTAAAAAAAAAAAAAATTTTAACCCGTTGACGTATCATAAGAAATAAAGTATGGATTATAAATTTATTACTTGGAATGTAAATGGTTTAAATGAAAAATCAAAAAGGAACAAGGTGGAACATATTCTGGTTAAGCAAAAATATGATCTAATCTGTCTGCAAGAAACTCATGTAGCGGAAAAACATAAAAGAGTATTAATAAATAAGAGATTGGGGCTTGAGTTTATTGCATCAAGTAAAGAAAAAAAGAGAGGGGTGGTAATTTATGCAAAACCTCAGCTGGAGCCAAAACTGCTTTACAATGATGAAAAAGGTCGAACAGTGATTATAGAGGTTAAGATCAATAATGAAAAAGTGATAGTTATTGGAATCTATGCACCAAATGAAAGAAAATCCGAATTCTATCAATTCCTGGAAGAAAAAGCCATAGAATATTTAGGGGGGAAAATTATATTATTAGGAGATTTTAATGGAGTAGTCAATCCAAACATGGACAGGACAATAAAGAAGAAAGAAAAGAGGCAGAACAAACTCCCAACTACATTTTTCCAATTAATAGAACTCCTGAATTTGTTTGACGCTTGGAGGTTTAAGAATCCAACAGAGAAAGAATTTACACATTACTCAGAGCCACATAAATCGGTGGGACGAATCGATGCGATCTGGACAACAAAGGATTTATTAAATAATATTACAAAAGCAAAAATCCATCCAAGGACAATTTCTGATCACAGCGCAGTCTGGGTTAACTTTAAAGGAAAAGAAGAAAAGGTTAAAAGGTGGCAACTTAATGAGAGTATGCTAAATGATGAAAAAAATGTACAGAAGGCCAAGCAAATCTTAGAAGAATATTTTAAGTTTAATTTAAACCAAGGAGTAGATCTAGAGATGGTTTGGGATGCGGGTAAAGCCGTCATAAGAGGCTTCTTTATACAACAAAACGCATTCCAAAGGAAAATAAAGGAGAAGAAGAAAATGGAGATCTGGGAGGAAATTAGAAAAAAGGAAAGGATCCTTTTCCAAAAACCAGATGATGAACTAATTAAGCAAAGTATAAAAATTTTACAGACGCAATTCTCCATGATAATAAATGAAGAGATAGAATGGAAGATAAAATGGTTGAGACATAGAAATTTTGAGTTTGCAAATAAACCTGGTAAACTTCTGGCCTGGCAATTAAAGAAGAAAAAGGAAGATAGAATTATCAATAAAATTAAAATTGAAGACAAATGGATTCAAGAACCGAAGGAAATTAGTAAAAACTTTGCTAGTTTTTTCGGAAAATTATATAAAGAAGGTCCAGAGACTCTAGAAAAAATAATTGATTATTTGGGCAAAAATAAACTACCAATAATACCTAAGGAAAAAACTGAAATCTTGAACTCACCAATAACAGCTATGGAGGTGCAACAAGCTATACAGAGATCAAAATTAGGAAAGACACCGGGCCCAGATGGTCTTCCAGCTAATTACTATAAAAAGTTAGAACAAGCATTATTTCTTCCCATGAAAGACCTAATGAATAATATTCTGGCAAATGGAAAACTTCCGAAAACCTGGAAGGACAGCTTCATCACTCTTATCCATAAGCAGGAAACAGATGCCTCAAACATGGCCAATTACAGACCCATTGCACTGCTAAATAACGATTACAAGATATTCGCAGACATTCTTGCAAATAGATTAAAAATGGTGCTGAAAGAGATAATTCATAAAGATCAAACCGGATTTCTTCCCGGACGATTTATGCAATCCAATATTAGATGTGTGATTATTAGAATATTTGGATATTAAGATTGATAAACCAGCAGCTATTATGTTGGTAGACGCTGAAAAAGCTTTTGATAATGTGTCCTGGAAGTTTATGAAAAAATTAATGGAAGAAATCGGACTGGGAGAAAATATTTGTAAAGGAATAAATGCCATCTATTCGGAACAATATGCAAAATTGATCATCAACGGAAGAATTACTGAGGAGTGCAAAATAAACAAGGGAACCAGACAGGGCTGCCCACTGTCTCCACTGATATTTATCTTGGTGATGGAAGTCTTGAACAATCAGATAAGAAGGGATCAGCTTGTTAAAGGCATCACTCTGGGAAACAAAACATATAAAATTAAAGCTTTCGCGGACGATCTACTTGTTATGACTGAAAACCCTAAAGAAAGTCTGAAAAGAGTGCTGGAACTGATTAAAGAATTTGGAGAAGTGGCAGGCTTTAAGCTGAACATAACAAAAACAAAAATGCTTGTTAAAAATGTAACTACAGAAGAAAAGGACGACTTAGAAAAAATATTGGGCCTGAAAATCTCTTCAAAAGCGAAATACTTGGGTATTTGGATCACCCCCAAGAACATTAACTTATTTCAGGATAATTACACCAAAACTTGGCTAGAGATTAGAAAAAACTTGGTAACCTGGAGTAAACTAAAATTAACATTTCTGGGTAGGATTTCCATTATAAAGATGAATGTGCTTCCAAAATTAATCTTTTTATTTCAAATGATTCCGATACTGGGTGAAGCAGGTTGTCTCAAGATATGGCAAAGAGAAATTTCCAAATTTCTGTGGGAAGGGAAGAAACCTAGGATTAAACACCTGGTCTTAATAGACATAAAAGAGAGAGGAGGTTTTTCCCTACCCGATCTAAAACTTTACTACGAGGCAGCCTGTTTCACCTGGCTAAAAGATTGGTGCACATTGCAGGATCCGGACCTCCTGGACCTGGAAGGTTTTGACAACGGTTGGGGATGGCACGCCTACCTAATATATGGAAAAGCGAAAATTCATAAAAAATTTACCAACCATATAATAAGAAAGTCACTCTTTGCTGTATGGGAAAAATATAAAGACCTGATGGAGCCTAAAGTCCCGTGGTGGACTCCTCCAGTAGAAGCCATAGCAGTAAAACGGAAAAATACTCAGGAAAGCTGGCCAACATATAAAATACTTCTAAAAAATGAAGATAACCAAATAAAATTTAAAAAAAAATGAGGAAATAAGAGAACACATTTCAGACTGGTTCCAATACCATCAGTTATTTGAAAAATTTAAATCTGACAAACAAAAGGGGTTCTCAGTAGATATTTCCCGATTTGAATCTGATCTTGTAAATTCTAAAAGAAAAACTCTTTCCAAAACTTACCGACTCCTCCTTGACTGGACAGTCAAGGAGGAGGAGGTAACAGTGGCAATGGTGAGGTGGTCCCAGGATTTTGGCCATTCAATAACCATGGCCCAATGGGAAAATTTATGGAAGATCAATTGGAAATTCACAAACTGTTACACGATTAGAGAGAACTTTCAAAAAATGCAACATTGATGGTATCTAACACCATGGAAACTTTCGAAAATGTATAAAAATGTGTCAAGTAATTGTTGGAGATGCGGAGACTCAGGAACATTCTATCATATGTGGTGGACATGTAGGAAAATACAGGTATTCTGGGAGAGTATACATGCAGAATTGCAAAAAATGCTAAAGATCTCTTTCAATAAAAAACCAGAGGCCTACCTCCTGGGAATAACAGATTTGGATATTCCACAAAAGAGGAAGGGTATCTTTTTATATGCGACGGCAGCAGCAAGAGTTTTGATCGCAGCAAAATGGAAGAGTAATGAAATCCCCTCTATACAAGATTGGATCCAAAAGCTGACAGAATATGCCGAATGAGATGGTTTATCAGAAAAAATAAAGAATAAATCAAAACAGGAATTTGTTTCTAAATGGGAGGTTTTCAAAGAATATCTGAAAAATAAATATAGTAGTTTAAATTCAGTTGCAGCATTCGAGGAACTTCAGTAATAGTTGCTAGGTAGATAGAAGAAATTAGATTTATTGAAAATAAGTTTAATTATGGAAAAAACGTGTATTGGCAATAAGTAATATGAATTTGAAATATGGAACAGACGGGAAGTTGGGTCTTTAGTGTTAAGACCAATAGATGTTTTATTGTTTGCCAAGAAAATTATGTGTCTATGGTTATTTTTGTAATTTGTGTGTAATTTGGTATTTGTGTTTTTTTGTGTGTGTTTTTTCCGTGTTGTATAAATAAATAATTTTTTTTAAAAAAGAGAGAGAGACAAAACCTTCTGCTGCTTCTTGAAATTTCTTCTCTGTTCTTCTCTGTTTCTGGAACAAATTATTCCCTCTCACACACAGAGAATATCCAACAGATTCAAGGGAGACAAAAAAACCCAACAACCGTGTTGTTATGAGCTTTGTGGGGATGTTGCAGAGTGGAAGGTTGGGTGTGGATCCAGCAGCTAGACCATCTGGGTGAAGGTCCGAGCAGGATGAGGGAGGCACAATCAGGACATCAATAATTTTCTGAGCTTTAGGAGAGGGGCAGTATCTCTGGTAGGGGACATGTCATGCTCCTTCTGGGGTAGTTTGTTCACCTTTGGTCCTCACCCTGCACTCAGTTTTCACCAGTGGCTCCTAGAAGCTGTCAGAATGCAACAGCAGCCACACCCTGAGAATGGCTTTGACTGGCCATCTAAATCAGATGAGAGTAGTTTTTACCTTCTACTCCTCTTTTGTTATTGTTACTGTTGTTGTCGTTCCTTTGTAAGCCTGTGAGCAGAGGCAGTCCTGTTTTGCTTTTAACTTATGTGAACCACTTTGAGAGGCAATATCTGTCTGAAAGGTGGAATAGAAATTGGATTGACTGATAGAAAGACAGACCTAAATACAGTATGGAATATCGCTGTCTTATCTATCTATCATCTATCTATCTATCTATCTATCTATCTATCTATCTATCATCTATCTATCTATCTATCTATCTATCTATCTATATCTATCTATCTATCTATCTATCTATATCTATCTATCTATCTATCATCTATCTATCATCTATCTATCTATCTATCTATCTATCTATCTATCTATATCTATCTATCTATCTATATCTATCTATCTATCTATCATCTATCTATCTATATCTATCTATCTATCTATCATCTATCTATCTATCTATCTATCATCTATCTATCTATCATCTATCTATCTATCTATCTATCTATCTATCTATCTATCTATCTATCTATCTCTATCTATCTATCTATCTATCTATCTATCTATCTATCATCTATCTATCATCTATCTATCTATCTATCTATCTATCTATCTATCATCTATCTATATCTATCTATCTATCTATCTATCTATCTATCTATCTATCTATCTATCTATCTATCATCTATCTATCTATCTATCATCTATCTATCTATCTATCTATCTATCTATCTATCATCTATCATCTATCTATCTATCTATCTATCTATCATCTATCTATCTATCTATCTATCTATCTATCTATCTATCTATCTATCATCTATCATCTATCTATCTATCTATATCTATCTATCTATCTATATCTATCTATCTATCTATCTATCTATCTAATCTATCATCTATCTATCTATCTATCTAATCTATCATCTATCTATCTATCTATCTATCAATCAATCAATCTATATCTATCTATCTATCATCTATCTATCTATATCTATCTATCTATCTATCTATCTATCTATCTATCTATCTATCATATATATCTATCTATCATCTATCTATTATCTATCTATATCTATCTATCTATCATCTATCTATCTATCTATCTCTATCTATCTATCTATCTATCTATCTATCTATCTATCTATATCTATCTATCATCTATCTATCTATCTATCTATCTATCTATCTATCTATCTAATCTATCTATCTGTCATCTATCTATCTATCTATCTATCTCTATCTATCTGTCTATCTATCTATCTATCATCTATCTATCATCTATCTATCATCTATCTATCATCTATCTATCATCTATCTAGCTATCATCATCTATCTATCTATCATCTATCATCTATCATCTTATTTCTATCTTTCTAACTGTCTCATAATAATACTAGAGTCTGGGATCATCTGATGCAGTTTTTTGCAGGAGAATCAATATATAGACACAGCACTTCATCATAAAGCACATAATTCAGCTATAGAGTTGCCAGGTCAAGCGTATTCCAGACCCTGAGATTTTAGGGCCCAAACTTGAGACCAATGTGATGCCAGGGGAGAGTCCTGGGGACGGAAGTTAAAAGGGCAGACCCCACCAGAGCACCTATGCTATAATTTGCAGGCAACTCCTGTTGGACTGAAGCTTGCACACTGCATACAGTCTTCTCAACAATTTGCTCTTGTTTTTATAAGGCACTCTTGCCAACCTGGAGATTCAAACCTTTCAGCTTTCAGGTGAAGCTGGAGACTTTGGTAACCTGGTAACCTGGAGGTCTGGTAATCCTATTAAACTATGCAATTTGCTGCCACAACATGTGATGGTGCACATTATCTTAGATGGTTTAAAAGGTGGGAGGGTGTTTACAAATTCATGGCGGGTAGGGCAACTAGCCATGGTAGATGCCTTCTGGTTCCCGGGCAAGATACACCTGACTACCAGTTGCTGAGGTGCAATGAGAGGGGAATATTGCCAGGATGCTGACCTAGATCTCCTTCTTTTTAATCAAGCAAGGCTTTGTTTACATTCTTAAGTGGCATGAAAAAGATGCAACAACAAACTAAGGACAGGCAACAGCAGAGTAACATTTAGAGCTGGAATACTCCCAGAGCTATCTGCAAGGATGTGAAAACTTCTAGAAGAGGAAATGAACAAAACCATGAGGAGTATGATGCACTTGGGAACGAATGACCCAGCATGGGAGAAGAGATTTCTCATTAAATAGAAATCATATAGTGTTATGTAGCTGGCACTCTTAATTAACCTAACAACTTCTCCCTGATCATGGTGGGTTCACCCCCCGCCCCGCCCCAAGGCCTCTGGAAACTGCTCATTTCATACTGTCTCAATGTACTGTTTCTATTTAATTAAAACTAGTTAGCAAAGCATTGTTTCTAAATCAACTGATTTGAAGGGTCTGGAAAACTTTGTTTTTCTGCTTTGATAATCGGCCTAGCTGAAATATAATCAGAATTCTATATGCTTATAGCACAAGAGGGAATTATCAGCAGACTTAAGGGAACAAAACATTGTTAGGGGGAAAAGGGGGGGGGTTGAGCATATAGTGCCAATCCTGGCCCAACTGCACCTGCTGCCAATTAGTTTCTGGGCCCATTTGAAAGTGCTGGTTTTGACCTATAAAGTCTTAAATGGCTCAGGACCACAATACCTGACGGATTACCTCTCTTCATAGGAACTGCCCTGGACCCTGCAATAATCATCTGAGGCCCTTCTTCATGTGCCTCGTCCATTTGAAGTCTGGAGGGAGGCAACAAGAGAAAGAGCCTTTTCTGTGGTGGCTCCCCATTTGTGGAATGCTCTCCCCAAGGGGTTTGCCTGGTGCAGGTGTGCTGAGTTGGGCCTCACACGGGGAGAGGGGTTGTCGTGCGTGCATGATGTCACACACATGATGCCCCCCCCATTGGGCCAAACCTGCCGGGATACATGTTGTAACACTCTGGTGATTGCAGTGGGGGCGTGGTGGTTGACAATCACCCTCCAAGCCTCCTGCCCCTGCCCGGTGTGCTGGGGATCATCCAGGGGCACCAGGGGATGGTGGCCCCCTCAATATTGGAGGGGCTCAGCCCCCTGCCTCATAATATTGAGGGGGCTGAAGCCTCATGCACCCCTTATACCCCGGTGCCTTCATTGCATATCTTGATGTGCCAACAGTCCTCTTCTCTCAGGTTTTGCCTAATTAAACAATCTATGCCCCACCCCTCTCTCTCTGTTGTTTTCATTTTTTACTA
Organism: Podarcis gaigeae; assembly: GCF_964106915.1. Lineage (NCBI taxonomy): Eukaryota > Metazoa > Chordata > Lepidosauria > Squamata > Lacertidae > Podarcis > Podarcis gaigeae. The sequence continues at coordinate 78,931,973 of NC_139681.1, forward strand.
TGTTATGTATTTTTGTGTTTTAAACTTGTAAACCACCCTGCGATCCTTAGATGATGGGTGGTATAGAAATTAAATAACTAAATGGAGAAATAAATACTGGTAGTCTAATCTTGAAATCTCTCCCCCAAACAGCCAAATGGGGGCAGAGCATGCTCAGTGGGGATGGAATGCTGAATAAAATGGAAGGCTAGTGATAGGGGAAATGGAATGGTGTATTCAGGAAAAGGGCATGGCTGGCTGGAATCCTGAGCAGGAGTATTCCAAACTGCAACATTTTATTGCAGGTCTCACTTGTATACTTTTAAGCTGCTGCTGTTTATTTTTCTTAAAGCAAGACATGAACTTTAAATGCAAAGAGATGTTTAACCTTACTTGTAATGCCTTTAATTTTAAGCCACTCTGTAATTTTTCGTGCCCTTTGATGGCGTTGTATTAAAACTTTCACTTCGGAGTCGCAATGAAGTTAGCGGGAAGCCGTGGTTTTCTCCGAGTCAACCACTGGAGCAAGCCGAACCCTGTGTACATTTAAACAACTTACATGCAAGCAAACTGTTTTCCATTCCCCGCTTTCATCTAGGAATCATTTCTGCCTTAAGTGGAGCTCGGTAGTAGGCTAAGATCATCTCAGTGTGCTGCTCCGAAGAAAGCAAATGGGAGAGGATTTAGACGCTGAGCCCCCGCAGCCCATGCTCCTGTTGCCAGATCCAATATTGCTGCAGGGAGTGGGGTCTTTGAGGTTCTCTAAAACTACCTGGCAAAGCTCTCCATGGGGTTCGGGCAGACTTCAAGTTCTTCGTAATCCCCCCCCCCTCCTCCCCGATGCTAAAAGATAAGACTCTGAACCTTCCTCATGCATGGAGCGGGGCTCTTTGGAGTGCAAACCTCCGTCAACACACGTTAAGCCTTGTTCCTTTGCGTCCTTATGCATGCAGGGACATGAAAGACAAGATTGTTCAGGCACCACGTTCCCCACAGTGTTCTCTCGCCTACATAAATTAGAGCGGATTCTTCCACCCATGACTGGCATCTTTTCAGACCAGAAGAACTCAAACTAATGCAGATTTCTGTGACAACATCAAAACCCAAGGAGAAAGTGGAGAAGCTCAGGGCACCCAATTAGAGAGGTATAGCTTTCCCTCGGTTTCCTTGGCCATGAAGGATACTGCTGTTAAGCGGTAATGTTCTCTCATTAAAAACAGGAACATTAATGCTCATTTGTCATTTTCATCTGAATCACCTACGAAACCTGTTGGAAAATTTCTAGCTAACAGTTTTATGAAGCTGACTGCTACCGAAGTCTTTTTTTTTTTTTAAAAAATAATAATTTTATTGAGGTTTATAGAGAAAAATGCAAAATGTAATCTCTTCCCCCTTTTAAAAACTAAACCAGTAATTTTACGTACCTACAATAAAAAGTGCAAAGGGGTGGGGGAAGAAGAAACAGAAAAAGAAAAAGAAAGGAAGGAAGGAAGGTTAGAAAAGAGGTTAAAAGAGAAAGATAGAAGAATAAGATTCAGAAAGTAAAGAACTTTTGATTCTTCATCTGTCCCGCTATATAAAAACACTATTCACTTCATCCGATCCAATATAACACCCAACAAAGCGACTTTATATAAACACATTATCTTCAATCCTCAAACCCAGATATCATTTTCTTTTTCATGCAAAAAGTCTATGAGAGGTTTCCAATCTTTAACAAATGTTAACAATGACTTTTCTCTTATTGAACATGCCGATTTCACCTTCTCAACTAATTCCATTAGTATTAAGAGCCCTTCTCCCATTGCTGGCAATAATGGGTCCTTCCATCTTTGTGCCTATAAAAGGCTGCTGCCGAAGTCTAACAGTAGGAGCACCACCTCCCATTTGAGTCTGCCTAGGTGCAGAGATTATCTGGAGAGCGCCCCCCCCCTTTCCGTGTTGGCAGTAATTCTTAGTAATGCTCAGGGATGTGCAGCACATTTGGATGAACACTGAATCCCAAACTGATGCTGGGTACTTCAGAGGGATTCTAGTCAGGTGAAGCAGGATCTGTATGAGACACCCCGAACGGATGCAGGAACACCACCAGCACCCCAAGAAATGCCTTGTGGCACCTCAGTGATTCAGATGTCAAAGAAAGCACAGCAGACAACTTGCCTACTAAAAAAACAATACTCATGACTCTAAGCTGGATGACAAAGAGCAAACAGCACACTGGAGAGAAAGGGAAGGGAGAGGTCCATTGTAACTGTAATCAGGGGAATAATTTTACCTGGGCTATCCAATCCTTGTGCTTTGGGGGCGGCATGCTGGTGTAAATAACCACTGTCACTTTGGTTTCATGTGCTTTTAGCTCTTCTGCTAGTTTCCTATTCTATTTACAGATTTGTTTATTTATTAATTTTCTATCCATCCCTTTCCCCCAAAGGAGCAGAAGGCTACAGAACAGGAATATTAGTAAGGTGAAAGGTAAAGGACCCCTGGATGGTTAAGTCCAGCCAAAGGCAACTGGGTTTCCGGTGCTCATCTTGCTTTCAGACCGAGGGAGCTGGCACTTGACCACAGACAGCTTTCCAGGTCATGTGGCCAGCATGACTAAACTGCTTCTGACACACTGGAACACCATGACGGAAACCACAGCGCACGGAAACGCTGTTTACCCTCCCACCACAGTCCTACCTATTTATCTACTTGCACTGGCGTGCTTTCAAACTGCTTGGTTGGCAGGAACTGGGACAGAGCAACAGAAGCTTACCACATTGTGGGGATTCAAACCTCCGACCTTCTGATCATAAAAGGTGGAGCAGTTGGAGTGAGACTTTGCTTTTCTTTGCTTCAGTCCAACCAGATCCTTCCTGTTACTCACCCTTTCCTTTCAATTCCTACAGGTCCTCTTAAAAACAATGCATTCCTTTTGATTTTATCTTGCTGGGTTTTTCTTTTTCTTTTTTGCAGTTAAGGTTTGTGCTGCTTGCTTATCAGAGCCAGCAGCTTCCCCACTCCCCCGTCAAAAAGTTCTCTTCTGGTTCATTCATTTACTGCCTCAAGTGATTTTTGTTCAGCCACCACCTGCCTTATTTTATTAAATTATGTGCACGACCTTTTCACCCACACACCTGTCCCAAGTATTTATTTATTTCATTGGCAAGCCAGCCTGCCTTATTAAGTTGCCACTGCTGCTATTCTAGTGCTGCCCTCTTCCCAACACTGAGTGTTTGGGATTGTGTGTCTACAGTGGTTTAGGCTACCAAACATGGGCAGCTTCCATCTGCTAAGCACAGTTATGGTTGTCTGAAAACACAGACTGCCCATCCTGGTTACAGGTAGGTAGCCGTGTTGGTCTGCTGCAGTCGAAACGAAATAAAAAAATTCCTTCCAGTAGCACCTTAAGGTAAAGGTAAAGGGACCCCTGACCATTAGGTCCAGTCGTGGCCAACTCTGGGGTTGCGGCACTCATCTCGCTTTATTGGCCGAGGGAGCCAGCGTACAGCTTCCGGGTCATGTGGCCAGCATGACTAAGCCGCTTCCGGCGAACCAGAGCAGTGCACGGAAACGCCATTTACCTTCCTGCTGGAGTGGTACCTATTTATCTACTTGCACTTTGATGTGCTTTCGAACTGCTAGGTTGGCAAGAGCAGGGACTGAGCAACGGGAGCTCACCCCGTTGTGGGGTTTCAAACTGCCGACCTTCTGATCGGCAACTTCTAGGCTCGGTGGTTTAACCCACAGTGCCACCTGCGTCCCAGTAGCACCTTAGAGACAAACTAAGTTTGTTATTGGCATGAGCTTTCCTAGTAACTTCCTAACGGCTTTTGATGTAAGAATTGTGAGCCATTTGCATTGCCATTCTCAAGCCATTTATCCAATTAATTCGATGGAATTACTCTCTGCATTGGCTGGAGGATGGCAGCCCCACTCACCTTATTTTAGCTCAGTAATTATGACTTCCTCCTTCAGATTAGATTAGCTGAAACAATGCCAATATGTGAACCACAATGATCTAATCAGTCTGTTTCACTGACCGGCTTAACAAGCTTTTAACTGGCATTTGCCAAGGCACTTCCTTGCTCTAGCCTACCAGCAAAGCAGGTCTGTAGCATTTATGTATTGTAGAGATTTCGCAGCTAAGACACTAGTCTCTGCACTCATGGCAAACAGACTGATCTTTTCAAGACGATTCTCTGGGAGTTTATTTACATGCCATTTCTAGATCGTCCATCAATCCAAGTCTTCTGCATGGTTCACAAAAATTAAAATTCGCAAATATAATACAATCAATAAAAACAGAGAACCAGCTTGAAAACAAACCAGCCTGAAATTAATGGAAACAACAGCAATAAACCAGCAAAGAGAAAGCAATTTGTACCAAAATCTAAACACACTAAAACATATAATAGAATATTAAACAAGTAGGTCTTCTCCTGGTGCCACAAAGATCATAATGTAGGTGCCAGGCAAGCCTCTCTGGGGATGAGTGGAGTGCCATCATCCAAAAGGCTTTCTTTAATCAATAGAGGACCAGTTTTAATTGGACATGGCAAATTTTGCTGGGAATCTGAGATGAGATACCTATGTATCGGAAGCTGTCCCCTATTCCAGTCACCACACAGAAGCAGCTTAAGGTCCAAAATAGTTTGCAGCTGTAGAAGATTAGGCTTTAGTAATACAGTTCTGGACATTGATATATACATACAGCTTGTAGGCTTTGCAGATACAGCTACAGATATATACAAGCACAAAGTATGGTATCTTTGCTGCTCCAGCTTCAAGTCGTAACACAGACTCCGACTCATGGACAACACTCAGTGACTGACACTCAGCAAAAGACTCCAGAGCTGCCATGCATTCATCACTTATATAGATGGCACTAGGCCATTGCTATAGCAATTGTCTTGGTTGACCAAGCACCTGTTGGCTTATCTCAGACATGGGACGATTTGTGCCCATAAAGGAAATTAACCCTTTCCTCTCACAAATTTTTTTCCTCTCACAATTTTTTTGGGGACATGGGTGGCGCTGTGGGTTAAACAACAGAACCTAGGACTTGCCAGTCAGAAGACCGGTGGTTCGAATCCCTGCGACAGGGTGAGCTCCCATTGCTCGGTCCCTGCTCCTGCCAACCTAGCAGTTCGAAAGAACGTCAAAGTGCAAGTAGATAAATAGGTACCGCTCCGGCGGGAAGGTAAACGGCGTTTCTGTGCGCTGCTCTGGTTCGCCAGAAGCGGCTTAGTCATGCTTGCCACATGACCCGGAAGCTGTACGCTGGCTCCCTTGGCCAATAAAGCGAGATGAGCGGCACAACCCCAGAGTCGGCCACGACTGGACCTAATGGTCAGGGGTCCCTTTACCTTTACCTCACAAATTTTACGTGGTGAAGCTGCAAATTCAGGACACATTTGTAAAGTTTATCAATGTGAGTTGAGCAACATCATGCCAAGTGAGGACAAATGAATAAATATTTTTTCACAAAGAAAGTTGGGGTGCGGATTTCTGAGCAGTTATTAAGAGCTCAACTCTTCAGCCTGAACAGGAGTTACTATCTAAATGTCAAAGACCCCCCCCCCTTTATACATGAATGGTAAGTTTGGGCCGCATGGTTGAAGATCCTCCTCTACATTGGCAGCGCAATGTGGGGAAAGAATTGTCTTAAATTAGGGATGGGGAACCTGTGGTCCTCCAGATGTGGCAGGATCAGTGCCCATCCTTCCTGACCATGGGCCATGGCAGGGGCTGATGGGAGTTGCAGCCTTACAACATCAGGTGGGGTACAGTTTCCCCCATTCTGGGCTTAAACAGCGACATGAGCAAAAGTTGTTGGATGAATGAAACAGGAATTAAAGTAAGATTACATAGCATTCTGACAGACCTACCATTAAGGATGCATTAATATATTTTCATGGTAGTGAAAGGTTGTTAAGAGCAACACGCTTAGGCCTATGATCAGACAGGAGACGGTTCATCAGATGGAAGCAGTAATGACATTCATGCAGGACTTTCATGGCTTACTTCTTTCTAATTCCAAAGAAAAACTGCTTTAATTCCCCAGGAATGATTTCCCCGTCAATCACATTGACGTTAATTGACACTGGAGATTCAACACCCACCCCCCACCCCACCGCTCCATATGAATTCAGCTTCTCTTCCATGTGTGGCTCCTCATTTCTCTCCCACTGTGTATTGTGCATCACTGCTTTCATCTGTGTCAGGTCCCGAGTGAATTCTCAGTTCCTTCTGATACTGCTATACATCCCTTCGTTCTTTATTTGTGTCATCTGTTTGATGTTTGCAGATAACTGAGATGTTGGGGTTTTGTTTTTCTTTTTGACAAATCTAAAAACATCAAGAGCTTTGGGCCTCTTGCCTTGTTTCTGGGAGAGAAAAGTATATTTCTGTTGGCTTTATGCTATCAGCACTTTTTATCATTGTTTAGAAACCAGTCACATAATGATTAAAAATATTTTTCAATCAGCAAGTAGAACCATTAAAAACCCCCACTCTAACCCACTGAAAGCTGTGCCAAATATATTTTATCATGTGAAGGTTAATGGCTGCCATGCAGTTTGTTTTTTAAAAAATCACCATCATCATCATCATTATTAAAAAAACCCCAACAGCGTTACTTCTGTTTCATGAAGTGTAAATCAATTACCCGAGGGGAAAGAATAAAGTTATAGATCTTTCTTTTCAGGCATATTTAGACCACAGTGCACAGCCTTCTGGGTTAACTTCATAACCAGTTCCATAGATTTGTTATTCCATAGAATAACAAAGGATTCATCCGCATTGTCCCATGGTGAGGTAAGACAGCAAACATTGTCAGGAACTATTCATTCAAAGGGAGTCTACTGAGAAAATCAAAGGATAAGGCACAGTTAGCTAACTGCATGCAAATGTTGTCAGGATTGCACACAACAAGTTTGTGCATCCCTTCACAAAGCTACAGTTCCCAGAGTGGTATGACAATCAATCTCTCTTCCCACTCTGGGAACTGTAGTTTTGTGAGGGGAAAAGAGGTCTCCTAACAACCCTTAGCACCCTTAACAAACTACAGTTCCCAATATACTTTTTCTTTGGGGGAGGAGCCATGACTGCATAAAGTGGTATGATAAAGCTTTAAATGGATTGCCTTGATGGGTCCCTAGTCCTGTGGTGGTGTTTTATCCAGCTAGGAACATCCAGGGCTCCCCCCCCAGCTGGAATTCACTGGAACTCAGTTTCTGCACCTCTCAGGTGGGCACCATTGCCATTATAAGAGAACAAGGTGAGTTCATGGTGAGTTCCGGCACCTCTTTTTTCTAGAAAAATAGCACTGTGCAGGACTATATCGTTAAACTACCTTGGGTACAGTGAAAGCAATATCAAAGAGAACGGCAGGGGAACCTTTGCTCATAAATGGCTGAGGCCATTTATCATAAAACGGACCTAGTCTGAAACTACCCTTGAAATATAGGCTGCCAGCTGTGAACAGTAAACACTGTAAAATATCATAACTTGCTCTCTGTTCCACTTACCAGGGTATTTTATTATTTGGATGGGATGGCTGAAATAATTGGGAAGGGAATCAAAGGCTTCTACTTCAATTGACTCATCAACAGATGTGGCGCCACAAAGTGCAAGAGCGGGCAGCACAAGATAAATAATGAAGAATCTGATTGGAAGTGCACTCTGGCAGCGCACAGTCATTTTAAACTGAAGAAGAAACAAACCCTAATTTACATAAGGATTAACGGAGGACCCAATCTCTTGCTTGTTGAAAGCAGAATTCACTTTCCATTTAAGTCATAAAAGGAGGCATAACCCTTAAGATATAGTAGATATCACGGCCTAAGACCCTCGTACTTATGGGACCGCCTCTCCTGGTATGCCCCACGGAGAACCTCAAAGTCCATAAATAGCAACACCCTAGTGGTCCCAGGATCTAAGGAAGTCAGATTAGCTTCAACCAGAACCAGGGCCTTTTCAACACTGGCTCCAGCCTCGTGGAACGCTCTGTCTCATGGGACCAGGGCCCTGCAGGATCTGATTTCTTTCTGCAGGGCCTGTAAGACAGAGTTGTTCCGCCTGGCCTTTGGCTTGGAATCAACTTGATCCCCTCCCCCTCTTTCCTTTTTCCTTTCTCCTTCTGTGATGGAGCTCCTATTTGGGGATTTCCCTGGCTTTTTTCTGGTCCACGTAAGACCAGTCTGGATAGTTGGCCTTGGTGAAGATTTGACGTTTTCATCCCCCAAAAGGTTTTGATTTGAGTTTCTACTGAAATGAGGCTGCATTTTAATGTTGTACTTAATCTTATTTTAAAGTTGTATTTTAATCAATTGTTTTTATTCCTGGTGTTAGCCGCCCTGAGCCCGGTCTTGGCTGGGAGGGCAGGGTATAAATAAAAATTATTATTATTATTATTATTATTATTATTATTATTATTATTATTATTATTATTATATTAGATAGTGCCATTAGATGGTTGACAATCTAATGTCGGGGAGTCCTGTACAGTACATGTTTTGTCCAACAATTCAATAAACAATTGTGTGTTCCACCTCAGCAAGGTTCGGAAGTGTTCCAGACCAGGACTTCCACACCAGCTCAAGCAAGACCAGGACCCAAGGCAGCTGAGGACACAGATTTCTGCTGGACTTTTTCTCATGTCTAGTGTTCATTGGAGTTTGTTATAAATAAAGCACTTGGTGAAGTGAAGGTGGGTTCAGGCATGACCCAAGACTGAGATTCACTTCAGATTTATTGGAACATCAGGAACAAGAAGAACAAGAATGACAAACAGGGGCACTCGGCCCAGTAAAAAAGGCAAAAGTAAAGGACCCCTGGATGGCTAAGTCCAGTCAAATGAGTCTATGGGGTTGCGCCACTCAACTTGTTTTCAGGCTGAGGGAGCAGGTGTTTGTCCACAGACGGCTTTCCGGATCATGTGGCCAGCATGACTAAACTGCTTCTGGTGCAATGGTACACCATGATAGAAGCCAGAGCACATGGAAATGCTGTTTACCTTCCCACCACAGCGGTACCTATTTATCTACTTGCACTGGCATGTTTTCAAACTGCTAGATTGGCAGGAGCTGGGACAGAGCAATGGGAGCTTACTCTGTTGTGGGGATTCGAACCGCTGACCTTCTGATGGGCAAGCCCAAGAGACTCAGTGGTTTGGACCACAGCGCCAACCACGTCCCACCTTAAGCCGACCCAGGCAACACACACACACCATCTGTGATAGGTCGCCTTAATGCTACAATTAGTGAATCACAACACTGGCCCTATCTCAGCAGGGTTTGGCAGCCTGCCAGCTAGTAACAATGTCATTGGAAGGTTCTCTCTGTCTTTTGTTATGCAGATGAACCTCCTGAGCTCCAGGAGGCCTGAAGATCTAGCCCTGTATTGCATGCATACAACCTTGCTGCAGCCTACAATGCCTGCATACATAACACTTGGGTCACTAACCTTCGTGCCTAGAGTACCTCTTACAACATTGACAAAAGACTTATGAACTCACGCTGAGCACTGCATGGCCTTTTGGAGGCTAGCTGAGGTCTACTTCACAGACAAAAGCCTCTGCCTACCTGCTGATGAGATAATAAGTGTGTGAGTGTTTTTACGTAGTCTTCCAGCTTTGTTTAAGACTGATAATGGGAAATTAGACCCGCAGTAGCTACTCTCCCTGCCACCCCCACATACAATGCTCATGTTTTCCACACAAAACTTGAGGGCCCCATTGGGATAAATAGATCCAGTAACTAGAAATGTTGTTCTGTACTATGGAGATAGGCTGCAATTCTAGAAAATGTGCTCTCTTCAGCACTTCACTGGAGCATAAGTGTGTGACATCTTTACCACCCTACCAGATGCAGGAGGTGAGACTGCAAATGAAAGCAAAGGTACCAGTGTTGTGCAGTCAGTGGACTAAGGGGACTAGGCTAGTCCCCTAAATGTTCCCCCTGGTGCCTCCTGCCCAAAGACTGTGAAGCTTCTGCCAGGGTTAGGGAGGGAGGCGCGATGGTCAGACAGGTCCAAGAGCCCTCCTGCTACCTTCCCAAAGCCCGCCCGGCTTTGGGAAAGAAGCAGGCGAGTTCTAGCATCCTGTCAGAGCCATGGTGCACCCTTCCCAAAGCTCAGGAAGCACCTGCCCAACTTAGGGAGGGAGTCACGCATGCAACATCACACTCACAATGTTGTCCCCCCCCCCCACCACAATTTCCCTTGCAAGTTAGCGCCTCTGGGTGTAACTGTTCCCCTATGAAAAATCTCACCACACATCACTGCAAAGTACTTTTCTCCAGAGGAAAAAAACACATTGATTTTGTATTGTTTTATTTATACCCTGCCTTTCCCCCTGATGGGAATCAAGATGTATAAGTTCTTCCAAGTTCTGCCAAGCCAGCCAGAAGCAAGGAGAATGCATGGATGAGTTTCATGCACATTTGAGAAAATCTAGTTTCTTCTGGGAATTGATCAATATTGATGCGAGGTGCAAGCTCAGATATTTGAAGGATACCTTTGCCCGTGCCTCAGGAAGGTAATTTTGAGGGTTAATGTTTGCCACTCCCTAAACATTTGGACACTGTTTGCACTTATGAGGTGGCAGTGATATTCTCAACAAAAGGATGCCTGCACTGCTGTCAGCACAGAGGCCTCAGCAATGATGATTACACCTATAATGGGGAGAGTCCCACACACACCAGTCACCCAGTATCAGGATTCCTCATGCTATCATCGTGGAGCATAATATTCTCATGAGCACATTTGTCCAGCAATATCTCTCGTAAATGTGGCAAGGTGAACCATTTTGCCGCAGTCTGCAGATCGCAACGATCATCTGAAAAAGTGCATCAGGCCATCTCGCTACAGGAATCCAAAAGGCTGTTTTAATGCAACCGATTCTCTCTCTGAGGATGATGCTGGGTCATTGTCAGAGGGAGCTGATCTCAGTGACCCAAATGCTTTTACCATATCCCCAGCACACCAGGCACAAACTGGGCACGGTGCTTCACCGTGGTGTAAAAGTCTCATGCCAAGACAAGAAGTAGAAATTCTCATTGTTACAGAGGCCTCATAAAATGTTATATGTTATGCCACAACAAACTTATAGCCTATTCATTAACAAACCTACTTTAACTGGAAAAAACAAATCTCTATCCATATGGATCACAACAGTCATTATCAATACATGGTCAGTTCCCAACCACAGGTGTAATTCTGGGATACCCAGACAATAGCTATTTTTTACATGGCATGTGATAGCTTTGAAATCCTTCTCAGCTAAGAAGCAGCTGTCTGCAGAATTCTTCTGATCTGTCTGCTGGTGTAGTCAAGTCTTCGGACTATCAAGTCAAGCTCCACATTGGTGGCAGTGTCAAGCCTGCAGCTTTATCACATAGACCCATTCCATTTCATGGGCAGGAGCAGTCAATGTATACATGCCAGCTACCTAAAATCCAGAGGTTTCTCCACATGCACACAAGTACTATTCTCCAGACTCCGTCAAGGCAAGCAAGAGGCATTAGATTTAGATTTAGATTTAGATTTAGATAAATTTATTGTCATTGTCCGTATATACACAGTATACACAACAACGAAAATCAAACACCCGAGACCGGATTCACATACACATTCGCACGTATCTCCAACACTCTCATCCTATTCAAACATAATCTATTAGAACATAACATAATCCAGAATATAACATAACCTATTTGAAGCATAGCATAACCTAAAAACCTATCTCATTCCTTACTACTCACTGCTTGCTATTTCTTACAACTGGCCCTGAGATCATTATTTAGTGCAATCAGAGCTCTTGGATAGAAACTATTCAGAAGGCGTGTGGTTCGTGTTTTCATTGTCCTGTATCTTCTGCCCGAAGGCAACAGTTCAAAGAGGTTGTGAGCAGGGTGGGTGGGATCTCTCAGGATATTGTATGACTTCTTCAAGCTGCGAGACGTGAAGATCTCATCCAGGGTTGGTAGTTGGAGCCCAATAACATTCTGGGCAATTTTAATTATTCTCTGTAAAGCTTTTTTATCCATTTCAGAGCTGCTCCCATACCACGATAATATACTATAGGTTAAGACACTCTCAATGGTACTGTGATAATAGGACAGAAGTAGGTGCTGAGATAGATTCAATCCCCTGAGCATTCTCAGGAAATACAACCTCCCCTGCACCTTCCTCACAACCATATTAATATTTGCAGTCCATGAGAGGTCCTCAGAGATGTAAATGCCCAGGTATTACCATAGTTCTAGCCAGGGAAGTGCACTCGTGGAGAGTGTGGAGCAGGGCCAGTGAGAGTTGTGGCCTGGGGAGAGCCCTGAGGGCCAGACAGAGAGGTTTGGAGGTCTGCATTCAGTCCACAAACATGAGGTTCCTCATGCCTGTTCTGAAGTGAGGTACAGTGGAGCCGGTGTGGTGTAGTGGTTAAGAGTGGTAGTCTCGTTATCTGGGGAACCGGGTTCGTGTCTCCGCTCCTCCACATGCAGCTGCTGGGTGACCTTGGGCCTGTCACACTTCTCTGAAGTCTCTCAGCCCCACTCACCTCACAGAGTGTTTGTTGTGGGGGAGGAAGGGAAAGGAGAATGTTAGCCACTTTGAGACTCCTTAAGGTAGTGATAAAGCGGGATATCAAATCCAAACTCTTCTTCTTCTTGGTAGTCAAACTTAATCCATTCCAGAAGTCTGCTCCAAAACCAAAGCATTCCAAAACCAAGGCGTGCTTTCCCATAGAAAGTAATGCAAAATGAATTAATCCGTTCCAGACTTTTAAAAACAACCCCTAAAACAGCAATTTAACATGAATTTTACTATTTAACGAGACCATTGATCCACAAAATGAAAGCAATAATCAATGTACTGTACTATAAAATAAATAAGACAGTATTGTAGATGGTAAAAATAAAAATTGAATTTTTTTCTTACCAGCACTGATGTTAGTCATTGTTTTGATGGGGGGCTTTTATCCATATCTGTAGTCACACAATCAATCAATCAATCAATCAATCAGTAGCTGAACTGGGTTTCACACAGTCACAAAAACAAATTAATCAAAAACAAAAACACAAAATAAATAGCAAAAACAAAAGCACCAAACTTAATCAGTTCTGGAAGTCCATTTGACTTCCAAAATGTTCAAAAACTAAGGCACAGCTTCTGATTGGTGCAGGTGCCCCAGAAAAAATAGCCAACAGCCGCATCGGATGTTTGGCTTCCAAAAAACATTTGAAACCCGGAACACTTACTTCCGGGTTTTCGGAGTTTGAGAACCAAGGTTACACTGTATAGAGATTCTGCATTGAAGAAGTATGAATCTGCTATGGTGCATCACAGCATCCATGTATCTCTCTTTACCTCTCTCTGTCTCATAATATCGGTATGGATGTAGCGATCTGACCATACTTTCATTTATATGCAAAAGATGTTCAAGTAAGCAGCCATTGCCTGAATAACTAGAATGAACGGTTCTTAATTTTTTAATGAGCCCTTTTTGTACCTTCTTCCCCATCTGGCCAATCTGTGCAGGGAGGAAGATATTCCTGTTCTTGTGATGCCCTACTGGTTCAGTCATCAGCCTCTCTATATAATGTCTAAAGGGGCCATATGCATATACTTACCACTTTTAGACCTTAGTGCACAATTCTGCGCTCTCTTCCTGGTGTAGAGTGAATGCGTAGAGAAGACAGCAAAGGGGCTGTGGAAGACTTCTACAGGAACATAGGATGCTGCCTTATATAAACTTCAAGCTTGGGGAGAAGATTATAGGCATGGGAAAATATTAAAGATTTTGTGACAAGCTGTCATAATTATCAACACTATGTAGGAGCCAGTGAGCATGTTGCAAACAAACTTTTCCAAAGTGGATTTTTGCTGTTGCAATGGAAATTGGAACTCTAAGTATCCTTAAACTGTCAAGCTGAATTATAATGATTTTGAAACATAATTGATTTTGTGTGTATGCGTGTGCTCTCAAGTACCCTCAAACAAAAAGACCTATTGATTTGAATGTGGGAACCTGCCGGTTCTCAGCTGAAGGATACAAATTCATTTTTGCCACCTGATTTGAGAACCGATTTGTGTGTATGAAGGACTGGACCCATCCGGTTTGTCGGCCATGCACAGTGAACTTGCATCTACGAAGCATAGCATAAACTTACATTAGATGGCCTTTCTGTTTAATCTGCATTGCATTGCATATTCAATTCCGGTACCCTAATTTGCTAGGAAGCTCAATGTGTTGCATTCTCTGTGCCGCCATGTTGCATATGGCTATCCCAGTGAGACACATTGGAGACGGTGGGTGGATCTGTATCCCAAGAGCCAATAGGAAGCAGTGTTTGGATCTCCAGGAATGGGGCCCAGGAGCAGAGCACACTCCACATGGTCTAATCCACTCCTAGGACATAAAAGAAGGGCCAGCCTACTGCAGTTTGGCAATGATTTTGAGGGATCATCCTCATGATATGGAGCCCCAAAGCTGTCACGGAAGAGGTTTGAAGACACCAGTGGCATAGAATTTATTTATGTATGCTACAACAGCAGCAAGAGTCTTGATAGCATAGGGATGGAAGAATGAGGAAACCCTGACAAAAGAACAGTGGCAAGAGAAATTGATGAACTATGCAGAACTGGCTAAACTGACAAACAAACTGAGGGATAAGGACAACTGTGACTTCAAAGAAGAATGGGGACTTTTTACAAATTACTTAACAAGACAACAAAATGAATTGGAGTCCTTGGCAGGTTTTGAATAAACATACACAAATTTATTGATTGTTAACATAGTAGACAGATAATACAAGGATATATACAACTTTACAGTATGCAGAGAATAATATGTGTTGAGAAACCAGAGAGAGGAGCTGAGGGATGTCTCGGGGGGGGGGGGGTTCGATGGGGAGGTGGGGGAAAAGGGGGAAAATAATGAATATGATACGTTTTGATATTTTGTTATGTTGAAATTGTTAATATATTTTTTTTTAAAATGAAGACACCAGTGGCATGGGCAAAGCCCAGCAATGGGATGTGTGCACACCAAGCATCAGCAGCTGATGAGGGACTCAAGAGAGCAGCACATTAAAATCAAAACAAAGTGAGAACAGATAGCAAATGTCACAGAACGAAGGCAAACTTGAAAATCACAACAACAGTTTTTAAACACTTGGGAAACTAAAAAGGTTTTTGCACAGTGCCAAAAGCAATGTGTGTGTCGATTGTTAAATGTGTAAAGTGCTTTAAGAGAGAACTGGAAGACCAGACCTCCCAGAGCAACATAATGGGGAATGGTGCGATGCATGACACAAGGGTGATCTCCCTGGCCACCCATGGGGAAATTGTTCCCTGGGTCTCATAAGGAAAGGGTCTGGGCACATTTAGAGGTAGAACTCAATCTAAACAAACAAACAAATAAACCATAATCATTTGTCATTGCTGGTTCCATAAAGCACTTCATACAAACAGATCTTTCCCCATATTGACCATAAGATATAAGAAAAGTTATATGCTTCTTCAGAAAATCATCTGCAAATCTAAAACTGTGTATGCATCTTTTAAAGGGAGGTGTGTGTGTGTATCCAAAAGTGAACTATTGCTAGATAGTTCCCTACAGTGACTTTTAAACACCACCCCCGTTTTTATTTTAAAGAGAGCAACAATTAAAGGAGATCATGCAGCACTTCTTCACAATTCATAACATATTATCGGAGAACTATTTAGGAGTTATATTCCAAGTACCTGATTTGTATCTGGAAAAATGCAGGAATATAAGTTTGTATTCAGTGCTGCTGTTCCACTTGTGCAACAGACTTTTCCTTGTGTAACGGAATTCTCCCTTCCATCCCTGTCCCTGGGTACCCCTAAGTCGGCTCCAGAGGGTTGGAGGACCCTACAGAGTAGATTAGGGCATTGTAAGGGGTGTTGGATATATTACTCCTATTAGATTTCCAGTTCATGAGTTTCTCCATATCTCACAATTGCTTTAGATTTCACAAAGAGCAAGTGAGTATATCCTTTCCCCTAACAATTACTGTAGGGCCTTAAAAAAATGTGTACTGGTTTTTGGGTGGTAGTGGTGGTACAGAGCAGTGTTCAACCAGTAGGCATGCATATTCATTTCAGAAAAACTGAACCACTGGGACCCATTCAGTTCAATTGTCATTCATTCCAATAAAATGCAGAGGGACAAATGGATACTAATAGTGTTCTTGTTTGTAACTCTCAGTCTAGGGGTAGGTGGGTGGATTTATTTCTCCAGTGCTGATCATTCTTGGTTTTTCTGGGCAATCTTGACAGCTGCCTTGTTATTTATTCACAATGCTTCTAATATTTCTTTCTTTGAGGGTAAAAATGACAACCACCACAGAATGCGAAGACAACCATTTTTCTTGTTGCAGACATGATCCTTCCCCCCACCCTCCAACACACAGCATTGTGACCACTCTGATGGGGAAGGAGATCGTATATTTTACTATACAGACCAAAATATAATTCTGCTGGAGAACGTGCTGTATACACCCCCCAAAATATAAGTTGAAAGTATTTTAATTGTGCTCATTTTCTCCATCGGTACTTATGAGAGCCGGTGCTGCATTGACAACATTTCTTGCAGTGGAAAATGGTTTTCGTTTTCATAAAGAGGCAAAGCGGGGAGGAAAATGTATAATGTAGTACCACACAGCATTTTTATTTTTTTTACATTGTGTTTGCTATGCATCCAAGAGCTCTCATGAATTACTCATAGGATCAGATTTGATTAGGATGTCGTTTCTTCCTGATTTTCATTTAAACTGCTGCATGCCTCTCCTTTATTGTTCCCCTAGGAACCTGCTTAATGTGTGGGATCAAGACTGGATTGAATGGCAAGGTTGTTGTTTATTTTCAACTTCTTTAATTTCCCCCACTCAGAATTCTATTTTTCCTAGCTGCTTTTTTTCATATAAGATTTTATTGAGGCTTTTTATATTGCAGTACAATTTTTTTTAAAGCAAACTAATCTAAAGAAAAAGAGAAAGAAAAATACAACCAATTAAAAAAATAAAAATAAAATGAAAACAGTGTCCCAAAGTGGTATCCAATATGGTTCCTGAGACAACTCATCCTTCTGGAAAAACCTGTAAATGTTAGAAAGTTGTTGGCAGCCAATGAAAG
Organism: Podarcis gaigeae; assembly: GCF_964106915.1. NCBI lineage: Eukaryota > Metazoa > Chordata > Lepidosauria > Squamata > Lacertidae > Podarcis > Podarcis gaigeae. The sequence goes on from NC_139681.1 coordinate 78,949,094, forward strand.
GTGGATTGTAATGTCAGAGCCTAGTTTCAATGGGCAGTGTGTTCCACAAGGCAGGTGCCACTGTGCTGAGGACTTTGGCCAGCATCTGCAAGGGAGACCACCTGGGAATTAAATATATGCTATCTTGGGCTCCATGATGGAAGAAAGCTAGGAAAGAAATGTAAGAACTAAAATAAAATAATAATGAGAGCATCAAATGAATTTGATGGGCAGCAGTCTCAGGACCAAGAAGAAATAATTATTCAGATGGCTTGGCCTGAGCTGAAGTATCCCATCATTAAAATAATGTGAAGCTGTGTGTGTCATTTTGGGTATTTTAGAGAGGCATGACATGGCAACACACTGGTGCAACATCTTGGCATTTAGCAGACATCTCCCCACCATGACCATGATTCTCAGAGTGAGGGGAAGAAGCCCACTCTCATTCTGGTTGGCCTCTAGACACTGATACATGATGACATAATGTCACTCTGACACCACTCAGAGCAAGAGCAGTGCTTCCATTCCTCCCACTGGAAATACTAGAAAATAAACAAAAATAACAGCCACACTGCCCACTGAGATATCGGAGAGTACTGCTGTCAAGACTATGAGACAGGCAGCAGCCAGACAAGGCAATTCAGGTGGGGTGGGGTGGAAGCAGTCTATTAATTTCAATGGGTCTCCTCTGCATAGAGTATAGTAGGATAACATCAAAAGTCATGAGTGGCATTTCCTGGTTGAAGTGACCCTAAAAGATTTGACCCATGCTTATGAAGTAATTATTTGTATTTATAGTATACCTCAGGCTGCAATCCTATGCACACTGAAAATGGGGCTTGCTTCTGAGTAGTTGCATAAAGAATCAGACATGCATAGGATTGAACTGCCCGTGGCACACACAGAGCTGCCTAAGGAAGAGAAAATCAAAAGGCTCCCAGAAAAGAATATCAAACACCATGATCAGCCAGATTCTCTGATCAAAGTCTAGTTTATGTTAGCAATTTATAAATATTCTTCTGGCAGATGGACTGCAGCTATCAAAGTCTTCTAGGATTGCAAACACTTATATTTTGTAGTGTGCTATAAAATGAGTGCTTGGCTGTTCTCTCATGTTCAAGCTACATATCTGCAAATACAGTGGTACCTCGGGTTACATACGCTTCAGGTTACATATGCTGCAGGTTGCAGACTCCGCTAACCCAGAAATATTGCTTCAGATTAAGAACTTTGTTTCAGGATGAGAACAGAAATTGTGCTCTGGTGGTTCGGCAGCAGCAGCAGGAGGCCCCATTAGCTAAAGTGGTGCTTCAGATTAAGAACAGTTTCAGGTTAAGTACAGACCTCCGGAACGAATTAAGTACTTAACCCGAGGTACCACTGTATACAGAGATTGCAAAGATGCCAGGAGCCTACTGTATTCTCTGCTGACCATTTCCAGAGGGAGAGGCATGTGGCAGCAAAAACAACATCACAAGGAAGTTGAACTTGCAAAAGGCTACTCCTAGACCTTCACATGACCAGGGTGGGGGGTGGGGAGGGAGTACACTGCACATGTATTCTGAGAGCCAACAGGATGTGCTGCTAGGAAAAAGATAAGCCAGTTTCAAAGTGAGGAAGGGTCATAGCCCAGCAGTGGAGCATGCAGAAAGTCCCATGTTCCATTCCCAGCATTGCCAGATGGAGCTGGGAGAGCCTCTGGTCTGAAACACTGGAAGGCTGCTGTCAGTGCAGACAGTGCTAACATAGATGGACCAATAGTCTGACTAAATCTCTGCTCAGCAGTGAAGCTCACTGGATGACTTTGGGCAGCCATTCTCTCTCAGCCTAATGTACCTCACTGGGTTCTTGTGTGAGAGAAGGATGGGGTAGAACCAAGTGTCCAAGCCTAAGTTCCTCAGAATAAGTACAGGACATGAGTGCAATATAATACACGTCCAAAGCAATTTTCATTGTATTTACAAGTCTGGGATGGTGGCACAGCAGGACCAAAATATCTCTCTGATCCAGAATGCCTTTTATCAGCTTTGGCAAGTTTCCTTTCCTGGGCAAACAGCAGCCATTTGTGGTGCAGTATGTTGGACTAGGACCTGCCATAAAGATCCCTGAGTGATCATGGCCAGTCACTCACTCTCAGGCTATCCTATTGTTGTGAGGATAAAATGGGAAGGAGGAGAACTATGTCCGCCACCTTCAGTTCCTTGAAGAGAGCTGCGATAAAGGTGCAATAGCATAATACTAATAATCAATCAATCAATCAATCAATCAATCAATCAATAAATGGGAGGATGGGCTACGTGGATTGGGACTATTTGTTGTTGAGTTGTTTAGTCATGTCTGACTCTTTGTGACCCCATGGACCAGAGCACGCCAGGCACTCCTGTCTTCCACTGCCTCCCGCAGTTTGGTCACACTCATGCTGGTAGCTTCGAGAACACTGTCCAACCATCTCGTCCTCTGTCGTCTATAGCTGAGGCAAATCTCCTCTTCCCTCCCATACAATGGTCCTAAACCAAATTGCCCATGAGGAAAAACAAACACAAAGGGGCAGTTTCACGATTAGCATCACGTCTAGCTTGGCCTGGACTGATGGCATAGAAGAAGCTCCAGGCAGACCTGGGCAGAGGAAAGGCCAAAGGCTTAGTGGCAGAGGAACCATTTTGCATGCTGAAGGTGCCAAGTTCAATCCCCAACATCTCTGGATAGGGCTATGATTCACCTCTCTGAATCCCTAGAGAAATGCAGCCAGTCTACATAGACAATACTGAGCTAGAGGGAGCATTGATCTAACTTGGTATAAGGAAGCTGCCTATGTCCCTAAGGTTGCCTGAGACTCTGCAGATTTTACCTTTGCCTTCCCAGTCTCATCATCTGGGTGCTATAAACTTTAATTTGAAACACAAATAATTTCCCCTCTTAGGATACTCATTACTCTGCTCAGCTTCCACCATGCCGTTTTATAAGTTAACTAAATATTTCATTTTCTGTTTCTCAGCTCGTTGATACTAATGTTTCTTTCCTCTTTTACTCCCCTCCCTGAACAAAACCCCTATAAGGAATATTAAGGCAATAATATGCTTTCATCTTATGAGTTTAAGCAATCTATACAGAGCTAATCCTTAAATATGAGACCTGAGCAAATTTAAGAACTAATCTTGTTTTACTTCACAGCACACTGAAAATTTAATTTACAGTTGCAAGAAACATAAATATATGAGAACACATATTCCCAGCTGGTCGTAACCTGTCATTTTTAGTTTCATGATGTGACACTGTATAACTCATTAGACATTTGCAAGAAATTGGTTCCTAATAATTTGTGCTGCATTGGCTTACCTATATCACATCGGTATAAGAAATGGAACAACTCATCAGTCATAAATGCAATACTATTCTCTTGCAAGATACTACGTGAACAGAATTTAAACAGAGGTCCTTCATATCAACTTAGTACTAAGCAAAGCAAAATAAAAAAAAATTCCTTCCAGTAGCACCTTAGAGACCAACTAAGTTTGTTATTGGTATGAGCTTTCGTGTGCATGCACACTTCTTCAGATGCACACGAAAGCTCATACCAATAAGAAACTTATCTGGTCTCTAAGGTGCTACTGGGAGGAATTTTTTTATTTTGTTTTGACTACAGCAGACCAACATGGCTACCTACCTGTCATTAGTACTAAGCAATTCAGTTTATGAATATGCTTGTGCACGGCTATGTTTCCAAATACCTTGTCCCTTTTCACAATTTATTTGTCTTGAGAATTAGCAGCAAGCCTGTGCCTAGGCTGCAAAAATTCCATTGTCTTCCATGGAATTTATGTAACCAAATTGTGGCACTATGCACAGAATTGATACCACAGCAGAGCTGCTGCAAAGTAAATTTTACATCCAGAAGCAGAGGACAGGGTTGATTTGAAGCTGCAAGGAATACATACCACAGAATCATAAAATAATATGGTTGGAAGGAATTCCAGAGCCTAGGCTGGTTCACACATGCATTTAGACCACTTGACTTCTCAACACTCAATTGATTTCATGGGCCAACACTGAATGTGAAGTGATTGCCTTGAAAATTACTATATTTGAGTTGATGCGAGGGAAGCAGAAAACTCTGTCTATGATGTTTGATCATTGGTGGGGCATTCACACACAGGCCCCGTCTGAATCATACATTTAAAGCAGTATTATACCACAGTTTAGTCATGGCTTGCTATGAGAAATAACGGGGATTGTCACTTGCTAAGGGAAGAGTTGTTAGGAGACCCCTATTCCCATCACAGTGTTGCAGTTCCCAAAGCTCTATAGGAATAAGTTTTGATGGTTTAAGCACTCTTGGAATTGTAGTTCTGTGAGAGGTAGAGGGGCCTCCTAACAACTTTCAGCACTCTTGGAGTGATGGATATGCCCATTTGCACTAGCCCTTGGCTTTCACTAAGGTGGCCAAGTAAAAAAGAGGAGTAGGCTGCTATGCCTTTATTAGTTGTGCATGACAAGCCACCCTTGCTAAAATTGTTAGGGGACATTTGGCACAGAAACATGTGTGTATACCTTTAAGAAGTTTCTGGGATTAATTGGCTGCAGCTGGCCGTGGCTATAAAGGGGAAAAGCTGAGTTTTGTAGTCTGCCTGCAGGAATAACACCCACCAGAGTTTGAGTTTATTGTTTTGTAATAAAGTCTTCGTTTTAGTTTGGGTTTTTACACCTATGTCTCCTGGAGTCACTCTGTCCTCTGCCACCGGCTGGAAATCTCCCTCCAACAAAAATTCCCTCTTCTACATATCAATTAAAGATACAGGATCCCAGTCCTCTTTTGCATCAGCCAACCTTAGTTCCCTAAGCGTTTCATTATCTAAGATTCAGGAAGATCAGAATTTGTGCCTATAACTGTCCTCTTCTGTGAGGATACTACAGTACTACAAACCATCTTCAGGACCTTGGAGAGTTCCATTGGTCCTGCCGAGCCAACTAAACAAGCTGTTATTTCTGTGAGTACTTCATTCCAACTGAAACCTCATTTTATGTTGACTGAATCTAAGATGTAGGAAGCTCTGCCTCCCCAAAGGAGTGGCTGTTAAAGCTCCCCATTATTATTACTTGCCATCTTTGGTGCCTGTGAGGCTAAGGATGCAGGAATACTCCTCCTCTGCTAATGGAAGCTGGGCTGTGTCCTTTGGCTGGGAGGGTCCCAAAGAATGACTTGGAAGTTCTTTGCCCAAGGTAGAGTCAAGCCCTTATCTTCTTTTGAGTTATGACAACACCAAGGCACACCAGTCATCCATAGGAGATGGTTATTTTGAAGACAGAATGCTTCAAAGTTATTGACAGAATTTTGTTACCTGGCTTAGTGAAATTGTTTTCTACTGAAACATCAGTCATTTTCCTCAGAGTGCCACTTTACTCATCATCCAGTTTGAAGGAGTGAAAAATACACCTTCTTACGATCAACTACTTTTTAAAATTTAAGCTTAAAATGGGTGCTTTTCCTGTGAAGTAAGAACGACAACAACTACTACTATGATAATGCTGTGCATCCATCTGTTCTCTTGTGGTGATGGTGGTGGAGGTTCTGATGTTTGATGGTAATTAGACTAAGAATGAACTTGGCTCTGGTGAAAAGCACATACGGGTGCCAGAAAAATATATAATAAATTATGTTTCATTTCAAATCTTCTAGTACACCATGGAACAGTTTTGTAAAATAGTTTTCTAACAGGTCACAGTTTGCTGAGTCTTACAATACAAAGAAGTGATCAGAATTCTCTGTTTCCAATATATATATTCAGATTAAAATTTTACAGTCACATATCCAACATACAACATAGAAACAAGATTCCAAAGAATCTCCTGGACTTCCCTCCTCCCCTTTGTGGGTCCTGTTGTTAATCATTTCCTACTGCATCTTTTACAATAATCCAAATATTTTACCTCTCTGTTTCTAATATTCCCAATGCCCACCTGCTCAGGGTTCTCCAGGTTTAAGGACCGATGACCAGAGAGCCAGTTCACATAATCCTGGATGTGCAAAAATTCAGGTATGCTGTGGAGCAAATGAATAGAGAGACTCCTTCCCTTTTTCTCATAATACTAGAATATGAGAACACCCACTAATGTTGGGGAGACTCAGCATAAACAAAACAAAGCACTTCTTCACACAGCACGTTTGCTAATGCAAGATGTGGTGAGGGGTTGGGGACAGCTCATCCCTCTTAGGTTCTCTCTCCTTTTGGATTGCTGTGTCTGCAAGTGTCAGTGATTTTGTTTCAGCCTCAATAGACACAAAGAATTTTGTTATAAACCCTTCATTCACAAAAAAATCCCCCAATCATTCAATTTGGAGGCACTCCATAAAAAACAACGACTCATTTCCATCCTGTACTCTACTGACAGATTGACTGCAGAAATGTTTCAGTTGGCCATTTGGTAAAGTGGGATTGGACAAGAAACAGTTGCTTTGCTTGGCATAGGAAATGTTATGGCTGCTGCTCACATAGCAGAATGAAAAGGGTTGTAGGTTTAGAAAAATATGCAGATTCTTTCACTGAGAATGTGGCTCACCAGTTGGACCATCTTTAAGGAGTCCCGATTGTCCTAATTATCTCCTGTCCAGCTCAAATTCCTAGTTCACAACAATATTTAAAAGTAGTTCACTAGTGAGCATTACCAATTGAGAAAAAGTTGTGAAGTTCCTGTTACAGAGAAAATTAGATCACTCTTAACTGTACTAGAAGATACTTACTAATTCCATTGTAAAATAAATGGCTATAGCCTACTGCCTGAAGGCTTTATTGCAATTTTTACAGTGGTACCTCGGGTTAAGAACTTAATTCGTTCTGGAGGTCTGTTCTTAACCTGACTCTGTTCTTAACCTGAGGTACCACTTTCGCTAATGAGGCCTCCCACTGCTGCCATGCAATTTCTGTTCTCATCTTGAGGCAAAGTTCTTAACCCAGGATACTATTTCTGGGTTAGTGGAGTCTGTAACCTGAAGCGTCTGTAACCTGAAGTGTCTGTAACCCAAGGTACCACTGTATTTCCTGTTTTTAGAGTCGCTTTCTAGAGAGGCGCTGGATGCAGCGGCGGAGCATATGCCCGCGCTGCCAAGGGTGGGCACGCTGCTGTAGGGGGCTGGGTACACGCTCCTGAGGCGGATGGGGCATGGAGGGTGCCCTCCCAGGAGTGGGATAACTGCTTGGGTGCACTGAGAGGTGCACGCGCCCTGCAGCAAGGGGCAGAGCGAGCCGCCAATGTGGGTGGAGTGAGCCTCCAATGGCAAACATTTGGCGTGCCACCCACCTGTGACTCCTAAGCCTTCCCCCAGCTGTCAAAATGAAGGGGTAAGGGGGGAATGCTGCCGGCAAAGCAGTGCAGCTTCCCCCTTCCCTCGATGGCTCAGGGTAGGCTTGGGAGTCACGGGTGGGCAGTGCACCAAATGTCACCCCCCTCATCAAAGACACCCAGGGTGGTCCACCCCCACTGCACCCCTCTTCCTCCGCCCTTCCTGGATGTTGCAGTTAGTGGTGGATTAATGAAGTTAATGGAGATGGTGATATGAAGTTGACTCCTCAAAGCTCATGCCTGATACCAGGACATGACATATACCTTCGGGCACACCTTCTGATTTGTGCGCAAGCATATTTAGTTATCATATATACTGATAGAAATCTCAGGGCCACTCGTAAGTAGCAAAAAATGAATGACTCTTAAGTAGCAAAAATGGAATGACACACATAAGTGGGAGGTTTCAACACGATCAACAGAGCATCAGTGTTTGCAGAAGTATCCTCCCACCAAAAAGTATTTTTTGGGGGTGTGTGTGGAACAGGTAGCCCAAAAGAGTCCAGTTAATGAGTGTACTCAGTTGCCATGGAATGCCGATTGGCTTATTTAGGGATGGAGAAATGGAAAACTGGTAAATGGAATGGAAAACTGGAGCAGAGTATTGTGAACAGGAGAACCACGCACCACACACTGAAACATTTTGTTGCAGGTTGTTTTGATTTAGGTTTTCTGATTGCCCCCATTCCAAAGTCTCTGGATTGTAAGGAGAAACACCCGAAGAAAGAAGCCCAGGGTATCCATGTTGTTTCAGATGCCAGAATGCAACAGAGATCTATCAGTATGATAGAGACATCAGAGAAATGAACATTTAGCAGAACAAAGCTGAGGGAAAAGTGTGGATGATAACAGGTGGAGAAGCCACATCACCAAGGCACCTTCCCCCTGGAATGGAGCCCCAGGGACTGATTTGATATCTAAAGTATGAGAACAGAAGTTCATAGGAGACTCGAGGTGCTTTTTGAACATTCTGCAATCAACTATCATTAAAGTATGTTCCTGACAGAACAAACAATTTCAAGTCACTGGTGATCCGTGGGTGGGGAAGTGGGAAGCAGTCATTGCCCTAGTGTATTTCCCTGACAAAAAGAAGCATCGGATCAACATTCTGCTTCAATTACATTGATGCTGAACGGAAGCCTAGAGAAGAGGTTTAATTGCGTTTGCCATAACAGCAGATTGATTGACCGTTTAATTTCTATACCATTTAATATATTAAAATTAACTCTAAGCAGTGTACAGAAAACTGAAGCAACAACAGACCACGCAAACAAAATATCGCAAAAATACACAGTTACACGAATCAGTGTCAATTCGTTTTCCTTCTGACATGCCCTCCCTCTCAGTCTCTCGGTTCTTATCTAAGGTCTGAACAAAGTCTCAGCTTACTGACAAAAATCCTCACAAGAGAAGTTCCTGGAAACAGTGGGCGACACCTTAGTTGCTTACTCTAGACTTGCTTTTCATGGAAGGTACTTCCTTGGGACGCAGGTGGCGCTGTGGGTTAAAGCCTCAGCGCCTAGGACTTGCCGATTGAAAGGTCGGCGGTTCGAATCCCTGCGGCGGGGTGCGCTCCCGCTGCTCGGTCCCAGCGCCTGCCAACCTAGCAGTTCGAAAGCACCTCCGGGTGCAAGTAGATAAATAGGGACCGCTTACCAGCGGGAAGGTAAACGGCGTTTCCGTGTGCGGCTCTGGCTCGCCAGAGCAGCGATGTCACGCTGGCCACGTGACCCAGAAGTGTCTCCGGACAGCGCTGGCCCCTGGCCTCTTGAGTGAGATGGGCGCACAACCCCAGAGTCTGTCAAGACTGGCCCGTACGGGCAGGGGTACCTTTACCTTTACCTTTACTTCCTTAGGCTGCCCATAGCTGTGTCCCATTCAGCTGCACTCTCCACACCCAATTCCAGGTGCAGCAGGTTTATTTAGTTTCTCAGGGGGTCCAGAGGATTGGAAAAGGCCCCCCTCCACTCACAGCTCTTTCTTCACCCTCTGTCTCCTCCTCCAGCTCTATATTACTTCAATAACTGCCTTATTGATGAGCTCTGAGTATTTTGGATTACAGAGAACATTCCGTGTTGAAGACACTACTTATGCTACAGTCAATTCTAGCCACCTCAGAACTTCGATACAAAACATCAGATTTTTACCTTGCAACTGAAAGCTGATCTAACATTTATTGCTTGGAAAGGGTCCCAGTTAGCTATGGTGAAGAAATTCAGTTTGCATTTAAAGGCAAACCTACCTAATCCGCAATTTCTGAAACAATATGCAAACTGAAATGCATTCGGCTTTCAAAGTTCACACTTTGGGGCTAAGAGGATAAGACGAGCCTGCTGGGTTAGGCAGTGCTTGGATGGGGAGGTTTGCTAATTCCCTTGGCAGTCATGATCCAGGCAAGAAACACCCCTCCCTTCCATGGGTGCCAATAGGAACAGCCCCCCCCCAAAAAAACCCTCTTTCAGCCATTAGTAGAATGGAATGACTCTCTTATGAGGAAAGCTTGTGGGGACAAGGCAGCCTGATGTTCCAATCAATAATTATATTTGTTTTATGAATGTAATTTTATTATTGATTTTGTGCTGTTCGCTGCTGTGATTGTCTTAATGTTGGCAGTATATAAATGTCTGAGGTATATCTTGCAGGGGAACAGTTCAGTGAGAGGAAACAGAGGCTGCTTTTTTCCTGAAAGATAGAACAGGGCTTGACAACCTTTTGTGGGGGGTGTGAGAGCACATTTGCAAACTGCTGTAGACATCGCATGCAGTGGCAGAGCATATTCCCACACTGCTTGGGGTGGGTGCACCCACCTGTGCACCACAGTTCAGGGTAGGAGAGGGGTGGGGAAGCTGCTGCCCACTCTCTTCCTGGTCTTTGCCGCCGGGTTCGGCCAGACCACACCAAGGAGTGTTTGTGCCCCGTCTCAAAATTGTGCCCGGGGCCATGGCGCCCACAGCACCCCCCCCCCACCACCACACTGATCACAATACCACACCACCACCAAGTCATTACACTCTGCAACCTATTCCATTGACTACAACAGAATGTTTCTTTCCTGTCCAATTTCATCAAGCAGAGAGAGGGGACCCTCTGGGTGCCAGGGAAATCCTCTAGGTGCCACATGGGAGACCCCTGAATAAAACACCGAATCTTCAGATTGCCACAACTGAAAATAAAAACCAAAAAAGATCCCCAATTAATGTCAGACGTGCAATTTGGAATAGGATATCATCATAATGAAAGATCTCCTCAAGATCTTTGCTTCTGAAATAGCTCTTTCTGTAGTCCTTCTGGATGGAGGGCAAGGATTTCATGTGGGAGGAAACATCACCCTTGCCAACTGATCAGAAAATGCTGATAAACACAAAGATGGGTTTTCCTTGAACAAGGAACATCAGTGTCCTCTGGTTGTCATTCCCTCCCGCCCCCAAAGCAGCTGGTGAACCCTTTAGGTGTGAATTAATAAGACTGAAAAGGTCACTATACTAATGAAAAGTACAGAGTGTTTAATCAAGAAATGTATTTTAAACCTGAGGGGAATCCACTTCTGCCCTGGCACCATAAATAATTCTATTTCAAACACACACACACACACACACACACACACAGAGAGAGAGAGAGAGAGAGAGAGAGAGAGAGAGAGAGAGAGAGAGATCTTATCCACTTTTAGCAAGCCTTTTGCTTGGGTAAAGAGATCAGTATCTGAAGTGCTGTACTTGGAGGGCAATCCTGCAGCTGTGAAAATGAATTGACTTTAAATCAAAAATAATGATGATTGATGGGCCCGTCCAGGAAAAAGACTTTGTCAGCCAATGGTTGGGAATTTTCTTTTTTTAAAAAAGGCCTTGGGCATTCACAATGCTTCTCCATGGAGTTGATCCTGAAGTTCTTTCCTGTTTTAGTTATGGCTTGCTTTGCAGTGGGTGTGCATTTCTTTTGCAGTAGCTCCCCCACATATGCAGAGCCACAAATGTCCACATAACATCACAGAAGATCAGCACCACAACAGCGGTCTAATGGTGTTTCTGAGACAAATGATGGTTAAATGCAACCCAGATACAAATCCCAACTCAGCCATGAAGACTACTGCTGATGAAAGATTGGCCTAACCTCCCTCAGCCAAACACAGTTGGGTTTATATAAATTGTACATTGCCCAGACAGCATCTTAAAAAGCAGAGACATCACCTTGCCAACAAAGGTCCATATAGTTAAAGCTATGGTTTTCCCAGTAGTGATGTATGGAAGTGAGAGCTGGACCATAAAAAAGGCTGATCACCGAAGAATTGATGCTTTTGAATTATGGTGCTGGAGGAGACTCTTGAGAGTCCCATGGACTGCAAGAACATCAGACCTATCCATTCTTAAGGAAATCAGCCCTGACTGCTCACTGGAAGGACAGATCCTGAAGCTGAGGCTCCAATACTTTGGCCACCTCATGAGAAGAGAAGACTCCCTGGAAAAGACCTTGATGTTGGGAAAGATGGAGGGCACAAGGAGAAGGGGACGACAGAGGACGAGATGGTTGGACAGTGTTCTCGAAGCTACCAGCATGAGTTTGACCAAACTGCGGGAGGCAGTGGAAGACAGGAGTGCCTGGCGTGCTCTGGTCCATGGGGTCACGAAGAGTTGGACATGACTAAACGACTAAACAACAACAACAATATTGCTCAGAACTGGGCTAAGACATTTTGCTGACTGAGGCAAAGGTCAAGATGGCACCTTTCCCCACTTCCGAAATTGCCTTATCCCAAGTCAGGCCATTGGTTCATCTAGCTCAATACTGTCTACTCTGACTGGCAGTGGCTACCTAGAGTTTCACATGGTGGTCTCTCCCCATCCTACCTGGGGACAGGGAGACATTTTAGTGTGGATTTATCAAAGTTGCATTCCCTAAACTAACACATGACCCCCCCCAAAAAAATTATTCTTCAAAATTCTCACTTCTCTGAATTTTGTCATGCAGTTCTCCAACCAAAGAATACCTAAAAAAAATGTGACTATTAATGAGGCATAATGTACAAAAATTGATTTTGTTATGGGAAAATGGGTTGCCACAATGCATGTGCTTGGGCAAAATGTACACACTAAGAGAAATACACACCAAAATACATGAATTTTCATGTGGTATGTGTGTGTGTGTGTGTGTGTGTGTGTGTGTGTGTGTGTATATATATATATATATGCTTTCGTAGATTTTCACGGGTACAGGAATGCAGGTTTTGGTGTCCTCGGGTGTCTTCCCGTGTAAAAGTTGGGGTGTCTAGGCGACGTTTCGATGAGGTCTCACTCGTCATCTTCAGGCTGGTGCTTTCGGCTTCTTGTTACTGGAACAGAGCGGGATCTCAATGTTTGAGTTCCTATAAATACTGTAGAGGGGGTGTGGTGTCTAGCCTCCAATGTTCTGGGCAGAGAGGAAGTTCCCAGGCTAGTGTGCCTTTTCTTCTTTTGTTCCTTAATTACTTGAGAGATACCTTGAGTGATTTCTTGAGTGATATCCTGAGTACCACTTAGGTGGGTCATTAGGTGTGGATTAGTTGCTAAAGTCTTTGTGTCTTGACCTCTTGAACTTTGTGAAGAGTTTTCCTGAGAAGATGGCTGTATTGCACTTAGTTGTGCTTTGGCTTGGCTTCGTGTATAGGGGCGAGCTGTGGTTTTGTGGCTTGTGTCAGCCAGATCTGTGTAGGGATTGCAGGGGGGTGCAGCATCCGGAGGTGCCACCATGGATTGGCTACTGGATGGTGTCAGTAATTCATCTGTGGAGAGGGTCTGGGTTTGGGTCTGGTGTGGTTGATTGGTGTTGGCGTTCTGTGTGCCTCTGGATCTGGTGTCAGTTTTTGTGGGGAGGGCTAATTTCCAGATGTCTGGCAAGCGGGATGTGTCGTCACGCTTGTTCATGTTGTGAGGGTGTTTCTCTATCTCGATGGCTTCCATGATTATTCTCTTGTGGTGATGTTCCGTGTTAAAGAGCAATTTGGAATCTGCAAAATTAATTTCGTGTCCTGTTTCTTTCATGTGTTGGAAAAGAGAGGAAGTTTTTTCTTCTTTTTTGACGGCATTCTTGTGTTCTGCGATACGTGCATTTATTCGTCTGTTTGTTTGTCCAATGTACGTGGCTGGGCAGACTTTGCAGGGTATTTCATAGATCCCTTGGTTTTCCAACTGGATTTTATCCTTGGGGTTTCTGAGGATATTGGCTATTTTTTGGTTGGTGCAAAAGGCTGTTTTGATATTGTGTTTATGGAGGATTTTGCTAATTTTATCTGTAGTGCCCTTGATATAAGGAAGGAGGGCCATGCCATTGTTTTCTTCTGTGTCTTGGTTTTTGGGGGGTGTTTCCTTTTGGATTAGCTTCGTAATCCTGTTTTGCTGGTATCCATTGGCAATTAACACATTTGAGAGATTCTGTAACTCAGTTGTCAAGTGGTCTTTGTCAGCCAGGCGTTTGGTTCTGGAGATGAGAGTCTTGGCTACGGAGTTTATTTGTGCAGGGTGGTGGTGTGATTGTGCATGTAAGTAGCGGTTGGTGTGTGTTTTTTTCTGGTAGATAGTGTGTCCTAGGGAGCCATCAGGTTTTTTGTAGATTAGGACGTCAAGGAAGGGAAGTTGGTTGTTGGCTTCTATTTCCATAGTGAATTGTATTTTGGGGTGTAAGTTGTTGAGATGTGTGAGGAAGCTATCCAGTTTTTCCTTCCCGTGTGGCCAAATTACAAAGGTGTCGTCAACATATCTGAGCCAAAGTTTGGGTTTGTGTTCTGACTTGTCTAAAGCATTGGTTTCAAAGTGTTCCATGTACAGGTTTGCGATGACCGGTGAGAGGGGTGATCCCATAGGTGCTCCTTCTATCTGTTTGTATCTTTGTCCATTGTGGATGAAGTACGCTCAGATATGTTGACGACACCTTTGTAATTTGGCCACACGGGAAGGAAAAACTGGATAGCTTCCTCACACATCTCAACAACTTACACCCCAAAATACAATTCACTATGGAAATAGAAGCCAACAACCAACTTCCCTTCCTTGACGTCCTAATCTACAAAAAACCTGATGGCTCCCTAGGACACACTATCTACCAGAAAAAAACACACACCAACCGCTACTTACATGCACAATCACACCACCACCCTGCACAAATAAACTCCGTAGCCAAGACTCTCATCTCCAGAACCAAACGCCTGGCTGACAAAGACCACTTGACAACTGAGTTACAGAATCTCTCAAATGTGTTAATTGCCAATGGATACCAGCAAAACAGGATTACGAAGCTAATCCAAAAGGAAACACCCCCCAAAAACCAAGACACAGAAGAAAACAATGGCATGGCCCTCCTTCCTTATATCAAGGGCACTACAGATAAAATTAGCAAAATCCTCCATAAACACAATATCAAAACAGCCTTTTGCACCAACCAAAAAATAGCCAATATCCTCAGAAACCCCAAGGATAAAATCCAGTTGGAAAACCAAGGGATCTATGAAATACCCTGCAAAGTCTGCCCAGCCACGTACATTGGACAAACAAACAGACGAATAAATGCACGTATCGCAGAACACAAGAATGCCGTCAAAAAAGAAGAAAAAACTTCCTCTCTTTTCCAACACATGAAAGAAACAGGACACGAAATTAATTTTGCAGATTCCAAATTGCTCTTTAACACGGAACATCACCACAAGAGAATAATCATGGAAGCCATCGAGATAGAGAAACACCCTCACAACATGAACAAGCGTGACGACACATCCCGCTTGCCAGACATCTGGAAATTAGCCCTCCCCACAAAAACTGACACCAGATCCAGAGGCACACAGAACGCCAACACCAATCAACCACACCAGACCCAAACCCAGACCCTCTCCACAGATGAATTACTGACACCATCCAGTAGCCAATCCATGGTGGCACCTCCGGATGCTGCACCCCCCTGCAATCCCTACACAGATCTGGCTGACACAAGCCACAAAACCACAGCTCGCCCCTATACACGAAGCCAAGCCAAAGCACAACTAAGTGCAATACAGCCATCTTCTCAGGAAAACTCTTCACAAAGTTCAAGAGGTCAAGACACAAAGACTTTAGCAACTAATCCACACCTAATGACCCACCTAAGTGGTACTCAGGATATCACTCAAGAAATCACTCAAGGTATCTCTCAAGTAATTAAGGAACAAAAGAAGAAAAGGCACACTAGCCTGGGAACTTCCTCTCTGCCCAGAACATTGGAGGCTAGACACCACACCCCCTCTACAGTATTTATAGGAACTCAAACATTGAGATCCCGCTCTGTTCCAGTAACAAGAAGCCGAAAGCACCAGCCTGAAGATGACGAGTGAGACCTCGTTGAAACGTCGCCTAGACACCCCAACTTTTACACGGGAAGACACCCGAGGACACCAAAACCTGCATTCCTGTACCCGTGAAAATCTACGAAAGCATATATATATATATATATATATATATATATATATATATATATATCACACAGAGAGAAATGTATGGAGGGCCAGTTTTAAGAGTGGGAAAATGAGCAACTGAAAGCAATTGAAATTGATAGATTCATTCATTATCCATAGTTATAAATATCCTAATAAACATTGTTAGGCTTCAGTACAAGCAGTTTTAGCAAAAACTGTGCCATTTACCATCTATAACAATTATTGACCAGGAAGGTACTAAATAGATCCAGGTCCATATGCCCAACAAGCAGAAATGCTCTCAAGATGCCTTTCCCCACCTCATTGCAGCCTTTGGAACAAATACTGTGTTGGCTCAGGGTGCCGCATCCAAGCTAGAAGCATCGTTACTGCAAAGTCACAGCTCAAACAGAGGTCACATCTGGTGTTTATTCTCGTATCCAGTTTGCAAGAGGTGAGGGCATGAAATATCTAATCCAGAAAATATTAAGGCTATCTGCAAAGCTGGCTTTCTCTGCTGCATAGAAATGTAAGCGCATTAACACAACCCAAACTCCTCAGTGGTTGTGTATTGGAAACTGCTTTTAGTGAGCCAGACCATTGGTTCATTTAGCTCAGTATTGTCTGAACTGCCTGGCAGGAACACACCAGGGTTTCAAGCAGGAAGTCTTCCCCAGCCCTACCTGGAGATGCCAGGGACTGAACCCAGGACTGAACCCGGGCCTAGGACCCACATACCTACGGGACCGCCTCTCCTGGTATGCCCTGCGGAGGACCTTAAGTCCACAAATGACAACATTTTGGAGGTCCCAGGTCGCAAGGTGGTTAGATTGGTCTCAACTAGGGCCAGGGCCTTTTCAGTACTGGCCCCGACTTGGTGGAATGCTCTGTCACAAGAGACTAGGGCCTTGCGGGACTTGACATCTTTCCGCAGGGCCTGCAAGACAGAGCTGTTCCGCCTGGCCTTTGGTTTGGACTCAGTCTGACCCTTATGTTTCCCTCCCCTTATGGTTTTGATCTATGGGCTACTTTTAAAATGAGGCTGCATTTTAAATTGCATTTTAACCTGTATTTTAAATTGGTTTTTCCCCCCTCCCCGTATTATGTTTTTACTGTAATTTTACTGGTGTTAGCCGCCCTGTTGTTGTTGTTGTTATTTAGCATCCAAAGCAGGTGCCCTACCACACACTGATCTTCTCCTGCAACAGCTACCAAATACTTTCTCATGCGAATGAATGTCAGTTGTCAACTACACAGTCCTATTGCTATCCTGCAGCATTACTTTTTAAAGACATGTGAAGGCAGCCCTGTTCAGGGAAGTTTTTAATATTTAATGCTGTATTGTGTTTTTTTAATATTCAGTTGGGAGCCGCTCAGAGTGGCTGGGGAAACGCAGCCAGATGGGCAGGGTATTAATAATAATAATAATTAACACACAACACTATGTATAATGATTTAATATGTGAAGCTAGCCAGTGATGAAGTTCACTCTAGGACAGTGTTTCCCAACCTTGGGCCTCCAGATGTTTTTAGCCTACAACTCCCATCATCCCTAGCTAGCAAGACCAGTGGTCAGGGATGATGGGAATTGTAGTCCAAAAACAGCTGGAGGCCCAAGGTTGGGAAACACTGCTCTAGGAGATATGCTTCTTGTTCAGAAAAAAAAACTGATTGAGGAAGCAAGACATTTATAGCAATTCAGTTTAAGCAACGTTCGAGAACAAAATGCCATATTTAAACGTTTGGCAGCACCACATGTGTGTGTGTGTGGGGGGGGGGGAACGACGACATCAAGTTCTAGATATAATTAGTTGTGCAATCTCCTAGGACTGCCATGACACATCTCCAATGGCTGCCTTTGTGCTAGAGCAGCTGCTTACACAGTGACAAAAGAGATGGCACAGATCTGCATAAAATTTCTGTATACTGGTTTATATGCAAGGTTGCAAAAGTATTGACAATTGCTATAACTGAAATAAAAATGTAATATGCATCTTATCATAACGGTGAAGAGTGTGGCTAGGTGACCTTTGCTCAATCTGCTCTCCAGGAGCCAACTGTCGATGGGCAATTTCCAGGCCCCTCCTGCTCTCCCTTCTTAGGGTTCTTTCTCTTTGTCTGGAGCAGACAAGCCTTCAGATAGAAGCCTGCCCTTCGTAAGCTGAACACAAGGATACAACACTTTGTGCCCAAGATGAGAATTCATTGCTAAGAAACTGGTTTCACAAATCTCTCCAGTAACCTCAGGCAGAATTTGCTTATGTAAGGCAGACTGGAGACAGATTTATTTTCCATCTTTCCTGTAAAACCTTGACAAAATGAAAAATTCTATATCTTGGAATTACTTTTTTCTCTCTAATCACTATATTGGAGCTAGACGTCAGGGTTCCCTCACACTCTTAATATTGCATGCTGTCTTCCAAGAAATTGAATTAAAACAGATGAAGAGACAAAGTTGTACAGAGGTAGCAGGCGGCAATTTCTTAATTGTTCCCCTCAAGTCCCGTGGAACCAAATATATAGACTGCAGTTTGGGATAAAGCTGGGGTAGAGGGACAGCTTGAACCCTTTCCTCAGGAAGCAGAATCACCAGGTTCATGGAACATGAATAGTTCCCACTCAGTAGTGTCCCTTGGTGTGACCTTCTATGCATCTGGGATGGAAAAACTGACATGGTTGGGGACAGTGTGGCTAGCAGAAGGCTCACAATTTGCTCCACATGGACAATCTCATTTTGTTAGCAGATTGTGAATGGAAACAAGGTTGAATAGTTGAATGAGAGTACTCTGTTCCTTAGAGGAAATAGAAGACTACCAATAAATTCCACTGAAGAGGCGAGGTATGCACTTGCTTTTGCAATGTTGTATGAAATTTACATTCCAAAAATGTAAGAAGAGCCCTTCTGGATCAGGCCAGTGGCCCGCTGTCAGGCGTGGGGAGTCCTCCCCTCCCTTCGGTAACTTCACAGATAAGAATTGACGAGCCTGTCCTGGGTTCTCTAGGCAATTTCTATGGTCAAACTAGGAGTCAGCAGGATTGCACAACATACCTCAGTAGGAGGCCTGCTATCAAGCCTTTGAACCTCCTGGGCCTGCTGCTCAGCTTCCTTTTCCTCAGTCTCTTCACCTTCCCTCTCCAAGCAAGCAAGCCATGAGGGGCTCAAGAAGGATGCTTTGTCCCTTTCCTCCAGGAGGCGGTGTGGATTGGGGCCAGAGTGAAAGGAAGGCAGAGGGGCAACAACAACCATGGTGATAAGGAGGTAGGGGGCCTAGTCAAAGCATCTTGCCCAACAACACCCCCAAATCTGGAAAATAAGACTACATTTTGTTCAGAGGTGATTTCAGTTCATAACACAATTTCTAGATGTATTTGCTGACCTGTAGACAATGTCTCGCCACTGATTTATCGAAGATGCTTGATATTTATCAGCTTCTGCTCTCTGATCACGCTGAGAGCGCTGCTGTTGCTTGATTTTATGCAACCGGTGTGAAACAGGGACAGGGGATGTGGCTGGCTTCTTTCCTTTAGATTCAAAGCCATCACTGAAACCAACAAGTGCATGCACACAGGATGAGCAAGAGATGCAAGAGCCAGACTGCCTGCTCTACATGTTGATGACGGCAGACGTGGCTGCACCGATACAACTGACAGCACACACGCAAAAAGGAAATGGATAGCTATTGGGGCTGCTGCTGTTGTTTCGTATCCCATTTAGATCAGCTGCCACAATGCTGTCCACAATTTCTGCTAGCAGGAGATTTTGCACTTCTCAGTTCACAGTTTCCTAGCAGCTGCATCTCTCTCTCTCCCTCTCTCCTCCAACCTCTCAGCTTCCTCTGTGAAGTCTGTACTTGCACAAAAATGAACAGTATGCTTCTAATGCCAAAAGGAAGGATTTTTCAATCTGCTCAATTGCTCTTACTTTGGCTGGGTTCAATTCCAAGGCAGAAGGGGTGTGTGTGTGTGTGTGTGTGTGTGTGTGTGCACGCACGCGCACACACACACACACACACGCGCGAAGACAGGATTCTTGTTGAGTTGCTGTGGATGGGAAAGCTCCTGGAATCTTTCTTTCTTCCTTATTTATTTATTGCATTTATCTCCGACTTTTTCTCTCGCTCTCCAAGGAGCTGTAGATGTGGTATGTGGTTCCCCTGCTCCTCATTTAATCTCCACAACAGCCCTGTGAGGTAGGTTAGGTTGAGAGGCAGTGACTGGCTCAAGGCCACCCAGCGAATTTCATAGCCAAGTGAGGATTTGAAGCCTGTTCTCTCTGGTCCTGGCCTGAGACTCTGACCACTAAATCACGCTCCCTGCGACCATGGAGGGCCACTTGCCAGTCACAGTATGAAACAGATAGACTCATGCGGCCTTTTAAATTGTTTTCATTGCTTTAGTACTTTAGTAGGGCACCACATTGTCTACCCATGCTTCAATGCTTTCTTATATTCATTTTATTTGTTTATTTCAGCATTTATATACTGCTACTCACTGAAAATTCCATGGCATTTACAACTATTTCTGCAAGAATGATACAATGAAGTCAGATGCTAAAGCTAGGTAACAACAGTAGAAAATACTTGAGTGAATAAGTATGTCTTTAAGAAGCACCTCTAATGTTGGGGTTACAGCACGATAGTGGAGACCAATCTATTAGGGCGAATGGTGCACTGGCCCACCAAGCTCAGTCTGCCCTCATCCAGCTTCCACCTGCCTGTCGTCTTATTTACAACTTGTTCAGGATGGATCACTGGCTCAGTGGTGTAGTGTAAGGGAGCACAGGGGCAGTTGCCCCAGGTGCAAAATGGTTAGGGGTGCAAAATTCCAACACCCGGTGCCGCCTCAATAAAGCTGTGTGCTTCCATCGCTGGGCTCCATTGAAAACATGTTCTCAATGCGAATTAGGAAGTGATCTCTATAGACAATTGAACAACTCTTCTTATCTCTGGGGCTGCAATCTCCTGGTGACGTGGATACTCTGTCCGTTTCCCTCCCACTCTGCGTGACCCCGAGCACTGGCAACCCATGCTATACCACTGCACTTGCTGTCAGCTCCCTGCTCCACAGTCTTGGTGTTGCTATTGTAACTTGTAAAACTAAACAGGGAGAAGGGGGGAGGCAAAATCAGAACAAGTTGTGGTGTAACTATCTTAAGACTGCAAACTTATACCCATTTACCTGGGAGATACTTCTGAGTGGACATTATAGGACTGCATCTTTAGTCTCACTGAGCTCAGAAGAACTAAGCAGACTTAAATCATCTAGATTAAGTTTAAACTGTTGCCCATTCATATCTATGTTCCAGAACAATACACCTAGAGGGCAATCTGTAGTGGCTTCGGAAGCCCTTGAAATACAATAACATTTACATAACTACTATAACTCCTTGATTCTGGTCAATTGATTCTAAGTTACACAATTCTTCACGTAATCACTTAAAGTCAAATGCAGAATATTCAGAATTTTTTAGTGAATTGCAAAATACTCCAGGTTCATAGATGATACACCAATGAAGCATAGAAATACAATTAGAAGAACCTCAATTATATTTTCCCCCTACTCCTCTTTCCTCACCTCTGCCACACGAAGAAAAGAAAAGGCAAGGTAGAATTTCTGGTTGAAGCCACCAGACAATACAATGATACTCTTTTATTCTCTTTCAAGAAGCAAACAAAAGATCCAGAGAATGAGATGTGGAGAGGAGAATGTCAAAACTCCTCTCCATAAAGCACTTTTCTAAAAAAATCTAAAGGAAGAAGACGGGGGGAATTGGGGAGAGGAACATTAGAAACAGCCTGTTGATGTGTGTCTCAGGCGTTCTTTTCTTCTGTACCCAGGAAAGGCTTCTTCTCTCCAGATTGGTCTTATATAACCTGAGAGCTCTTTCAGGCAAAGAATAGTATCAGAAAAGGCTGGCTTCTACATCTAAGTGGGAAACTAATGCCTAATGGTACTCTATATGAATTTCAGGACTAAAGAATGGTTCGGAGTAGAGAAGGTCATATTCAGGGCTGTGAGCAGTATCAAGCTCCAGTACTTTGCTTATTGGTTTTAAAAAACTAAAATGGTGTGTGTTGGTAATATTTTGTGGGTCTACTTTGATGATATTAAGAACAAAGGAATAATCTGCTGGAGCAGGCCAGTGGCTCATCTCGTCCAGTATTTATCTAGCCTGCCTCCTAACCCCGCCCCCCTCCTGGTGAGTGGCAGCTGCTCTGCTGGCAGGAAGCCAGGTGCACAGTGGCAATCTGGTGCTCCCTTTGGTGAACTCACACAACACCAATATTCCCATTGTGCCACCACTCCCAGTAAGTGCCAAAAACAGTGGTACCTCGGATTAAGTACTTAATTCGTTCCGGAGGTCTGTTCTTAACCTGAAGCACCACTTTAGCTAATGGGGCCTCCTGCTGCCACTGTGCTACCGGAGCACGATTTCTGTTCTCATCCTGAAGCAAAGTTCTTAACCTGAAGCACGACTTCTGGGTTAGCAAAGTCTGTAACCTGAAGCGTATGTAACCTGAAGTGTATGTAACCCGAGGTACCACTGTACTCCACTGTGTGACACCAGGTGTGTACCAACTTCCCCCACTGACAACTACCATATCTACTGCCTTCCGGAGTCATCCTACTTCTGCTGCCCTTCAGATTGAACTTCAGAGCTGACAACCTGCAAATTAATCTATTGTTCTCTTTTGCAATAAACTGCAACTTCTTTCATTCTAAGCTTTGGCGTCTCATTTGATCATTCTAAGTGTGCTCCTCTTTGAACCATGGCATGTCGTGACTTTGAGCTAAGGACCCAGACATTTATATATCTCCTACACACCTGTACATGCCCTTACTGACATGTGTCGATAACACAGAATGGTTGCTGCCACTGCAATGAAGTACAAATGACCGGTAGGATTCCAAGGATGTTGTAAAGGACGGCTCTTTGATATAATGTTGTTTTCATGTGTTGCTTCACTCAATGCTTCACAGAGATTTAGTAATAAAGAAAAAATACAATTGACTGACAGTCATTGCTGTAATAAAAGGCTAATCTTGTGAGAGCGGCTGCCAGTTTTCTTTTGTGTCATTTTACTTCCATTTAATTTGCATTAATTGGAGAGAATTGTTATCACGAACATAGAGAGGAACAGTTGTTAAGCCTCCTCCAGCTGCATATTATTAAGTGCCCAGCTTGGTGGCTAACAGGCTGGTCCTGTTATTAGCAAGAACTTTCAGGAAACACCTGGCATTCAGCTAGTAATTCAAAATAGTTACTGTAGTCGAACTGGAGGAGAAACATACCATATTTTTTGCTCCATAAGACACACCAGACCATAAGACGCACCTAGTTTTTAGAGGAGGAAAACAAACGATCAGCGGCTTTGTTTCAACACCCACTTCCCTCTTTCAAAAAAAAAGAAAGCACGATCTGCTTTTTGCCTGGCAGTTCGGCTCCAGGGACCACACATTCGCTCCATAAGACGCACAGACATTTCCTCTTACTTTTTGGGAAGAAAAAAGTGTGTCTTATGGAGCGAAAATACTGTAGCCATCGTTATCAAGAGTCATTTTTTATGTCACAGGTATGCTGGGTGTTCACAGCACACTTCTGCCAGAATGAACAAACACCACAGTGTGAAGGAAAGGAGGGGAATAATAGCAAACAGCTAGTTGGAAAGGAGAACAAGAAATATGGCGTCCTTCTGCTCAGAGTTTCACCCAGTTCATTCCTTTTTGCCATCTTTTCTATTAGTTTCCATTCATGTTCCCCAGCACCAAGCCTTCAGAGGAGTACAACATCTCTGCTGCTGGAGATAATCTAGCCAACATGATTGGGGTTCTTCGGAGGCTGACTCAGATTTGAAACTTTCAGATTACTTTCTACTCAGTGTGGTGTAGTGGTTAAGAGCGGTAGTCTCGTTATCTGGTGAACCGGGTTCGTGTCTCCACTCCTCCACATGTAGCTGCTGGGTGACCTTGGGCCAGTCACACTTCTTTGAAGTCTCTCAGCCCCACTCACCCCACAGAGTGTTTGTTGTGGGGGAGGAAGGGAAAGGAGAATGTTAGCCGCTTTGAGACTCCTTAAAGGGAGTGAAAGGTGGGATATCAAATCCAAACTCTTCTTCTTCTTCTACTCAGATCAAAAGTCAAGCACTTAGGGGAGGAAGTCCCACACCCTTCATGTTCCTGGCTCCCGGAGCTATTCCTGACACCCCAGAACCAAACAGAAAGGGAACTAGACAAGGTTTCCCTCCATCCCCACTGTTGTTTATTACGACCTTAGAAATACTGTTGCAAACTATAAGGGAAGACAAGGATATCCAAGGTATGGAAGCAGGGCGTAGAAGTTATAAATTAAAGGCTTCTGCGGATGATGTAGTTCTAACAGTGGAAAAACCTAACATAAGCATTCCCAAGGTTTTAGAGGAAATTAAAAAGTTTGGAGAAGTGGAAGGTTTTGAAATAAATGTAGAAAAGACTAAAATGTTGAAAGAGATTTTGGAAAGGTTGTCTGGCCTAAAAATAGGTTAAAAAGTGAAATATTTAGGGATTTGGCTGACAGTGAGAAATCTCAACATTTCAAGATAATCACATTAAACTGTAGAAAGAGATTAAAAAATAGATGGAAATATGGGGAAGAATGATGCTTTCCCTATTAGGGAGAATTTCAGCTATTAAAATGAATGCACTACCTAGATGTTGTTTTTATTCCAATCGATCCCCTTTGTCAACAACTTAAGGTGCCTCAGAGAATGGAATTTTCCTTCTTCTAAATTTATCTGGCAAGGGGAAAAGCCGAGGATTAAACATAAAATTTTGATTGATAAAAAAAGAAAGAGGAGGCTTTGCTTTGCCGGACTTGCAACTGTATTATGAGGCAGCTTGTTTATGTTGGTTAAAAGAATGGATTGTATTGGGAAATGCATATATTTTAGATTTGGAAGGCCATGATTTAAAGTTTGGCTGGCATGCATGTCTTTGGTATGGGAAAGCAAAAATTTATAAAAGTTTTGCAAACCACGTCATCAGGAGAAATTTGCATAGGGTTTGGGAGAAGCACAAAAAGTTGTTGGAAAGGAAAAACCTCTTATGGTTACCCCCCATTAAACCAATCACAATCAAGAGAATTAACATGGCTAGACAATGGGCTACACACAAAGATCTGTTGGATTTCACAGGGAGTGAACCTAGATTGAAACCAATGGAAGAAGTAAGGAGCCAAATTACAAATTACAGATTCGGCAGCTTGAATTTTGCTAGAATTTGTGGAAGCAGCAGGTTTAACTTATAGAATAAGAGAGCAGGAAGAATCTTTATTCAAAGAGGAGTGGAATTTTTTTGCTGAATATTTAGAAAATAATTGTGTACAATTGAAAATGCTGGTAGCATTTAGTTAAATTCAACAGTATGGTAAATATTTGAAGGATGTAAAATGGAGAAACGATTAGACTGGCTATAGTAAAATATGCAGGAATGATAGACAAGTAAAATGAACCATGAAAGGGGAAGGAGGGAAGTTAATTGTTACATGGTATGATGTAAAATGTTTATTTTGAGATGTATAAACTGAAAAATTAAAAAAGGGGGGGTGAGAGAGAGAGAACCAAACACTCCCCCTTCTCTTGTTAACAGGACCAGCAGTGGCAATGGAGATGAGTGCCCAAATGGAGCCATGTCACCAAACCCAGGTCTCCTAATCCACCTGCCTAGCTTTCCTTCTGTCCAGGCTATTAATTCACCAGGTTTTGTTTTTGTTCCACTTGCAGAAAGCTTGGTAAATGAGACAACAGTACAAAAATGGCTTAATTGCATAGTTCACTGCATTATTTACCACCAGCTTCTGCTGCAATCTGTTGTCAAAATGCCATTCATTTGGTGCTCCTTCTACTCAAGATTAGGCAAAAAGTATAGCCTTAACCATACACAACAACATCCTGCCTTCTACAAGTCAGCTTTCTCTCATGCCCTCTGTGATCCTTAGTGTGTTTACTTATTTTGCTCTCCACCTTCATCATCGCTCCACACAATCCATCCATCCATCCATCCATCCATCCATCCATCAATCAATGCAGATTAGGAAGAACCTGCTATGAAAGTTTTAGCTTTTGCCAAGGGGCTTTAGAAGATCAGCAGGCAATTGATGTTCCTTATCTACTTTCGACATTTATATCCAGTCATTTGTCCTTGGTGGGAGTCAGAATTGATGTTCTGCTGAAGGCATATCGTACAGCTGTGTGTTGGGGGTTTGTTTAATTGATTAAATGTGTGGGGAGCTATATCTCATGCAGACAGCAGTGCTTAGAGGGGAAAGGTTTGATAAACCCCTCCCTGGTCAAGAACCAAGCAAAAAGCACCTCTCCCTTTCACAGGTGCCAAAAGGAATAGTCCCCACCACAACTGTCATGTCCATCAAGAGGATGGAGAAACTCTTCTATGAGGAAAGGTTGCAGCATTTGGGAAGAAGAAGAGTTTGGATTTGATATCCCGTTTTATCACTACCCAAAGGAGTCTCAAAGTGGCTAACATTCTCCTTTCCCTTCCTCCCCCACAACAAACACTCTGTGAGGTGACTGGGGCTGAGAGACTTCAGAGAAGTGTGACTAGCCCAAGGACACCCAGCAGCTGCATGTGGAGGAGCGGGGAAGCGAACCCGGTTCACCAGATTACAAGTCCACCGCTCTTAACCACGGGACCTTTTGGTTTACAGCAAAGGTGAGTAAGAGTAAGAGAAGACATGATGGAAGTTTATAAAATTATTATTGGCAGGGGGAAAAGTGGATACCACCTGGCCTGGGAGGACAGGCCCCTGACTGACTCCAGCTACAAAAGCAGAGACTGCTGAAGAAGCTGGAGACCATCTTGGATGTGAGACCTGGAAGACCTGCTCCCTGCCTTGCAGGCCTTTATCCAACTAAAGTGGGGAGGCAGGGCGCTAGCTGACTCTAGCTGCAAAAGCTGAAGCTGCTGAAGAAGCCAGAGACCATTTGGGATCTTCCTTAGTGCAGACCCGGACCATCGAGCCTGAACTCCCACAGCTGCCTGCCATGAACCAGGATTGGCAGCAACAGCAGAAGAGATGTTCTATGCTTATGATAATATTTTATTCTCTTGCTGATTATGCTGTTTTAAATGTGCATTTTACATTTGACTTCCTTTAATAATGTCTTCTTTTTGAAATGTTTAAGATATGTGTATTCTGTAGTTGACCTTCTTTGAAATCTTTAAAATAATGTTATCTTAATTGTGTTGCTTTGAATGTATACTTTCAAAGCATTACTTTCTGCAGTAATGTTTTGTCCTAGATTTTATTTGATGTTTTAATGTAGCTTGTAAACCGCTTTGAGACTCACCCCCCTTAAAAATATAAAGCAGTATAGATAATGAAATGAAAAATAAAATAATAGCCTGAGCTCAGGTTAACCCTTTTCAGTGTGAGTCAGTAACTACATACAGCGGTACCTTGGTTTACAAACTTAATCCGTTCCAGAAGTCCGTTCTTAATCCAAAGCGTTCTTAAACCAAGGTGTGCTTTCCCATAGCAGCAGGGGACTCAATTTACAAATGGAACACACTAACAGAAAGTGAAACATGTTCTTATTCCAAGGCAAAGTTCACAAACCAAAACACCTACTTCCAGGTTTGCAGCGTTCTTAATCCACGTTGTTCATAAACTAAGCTGTTCTTAAACCAAAGTACCACTGTATTACAATAAGATCGCAGGGAAATGTGTAAACACATGAAATCAAACATCCATGCAAGTCCCCTTCAATTTGGCAAGTAAAGGGTGAGGGGATTGTAGTCACAGTGCTATGACTCCTACAGTGTTGTAAGGGACCTATATCACACTGGAACATCAGCAGTAGATCGTAGGGCAGGGATGGGGAAGCCGTGGTCCTCCAGTTTTCTTGAACTCAATGAACTCCCATCTGCCCTAGCCACCAAGGTCAGTGGTCAGGGATGATGGGCAACATATGGAGAGTCATTGGTTTCCTACCCCTGTTTTAAGAAACAGGCAGAAGAGAACATTGTAAACTCAGTCTGGGCAATGGCTAGATTGGGATGGAAACTGTTAAATTATGGGAGAACATATCAGACAGCACAGCGATTCTTCAAACAGCTCTTGTTTATTCACAGGCCAGAACAGAACTGGGCTGAAGGGTTCAGCCAACCTGTTTATATAGAGCTCAACTACAAGGCAACAGTAACAACTTTCTGTAACTATCCAATTGCTGAACATCACTTTCAATTTCTTATTTGCATATATGGACCTGAGTGAAAACTATCTACAGTATCCCCCTGCTGGCCCAGGGTTAGGACTTCAGTACATAACAGAAATACTCAAGGGACTGAAGTTTTATTGCCTTATTCACAGTGCAGAGTATCCCATGCCACAAGGATTTCACCACTGTAGGGGTGGCTAACCTTTGGTCTTCCAGCTGTTCTGTCTTCCAGCTCTCATCCTCCCTCACTATTAGACATGCTGGCTGGGGCTGGTAGGTATAGGAGTCCAACCACATCTGGAGAAATACAGATCCTCCAGCCCAGATATAAAGTGACCAACAAGGACAACTCGCTTAAGAGCGGCAGTCACATAATCTGGGGAACCGGGTTTGTGTCTCCGCTCCTCCACATGCAGCTGCTGGGTGACCTTGGGCCAGTCACACTTCTGTGAAGTTTCTCAGCCCCACTCACCTCACAGAGTGTTTGTTGTGGGGGAGGAAGGGAAAGGAGGTTGTTAGCCGCTTTGAGACTCCTGAAGGGGAGTGAAAGGCGGGATATCAAATCCAAACTCTTCTTCTTCTTCTTCTTCTTCTGTAATGCAGGAGAGGGCATGCAAAGTTATAAATGCCTGCAATATCTATAACTGCATGCATTGACAGCACAATTGATGGCAGAAAGTTATTCCTCGTTCTCGGGAGACATTATGGTAAAATTTCTGCACATCGCTTCACAACATGGACTACTAACACAGAATCCCATTGGCAATCATGTTAAAACATAGTGCAGTCGGGACAAAATATTCCAAATGATGGCTTAATAGTCTGAGAGCTCAAGCCCACATGCTGTATTGCTTTCTCAGCACCACTCAGTTCCAGCTTATGAATATTTGATCTCCTGAAATCACTTGAAAATTTAGGAAGGCATTGCAGAAATCCAGTTGGAACAATTAGCCCCCTGTGCAAAGTGTTGCTCTTAAATCTTTTAAACCGCTCATCTTAATGAGCTGTGAATGACAGGGAAAGCACTTAAAACTCTGTATCCAGGAAATAAGCTGCTAGGATTTCTGGGTGAGTGACTGTGCTTATTCCCCAGAGGAAACAACTGTCCTCTCAAGAAGCCTAGAGTGCTAAATTCAGGAGAGACCCAGCCTAACTCCCACTGAAGCAAAGTTTCAGTGCTGAGAAATCCAGGGCTCCCCCAGATGAGTAGTTTCCTGAGCATTCATCCAGATTTGCTTGAACAAAGCTTACAACAAGAGGTTGGACTACATATGATCTTCACGGAGCATTCATTCTGATTTGCTTGCAGAGAGATCATACGGCAATGAGCAGTGAAGGATAACACCTCGTACATTTCATGAAGTGGACTCTAGTCCATGAAAGCTTACACTAAAGGTTCGCCCACACCTCCATTTGCCCCACCACACTCCCCTGGGAAAAGCCACATTTTACCGCTGAATTGGACCAAATAGCAACTGGGTTTTCCATAGAATGCTGTTTGCTCCGATTCAGCAGTAAAGAACATGAATCAAGAAGGGAGGGAAATATAAATTGTGTAGATGGTGGCTGACTGGCACCTTCTAAAAGCAGCACTTTTTGCTACCTGCTACAACTGCTGGTTGGCTCATCATCAGGTTCTTGGTACTATAATCAAATATAGTCATCATCTGTGACAGAAGGGCTCTGTGCAAGCCAGAAGCAATTCCAGCTATTTGAAGCCACTCGATCGCTGATATAATATTGCTGTTTAACCATGCAAGCTTCAAATGGCACATTTATTGTTCATATTTGCCCTGTGCCCAGTGGTCTGATCCTGGAACACACTTTCTCAAGCCCATGCATCCTGACTAGTGCAGTGTCCAAACCTATCTTCCAGTTCCATGTTTGCTGAAGCTCTCCTGGACTCTGACTCGTTAATTTTCCATTTGATCTTGTCCACATCCAGTTTTTAGGAAATCTTACTGAATGCTGTTGTGCTTCTATGTAAGGTGCTTTCGGATCTTTCGCACATTAAGTGGCATATTTCTTAAAATAAATTTCCCAAAACTCTGCCCCCCGTCGCAAAGATCCTTCCGTCTTTCTGCCTCTTCCCCAAGGCCCTTAGAATTTTGATACAGCTTTGGTGGGTGTGAGTTGAGCTTACCTTATTGCTTCAAGGCAGCCATCAAGGTTTTTCTTCCCATTAAACATTTATTCAGTGATTTGAGGCCTCTGCAGTTGCCTGTACTTCCTGATCTGAAGAAAGCCCATGAGGGGAGTTACTTCACGGTCTCTCTGCTCCCCACACCCTGCTGGAGCTTGAACTGAAGTACAAAAGCCCAGGGAGGCGAGCTGCCAAACACCTGAGATCAGGGCACTCACTGATTTTGCTTTTAAGGGGCTTTGTAGATGTCTCTTTTCTCTTACCTTTGGTAAGCCTGTACTCCATTCTTTAAAGCCAAAAGGTTTCACTGGAAAAAAAAATATGTTGAAATATTTTTAAAGTATGATGCAGCAGCATCCAAGCATTGTTCAAGTGCAAGTAGTCGGGGGAATTTGGCGGGAGACTGCAGCTCCGCCACCACTTGGAGAAAGAAAAATGAGATATAAAAATAAAAAGAGGGAAGCTGACACCATCACTGCCACTTTTCCCAAAGGCCCTGGCTAGGTATGGGGGAGAATAAAGGTAAAGGGACCCCTGACCATTAGGTCCAGTCGTGGCCGACTCTGGGGTTGTGGTGCTCATCTCACTTTATTGGCCGAGGGAGCCGGCGTACATGTGGCCAGCATGACTAAGCCGCTTCTGGCAAACCAGAGCAGCACACGGAAACGCCGTTTACCTTCCCGCCGGAGCGGTACCTATTTATCTACTTGCACTTTGACGTGCTTTCAAACTGCTAGGTTGGCAGGAGCAGGGACCGAGCAATGGGAGTTCACCCTGTCACGTGGATTCGAACGGCCAACCTTCTGATCAGCAAGCCCTAAGCTCTGTGGTTTAACCCACAGTGCCACCCGCGTCCCCATTATGGGGGAGAATACCTTGATTGAATTCACATTTAAAGGCACATAGGGGTGAAAACAACACGTGAAATTGCATTATGTTAGGGGAAATGGCTTTGCTTAATGACTTTTTGTAATGAGAGCCAGTGTGGCGCAGTGGTGAAGGGTGTCAGACCAGGTTTCAAATCTCCACTCAGCCATGAGGCACACTGAGTGACTTTTGTCCTTCTACTCCTCCTCAACCTAACCTACTTCTCAGAGGAGAAACAAAAATGGACGTATTCACCTAACCTTAACCCTGCCCCAACCCAAATTTTAAGTATTCCTTCGTGACTACCCTGCAGAAACCAAAGTGGAAAGGCCTCAGCTCAGCTCGAGCCCAAATACAGGATTCTATAGATCTGGAATGGGGAGCCAATGGCTTACCAGCTGTTGCTGGACTCCAAGCCCCACCAGCCCCAGCCAGCATGACCAACAGTTAGGGATGATGGGAGTTTTCATGGAAGGCTACAGTTTCTTGCCTCCTGCTATAGCCCCTTGAAACTCCATGGACTTACATACACTAGGCACAGGCTTCACACGTACATTATGATCCAACACAGTGTCTGGGGCAGAGAGGGGGAAGGAGAGATCCATGCACACAGAAGGATTTCCATTACCAAAATATCAAGCCAATTTCCCCACTGAAATGCAATATGAGTGTTTGTTTTGTCTGATTAGGGAATACACACACTTTGCCCCTCGCCCGGAGGTGTTAATCTCAAAACTCAGAGATTTGTTTGGTGGTTTGTTGGCCCAGCTTAGATGGCAGAAATATGCATCACGGCAGGTTTCTTTTAAAAGATGGCATTAAATATTTAGTATTTGAGAAAACATTTTCCAGTACAGTGAATCAACAGCACAACCCTGAGAAAGTATTACAAATGTCTAGACTAGACATCAGCATCAAATTGTCTCGCTTGTGTCTGCAACCAAGCACTAGGGATATTTCCAACATTGCACTGCACATTTTTTTAAAAAAATGTTCCATTTATTTGTTCAGTTTTCAGAGAGGCTAACAATAAAACAGAATGCATTAATATCCAAATGAAAGCTCAAACTGCAATAAAACACACACACACAGTGATTTTCAAAAAACTAGCTGTTGTTTAAGATGATAATTAAAGCAGTTACAATTTTCATTTGTTCTTCAAAAAGCATGTCAGTTTAATATAAAGGTGTCCATCTTAATGCCCATGCCATGTAAGCAGTAACCTTTGGGCCCAGGTTGCTGAATGTGGCCCTCTAAGACTGAATAATAATAATAATAATAATAATAATAATAATAATAATAATAATATTTATACCCTGCCCATCTGGCTAGTTTTCCCCAGCCACTCTGGGCGGCTTCCAGCAAAATATTAAAATACAATAATTCATCAAATATGAAAAGCTTCCCTAAAGCCTTCAGATGTCTTCTAAAAGTCTGGTAGTTGTTGTTCTCTTTGACATCTGGTGGGAGGGCATTCCACAGGGTGGGTACCACTTCCAAGAATGCCCTCTGCCTGCTTCCCTGTAAACTCACTTCTCATGGTGAGGGGACTGCCAGAAGGCCCTCAGCGCTGGACTTCAGTGTCCGGGATGAATGATAGGGGTGGAGATGCACCTTCAGGTATACTGGGCAGAGGCCGTTTAGGGCTTTAAAGGTCAGGACCAGCACTTTGAATTGTGCTCGGAAACGTACTGAGAGCCAATGTAGGTCTTTCAGGACTGGCGTTATGTGCTCTCAACGGCCACTCCCAGTCTCCAATCTAGCTGCCGCATTCTGGATTAGTTGTAGTTTCCGGGTCACCTTCAAAGGTAGCCCCACATAAGAGTGTGTTGCAGTAGTCCAAGCGGGAGATAACCAGAGCATGCACCACTCAGGCAAGACAGCCCATGGGCCGGCAGGGTCTCAGCCTGTGCACCAGATGGAACTGGTAAACAGCTGCCTGGAAACAGAATTGACCTGTGCCTCCATGGACAGCTGTGAGTCCAAAATGACTCCCAGGCTGCACACTTGGTTCTTCAGAGGTTCAGTTACCCCATTCAGGTCCAGGGAGCCCCCCATACCCACCTGCCCCCTGTCCCCCAAAAACATTTCTTCTGTCTTGTCAGGATTCAACCTCTAAATGGCCCTAAGAATTATCTGCAAGTCACACTCTTCATTAGCTTTTCTCTGTACTTTCCTCAAATGGTTTCCACTGTCTGGAATGTGCTCTTGAACTGTGATGGTGAGGGTGTAGGACCAATTTAGGCATGGGATAGCATGAGATTCTTAATCTCAATGTCATGGGTTCAATCCCCACATTGTGCAAAACATTCTGCATTACAGGGATTAGACTAGATGGTCCCTTCCAACTCTACAATTCTATGAAACTATGAAGATGGCCCTTCCCATCTGACTTATAGAATCTGATGGATTTCTGATTGCTCTGGGGGATCTCTTTGAGGCTCTTGTTTTGCTGTAGAATGGTGAGATGCAGAAGGATATTTACACAAGTGCTCTTGAGCTTCTTCTCCAGGACTGTGAAGCCCTCAGAGCACCCTGGTATTCTAGGAATCTATGTGTGATGAAACATGCTGAATGACAGCTAGAGCACTGGCGGTGCGGACTTCAGGAACAGAACTTCAAATCTACCACCAAATTCTTATTTGGAAGAGAATTCAGCAACATCTCTTGTGGTCATCAGGACGTTCGGAGTCAAAAGGCACCACAATCTGATCTGGTAAGACCAGATTGCACAGAGCAATGGGAAAACGCCAGCATACATTTTTGTGCAAATTAATCACTGGAAGAATATGTCTATAACCAGAATCTGGCCTCTTATAAGTAACCAACTGCTATGATAAAAATCACAATCTTCTTGTAACATCTGAAACAGTTCAGCAGAGACTGGACCTGATATAAATTTCAACATGATTCACAGTGACAGTTAACACAATGCAAAAATTTCTGAAGAAAGCAGGCTAACCATTCACAAATCAATTGGTGTTGTAAATTGTGATTAATGATGAGCTCCCATTTGTGACATATATATATATATATATATGCAGGTTTTGGTGTCCTCGGGTGTCTTCCCGTGTAAAAGTTGGGGTGTCTAGGCGACGTTTCGACGAGGTCTCACTCGCCGAAAGCACCAGCCTGAAGATGACGAGTGAGACCTCGTCGAAACGTCGCCTAGACACCCCAACTTTTACACGGGAAGACACCCGAGGACACCAAAACCTGCATTCCTGTACCCGTGAAAATCTACGAAAGCATATATATATATATATATATATATATATATATATATATAATTCACAGTATAACAATTGGTTATTAAGTTGTCAGTGAGACATTTATTGTGCCACTCATATACGGTAAAGGATGTTCTTGGTGACATACTTTTAATCAGAAATGTAAAAATTCACATTAAGTGCTATGATACTGGCAATGGATCTCTCGAGATCCAAATCTATAAAAAGATTGGACTTTGCGTAAGTATTCATTAAGATTGGATATTGTATTACAGATGAAGATGCTAATTTATCGGGGTGGAAATGAATGTTGGCAGTGTAAGGAGTGATACATGCAAAAGGGAAAAAAGGGGTAAGCACAGAAATAACACTTGATGCAGGTACATTTTTCCTACAAGTGAGAGCTAAGGCACTCAGGGATTTGCTCAAAAAGGATCCTTTTGTTCCTCCCCCCTCCCTTACAATTACTGCAGGGTCATTTCAGGCCCATTTTCTCTGTGAATATCTGGAGACTATTGCCAGACTACACTTTACTTGAGAGACACACGAGGCACCAGAAAATTTACAGATGTCATTCTTCACTGTGCGTTGACAGTAAAGGGTGCATTAAAAAAAGAACTGGAGGAATTGAAGTGGCACCAATTTTTAACTCATATAGTGGTTTACAGGGAATAACAAATGGTTCAGGAAGTTGTACTCAAAAGGAGGATGCCTTGAGGATACCCACCTGCCCCGCATGTTAAAAATAAGAGGGCATTTTTTTTTAAAAAAAAAAACCCAAACCCTAATAATCACAAGCACTTCAAAAATTACATCACCCAGGCAGCCCCGTATTGCTAAGTTCTACAAGGGCAACATTAAGATTAAGGAAAAGGAGAAAACTGATAGCCAATGCCAGTTCCTG
Source organism: Podarcis gaigeae (assembly GCF_964106915.1). Taxonomy (NCBI): domain Eukaryota; kingdom Metazoa; phylum Chordata; class Lepidosauria; order Squamata; family Lacertidae; genus Podarcis; species Podarcis gaigeae. The sequence continues at coordinate 78,984,171 of NC_139681.1, forward strand.
GACTGGTTGTAATTAAGGTGGGGGGAAGGGGGTGCTGACTAAGGGCAGATTGAAATTGGTGAGAACAATACCCCCATACCCTCTATCCAACCTGCCTCCACTGCAAGTATCCATCTATAATATATGCATTACCAGGACCTATCCAGTTCCTGTAACTGTGATTTGTTTTATCTGTTTTTAATGGTACCTTTTAATGGTGTTTTTAGTGGTACCTTGGGTCCGTTCTTAATCCGTTCTAGAAGTCCATTCCAAAACCAAAGCGTTCCAAAACCAAGGCACACTTTCCCATAGAAAGTCATGCAAAATGGATTAATCCATTCCAGGCTTTTAAAAACAACACCTAAAAAAAGCAATCTAACGTGAATTTTATTATCTAATGAGACCATTGATCCATAAAATGAAAGCAATAAACAATGTACTGCAGTCACACAATCAATCAATCAATCAGTAGTTGAATTGGGTTCCACACAGTCACAAAAACAAAAAAAAGAGCTGTGAAAACAAAAATGCAAAATAATTAGCAAAAACAAACAGACCTCAGTGTAACACTCAAAACGGAAGTGTGACACTCAAATGGGAAGCATAACACTCAAGCACCTAGGTACTGAGACTGTGCGAGGTTGTATCTACAGATATTTTCATATAAGGGATCCTTGCCTTACTGGGAGTCAGTCTACAGGGCTAAACAACATTTGAACTTAGTCCTAGGTTGTGATGTTGGAAATACAGGCATACCTCGGGTTACAGACACTTCAGGTTGTTGTTTTTCGGGTTGCAGACCGCTGAAACCCGGAAGTACTGGACCAGGTTACTTACGGGTTTCGGCGGTTGTGCATGCACAGAAGAGCTAAATCGCGCTTTGTGCATGTGCAGAAGCGCTGAATCGCAACCCGCAAGTGTGGAGACACGCCGCTGTGGGTTGCGAATGCTGCGGGTTGCGAACATGCATCCTGCACGGATCACGTTGCAACCCGAGTGTCCACTGTATTGATTTAAAATCAATCAAGGGACTCTTCAATGATGGATATTGCAAGACAACTCTTCTGACTTTCAGCACCTGTAGAATTCCAGCTATAATCATGAAAAAGAAGGCTCACTTAGCTCAGAAAGGAGCCTTCCCTTATCTGCTTTTTGAAGACACATCACTTAAGCCACTGTTTGTACCCGAAAGGGTGATCAGGAGGAACAAAGTCACCTCAACTAAAGCTGAACATTTGTCCTATACGCATCTAACTCAAAAGTAAGCCCCATTGACTTCAATGAGATTTACTCCCAGGTAAATGTACAAAGGATTTTCGGCTTAGCTTATGGTGCTGTGCATCAAGGAACCTTACTTTTCTGGCAGCAGGCGATCGGATTGTCCACTACAGGAAGACGTTCTTTGTATTTTGTGACTATTACATTACAACAGTCAAAATCTGAGCTGCAGGGAACTTGCTATGGAAACTGCCGTTGTATTGTGCAGCCCTGCGATAGCATGAGTCAGAAACATAAAGTGACTGGGGAGAAAAGAAAATACCATCCTGTTCTTTAGAAGTTGTTATTACTGTAAAATCCTACCCCGGGGTACCGGGGCTTGATGCATGCCGAGCCTGGCTTAATGAAAATGTGCACTATAGCACAACTGAAAAGCATTAATTATTGGTTAAAAATTAAAACAACTGCAGCACTATCTAAAAGATGTGGGTTAAGCTCCAATTCTATAAACGCCAGGGAGTAAGTCCCACTGGAAACAGTGGGATGTCTGAGCAGATATACACAGGATTGCACTGTTAAGATGCAGATTAAAAAAATAAATAAAACATAGCTGTGGGCTTTTCAGCTCTGGAGAAAATTCATTGGGTTTTATGCACATCTTTTCTCGTTGTGTATTTTTCTTGACTTTCTGTAGGTTTCTATTCTGAAGGGATGTGTGAAATGAAAGGCAGAATTCCATTTCAAATTCCTTTTAGGAGGGATCCTGTTGGGTTGGGAAGGGAGAACCTTCTGGGGGCCACATGCTAATGAGGGGTGGAGCCAAAGGCAAAAATGGGTGGAGCCATGGATTGCCTTTGTACATTAGGCTACATTCCAGCTAGGCAAAACCCCCCCACACCCCTCCATCCAATCAGACAAAAGGTAGTATCACAGTTCAAGAATACATCCCACCCAGGCAAAAACACTTGAGGAGGCTATAGTGCAGTGAGGGATGTCATCTGGGGAGAAGGAATAGATTACAGAGAGTCCTGAGGGTCAGGTAAATGAAATGTTATGAGAATGCAGACGTTGAAAGAATGTATTATATATAGTGGGAGGGAGTAGAGGAAGGAAGGAATGTTTATTGCTTTGTGTTTTTTTGTTTTTGTTTTTATCATGTATTTTGTGTTTATATATTGTATTTTTATGTTGGGAACTGACCTGAGATCTGTGTATGAAGGGTAGTATACTAATACCAATAATAATAATAATAATAATAATTCATGAAGACATGATTTAAGCAGCTCATGTGGCAGGACATCATCTAGAAGTAGAATTAATCCCATGGTAAGGAAAACGTATGGAATACTCTGAAACAGCGAAGCTTGCAGGGAAACTTAAGGACAGAGACAATAGAGAGTTTAAAAAAGACTGGGAACCATTTATGAATTACTTACAGAAATATTGTAAAGAAGTGGACTCACCAGCAGGGTTTGAGTAAACACTTACAAAAGAAAACAAGTGTAAGAGTTAAGGAGCAATACTCGGAAAATAATCAAAATGTAAGAGGGGATTTGAAAGATGTGGTGTAAAAATGATAAGAATATGAGAATATGTAGTCAAAAGATTTTAAAATTAAGGTAAAATAAAATCAGCAGAAGAAGTAAATAATTAAAGAACCAGAAGAGGTGGTTGAGGGAAGTCAAGGGAGGGCGGGTGGGGGGAGTTTTGTGTGCGTGCGTGCGTGTGTGTATATATATGTATGTACTAATGATGATATGATATGGAATATAAAAGTGTAAAACCCAATAAAAATCTACTTTAAAACAAACAGAAGAAGAACTAATCCCCCCTCAAATTTGCATATTAAATACAAATGTTCATTTCCTTTCACATATATTCTCTTTCGAACCACCACCATGTGCATATATATAAGATTCCTGGATCCCAAAGGATGCTCTCGCTGAGTGTTGGCTTTAGTTCAAATTGTTCTTCTGCAACTTCCATAAATTTCTAAGGGATGTGATCAAGAACCATGCTCAGTTGATTTTAAGCTCTAATTATATCTGAATCCGAGGAGTTACTATTCATCTCCTCTTTCCCTTCCAATTTCATCACTAATCAGGACATAAAGAAAATATCTGATGAATCAGACCAATCATTCACCTTGTTCAGTTTCCTGTTTCCTGCAGTGGCTAGTACATGCTGTAGCAACCTTCCTCAATAAAGTTAGGAGAAAGGAACATGACCAGATTTGTGGTTGGTTTGTGGGGTTTTTTAAAATTTAGGCTCTCCCTATTAGAACACTTGTGAGCTTTGTTATTATCTGTACGTGGTTGTTGTTGTTGTTGTTTAGTTGTTTAGTTGTTTAGTCGTGTCCGACTCTTCATGACCCCATAGACCAGAGCACGCCAGGCACTCGTGTCTTCCACTGCCTCCTGCAGTTTGGTCAAACTCATGCTGGTAGCTTCGAGAACACTATCCAACCATCTCGTCCCCTGTCGTCCCCTTCTCCTTGTGCCCTCCATCTTTCCCAACCTCAGGGTCTTTTCCAGGGAGTCTTCTCTTCTCATGAGGTGGCCAAAGTATTGGAGCCTCAGCTTCAGGATTTGTCCTTCCAGTGAGCACTCAGGGCTGATTTCCTTAAGAATGGATAGGTTTGATCTTCTTGCAGTCCATGGGACTCTCAAGAGTCTCCTCCAGCACCATAATTCTAAAGCATCAATTCTTCAGCGATCAGCCTTCTTTATGGTCCAGCTTTCACTTCCATACATCACTACTGGGAAAACCATAGCTTTTACTATACGGACCTTTGTTGGCAAGGTGATGTCTCTACTTTTTAAGATACTGTCTAGGTTTGTCATTGCTTTTCTCCCAAGAAGCAGGCGTCTTTTAATTTTGTGGCTGCTGTCACCATCTGCAGTGATCATGGAGCCCAAGAAAGTAAAATCTCTCACTGCCTCCATTTCTTCCCCTTCTATTTGCCAGGAGGTGATGGGACCAGTGGCCATGATCTTCGTTTTTTTGATGTTGAGCTTCAGACCATATTTTGCGCTCTCCTCTTTCACCCTCTGTACGCGGTAGAGTTTCTTAATAACCTGCAGGATGGTATGGCAACTATCCCTCATCCAGAGGATCAAACTAAGGTAGAAACACTTTTGGAACAAAGCTAGAATTTTATTTATTAAGGAATGAGGGTCATTGCTTAATGGCTACTCTAACAAGACACAGTGCTTTGTTTCTGACTAAAGCTCTTCGCAGAGATAGTTAAGAACTTTATTTAGATTCTCACTTTAAACCTGTCTCTGAATAAACTCATTTCTCCTAGAATGGTTTTGGGCTTACAATATGTCAGGGACTGGCTGCACCAAGAAGAATGGTGGGAGGAACCAGCCAGGGAAGCCCCAGAGGAGGAAGACTCAGAGCCGGGGGATTGGTGGTGGCAAACTGAGGAGAGGTCAGAGCGAGAATATTGGGAGGAGGGCTGAATGCCTAAGGAGATGTGAATTGGGATGCTTATCACTAGCAACTACACTTCATGTTCAAAAATAGCAATAAACTTTGCTTTGTTTCCCTTCCCTTCTGCACGCGCGAAGAATATTTTGAAATGGGTTTCGAAAAGTTTATGCCAAAGATCTGATTCCACCTCCAATTAAAATGAAAATCTTGTGCAGTGTTGCATTGTTGCTCATCCTTAAAGCAGGGAAAAGCAGGTTTAAGCAGTCAAAAGCTTAAGGGCTTGGTGCATAAACAAACATCCATTCTCTCTCCAAAAAGAAAAAAAAAAGACTCACAGATGTTTACAAAGGATGACAAAAGAAGAGAAAATTTTGCAAATAGAAAATGCTACCTTTTCTACACTAACGGGGTAACTAATCAACAAAGGGGGGAAATATATGCACAAGGAGCTGGCATGAAGCAAGCCGGTGTAAGTTAAGCTGGCGTAAAGTTACATCAGATCCAAACACTATTCAGTATCAGGGCTGCCACCGCAGAGGGGAAACAAGGCTTTAAAATAGTGTTCTATGCCGAGTTGCCAAGTCACGTGACCAAGCTCAACAGGCTTCGGATTCAACCTACAAGCTCCACCTCTCTGGTCTCATCCCCTCCATGCTCCTGCAATGCCCTTGGGGGGGACGGACTTACACTAGCCTTGGCTCAGTCGGCAGAGCCCCAGCTGAGCCAGTATGAGGAAATTACATCCCAGCAAAGCTGGGGTTAAGGGACGCGGGTGCGGCTTTGGGTTAAACCCCAGAGCCTAGGACTTGCCAACCAGAAGGTCAGCAGTTCGAATCCCTGCGACGGGGTGAGCTCCCATTGCTCAGTCCCAGCTCCTGCCAACCTAGCAGTTTGAAAGCACATCAAAGTGCAAGTAGATAAATAGGTACCACTCCGGCAGGAAGGTAAACGGCATTTCCGTGCGCTGCTCTGGTTTGCCAGAAGCGGCTTAGTCATGCTGGCCACGTGACCCGGAAGCTGTACACCGGCTCTCTCGGCCAATAAAGCGAGATGAGTGCCGCAACCCCAGAGTCGGTCACGACTGGACCTAATGGTCAGGGGTCCCTTTACCTTTACCTAAAGCTGGGGTTGAGGACTTAACTCCAACTGAGTACAGCAGGGGTGTCTAACTCAAATTCATTGGGGGCCGCATCAGCAGTTTGGTCACCCTCAAAGGGCCGGTTTTATCTGTAGGACTTACAGTACAGGAGAGAAGGGTTCAGGCAGCCGTTGGATCTGTCACATCACAGGATGGCATGCGCTCAATATAAAAACAAGTGGAGGTTTCCTGAATGCATGTAAAGTGGAGGTTTCCTGTGTAGAATGGCCGGCGCCGCTAGAGGCCAGACGTTCTCTGGCTTGTAGGCTGCTGCGCATGTGCTGAAGAGGCGGCTTTCTTGTGTCAAAAAAAAAGAAAAAGCGAGAATAAAAGGTGAAGGCTGGCAGCCGGCGGCGGCTACACGGGCCACATGACGAGGTCTTGCATGCCGGATTCAGCCCGCGGGCCTTGTGTTTGACACCCATGGAGTACAGCGTCAGTAGACTGAGCTAGAGATCTACTGTGGGCTAAGATGTTCATCCTGGCAGATTCTGTCATAGGAGTTGCTGTCTAAAATGGGCAGAAGGGAACTCTGATGTGCAAACAGTCTTGGCCTAAAATATTTTGCTGTCAGTGGCAAAGGAGAGTCTTCTCCACATTCTATGTAGTGAAGCTGACTGAACTCCTGCCTTGATCGACTCCTTCCTCAACACTGGTGTTGAAACACTTTGAAAACTGCAGTTAAAATCTAGAAGGCCTTTTTATTTCCTGATAATATATGCAAGCATTGCTTTCACCCATAAAGTGGCCAGACGTTACAGCATAACCCAGACAGCTGCAATAAATATATTAAATAGTCTTATGCCTAATTAATGCTTAATTTCTATCACTAAATTTACTAAACCAATTTTACTAAACTATTTTTTCGTGTGTGCCAAAATCTTATATCACATTTTTGGATGGTATTAAGTTTCATGGAAAGCAGACTCATTGAAGGTAATGAACATGACTAAGTTTAGTCCTTCACAATTTCAACAGGTCTACTTTGAGTGAAACTTCATTGAATGTGACCCTCATTTACCTAGGAAGGGATGCAGGTGGCACTGTGGGTTAAACCACAGAGCCTAGGACTTGCTGATCAGAAGGTCAGCAGTTCAGATCACCCCGCGACGGGGTGAGCTCCCATTGCTCGGTCCCTGTTCCTGCCAACCTAGCAGTTCGAAAGCACGTCAAAGTGCAAGTAGATAAATAGGTAACGCTCTGGCGAGAAGGTAAACGGTGCTTCTGTGCGCTGCTCTGGTTCGCCAGAAGCGGCTTAGTCATGCTGGCCACATGACCCGGAAACTGTACGCTGGCTCCCTTGGCGTATAGAGCGAGATGAGCGCCGCAACCCCAGAGTCGGTCACGACTGGACCTAATGGTCAGGGGTCCCTTTACATTTACCTTAAGCCCCATTGAAATCAATAAGACTTATTTCCGAGTAGACGTTGTTAAGATTGTGCTGTAATTAACACATTATATAAACACCATGTTAACTTCCAAACAAGTGCTTGCCCATGATTTGGTTCTAGTAGTAATCTTTAGATGTGCCATCCCATGCGTTCTCCAGTTCATATGGTTACCCACCCCCCACCCCAGGCAGTGCCAGCAGCCCTGATAAATGTATTTGTACCCTGCAGGTCACTTTTGCCTCCGTGTGAAACATCAAGTTAGCTACTGTAGGACCACCAGGCTGCGGATCTACCCCCAGTACTAAAATGGAAACATAGCCCAGGCTGATTGGGAAGGAGAGCTAGGTGTTGGTCTGCTTCCACAGATACCCTTCCCACAAATAAATATGGGGAAAGGGAATTCCTTGTAGCGAATCTGGAATGAGTGGCCATGTGCATTGCTTGAGCATTGAGGTAGAAGAAGGTACGCCAAATATTTATCTGGAAAAGAGTAAGTGATAAACACAGTGAAGTGGAAAGTCAGGATTTGATTAAGGCAAATGCAATTAGGGCTAAGAAACAGAACTTGTAAAGGTCACCAACTGAGATGATGATGGCAGAATGTAAACAAGGGCTGCAATTGCAAAATGTATGTTTATTTATGCTTTGGTAATAGGACAGACACATTGCAAAGGGAATGGAAAGGAAGCCTGAGATAGTCTCATTGCAACCTAGCTTCTTACAGGACTGACCTTTCTTTGCAGAGGCATATAGCAGAATACTAAAAGCCCCTGAATTGCACTGTGCCCTGAATTTTCCACCCAATGTGGTCCTATAATTATATATGTTTTCCTGTTTTCTTGTTTAAGCCACACTAGCCTGACAGAAGTTCAGGGGCAACCATACGCATGCTGAACATATGATGAACCCTCCTGGGTCAGAATAAGGACCCAGCTAAGGCAGTGCTCCATTCTCACAGTCACTGGTCACTTTCCTGCAAGCAGGACATGAGGGGAGTGCAATAGCACTATCCTGCTTATGATTCCCAGCCTGCTGCCTCTGATATGGGAAGCAGTACACAGCCACCATGACTAGTCCATCCATGTGGAAGGTCCTGGCTCCTGAGGGGGGCTCATGAATGTGAGTGCTGTGTCCAGGAATCCAGAGTTAAGGGTGTTTGGATCACGAGGCTCCTGGCTCTCAGCAGCTCTGTCGGTTGTGCTGCTGTTGGAGAAATCTAAGACAGGCTCCCAGACTGGTGGTGTCCCTCATGGGAACACAAAATACAACAACAAGAAGAGTTTGGATTTGATATCCCGCTTTATCACTACCTGAAGGAGTCTCAAAGCGGCTAACATTCTCCTTTCTCTTCCTCCCCCACAACAAACACTCTGTAAGGTGAGTGGGGCTGAGAGACTTCAGAGAAGCGTGACTGGCCCAAGGTCACCCAGCAGCTGTATGTGGAGGAGCGGAGATGAGAACCCGGTTCACCAGATTATGAGACTACCGCTCTTAACCACTGCACCACACTGGCTGTGGTGTAGGGTATAAGTGGCATGCTTTTATTGAAATACATGCCTTTATTGAAATGCATAGGCACATAGGGACAGCCTCAAAAATAAGGAGGAGGCTGTGAAGAGCTACATTCTTATATGCTTCCAGGCTACATAGGTGATTTCTATTCACCAATCAAAGGACCACAGAAATCTTAGCAGCTGAATCCAAACTCATCATCCTGAACCAATCAACATCATTTAGCTCTTCGGGTTGGCCCTCATCATAATATCATGTGATTATATATAATTGTGCTGTAATGTCTTTCTTTGATAATTATTTGACAAATTTTCCTAGTCATTCAATGTCTCCTAATATCCTCTTTCATCTATCTACAAAACAATGGAAGATTAATCACAATGCTTAGCTTATTTTCTTTTCACGCATACAATGGCTACCATAGATTCTAACTGAAATCAACTTGCTCCATACTGTAAAAGATAGGTACTGACCTTTTCTGTTTAGCTAGACCATAGGCTCAAAAGAAAATGGGATCATCAAAATGTTTCAGTTTTATGAAATTATTATTTTCTCCACCACTGCAGACCTTTCCAACTGGGTGTTCCCTCTACTTATGTTTACCTCTGGTCATTGTTTGAATTTAAATTGGAATGGCTATTGTGTATTGAAGTTAATAAAACATAAGTATAAATTAAAACAAGCCATTTTTTAAATTAAAAAATACTAAACGTTTAAAAGCACATTAATCTAATTGAACATCCCTAGTGTCAAATGGATAGCTCAAGCAAACACTGTGATATTTTAAAACTGCCCTGTTTTGTCATGCTACTGTGATTGAGCTAATATCTATAATGAACTTGAGTTCCTACGCTAGGACAACTTCAGAGCATGCTCTACATAATCAATCTCCCATAAAAATGCCATCAACATATGGTTCATCAATCCCATCTATTGTTTTAATTGCTGTTGCATACACTAACACTGATTTGTGGAGAAAATAATAGTGTTCTGCTTTAACTACACTGCAGCCAGAACCTCTTACAGACACAATTGCCTCTTCCCCATATTACTGTGAAGGGTGGGTATAGATTAGTTTACAATCCTAGAAACACTTAGCTGGGGCTCTTTGAACAGCATACTTCTGAATATATAAGACTATAAGTAAGTGAGGAACACACAAAGATTTGAATTTTGGGGAATAATTCTTTTAAATAGAATTTCTGTAATAGGTGTTCAGAACTGTATCTCATCTGGCAACGACAGATACATTGCAATAAGTTCTTTAGAAGAAACTAAAGGAGGGAAGAAGTAAAGAAGAAATTGCAGTAGCCATTTCACTGATGAGGGCAGTATTTGCTTCCCCCGTCAGTTTCCCTTACCATGCCTTGGACCGACCAAATCAACTCGCCCTACAGTATGTTCAAATTACCTACAGCGGACAAGGGTCAAGATGGCACTTGATCGCCTGAACAGTCCCCCAGGGCTCAAAAACTTCAAAAAGTGCCATGCAGCCAGACTAGAGAATGTGTACCTGTTGCAACTGCGGCATTCAAGTTGCTGCATAAGCAAAGCAGGCTTCTGAGGATTCCAGCAGTGCAGATGTCAACAAACACTGCACCACTTGGAAAAACTCTACGGGACAGCTACTTAAGGACACGATGGAGCAGTAAAGTATACCTTCTTTGCTGCCTTCCCTACCACTCAGTAGGCAGGATTATGTGCTCTCACACATGTTCAGTTGCCTCACTGCGAGCCCTATGCTATTTGCACTCCAGCTGCCATCTGGCCTTTATATAATATATATAATAAGTGGTGGAAAAGAACAGTGGGGCAGGCCATGGAGTGCATGGTAATCCGAGCTGCTTCTTTTCACATCCCATGTTTCACCACATGCCCAGACCTGTCCCTTGGTATTTAATTTGCACTTGCTCTGCTTATCAGAAGGCTGCCAAATCAGGTCCAAGTTGAGGTCATTTATTTATAGTCTGCTGTTGGCTTCTGGGGATTTGAGGTCAGTTCTTTAGGAAGAACCCGCCAGTTTTATTTTTATCATATACTTTCAGTGAATTGTTATTTTTTTAAAGTCCAACCTTTATGTGGATGTGTTAGTTTTCCTTCTTCTGCATTAAGTATCTTATGTATGAGATGCCATCAAGAGAAGATCAGCAGAAGGGCAATAATATGGGAAAGGAACAGATATCTAATGCTCTGTTTTAACTCAACCCCTGTGATATATGCTAATTTGGATTCATATAAAAACAACACTGTAGGGCAGGCATCCCCAAACTCGGCCCTCCAGATGTTTTGGGACTACAACTCCCATCATCCCTAGCTAACAGGACCAGTGGTCAGGGGTGATAGGAAATGTAGTCCCAAAACATCTGGAGGGCCGAGTTTGGGGGTGCCTGCTGTAGGGCTATGGTGTGACATGTTCAAATAAGCATTGGTTTCGCTGGTTTCAGAGAAGTAACTTAGGAAGCAACTTCCACATATCTTCCTGGGGGAAAGTGGGAATTTCAAGATGCTTGAATTATTCTCAATGTCCTGTTTTTCACTGCAATTTGCTTGATGTGTATTGACCTCTTAGTTTGTCCTCATCTTACTGAAGCCATTCAGCTGAACCCCAGTCTCTTTAGATGGTGCTGCCTCCAACTCCATTCCCCCCCCCTACAAGTACAGAGGACTCAACAGGGAATTACAGACAATCACAGAATCCTGACGTGTGTATGTGTAGAAGGCATATTTGGGAAACAAATTTGACTATATTTTTTAGGTGTATCCTTCAAACATCTTAGACATGCATCTAAAAACGCAGTGTGTGAAGCAGCTATCCTGTATACCAGGATGGAAAGGAAAAGGGACGAAGGGGCAAGGTTAGCATGCAGAAACATGCCAGCAGGGGTGCTGTATTGGCACATTAGAACCAAGCCAAGCACTCCATCCTGGTATGCAGCCGTGATGCAAATGAAGGGAAGCCAGGTGAGCAATGCAGCCCCACTACACCATCCACATCGCTTCATCTGCCACCTCCTTCTATCTGCCACATTTATTTATTTGTTTGTTTATTCTATCCTGCCCTTCCTCCTAAAGGAGCCCAGGATGGCATACAATGGCCACTCACCCCTTTCTCAGGTGGGCGGCAGTTGCGGCCCGCCTCCCTTGGCTGCCATCCCTGGCAGCCAGAATGCACGTGTTGGGCCAGCTGTTTGGGAATTTCCTCAGCCGGTAGGGTCACAAGGTGGGACTTAGTTAAGTTGAAAATGATCCAATCAGAGCCCCCTGGTTGGGAGTGCCTTGCTGGTTGACCGGGTATTGGCAGCAACACATAAATGTCAGCTGTGCATGCCTCCCGCAGCACAGTTGACAGAAGAGCAAACCCTCCCTCCATAATCATAATAACAATAACAATATGAATAATAATTACTGCATTATTTGTATGCTGTCAATCTGACTGTTGCCCCAGCCACTCTGGGCAGTTCCCTTATCACAGATCGTTTACTACATCCTAGGTCAATTTTTTATCATGCAATTTAAACATATTTTGCTTTTCATGTTGCTGCTTTAACTTTGCTTCGTCCCCCACGTTTATTCTGTTTTAACGTGTTTTGATTCCTTGTGTTTCCTGACTTTGCTGTGGTCACTAATGGTTGCCATATTTGGAGCAGGGAAGGAATTTACCTGTAGACAAGTTGGCCCATCTAGAGGCTCTGCCTTCCCCATAGCACGATGCCACAACTTTGGGCAGTTAAGGCGTTGGGTGGAATCCTAGTCTTCGTGTGTGTGTGCAATCAAATATTCTCACTGCTAATATGAATGTCTTCACATTAATAACTAGCAATTATGCACATGCAAATAGCACTTGCTTCCTGATTTTAGGCACAGTTCCTGTAATTTCTTTTAAAGTATTCAGCGCATCATTTTGTTAGATCTTCATTATTACATTGAAGGCAATAAAAGAGATTAAACTACCCCACAATTTCCATCCATTATTCTGCATTAGTCTATTGTTCCAGAAAGTCTTTTGTTTAACTTTCTAAAAAGTACTTGAATCACTTTCATTACAATTTGTGCGAATTGCGCAGTTCCTGTACCCACTTGAAGCAAATTAGTGATGCGTACATGGTTGTACATCTGTGAAGAAGAAGAAAACGTCTCCAAGGCTGAGATATTCTGGCTTTAAAAAAAGAACAGAACAGGCTCCTCCTATAGGACCTATTAACTAACCCCCATGGATTTAAATGCAAAGAGACTAGAAAATTGTTGTTGTTGATAATTATAATGGCAATCACTGAAACATTAATGACTGTCCTAAATTTTCACATGTGGAGTAACCAGGCATTTACCACATTGTCTTTGAAGCTCTCTGAACAGCGTTAATAAATGAATAATTTAGGTCCCAGCTCAGTAGAAGACTGTATTTAGAAGGCTTTTCTGCCTCCCCCATGACACTACATAGTGCTATTTATAGCTCACCCAGAACTGCAGAAAACAAAATAAGCTGTCAAATGTTCAAAGCAATCCGTCCTGAAATGCTAAATAACTGTACAAAATTGCGCTGTGAATTCTGTTCTTGTTGGATGTCTGTAATTTGGCTAGATTTAGGCTGCAATCCTAAACACACTTTCCTGGGATTAAGTCCCACTGATGTCAGTAGCTCTTATTCTGAGCGGGCATATATATTTAGGATTGCATTGCTGTTGAGGCACGGCGATCAAAGTCCACTTAAATGGAAAGTTGTGGACTTTGGGGAGGGCTATAGTAAGCCTAGGGACGCAGGTGGCGCTGTGGGTTAAAGCCTCAGCGCCTAGGACTTGCCGATCGAAAGGTCGGCGGTTCGAATCCCTGCGGCGGGGTGCGCTCCCGCTGCTCGGTCCCAGCGCCTGCCAACCTAGCAGTTCGAAAGCACCTCCAGGTGCAAGTAGATAAATAGGGACCGCTTATCAGCGGGAAGGTAAACGGCGTTTCCGTGTGCGGCTCTGGCTCGCCAGAGCAGCGATGTCACGCTGGCCACGTGACCCGGAAGTGTCTCCGGACAGCGCTGGCCCCTGGCCTCTTGAGTGAGATGGGCGCACAACCCCAGAGTCTGGCAAGACTGGCCCGTACGGGCAGGGGTACCTTTACCTTTACCTTTATAGTAAGCCTTGGATGCCGAAGCTCCCAGGTGCAATCCCTGATGTCTCCAGGTCAGGCTGGAAAAATTTGCTACCTGAGACCCTGCTGTTCAGTGCAAACCAGGGCTGTCTTAAGCATATGAGGCGCCAGGGTGCAAAGATCTGTCCAGCGGCCTCCCCCCCCCGGTTGCTCAGTCCCAGGTGTTCAGGAAGGCGGAGCCGCCTGCCCCCCTCAGCATCTCACTGGCTTGATCGTCCCCGAACTCGCAGCGCCGAGCCGCCTGCAGCGGAAGAGCCCACTGCAGCGCTTCAACCAATGTGCAGTTTCTTTCTGGATTCAACTCTTTTTAAAAAAAATAATAATAATTTTTATTAACAGGCCAATCACATCACATTATTCAAATAACATTAGTTCCAAATTATACAGCCAAATTTTATAATTTTTTTTGTGGGTACCCATACATCAAGCTCCGCACGAGTCCAAAATTCCGGATAACTCCGGACATCACTCATTTTACTGCATTAATTAGTCAGTTCTATCCAGCTCGATCCGGATAGTCCTTTATTACTTTCTTTCTCATCTTGTTGTAGTCATATATTCCTTTCTTTGCAATCTCTGATGATTCTCACAAGCAGACTGAAAGCTGGCGTCTCTGTGTGGGTTTTGCACTCTTCAAAAGCTATATCACTCTGGGACAGCCTCTGTTCAACGCTTCCATAAACAAAGTTAATCTTCGGTCTGTCCTTTATTTTTTTCCAGGCTAGCCAAATAAATCAAATAGATCAGGGGGCTCTGTCAGGTCAAACTTGCAATTCCAACACTCCCTCTCTTTCGAACAATCCTGATTCTCCTCCCCCCTGTCCTTCTTTCTCCGGCAAGCCTGTCTTGGCGAGACGCCATTTTTTAACTGCGTCATAAAATTTTTTCCACTTTCTCACCGTTCACCAATCTTCTCTCCTGTTGTAATCCATCCCCACACAGTTCTTAAAATCCTGCTTATGGTTATTAAAAACATGACAATCTTGTTTCTTTCTGGGGTGGATGGTTATTTTATCACATCGTACAAAGAAAAAAAAGGGTTTTTCCTCCACCCCCCCTTCGTTCCAAACATAGTCTCCTGGTGGTGACTCATCAAAAGATTTACTTATCCATCCGTCGCTCCCAGTCACAGAGATCCATTACTCAGCAGCCTTATCTGTCGAGCTTTACTTGATATATGTGCTTCAGCTTCATTTCCAATCGTATGTTTCCAATTATAATTCCGAGCTGAAGCAACCAGCACGCGCTGATTGGAATCGGCATCAGGAAGAGCTGACTTTACCGAGGGCTCATGTCAAGTGTTCGGCACCCCCATCTCTCGGATCAGGGGGTGTATTATGAACACCGCTGGCAGGACAGAATCCCCCTACATCCTAGGGAAGGCTGCCTACTTCCCATAGCAGCCCCTTAATTACCTCGTATGGGTCAGAGAGATGTTATTGTCGGCCATCTTCCAACGTGCCACCTGGTGGCCCCCCTTTCTGGACTCAACTCTTGGGCCCAGGACTCTTGGCCTGGCGCCCCTCAGAGCCTGGCACCCAGGTGCCCCGCACCCCTAGTGCCTATGGGTAAGACGGCCCTGGTGCAAACTGTATTGCGCTAGATGAACCAATGGTCTAGCTGTAGCACCCTATGAGCCTCTGAACATGAGTAATAGCATATTGCGCTGCTGGCAAGAGTGGTTCTTTCTTTGTTCACATCTGTCATTATCATCCCAAGCTGCGTGTTGGTTCTTATTTACCTTACTGTAAATTAAGAGGTTATCATGTAGTAGCTATTCGTTTTCATCTTAATGCAGCACTTTAAATTGGTTAAATGATTTGTTATAATCCACAGCAGGTATTTCTAAGCTCTCATCCATAATAAAAATTGGAGGGTGGAACACAGTGCACAATTTACAACACAGAAATCACATCATCAAAGCAATCAAAACTATAGATCATCATAACAATAAGAATAGCTAAAAAATATGATTCAGGCTAAAACTATGGGTTGTAGCCAACTAAGTCAAGGATGGAGAAAGAGTGGCCCTCCAGAAGTTTCCAAACCACAACTCATTGTCTTTGCTACCTAGGGCTGATGTGGTTTGGGGGGTCCAACATCTGGAGGGCCTCAGGTTCCCTATGCCTGAACTAAGTCATACTTAGCATAGAATCAATGAACTGAAGTTAGTAATGTCCTTTGATTTCAGTAGGTCTGCTCCAAGTCTAACTTAGCTGGATTCAACTCTGAGAATGCAGAGTGGATCATTATCTTTTTGCACCCCTAGAAAGAAAGAAAGCCTCACCTCCCATGCTTCTTAGTTTGTGCTTGATGAATCTGCAGAATTTAAAAGGAAATGATATTTAAAAAAACCCTCTAAGCAGAGACTCTGTATACAAGTTGCCAAACTTGGCAACTCTATTGGAAATCTGTCATCTATATGCCAATTAGCTGGTTCAACAGAGGGTGTTGAATGGCATGAAAACTGAGAAAACTAATAATGAAACTCATTTATTTCTGAAGGTATCTTGTGGCTGGCAATTTTTAAAAGCAGAGAGTGGAAACTTGGTTGGAAGAACTTCCGAAGGAAAAATCCGCTTAGAAACAGAATGTTGCATGCAGTTCTGATCTAATAAATGTAACATGGCATGCTGCCAAATTGATTTCTGTCAGAGATGAGAGGGCTGTATCAAATGGTGTTTATGGTGAACACATAAGTTGGGAACATTCTACAACCTAAGCACACAGATACAACCACCTTTCCCTTCTTGCGAATTCTATATTGGTTTATCCCCAAAGGTAGCCCATTGGGGATAAGAAATGTTATGGGCCAGTCCTACCATTAGACAGAGTGAGGAAGCTGTCTTAAGGCAGCTGATTTGTGGTGACATCAACCTCTCAACTCTATCTATCATCTATCTATCTATCTATCATCTATCTATCTATCTATCTATCTATCTATCATCTATCTATCTATCATCTATCATCTATCGTCTATCTATCTATCTATATCTATCTATCTATCTATCTATCTATCTATCTATATCTATCATCTATCATCTATCTATCTATCATCTGTCAGGGAATGGTCTGAATCAGAGGATTGCAGAATGCATTCTCAGGCAGATCAGCTTCTCTCTGAAGAGGAGGAGGAGGGGGAAGATCCCCCCTTTCAGCGGTTTCAGGAACAGAGAGAGACACGGACACTGAGCAGTTTCGACAGGAGTTGCCTCCTTACAGAATAGTGGAAAGAGAGACAGAAGGGAGGGAACAGCCAGCAGAGATATCATTAGAGAGTGTAGGTGACTCTCCCTCCCCCAAAACTAGGAGGCCCGTCCATTTTTGAGAACAAAGAATGCAGAGTAGAGGAACTTCCTGTTGGCGGGAATGGAAGGGGGAGGATTTAGAGTACCAACTGCTCTCCTTGTAGAGAGATGTGGATTTTTGATTGCAACCAGATGACAGAATAAAAAGGACTATAAACTGCTCGTTATTCTTTTCTGTGAAGTTACTGAAGGGGGGGAGGACTCTTCAGGCCTGACTCTATCTCTATCTATCTATCATCTATCATCTATCATTTATCTAATCTATCATCTATATCTACCGTATTTTCGCTCTATAAGGCACACCAGACCACAAGACGCACCTAGTTTTTTGGAGGAGGAAAGCAAGAAAAAAAATATTCTGAATCTCAGAAGCCAGAACAGCAAGAGGGATCGCTGCGCAGTGAAAACAGCAATCCCTCTTGCTGTTCTGGCTTCTGGGATAGCTGCGCAGCCTGCATTCGCTCCATAAGACGCACACAAATTTCCCCTTCCTTTTTAGGAGGGAAAAAGTAGTCTTATAGAGCAAAAAATATGGTATCTATCATCTATCTATCTATCATCTATCTATATCTATCTATCTATCTATCTATCTATCTATCTATCTATCTATCTATCATCTATATCTATCTATCTATCTATCTATCTATCTATCTATCTATCTATCTATCTATCATCTCTATCTATCTCTATCTATCTATCTATCTATCTATCTATCTATCTATATCTATCATCTATCTATCTATCATCTATCTATCATCTATCTATCTATCTATCATCATCTATCTATCTTGCAAGTGTATTCTGCAACATGTCATTAACACAATAACAGTGCATGAGTAGTAGATATATACTGGACTGTCCAGTGTTACTTGATCGTAAAGACAATTCAATTTTGAGCAGGTCAGAAGCTGAAGCATGACTTTCTCAAGAGCAGCTCCATTCCTCCATCATCAGAAGTTACTTGGCAACAAGGTTGATGCATTTCTGTCTTCAGAAACTGCTAAAAATTTCAAACCACAGTTTTAGGGGACAGATATATAACTTCAAACATGCCAGCTTTTTTTGCACATTAAAAAGCAATACAAGGACCAATTGGAGTGAATGCTCCGTTTGGATGTTAATAGTGGGATGCACCTTAGTTTTGGAAGAATTTATAATGTTTCAGTGAAATAATAAAGATCTAGAAGCTTAAACGACACAATGAATTTGATATTCAAAACATTAAAGCTCTGCCCTACAGAAATGTCTCCAAAGAGAGTGTTCTGTTTTATTATGTTCTGAACGCAGCAATTAAATTCAAAGGCAACACTGAATTTGTCTATTTTTAGCTTAGTGCAACAAAATTGCTGAGAATATTTCTTTTCATCAGCCTAAATCTTTTCAAACCTCCCAAGTCTGTTGCATCATCCAGGGATATTTTATATTCACCCACTTGCAGTGGTGGTCAAACCAGCTGGCATTTCTGCTACAAACACTAACCACAATGTGGTACCTAGTTACATGTTGGAGATTCACCTCTCTGTGGGGATTGTGCATAAATGAAGGAGAAAAAGTGATACCAGAGCTGTGATGAGGAAAGAGGTATTTGCTGAAATGTGTTGCCAGTGTCACACTCATACTTATGCTTCTCCAGCCTGGGTTTCTCTGGTCATCACATGACATTCTCTTTTGAACTGGGATCTATTTATAATTACAAATGTCGGCATGTAATTGCAAACATTTGTCCCAGTTGGATGCTGATGCCCGGGGGTGGGGATGGGGACACAGGTTTGCTATCCCTGCATATGTGCAAGTTGCATTTGTGCAAGTTGCAATTGGATACCTGCAACCCTCTGGGTTTAAGCAATGGGAGAAGAGAAAGCACTTAATTCTACTTCCACTAGCCTTCAGCTTCGCTTCTTCAAGTGTCCTTCCCCTGTTGCTTTTTTCCTTTGCAGAGTTACAGCCATGGATTTGTCACAAACATACCATATTTTTCCATGTATAGCACGCCCCCGTATATAAGATGCTCCCTATTTGGGGGGTCTCCAAATTAAGGAAATGGGGGGGATTGCCCAGAGTTGTTGAGCTCTTAGGGGGGATATTGCTGAAAATCACTCACCCGCCTGACCTAGACTGCCACTCGCCCGCCGCTAAACCCAGCTATCTGTCCCCTCACTGGCACAAGTAGCCAGTTGCCCGCCCAATTGCCTCAGCAGCAGCAAATCAACACCAGCCATTGCCGCAGCCACCAATGACATGCTAAATATCCACTGACAATCTCTGGCTGATGGCAGCAACCATGCACTATCCGAATATAAGACGACCCACAATTATTAACATATATATTTTTTAAAAAACCAAAACCTCTTCTTATACACATAAAAGTATGGTACTTCTGCAATCCCATGGAAAGAAAAGCAGCTGGAGGTTGATTTGGAGTGGAGAAGGAACAGGCTGAGGGAAAAGGTTAAGCACTCCTCCACATTGGTTTTCCATTCCAAGTTGCCTCATCTCACCACAGCTTTCCTGGCTGGGGGGGTGAGAGAGATTGGCAGGGTTCATTTACACATATTTGCATGTAATATGTTCCTTAATGCTTAATCTTTGCCTGTTCCACTTGGGGATGGTGGAGAAATTGGATTCAGTTTGAATGTAAAGGTGAACCGACCTAATTTGCTGTTTCTGAAACGATGTGCAAACTGAAACGTCACAAAATCCACACGTCTCTGAATTTTACGGTGCCATTCCTCAGCCAAGTTGTGGTTGTCGATTTGATTTCTATACTGTCCTTTATCAATAGATCTCAAGGCGGTGCACAACATTGAAAATATATTTTATGGAGCATAGTAATCAAAACATAAAATTAAGTATAAGAATAGACAACGTAACATATTTTTAAAAATAAAAAGATAATGTATTTGCCGTGCAATAAAAAAAGTCTCCACGTGGTTTACATCATTTTAAAAATAAACTGAAATTAAGAAAACACTTATTTAGGCAATTTATACACCATGCAATAAAGAAGTATCCAAGTCGTTTTACAGAGCTAGAAAAATAACTAGATAAATACAAGTTTGTTTTTAAAATCCACACTTTAAAACAGCAGTTTTGTTTACAACAGTGATGTTCAAACTTTTTTCAAAGAGGGCCAGATCTGACGAAGTGTTGACCTTTTTTAGGATTGACCTTTTTTAAGGATTGAACTGCCACAGGGGCCGGATTAAACTCACCAGCGGGCCAGATTAGGCCCCCGAAATGGACTTTGGACACCCCTGGTTTACAAGAATGAATATGCTAGGTTATTAAATGTGCATGAAAATGCATAGAAGTGTGCATGCACACGAAAGCTCATATCAAGAACTGACTTAGTTGGTCTTTAAGGTGCTACTGGAAGGAATTTTTTTTTGTTTTGACTATGGCAGACCAACACGGCTACCTATCTGTAACATAGAAATGCATGTTACAAGTACGTCTGGCACTTATGTGTATTCATACACACACTACAAAGAGGTCTGGGATCTTTTGCTAGAGTTTAAATGTGTGCCTGTTTATGAATATATGTTTACCCTTACCCTACGCCCACAAGACGTTCCCACACAAAAGGAATAATGAAAGCTTAGTTTATGAAATGAAATGAAAGTGACAGAATATATAAATGCTGCTTCCAATAGCAAAATTACAATTTAAGCAGTCCTATCACGCAGCGGGATGTGGGTGGTGCTGTGATCTAAACCACAGAGCCTAGGACTTGCTGATCAGAAGGTTGGCGGTTTGAATCCCCGTGATGGGAGAGCTCCTGTTGCTCTGTTGCAGTTCAAAATCATGTCAAAGTGCAAGTAGCTAAATAGGTACTGCTCCGGTGGGAAGGTAAAGGGCATTTCTGTGTGCTGCTCTGGTTCACCAGAAGCGGCTTAGTCATGCTGGCCACATGACCCGCAAGCTGTCTGCGGACAAACGCTGGCTCCCTTGGCCAGTAAAGCGAGATGAGCAACGCAACCCCAGAGTCATCCACGACTGTACTTAATGGTCAGGAGTCCCTTTACCTTTACACACACCTTGATCTCGAGAAAACAATTCTTATAATTTCAATAGTTTTATTGTGCTATTGAATTTTATCCCAGGGTTTTCTGCTTCCTTCCTGCTTTGCCCACCTTGCTTAATTAACAGTTGAAAGAACATGGTTCTAGTGAACAATGGCAAGACAGGCCATCCTTGTCTGTCTCATGACTCAAAGCTATCCCACCATTATCTTGATGGCTCCCATTCAGGTGTTAGGTAGAATTTACCCACATCTTGATTTACATGTGCTGACCTTTCTGCAAGGATATCTCTAGAACAGTAGCGTAGCGTGGGTTGTCAGCACCCGGGGCAAGGCAAGTAATTTGCACCCCCTAACCTGTGGATGTTGCGCCCGGTGCGGCCAGGCCCCCCCTGCACCCCCCACGCTACGCCACTGCTCTAGAATGCCTTCCAGGGCACTTTGTGATAAAGCTGGTACCAGGGTCAAGCAAATTCATAATACAGAATCTCATATCATATTTAAGTTAGGTCAACCTTTTATACTTATGCCATGATCTGTAGAAAAAGTTCAGATTGACACACACCTATTCACATGTAGATATCTGTGAGGTGGGGAATGTACAAAAAATAATTTTATTAGGGATACACAAAAATGCTGATAATTTTTTGTGAGGATTTAAAAGAAGGAGATTAGAATCTCATCCTATTGCACTTATCTATTTGTGCTTATTTATTAGGCTATGGAAACAGTTTGAATTTTTCATTGATAAGTATCTTGAGCATTCCATTGCTCAGGGAAGGAGCATCACTGTTCTTCCTGGGGAAAAGTTTCACCAAAACCTAAGGTGAAGATGGAAGTGCATTCCACATCCACCTCAATAAATATATGTTTTCAATTCCTCCCATTGGCACAATTGAAACTTGTTCTGCCATCTATAATTCCACCCTGAAAAACTTTAGCATAGTTGGCTCTCTAGTCTGAGTTTCCCGATTACCTTACTTCTCTAAAACTCCTTTGCAATTATTTATCTGAGTTACTTTTTCTAAAAAAAAAAAGCATGATGAATTTTATATAAATTATGTCACTACACTTGCATATAAGCACACCGAGAAAAAGTGCTGGTTAGTGTTCAGATGATGAAGGAGAAGGCAGGCAAAATCCATAAGCTCTACCCCTTGACTTCAACCAATTTTTGTCCCACTAGCCTTCAAAATTGGTGACCCTCTCTTCAAGAACTGGACCTGATCACCTTGGTGAAGATACGCACAAACACAAGAAAAACTTTTTTTTAATAGACTGTGAAGGTGAATACTTGTTGCTATTTTTCAAATGAATTCTTTGTCAAAATCTATTGCACAGATTTTTACATGAATCTCATTCATGCCACCAGAAGAAATCAAAATATCACACAAAGGCCATAAAGAAACAAGCAGAAGCAAATAATCAGGCTGTGGAACTGGTGTGTTAGCTGATTTGTTCCAGTAGACTGACTATTCTCCATGATCATCAATTTTAATGACAGAGAATAGTGAATAATAGATGTCATTCTGCTCTTCGGGCTCAATGAATAAGCAAATACTCTGATTAATGAAGTGTTTTCCGTATTTCCATTTGGGAAAAATATACTCCTGCATTCTCATTATCTCCACTTTACACATTGTTATCACATATACACTGAACTTTCTCCACCCTCTCAGATAAACAACATCATTTGTACCCTTAGGTAAACAACTAGCATAGTTTGTCTTATTTAGGAGTTTTTTTAAAAAAATATATATGCTGAATTGAAAACCAAACCAGGGGCGGTGGTGATGAAGGTTCTCATAATGCCATGCATATATTTGTATTTTAATAAATATATTGCACATATCCCCTCTATCCATCCCAATCTCTGCTATAATGGACTAGATGCAACAGGTGAGGAAGACAGATGCAGTTCAGTAACAAAGAACATATTCCACATGCAGAAAGATGCAGATTCAGTCCCCACAATCTCTGGGTAGCACTGGGAAATACTCTCTGAAACTCTGAAGCTGTTGCCAGTTGGAGAAAATAATAGTGAGCTGACTTGGTATAGGGCCGTTCCTAATATAATGCAGTGGGCCACAAATGGTAAATTCCAATACCTGCTAGCTCATTAATGTTTACTTCTCTTTGTTGTCGTTTAGTCATGTCCGACTCTTCGTGACCCCATGGACCAGGGCACGCCAGGCACTCCTGTCTTCCACTGCCTCCTGCAGTTTGGTCAAACTCATGCTGGTAGCTTCGAGAACACTGTCCAACCATCTCGTCCTCTGTCGCCCCCTTCTCCTTGTGCCCTCCATCTTTCCCAACATCAGGGTGGCCAAAGTATTGGAGCCTCGGCTTCCGGATCTGTCCTTCCAGTGAGTACTCATGGATAACTTTGATCTTTTTGCAGTCCATGGGACTCTCAAGTGTCTCCTCCAGCACCATAATTCAAAAGCATCAATTCTTCAGTGATCAGCCTTCTTTATGGTCCACCTCTCACTTCCGCGCTTCCGTACATCACTACTGGGAAAACCATAGCTTTAACCATACGGACCTTTGTTGGCAAGGTGATGTCTCTGCTTTTTAAGATGCTGTCTAGGTTTACTTCTCTTTACCAGCAGGCAAATCATATTTGTGTAGATAACTCCATCTATTCCCAGACCAGGAAGCCATTCACTTTTGTCTTATTTCATGAAGGCTATACCAGATCTGAAGGAACACTTTCAAAAAATGGAATTGTGGGTGAGTGAGTGTGGGGAATCAAGATACAACACAAAGGGAAAATTAATAAATGGAGTATTTGGAATCCATTAGATTAGCTAGTAGACTAATATTTATAATCAAGCTACTAACAGGGTGATTTAGCCCTCAGAATCTCTGTGTGGCTCTACAATACTGCATGGTCTTTGTCTGGCAGCAAATAGTATTTCCCTGACCAAATATTTATTACCACCAAAGAAAGTGCATCACAGCAGAAAACAGATCTTCTCCTATGCATTCTCACTGCTCCTTTCACACATACTGTTTCCCTCACACGTTAATTGAGGTCTCGTTTTTCTCTTCTCAGTTTACTCTTTTCAGAAATATCCATCTCCTCAGAGTCCCTATGCTCCATGGCAGTTCCTTAATAATCATGGCTAAAGTGTGGAACAGGAGCTACATTTACAGAAACTCAATGCAATATGCTGAGATTTGTGACTGCTGTAGAAACAAATTCTTGGAATGAACTAAGTCGGTTTAACCAAGTTTCAAATTATTTTTAGTTCATATTCAGTTTCATTTTTAAAAAATGTGCTGCTTTGTGTTCTTTAGCCTCTTCCAACCTTTAAGCTTAAAGACCACAATTATTGGGGCGGGAATAAACACTTCACATTCCACTTTGTGTGTGTTTTGATTTTTCTTAGTCTTCTTAAGTATCTTTTCTATTTCAGCACAGTATACTGTAACTTTCTGAATGAGGAAAACTTTCTGCCAAGGATAATTTGGATCAATCTGAATTGAACTGTGAACTGACTAGATCCTTTTTGAAATGAACTTTCCAGGTTCTTTATAGAATACATAACAAAGAGCTTTATGCATCTCAAGGATCAGGTGGTTAGTTTTCTACTAACTACCCGATGCTTCTTTGGTTACATCCTCTAGAAAAACTTCACAATTTGTGCAGTATAAGACAGAAAGACTGCCCATGACCACCTACTCAGCTTTACAGCAGAGCAAGGACTTCAATCTGGGTTTCCCATACCAAAACTCTAACCATCTCAGCATACTGGCACCAGGTTGAAATGGGATATTGTGATGAAGGAGGCTACTTTCAGCATCTCCCAAAGGAGCTGTATTTAAATGTCTGTGTGATTTTAAAAAAATATCTCTCTGGTTTTTTATTTTAATGGCCTGTGTTGAATGCATGATTTTTATTTTGTATGCAGACATTAGCAAATGCATTCTTGAAAAACAAGCAAGATGGATTGTTTTGGTTTACAAGAAACATTAAAATGAAATAATAGTACGTGAAGGTCAATACAGAAATATTTATGGCTTATGCAGTGTATCACATCAAGGTTTCCATGAAGAAAACAAAGAGCCAAGCAAACACTTTTTGGGTGGGGAAATGGAATTACTGTTACCAAGTATTTGCTTAGCACTTTTGCTGGTTAGAAAAGCATGTTCAAAGCCTAATGAACATCCGTCTTGGGTATCTTGGTCTCCCAATGATCTAATCAGGGCAATTCCCTTTCTTCATTCTCAAGGAGCTGGGCTAGACTTTCTTCCATTCACCATGAGAAAGCGCCCCACTTCTTGTGAGAGATTTGATTGCCCATCATTGTATGAGATCAGATCTAAGATGACTACATTTTCTGGTTGGTAGTTTGAATGTTTCCCACTGTTCAAACCGTGGTAGTAGCAGTTGTTGATATGGCAATCCACAATACCGGATTGTCATAATGAAGGTGGCAGATGAAATTCTCTGTGTGTGCATGTTGTGTGGGTCCAGGGTGGAGTTGTGATTCCCCAACCTCTCTAGAGGTTTTTCTATTTAGACGTCATTTTGACTGGAATGGAGCACATGGTTCAGGGTTTCAAAAACCGCAGCTGAAGCAGGGCTGCAAACATATTGATTTCAATACAAAGAAGGCACTTAACTCTCTGATTTAAATCAATGGCTTTTAAAGTAACTAACTGAACTTTGGGTGCAGTCCATCTCACAGGGACAGGCAGATTACAGAATTAGAAAAACTCAGAGGTTACTGCACTACTTCAGGCTTCAAGAGGCTGAGGAACTGAGGCTGGGGAAACCCCTTCCCTGCATATAGAACCTAACCTCCTTTGGCCCTGACCTGTCACTTTCTAAAAATATGCACACAGTTTTCTCATTGAGGGAGCATAGCCTAAAGCGATCCAATCCAGAAGCAGCTGTAACTCATGGTCAGTTTATTTATATTCACCATATTCCACAAAAAACATTTCGTGCTCTGACCAGTTAACAGAAAATAAACAGTCTACATACAATTGTACAACAGCCATAATAAATAATATAAAATATCACTAGATAACCAACAATTCTGTACTGTGATCAGGAGGGTTCAATCCTGCGGGGTGCTGCCTTGCAGACTGCAGAATAGAATCCTCTACTCACCAGGCCTGAGTGAAGGATTCCATCCTGCTGGGGTCTGCTTTTCCAGTGTATTTTATGTCGGGGGGGGGGGGGGACACTGGGTCTGCCTGCCTGTCCCACACCCTGCCTTACGACAGGTTCCTGATTGCCCTGGATCATACCCCACGACCTGATCTGAACTAGGGCCCTCCAGGGCTGTCTCCACCCAAGTTAGCTGAAGCCCAATTCAGAGGCAGATTTAAGGCGGTGCAACTGGTTCTGCTGCACTAGGCCTAGAGCCTAGGGGGCGATGCAGGATGTTACAACTGTGATGGCCTGGGACTCGGGCTCAGACTCGGAACCAGAGGAGTCTCAGTCCGCATTGGATCCTTTGCCTCAGGCTGCATCTGAAAATAGTCTGGGGCCTGATTCTGAAGAGCCCCAGTCTGCGCAGGTACCCCTGCAACAAGCACCACCTGGGCCGAGTCAGGGGCCTGAGCCTGCCCTGGCTCCAGATGTGGGGGTTACCTCATAGCCTTCAGGTGGGCCATCACTTACAGCTGCTCCACTACCGGTTTGGTCAGGGGAGGCTGAGGCGACTTCTGGGTCTAGTAACCCACCGACATCTCCCAAGCTGCAGAGACTAAGGTCGGAGAGAAGAAGAGACCTGAGTACTTGCAGGAGGAGTGCTCGCCTTTGGGCAAAATAGGAAGGTGAGTCACTGGGGGCTCAGGACTGGCTGTTACCCCAACAAAGATAAAAGGCTGTCAGACCCTGCCCCAGGTTGCGGAAGCAACATTGTTGCTTGCTAGAACCTGCCTGAGACCCTGTGCCTGACCTTGCCTGGTTTCCTGCCTTGTGTCTTGCCTTGGCCCTGTCGGACTGACTCCTCACTTGGATTCGGGACTGGACCTGGACCACGTTGCTTGGGCCCAGCACAACAACTATGATGTTGTGAATTGAGCAGAACAGAAGGCAAGAGGCAGAGGACACCAAGTTTTGGCCTCACACAGGGTGCTGCTGAAATTTGAAAGACCAAAGTCTGTCCCTGCCCAAATCCTCCCAAATTGGCCCACTTTGTTTTGGACCTTGATGGAATCTGATGCATAGCCCTACCCTTCGTTGAGGAGCAACTTCAAGCCCCCTGGTCTCCCTTCTTAGGTGTCTTTATCTTCCAACTGACTAGTGCTTCAAGGTGTTTTCCAACAGAGGACCTGCCCATTTAAAACAGGACACACACACCCTTCCTATGCCATATCTAGCTTGGTCTTAAGTTTAAATGGTGGACCCCTTTTCTTCCCTTTGATTCTTCTTCAGTTAATTTTATTTCTTCTCCAGTGTGTATTTGTTCCTCAAGTTTGCTCCTCGCCTTCCTTTCTGTGGCCTCCAGTTTTGCTGGCAGACATAATTCATGCTTGTTATTGAACAAAGATCCGGAACAAAGGGCTGCCAGCTACTACCTGCTGTAGGTTATTATTTCATTGTGCCATAAAGGAAAGCAGGTGCAAGAGCCGTATTTCACAGCAAGTGCTAAAAGTAATCAACTCTGTGGTTTCCCAAAAATGGTTAAACCTGTAGCTTTCCTTTGCTATCTTGGCATTTGACAAAGGCAATCTGAAATTGCTTCTTCCTCTCCCCAGCTCCATATATCATTTTCATAGCACTGTCTTCCAGGAGCTAAACAAACATTAACTGATCTTTCACAACAACCTGTGAGCAAGACAATTAAATTTCCCCTGGATGAAAAACACATATGCATGTTTGTTCTTCAGGAAGCCAGTATTTCTTGTTACTATGCCCACAGCTGTGGGAGGAAAACAGCCCAACTGACATGTGTGTTATGAACAGAGGTCTGGCCAAAGATGCATGATATATATGAAGGTAAAGATGCCAGTAGCTGTTGGAGAGACAAAACCAAATACATGATTGAAGTCAAGCCTGAAACTGTAGCTATGATATGGATGACTAATAGTTTGGTTGACAAAGATCCATTGGGCTTGCAGTGTTGGCACAGTAGACCAAATAATCAGAGCTGTTTGTTCCTGGGAGGAGCCAGGAACTAGTTAAGAGTAGAACCCACTGTGACATTAACATATGAGAGTGCTGGAGGTGAAATAGTTAAGCAGGTTACCCAATCAGAACCCAGGGGGCGGAGTCAGAGGGACTATAAAACCAGCTCTGGGAGGGGCGGAGTTTGTTGGGAGTTGGGTGGTTGGTTGGAATGGGAGTGAATTGGGATAGAGTGTGGGCTGTTTGAGTTAGTGTGGCGAAATAAGCTGAGTCAGGAACAGTTAGGAGCTAGGAAGACAAATAAGTATCTAAGAGGTGGTTAGGGAGTGAGAGCAGGTAGCGGAAGTTATAGGTCTGGATAGGCACCCCATGATTGTAACTGACTGATACCGTTTATGAAACCACGCGCTTGTTAAACTGCAATAAATAAACAGAAGTTATGTTCCAATTTAACCCTGACTGGACTCAGTATTTTACCAGGTAGTGCCTGGGTGGTGGCAGTGAGAAATAAAGTGGTGGCACAGGGATCAATAGACGGTGAAACGTCCGGGGACCCTGTGTGATCGCCACACCCACATTCACTGGCCTAAGGATAGAAAGGCCACAAGGAAAGAAAACTCTGTCAGACCTTTAATTTAAAGAATAAGTTGACATGGTTGATTTGATGCCATAAGCAGTTTTACAGGAGCATTGCTTGTTACTGAAAGGGCTAAGGGAACAAGCCAACAATGCAGAAACAGTTTGTATATGCTAGTTTATTAGTGTAGACATTTCTCGGAGGTTAAGATAGTGAGTGGCTGAGATTTTGTCATCAATGTACTTGGCAATCTAAAGTTAATGCACAAATTGCGAGAAAAGGAAAATGGCGACTTTGGGAAAGAATGGGAATCTTTTACAACATACTTACAGGAACAAAAACAAAAAAACATGGACTCAATGGCAGGATTTAAATAAACATTTACAACCTTAATTACAAAGAACAAGAAGACTTAACAAGTTGACAAAATATTGTTATATATAAACAGCAGAATGTAACATTTTATGTAACAAACCAGAAATGGAAGATGGGAGAAGTCAACAGGGAGGGAGGGAGGGAGGGAGGGAGGACTGGAAAATGAATGTTATTGATATTGGATATGAGAAAAAGAAAATTAATAAAAATTATATTTTTAAAAAAGCAATGTACTTTGCAATCTGCCCAGCCACCCTGTAAATGAAATAAAAAAATTAAAATAAAAAGTGAAAAAGGGTCAATCTGGGGCTTGCCACAAAAGACTCTGGGTTCAGGCCTTCTGGTCTACCATCTAAGAACGCCTTCCAATTTGGCAACACTGTTGGACAAGAATGCTGACTCTCTGCATTAGCAGAAATGAACAGTTAATTGAGCTGGAACCTAGTTGCTTGTAGAGGTATAGATTGGTTTCAGAACCTTAAAATCCTATATTTTTTTTCCTGTGATGGAAGTAGGGTAGATCTCTCAGTTTCAGTTCTGTCAATTTCTCAACTTTCCAATCTTAAATTCAGTTCTCTGTAATTTGCAAACTCAAAATTTTAGTGCCAATTTCTCCAAATAAACACATTTTTATATGCAGTTTTAACTAATGTACACATTTCTGCAAGTAATTTTCCTTAATATAATGCATTTTGTGTGCTATTTTCCCTAATATCTTCATTGCTATGCACACTTTCCCCCGATATATGCATTTTTGTAAACACTGGTTGGTTGATGGGCAGGACACCTGAAATGGGCTAATGTGCCGGTTAGATTAATTAGTTTCAATGTAAAAGAGGTTGTTGTTGTTTTAAAAGTCGCATCTTAGTCCAAATAGAATAACAGAACAATCTAAGCTCCAATCCTTTATAGCAAGCTGGGTGGTTGAGCTGGATTAGGTGGTGACATTCCTTTGCCTAGCTATTCTGGCTCAACCAGCCTCCTGCTGGCCACCAGATCTGCAAGTGATTGACAGGTCCACTAGCTGGTGGGAGCTATTGAAAAGCCCTGAAATGGGATGCTCTGTCAGTGAGGCATGGGTGAAACTGAGCTTCCCCAGGATCCACTCAACCCTGAGTTGGTATCACAGCCATTGTGCCAATCCAAGCCCAATCATTTATCTAGCCCAGATCCCCATGTATGATTGAAGAATCACTGTTTCACTTAGGAAAGTCCAAGTCTTTTCCTAAAGGGGCTCGTTATGTAAAAGTTTGCAAATCCAGTCCTAGATATTTGTCTCACCTGTGAATCATCACAACAGAGTTTTAGCCCACTTTCAGGTGTTTGATGATAAAGATTCTTGGAACAGTTATATATGTTTGGAGTACTGTAATTAATGACAGTGTGTATTCATGTAACACCTGCAAGACATTTATCTTCAGAAGTGATGTCATGATTAATCATTAGAGCAAGGGAAGAATTCTCTCCTCATTGGGCAGATTGTTTAATCAAGCCCATCTTTCTTGTAGTAAAAGTGGAAACTCCTGGGTACAGGAAATATTGAATATTGTTCTGCTCATGCTGCTTGGAACAACGGCCTACCAAATGACATAGCACTTAACTCTACATTCATCATCTGAAAATAAGCAATGCCCAGTTTATGTATCTTTCCATTTCATATTTTATCCAAAGCTGCTGGCTTCCTGCTGGCAAATTTTAAAAAGTATAATCAATCAAGGAAAGGCAATATCAATAGCACAAGTGAGGCAATTAAAAACTCTTTCATCCGGCTTTCTTCCTCTTTATCATGTGCAGAAGCATCCACTATGAATGGCTCAACAAGGGGACCACTCCCACCTGCCTGGGATCTGGTCACAAATAAGCCTGGAAGTGGGGCTAATGTTTAGTTAAGTTTTTAAAACCCTAATCAAACACAGTGGGAGAAGGAAACCAAGCATCCCTTTCCCTCTCTCCTCCCCAAGACTGAAGGTGCTTCACTCCCTTCTTCTGTTGGGTGGAGGGGGCGATCCAGGGAGGTAGACATCAGGCAGGAAGATGCTCAAAGAAGGTAAAACTTTTAGGTAGCTGTATTATTAACTTCTTCTGTCTCCCATAGCTGCCGTTCAATTTTTTTTATTTTTTATTTAATGTGAAAAATCCAATCATGCATCTCCTGCTGTCCCATCTAGCTTGACCTTCAAGATCAATTCGCACTTTACAATGGTGTTTGCACTGGCAGAACATGAAAAGTGTGGAGGGGAGGTGCATGTTTGAAAATACATCCTGGCATGCCCCAATTGGCCACAGTCCCAGATAATGTGACTGCTACTGTTAATCGTCTTGGCACTTTGCTTTTTAATGAAATGGAAGGAAAATGGAAGGAAAGTTAGGTGTGTGTGTGTATGTGCATTTGTGTGTGCGCGCACACACACACAGATTAGCTGCAATTGTCAATAAAGAACCATTGGTTGCCGCCATGTGATTTACTGTCAATAAAACATACCAAGAGAAGCATGTGTGTTCCATAGTCTAAACCTAAACAATTACAATTTTTTTAAATATAAAAAGTAACTTCAAACTGTACTGAATCCAGACACCCTCATAGACCTCCCTTACTAATTCTAGATCTGTTGAGAGACCTAGGGAAGAGAATGAAGTTGTAGACCGGGTAGTAGAATGGACCCACCACTTCAAATTACAAGTGAGAAACACATATATGCATGGTTCATTACTCCATGAAAATGGGTGTTGTGGAGGAAACTCCCTGAAAACCAGCACAGCTATCAAATAGTTGCATAGCAGAGCATTCAGAGACTCCCCTATAAATCTGTAGCTAGTGGTACAGCCCGTAGGGCTATCGCAGGACTCTTCCATTTCACTCCCACCTCATTCTACTAAATATATCGATCGGACTGACGTTAGGGAGGAAGCATGTTCCACACTTCCCAAATAACCTGATTATTACTCCTCGTTTCCCAGTGCCGAGTCATTAGATCGGAAGCATGGCTGAGGTCCAATTAAAGCTTAGTCCTTGTTTTGCAGAAAATATTGCTTAATGAGGACTGTGGGGCTATCCCAAGGTTCATTCAAATTCAGCACATTTGATTGCTTCCGTCCCCAAAGAGAAGCACCGACAAGGAAAGGTACTGAAATCCCATCAGTTATTCTGCACATATTGAGTGCATGTAAAGTGCAGCTTGTGATGGCACATGGCCCCAAAGATAACAAGCGCAGACAGATGGCTCACCAGAAGAACTGGGACAACATCATCTTTGGGGCACAGATGCTTGCTAGATCACAGTCATGCTATTATCTTTGGCTTCAAGCCTACGTGTGGATGTGCATGCCAAGCAACTGTTTACACAGAACTTCCTTTCTCTTTGCATACAATGCTGTGTAAACAGGCACTGCCAAAGCAAAGGAAGAAGAGGTATGGCCATGGCTCAGTGGTAGAGCATCCTCTTTGTATGCAGAAGGTCCCAGATCCAATCCCTAGCTTCTCCAGGTAAGGCTGGGAGAGACTCCCAGACTGAAACCCTGGAGGACTGCTGCCAGTCATTGCAAACAATACTGAGCTAGCTAGACTAAGGGTGAGGTTCAGTATAAGGCAGCTCCCTCTGTTCCTAAAGCGCTGGCCTCTTCTTTAGAAAGAGAGACTGCTGGGTTGTACAGTGATACTCACAAGGACAGAGGCTAGAAGGATGCTAGCAAGGACTCAAAAATGCACAGGCTCATTATTTTATTCATTTTTAAATAAAAAAAAATTAGAAGGAAACTTGCAGGTTGAAAACAAGCAAAAATTAAGCACAAATGTAAACCAACAGAATACCTCAATTAAATCAGAAATCGAGCACCATTGTGTCCTCCAGAGATGGTGGACCACAACTCCCATCCTCCCTAAGCACAGCCCACATTGGCTGGGGCTGATGGGAGTTGTAGTTCAAAACATCTGGAGGACATTTCATCAGCAACCGCTGCAAGAGAGGAGCATGAAACAACTGGGTCAATTGAAGAAGGCATTGCTGCAGCTCAGAAGAATAAAAAGGAAGGGCAGTGTCAAAGTTTTGCTAGGAATTTCTTATGGCACTTGAGGGAGAATTGGTTGTGGCTTCCTGAAATTTGTAGGATGGCAAAGAAGAAGGATTAAATAAATAGGCCAGGTCCATTCTTGTCATTTATATGCTTTGTTGCATGGGTAGCCAAGGTGGTGCCCTAACAAGATGGTGTCAGAATGCCATGGATGATAACTCCCACCATCCCTAAGCACTGGCAATGCTAGCTGGGTGTGTTGGAGCTGGAATCCCAACAATATCTGCAGGGCGACACATTTGCTACCCCTGCTTTCTCGGACTTCGCTGTTGCAGAAGCAGCGAGTTCCTTCAGAAAAGAAGCTAAGTTCCCTCCAGCTCCTATTATAATTCATATACTTGAAAGGATCCTGTAAGTTCCTTTGAGAAAGCCTTTTTTAAAGGCTAGATTGAAGCTCGTTGCTAAAATGGAAGTGCAATTAGAGTAATGGCAGAGAAAGGTAGCTTTTTCAGCTAACTCTCATTAGCACTACATAGACATCTGTAATGGCTTCTGATTTTGAAAATCCCCTTCTCACTGGGTATTGTACATTGTGATTCTTTTTCACCTCTTTCATGATAGGGCCTTAAGTTATCAGAGACTTATTTTTGTGTTGGCTGTTGTCATAGTGGGGTGAGGAGGGGGATAACTTACAAACCTATTTTTAGCATCATGATGGAAAGAGTATCAAGAGAGAGAGAGAGATGAAAAGGATGAAATGTTCCAAGACATTTGTCAGGTTGTGAGTCCTGTTTCAAGTTCAGATGCTGTTTTCCCTTTGCTTGCTTGCCTTGGTGGCAATTATCAGTGCCGGCACCAGGTTTGGGTATAGAGTTTGGCCTCCTAGAGGGGCCCCTCAATGCTACCACCCATTTGATCGCCCTCTTTAGGTTTGGGGAATCTTTTCCGGGCTAGGGCCTGTGTTCACTTCTGCGCAACCTTCCACAGGACACATGGCAGTGCTGGGTGGGGAAAGAGACCAAAGTGGGTGGACCAATTCATTTTTTTAAAAGAAGCTTTATACAGTAGGTTAGTTTCTGCATACACATGATGCACACCCATCTCTCTTCTCTATCCAAAGGCATCCTCGGAGTTCAAGCGCCCATCCCAGCCAGGCAAAGACAAGTGGGGATAGCGAGTAGGTGTGGCCCAGTTCTGAGGACCAGCTAGAGAATTCTGGAGGGCTGCATCTAAGGGTCCCCAGCCCTGCTTTTTGCCCAGGTGGAGAAGACAAGATGAATGCAAGCAGTGGTGGCTTTTTCCTGTCACTTCTGACTTTCTTAGAAGGAAGAGATGAACCGACAAAGACAGCAAGTGTGAGGTGCAGGGACAATGTTGTTGCCTTTGGAGCCTTTGCTGGAGTGAGGGCTTTAGCAGGTGTCCAAGGAAGCTGAGCCATGATGCTGTGGCTATGCTGGGCACCTGGAAGGGCATATTCAGCTGGAGAAGAACCTTCCAGTAGCACCTTAAAGACCAACTAAGTTAGTTCTTGGTATGAGCTTTCGTGTGCATGCACACGAAAGCTCATACCAAGAACTAACTTAGTTGGTCTTTAAGGTGCTACTGGAAGGAATTTTTTTGTTTTGACTATGGCAGACCAACACGGCTACCTATCTGTAACTGGAGAAGAACCGTTACACTGTAGATACAGTTCACTGAATGCACTTAAGCCAAATAATTGTAAATTGTTGTTGTTATATTCAAATGCTCATTCATGGATGTTTTCCAGGGTAGCTATGGAAAATTCCATAGGAGTGCTTCATAAATAATTTGCTTGATTTCTTTGGGCAAATGCCTTTTAGGATAGATCCAGAACAATGTTTTTGGCATGACAAAATGGGGTGGAAAAGTACCTCGGACACAGGATATCTGCCCCAGTTCTTAACATTATTGGATGTGGCATTCTTCTTCATGCAGTTTGGGAACAGACGGTGCCTTTTTTCAGCCAGAACTCACCAGCACTGCTTAGGTGGGCACCTTTGCCATTATAAGAGAACAAAGGAGGTGTTCATGGTGAGTTCTGGCATCACTTTTTATAGAAAAATAACACTATCCACTATATAGATGAGCTTCATATGTTAAACAGGCACCCCAAACCTACAATTAATTGTGCCTGGTTCATGCACATTCTTCCCATTTTTATTGAAAGAAAAAAATGACATCCCTAATACAGCATTTTGTACTCTTTGGACAGGCCACAGCTCCCAATGTCTTTGATCATTGGCCAAGCTGGCTGGTGCTGATAGGAGCTGGAGCTTGATAACATCTGCGTAGCATCACATGGGCTACCCTTGATATACACAATACTGGGCTGATGGAACAATGTTCTCAGCATAAGGCCCATGGCTATGAGACTCAGTATGGTGTAATGGTTAGAATGCTGGACTGGGACCTGGGAGACTGGGGTTCAAATCCCCATTCATTGGGTGGAGCTCAAAGCATAACCTACCTCACAGGGATAAAATGGGGAGAGGGGGAATCATGTACACCACCTTGAGCTTCTTGGATAAAAGGTGGGATATAAATGTAATAATAAATTAAGAATTTGTTCATGTGAATTGCCTCTCATATAACGGGAGAGTGTGTCAGGTTTAGCACTTCTCCCACACAAGACACGGCACGCTGGCAGTTCGACTAGTTGAGGTTTATTTATCAACAAAGCTTCCAGCAAGCTGAGCTTCCCATAACTCTCTGTCAGAGTCAGTTGACTCAACTGGCTTCTGGCCCCTTCCCAGGCCAGATATTCGCCAAGCCCGCCCCTGCTTCCTGCTGGTCTTCCTTTGTTCTAATCACTTGCTCCACCTCCTACTTCTTGGAGACTCAGGTGCTGCCAATTCTTCTTCCTCTGGAGTTGAATCCAACCCCCTACTAACACCTGCATCCTGCCCCTTCATCTCTGTGCTGCTGCAAAAATCCAGAGCAAGGCTTATCTCGCTTTCATTGTGTGAATGAATCAAATTCCTGTTTTCCTCTGTCTCTTCTTCCACAGTGATATGGAACATAAATTCTGAGGTCGTCTGAGAGGCAGAGGGGATAGTTGTGTGCCTGCTTCTCCACCAAACAGGACCTCCACACCATCAGTAATTTATGAACTGGAAGCACAAATGAATGTCTTCAGTCGACAGCATACCAACAGTACAGGAGGTTTTGTCTACGGTCATATTCTTCATTCTCTTAATGTTCCACCATAGAGGTTTAATGTTTACAAAGAATTATACATTCTGGAACAGAGAACATGTATTTTCCTACCTATCCAACCTAAGGAAGTCAAGCTCCTCTTACACACTGCAACATCTTCTCGCTTGCACAGCATCCCATTCTCTGGGTTGCCATGGACACCATGATTGAAGGTCATCAAAAGCAAGTGGGACAACAAGAGGAGAGAGGCATAAACAATCAACACAATGCAACTTGGGGCATGGCTGATATCATAAATACTGTGTCCGCTTTCTACATTTTAATAATGGCAGCAGATTGTTTGTCTCTGGCTGTGCGGTTCCATGAAACATAAATCCAGTCGCTCTCATGGACAGTATGAATTTAATGGCAAACCCAATGACTAAAACAAAGGTCCTGCCATCGCTGTTTTTCAGCAGCATCCAGAAATCTAAATGAAGGAAGAACAAGGTCATTATCATGTAGGCGATGAGAAATGGGATGCTCCTGAGAGCAGAATGACCTCATTATGTGACAGGAGAGTGGGACAAGAGAAGAATTATCTGATGTCTCCATGTATTGATTTTTGATAGATTGCATTTGTTGTTGTTATTCTTTCACAACCATGAAGATACATATTATATATGAACACATGCTTGCTGCCCACACACTACTGGCCTAGGTTCAAGGTCCTTGTATTAATTTACAAGGCTCTTAACAACTTGAGCCCAGGATATATCAGGGAATGCTTTATATCCTTGCTCAGTCCCTGGGGTTTTCAGGGGAGTTGCTGCTAGTGCTCTTCCATGGCTCAGATGAATGGATTGTATCTATATCTATAAAGAGCCATGTGTTCAGTATTGTGGGTCCAATTTTATGGTACACCGAGTTGACATATCTCTGCTGAACAGTTGGCACCTACTACAGCAAACATTTTAATTGAATTCTGAGGTTATTGATTTAACTCATTTTTTTAGTTTAACTGTATTGGGTTTCCTGTACGCCACTTTGAGATATCTCTAATTAAGCGGTATACAAATGGTCAAAATAAAATTAGAAGCTGCCTTATAATGAGTCAAACCATGGGTCTATATATTCAAGGAATTAGAAACCTGTGGTCAACCAGACTCAAACTCCCATCAGCCCCAGCCAGTGGTCAGGAATAAGGAGAGCTGAAGTCCAGCAACATCTAGTGACAGGAGCAAGCAGGGAGTAAATCACACTGAGCAAGTTGGAGTTAACTCTTTATTTGCAATCTAATCTATGACATATAGAGGGCCACAAGCTCCCCATTCCTGATCTATTCAGTAATGATCACTGGGGTACAGTGAAGGCACCTACCTAATCAATAGGCATGGAGTCCTAGAGGCTGGGTGATGCCACACTACAGGAATGAATCCTTGCAAGTGTGGAATGAACACCATGTGGCACGTGTAAAAAGCGCCAGTACCACAAATCAAAATGGAACATATCAGGTAAGGTGATCCTTCAAGTAAAAGGATTTATATATCTAATAGTAACACCTTGAATTTGACCCAGCAACAACTTGGCATCCAGCGTAGATCTTTGAGTAAGGATATAATTTGCTGACAGGGGCTCACTCTTGTCAGCCATCAGGCTGCAGCATTCTACAGTAATGGCAGTTACTGTTGCTATGGGGGAGACTGTGACCAGGTGACCTGCTTCATGTTCCTGAAAGATCTTCTCACTCTTTAAATACTCAGTTGAACACTGTGCTCTGCAGGCAAAGGCCTCCTGCAGACACTGTCTTATCACAAGGTCCCTATCACATAATATTGGAATTGGGCCTTTAGTGTTGTGACACTCTTCGGAATAATAATGATAATGATACATGGCTGCCTTCAGAAGCCTTCTAAAAGTCATTCCCTTGTTTATCTGTTTGACATCTGATGGGAGGGTGTTCCACAGGGCAGATGCCACTACCAAGAAGGCCCTCTACCTTCTTCCCTGTAACCTCACTTCCCTTTTGTTAAATGTTAAACAGATGCCTTCTCTGCTGTCTTCTCAGTGTCTATTGAGAAATGCCTACCTTCTTCCAGTAAGCCTTTTACGGAGAGATCTTCCCCAGTTTATATCTGAAAAGGAATTGCCTTGGTTTCCATTGTTTTACTGCTTTGTGTGTTTGCCACCCGGCTTTTTGTTCTTCTGGAGGAAGGGTGGGATGTGAATTCAAAAAACCCCTCAATGCTAATAATAAATACTGTTTGCTGGAATGATTCTTCATCTTTAAACCAGGCCTGGACTAGAGCAGAGGACTCCTTCAAATAAAAAACTACCCAGCGATGTAGTGTGGGCGCTCATGGGGGAGTGTTGTGCCGTGGGAGCAAGTCGCGCTGCCGGAGCAACACTGTCATTCTCGGGCACCCTCCATGTTATGTACTGAAGTTCTCACCCTGGGCCAGCAGGGGGATACTGTAGATAGTTTTCACTCAGGTCCACATACACAAATAAGGGATTGAAAGTGACGTTCAGTGATTGGATAGTTACAGAAAGTGTTACAGTTGTGTTGTAGTGGAGCTCTATATAAGCAGGCTGGCTGAACCCTTCAGTTCAGTTCTGTTCTGGCCTGTGAATAAACAAGAGCTGTTTGGAGAATCGCTGTGTCATTTGATATGCTCACCCACAACTTAACACTCCAGCTGGAGGGCGGCTGAGGGGGATGCAGCAGGCAGGTGCCAGCCCCGCACGACTTTTGTGTGCAGCTCTGGGCCTGCAGCATTCCTGAGCCTCCATGTTCCTCCCAGGCACCCTCCAGCTGGAGGGAGGCTAGGAAAGACGTGGTGGCTTGGGTACGCTGTGAGCCCCTGGCACGTGCCTGTTACATCCATCTTGGCCGCCAGAGGGCAGCTGTGAGCTCAGGCGCACTGCGAGCCCAGCCCCACACAGCTTTTGTGAGTGCTGCGCTGGGCTCTCGGGTGCCTGGGCTTGCACACCACCTTGGGCTTTGTGCCCAGCATGCCACCCCCCCCAAAGGTAAGAGCCACCTGGGTTGATCTGCCCCCTTAGCTTCACCACTGGAACTGTCATCACCATAAGTTTACTTTCTTAAATTCCTGCCCTGCTTTCTCAAAAGGTACAAAACTGCACACAACCTTTTCTCTGGACAAAACGCAGGGACAATTCTTTAACCTGTGGAGAAAAGAGACAGAGATCCTTTAAATACTTAGAACTGGTTATTATTATTACTGGGTTGGGGTGAGGTTTTTTTTTTTTTTTGGTGTGTAATTTGCTTTGCAGAGCATCTGCTGGGGGGAAAAGGTTTTCGGCGGATAGAGCTGCTTTAAATAAGGTTCCATAATGACACATGATAATAAAATTACCCTTGTCAATGACTTTCCTTGTGCATCTATATTACTTGCTCTGCAAGTGACAGGGAGAGCGAGTGAGCCTATAATATGATAATTAAGATGTCAGATAAAATGTGGTACAATCAGACCAAAGTACTAGCTAATGTGTCTTCTGTGCCATCAAGGTTTTGAAGCAGGTGAGTTCACATCGAACTCTGACCTGACCTTGTGGCAAGGAATCTGAATTAGGGGAAGTAAGAGATACAAACTTCATCTTCTTCCATGCAACAAATTTGGAGGTACAGCGATGGGGAAAGTTTCTCTTGTTAACAATGCAAGAGCCCTCTTCCCACCCTCTGAAACCTCTAAGTGGCCACTAGGGATGGGGAAGAAATTTGATTCAGTTCACATTTAAAGCCAAATCCATCAAATTCACCCTTTCCCCAACAATGTGAGAGTCAAGACACAGCCATCCTTTAAAATTTACACTTATCCAAATTTTGCAATGCTGTTGTCCAATGAAACAATGTTTATGAAAAAAAATCATATATCAGGGGAAAGTGTGTGTGGAAATGCCTATACTAGTGAAAATAACCATGCAAAAAATCGTTACCATAGAGGAAATGGCGTTGCAAAAATGTGTATATTAGTCAAAACTGCATACAAAAAAAATATGTGTTTATTGGGAGAAATTCACACTAAAATGAAGAATTTAAGATTGTAAAAATGAGAAATGGAGAGAATCAAAATGGAGAGTTTCTCCTATCCACAGTGCAGAAAACCATCAGAAGAAAATGCAGCAGGCTAAGACCTGAGT
This sequence comes from Podarcis gaigeae, assembly GCF_964106915.1. NCBI lineage: Eukaryota > Metazoa > Chordata > Lepidosauria > Squamata > Lacertidae > Podarcis > Podarcis gaigeae. The sequence goes on from NC_139681.1 coordinate 79,024,682, forward strand.
GTCCACCTTCCAGCTGACCTTCAGGTCAGCTGAATCCATCTCCTGCAATGGCACAATTTGTGTGCTCAGTCTCTCTCCTCTTCCATCCCCTGCCATGGTATGGAGGCAAAGCCTGATCTTGCACACTAGGTGGAAAATGCAGAAAGGTGGCACAAGAGCATCAGATATGTTGTTTGTCATGATGGCTGCTCTGCACTCCAGGGATAGGATGACATTTTTACCAGCAGACACTGTTCTCTTCTGTTCCTGCTTAGTCTGCTGTGCCCTGAACACCCCCTTTGACTGAAATGTTGAGGGGGGGGGGTAGGTTCTTTTACACTGTGAAGCCAAGCACCGTATTTTCTTTGCCTTCCCTCTATTAATTCTCCTTCCAAACCCAGGTTTATCAAGGACATTTGCTATGGAAGGAGTTCAATGAGGTTCTTTTGAGGATGCAGCCGATTTTCATAACACACCAGGCTTGTTTTTTTGCTGCTCTGTTGCTAAAAACAATCAATGCACTTGTTACAAGAGACAACTATGTAACAGTGTGATTTTAAATAAACCCCAACCTGGATGGTTTTGTTTGTTGCTAAGCAAGACAAGGCTTTCATTTCCTTGAATCAAGTGTTGCTTGGTGTATTAAATTGGACAGAGTCGAATATTCAGCACAGTTGATATACTTTAGTGTGGAGCACACAAACCTGGTTTTTTTATGCTCAAAATGACAGGGATGGGCTGTGAACCATATTCAGTCACTGCGATTGTAGCTGACCTTTCCTCCAAGGTTCTCAAGGAAGCATACATATTGGTCCCAAGCTCTACTCCAGAGATAGATTGGGAATCTAGCAATTTGTATTTGCCAAGTGGGCAGCTAGGTGCCACCATGCTCAGGCTGTCATCTGCAGCATTAGCAGAGAAGAGGAATATCACTCTCTCTGGGACATTGTGGCAAAGTGCAGAGTCGGTAGCAGAGTGCAGATTTCAGACTGCAAACAGCAGCTAATAAGTTAGCTTTATTTGTTGAAAGCAATTTTATACTATCTCTTAGGATATCTATCTCAAGCTTGTTTACATTGCATTTAAACAAAAAACAACAACACCACAACAATATAGAATAATATAATATAATACAGGGGTGTCTAACTCAAATTTATTGGGGGCCGCATCAGCAGTTTGGTCACCCTCAAAGGGCTGGTTGTATCTGTAGGACTTACAGTACAGGAGAGAAGGGTTCAGGCAGCCGTTGGATCTGTCACATCACAGGATGGCACGCGCTCAATATAAAAACAAGTGGAGGTTTCCTGAATGCATGTAAAGTGGAGGTTTCCTGTGTAGAATGGCCGGCGCCACTAGAGGGCAGACGTTCTCTGGCTTGTAGGCTGCTGCGCATGCGCTGAAGAGGCGGCTTTCTTGTGTCAAAAAAAAAGAGCGAGAATAAAAGGTGAAGGCTGGCGGCCGGCGGCGGCTACATGGGCCACATGAGGAGGTCTGGCGGGCCGGATTTGGCCCACGGGCCTTGTGTTTGACACCCATGATATAATATGTTAGTCCTAAATATTAAGCGTTTTGTCGATTTTCAGGTGGACAGTGTTTTCCAGAGCATTGACCTATTTAATTTGCAGGCTGCTAAACCTTTGGGGCGGGATGCAGGTGGCGCTGTGGGTAAAACCTCAGCACCTAGGACTTGCCGATCGCATGGTCGGTGGTTCGAATCCCCGCGGCGGGATGAGCTCCCGTCGTTCGGTCCCAGCTCCTGCCCACCAAGCAGTTCGAAAGCACCCTTAAGTGCAAGTAAATAGATAGGTACCGCTTTATAGCGGGAAGGTAAACGGCGTTTCTGTGTGCTGCCCTGGTGCCGGTTTGCCAGAGCAGCTTCGTCACAATGGCCACGTGACCCAGAAGTGTCTCCGGACAGCGCTGGCTCCCGGCCTCTAGAGTGAGATGAGCGCACAACCCTAGAGTCTGTCAAGACTGGCCCGTACGGGCAGGGGTACCTTTACCTTTACCTTAACCCTTTGGGGCAATTCTCAGTTTAGATCTGTGCTCAAGTAATTAAAGTTCTCTGGGGCTCTGAATTTAAACTTAAATCCATCATGATGCAGTTAGCTTCTTTGCACAGTTATACTCTGCTAAACACATTTTGTCTTTTTAGATTAGGGCCACTGTAGTTCTCCTGCATGTAAAAATTTTTTAAAAAACAACCAGTCATTCAGCAGCATTTTAGGGCAAATTTCTTCTAATAGACACATTTTTTAATGCAATTTTGCCTATCATAAACAACGCCATTTCCTCAAATCTAATGAATATTTGTTTGCTCTTTTAATTAATGTATGCATTTTATTCATGTTTTTGTGCACTATATGTATATTGCTTGACTGGAGAACTGCATGGTAAATTTCAGAAAAGTGCAACTTTCAAAGAATGGCTGGTTTTGGTTCACCTATTGTTTTCTTTCCATTTTTCTTTTCTTGAGTTTTGGTTCTCCAATTTTTCCACATCAGTTCGTGAGGGATTTCTTAGAGTTCCCCTATTATTTGTTTGTTTGTTTGTTATTTTCTTACATTTATATCCCATCTTTACCTCCAAGTAGCTCAAGGTGGCATACATGGTCCTCTTCTCTCCATTCTATACTCACAACAACCCTGTGAGGTAGGTCAGGCTGAGAATGAGTAACTGGTCCAAGGTCGCCCAACTGCATGGACAAGCGACAATCTGAACCCTGGTCTCTCAAGGTTCTAGTCCGACACTCTAACCACTGCACTACCATTGGCTCACATTTTGTATGCAGTTTGTCTGATATGATGCATTTCTGAATGTGATTTTCACCAATACCTGCATTTTATGCATACTTTACCCTAGTATATGCATTTGTGGACACATTACTTGGCAGGAGGAACCAAACTGCAAAATTCAGAGAAGTCTGAATTTCGAAGGATGACTGTACTTTGGTTCATGTATTGTTTCGGAAGGTACAGATTAGGTAAGATTGGCTTTAAACGTAAACTGAAATTCTCCTCATCTCCATCACTGCAGAAATAGGCTGTATTTTAATAAAACATCTTACCAGCCCAGGAAATATCTACAACGGAAAGCAGATTGCTTCCTGCCACCAGAGGGAGCCATTTACTCATTATATTGTCTCTGAAGCCAAGAAAGTAACTGGCAAGGAATGTCAGCCTTTGCACAAGAATGCTAAGCAGGAGAGAGAGAGAGAGAGAGAGAGAGAGAGAGAGAGAGAGAGAGAGATTTAAAAGTGGTGATTTCCTAATAGAAATCCATTGGTGTAAAAGTGCAGGGTTTGTGTCACATGGATTATTTATCATGGAGAATATGAATGAATTATGAAGCAAAACTCTACATCCATATCTGAAGCTATGAGTGCAACTCTAAATTTTGGAATCATACTTTCATGTCATAATTTGAACTTTTTGCATGGAGTTCTACATTAAACTGAACATGGCAACATTCAGATTTCAGAGCCAAAACAAATGTTGTTAGATGTATGTATTAATGATATTTATAACCCACCATGCATCTATGCCGTGGGTCCTTAACTTTTTTTGGCTGAGGGACACATGGAGGGCTTGCCACCTGCCCAAGGGCTGCAAGCCAGCACACGCAATCATGCACACATCTGCATGTACACACACATACACAGCAGAGGGAGCTATAGCCTCAGCAGTTTGTACACCCACCCACCACACAGAGGGGGAGAGAGAGAGAGAGAGAGAGAGAGAGAGAGAGAGAGAGAGAGAACAGTGTTTATGCTTTTTAGGACTGATGTCAGAAGGTCCCCTCTTGCCCTAGGAGGGCAGCTCCCCCGGGGAGACAAAACAAAGGCGCTTTTCACTTTAAGAGGGACCCCTTCTCCTTCTGATGTCACACCATTCTTAGAAGGTCAAGTAGAGGAAACAGAAAGAAACACTTCTTCTTGTTTCCTAAGCTTCTCGGCAACATTCTAAGAATGGAGTCATCTTTCTAAGAATGGTGGTGAGAGAAAGGGCTCTTTAAAAAAAGAGGTGGCAGTTCCCCTATCCCACCGCCAATCAGTAGAAAGGTTGAGACCTCACTACTCTCAGCAGTGCAATAGTGGGGCTCAACAGCACCACTCGCTGGGCCACCTTTAAATGATTATTTTTTAAATCAAATGGTTTGAGAGCCACAATAAATTGCTTGGGGGTAGGGAGAAAATATGGGCTGATCCAGATACCAGGGGGATGGGGCACAGAACATAAAACAGAAAAACCAAATCATAAAATAAGAATGCAAGAAGAGACCTGCTGAATTGGGCCAATGCCCCATGTGCTCTGAAGTCCTGTTCTCACAGTGGCCACCCAGATGACTGTGGGAAGTTTGCAAGTAGGATCTGAGCACAACAGAGCTCTCCCCACATGTTCCCAGGAACTGGGATTCACAGGCATACTGTCTCCGACTGGAGATGGCACATAGCCATTATGGCTAGCAGCGTCAATTAACTTTTCAAATCCTCCTTTAAAGCCACCCAAAATAAACAATGCACAATAAAACACATCATAAAATAGGGCGCCCAGTTATCCACTGGCCCCATGCTTGAGATGCCTGCGTAGCCTCTGAACCCCTGGTTATCCCTCTTTCTGGCAGATGGTAACAATTTGGCCCAGCGACGGGGAAGGGAGTGATGAATGGGCATACTTCCCAAGTGCCCTGAAAGAAAATGGGACCTCCTGTTTTTCTTTTGCAAGATCTTGGCAGCCATTTTGGGTGCTGCAATTTTTTTCGGGGTGAGACAGAGGCTCAGGTCATGTGACTTACCTAGGAGTGCGTCCCAGAATCTGCACGTCCCAGTTTGGGGCTTGAAAAAGTTGAAGAGCATGAATGGGGAGTAGCAACAATGGTAGATAGGAGGGTCCCCACTGAATGGTAAATAGGAGGGTCCTCCAAAATTTGAAGCTGGTACTGGATCTGACCGTAACTATATTTTCTCCCTTCCAGAGTTTGTCCAGCATGCTGACAGTTTTAGGGAAACAAGCAGCAGCGCAAAGATTGAACAGTGAGTGAGTGGTCAAGAATTAACCCCCCTGCCCTGACCAAACCTGGTATAATTTTTTCCAATTAGCTACTATTTTCCTGTGTTTTTAACAGCTACAAGCATCATTAAATGGGCTCTAGGTCAGTCCTGGGTTGGCTTGATCTCAATCAAGTGAAACTACATAAATTCTAGGACCACAGAGCAATGTTTACATTGTGATCCCCCTGATGGCAAAATATGTGTGGCCTGACCAAGGCAGAACAGAGCAGTCCTATTACTTCTCTTGATCTTGAGCAAAACAACCTTGGCTTCCAAATATTATTCCAGCTCTTAACTTTATACCTTTATATCAATATCTGCCTCCCAGGTTGTTTTAAGGGTAGTTGGGGAGCTTAGGGATACATCTAGAATGATTTTCTTCTCTCTCTATTGTTGAGATGCAGCGTTTGATGCTACTGAGAGGTCTACCTCTCCTTCAAATCAGAACCAGTGAAGGCAGTGAAGGTCCTTCGTAAGGAAGTGGAGGTCCTTTGCTTTGGAAAGGTACCTAAATAATAGCCACATGTCTTATCTTCCCAAAGCTTTCTATTTGTGGGGCTGTCAGAGCACACCCTTCTATGTGAAGGAGTCCTCTTTGTAAAAAGCTGCCCAGTCCAATTGCAGTTTAAAAACCATCAGAAGGGAGAGCAACAGGTGCCTTGAAGCTGCCTATCAGCAGTTGGCACCTAGACAGCAGACCGATTTGGCACACAGCTCACCTCATCAACCTTCTCCACTGTATTGTATTTCTATGTAAATTACAGCCAACTCCCTGTTTGCATGGGGGTTGTGTTCTTGGGAGCCAGTGTGGTGTAGTGGTTAATAGCAGTGGACTCGTAATCTGGTGAACCAGGTTCGATTCCCTGCTCCTCCACATGCAGCTGCTTCTCTCAGCCTCACTTACCTCACAGAGTGTTTGTTGTGAGGGAGGGAGGGAAAGGAGATTGTTAGCTGCTTTGAGACTCCTTAGGGTAGTGATAAAGTGGGATATCAAATCCAAACTCTTCTTCTTCTCCTTCTCTTTTTCTTCTTGGTCATTGCATGTTTTGGTGGAGGGCACATAAGCTCACCCTGCCCCCTTCTGGGGCCGAAAATAGCATACGCATTGGCAGCTGCACACCAATCAAACACGCACAAAATGTATATTAATAAATGTCTAAATTTATTTTTGTGCATGTGCGCACACACACACTTTTTATGCCAATCTGTGTTCTTTTTTGTTCTCTGTTCTGAGATGGGATTCCATTTCTCAGTAATTCTGTCTATTCCTTTTTCATCGTTTTCAATACCTTGTCCTGATATTTCAGTTGCCCCATCCTTGATGGATTCATCCTGACCTGGATGAGGAATCCAACTCACTGGAGAATGCCAGTCAACTGTGGCCATCTTCATCTGATGATTTGCCATCCAAATATTTCAGGATACAGCCCCATCTGGATGCAGCCCTTGGGTTTTTCACAGTGCCGCAAACCCCAGAGTAGTTCATGACTGGACTTAACTGTCATGTGTCCCTTTACCCTTTACCTTTAGTACTTCCTGTTAGATCTCTGGCTAATATTGCCAGGTTTACATAGTCGAAAAATTGGTCGAATCCCCTTTGAAAGCTGCCTAAATCGATATCCATCACCACTTGTTCTGGAAACAAATAATTAAAGTTAATTAGAAGTTCTGTAAAGTAGCAGGTTTTTTTTGTCTGGTCCTAACCTACTGTCTATGGGTTTTAGTTTACAATTTCAAGTTCTGGTGTTATTAGAGAAGGTGAAACATTTTTCTCTGTCTGCTGAACCGCTATCCTAGCAGTCCCATTGTTGCAGCTCCAGCCCTTTTTGGATTCACATTAGTTGATTGTCTCAAAATGCTTGCCTCCCCACCATAGAGAATAGATTTGAGCAAGTGTTACAACAATCTGTGGAATGTAAACAGAAAAGGTCAGCTCCCCTCAGTTAAACCAACTGTTTTCACAGAAGAATCTGAGGGGAAATGTTGATTGAATAACTCTCTTCTATGGTTTCAGACCTGCTCATCTGACCTGTGCATAACAAAACAAATAGAGAGAGAATGTGCCAGGCATCTTCCCCGCAAAGAGTCGCCCTCTCTGTGGTTTTAGCAACCTGACCAGAAATATTCATTGACAGCTTGGCAATTGCTGGAGCCAATGTTCACACATCATCTCGCTATTTGCTGTGATGCATATTCTTGAGAGATGGCCCAAGGCCCTTTATTGTACCTCAGGGACATTCACGTTCAGATATTTCCTTGAGATGCATGGAAGGTCACATATTTTGCTATTGTCTGAAATTGGAGGTTGTGATGAGGAAGCCAGCTTGAAGTAATTAGCGGTGGGGCCTAGTGGAAACCACAGAGGTGAAGAGAAGTTAAGATGTATCAAATAGAGCTGAATTAAAACGTCTCAGAAGATGTTTTTCTGAGGAAATTTCTGAGATTTTTCTTTTTATTCCCCCCGAAAAAGAAGGCTACTTTGCAGAATTCACCTACCACTTTCCACACACCATGCCCTGGAATGACACTCAGCCCAGGAATTCCTGCGAGGTGCAAAATGGTGTTCAGGCTGCCAACAACCACCACTTGCACTTCCAACCCCCACCCCCCAAAAAACCCTTAGCAGATGCTCTACCACTGCGCTATAGCTCTTCTGAGTAGATATGCGTGGAATTTCACTGTAAATTGATCAAACCCACATTTTACGGAGCTCAACAGCAAATACCTGCCTTGTTAATAACATATGTGTCACCTTCTGCATTTTGTTTCCCTTCAACTTCACTGCAGTGTTTATAATCTCTCCACCTAATGTGTAAATATATTGTACCAGCAAGTCAGAACATTGTGCATTCGATGAAATGGACTCTAGCCCATGAAAGTTTATGCCACAATAAATTAGATAGTCTCAAAAGGTCCTCAAGATCCACAAATGTCTGATCCATCATGATTCTTGAAGACTGGACACTTTGATGTGAAAATAAACAGTTGTTTTAATCAAAGGGAGACCTGCTTCAAGCTACCAGTTTGTTAGCTCTTATCAATAAAGGTTAGACAAGTATATCACCTTCTCTGCCATGCCTCCCTCCTTCTCTCAGATCAAGACAACAACAATGCCTCCAAGATCCTTTGATTGCAGGTAGATCAAATTTCTTTGATGACCTCTTTTTCAAAGTTGTGTTTCTGCCTCTCCTGTGCTTACCTGGATAATTATTCCTAATCCAACAGAACCACTTTGATTTCATTAGTGCAAACAAGCTGCAATTAGTGGCTTGCATCTTATTTACCTTTTCTGGGTTTTTGCTGATTTGCACTTCAATGGCCTTTTGGAGCTGCTGTCAACACCCATGGGTTTCTTTTTCCACCTCTTTACGTAAGCCGCGGGAGATTTGGTGCCATTTCAAGTGGACAAATCCAGGGTAAAGTTACTTAATTATGAGCTTGTGAGGGAAACAGTGATTGATTGACATCATCATTTTAATCCCATATCCCATTACGCGCATCTGCACGGAGAGTGTGACCAACGAACATAGGTGCTGTCAGAAAGGGCAGAGTAATGCGAGGGGATGTGTGCAAGGACTTTTAAAAAGAAAGGAGAGAAACTTTATTGGTACCACATTTTCATTTTTTAAAAATAAACTTTATTAGGGTTTATAGGGAGAAAATACAAAACTTAACATCAGATACCTTTCCCTCTTTTTGTTGTCGTCCAAATCAAGACTTTGATCATAGTACAATAAAAACATAAAGAGAAATGGGGAAAGGAAAGGAATAAAGAAATAGAAATAGAGAAATAAATAGAAATAGAAATAGAAAAGAGGGTGGGGGGGGGAGAGAAAATTCAGAAAGTAAGGGACTTCTGATTCTTCATCTGTCTACTATATATATAACCAATACTTGCTTCATCCACTCCAATATAACACCCAATAGAGCCATTTTCCATAAACAAACATTATCTTCAGTGCTTCAATCCCAATGTCATTAGTGGCTCCACCTTTTCAAATTGGTTCTGCCCCTTTTAATTTTTATGCATTTGAACCAAAACATTAAACAAACCAAATCATATAAAATAATATATTAAAATAATAAGAAGTATGCAAAGTGACTCAATGTCACCCTTTAACCCAGGGGCGGTGTGTCCCATTTTGCCACCTAAGGACCAACGGGGAGCTGCTACCCCAGCTTTTCCCCACCAAAGCACTCCTGATTTGGCTTGTGTGGTGGTGCCTTTGAAGTGGCACTAATGACAGTGTGTTCCAGCAAGTTCTCACCATCTTGCTGAGCTCTCATGAGATCTCACTGGAAGCCACTGCCGCCGCCACAACTTCTCCACTATCAGTGGAGGCAGAAAGATGGGTGGGAGGAGAAATCAAATGGAGTATCTTGAAGAAAGCATGGCTGGCTGGAGAACTCAACAGCACAGTATTATTTTGTTGTAGGTCCCATTTGACCTTTTCGGTATCAAGGGCAAATATTTTAATTGCTCAGTCATATTTTAAACTTAGCCAGTCAAACAACACATGCTCCTATCAGGTATAATAAAAAGGTAAAGGGACCTCTGACTGTTAGGGCCAGTCGCGGATGACTCTGGGGTTGTGGCGCTCATCTTGCTTTACTGGCCAAGGGAGCTGGCCAGCTACTGAAGGTAATAGGGCCCTTTATATGTCCAGCTGTCCTTGTCAGCAACAAAGTGTTGCTGTTTTTGTGTTGAATAAATGCTACATGATGATTTATGGACCTAATAGGCCCATAAAGGTAAAGGTACCCCTGGCCATTAGGTCCAGTCATGGATGACTCTGGGGTTGCGCACTCATCTTGCTCTATAGGTGGAGGGAGCCGGCATATAGCTTCTGAGTCATGTGGCCAGCATGAATAAGCCACTTCTGGCAAACCAGAGCTGCGCACGGAAACGCTGTTTAACTTCCCGCTGAAGCGGTTCCTATTTATCTACTTGCACTTGACATGCTTTCAAACTGCTAGGTTGGCAGGGTGACCATTTGTATACTGCTTAATTAAAGATATCTCAAAGTGGCATACAGGAAACCCAATAGACCACAGTGCCACCCGCGTCCCTTATCAGGTATAATAACAAACAAACAAAATTAAAGCAAAGTTAGGATAGAAAAGTTCAAATAAATGATGAGAGTAAGACTGAGCAGAAGATGCAATCAATTTTAGCAGTTCTGGCCAATATCTAAGCATAAACAATGTAACGAGAGGCACAGTTTTGAAGAAATGAGGGAAGTGGAGTTTAGAGCGGCAGTGCTGGGTAAGGAAGGAAAGTTTAGAACTGTGAGAGAAGAAAGAGAACAAGAACGTGTCAGAATGCAAAGATGGAAAGATAAGAATGGAAGAAGAAAGACTGCGGAAAGCTGCCAGAGAGCAAGCAGTGAATAAATTCCAGAATTCAGACGGCAAAAGCTGCCTGATGAATCATTGCCCTTGAGAAGTCTCATTGAGAAAGGTCAACCAGGGAGATGACAGTTGATTCTGAGGGCCTGCATGGGTGTCAGTTATTTCTAGTACAATACAGTCCAATGGCTGTGAGTGTGTATATGGTTGGTTTCTGAGTCAAGGGGAAGTATTTGAAGAAAGAAGCTAATGTGGGCCTTGATGAATAAGCAGGGCTCACCGTCTACTGTAAAGCTGTTTATGTCTGAGCTTTCCTGAAGTGCCTGTAATCTATTTCTAAGAAAAGAGGCCTGTTTGGCCAGCAAGGACCAAACTTTTGGGAACGTGTGCCAAGGCAAAGGCAGTGACTCCATGTGTGAAAAGAAGACAGGATCACTACCCTTTCAGCTCCTGTCTGAAAACCTTGCCTGTCTTTGTTATTTGTGGCACCCATAACATAAGTCTGGCCAGATCTAGGGCCAATCTGTGTGTGTATGTGCTTTTTCTAAACCAAGTGTGCAAGTGGTTTTGCTTTGTTTTTACTCATTTGCCCACAGCAGCCACAGGGGGACCCAACATAAGGTCCTGACGGGTAAGACCTAAGCGGATAACCAAATAGTTATGGGAAAGGTTGCTCCTTACCCCAAATCTTTTATTCGCATCAGGATTGTCCCCATCTGCGCCTGCGGGAGGGATCAGCCTCCCCAGCCAATCTAGTCCCTTCTGCCCCCTTCTTCCAGTGTCCCTGCAGAGGGAAGGGACACAAGACAACCTAGTGTACATGCCTTGGAGAAACTAAGAAAATGGAAGCAGAATATGTTTTGCCTTTCTAGTGCTTCCCAGTAATGCACAATGCTGCCTTAGTTCACCCTGAAGTAAGGAGATATGTTGTGGCCTATTGCCTAAGAAGAAACAATTTTCTTAGTGCTCTCTGGAGGGCTTTTGTTCCGGGCTAATTACAGCTTTCATTCACCTTTGGCATTTTTGCTGAACCAGATTCCATCTCTCTTTTCATCTGCAGCCAGGACACTTATTGGATGGAGAGAGCAGTTTGACAGGCCAGGTTCCGACTACTAGGAAGGAAACTCCCCAAGACCATGTGACACACCTGTTAAAAGAACTGCACTGGTTGCCAACTAGCTACCAAGCCAAGTTGGAGATTTATTACTAATTTATGAAGCCCTAAACCTCTTGGGACCAGATTACCTAAGAGAAAACCTTCTTTTTTATAGACCTTCCCATTAAATAAGCTATTTGGGTAGAGATTTCCTGGTTGTGTCCTGGCCCATGTCATAGCCCATCTCGCAGCAGCCAGGAGGAAAGCCTTTTTTTGAGGTGATCCCTGTCTTGTGGAACAGTCTCTCCAGTAAGAGAAGTTTAGCACAAATTCTAGTGGGCTTCCAGTATTTACCAAAAGCACACTTGTTTCCCCAGTCATTTTCTGGACATCAATGCTGTGGTGATCCCTGCCACTGGCTGATATAGATATTGCTATACTCATATTTTAATACTGTTATTTTAACATCGGTTTATTGCCATTATTTTTGTTTTCTGTCAAGTGCCTTGAAATTCTCTGGAGAGATAGCAGCCTATAAGCATATAAACAAATTAAAATAGTCCCTATATCAACTATTGCACCACAATTTCCAACAGATTAGAATTATCGAGCAGTGTTATATATCTCTTGTCTCTTTGTTGTGCTGCTGCTGCTGATAATTAACAATAGCATTTTGCTATTTGCTAACTCTGGCTCAAGTGGAAAACCAACTGTTCTGAGCTAATTTCCAGAAGGTTTTGACTAGTTGGCAGGAACATATTCACCCTCCCAGAGCTGAGTCCGATCCATTTCCTTTAATTTAAAAGGTGGAAAATCCATACAAAGTTATCACACTGAGTGCAAAATGAAACTAGCAAGATATGCTGTGCAAGCCTACGTGTGACTACTCAGAAGTAAGCCTCGCTGAATTCAATGCAACTTACTCCCAAGGTAAGTGTGTTTAGGGGTGTCTGTGACTGGGTCTGCATGCACAGCCAAATGAGGTGCAGTGAAAATTTCAGGAACCGAATCCTGAAATCTGACCTCACAGATTCCCTATCCTACCCCATCTCCTTCCTGGTAAGCAACAGCAACCCACCTTCAGGGAAGGTAGTGTAGGAGCTTCGCCCCCACCCAGCGAGCCACTTCTGGCTACTTCTGCTAATAATAAGGTAGCCTTCTACGTTCCTACTCTGGAGTAAAGGTAAAGGGACCCCTGACCATTAGGTCCAGTCGTGGATGACTCTGGGGTTGCGGCGCTCATCTCGCTTTATTGGCCGAGGGAGCTGGCGTACAGCTTCTGGGTCATGTGGCCAGCATGACTAAACGCCGTTTATCTTCCTGCCGGAGCAGTACCTATTTATCTACTTGCACTTCAACGTGCTTTTGAACTGCTAGGTTGGCAGGAGCAGGGACCGAGCAATGGGAGCTCACCCCATCGCAGGGATTCAAACCGCCGACCTTCTGATCGGCAAGTCCTAGGCTCTGTGGTTTAACCACAGCGCCACCCGCATCCCTACTCTGGAGTACCTGCAAGTTAAACAAAAAAGCTAGAGAAACGAGAAAACTAGAATGGCATCTCTCTTCATGCTGAACTTGTTTTCTTTCAAGGAGGTCGGGGGGGGGCATTCAAAAAGGTATCCTACACCCACAGTCCAAAAAGGTATAGTCCATTCTCTCTCCAGGACTCTGACACCTCATTCCGCTGGCCGGGCCTATGAGTTGATACTACTTTTCATGCTTTCCCACTATTTCCAGTTACTGGGTTAAACAAAATTATTTATTATTTTGTCTTTGTGTGCGTGTGCCTAATTTTCAGCACCTGCTGCCTTCGTTGGAACATGGCGATCTTTTCTCAAGCTGCCCTTCCAGAATCCAATCCTGATTTCTTTCCTGAACCCAGAAGGATAACTGAATCGAAATGTCTTCATAATCTTTAAATGCCTCCCCCCCTCACACCCTAGCATGCTGTATTCAGGGGGAACAAAATATCAATTTGGAGTGGGCATCATTTGGTTACTCCAAAGCCTGTTGCGCTTTGTGTATTGTGATAGGCTTACAGGCGCATAGAATCAGTGGAACTGGTTATGCATCCGCTCCACACCCCTTGAACACCATTGTTTTACAACCTATATCAAGGGATAAAGTGATATCTTCCAATGTGGGAGCTATTCTACTATAAGCCCAGCAGTAGCCAATATGGTACCAACAGAAGTTATTGGACTCCAATCAGCTCCATGGGGGCAGTAATGCATCTGGAGAGCCATTTCTGGAAACCACAGGAGAGCAGAGTACTCTTGTGCTTGGGTTCTGCTTTCTAGTTCCCCATAAGCTTCTGGTTAGCCACTGTGGGAACAGTATGCTGGGCTAGTTGCCATTGCCTTGACCAGCCAACTCTTCTTAAGTTCTCATGCCAAAAGCCAGGGATCATGGATGTTGTAACCCAATTGGCTACCACATTGGCTCCTTTTGCTTCAGCCCTTTAACATCTATCGTCTTTTCATAGCTGCGAATATGCCATGCAACCTTAAGTGCAGATTTAACTGCTTCTGTTTGTTTTTGCCATTTATTAGGCGGCACAGCAGTGTTTTGTTCAGCACAGTGAGGTTTTACTCCGAAAGGCATTGCTGCTCTCCTGGTTGAAATAAAGAGGGCTCAGTATTCACAAGAAGTCACAGGCATTATTGGTAATGGATCTCTGCACAATAGCCTCAAAAATGAGAAAGATGTTCTTTTGTGTGTTGTAACACTGCCTGCTGCAACCGGAGACTCAAGTGTGGTTTTCCTGTGTGATTCCCATTGGTCCTCTGGTGATACTATTTTATACGCTTACAAAATCATACAAAAGAACACAATCAATCCGGTGTGGAACAAAAGCACCCTCTGACTGCTCTAAGACATCCCATGACTGGGAAGTTCAGAAGACAGTCACCCACATCTGATTCCGTTTCAGTGATCCATTAAATATGAGATGCTTGTATCCCATGATGGGGAGGGCGACATTTTCTGAGTCACCTTGTTCTGTACCTCACACACAAGCTGTCTAGTTTTCGAGCTTATTGTCCTGTATGTTTTTGGTTGGGTAGATAGAAATAAATATTACATATCTTTGGAAAGATACTGTATCACTATAGGCACAGCCCAGTTAAATGCTGGGTGTGAGTGGATGGAGTATTGATGTTTCTACTAGCTACACAACAGGTAATAGAGCTTATTTTTAAAAACCAAACCAGAAAACCTGAGCTAGCAGACCTTGGGTTTTTGTTTTTAAAAAGAAGAAAACTGAGCCAAAAGGCCTTATTTTAAGAAGTTGATTTGTATATTTATTATATCACAATTTTTTAAAAAATATATAGATAGGCATTTAAGAGTATAATCTGAGTGAGCAGGAGAAAAACACTTGCTGCTTATAGCATTGTTGTGGAGTATCTGAGTGGCCACTTGACTCAAGAAACAAGTTGATTTTCCAAATGCCTCTTTTCTAAGGAGAGCAATCCTAACCCTCAAATCTGTTCAGGGGTACCTCACTTGCTGCACCTCTACCATGTTAGTGTTCCCTGTATGCCCACAGCAAACTCCACAGCTGCCCCCATTGGTCATAGCTGGTGTTAGGCTTCAGAATGAGCATGTCTTAGTGCCTTCATTCATGGAAAAGCCCCCGGGATTGGACACCCCTCCCTCAATCAATGCCAGCCCAGAGCTGGCATAAATCACCCCTGTCCAATTAAAACTGATGGGGTGAAATAAAAAAAAAAGTTCAGGATACAACTCTTGATGTATTGAAATGAATGTATTGCAATGTAAATCAGGGTCTCTTCTAATTCTATGATTCCCTCTGAAGTTCCTTTGCTCCAAAATGGTCATGCTAATAATGTTCTGGAAGGATGAAATGGCCTCCCACTGGATTTTGAATATTGCAATTTTGACCTCAGATTTGTGTCCATTCACGTGTGTTTTTTCATAAAGACTCATTTACAATGCATCAAGAGGTTCAGTGCTATTACTTGTGGACTGAACCAAGACAAAAGAGTTTTATTGCATTACAGTTGGCTTTCCAATATCAGGATATCTGTGTTATCAACAACTCTTTTGTCAATTACCACTGCTAATTACACAATAATAATTGTTACCCCCCCTCTTTTCGCTATGACCTCACTGTGTACAACCCTGCACCCAAATCATCCAGGTGCACATTAGATACACCTGAAACTCAAGAGATCATTTCATGCACCAGAGTCCATGGAGGCTTATATTACTCTTTGAGATGCTACAAGGTTCTTTGTTGCTTTATTTCCAAGAGGGAAATATGGTCACCCCTATGGAAACAGAGAATTTAATTGGGGGAGGTTGCGGGGGCAGGAGTGGTTTCCCTTGGAGACCTGATATGGAAGCAATGGCTGTCATATGGAGAGTTTAAGCTTTGCCTTCACCTACGGTATGGTTAATCTGCAAATAAAGTAAAATCCAAATATTACAAATTGCCAATAAATCTCCTTTGAACCTGGGGAAATACTTCACCCACGGAACTTCTCACCATCTGAAGTAATGAACCTTAGCATAACAGTACCATCTTTAACTCGTGGGGGGGGGGGATGTTTTCAGCCTGGTGGGTGAAGAATTCTCACTTCCTCCCTGTGAGCATCTGAATATTTTTCTAGACCTGCAACCCTCTTTGTTCTGCTACTTCAGTTGCAGACATAACATTTCCCATGCCAAGCAAAGCCACTGTTCATTGTCCAGCAGCCCTTCGCCAAACAGCAAGCTGAAACATTTTCGAAGCCAGTCTGTGAGTGGAGCTCGGAATGGAAATCTGATGGAGGAATGAAAGTTTTGTGAATGAATGGTGTACAGCAAAATTATTGAGTGTCTATTGGGGCCAAAACTAAGTGGTTGATACTTAGGGAGGGAGAGCACTACTCAACTCACAGAACACCCCAAAAGGCGGATGGGAGGGAGAAATCTAGATGAATGAAATGCCTCTTGTATCTGAGTAGGATCCTGCAGCCTACAGAAGATAAGAGAGGAACAGTGGGTTCCTTTTTTAATTTAGAGTGCTGTTGCACTCATGTCCAGCTTGTAGGGTTTCCAGAGGCATCTGTTTCACCACCGTGGAAACTCCCTGCTCATGGGGCATGTTGGGGAGATAACTACTGAGGCGCTCTCCCAGGCACATACAACTATGGTCTCAGAGAGTAATAGAGTAATTTTTGCTTCCATTTCACAAGTGAACACACTGTTTGTAACAGAGAAGCTCAGTTCACACGTGTCCCAGAACTGTTCCTTCTTACGCTCTGAGCAGGGTATGTAATGCCACAGCAAACGAACAGAGAAAGCAACACTGGCTTAAGTAGGATACTCTCCCATAGCAGCAACCATGTATGGGACCAAGCACACACATGGCTAACAACATAATTGCAAGTGCTGATGAATGCTGAGAATTTTTGCCACATCTAATGCAAGCTTATGTTCATTTCTGGTCCTGAAGGCTTCCTCCAGCAAACATCTTCCATCAGTAATTGGATTAATTCTAGATTTATTTATTTGGATTTCACTATGAGGGACACTTGGCTGTGAGTGCTCATTGGTCATCTCACTGTCAAACTACAGCAGGAAACTTTGATGCTTTTGAATTATGGTGCTGGCGGAGACTCTTGAGAGTCCCATGGACTGCAAGAAGATCAAACCTATCCATTCTTCAGGAAATCCAGCCCTGAGTGCTCACTGGAAGGACAGATCGTGAAGCTGAGGCTCCAATACTTTGGCCACCTCATGAGAAGAGAAGACTCCCTGGGAAAGACCCTGATGTTGGGAAAGATGGAAGGCACAAGGAGAAGGGGACGACAGAGGATGAGATGGTTGGATGGTGTTCTCAAGGCTACCAACATGAGTTTGACCAAGCTGCGGGAGGCGGTGGAGGACAGGAGTGCCTGGTGTGCTCTGGTCCATGGGGTCACAAAGAGTCAGACACGACTAAACAACTAAACAACAACAACAACATAATTCAGTACTTGAATTAGTTAGTGTTTAGTGTCCCTTCCTGGCTTAACACTGTTATTTAGGGCTTATCTCCCTTTCGTCCATGCTTTCCAAGTAGAGTCCATGCATTTTTTATTTTTATTTGCTCCAGAGCTTTCCCCACTAAAACACACTTTGCTGCTGAATCAGAGCAAACAGGGAAAACCTGAGTTGCTGTTTGTTGTGCTTCAGCTTTAAAGAGCAGGTTTTTGCAGGAAATGTTTCAGGGCAAAAAAAAAGGGGAGAGGAGACAGAGCTTTGCAGTGTGGACTTGTGCCTGGGAAGCATAGGGCAAAAGCTAAGTGTGGGTCACCTTTTGTGTTGGAACTAACATCTGCCAGGAAGCTTCTTTCCTATAACTAGGAATCTTGTAAATTCCCAAGGTTTCAGTCTTGTGGGTTCCACGCTTGCCAGACCACTTCATACTTCCCTCTCCAAACCTGTTCCAATGTCATGGATGTTTGCAGGAGAAATAGTTCTTCAGCTTAATCCTTGCTCCCTTTTCCTGGCTCCTTGCTTCTCAGCCATGTTCTTATTTTATAGCAATACTTGGCGAAGGTTAACCGAACCTCAGCAGAGGGAGAGGAGGGGAGTTCAGGATCAATGGGGAATATAAGAAATCAGGCTGTCCTGGTACAGGATTTTCCGGGTCTTTATTCCTCATACTTTTGTCCTGACATATGTACATAAACATCAGGTAGGCATCCCATTGACACCGAGAGAGCCACACTGACATGGATCATGTGCAAATTAACGATTAAAGCATTTAATGGAGGTTACAGGTTATCAGGACAATTAGAATATCTTCATTGAGTGTAAGTAATATTAATGAATAACTCTACCCATCACATCACATTCAAAGATATAAATCTTTCCTGACAGCCGCAGCAGTTAGCATGACAGATACAATAACAGGTGAGAGCCAAAGGATTGGAGCTTTTGTGAAAGCTGGGCAATGTATTGTGAAAGCGGGTTATTGGTCAAGGAGCATAAATAACCCACATCCTCTATTTATAGTGCAAATGAAAGTAGGTGGAAATAGAATGTGATGGTTGGCCAGTCGATGGTGCCAGCGGCAACAGCGCTGGTCCCCATTACCCCATGTTGATGGTGCGCTGTACAGAAAGTCATTTATCAATAACGCCATTCAGTTATCTGCCTCCTCAGTTACCATCATGGGAGGAGATGAGTAGGGATGAATCCTTTGACTCCATTACATCCCGTTTCCATTCCTGAAGCCCCCACATGTCAGGGACTGAATATCGGAGTTCTTGTTGAAAATATACTGAAAAGGATATACCAAGAGCTCTGGCCAAAAGTTTCAATATAAGGAATAATTACTACTCGAGAGTTGAAAAGAGAAACGTGTATATTCTGCTAAGAATAACAGTTTTAAACTAATAGTAAATTTAAACACAACGTATAAGTGCGACAGTTTTAAGATAATAGTAAATTTAAATACAACGTTTAAGTGCAGAAATAATGTAGTTTCAAATATGCAGTGATATAGTATAAAGGTACATAAAATACCAGTACACAACAATTGTTTTATATAAGTTTCAATGGCAGTCAAAAAGAGTCCATATTATATAAAAACAGAATAAAGAATAAAGAATCAAATAGGGCCAAAAAGAAGTATCCGGAGTATGAATCAGATGTACGACTCAGTAGTGGTGACCAGGACAGGGCCCTGTTTCGGAGTAAACGCCTTCTTCAGCTGGTAATATCAAATAATATGTCAAAATAGATCAAGGTTCTCCAATACCATAGATCATAAATATAATGAAGTATATACATTCTAAAGTGTATTAACACATATCATGATATTTGGTTCCATACCTCGGTTTTTTAAGGACTATAAATCTGTTGGAAGTCTATATCATTCAATTCTTTTATGTTTCTTTTTCCAACATGCGTCTAGAAATGAGAATTTACAAGAGTTATTATTTCCAGTCAAATTGTTTGTGAAAAACGGACATCAGATGAGTGTTTTCTCACCTTAGATAATTGAATCCAAATTTTCTTGCGTTTCTCTGTGCGTTTTCTATTAGGGAGTGAGATCATTGTCTTATATGTGTGTCTGTGGGGGAGGAGGACAGGCTCTCCCTTCTTAAAGGTGTAAACAGAGAAGGGATATAAAGTCCAAGGTCATCTGTAGTAGTTTTTTAAAGAAAAGAATTGTAGTCTTGATGCTCATTCAAGCCCTTGGGAGACATCGTTTCAAACAAATGAATATATCGTGCTTCCTGTTGTAACAATAGTCTATCAATATTTCTCCTGGTATATAAATCTACTTTTGGTTTCCAGATAATACGGAAACCGGAGGATGATTTTGTCTTCTTCATTATCTTCTTCATTAATTGCACAAACCTAAATTTCTGGTATGTGTTTGAGTCCCTCCAGCAATCTGAAGGCAACCTCTTGTCAGGCTCAAGCCTCAAGTCTAATACTATTGAGATGTATCCAACATTCTGCACTAGTGCAAGGGGTCTTGCACAAGCGGGTGACTGAGTTTTAATGTTGTGCAATCTATTGTTCAACAAAGTTATCAACATCTGCTTCTGAATTCTCTTGTGCAAAAAGTTTTCACTGGTGCAAAATCTTCACCAGTGGAACAATTCTACTGCTAATGCTTTTAACTCAGGGCTACTTTGGATGAAGAAACTCAAGTTAATGTTCATTTGTTTTAGGCTTTGTTCCTGGGACTAAGCATGCCCCAACAATGCTATCCATATTGTTGTAATACCAGTTATGCTTTCAAGTGGATTTCCTTGTATCTTAGCAGGAAATGTTCTCTCTCTGTGTAGCAGATAGATCCCTAAATGCTTCACTCAGATTAGGTCTGGATTAGCATCTAACATGCAGATACCTGTGGGTTTTGTATTCATGGCGCCTAGGGATGGGGGAGAAACTTGATTCAATCTACATTTCAAGGCGAATCAATCAAATTCACAGTTCCAAAGCAATATGAAGATCAACACAGAGACATTTTTCAGAATTCACTCTTATCTGAATTTTGCAGTGTAGTTTCTCCAGCCAATTATTTTTTATATATAAAAATGCAAATATTAAGTCCATTAAAAATAAACATATTAGTCAGGCATAGGCAAACTAGGTCCTCCAGATGTTTTGAGACTACAATTCCCATCATCCCTGACCACTGGTCCTGTTAGCTATGGATGATGGGAGTTGTAGTGCCAAAACATCTGGAGGGCCGAGTTTGCCTATGCCTGATATTAGTGAAAAGGTATATACAAATTCACAATATTAATCCTTCCCCAGGGTTACAGTGTTGCTCAGGAACATAGGAAATTGCCTTTGCTGGTCCATCTAACTCAATATTGTCTACACTAATTAGCAGTGGCTCGTCAGTATTTCAGGAATGGTCTCTTATAGCCCTGCCAGGAGATGCCAGGGATTGAACCAGAGACCTTCTGCCTGCCAAGCAGATGCTCCACCACTGAGCTACAACTCTTGCTGCTTGTTTTATCAAGGCAAGGGAGGGACCAGTAATTTCAGATCCAGTGACAACTCAGCGCAATAAAGAAAATATAGTATGGAGGAAGGAAACATAAGCTGATTTGGGATCAGGGCTTTGTTACTAGTAGGGCAGGTAGGGAATTTCAGACTCTAGAATTAATGACCTTACAGCTAAGGATGGTGGGTGATTTGATTCATTTCATGTTTAAAGGTAAACCTACCACATTCACACTTTCTGAAACAATATGCAAAGCGAAGCAATGCTCACCCTTCAAAATACACACAATGGCGTTCTCCAGCCAAGTAGCGCATAAAAAAAATGCATATACTAAAATTAAGTTTACATAAAAATGCACATATTAGCAAAAAAAAAAAAAACCTAACATACAAAAGTGTGTTATATTAGATTTGTTTATTAGAAGAAATTTGCATCAGAATGCTGGTGAATTTTCATGAAAAATGGCAAATGTGCTGCAGAAATGTGATGAATTTAAAATAGGAAAAATGGGGGACTGGAATCAAAAGATTAATCAATCTCTGCTTGCATGAAGCCCCCACTTTAGAAGGTAATGGGTATTTCTTCACTTGCTTCAAATTATGGCAAAGCAGTTGCTGTGATGGGGGGGGGGGCGACCTGCTCATTCTGCTGCATGGAACCCTGGACTTTTGCTCCAAAGTCTGGCCCTGCTAGTTATTATTTAGGAATAATACAGCTTACCCATCCTACTTTATAATCCTTTCTTATGCCGCTTCTGTATTCTTTGGGCTTCATGGTAGCTGCAGCTCCACCCAGGAAAACACATCGGAACAAAGCAAGCCAAAGACAGTTTGACAGATGTTTTGTGTATTTTTGAAATGTCATAACTAATCATTTTACTCTTAACAATTGTCCTGCTGGCTGACCTATTTTGTTATCTCCTTGCTCTCCAATGAACAACACACGTTTTTTAGTGTTGCTAGAAATCTCCCAATGAACCCCTGTCGTCGTTTAATTTTTAAGTATCAGCCAGTGTTCTATGCAACAGCTAATTTTTTTTAATCAAAAAAAGGGATAAAAGATGGCAAGAGGAAAGAAAGAGAAGAAAGGAACAAACAGAGAACAAATTGTTAGTTTAAGCCCCTGGTTTATATTTTACAATAAGTCTTCCCTCCCGGCAAATAATAGAAATGATTTTGCATTCTTTTAAGAGTTTTGCATTCTGTTATGCATATGTGAATCTACTTCAGCTGCAATCCAATATCTTTTTACTTGAAAGTAAGCCCTTCTGAACAATGAGGCTTGCTTCTCATTAGGCATGCATGAGATTCCACTGTTTGTAGCCATTTAAAAATGGCATTGACATTTTGACTCAGCATTGAGTTGCAAAAACTACACAGCATAGCAAACATCTTGATGCCACTAACTCACGTCTCGTGACGTCACTTTTGATATGGTCTCCCTAACTCTCTGGCTCCTGCTTGGTTGAGGGACAGGGAAATACTAATCCAATGGACATTTTCTTCAGGAAACACTATTTCATGGACATTTTTTCAACCACACTTTACTGGAGAAATACGTACTCATCAGGGCACACAAATCTTCCTGTAATGTGGAGTTTGAGTTGACTGAATGTTGACACCAAAGTCTTTTGAAATTACGGGTGGGGGGGATCATTATTTCACCAGAGTTTGGAATAAAGGCTTGCCTCTGATTTAAGCAACTTCCTCAATTACCATACATATTGTTTTGAAATTGGTTATGTGGGTTTATTTCTGTCTTGGTGCAAAACCCTGTTTCCCCTTCAGCTTCCGACAGCTCCTACCACCAGTCCTTTCCCTCTGACCACTCTTCTATGTCCCACCACCAGTCCCCTGGCTCTGAGCCTTCCTCCTCTGGAGTTTCCTCTGGGGGTTCTTCGACTGGAGCCCCCCACCCCTTCTCTTCATCCAGCCAGTCTTTGACACCTGCCACTTCTAGCTCACATTACTGTTTTCACCAGTTGCTTGTGGAAAGCCCACAAGCAAGATTAGAGCACAACAACCTTTGTTGGGAAGCTACTCCAGCCCCTTGATCTCCTTCCCCCTTCTCCCAGCTTTACAATATTCTTTCGAGGCACAACAAAAAGAACTGTTTACTGTATTCAAAGTGTGGCTGTACCACAAATTTGTATTATGACATCTCTCTTTAATGCTTTGAATGGAAGAGACTATCAGGGCTTGATCAGAGCTTCTCTTTCCCCCAGCTATAGAGGGATGACCTGATGTGAAGGGCTGGTGTTGACTCTTTCTGTGTATGTTACTTTAAGTAATATACGCGAGCAGTGCTGTGGTCTAAACCACTGAGCCGCTTGGGCTTGCCAATCAGAAGGTCGGTGGTTCAAATCCCTGAGATGGGGTGAGCTCCCATTGCTCTGTCCCAGCTCCTGCTAAACTAGCAGTTCGAAAGCACACCAGTGCAAGTAGATAAATAGGTACTGCTGTGGCGGGAAGGTAAACGGTGTTTCTGTGCAATCTGGTTTCTGTCATGGTAGTCCATTGCACCAGAAGTGGTTTAGTCATGCTGGCCACATGACCCGGAAAGCTGTCTGTGGACAAACACTGGCTCCCTTGGCCTGAAAGCAAGATGAGCACTGCAACCCCATGGTTGCCTTTGACTGGACATAACCATCCAGGGGTCCTTTACCTTACAATGAGTATCAGTAGGTTTGCTTGTTTCTGAGTGAAGAAAAAAGAAATCAATTTGGGAAGGGGTAATTAAATACTGGAAACTAGAGATTGGCAAAATGGAACATGTGCAGAGGAAGGTGACCAAGATGATAAAGGGTCTGGAAACTGAACTTTGTGAGGAACGGTCAAGGGTGTTGGGTATATTTAGCTTGAAGAAGGCGATATGATAGCCACCTTTACAGTAAATATCTGAAGGACTGTAACATAGAAGGTGGAGCAAGGTTGCATTCTGCTACTTCAGGGGGTAGGACCTGAACCAATGTATTCAAATAGATTCTGACTAAACGTTAGGAAGGACTTTCTGACAGCAAGAGCTGTTTAACAGTGGAACAAGCTACCTCAGAAGGTAGTTCCCTGGAGGTTTATAAGCAGAGGGTGGGTGGCCATCTGTTGGGGATTCTTTAGCATTGCAGGTAGTTGGACTAGATGACCCTTGGAGTCCCTTCCAACTGTACAATTCTATGATATTTATTGAAGAATGCTTCTGGGCAGGCAGGGACATTAATAACAGATGGTTGTTTTCTTCTTGGATTTTCTCCAGAAATGAAAAATCCAGATTAAATGGGGGAAAATAGGGGCTGACATTTTGATGCCAGCAACATCATGTAGATGCTATAAAAAGCTTGCATGTGTTAGGAACACAATAAATACCCAAAGCCACCAAATATATTCACAATAAGATTTGAACCAGGGACTTTCTGGTTCACAGCTAATGCTTTTAGCCACTACACTACACTCCTCCACACCAACTCTTACTCATTTATCTGTATATTCATGGCAACTTAATAAGATTTGAAGGCACCATGTACACCAGGCAGTGCATTTTTGCAAGTGAGGAATAAAAAATTCAGAAGGGTTTGCTTTCCAGTGCAGCTGGTTCAGTTAATTCATTTAGTAGCAAATCTCCCCCACTCCTTCCTCACACTCCTGCCTTTAGAATACTAAATGGGCTAAACTGATGAAGCATTTTTCATAGATGTTGACAAATATCTGCAATGAAAATGCTGTTAAGAACATTGTTAGCAGGAAAAGCTCTTATTTATAGTCTGGGTTCCGTTCCTTTAATATTTTACAATTCAGGGAAAAGTTTGAATTAAACCCCAATTAAATGTAGGCTGCCCAAGCATCAATTGCTTTGGTGGCACATGACCAAAAATTAAATGAGGGGAAACAAACTTCTGTTCACTTTTTTTAACCATTTCTTTTGGCTTAGCATTCCTTTTTCTGGGACTGGAGGAGAAAATAAAGGCAAGTAGAGCATTGGTGTCCAACAATTACTGAATCCCGGGCTTGGATCCAAGGCAAGATTTTCTTATTTTCTTTTTGCTTCATTCAACCTAGTTATGAATCTGGGTTAAGGGGCAGCTTGATCAAAAATTACACATTGTACAACTGTGCATGCTTTCTTCGTGGTGGTGGTTCAGTATGTGCATCTGCCGTGAATCATAGAACACTGTGTCGCTGTATGACTCCCCACCTGCCATGCCGTGACCCCTCTCCAGCCTGAAGAAGCCCCTCAAACCCCTCACAGATCCTCTAGGTCCACTCCCCAATCACCCACAACCCACAATAGCTGCTGGCTGCACGTTACGTGGGGCTGGGCATTGGCAATGGTCAGGGCTGTCTTTAGCAGATGCGGCGCCGGGGTGCAAATATCCGCCCAGCGCCCCCAAATTACCACAGATAGTGTTGGGGTGGCCGTAGCTGCACACTGCCAGCCATCCGGAGGGAAGGCAATTCTCCCCCGTGCCACTGCAGGAAAGCGATCCCCGCAGAGGCTTGGGAGTGAAGTAACGATCCTCCCAAGCCTCCATGGGAGAAGAGTGCAGCTTCCCTCCCAAGCCTCCCTGGGAGGAGAGCAATCCCTGCAGAGGTTGGGGAGGGAAGCTGCGTGCCCGCCAGCCATATGGTCGGCAGGGCGCAGCTTCCATCCTAAGCCTCTGCGGGGATAACTCTCCTCCCAAGGAGGCTTGGAAGCTGCATGCCCGCCAGCCTTATGGTTGGTGGGGTGCAGCTGGCAGGCATGCAGGGAAAGGGGAGGCCACTGGCAAAGCCACACAGCTCCCCCACTTGCTGGGGCACCCCTGAGAGGCTGGCGCCCTGCACTAAGATATTTATAGAGTGGCAAAGAGAGATCTCAAAATATGTCTGGCAGGGCAAAAAAACCAAGAATTAAGTTTAAACTGTTAACAGAAGCTAAAGGAAGGGAGGGATTTGCCCTGCCAGACCTGAAACTATATTATGAGGCATCGTGTCTTTGCTGGGTGAAAACGTGGATAAAATTGGAAAATAAGGAACTATTAGATCTGGAGGGATTTGACAACAGAGCAGGATGGCACGCGTACTTATGGCAGGGAAAGAGGAAACACAAGGGTTTCGAAACCCACATCTTTAAAGGCCCCTTGATGGAAGTTTGGGAGAGGAATATATTTCTACTAGAACCTAAAGTACCACACTGGCTATCCCCATTAGAAGTTATGAGTGTGAAAAAGGTAAATATGAGAGGCGATTGGATAACCTATGAACAACTGTTAATAAAAGTAGGGGGGACATGGAAATTGAAACCGTACGATCAGGTTAAAGAAAAAGTATTTGATTGGCTACACTATTTCCAAATAAATGAAATGTTTAAACAAGATATTAAAGAGAGAGGATATGCGGACAAAGATTCCAAATTCCAGACTGAAATAATAAATAATGACTATAAAATCCAGAGTGGAATTTGATAGATGAGGAAGTGAAGTCGGTGATGATTCAGTGGGCAAGGGACATCGGTCATAACATATATTACGAAGAATGGGAGAAACTTTGGGAAAAAAACCTTAAATTTACAGCTTGTATAACGTTCAAGGAGAACCTCATGAAGATGTTTTACCGATGGTATATAACACCTGCAAAGTTAGCAAAAATATATAAAACCTGTAACAAATGCTGGAAATGCAGGGAAAAAGAGGGATCCCTTTTCCACATGTGGTGGGAATGCAGAAAGGTCAAAGGTTTTTGGGAAAGTGTATATAATGAAATGAAGAGTATACTAAGATACACCTTTGAAAAAAAAACCAGAGGCTTTCCTGTTAGGATTAGCAGGAAGGGATATAAAGAACAATGACGGCAAATTTTTTCAATATGCAACAACGGCCACAAGAGTCCTACTAGCTCAAAATTGGAAACAACAGAACATACCGACGGTTGAGGAATGGAGAGCAAAATTGTTAGATTACGTGGAGATGGACAGATTGACGGGGAAAATTAGATATATAAAAGACCAAAGGTTCATTGATGACTGGGGGAAATTTGTGGAGTATCTGGAAAATAGAAGTGAAGGTCAGATAACGCTAGTTGGGTTCAAAAAGGCTCTGTGAAAAAGTAGGAATATTGTCTAAAGAGAAAAAGATGAAAAGAGAAAATAATGTCAATATAAACTATGATTTGCGTAAATTTGTTAAATAAGGGCATGGATGATTTGAGGGGAAGTTGAAGGAAGTCTCAAAGAAAGGAATCCGTGATAATAAGATGTAAACTGTTTTATTTTTTGTTTGTTATGGTTTAAAAACAATAAAAATTATAAAGAGAAAAAAAAGAGAGAGAGGCCGGCGCCCTGGCACAACGCACCACTAAGCCCTATGGGAAAGATGGCTCTGGCGGTGGTGGCCTCTCTTCTTCCTCCTCCTCGCTCCAGCCTGCTCTTCAGCAGCCGCTACAGACTGCCCAACAGAGGGTGGCAGCAGCCATGGAGAGGCTTGGGACAAGTGCTGGCTAATTCTCCTTCCTGAGGACACTGGTGTCGGTTCTGGAGGGTGAAGACAGGACATTCTCGGATCCAATCAGAAGCCAGGATGGCTTGTGTAAATCTGGGATGTCCCGCTAAAATCGGGAGAGTTGGAGGGAATGATTTTGTAATCTTTGCTTCTATTTACAAATATACAGGTTGAACCTAGAAATGGAAAGATTAGAATCGTGGGAGAGGAAAGAGAAGAAGAATGTGTCAGAGTGCAAAGATGGGGAAGACAAGGAGGAAGGAGGAAGCAGAAAGATTATGGAAGGCTGCCAGATCGCAAACGGAACATGATGTTGGAATTTAGGTGGCAAAAGCAGGCTGCCAAATTATTGCACTGAAGAGGTTTCATTGTGGAACACCAACTTGGGACATGGTAGGACCCTATTCTGCCTGCTTAGCATTGTATGCGGCCATTTCATGGGAGTTGTGGTTTTAAATATGCTGTAAGTCACCCAGAGTGGCTGAGGAAACCCAGCCAGATGGGCAGGAAATAACAACAACAACAACAACAACAACAACAACAACAATCCTTCTCATGCTGTTGGTCTCCAGCAAATGGTAATTAGAAGCATTCTGCTTCTGATCCTCGAAGTAGCATATAGCCACCACAAGCAGAATGTGGGTTTCCCATAGGCATTTAGGTGGCTACAGTGAGAACAGGATCCTGGGCTAGATGGGCCATTGGCCTGATCCAGCAGGCTCTTCTTACGTTCCTATCAGCACAGCACATGGGGAAGGGTTTCCCTCTTTCTTCCCATGCCATAGTCCCAACAAAGGTCACCCCAGGCCTGACAATGGGCTTTAGCAGACCTTCAATCTCCAATGGGTCCTACCCACTACAAACCAACAAGCACCCCCATCTCCAATAGTCTCCCCCTCTGCTGCCTCCATGGCAGTGGGCTTCATCATTTAGAATGTCTAAGCCTCAGGGTATAGAGCCCTTTGACTTTAGATCCATGGGTTTCGGCCTTGTGCACTGGGTAGTAAATCTAGTAAATCCATTCCAGATCTAGTAAATCCATTCCAGGGTCCTAGGCAGTGTTTTAGTGGTGAGTGGTGCCATTAAAAAAAATAAAAAATTGGCAGTTTCCAACACAAAAGGCACTTCTGAAAAACTATCAGAATCTAGTGGAAGATTAGCACTCATTTCCATGTTATTTGCTTCCAGGAAAAGAAATATGCTGGCAACCCTGTTAACCCTGCTAAATCATGGCAGTTCTGCACTGTAATTTAATGTGATGAAATCTGGTAGGCATTTGGGCAGACTGTTCTTTCCAGTCATTTAAAATTTAGTTCAACATGGTAGCAAATTGTTCAGAAAGTCAGAAGTCTGGTCCCATCTTTGTGTTCCCCCTCCCTGCCTATCTATCATCTATCTATCTATCATCTATCATCTATCATCTATCTATCTATCTATCTATCTATCTATCTATCTATCTATCATCTATCATCTATCATCTATCTATCTATCTATCTATCTATCTATCTATCTATCTATCATCTATCTATCTCTATCTATCTATCTATCATCTATCTATCTATCATCTATCTATCTATCTATCTATCTTTCTATCTATCTATCTATCTATATCTATCATCTATCTATCTATCTATCATCTATCATCTATCATCTATCTATCTATCTATCTATCTATCTATCTATCTATCTATCATCTATCTATCATCATCTATCATCTAGCTAGCTATATCTATCTATTATCTATCATCTATCTATCATCTATCTATCTATCTATCTATCTATCTATCTCTATCATCTATCTATCTATCATCTATCTATCTATCATCTATCTATCATCTATCTATCATCTATCTATCATCTATCATCTATCTATCATCTATTTTATTTCAATGCCAACCTTTGCCTAAAGACCACAGGGCAAGTTTACAACACTTGGCTTTTTAATTAACACATGACTTTTTATGGTGGATCTTTGGCAAAAGGGGGAGAGGAGAGAGAACTCTTGTGCTCATCGTCTACTTACTGGTTTCCCATAGGCTTCTGGATGGCTACTGTGAGAACAGGATGCTAGACTAGATGGGTCATTGGCCTAATCCATCAGGCTATTCTTATGTTCTTATGGTGGAGGCTGAAGACTCCTGGACTCCCCCCCCCCCACCCAGTTTGACTGATTCCCTATTTTTAACAACCATTTGTTTATAAATATTCTTATCCATCATAACATCTCAGGTTGCATCAATAGAAAAACAATTATAAAAACAGATAAAGGGTGGAATTCAGTGTCACACTATGATAAATGTGGCATTTCAGCTTGTTGCACACCGTTGATTCTCTGGAGCCCCCTGAGTCAATGTTGGGGGGGGCACATTGAGGAGGAAAGGGGGAAAACCCTTTTCCAAAAGTTGAAGTCCTCGACTTCCACTGGCAGGGCTGGTTAGGTGAATCCCGCCCCAAAACAATGCAATTATAAAATAGATGGAACAGTTGTTGGATCTTCTGTAAAACACGGTTGACCAATTAAGCAGTTGACCAATTTATGCATGTATTTTCAACAGCATTGTGCTAAGAAGCCAATGCCCAAATCCCATTTGTGGTGTTGGAATTCTACCTCTCAGTACAGTGCTTTGAATATTTTATTCATGAATCCTCAAGAACAGATGTTCTTTCTCCTACAGCTCAGGGGGAGCAGAGTTGGGGGAGCTGTTACTATCTCTTGTAGCAAGATGGAAATAAGGGGGGTTTCCAAATCAATGGAACTTCTTTTGCAAGAACACAACAAAAACTCTTTCGACCAAGCAGCCTTTATCCCAGGGGAGGTGACACCCTCAATGGCAGTTGCAGAAGAATCTGCTCTGAATGGCTATAGAAGCATTTTCCAGAGAAATATACTTGAGAAATATATTTCTCATTGACTTACCTTTTCTTTCTTATATCATGATTTTGGGTATAAGAGTTTTGCAGAGGTGCACAAGGAAGAGACCTTGTTTACACAAAGGGATCATCAGGCTGTAATCCTGCCCTGCCCCCCCCACGCATACGAACAGTTCTGACAGTTCGTTGGCTCACAGTCATGCGGAGGAAACATGATAAGTGAATCAGCAGATTATAAACACAACCAACAGCAATTTTTATTGCTTGGAAAAGTGCTGCAGAAATTGTGGCCTTGTTATATCTATGGCCAACTAGTACACACACTATGTTTCTCATGTGTGGTCTGCATGAGCCAGCCGTAGAAAGGCCACTATGGTTAAAAAACAGGACTTTAAAAATAAAATAAAAAGTGCAATGCAGCAAATTCAACTAATGTAAATTGTGTGCATGTTGTACATTTCAAAATATTTTATCTCCTGTTGTTTTTAATGCAAATTGCAATAGCCCAGGTTACTAGTCAATACATCCCTGCCTTGATAGCAAGTCAATTGTTTGACTGCTCTTAGACATTTAAAGAAAGGACTGGATATAAAATAAGTAAAATAGAATATTAATAATTCAAAAATGGGACTAGAGAAATGAACACTGCTCAGGAGGAGAACTGAGTTAGTCTCATGTTTGAATCTCAAACTTACCATGTTTCCTCTCCTGAACACATCTCCAAGATCCTTCCAGAAATTGACGTCACTGGGGTGAACTGATCCCGGGAAAAGATTTTGGCATTCTGGCCATTGTAAATGTGATGCAACTGGTTTGACTTGTTTGTATCAGTTTTATTCATGTGTTGTTTTCATAGTTTTTGCTTTGGTATCATATTACTGCTCTGTTGTATTTTATTGTTTTATTTCAGTTCCTATTTTTCCCCTTGAGTGCCCTCAGAAAGAAAAGGCAGGTGACAGATTTAACAAACATATAAATTATTTTCAGTGGATGAGCTTAAAGTTGCCTGTTTAAATGCTGTAAATTCTTAGGAAACTGAGCTGCAAAATGCACACAATTTAATACATACATAGACTTATGGTTACATGTGAAAATTGGGCATTGTTACACAGCCTTCTAGGCATCTTCATTTTAGGGAAACCAGCCCAATAGCCTTGTCTCATTAAGAAATCTGTTTTGGATCAAGTTGCATAAATGGAAACCACACAACTGAAAGAATTATGATTTCCTTCAGTGTTAAGGAAGCAGCCTTGCAACATCTTACCATTCTGAAGCTTGCACAACTCTGGAACTTTAATGGACGATACTAAATATATTTCTGAGCACAGATAGTTCATAGGTCATTCCAGTTTTCTCCAGATGTGCTAATGATAAACCAGGCACAATGAAGATGTCAGTAGTTGAATAAAGATGATTACAGGGGGCGGAACCATAACAAGTGATCTATTTTATGCTCATCATTGGATTTAGAAGTGGAAAAATATAGCCCTGTTGTACTAAGAATGGAAGGGGGCATAATTCTTTCAGAGTCTAAAATTAACTTAACTGGACTACTTTTTGGGAGACAGGGAATATAGGAAGCTGCCTCATAGGAAGTCAGGTCATTAATCCACCTAGCTCAGTATTGTCTGCACTGACAATAGGTTTGCAGACAAGAAATCACTCCCAGCCCTTCCTGCAGATGCCAGAGGTTGAACCTGGGATACTCTACCACTGGGCTATGACCCATGTATGCTTTATCTACATAGGTCCCCATTTACATGCTCAGCTGCTTTGGAGGTCCCTCCCCTTGAGAAAATTAACAGCCCCTTCAGCGGCACTGCAATTGTGCCAGCTGTTGCCTCCAGAGGTTAAGCATCACACCACAGATTATCTGAGACAATGCAGGACAAGTTTTGCCACTCTTTGGGTCCTTGTGGTCACATCTGCATACAGGGGGAATGGTTGGGGACACCACACACCCCTGCAATGAAGCTCATACCACAACCAATCCTATTCTCACATGGGAGATGGAGCATGCTTGTTTTCTCCTGCTCTGGAGGAGGGCAGGATGTGAGCCAATGCCTTCAAGTTACAAGAAAGGAGATTCCAACTAAACATCAGGAAGGACTTTCTGATGGTAAGAAGAAAAGAAGAGAAGAGAAGAGAAGAGAAGAGAAGAGGGAGGAGGAGGAGGAGGAGGAGGAGGAGGAGGAGGAGTTTGGATTTGATATCCCGCTTTATCACTATCCGAAGGAGTCTCAAAGCAGCTAACAATCTCCTTTCCCTTCCTCCCCCACAACAAACACTCTGTGAGGTGAGTGGGGCTGAGAGACTTCAGAGAAGTGTGACTAGCCCAAGGTCACCCAGCAGCTGCATGTGGAGGAGCGGGGAAGCGAACCCGGTTCACCAGATTACGAGTATATGCTCCTAACCACTACAACACACTGGTGTAGCAGTACGACAGTGGATCAGACTCCCTTGGGTGGTTGTGGACTCTCCTTCCTTGGAGGTTTATCAGCAGAGGTTGGATGGCCATCTGTCGTGGAATGCTTTAGTCTTAGATTCCCTTGGGGTCCCTTCAAACTCTACAATTCTATGATTTCATGATTCTTTCAAGACTCTGTTGGTGGTGGGTACTGTAGGTGCCAAGGAAGGTATCTGTAAGCACATGTGCACATGTACCTTGAAGGGAGGGAGTAACTTTGGCAAGTTGCTGTGGTGTGGAAGTAACAAGGCTTGTGTTCATGTTAGCAAGGATGCTACAAACTTCCATCCTCTCTCCTTTCCCACGTCTTTCATCTAACTATCTAGCATGAGTGCTGAAGTATTGCACATTGGAAGAATTGCAAAATCAGCAGCTTCTGGAAGATGGGGAAGGGGAGATTGCCTTCCTTCTTATCAATGCCTGCGATCTCAATCATGTCCATGCCGCAACCTCAGTTTTATTATCTCTGTGGGACAAAGTGGTGGTGAGAGAGAAATTCCTAACACAGTCTGACCCTCAGGAATCCTGTAAGCATTATGTCAACTCCCTGGATTCCATATGGGTTGTATGTGTATGTACTAAATGTGAACCGGAAATAGCCTCCTTTGCTTCCATCACGCTACAGATGGGGTCAATAGGGGCAGAAGGGTTGATGGAAATAAATCCCAAGGTAGCAAGATGCTGCTGTATAAAATGATGAGTGCTATTCTGTTATGCCTTATGTAAAGCATATAAATAGAAAATTGGCCACAAGATCTGGCTAAGAGAACACAGATGGAGGCTATCTATACATAAAATGGCAGGGAGCCAAAGAACCAGAAGGGTAATAAGTCCATCCAACTGCTGGATCATCTGCAGACTGGTACTCAGCTGCCAGCAGAGGAGATAGAGGGCTATAAAGATAGTGCCAGATGACCCAAATGTGATCAATAAAATGGTGATTAAAATCATTCATATTTGGATTCTTGTTCCAGCGACAGCTAAATACATTTTTATGTCGCTGGGCCTTTGATCAGGAGTAGCAGATGCTAATTATAATGTTTGTCAAAGATGAAAATATTGTTGTGGAGACTATCGATACTGCTTTTAGCAATACAATTTTCATTATACAATCACAGACCCAGTAAAAGGAATAAAATCCATACAAATTTTAACATACACCCAGTTAAAATATATGGCACTGGAGCAAACCACTATGCAATTAGATTAACAAAATCTCCTAGCAACTGTAATGTATGCTTTATCAAAGAGCTATCTGGTACATGGAACCCTTTAAGAGAAATAGCTATGAATCATATACAATGTGAATGTAGTTCCCTTTCCATCAGAATCACTAGAATGTAACTTGTCCTGGCTATGCAATTCTTGGTAGATTGAAAGAATGGTTGTTGTTGTTTAGTCGTGTCCGACTCTTCGTGACCCCATGGACCAGAGCACACCAGGCACTCCTGTCTTCCACTGCCTCCTGCATTTTTTCAAACTCATGTTAGTAGCTTCAAGAACACTGTCCAACCATCTCGCCCTCTGTCGTCCCCTTCTCCTTGTGCCCTCCATTTTTCCCAGCATCAGGGTCTTTTCCAGGGAGTCTTCTCTTCTCATGAGGTGGCCAAAGTATTGGAGCCTCAGCTTCACGATCTGTCTTTCCAGTGAGCACTCAGGGCTGATTTCCTTAAGAATGGAGAGGTTTGATCTTCTTGCATCAAGAGTCTCCTCCTGCACCATAATCCAAAAGCATCCATTCTTCGGCGATCAGCCTTCTTTATGGTCCAGCTCTCACTTCCATACATCACTACCGGGAAAACCATGGCTTTAACTATACGGACCTTTTTTGGCAACGAAGATATCAAAGGAAAAATGATCAAAGAACTGGCGAAGTGGTTAACTTTGAAAGAAGAAGATGTTGCACAAGCAATAGAAAATGTTTTCAGAATAAAAATAAGACCCAAACAAAATAAATTGAAAAAGGTCCCAGGAGATTGCTTAGTGATCTTTAAATCGATAGAGCTGAGAAACATAATTCTGAGAGAAAGCTATCAGAAGAAACTCGTAATTGATGGAAGACCAATCATCATATTTAAAGAAATACCGATTAGGCTCCTTCGTAAGAGGGAAGGCTACAAACAACTAGTCAACACCTTGAAAAAGAATGGTATACAACACAGATGGGAATTCCCAGAAGGGATTTCCTTTTTTTACAAGGAAAAAAGATTTAAGATTACCGAAAGTCAGGAAGTCAGTAAAATTTTACGCAGATATGAGAAAGATCTTGGGAGGATGGAGGAAAGATTCGGAGGGAGGGGTAGAGAGAAGGAGGAGAGAGGTGGTGTGGGATTGGGGGGAGGGGGGTGAGAGGGATCTAGGGGGGGAAGAGGTGGGAGAGGGGGAAGGGGGTGAGACAGGAGAGGAGGAAGTAGGTGAGGAAGAAGAAGAAACAGAAAGCAAAACCACCCGAATTTAATCTAGCAAAAACCCAAATCGGTAAATTACTGACTTATTAGTAGATAAAAACAAGAATGAATCTTAAAATTTTAACATGGAATGTAAACGGTTTGAATGACAAAACAAAAAGGAATAAAATTGTAAATACCTTGAAAAAGAAAAAATTGGATGTAATTTGTATGCAAGAGACCCATGTGGCCAAAAAGCACAAACATGTCTTGTCAAACAAGAATCTAGGAACGGAATTCATAAGCTCCACGGCAGAGAAAAAAAAAGGAGTAGTAACATATGTCAATGAAAAATGGGAACCTAAACTGATCTACAAAGATGAAGAAGGTAGGATACTAGGGGTGCAAATCAGTTTTCAGGGGGGAAAGATTAATGTGGTAAATATATATGCCCCAAACTCAGATAGGCCAGAATTCTTTAAGAAACTAGAACAAATTTTAATAAAATTAGAAAGCAATAGGACGATATTATTGGGAGACTTCAACGCAGTGCCAACACTAGAATTTGACAGACAAACAGAAAAGAAAAAACGAAAACAAGGGAAGCTACCAAAATCATTCCAAGATTTGGAAGAAAACATGGACTTAATAGACATATGGAGACACAAACACCCAACAGAAAAGCAGTTTACATTTTTCTCAGAGGTACATAAAAGTTGGGGTAGAATAGACCAAATTTGGATTTCGAGGGAACTTACCTTAAGGGCCTCAAAATGTGAAATCCAACCGAGAACCCTCTCAGACCACAATTCAATAACATTGGAAGTAAAAGGGGCAACGCAGGGTGGTTTCAGATGGAGGTTAAACGAATATCTATTAGACAATGAGGAGGTTATGGAAAAAGCCAAAGCCACTTTAAAAGAGTATTTTGATCTGAATCTCAATACGGCAACAAATTTAGAAGTGGTATGGGATGCTAGTAAGGCGGTTCTAAGAGGTTTCTTCATCCAACAAAATAGTTACAAGAAGAAAATAAGACAGCAAAAGACAGAAGAAATTATTAGACAGCTAAGGGAATCTGAGAAGAAACTAACAGAGAACCCGAAAGATGAACAAAG
Source organism: Podarcis gaigeae (assembly GCF_964106915.1). Lineage (NCBI taxonomy): Eukaryota > Metazoa > Chordata > Lepidosauria > Squamata > Lacertidae > Podarcis > Podarcis gaigeae. The sequence goes on from NC_139681.1 coordinate 79,060,937, forward strand.
TATACAATCAATAAAATTATTACAAACACAATATTCGATGTTGACGAATCAGGAAATTGAATGGAAAATCAAGCAAATGAGGCAAAGATATTTCGAATCGGCAAATAAAATTGGAAAACTTCTAGCTTGGCAACTGAGGAAAAGACAAAAGCAAAATGTGATAAATAAAATAAAAGTAGAGGAAGAGTTGATAGAAGACCCAAAAAGGATACAAAATAATTTTCTCAAATTCTATGAGGAGCTATACAAAAAAGGAGAAGAAGACCCAATCCAAATAGAAAAGTATCTTGAGAACTGTAAAGGAAAGACTGTAACGGAAGAAGAAAGACTTCAATTGAACAGACCCATAAGAATAGAAGAGATTCAGAATGCGATCAAAAAAATGAAACCAGGGAAAGCACCGGGACCGGATGGTTTATCGGCAAAATACTATAAAGTCTTGGGAAATCAACTGGCACCAGCACTTTGCGAGACCATGAACAATATCTTAAGAGGAGGAAAAATACCTGAGTCCTGGAGGGAGGCCTTTATAACGTTAATTCCAAAACCGGACACAGATAGACTGAACATCAAGAACTATAGGCCAATATCCCTATTAAACAATGATTATAAAATATATGCGGATATTATGGCAAACAGATTGAAAAAGTGCTTAACAAATTTAATCCATAAAGACCAGGCGGGTTTCCTGCTGAACAGGTTTATGAAGGATAATGTGAGACATATCATAAACATAATTGAATATTTGGGGATTAATAATGATGTTCCAGCGGCTCTGATGTTTATAGATGCCGAAAAGGCATTCGATAATGTTTCTTGGTCGTTTTTAATAAAATCCATGGGGAGGGCAGGAATAGAGGGCGAATTTCTGAAGGGAATACAGGCAATATACTCAGTCCAAACTGCCAAATTAGTAATAAACAATAATCTTACAAACACATTTAAAATCGAGAAGGGAACAAGGCAAGGATGCCCTCTCTCCTCGCTCTTATTCATCATGGTATTAGAAGTACTGGCGAATAAAATAAGATCGACATCGGAAATACAAGGAATTAAAATAGGACTGAAGGAGTACAAATTAAAAGCCTATGCGGACGACCTGATGTTATCCCTGGAAGAACCGCAAGAAAGTATGGGCAAAGCGCTGGAGATATTAGAAGAATATGGCAAGCTATCCGGATTCAAATTGAACAAATTAAAGACAAAAATGTTGACAAAGAACCTGGGAAATGAGCAAAATGAAAAATTAGAGAGAAATCATGGAATAAAGGTGGCAAAAAAAATAAAATATTTAGGAATATGGCTCACACCAAAAAACATAAATTTAATTGAAGATAATTATTCAACAACATGGAATGAAATTTAAAAAGACTTAGACATTTGGAATAGAATTAACCTCTCGTGGCTGGGCAGGATGGAGGTAATAAAAATGAATGTTCTTCCAAAGATGCTGTTCTTATTCCAGAACATACCTGTAATCAGGGGACCTAGACTATTCAAGGACTGGCAGAAAACCCTTTCAAGATTCATATGGCAGGGAAAGAGGCCTAGGATTAGATTTAAACTACTCACGGACCGAAAGGAGAGAGGGGGGTTTGCAGTTCCCAATCTAAAATTGTATTATGAAGCTGCTTGTCTCTGCTGGGTTAAAGACTGGATAACCTTGGAAAATAATGACCTATTGGATTTGGAAGGGGCAGACAACAGGTTTGGCTGGCACGCCTACCTGTGGGCAAATAAAGAGAAAGTGCACAGAGGGTTCTCAAGCCACATTATCAGGGGCCCACTGTATGAAGTGTGGGGGAAAAACAAAAAACTGCTGGAATGGAGAGTACCTTGGTGGCTATCCCCAACAAACATCCTAATAAACAAAAAAATAAACACGGAGGAGCAAAAATTGACTTACGAAGATTTATTGATTAGATCGGAAGACAGCTGGAAACTAAGACCGTATGAAGAACTAAAGGGAAAGATGACAGGCTGGCTACAGTATCATCAAATCAACGCAATTTGGTCGGAGGATAAAAAAATTGGAATGAATGAAAAAAAATCAAAATTTCAGATTGAGATAATTGAAAGTAATTCTAAATTATTGTCTAAAATGTATAAAATATTATTGGACTGGGATACAAAAGATGAAGAAATCAAAGAAGTTATGGTTAAATGGGCAATAGACTTGGGGCACAACATAGAATATGAAAAATGGACAAAATTGTGGAATGAGGGAATAAAATTTACGGCGAGTGCTGCAATTAGAGAAAACCTAGAGAAGATGATATATAGATGGTATATAACACCAGAAAAACTAAGTAGGATATATAAGAATGGAAATAAGGCTTGCTGGAGATGTAAAACAAAAGAGGGCAATTTCATACATATGTGGTGGGCATGTGAGGAAATAAAGAAATTTTGGGACATGATATATAATGAGTTAAAAAAAATATTTAGATACACATTCCCTAAAAAACCAGAGGCCTTCCTACTAGGTATTATTGGAGAAGAAATTAGGAAAGAAGATAAAATTTTATTTCAATATTCAACAGCAGCGGCCAGAATGTTAATTGCCCAAAACTGGAAAAGCATAAATATACCAACGGTGAGGGAATGGCAAACGAAATTATTCGATTTTGTTGAATTGGCAAAAATGACGCAGAGAATTAGAAACCAAAAGAATACAAAGTTAATTGATGACTGGATTAAATTTATGACATATATTGAAGGTAATCATAGAAACCTACCAACTATAGCAGGTACCAACTATAGCAGGACTGTTATAAAACTTCCGATGTAAAAACTAATAACCAATACCAGCTGTAAAAATGAAACTTTTAAAATTAGAAACCCGAAATCAGGAGGGAAGGAAGTCAGACAGTGTGTATTATGTATTAGTTTTTTTTGTTTTTTCTTCTGTATTTTTCACCCTTTCTTTTTCCCTTTTTGTTTTGGTGCCTTTAATGTATTTGTGTGGGTTTTTTTGTTTTGTTTTGTTTTTCCTTGTGTGTATGTGATAAGTGAAACTCAATAAAAAGATTTTTTTTAAAAAAAAAAAAACAGATACTGTCTAGGTTTGCCATCACCTTTCTCCCAAGGAGCAGGCGTCTTTTAATTTCGTGACTGCTGTCACCATCTGCAGTGATCATGGAGCCCAAGAAGGTAAGATCTCTCACTGCCTCCATTTCTTCCCCTTCTATTTGCCAGGAGGTGATGGGACCAGTGGCCAAGATCTTCGTTTTTTTGATGTTGAGCTTCAGACCATATTTTGCGCTCTCCTCTTTCACCCTCATTAAAAGGTTCTTTAATTCTTCTTCACTTTCCGCCTTCAAGGTTGTGTCATCTGCATATCTGAGGCTGTTGATATTTCTTGAGGCGATCTTAATTCCGGCTTGGGATTCATCCAGCCCAGCCTTTCGCATGATGAATTCTGCATATAAGTTAAATAAGCAGGGAGACAATATACAGCCTTGCTGTACTCCTTTCCCAAGTTTGAACCAATCAGTTGTTCCATATCCAGTTCTAACTGTAGCTTCTTGTCCCACATAGAGATTTCCCAGGAGACAGATGAGGTGATCAGGCACTCCCATTTCTTTAAGAACTTGCCATAGTTTGCTGTGGTCAACACAGTCAAAGGCTTCTGCATAGTCAATGAAGCAGAAGTAGATGTCTTTCTGGAACTCTCTAGCTTTCTACATAATCCAGCGCATGTTTGCAATTTGGTCTCTGGTTCCTCTGCCTCTTCTAAATCCATCTTGCGCTTCTGGAAGTTCTCGGTCCACATACTGCTTGAGCCTTCCTTGTAGAATCTTAAGCATAACCTTGCTAGCGTGTGAAATGAGTGCAATTGTGCAGTAGTTGGAGCATTCTTTGGCACTGCTCTTCTTTGGGATTGGCATGTAGACTGATCTTCTCCAATCCTCTGTCCACTGCTGAGTTTTCCAAACTTGCTGGCATACTGAGTGTAGCAGCTTAACAGCATCATCTTTTAAAATTTTAAATAGTTCAGCTGGAATACCATCACTTCCACTGGCCTTGTTATTTGCAGTGCTTTCTAAGGCCCATTTGACTTCACTCTCCAGGATGTCTGGCTCAAGGTCAGCAACCACACTACCTGGGTTCAATGAATCCATTAGGATACTTAAATGTGCTCCACCTGAAACTGCGGGAAATGCAGGTCAACCCAAGGATTAAAACCCAAAGAGGAACATGTTTGCATCCTTTACTGTTTCCAAACTAGCCTGTGCCTTAATCAGACTCAGTTGGCGCTTAAAGAGAGAGAGAAATTGCATTGCATCATTCCTGACATTAATGCCATCCCCGTTCTTTGGTTCCATGTGTATAATAAATGACTTCCACATGTTTCATTTTTAATGAGTACATCAAAGGATTTCATTGTCAAAAATAATTACCTTGCTATTACACTGAACAGTTAAAATCTCTACAAATCTGTGAAGTGGGAAGGAGGGAATGGAGGGTCCAGGATGCTAACCCATTAGCACTTTTTTGAGGGCTGGGAATTGGAAACTTCCATGTTTTATTCCATCGGTCTCACATGTATTTCAAAAAATATTGCTTTGGGGGCAATAAACATTTCATAGGATATTTGTTTTCTTGGAATCACCCCCCGCACACACAAACAATAAAACTTCCCTGGAACATCTGCAGAGAAAAAAATGTGAAGCAGAAGAGAGTTCTGAAGAAGTCCTTGGACCTTATTCTGCCTGAGAAGAGCAAACACTCCAGGAGCAGACCTAAATGTAGGTTGAGAGAGGCCTGGGTCTCTTGGCAAGCTGAACACCATTTTCTTTGCCCTCTTCCCTGAACTCTGAATGAATGGAATGAAGGAGGACTTAACCCTTTCTTTCCCTAATGAGAAAAATACCTTATTTGTAGCTGCTACTTACATTGAAATGACACCATCCCCATCTGATACTCTCTTCATGGAACACCTGCCCTTACAATCCAAAGATGCATTTAGTGTTATGTTTAGTTTGGCCCTCAGTGGTAAAGCTGTGGGTAGATTCCATGGTAAAGCTGAACAAATCTCCCTGCCTAAGCCAACAAGTCATTCCACATTTTTTTAGTCCAGGTGCATCATACACGTGATCTTCCCATCACCACCACCCCTCCAGTGAGTTATTAAAACAAGTCAAAAGCAGCAGGACACAAACAAAGAGCTGAAGATGCCCACAGAGCAAATGGCTCTACATTATTTTGATACATTATTTATCCAATTTCTAGGCCACTTTACCACCTGGTTCTCAAAGTGGTTTATACGGAAATCAAAATAATTACAAAAGTGATGATTCGAGCAAAACAGCCAAGCCTACGCTGCAGAGGATTCAGAAATGAAAACAGTCTCTTCATCCAATCTGACCTTTTGGACAATTCCTTCCTAAACCCAAATTTCTTCATTCATCCTGTTCCAGGTCCTTTTATATATAAAAAAAATTCCACTTGTGATCATCTCTTAATGGTCATTATTTTTTAAATGATTTTATTTATTTCTAAATAATTCTCTACTGTCGAAGCATTTAATCTATATATGTATATCAAGGTGATGAATGACCTAAAATCAATAAAATATTACATTAGAAAAACAAACAAAAGCATTTGTATCAACAAATCAATAAATCAAATGAATTACTCAACTAAGCTGCATCACTTCTCAGGGAAAGTGTGGGTGAACAAAAGTCTTTTTCTGCATGAGATAATGGATGCAAAACCCAAAATCCAACAAATCTTTTGGCAATATGGGGGCTTGACTGATATTCAGTTAGGTTGCATCCAACTAAGTTCTGCTCAGAATAGATACCTTCAAAAATGCAAGGAATGGCAGTCTGGGAGGTGAATTTCTCAGTGGCCTTCCCTAAATTGTGGGGTTCTTTCCCCACAGATCATCTTCACCATTCTATTAGGGGAAATTGCTTGGAAAAAATGTGTATACTAGTACATAAATATGTTTATTAGGAGAAATTTGCACTGAAACACACACACACACAAAAAAAAAAAATCCAGGGAGATATTTTTGGAGATTGCTGCAGAAAGGTGGGTAACTGGATTTATAGGACTGGAAATGGAGAAAGTGAGAACCAAAATTGACAGCTACTTCCAACTCTAGCTATTGCTCAGTGATGGACTGTACCACCTCCAGTATCATAGGTAGTTCTGGGGAGCAACAGCTGATAGGACTATTGCATCCATGCCCTCTTTGTGCGTTTCCCAGAGGAAACTGAATTACTGTTGTGGGGAAATAATGCTAGACCACCAGACAGGTCTTTGGTCTGATACAGAAAATTCCTTCTACAGTTCATGTTATCTTCTTCTTAGGCAAGCAGTGCTGAACTCTTCCTCCCACCAGTTCTTATCTGCAAATCCCTAATGGACCATTTACATTGGTTTATTTATTTTTTTAGTTGGGTCGCAAACTGCAAGTAGGCCTACCTGAAGGAAACACTAGCCTTGCGGAGCATTTGCAAAAGACAACTAGTGGAAGGCTAAGTGCTAACCTGCTATTAAGCCACAACCTGTTGTGGCAAATGCAGGCTTTGGAATGAACAGTTGCTGATACAACATCTATTAGTTCTACCCTAAGGCAATATCAACCTTCTTTCTGTTCAAGCTTCATCTGGCTCACTCAAGTCACAATGCATTCCCTCCCCTACCCCACAGCCACAAGAAACTCTGCTATAACTCATGCTATAGCATAATTCTGTCAGCAAGTATATTATAATCCTGCTTTGTTTCCTTGCTAGTCATAAGATTCTTTCACTCTCTGGTGGAATGAAACCAAAACAGCCAGGCAGCTTGCTCACCGGGTGGTCTGGTCTGGTCAATGGGAAATCCTTGCACATAAGATGTCATTTCTCTAATGTAAACCAGATTTCAAGTGACTGGGAATCAGCTCAGAAATATTCCAGTTGTATATATTTTATTTTTAATGACAATAATAACAAGGCTGCAGCCTGAAGATGAATGGACAGGGAAGAAAAAGAATGAAATCAATGAAATCAATAAATCAATCCATATCGTTCCTGGTGGAAAGGCCACATCTGTTTCAATATTATCTGTACTTGGGGAAAATCTGGGATTTGCTTCTAAATGGAGGCTGTGTGTTATACTAATGACAGGGAACAGGTTGTTAAAACGTTGGTATGCAGCCAAAAGAGTAACACTATTTTGATTCAATTAGAGCCGAGAAGAAGCAACATTGTACAAACACAAACTTTGACACAGGTGTTTGCTTCTCATTTGATACCAGACTTTGAATGGGGGAGTTTTGAATGCAAACTAGTACTACCTCATTGAGAACTAAGATGGCTATGTGTACTACTTGACAGAGGACCACCCTCTCTTTAAGGGACTCCTCTGTTTGGAGGGCTGTCTAGTCCAAAAGAAACAATATGAAGGGAGTGCTTTGGAGCTGTCCATCAACAGCTAGAACCTGAACAGCAGGCTGAGCTACTACAGAGGCCATCAGATCAATATTCCACTATTCATCTTCATCGGATGACTCCAGGTTCTAGTTTTCAGAGATGATCCACTATTTTCATGCTGTTTCTAACCATCCCTTGCTCTCTAACTGATATCTAGGAATATAATTGACCAAGATTTTTGTGGGAATGTTCAGGGGTGCAGGAGAGGACATATTGACTAATTATATCCTTATCCAACTTGTGCTAACAAGTTTCCAAAATATCAGCAGAGTTTATAGACATTCCCCTTTAAGTTCGCAACGGTAACGTCTGCACAGGTTCACTAGAACCTCTATAATAATTACTCTGGTAATTTCCCCTTTGTTCCCTCTTAAAATACAAGACACGACACAGTCTTTATAAAAGTATAAAAGAGTTTACTCATGTTCTGTTCACAATATGATCCCAGAAGGCAGACACGCTTTAAAAAGGTTACATACATTCAGAATCTATCTTGTAGCAAGATAGTCCTTATCTCCTCTCTTGGCTGAGAGCCAAGAGAGCATCCTTAGATGTCTCCTCATCAAAGGAAGATGGCAGAGAGAGCAAGAGAGAAAATGGCTGGCTGCCGTGCTTTTATCATTTACCTGCACAGGTGAGGCCACACCCACCTCTGGTCACATGCGGAGGAAGTCCATCCCCAGGAAGTTTACCTGCTTGCTGGACAGACATCCCCCCCCCCCATGTTCTAACATGTACACTCTAGGAATGTTGTCATTGACTGCTCCTGTGTTTACATCCCACAATTTCCCCCTGCCTTAGTGGGGAAGCAGCAGGTTGGAAACTTCATGTTCCTCTCACAATGATATTGTTACAGGTTTATAAGTGCTAGGATTTATTTGAGGTTGGAGTGTTGGAACTGGGAAATAGCAAGACCCATGTGTATGTAAGGTGTGTGTTAGATGCTGTTAATCCTCTGCTATTGGCATATGTGAAGCATTAATTAACCTAGGCAAGCTTCCTAAATTGTGTATCAGCCACCCCCTTTAATCCTAGGCAATCAACAAATGTGAAATTTCCTTTGAGGTTATAGCCTGGGAGTAATGAGCCATTTAGCACATCAAAAAGTGGGGACTCTTAGGAGAGACCAGAGTTTAGATAAAGACGGAGGGTTCGAGTTATGAAACAGAGTTACTAAGCAGGAGGCTGGTGAGAGAGTCAAAAAGCAGGACATTGGTGTCTGTTTTGAATCCAATGCTGTGGCTGTGGGAGAAGTCAAAACCATTCAGGTTGTATACATGTGTAAATAAACCATATATCATAAAGACACCATAGTCTCTGCTGTGCCTCACTATCCTAAAAGAAAGACAGACCCTGGTAAGAGCACCTGGTACCCCTGGGATACTGTACTGCTCAGAGATAGGGGTGGCAGGTAACAATATCTAGTGCCATGCTTGACTAGATATCTTGGCTGTTCTAATGAACTTGTTCGATCCTAAGACAGCTCCATCCCTCTGTCTTTTTACCCACTCAGTCACAAATGTGTATCTATGTTCTTCATCCACCCTCACCCTCACCCCAACGAAGATTAGAATACTGATTTATGTTCTTTCTAGTCATGTTATGGCAGTGCTGGATTTATGTATAAGCTAAACAAGCTATAGCTTAGGGCCCCACTCTCTTGCCCCGCCCCCCCAAAATATACTTCTTCTTAATGATATTTCATATTAATATACTTCTTCTTAATTGTATTTCACTTCAACCATTACTTTGATAAAATACATATTTTGTTATGTGCAAATGGCTTTAGATACCTATTAGGTCCATAAATTACCATATAGCATATATTCAACATAAAAAACAGCAACAATTTGTTGTTGACAAAGGACAGCTGGACATATAAAGGGCCCCATTAGCTTCAGTAGCTTAGGGCCTCATCAAACCTAAACCCAGCTCTGTGTTACAGTCCCAGGTTATAGCTGAATGGAGACTTCTCCTGCTGCAGATCAGACTATTTAATTGCAGCAATTGTGGTCTACTTGCACATTACACAGAAAGGCCATTTTATATTTACTAGCAGAGTTTACAAACCACAAGTTAGAACTCCGAAGGACATCAAAATACTCTAGTTTGTCCATTTTTATTCCCCACCCCCCAAGCTTGCATTTATGAGAAAAGAATGCAGCCAGAGGCCTTGTGTATCTCTCTCCCACTGGCGGAACATAAACTGTAAATCAGAAATCCCAGGGAGGCCTTCTTGGTTTCCTCTTGTCCTCCTGTGACTTTATCTCCAACAGCACAAATCCTGTCAATGCCACAGTCGGAGCTATGAGCAGGGCCGTCAAGCATGCAACACTGGAGCAAGCACTTTTACAGGACAATCCTAAACATGTCTAGACAGAAGCAAGCCCCACTGGATTTGGCGGGGCATATTCCCAGCTAGGGACAAAGCAGTTTTGTTTTGTTTAAATCACAAACTGGTGTGAAAATGTAGAGAACAGAACTTTTTTTAAAAAAAAAAGAAGAAGAGAGAGACAGAAAGAAATGGAGAGGAATCAAAATCGACAGGTTCACTCATCTCTACTTCCAGGTACATGGGTAGGATAGCAGCCTTAGTTCATTATTCCTGGCCTTCCCAAGTTATTTAAGAATATGATTTTTTTTAAACAATAATAATCAGATTGATGTACTGCTTAATAAAAGAAAATAAAACATCTTAACTTGATACACAAAATAGAAAATATTCATTAAAAATATAGATAATATCAGACTTTAAAAGTACAGTTGTACCTGTACATACGCTTAAGGTTACATACAGTTCAGGTTACACACTCCGCTAACCCAGAAATAGTGCTTCAGGTTAAGAACTTTGCTTCAGGATAAGAACAGAAATCGGGCTCCAGCGGCGCAGCGGCAGCAGGAGGCCCTATTAGCTAAAGTGGTGCTTCAGGTTAAGAACAGACCTCCGGAACGAATTAAGTACTTAACCCAAGGTACCACTGTAAGTAATAAAGGTAAAGGTAAAGGGACCCCTGACCATTAGGTCCAGTCATTTCTGGTGGGTTAAACCACAGAGCCTAGGGCTTGCCAGTCAGAAGGTCAGCAGTTCAAATCCCCGCGATGGGGTGAGCTCCCGTTGCTCTGTCCCTGCTCCTGCCAACCAAGCAGTTCGAAAGCACGTCAAAGTGCAAGTAGATAAATAGGTACCACTCTGGCGGGAAGGTAAACAGCGTTTCCATGTGCTGCTCTGGTTCGCCAGAAGCGGCTTAGTCATGCTGGCCACATGACCTGGAAGCTGTATGCAATACAATTATCAAAATATAGATAAAATCAGCAGTTTGAACTGCAGCCTGAGAGCCATGCAGTATAGCAGAGATGGTGGACCTCAGGCCTCTCCCCCAGCCATAAATTCTGCTGAGACTCACCCCACTAGCCCTTCTGTGCATTCTCCTTGACTGTTTTTGTTTGGCCGGAACGAGAACTTATACAAATGTTTCTTACTTGCTGTGACAATTAACATATGAGAGAGTGCTGGAGGTGAAATAGTTAAACAGGTTGCCCAGTCAGGACCCAGGGGGGGTGGAGTCTATAAAACCAGCTCTGGGAGGGGCAAAAGGAGAGAGTTCGTTGGAGTGTTCGTGGGGAGTTTGTTGAGGAGTTTGTTAGGAGTTGGGTGGTTGGTTGGAGTGGGAGTGAATTGGGCTAGAGTTGTGGGTAGGTTGAGTTAGTGTAACAATATTTGCTAAGTCAGGAACAGTTAGGGGCTAGTTACAGATAGGTAGCCATGTTGGTCTGCCATAGTCAAAACAAAAAAAATTCCTTCCAGTAGCACCTTAAAGACCAACTAAGTTAGTTCTTGGTATGAGCTTTCGTGTGCATGCACACGAAAGCACATACCAAGAACTAACTTAGTTGGTCTTTAAGGTGCTACTGGAAGGATTTTTTTTAGTTAGGGGCTAGGCAGACAAGTAAATATCAGAGAGGTGGTTTAGTGAGTGAGAGCAGGCAGTGAAAGTTATAGGTCTGGATAGGCACCCCATGAATGTAATTGACTGATACTGTCTATGAAACCACAAGCTTGTTAAACTGCAATAAAGAAACAAAGTTTATGTTTCAATTTAACCCTGAGTGGACTCAGTATTGTCCCAGGTAGTGCCTGGATGATGGTAGCGAGAAATAAAGTGGTGGCACAGGGATCAATAGACGGTGAAATGTCCGGGGACCCTGTGTGATCGCCACACTTGCCTGTACTGATGAGAGGCTTGTGAGAAAGTGTGTGAAAATTATCCTACTGGACAAAAATAAAATTCACCTTAGTTGCTTTGCCAGACTTTGTGTCTATGCCCCGCCACAACTGATATGTAACTTCCAGAACGTTGGCCAGGAAAGAATGTGGTGCTCAGCAGAAATGCCAACACCATTTCCAGGGGCTGGTACACTGTGTGTGAATTGGGTCCCCTGCACACACATTCTGCAATCCAGGAATCCCCCCTTCTGAATCCCAGGTTTATGTGATCAGAATACATTCTTCTGATTGCTTAGGAACAGTGGTTAAATATCCTTAACAATAGTGCTGCCTGCTGAGCACCAAAGTCTTAAGAGTTGTCTTCACATTTTGTTTTATAACTTTACTTGGAAATGTCCAATTGACTTTCTGGGCATGGGGCCTGAGCCCTGGCTCTCAGGTTGAAAACGCTTACCCTTTCCTGGTGTCTGAGGACCTCTTTCACCCAACGTGCGCACGTGCGCACACGCACACACAAACACACTCTTTTTCCAGTCATGAGCAAACAACAAGCTTATGAAGCCCCTGGAAGGCCATGCTTTTTATCTGATAGGTTGTGTTGGTTAGTCATATGTTGGGTAGTCTCATTCTGTCCCATAAATAAGGCTAGCTGGCCCCATATGCCTAAATGGCAACATACAATAGCTTGGCCATGTGTCCTACTTCACAAAGGGCGGTCCTCTATTTTGAAGGGCTGACAGAGGATAGCGCTCTGTTTGAAAGTGCCCCCTTTTTGAGGGCTGTCTAGTCCAATTCTGGTTAAAAGATAAGAAGCCATAAACAGGGAGATCAGGAGCCTTGAACTCACCCATCAACAATCAGCAGCACCTAGTCAATAGACCGAGGAGACTCACAAATCACTTGGTATCTTTCCCATTACAATGAGATGTATTTTCTACTTATCTTTTAGTGGGGTTGATTTGCTCTTCTGTACATATTACTGCTGAACATCTTAGGTTGTTTTTACTCTTGTTTTTATGTTTCTTTTTGTAAGTTGCTTTGAGTTCACCTTTCTGGAAAAAAGGGCCTTGTTGTTGTTGTTGTTGTTGTTGTTATATTTCTGTTTAAGTTATACTTTTTTCTACATTTGTGTCTATACACATAGAAACATAAAGCCAATTGGCACTTTCTTTTGTTCCCCCTTTTGGTGATGCAAATCTCTTTTGTTCCCGTTTTTGTAATGCAAATCCTTTTGATGAAGCCCCCCTACATATGATGAGTATTTTGGGTTTGACCAATGTTTGCATCTCTGACACTCACCTCTAGGAGTGATTATCTAACAACTTTACACAATACTCAGTGGGCACCATCAGACCCGAAATTCTTTTCTCACCCTCATTTTGTGGCTTTCAAAGCACTCCGTTCTATAACCACGACTGAAAAAGTAGACCTACAGGATCATTCTTTATGATTGCAATCTAGCACAAAATTATGTAACTGGGAGCTGGACTGCAGCCAATGCTACACTGCTTTATGCAGTTTCTATGACTAGGCTTTGAAAGAGTTTTGCATAAATCATTTGAATTTTTAAAAAGAAAGGGGATTATGGCTACAACAGTTTCCAAAAGGGTAGCAAAGTCAGTCCGTTGCAGCAAAGCAATCAAGAGTCTCATAGCACTTTAAAGATTAACAAAATTATTATGTCATGAGCTCATCTGAGCTTTCAGGTGCATAAAGTGTAATTCTAATTTGGGTATGTGTAAACGGATGAGGTCAGCGGGAAATTAAATGCAAAAAAAAAAAAAAGCAGACAGCGGCAATTACCAGAAAACAACATAGCTACGGTGACCAATTGACAAGGCAGGAAAATGATCAATTAACAAGGCAACATTGGTGGTAATACAAGTGAGCGAGCGAGAGAGTTTGGATTTGATATCCTGCTTTATCACTACCCGAAGGAGTCTCAAAGCGGCTAACATTCTCCTTTCCCTTCCTCCCCCACAACAAACACTCTGTGAGGTGAGTGAGGCTGAGAGACTTCAGAGACGTGTGACTAGCCCAAGGTCACCCAGCAGCTGCATGTGGAGGAGTGGGGAATCAAACCCGGTTCATCAGATTACGAGTCCACCACCCTTAACCACTACACCACACTGGCTCATTAACGACTACACCTCACTGGCTCAAGCATACTGATATTGGTCAAAAGCAGTGTGGTTTCAAAAAACAAAAAAACAAAAAAAAACAAAAAAAAACCCACTGTGTACAGAGATACAGCCATAGAAGAAAGAATTGCCAGATTCTTATAATTTAGTGACTTCCCACTGGAGTTTTCCTGTGAAGTTCCTATGTCCAAGAATGACCACCTTCATGACAGTTAAAGTATGTCCAAGGAGGCTGCCATGTTCTCCTGATGATTTCTGGATATGACTATTTCTTTCTTTTTTCATATCATTTTTATTAGTTTTACAATAATACTTTCCATTGCAATATCTCCTCTTATATTATACATTTTGGCTTTTTAGGGCCCTGACTTCCTTCAAACCATCACACATTCTTATTCTTATCTGCAGTGGTTTTTGTACCTTTCCTTACAAAGCTTCTTGCAATCCTACCAACGTATTTGATTGAATAGAATTGTCTTTCAAATAATTTACAAATTTGGTCCATTCCTTGGTGAACTTTTGGTCCCGCTGTTCTCGAATTCTTCCCATCATTTTGGCCAGTTCCGCATACTCCGTTATCTTCAATTGCCATTCTTCCTTTGTTGGTAATTCCTCTTGTTTCCACTTCCGTGCTAATAAAATTATTGCTGCCGTTGCTGCGTATAGGAAAAGCTTAATATCTTCTCTGTTAATTTCTATACCTACAATTCCCAGTAGAAATGCTTCTGGTTTTTTAACATATGTATATTTCAACATTTTCTTAATCTCATTATATATCATATCCCAGAAGCCTTTCACTTTCTGGATATGACTATTTCAGAAGCATTTCCTACTGGGACTGACCACAATCCATATATTTGAAAGGAAGGCCTTTAAGTTTAGTTTCATTGGTAGCTTGCACCTCTTAAAAGTTGAGAGCATTGGACTGGGTGGACCATTGATTTCACCTCATCAAAAGGAGCACCTGAAATCCTATTTATTAGGGCTCTGGGGCACTGCCCCTCCAACCTGTCATTCACCAAACCTCTTCCTTACTTAAAACCAACCCAGGGGGTGGAACTAGCTGTCAGCTTTCTCCCCTTTATAGATCTCAGCAGAGAGGATGATGGGGATAAAACTAGAATTATATGGCCCTGCCAGTCATTGGCTGTGGCTCCATTTACTGTGGGCCTCCCTCCCTTCTGCCCCACCAGTGCCAATGATCACCAGCCCCTACTTCTGATAAGCCTTACATTTTACAAACCAAACAGGTACTATGCTACATTATATGCTACAATTGCAGCATCATATGTTACAATCCCCCCCTTTGAGGGTTCTGCCTGATATTGCACAAAACCACACCACACACTGCTGTTTTTATTTATATGGAGAATATGGAGAATGACACCAGAGGAGTACATTTCAAAACACTCCTTGCTGCAGGCATGGCATGGCCACTGTGAGCAGGGCCGGATTTAGGTTTGCTGAGACCTTACGCTACTGACAGTAATGGGGCCCTTTATATGTCCAGCTGACCTTTGTCAATAACAAGTTCCCGCCATTTTTTGTGTCGAATATATGCTATATGGTAATTTATGGACCTAATAGGTATCTAAAGCCATTTCAACATAACAAAATATGTATTTTATCAAAGTAATTGTTGAAGTGAAATACAATTAAGAAGAAGTATATTAATAGTGAAATACAATTAAGAAGAAGTATATTAATAGTGAAATAATTATTAAGCTCTAACTTAATATACCTAATAAACAACATGCTCTTATTTTATTTTAATTTTTTATCTTATATTTTGGAAATGTACATTCATGTGGTTTTTTCCTTTAATTTTTTTTTTGGGGGGGCCCAAGAGAGTGGGGCCCTAAGCTATAGCTTGTTTAGCTTATACGTAAATCCAGCACTGACCGTGAGAACAAATTGCTTGACTCGATAGACTAGTCTAATCCTTGGCTTCCTCCTCTGAGGTCAAGAGGATATTAGCCCAAGGGTATTAGCAAGCGGAAGTGCTTCTTGTGGGGGAGGAAGGGAAAGGAGAATGTTAGCCACTTTGTGACTCCTTCGGGTAGTGATAAAGCGGGATATCAAGTCCAAAATCTTCTTCAAGCAGAGACAGAATATGCACAGCTTCCCCACAAAACACACACCATACATATTGGAACGACCATACATATTGTTGCACTCCACCCCAAACTCCAATTGCTGTGAGATTCCAGGGGTTCCAGGTGCTTATTCAGGGTTCATGTTTGCTTTCGGAAATAAGGCATGGCAGAGATTGTGGTGTCTTTAGGATATTTGGTTTATTTATGCATATACACAAACTGAGTCTGTGATTGAGGGGTCCACAGCATCAGCACCCCAAAAGGGTCTTGCTTCTCCCCTCACCACACCCTTGGATTCAAACCATAGCTGTCAAGTGTCCCTTATTTGAAGGGACAGTCCCTTATTCCAGCGCCATGTCCTGCTGCTGTCCCTTATTGATGGATGTCCCTTAAATGTCCCATAAATGATGTCCCTTAAATTTCAAAGGAAGCAGCTCCTCTCCCTCCCTCCCTGCCAGCCAGGGAGGAGGGAGGCTCCAACTGTGTTGCTTGGCTGTGTTGCTCACCCAATAAGAAGTCTAAGAACGACTGGGGGGTGGAGCTTGCATGCTTTATGTGTGGCTAGTTAATGCAAGCTGAGGAGGTTTTTGTTTTTGTTTGTTTTTTTAAATATTTATTAGAGATTTTCTTAATACAATAGAAAAAAACAAATAAAATAACATATAATTTTACAATAACCATACTTTCTTCACTTCTTTGGACTTCCTCGCATCTCTCGTTCCTGCGTTCCAAATTTTCGAGCTTTACCCAGCAATTTATCACTGTGCTGGTCCCGGGGGGAAGGTACCGTGATCGTAGTCAGAGTTCACAAGATGAGAGGCGAGGTCCGAAACCGGGAGCCGGGCGGGAACAGGAACGCTGGAAGGTCAGAAGCAGGAGGCCGGGCAGGGAACAGGAACGCTGGAAGGTCAGGAGCAGGAGGCCGAGCAGGGAACAGGAACACTGGAAGATCTGAAGCCAACAACGATGTTGCTCCCGCAACCTGGGACCGGGCTGACTGACCTTTATCTTCTTCTAAGGCCAGGGGCGGTCCCGGCCTCCAGGAGCCCCGCCTCCTCTGGCCTTAAGGCGAGCACTCCTCCTCGGAGCAACCAGTTCCCTTCGCCTCTCTGCCCTAAGCCTCTGCAGTTCAGGAGAGGCCGAAGGGTTACTGGGCCCCGGAGGAGGCTCACCTGTAGACACTGAGTCCTCAAGCACCTCTGGGGCCAGAATGGTTTCACCTGGTGCCTGCTCCTGAGGATCTGACACAGGTGCAGGCTCCTCAGAATCTAGGCCTTGCCCCAGTTCAGCCGGCCCTGGAGGTGGGGACTCCTGTGCAGGCCGGGATTCCTCTGGTTCAGCCTCTGAATCGGAATCCCAGGCCATCACAATCACCTTGTTTCTGTTGGAGATAAGCAGTGTCCAGTGCACAGCGGAATGATGAAAAGTACGTGCCAACATGCTCTATATTACTTTATTTACACTTCAAAGCTGGTAATTTACAGAAAAACATCTTCCCTCTGCCGGAGCAGAGAAAGGCATCCTCTCTCCTCTAAAGCACGGAGAGAATCCCACTGAACTGCAAAGAACAGTGAAAAACAGGAAACCAGTGTACGTCACATCCAGTCTCCTTTCCCGTGAGAAAACCCAACAGCACTTGACTGTGGAATGTAAACATTGTCTTGTGACAAGCACTTCGCTGCTCAGTGAAGGAAGCAGAAACCAACATCCTCCCCCTTTCTGTGAACATCACTGGGCAGCGTGTTCGTACAATATCAGCACAAACCCAACTTCTGCACATAGGTACAGTGTTGATCCCTTGATACAATCTTGGACAATACATCAGCAGGGATTTCACTACCTGGCATATAGGACACTGTTACGAGTCCCTTTTGAATACGTTCCCTAGCATGTTGCAACTTCAATTGCAAGTGCTTCGTGCTTTGCTTACAACCTTCAGAATTCAGCAAAGCCAAACATGCTTTGTTGTCCTGGTAAACCTGGATTGGACATTTGACAGGAATTTTTATGTCTTTGCACAATTGTAACAACCATTCACAATCCTTAAGTGAATAAGACAGTGCATTCAGTTCAGCTTCACAAGTACTTAAGCTAACTGTTGTTTGCTTCTTGCATGACCAATCAAATAGACCCTGATTGTACTTATAGCAAACTCCAGACGTACTTTTCCTGTCTGTAGTGTCATTTCCAAAACTTGCATCTGCAAATATCTCAAGACCACCAGACTTCTGATTGTTAAATCTCAGTCTGTAATGCATAGTGCCTTTCAAATACCGCGCTATGCGTTTTAGAGCTTTCCAATCCTTAACAGTAGGATTGTTGACTTGTCTGCTTAGCAAATTACAGCTAACAGCAATGTCTGGTCTTGAACATCTGGCAATGAAGTTTAGCTTGCCTAGCACACTTCTGTACAGTGTAGTATCAGAAAATGCTTCTCCAGTGTCATCTACCTGATAACCTGTTGTCATCGGTGTGTCTACAGGGTTAGCATCCATCAGGTTTAGTTTGCTTAACACATCAGCAATTTTCCGTGACTGGTGTACTAGAATGTTACCATCTTGATCTCTCTCTATTTCCAGAGATAGGTAGTTGTTTACCTCACCAAGATCTTTCATGTCAAAGTGCTCTTTCAATTGAGCTAGGGCATTATTGTACATTGTGACATCCTTCCAAAAGAATAAAAGATCATCAACATAAAACAAACAATACAGTTTCTTTTGCCCCTCCTCTTTGACAAATACGCATGGATCAGCTTTCCCTTGCTTAAAACCTAGAGAAAACAATACTTCAGTGAGTTTTGTGTGCCAACACCGTGCACTTTGTTTGAGACCATAAAGGGACTTCTTCAGAGCACAAACAAATCCCTGTTTTACCTGTACGCCATCAGGTGGAAGCATATAAAGTGATTCATCTAGAAATCCGTACAGAAAAGCTGTATTCACATCATGGTGACTAATGTGTAGATTCTCTTCTGCAGCTAGCTTGAGCATAAGCCTAATGCTCTCATACCTCACGGTGGGTGAGTAGGTCTCGTGATAGTCTTCACCTGGTACCTGTGCAAAACCTCTGGCTACCAATCTGGCTTTGTGTCTGACTATCTTGCCATTTTGATCTGTCTTCGCTTTGAAGACCCATTTGCTTCCAAGCAGTTTCATTCCTGGAACTACTGGAACAAGGTCCCATGTTTTGTTCCTTTCCAAGGAATCAAGCTCAGCCTTCATGGCATTTAACCATGGCTCAGCTTCCTTTGAATCCAAATCCTGGATTTCTTGGAAACTTGAAGGTTCAAACACCTTCTTGGAGCTTTTAACAGCTGTTACTGCTATCTTAGCAAACTCATCAGCAAATCTCTTTGGAGGTCTGCCTTTTGTCGCTCTCTGTGACCTACGAATTAGCCTTAAGTCTTCAATACTCTCCTCTTCCTTCTTAGGAGAAAAGTGACCTATTGTGAACAATGGTTCCTCTAATTCTTGATCAGAGCTTTCAGAGGGTCGCATAGAGGCTTTCGCACTCTTGAAATCCTCTGAATCACCCGATTCAGTTTCAGACTCATAATCAGAACCTTCATCAGTGGGTGTGGGTTGTTGCGGTTGCTTTTGACTATCCTCAGTTTCATCACTGTCATCAGGATAACATTGGAAAATTCCCACATTCTCCCCCCACTTGGCATTGTACTCAACACTTCTTGTGAGCTTAATTGCCTTAGAGTCAGTCATCATTATTCTGTAAGACCCTTTCTGATAACCTAGAAAGATACCATGCAATCCACGCTTGTCTAACTTGGAGCTTTGTGGTGAGTGAACCCACATGTCAGAACCAAAAATTTTCATGTGTTTGATGTATGGCTTCTTGCCAAACATCTTCTCATAGGGGGTACAACCAATCGCTGAAGATAACCTGCGATTATAACTGTAAGTGAAACATGAGAGAGCTTCGGCCCAATAACTCTCTGGAAGATTGGCATCATGCAGCAAGGTTTTTAACCCTTGAAGCAATGTCTGATTTGCTCGTTCCGCAAGTCCATTCTGCCATGGCGAGCGAGGACTAGACAAATCGTGTTGAATTCCTTTCTCAGTCAGAAAAGCTTCAAACTGCTGAGAAGTGAATTCTCCCCCGCGATCACTGAAAAGAGTCTTTACCTTCTTACCATGCACATTTCCCAACCAAGCACAGAATTCCTTGAACCTTGGAAAAGCCTCTGATTTCTGCTTGAGATTGTACACATAAATATACCTGGAAAATGCATCAATGAGAACCATGAAGTACCTGTTTCCACCCAAAGAGGGCGCTAGTGGTCCAACCAAATCAGCATGAACAACCTGGTATGGTTCTGTAGCTTGCCTACTAGACACCTTACCTTTCGCAGCCATTTTTACCTTGTTTGCTGCGCATGCCTTGCACTTCATGTGGTACCTGCAGGGTTTAATAGTCATACCTTCAACCAAGGCAGGCATTTTAGATACTGCCTCAAAATGCAAATGACCAAATTTTCGATGAAAATCGTGAATACATTCTGCATGCAAACTTTTGTTAGAACCTGCAATGCAACAAGTGTCATCCTGCACAACATCATCAAAATACAAAACATACAAACGATCAACATATTCAGCATGCAATACATAATCATTTTTCTTTGTGATGATGCACCTTTTGTTCTTAAAGGAAACGTCAATTTTCCGCTCATTCAGCTGTCCAACGCTGAGCAGATTATGCTTGGCATCTGGCACATAAAGCACATCCTGTATCGATAAGTCCAAACTGTGAAGAACAACAGTTCCGTAGCCTTTACTGGGAATTGTGTGGTCATCCGCCTGGTGAATTGCACCTTCCTGCGGTGTAAAAGACACGAACAGTCGCTTATCGTTGCACATGTGATGCGTTGCAGCCGAATCAACAACGAAGAAAGATCTAGACGTCTTCTGGACCTCTGCAACCTTTGGAGTGAAGCGTGAGACCATTGCCTTGTGCTGCGTTGTCCTGGACACTGGACCTTTGCCTTTGCCTCGGCCTTTTCCACGCGATGAGCTTTCGCTGCGCTGCTCTGTCTTGGCCCTGGGATATCTGCATTCCCTCTTCATATGGCCTAGACGTCCACACGAGTAGCATTTCACTGCCTTCAAAGCTTTGGCGCCATCTGGTGGTTCCACTGCACTATGGGATGACGTCTGTGAAGTCTCCCCCTTGTTGATGCAGCTAGCACCCCGGCGATCCGCTTCATTCAATATCACGGCAGTAACATAGTCCACTGTTAGCTGAGCAGTTGGCTGTACAGCAATCTGAGTCGCAACAGACTCCCAACCTGAACCCAAAGATTGTAGTATCATAAAGGAATACACTTCCTCTGGAAAGTTGAGTCCTCTCTGTTGCAGCTCATGTCTCAGATTCTGCATCTCCATCAGATGTATACGCACATCTCCACCTTCAGCAAGAGCCATATTATGCAGCTTGTTAAAGTAAAACATTGTGGACCCAGCTTCTGTCCTCAAGTGAGCCTCTCTCAAAGCGTCCCAAATTTCTCTGGCTGAGGTCTTATCACGCAACAGACAGAGCTCTTCTGGGGATACTATCAACGTAAGAGTTCCCCTTGCCTTGGAATCCATAGCTTTCCATTCATCTGTAACTGGAGCTGGGGGGGTCTCTGTAATAACTTTATACAGACCCTCTTTCCGCAGAATAGCCTCTGCATAGAGAACCCAGTCCGCATAGTTCTTCCTATTGAGCTTAGGAATCCCACAAGCATCCTGAAGGGCCATCATGACTTTGGCATTAGCCTTTAGCGTCATCTTCGCTGCTTTAAATCAGGCTGCTTTATACATGCTGCGTCTGTGTACAGCTGCTTCAATCCAAAAGCAAATTCAAAAACAGCCTCTGCCTGTGAACCTGTGCCTTTCTGCTTAACTGCTTTGCTTATCTGCAGCTGCTTCAAACCGCATTCCAAAGGCAAGTTCAAAAGTGAAAGTTCTCTCTGCTGTCTTAAATTCATGCTGCGACACTGCTGCAGCTGCTTTACTTTCGATTTCCCCCAGCATAGGAAAAATTTATCCTTCTAGCCTTTTGCCTGTGCCACGGCAAAACCGGCTATAAAAGTTCAAAGTCCAGCCATAAAGCCATTAATTAGAAGCTGGCAGGCTGCCCGGAGCTGTAGCACATACCTCATCAAATCATCTTGACGCGCAGAGATATCGTCCGATCCGGCCCTCTGCATTCCGATCCTTTGCCGGCACTCCAATTCTTTGCTCCTTTGTTCCTTTGCCAGGAGCCCGACTTCTGGAGTCCATTCTCAAAACACTGCGTTTTTCTGGGCCCATAACCAAATGTTGGAGATAAGCAGTGTCCAGTGCACAGCGGAATGATGAAAAGTACGTGCCAACATGCTCTATATTACTTTATTTACACTTCAAAGCTGGTAATTTACAGAAAAACATCTTCCCTCTGCCGGAGCAGAGAAAGGCATCCTCTCTCCTCTAAAGCACGGAGAGAATCCCACTGAACTGCAAAGAACAGTGAAAAACAGGAAACCAGTGTACGTCACATCCAGTCTCCTTTCCTGTGAGAAAACCCAACAGCACTTGACTGTGGAATGTAAACATTGTCTTGTGACAAGCACTTCGCTGCTCAGTGAAGGAAGCAGAAACCAACAGTTTCAATTCTTATATTATAATTTTCCAATATTGTATCCCTAATTTTAGATAGTTTAACCCAAACCTTAAAAGCTTAATTTTAACATAATATTTATCCAAAATTTATCTTTTCTTATATTTTCATTTATCTTCATATTCCTTTTAACTAGCTTATTGGTGCCATATTGTTAATAATCTTACATCTTTCTTAACATTCATACAATTTACAATATTTTTGTAAATAGTCCTTAAATTTCTTCCAGTCCTCCTCCACAGCCTCTTCTCCCAGGTCTCGGATTCTGCCAGTCATTTCTGCTAACTCCATATAGTCTATCAGTTGCATCTGCCATTCTTCCAGTGTGGGCAAATCTTGAGTTTTCCAGTGCTTAGCGACAAGTATCCTTGCTGCTGTTGTTGCATACATAAAAAATGTTCGGTCCTTCTTTAACACCCTCTGACCGACGATGCCCAAAAGAAAGGCCTCTGGTTTCCTAGGGAAGGTATACTTAAATACCTTTTTCAACTCGTTATATATCATTTCCCAGAAAGCCTTAACTCTAGGGCAGGTCCACCAGAGGTGAAAGAACGTTCCTTCAGTTTCTTTACATTTCCAACATTTATTATCAGACAGATGGTATATTTTTGCAAGCTTGACTGGGGTCATGTACCCCCTATATATCATTTTCATAATATTTTCTTTCAAGGCATTACATGCCGTGAATTTCAAACCGGTGGTCCATAACCTTTCCCAGTCAGCAAACATGATATTGTACCCAATGTCCTGGGCCCATTTTATCATAGCCGATTTGACCGTTTCATCTTGTGTATTCCATTTTAGCAGCAAATTATACATTCTTGAAAGTACCTTAGTCTTAGGTTATAACAATTCCATTTCTAACTTTGATTTTTCCACCTGGAATCCTATCTTTTTATCCAACTTGAAAACTTCTTTGATCTGAGCATAATGTAACCAATCTCGCACTTTATCTTTTAATTTCTCCAAACTCTGCAACCTCCAATTATCTCCATCTTTTTCTATTATTTCCCAATATTTCGGCCATTTGGCCTCCATATTGAGTCTTTTCCGGGCCTTAGCTTCCATTGGTGATAGCTTCCATTAGCTTCCATTTCCGGGCCTTAGCTTCCACTCTATAGGCCAAGGGCACTGGCATACAGCTTCCGGGTCATGTGGCCAGCATGACTAAGCTGCTTCTGGCGAACCAGAGCAGCGCACGGAAACGCCATTTACCTTCCCACCAGAGTGGTACCTATTTATCTACTTGCACTTTTTGACATGCTTCTGAACAGCAGAAGAAGCAGGGACCGAGCAACGGGAGCTCACCCTGTTGTGGGGATACAAACCGCCGACCTTCTGATCAGCAAGCCCTAGGCTCTGTGGATTAGACCACAGTGCCACCCGCCCATACTCAACACAAAACACTGTATGTTTTCTTTTATTTGTTTTTTATCTTATATTCTGGAAATGTACATCCAGGTTTTTCCCCCCTTAATTTTTTTTTGGGGGGGGGGGCAAAAAGAGTGGAGCTCTAAACTATAGCTTGTTTAGCTTATGCGTGAATCTGGCCCCACCCATTTGCCGTTTCTGCATCTTACACAGAGTCCCTTTCCTTTGTTTCCCTTAATGGCCCATCACCCAGGCTATCACCTCAACCCAGGAAGATAGCCTGCCTTATATTTTAGCACCTGCTGGATCCAGGAGTTAGAAGGGTCTCACACACAGCCTTCCCCCTCCCAAACTCATAACAATGTGTTGTTTCTGCACATCCATGTTTAGTGCAGTCTAGTGTGTGTTGCTGCTTTTTATTTCGGTTCCAAATGCGTGCTTCTGAAAGAAAGAAACAGACACAGCACCACAAGGAGCCAGCTTTTTGCAACCAGATCATTAATATTAGTATATGCCAAGTCTTGCTCTGAATGTGTGGTCAGCTCATAAATATTACAAGAAGCCCTGGGATGTGCTGCTTTCTCCCAGTGAATTCAGTAAATAGGAATCATAGGAAATAGAAGTGAGTGTGTGTGTGTGTGTGTGTGTTATATGAGGTCCATAGAACAAAAATGTGTAATTCACCTTCTGGCTGCACTTGAAATGGGGGAAGGGGGAGCCCATAAAAGTGCCTGAACAAACGAGCCAAACTGATGTGATTCCATCATCATCTGTTTTGTTATGTTATGTTTCCCCCTCTTTTCTCCCCAGATATTGATTGATGTTAGGATTCTAAACCTTTCTTGGGAGGTTATGGCACAAGCAATGAGCAAGAAGCCATGCACTCACTAGGCAGCCTTAGGTAGGATGTTCTATGCTGAAGGCATGTTGGCTGTCATTACAGGGCTATTGTGAAATTTGAGATCATGCACAGTATTAAGACATGGGGTTGGCCGAAGAGCAGACCTGCAAACCTTTCTTCTGCCCGCTAAATATGTTTCAAATCATGCTCACTCCATCCACTCACAGGTACCGTATTTTTCGCTCTATAAGACACACTTTTCCCCTCCTAAAAAGTAAGGGGAAATGTGTGTGCGTCTTATGGAGTGAATGCAGGCTGCGCAGCTATCACTGAAGCCAAGAGAGCAAGAGGGATCGGTGCGCTCTCCTGGCTTCAGCGATAGCCGCGCGAAGCCTCTTCAGGGCAACGGGAGGAATGCACGGCTATCCCAGAAGCCAGAACAGCAAGAGGGATCGCTGCTTTCGCTGCGCAGCGATCCCTCTTGCTGTTCTGACTTTGCTTAGCTGGAGAGGCGCTGAGCAGCTTTCCCTCTCTGCACAGTGCCCCTTCAGCGAAGTGGCATGAGAAACGGAGCCCCTTCCATTTCTCCTCCCACTTTGCTGGAGAGGCGCTGTGTAGAGTGGGAGAGAATTTTTTTTTCTTGTTCTCTAAAACTAGGTGCGTCTTATAGAGCAAAAAAATATGGTGCTTCTCCATCCCAAGGTGGGCATCTTTGTGGAGGGTCATGGAGAAAAGAAGCAGCAGTTATGCTTTTCTGAGTTATCCTCCCCAAAGCTGTTCTTTCTTTCTTTCTTTCTTTCTTTCTTTCTTTCTTTCTTTCTTTCTTTCTTTCTTTCTGTTTTGGAATTCTGTGGCCTGTATGGTGAGGCCATGAGACCCACCCTAAACATGAGGAACGGTGGGTTATAAAACAGGAAAAGGGGATAAATAAAC
Source organism: Podarcis gaigeae (assembly GCF_964106915.1). Lineage (NCBI taxonomy): Eukaryota > Metazoa > Chordata > Lepidosauria > Squamata > Lacertidae > Podarcis > Podarcis gaigeae. Next base: position 79,086,628 of record NC_139681.1, read on the forward strand.
AAAAATCTTGGGTTAATTTCTTGTGTGGAATGTGACTTAGTTTCCGTAAAGGGGGGACAATGGTCATATTTCCAACGAAAGGAAATATTGTTAGTAAATCGCCATACTGCGGTATTGTCCTCAGGTCTTCAGATTAGAATCCTACGATAATTACACCTTTCGGAGGAAAGTAGTTACACTGCTGCTCATTAAATCTTGTGTGTGCAGCACATCATGCACCAATGCAAACCACAACATAATCAGAAAGAAGAAAATAAGGGGAAAATACAATTGCCTTCCTCCTTAAACCACTTAATTATGCAGCTGGAATTTTCCATACCGATGAGTCTAGCTCCAAATAAAATATCAACAGACAACCCTAGAATTATACCGAGTCACACCCCTGATCCCCCAGCTCAGTATTGTGTACAGTGACCAGTGCAGATCTCGAGAGGTATCTTTCCCAGCCCTACCAGTGGATGGTGGGGATAAAATCTGAAGCCTTCTACATGCAAAGCAGTTGTTCCACCATTGAGCTATAGACCTTGCCTTAAAGGGAAAAATGGAAGGTTAAAGTTGGCTTTGGAAATGCTGTTGGTTAGAGCACATTAAAAAAGCACAGATGTCAGCCTCTAATAAAGTTAGAAATACAGTATGTGTCACATGTATATATACAAAAAATTCAAACCTTTTGTCTATAGATGCAAAGGGACTAGGCAGGTACGCAGTATGTAGTTCCTACAAGAGTTCCTGAATGGGCAAGAAGTTATCTGGTAGGGCATGGATTCATTCATTTAATTCAAGGTTAACGAAATAACTGAAACGTGACTTGAGGAGAAGAGCTGTTACTGAAGCAGCAAAGGGGGGTGGGGTGTCGCTCTCACAAACTGAAAAGGAATTTTAAGTGCTTATTGCACTTTGGAGCAAAGGCCAGAAAAAGACATTTCCAACAGCAATACAGACAAAATACTCGGATGAGGAATCCAGCTGCAATGTTCAAAGGATAAGCTGTGATGTAAAATGATAAGGCAGTAGAATTCCTGGACAAGACTGTGAAAGGAAAAAGTCAGAGTATTTGCTACCAGTTAGCTCATTCCAATAAAGACGCAAAGCATTTTTCTGGCACAAATGTTTATTATTTCCACAGTTGAAGGTCCATCTCAAGTACAATTATGATATATAACAATGATCTATAATTTGGAAAAATTTGTGCAACATGGGATCTAGAGTAGGGGGCGATATGACTGTTTTCCCCTTCAGCAGTGAACATTCGTGTGTGCCTATCTTATGTTTTTGCTTAGGAAGAAACACCTTTCTGTTGCTGACTCCAGTCAAGCTCATACATCAAACATAACATCAGACCCAACTGTTATACCCAAATGGGTTTGTGTGGAGCCATGTGTGTGAACTGGAATTTAAGTGAATGATATATACAGCTGCCCACCTGTTCAGAGTGATGGTGGCTGGCGGGGGGTGTGAACTCATACCTTCAGAACATGAGGAGCTGTCTCAAAAACAAGAAGGCAAAGCAGGGGCCTTGAAATTGCCCATCAACAACTAGTTGCCCAACAGCAGACTGAACAGGAACACACTTCAGCTGATCAGAGTCTTCTCTGCTATGGTAAAATGTTTTGTATTTGTATTTCTACATTTGCATCAATACATATAAAATAGCTTATGGAAATCACTATGTTCTTACTGGGAGAAACATTTCCTCATTTTTGGCAAGGCTTAGGCAGCTAATAATAATAATAATAATAATAATAATAATAATAATAATAATAATTTTTTATTTATACCCCGCCCATCTGGCTGAGTTTCCCCAGCCACTCTGGGCGGCTTCCAACAAAACATTAAAATACAATAGTCTATTAAATATTTAAAACTTCCCTAAACCGGGCTGCCTTCAGATGTCTTTTAAAGATAAGATAACTGCTTATTTTCTTCACATCTGAGGGGAGGGCATTCCACAGGGCTGGCATCACTACCGAGAAGGCCCTCTGTCTGGTTCCCTGTAACCTCACTTCTCACAATGAGGGAACTGCCAGAAGGCCCTCGGCGCTGGATCTCAGTGCCCGTCCCTGCATATGACTCTTCATTGAATAATTATCAGATTATTATTATTAATCGTGCAACAGAAATGACTTATGTTTTCAGCATGCTCTGCAGACCCTGTCAGTTTAAGGCAGAATGCAAATATGGTATGGAAAAGTACCATCTGAGCACTGCTAGTGTTGTAATGGTGACAATGGTTTGAAGAAACCAAGATCGTTCCTCATCATCCCTTTGCAGGTTAATATTTCAACTGTGTAGGCATTGGTTTCCTGGTGCAGTTCAACAGAATTAATTTCCAGTTTTTCATCCATCAAAGTCTTGGTCCACAAGCGCTGGACCAGCAGCAGCAACAGAATCAAAGAGAGCAATGAGGTATTTACAAAAATGCTCAGAACGTGAGCCAAACACTTATCATGTGTTCTTGCCAGGTACATGTTCTTTTTTATGTTGATAGATAAAGTGTGAAGACAGCTTGGCCTGCAAGGAGAAAGCTGGTTACCTTATAAGTCAAAGTAAGATATAGTCCTCAGTCAAAACGTCCACATTATGGCCAAATACTTTGTCAGCCAAATACAAGCTTCACAGTATGTACCAAACCACACAATTTTGAGAGACTTTTTGGAAAAGGCTGCAGGCACGCTGATTGCCATACAACCAAGCCGATTCAAAACAGACTTGTGTATGTAATGGAGATCAAAGCAAAATTTGCTTCCCAGAAACATTTAATTTTTTTCATTTATTTTTAAATCCTATTGCCTCTTCCCCTTCCCTTAAGGCTTGCTATTCTCCCTTTGCATTTCTTTCACAAAGCAGTATAGATTTTGTGGTCACCCTCATTCTGCAACCTCAACAGGTAAAGGTAAAGGATTCCCTGAATGGTTAAGTCCAGTCATAGGCATCTATGGGGTGCGGCACTCATCTTGCTTTTCAAGCCGAAGGGAGCCAGCGTTCGTCCACAACCTCAATAGTACAGATACACACACATACACTTTCTATTTTATTTTTTAAAAGATATTTATTAAAGTTTCAAAGGTTATACAAAAAAAACAGTAATAAAAACAAAACACAAACACAAAAAATAACAAATATAAAAAAATACAAAACTAAAAACTATTTAAAAACAAGTAAATTTTCATTCCCTTATTTTCTTATAACTTACTTCCCCGACCTCTTCATACCTCCCCTTTTTGTATTCCAATTTCTAATTATTAATTCAGCAAATCCTCTCCCTTAGTTTTAATTTAATTTTCAACCTTTCTTTTCTTTTTACTTAATCATTACAGCTGAAAACCACTTAATTTCTAAACCAACATCTTTCTAACATTCATTAATTTTACCATATTTACCAAGATGGTCCTTGAATTTCTTCCAATCTTCTTCCACCGTCTCTCTTCCCTGGTCTCGGATTCTGCCAGTCATTTCTGCCAGTCCCATATAGTCTATCACCTTCATCTGCCAACACATACACTTTCTATTCCAGCATACTAAAAGCCTTGCTGAGTTGTTTGCTGGAATCACTGGGTGTGGGAATTTAAAATGGCAGTGGGAACAAAGGAAAAGGAAGGGACCATTTGAGGGTGTTGTAATGAGGAATCAGTGACTTAGATCCTAAGGCAGCAATCCCATAATCACTTACCAGTCGAGCTTGCTTCTGAGTAGACATGCATAGGATTGTGCTGTGCATTTTTGTTTTCTGAATGGAAGCTCTCTCTGTTCCCAGAAGGCCAGTTCTGTTGCTGAAGAATGACAACCTCCAGCAACTTTCCCAAGTGCAATGATACTAAGGCATTCCCAAAAGATAAAAATGCTTTTGAAATAAAGTGATTCCTTCTCTGAGTCAGTCTGGATCATACTCCTATAAGATTAGTTTCAAATAAAAAGTTATTGTGCAAATCATTAGAAAGCTTTGCCACCGGTGTTGTGCAAAACTACTCAGTAATAATATAAATGACCAAAATTTGGCAAGAGTAAAACTCTTCAAAAGAATAAACTCCATCCAGTCCTCATATTGTGCTTGTTTAACCTTTGAGGAAATGAGGAGATGCAATGTGTGTCTTAAAGCATTTTCTAACTCAGCCCAGTGAGAGATTTTGCCAGCTGAGTTTGACTTACATCTACTCAATAAAACTAGGCATGGTTTTAAGGTCAGAGAGCATCAGAATCGTCAGCAACTTTTAAAGAACTATTATAATTAAGACTAGCCTCGGGCTTTAAATTTATTGCCTGGACATGTTTCAGTTGTTTGCTTTTCAATGGCTTATTTTGACATGTTCTTCTTCCTTTAAATTCCTGCGTCACCTACGGAACTTTCCTCAGAGAAACATCCTTGTAAATCTTAAGAATCGTTCTTCATGAAAAGCTGGTCTTTGTGTGTCTTACGTAACCCCACAAATGAAGGGTCCTTTTTTGCTGCCGTTAGAACAAAATGCTTCTTGCTCTATAACACTGGTGCTGTGCTGGTGCTGTGAGCAGGCTCCAAACATCCCTATGGTGCATACCATTGGACAGCAACATACCCTCCAACATTTCTCCAATGAAAATAGGGACATGCAATGAAATATACACTGAGTGGAGAGTGGATTTCATGCTCTTTATTCAGCTCATAGTGGTGAGGAGGAATGGAAGTTCCCCCAGAATGTCTACTTTATATATATTATTTACACAATGGGCCCCACGTGATTGGCTAATTCCGGGATTCTCCTGTAGGCCAATCAGGTTGCAGATTCACTTCCACCTGGAGCTGGATTGGGTGGTTCCTGTGGACCAATCAGACTGCTGCATTCTGGAACCTATTGTTCTAGGACCAATCAGACTGCTGCATTCTGAATCCTATTGTGCTAGGACCAATCAGACTGCTGCATTCTGAATCCTATTGTTCTAGGACCAATCAGACTGCTGCATTTTGGATCCTATTCAACTCAGTACATAACATACAACAACAATAACTTTATTATTTATACCCCCCCCATCTGACTGGGTTGCCTCAATCAGATGGGCCCCTTTCAACATATATAGAAACATAATAAAACATTAATCATTTTTTAAAAAACCTTCTCTACACAGGGCTACCTTCAGATGTCTTCTAAAGGTTGTACAGTTTCTTATTTTCTTGCCTCAGGGGTTGCTACACTCTACACCCTCCAACATTTCTCCAATGAAAATAGGAGAAAGCAAAAGCTGGACATTCTGGGATCAAATCAGAAACTGGTATGGCTCCTGCAAATCTGGAACTGTCCCAGGAAAATAGGGACACTTGGAGGGTCTGCAGCAAGCATGGTATGATGGTGAATCTCACACCAAGGAATATCTGGGCAGGGCTCCTAGATGCTGAGTAATTAGTTCCTTGAAGACCTTTTTGTGCGTGTAACAAGGGACTAATAAGTTCAAATGTTACTACTATTACTACTACTGGCAGCGATACTGCATTCACATTTCCCTTTCCTCAATTTGCAGCAGCTAGTGAAAACATAGATAGCTCAGGAACATTCCTACCTCTTCCCATAGCATATAACCTGAGTCACAATACCAGGCGTATACCTCCAGTCACCATGACATATCATAGAAGTTTAATCAACAAGGCACATCTCCTTATCAAACAGCCTCTTGAGAACTTCACACGTTATCATTAAGTTGCTGCTGCTGTGGTGTGGTTTTCATGTTTGTTCAGTTTTTCCATCTCCATTAAACTTATTGGGAAAAGGATGAGCATTGAAGAGATTTTACAACCTCAATAAGTTGTCCTCAGGAAGATGGCACAATATAGGAGCACATATGTTTTCATCTGTATGTCTCTGCCTCACAAAAACATCACACTCCAGGTTCTCATTTGGGAAAGGAAAGACTCAGAAGTAACTATGTGGTGTCTTGTTTGCATTTTAATGAGAAGCTACCTATTTTGCATGTTCTTTTCTTTTCTTTCAAAGAGTAAAATGAAACACAACTATTCTTTGAAATCCTCACTTCTCTAAACGTTGTGATGAAGTTCTCTAGCCAGAAAAATGCATACAAAAATGGATATATTGGGGCGAACTGTGCATTAAAATACATGCATTATTGAGAATAACATATATTATATTAGTGGAAAGTGCTTCCAGAAATGTGTCCGTTATTCAAAACTGCATATAAAAGTGTGTACATTAGGAGAAATTCTCACTGATGAATTTTCATGAAGATTTTTTTGAAAAAGTAAAGAAAATTGCATTGAAAACATGGATAAGTGAATTTAACACTGGAAAAATGAGGAACCCAAACTGACAGGCTATGCCATCCCTAGAAGTCTCATCATTTCAACTTTCACAGAAAATGCTTTTTCATATCAGTTTCATACGTTAAATATTCAAGCGCAATATTAAGAACAAAGATGCCCTATCTGAATTTAAAATTTAGCCCATTTCAATAGTTGCCTGCTTTCTTAAGTACACTTTAAATCCTACGGACAATCCTTTTTCTACATCTGTGTTATCAGTTTCTGTGGTTTGGTGTTTTGCAAAAGAAAGAAAGAAAAGGGGTGAAGAAAGGGGCTTTATTGTACTTCTGCTCCAGCTTTCAGGCATCTACGCTTAAACAGTCACGGAGCCATTACAAAAATCTACTGAAAAGCACAATGGAACAGTGTTGAAGTGAAACCAAATGCTCAAGGGAGCATTTTTCTGCATTATGTTTCCTACTGAAAGGAGAAGCATCTGTACATAAAAAGAAAGAAAGAGAGAGAGAGAGAAATGCAACAGGAGATTTGAAAACAATGTGTCAGACTTGGGGTGTGCCAAATTGACTAAGCCTCAGAACCATGGACCAGTGGTAGTTCCAAAACAACTCCATACAATTAAAACACCATATCTAAGAGCTCTCACTTCATAATAAAGATGATGGACTTGCAACACAGTGCTGCAGTGTGGAATGTTCCTGTTCACTGATCCAGCCAGCCATACCCTCATCCATAGGACTCCATTGTATCCTCTCTCCCATCAGTTTTTCCATTTTCTTCTCCCAAGAGTCCTTCAACATTTCATGGCCACTGAGGACCCTCACTGAGCTGTTTTTGTGGTATCCCATTAGGCGCAGGGGTGTCCAAACTTTTTTCAAAGAGGGCCAGATTTGATGAAGTGGAGGGCCATGAGGGCCAACCAAGGGGCCGACCAATGTTGTTGACTTTTTTTGGCTTGAAGTTGTTGAGCTTTGTTTATGATTTTACCCCAGGAAATAAACTGCCACAGGGCCCCCAAAATGGACTATGGACATGCCTGCTTAGGGTTTTGATTTCTTAGACTTCTGCCAGCCTTGGGGTTCCCCTAAGTCTACAGATACCTCCAATATGTTTGTGGGTGGTGTCATCTTGACTACATAAGCAATGGCCCTCCCTCCTGAGCATCAGACATAGAGAGGATGAATATTGCACTGAAAATGGACATGAGACTGAAGATTGTGTTTACAAGCTTAACAACCCACGGTTTCACTGTGCTCAGTGGAAATATCTAGTTAAAACACCATGTTTCACATCTTTTGCTGCCCCCCCCCAAGTAAAAACAAACATGAAGGTGGAGCTCTTGATGGAATTCTTTTTGTCAAATGGAGAGTTATGTCAAAAACACACATACCTAAGGAGGTATTGCAATACAATATTCTGTATATCTTCCTTCCTTGACCCGTCAAACAAATAAGTTCAGGACTAACCTGTAATTGGAACTTGATACATAAAATAGTGTATTGAATGTGCACAACAGCTTTTATTCTGATCTTAATCTTCAATAAAGATATTGCATGACAAGGTTTCTGGCCTTATTTAGATTCTTAGCAGGCTGTTCTTTTTAAAGTGCCTGAGGCCATCACCTCACCTTACCTCATGAGTGGGCCTACCCTGATATGCACATGTGTCAGCTTCCAGTTTTTTTAGAATGCAAGTTTGTGCATAATCGAAACTCACACAAACTCAACTCTATAATCCAGTTAGCAGAAATGAGAGGAATGGGAGACTGCAGGAAGAGAAATGGTGGCTTGGAATGTACATTGTTTCTGTTCATCACAAAAGAATAGCATGCATGATAATGTAAAAGCAGATGGAAGGCCCCTTTTTCACATGTGGTGGCCTTGTAATAAGGTTAACGCTTACTGGGAAATGATATATAACGAACTGAAAAAGATGTTTAAGATAACATTTGTAAAACGAAAACAAGCTTTTCTCTTGGGAATTATAGGATTAGAACTACCCAAACAGTATAGAAATTTATTTATGTATGCAACTACAGAATGCAAGAATGTTATTTGCCCAAAAGTAGAAGGATGAAGAGGTCCCGATGAAAGAAGATTGGATACAGAAACTAGTGGAGTATGCAGAAATGGCGAAACTTACCAGAAGAATAAGAAATCAAGACAACAAACTTTTTAGAAAGGAATGGAAGTGGTTTACTGAGTATTTACAAACAAACTGCAAACAGATCAAGACATTGACAGGATTATTGTAAAAACCTGCAGTTTTAAATATATATATGAGAATAGATGATTAAGAGAATAAGTTAAGGCAATTTGGGGTATGCAAGAAAGGATGAAAATAAATATAAGGAACCACAGAAAGAGGGGGAAGGGAGTCGAAATTGAAAATATTAAAACTTGGTAAAATAATTGTTGCAATGTATATAAATGAAAATTATAATTTTCTTTTATTTTAAAGATACTGTAAAAGCAGATGAGAAAGGTTTTCTGTCAGGTTTTGGTAACTCCTGGCAGGTGGGCTGCTTCACACCAGGAAAACATGGGCAAGCTGATAAGCCATTCACAAGAGGAAACTCTCAAGGTTCACCCATAACAGTCAGAGAACGATGCAGTTTCCAAGACCTAATAATAATAATAAAAGGCACATGTTCTGCTTTTGAGGTATATTCATACAACAGCTTTTTGAAAACATTTTCAGTCAGTGTGTGTGTGTCTATGTGTGTGTTACCTCATGCTACGGGTAGATAACCAATTCATCTGGTCTGATCTTCACTTGCATGCTCTCGGCTACAAATCAAAACCTTATTCTGAATAACAAGTTTCTTAATAATATCATTTGCCGCACTTCATTGGCAGTGATTAAAAACCTAACTCTGCAGATTTCAGCAGGGCCCAGTTGAAATGAAAGGCACAGGATCACAATAATCTTGGCCTTATCTTTAAGATTCATGAGTCTCCGGAACTCTTTTGCTGAGCCTCCTGTGGCTTAATCATCCTTTTGGCTTAGCATAATGACGGTCTTTGGGGGAGGCTGAATGCAAGTGATAATAGTTTAGTACTCAGCCTATGCCTTTTAAGTTAATTACTTGTTTACCTTGGCTGATGCAGATGTTAAATTCATGGTGGGAGTGGGGGGGAAACAATGATCTCTTACTGACATAAACCAAGGCTTTGTGGGTGAAGCAGAAATGACTAATTCAGACCACATGAGGCGAAAGGTCACGTTAGAGCAGATTCGCTGGGTTTGATAGACTTTGCTTCTTACAGAAGGTCTTATTTGTCTACAAGTTTTTTTAAAAAAATAAGTAAATACCAAATCTTAACTTGCCCTCTTTATAACACATTTATTGGAGTCTATTTCCAAAATGGATGGTTGGTTGTGTTGTACAATTTGGATTTGCTAAATGGCATATGATAAGCTGCCTTACACTGAGTCAAGCTTAGAATTGCTATGCCAACCTTTGCCAACCTGGTATGCTCCAGATGTTTCAGATTACCACTCCCATCAGCCTTGAGTCTGCACTGAAAAGAAAGGATCTTTCCCAGCCACAACTGGAGATATCAAGGATTCACAACTACGACTTTTTGCATACAAAACATGCACTCTTCCACTGGTCTACAGGCTCGTCCATGAACGGCATGGGTACTAATGGCAAGTGAGAGTTATAAGGCCAGAGTCAGCTCTACCAATAGACAGAATAAGGTGGCAATGCTGGTGGTCAGGTAGAAAGTTGGGATGATGGACAACAGAACTGTATGTTTTGGGTGGTCTCTCCTGCTGTCCTCAGGTGAAGTGTGCTGAATTTGACTTACGTCTACTCAATAAAACTAGGCATGGTTTTAAGGTCAGAGAGCATCAGAATCGTCTTTTAAACTTTTAAAGAACAAATTATTATTAAGACTAGCTCCAGGCTTTAAATTTATTGCCTGGACATGTTTCAGTTGTTTGCTTTTCAATGGCTTATTTTGACATGTTCTTCTTCCTTTAAATTCCTGCATCATCTACAGAACGTTCCTCAGAGAAATATCCTTGTAAATCTTAAGAATCGTTTTTCATGAAAAGCTGGTCTTTGTGTGTCTTACGTAACCCCACAAATGGAGGGTCCTTTTTTTGTGTGCTGTTGTTAGAACAAAATGCTTCTTGCTAAATTTAGCAAAAAGTGACGGCATAATGCAAAATTAACGACCGTTGTTCCTTCCACGATTTCAGGAAACAGGGGCAGGCAGGCCATTTGCCACTGGGCTTGAGAACTGTGCCCAGGACTTCAATGACAGATAAATGGCCAAGCACCTAGAAGCACACAGCATCTGGCTGGTGGTCTGCATTTGGTGTGGAATGCAGAGACTGAGTTTGCTGGCTTCACATCCTCTGAGCCAAGGTGCTGATATACAAGAGTATAGGGTCAGAGCTCTGTAACACTGGTGCTGTGCTTCGCAGAGGGTTGGACTCGATGGCCCTTGTGGTCTCTTCCAACTCTATGATTCTATGATTCTATGATCCCTATGGTGCATACCATTGGACAACAACATACCCTCCAACATTTCTCCAATGAAAATAGGGACCACCAACAACAATTATTTTATTATTTATACCCCACTCACCCATCTCACTCTGGGCACCTTTCAACATATGTAAAAGCATAATAAAACATTAATTCCCTGCTGTCCTCAGGTGAAATGAAGAACACTCTTCAGCAGCATTGATGGAAGATTCAGCGTCTCTACATGAAATAAGGGTGTGTTTGTCTTCTTGTCTTTTGCCTCTGGCTCAGATACCTTGGGTCAGCTGTTATTAAATACCATTATGCATTACAGCCCTTTCTCCTAGGAGCAATGTAAGAACATACATGCGTAGCCAACAGTTGCAGAAAGAAGGCCAGACAGGCCAAAGCTCAGAATGAGTGAAGGTTTGCATAGATGATAGATACCTGGTTTCTCATTGGGGCAAGATGGGTTGAGCATATTACACCCATCCTGGCCCAACTAATAAGCTGAAAGGTGTACAGAAGAGGGCAACCAGGATTATCAAGGGTCTAGAAACCATGCCTTATGAGGAACAGTTGAGGGAGTTAGGTAAAGAGGACACTGAGTAGAGATATGTTAGGCATCTTCAACTATCTAAAGGGCTGTCACATGGAGGATGGAGCAAGCTTGTTTTCTCCAGCTCCAGAGGGTAGGACCTGAATCAATGGCTGCAAGTTACAAGAAAGGAGACTCTGACTAAACATCGGGAAGAACTTTCTGATGGTAAGAGATATTCAGCAGTGATGGTATTCAGCAGTGATGGTAAGAGATATTCAGCAGTGAAACAGACTCTCTCGGGAGGCTGTGGATTCTCCTCCACTAGAGGTTTTTAAGCAGAAGTTGGACGGCCATCTGTCATGGAAGCTTTAGTTGAGATTCCCGGTTTGGACCAGATAACCCCCAGAGTCCCTTCCAATTCTGACATTCCTGTTGCCATACCAGCACCATAATGAACCCCATGCCCCATGCCCCATCCCCTGTCAATAAGCAGCAGTGGCACTTGGCATTGGGAAGCCCGGTGTGGGATGCCAGCCAGCCTGCACATCACACTAAACACTGCGAGACAAATTCATGGAGGGTAAGTCTATCAACAGCTTTGTTCTACCTCTATTATCATAGGCAATACGACTATGAATTATACTCTCTGCAAATCACAAGTGGGGAGAATGCTGTTACACTCAGGTCCTGCTTGTGGCCACTGTAAGAACAGGATGCTGGACTAGATGGGCCTTTGGCTCTTATGTTTTTTGCCTGTGCAGTTTCTCTGAGATTCAGCTCCACAGTTCACATTATTTCTTCCTTAAAAACCAATGCCCAATTCTCATTCAGCCTAATGTAGTGATATATGTTATCTAAAGCCTTCATATGCTCATCAAGATACCCTTAAAGAGCGATATTGGCAGACTGAAAAGAGAATACATCTCAGTGCCATGAGAAAATATTAGTAAAGTGAGATTTTGGTGTGTGGCTCTAGTTTGCTGAAAACAGAGAAATACAACTGATTTCTCAAGACCAACTCTGACACTTTTTCCATTGCTTCAAAGCAGCCAGAGTGGCGGCGGAGTTAATATGATTGTGGAAGCAGCCCTGGGAAAGGGAGCAGTTTCACATGGTTTTCTCACAGTAAATTATCCCTCCAATCCAAAAACTGACTTCCCCCCTAATTGCAGCTTTGGAGAGGGGAATATTCTGATATGGAGAAAGACACGGGGAAAGTAGTTAAAAACTCCCCTAGTGCAGTATCCCTTATCAAAGTATGCCTAGTTTTAAGTAAAGAAAATGACATGCACCTTTGTAGTTAAATATGAGGAGGGTAACTTCAAATTCTAACATTAATTTAACTTGGCAGTTATGCCTACTCTCAATGCTTTTCCATGATGGTACTTGCAAGTACCACCACCTCTGCTTTTGCTGCCTATGGCAGTCTTTTATCAAGATATGAGTACTGTCCCCCCTTTTTTTTCTTCAACCAAAGAAGCACTACCTACCACATTTGGAAAAGCAGATTGCTAAGGTCCCCATAACAAAATTCTTCTCTTCCAGCAGACCTGTAACTTACAAGTTTCCAACAATGTCTGTTTTGGACCATAGACATATTTCTTCCCTTCACCAGATCACCCCATATATTCTGTGTAATCATTTCCCTACATTTAGAGAGAGTTCTTACTCTAAAAAACAAATTTGCAGAATTGCATTAGAACTGTATAACAGATTTCACTTGCCAGCTCTGTGATCCACAAAAGCAAGAATAATATTTCAAAAATCTACAAAGAAAGCCATTCATTCATAACCCAAAGTGGTATATTCTGATGTTTTATTTATAGCAGCCTCTGAGAATGAATTTATTTTCACTTCAGCAAATCCATTTTTTAAAGGCTATTGTTGCAGATGACAATATATGGGTGATGCCTTGTGCAGTGTAGGGCTGCAATCTGGAGGAATTAGAAGCCTTTCTCATGTGAGGCAATTCTAGACTCATTGATCATATCTTTGAAAAGATATTGAGCATCAATGAAAGTCACTCCCCGGAAGAGCAGCTTTCTTTCTTTTCATTTTTTAAAGGGGCATTGGAAGAAATACCCCCTGATAAATAGAATCTCTCTCAATGCAGTTGGAACAAATTCATCTGAGCAGCTTTCATTTTCAAGGCCAGCCCTGTCATTAGGTAGACTGGCATGGCCACTTCAGACAGCTGTTTTGGGGTGTCAGGAAATGACCTTAAATTATTAGTCATTTGATTCATTGATGTTGTGATTCTTAATGCCAGAGAAGGGGAGAAGCACTTGGAAGGCTGAGTTTCTGCCTGAGGTGCATTTGGATAGTTGAGAACCCTTTTAAATATTTCTTTTACTTTCTCTCTTAAGTTCTGTATATTGTAAACATATCTTACAAAATTGTCATCCTTTCTATGGAAATTTAAACATTTGGTAGGGGAAATCCCACTTCATTTTATCATTTAATTAATATGTTTTCAGTCCATTTTTCCTTCAGGAAAGTCAGGCAGGTGTGTCAGCTTGACCCCATTACAGTGATTGGCTGGTGTTGTGGGTGCCATGCAGCATACATGGCCCTGGAACTGAAATTTGTGGGTGCCTAGCCCTTCATGGAGAATTCTGTAGGCGCTCGGGCACCCAGGGACCCAGGGAGTTGGCACCTAAAAAGTCAGGATAGAATACCTGCCGTCTCACCTACCTCCCCTTGCTCCCAGCAACATTCCTGGGTCATTCCATATCAAGTGATCCAACTTTTTTTTACCTCATAACTCAAACTCATAACTTTAACCTCATAACCCAGCTCTCATAACTCAAAAACAGGATGAGATGAAAAATTTAAATTTTTAGATTTAAACGTAGTTTTGATCACTCAACAAGTGTACAAAATATGAAGAAATTTGGATGCCACGAGGTAAAAAAGTTGGATCACTTGATATGGAATGACCCTCCTGCAAGGTGTTGGCTTTGAGATAGTGACCCACCCAATGTAAGGTGCCCGTTTCTTATGCTATTCACCCTATAACAAGACACAAGGCAGAGGGATCCAACATTTTAGATTACAGTTTAAGTATGTAAGCCCCATCTATTTCAATGAGAGAGAACCCAATTTCAGTGGGCTAAGAATAAAAAAATCCTGTGTCTACAGATGTAGGGGTGGAGGAGAAATTCAGTTTGCTCCACATTTTAATGCAACCCTATCCAATTCACACTTCCCTAGTTTATATGCAAACCAAATCACAGGTTTCCTTACAGATTTTTCATCAGAGTTCTCTAGTCAAAGAATGTGGGTAAAATGCATTTATGCTAGAGGAAAGTGTGCACAAAAGCACAAATATCAATGGCAATAACATACAAAAATGCATTTTGTTAGGAAAAAATACTTGCAAAAGGTTCCGTGTTGGGCAAAAATTCATATTAAAAGAAAGGAATGCTAAAACGCTGGTGACTTTTCTTGATGGCTTTTTAAAAAAACAACAACACGAAACCAGTGTGGAAAACGGAGCTTCAGATTATAAAACCGAGATACTGGGAGAAACTAAAATTGAGAGATTTGTCCATCCCTAATGTAAGTTCGGGATGCGGGTGGTGCTGTGGGTTAAACCACAGAGCCTAGGAGTAGCCGATCAGAAGGTCGGTGGTTCAAATCCCCGCAACGGGGTGAGCTCCCGTTGCTTGGTCCCTGCTCCTGGCAACCTAGCAGTTTGAAAGCATATCAAAGTGCAAGTAGATGAATAGGCGGGAAGGTAAACGGCATTTCCGTGCGCTGCTCTGGTTCGCCAGAAGCGGCTTAGTCATGCTGGCCACATGACCCGGAAGCTGTACACCGGGTCCCTCGGCCAATAAAGCGAGATGAGCACCGCAACCCCCGAGTCAGTCACGACTGGACCTAATGGTCAGGGGTCCCTTTACCTTTAATGTAAGTTCAGCTGCATTAACTGGACTCACATATAGGGGCACGGGATTGCAACTTTCTACCGGCTTAGTCTGCCTAGGATTGTGTGGTTATTTTCCCATTGCCCCAAAGTTGCAAATGCAGCATGTGTGTGTTATGTTTTCTCTCCCTGCAAGAGTTGAGGGAGCTGTGAAATTTCACCATGGCATGCCGCACTGATTTGGGGACAAAATGAAATAGGATGCTTTAAGAAAGCCAGGCTTTCCTTCCTTCACTTCCTCCAGACTTGCCTGCTGCTCTTATTCCTCCCCTTTCTCCACAATGGGATGTCAGATTGTTTTAGCTGGGAGTTGAAGTTGAACAGTTGGTACCACCTGTTGCAGATTCTTTGGTCCCTGTTATCTCAGCAGCAGCCAGCAGCCCTTGGCCTTTCAAAAGCCAATTCACTGAGGGAAGATGGAAGGGGGAGTGTGCACTTGATGTTCAAACGGAATTTAGAAACTCTTCCGATTCATAGTTGGAAACTACGTAGGAGATTTCTCAGCGAGATGCAATCATTTGCTACTGGTGTTAGAAATATAATATCGGTCCAATTTTGCTTTCTGTTATGGCTAAGATTACAATAATGAAATTCGGCAGGCGGGCAGGCGGGTGGGAGGAAAACAGCCTCCTTGGATTAGCCAAGTCTGTGTTATAATGAAAATGTTGGAAATCTCTAAGTATGGGGGAAACTGTCAACACTCACAGAGGGTGGGAGAATTTGAAAATAAGTAGAAACTATGTGAGTTCTGTAACTTATATAGATTAAAGAAGTGAGATATAGATATATAATTTTAACTTTGGTTTAAGTAATATTCCCTGTAGATCTGCTTTTTAAACTATCATTAAAACAAAGATGAAATAAAAAAACTAAAAAAAACCACAAATCTAGGTAACTAAATTGTATGTCTGGGCAGGCTTGAGAAACAAAAAAAGTTTTCAGGTGGTTTCTAAAAGAAAATAGCCTGCCGAATGTCAATCAACAGGGAGTTTTAAAGGTGCTGATGCAGTAAAAGATAAACCGGGCATTATGTGGCACTTGTAAAAATGCAGATCAAACTGATCAAATAGGCATGTATTGGGCAATAAGATGCCTTATGTCAGTGTGCCCTGGCACCCTGGGGTGCCTTGAATGATGGTCAGCGGTGCTGTGGACAACACTGGTCTCTCTCCCTCTTTCCTTCCCTCCCTCCTCTGATGCCCTCTCAAGTCTCTGCCTCCCAAAGGCTTGCACAGCTGTTTGTTGCAGCAGCCCTGGCTACAACCTCCACAGGTGAATAGTGCCACTGGGGCTGGCCAGGGGGTGCTGGTTGCCAGGAGCCGAGGTGACTTTGGAGTAAGCAAGCAAGCAAGCAGGCGCAGGAGCCCAGCCAACCAGTCCACCAGCTCTTGCTGTTGGGAATGGACAGACAAGTCCCAGGCCCCTATGGGGCAGTGTGAGAAGGCACCTCTCTTTGGGGTGGGGTGGGGGCAGTTCAGAGACTAGGCTTGGCAGCAGTGGTTGCACAGAGGACTCTCAAGGAGAGGGGAGAAGAGAGGAGGCTGAGGGAACACTTCATAAGGGAGGGTGTTCATAAAAAGGGTGAGAGGCTGCCAGCTCTGCAGGCAAGTGGTGACATAACTGGGCTCTTGAGTCCCACAGAGGTTCTGCAGAAAGAATGTAGTTGGTCATGGGAGCCGTGGGCTCAGAAAGGTTGAAAACCTCTGCCATAAGTAAACGGCTCCCATTAAGATCTTTATATATTTTCAACAGAAAGCATTTTGCTTATTCATTTAATGTTGATCCTGTTTTTCGGTCTGCAGCTAGGTCTGCCAGAGCCCAGTTAATACTCTCAGCCTGAACATGCAAGGGCAAAAATGTGTAAGGGGCATGGCGTGCACATCTGCCCCACCCTAAATATATCTATGGGTGCTAAGTTTACTTATTCCGCCCTTGAACTTCCCATGTTGAGAGGGAAGGTCTGAAGGAGGCGGCTATTAGGGTGTGGCTGAACCTGACTGGAAGCTCTGCTCAGCAGTCCTGATAACCCAGGACTCCCAGTTCAGGAGAACATGCTTAGAAGTTTTAGAGCACTTTTGGAAGGAAGATACATCTTTACCTGCTTCACACCTGACATCGGGCGTACAGAGCCTTTCTGGTTTCTCAGGCCAGATACTTCTCAGAATCCGCCTCTCAGGTGAAATTTGACAGACAGGTGAGGCTGCTCACCTGTCAATCATTTTGCAACATTATGGCATCACATGATTGACAGGTGGGCTAGGTGCCCATTTGTCAAAATAATTTTTGCTTAAAAGGAAAATAGGAGGAGGCTTCCAAAAGCCTTTTCGATTCTCCTCGACTTTCAGAACAGAGGGTTTTTGCAAGCCTCCCCTAATTTTCCTTTTTTATTATTATTATAAGTCACTTTGAATGGGTGTTTGCCCAGAAAAGTGACCTGACTTTATTTAGACCATATACCAGTCAATTAAATCACATTGGTCTATTCCTCTCCTTCTGTTATGAATTCTGCATTTAGGACACTTTCTGCACTCTTCTATTATATTCAATATAATTTCTAAGTAATAATAATAAAAAAATCATTTCATGTTTTCTACACTGCTAAGGTCCATCCATCTCTTTCAGCTTCTTAATCTTTCTGATTTTGACTTTCTGATTGACAGTCCCCATTATTGACTGCATTCTTTGATTTTATCTCAGTTGGATTATTATAAATCCTTAGTCAACTTGCCCTTATCTCATCTTAGGTCACCCATTCAGTCTTTCATTCTTCGCCTTGTCTTACTTCTTAGCCTGCACATTTCATTATGTCACTCCTTGTTTGTTGTCTTGTCGTTGGGAAACTCATCCCTTCTGCATTCCATTCAATATTGTGTTTGTTCTAAAAGGCACGCCTCTCTGTGTGAGGCACAAGAGCAGGGGTGCAACATGGTCACTCCTATGTAGGGATGGCTCCACCTGACCATTTGGGTTGCTCTCAGTTTCTCTCATATATATATATATATAATTTTTTACCAACCACCAAAACACAAACAGTGAAACCCCCCAGGCAGCTGATACATTGGGTATACAATATTCAATAATATACATATTCAATAATATTCAATAATAACATATTCGAATTAACCATATGTACACTTCTATACAGTGGTACCTCGGGTTAAGTACTTAATTCGTTCTGGAGGTCCGTTCTTAACCTGAAACTGTTCTTAACCTGAAGCACCACTTTAGCTAATGGGGCCTCCTGCTGCCGCCGTGCCGCCGCAGCACGATTTCTGTTCTCATCCTGAAGCAAAGTTCTTAACCTGAAGCACTATTTCTGGGTTAACGGAGTCTGTAACCTGAAGCAAATGTAACCTGAAGCATATGTAACCTGAGGTACCACTGTATACCTTAACACTCCTCCTTCCACAAGGTTTATTTAACTTTTAACATTTTAATTGCCCCAAATTGTTCAAACCTACTCAACCTGACCATTTGGGTTGCTCTCAGTTTCTCATTCTTCCAAACTTTAAAATGAGTTCCCCATATTTCTACAGCAGTTTGCAATATTGTTTTTTATTTAAAAAAAAAAAACAGGAGAAATTCAACTGCACTGGCTCTGCTTTAAATAGCACCTTGCCCCAAATCGTTTCAAGCAACACTAGATGGGAAAGGAATGGCGTATCATGGAAATCAACAGTCTGTTAGCAGAGAAACGGTGGGGAACATGTTACAGGTCTGGTCACTGTTCCAGTCAAACTGCTTCATCACCCTACCCACAAATCTAACCAGACAGGTATTGATCTCCTTGAACTCTTTCTGACATTTATTATGAAATTTGCAAGCTGCCAAATGAACCTAGGGTGGCATTTGTATATTTTGCTTCAGCTTTGCTTTTAAGTCTTGATTTGTTTGCTTCCACGCAAGTATTTGAAAGGTGACAGGAAAATAATGTGTTTGCAAGTACAGTGGTGTTATGGGGGGGGGGGGGAAGCAGCAACCAAAAAATGGAAAACGAGTGAAGTCCCAACTGAAGAAGAATGGCAACTTAAACTGATGGAATATGCACAGTTTACAGACTTAACATATAGAATAAGAGAACAAGAGCAACATACATTTAAAGAAGTTTACGAAATGTTTATTGAATATATGGGGGGAAATTGTGTACACTTGAAAACGTTGGCAGCATTAAGATAAATTCAACAGTGTAAATAAGTTTTGACGGATGTAAAAATGGAATACTGAATGGTTTTGTTTACGTAAGGGATTTATGGTATGCAAAATTAACCACGGAAAGAGAAGAAGGGAAGTCATTGATACTTTAAGGTTGTTTAAATGAATGTTCTAAAATGCAAAACAGAAATTTAATTTAAAATTATACAAAGAAATGGGTGTTGGGGGCAAGGTGGTGGTGAGGTTGTGGGGGGCAAGCTCTAGGTCTGTGGCGGTGACCCTACAGGTGTGTGTGGCACCTTCAGGACAGCTGCCAGCAAGCTAAAGTTCCCTGGACCTCACCACTACCCCTGCCCTTGCCCTATCTCCATTCTTGCAAATACAGTGTGACCACCATTGTGAGTGGACCATTGCCCCATGCCTCCCTCATGTGCCACTATTGTGTGTCTCTACGTATTTTTGTGTAAGGTAGCAGAGATTCAGCAGGCACCCTTTCTTCTTACTTACAGGCACCTCTTGAAGACCCTGGCCTTTGTAGCTGTTTGGTTATTATACCCCACCCATCTGGCTGGGTTTCGCCAGCAACTCTGGGTGGCTTCCAGCAAAATATTAAAATATTAAAATACAATAGTCTATTAAACATTAAAAGCTTCCCTAAACAGGGCTGCCTTGCTGCCTTCAGATGTCTTCTAAATGTCAGATAATTGTTTATTTCTTTGACATCTGATGGGAGGGCATTCCACAGGGCGGGTGCCACTACCGAGAAGGCCCTCTGCCTGGTTCCCTGTAGCTTTGCTTCTCACTGCGAGGGAACTGCCAGAAAGCCCTCGGCACTGGACCTCAGTGTCCGGGCAGAACAATGGGGATGGAGACACTCCTTCAGGTATACTGGACCGAGGCCATTTAGGACTTAAAGGGTCAGCACCAACACTTTGAATTGTGCTCGGAAACATACTGGGAGCGTTTTTATTAGCCAGTCACATTAATGATTATCTGTATTGTTTTAAATGGTGTTTGATGTTTTAATGCCGTACACATGATGAGATATTTTATGATGCAGTGGTATAGAAATACTTGAATGAATAAACAAACAACCAACAAATTCTGCCTCCTCTCCTTTCTTTTTAATGGTGTTAAAATACCACCCCTTTTCTTGATTATCTTTTTTACATTGCTGTTCTTGAGAAACTGCTGTGGATTAAAAGTATCTAGAAGCTTTCCATTAAAATAAAAAGAAAAACCTGAGGCTCAAACCTGAGCAACTAGACAACATAAAGCATCTTAGCATCAGTATATATGTATGTCTTCATTTAATGTCCTGCTTCCTTCCAGCATCTGACAAATTTGATTTCCTACCAATCCTCTCTTTTAACTCTTACATTGGAAGCAATGAAAGCTCCTTACAGTTTTGTGCCTTTACAGCAGAAATTGAGGGAAAGTGGAGAGGTTTGAAAAGAATTCCTTCAAAGGTAAAACCAGATTTATTTATTTTAACAAGAGAAAAATATTGGGTTAAATTTGCCTGACTTTTCTGTATGATGTACAGTGGTACCTCAGGTTACATTCGCTTCAGGTTACATTCGCTTCAGGTTACAGACTCCGCTAACCCAGAAATAGTGCTTCAGGTTAAGAACTTTGCTTCAGGATGAGAACAAAAATCAGGCTCCGGCAGTGTGGTGGCAGCAGGAGGCCCCATTAGCTAAAGTGGTGCTTCAGGTTAAGAACAATTTCAGGTTAAGAACAGACCTCCGGAATGAATTAAGTACTTAACCTGAGGTACAACTGTACAAAGGAGGCAGCAATGCTGCTGAATGCCAGTCACTAGAAACCGCAAGAAGGCATCTGTTGTTGGAAGTACAACAGGGATCATTAAGAGTTAATTCTGTTATTGGTCCAGCAGACACCAGACTGATTCTAGCTGGCAGTTCTAGTCAGTTGAGATTTAGCTGTCAGCAGGGGGGCCAACTTGAATAAAACATTGGTTGTTGTTTTCTGTGTTGCCGCATCCCCTCCTAGAAATCAATTGTTAAAATTAAAAACTCCAAATGCTCAGGCTTTCTTGCCCAAACCTCCTATTGCAACAAAGTCCCCCTGGATGTTGATTTGAGCTCCTTAGATGCGAACTATGCTTATTCACTGCACTGGCACTTTGCAAGGGTTCCCAGGCATCCTCTGTATGAATACTGCATGCCTTCTAGATTCGACTGGGTTCTGGCTCAACTTCAGTTCCTTCCTCTTTTATCCTGGCTATTCTTTTGTCGAAAGGTTTGTTTCTTCTCTGTTCAGCTAATAATCAGTGTGAGCTGTGCTTATGGAGGATATGAGGTCAGCGAGAGACACACCTCACTTAAGTGCAATGTATAAGCTTTAGCTATTTAACGGAAAAGAATAGTTAAGCCTTTAATGGAAAACATGTCCTTTTTGTTGCCTGTTGTTTTAAGAAAAACAAGCTATAGAAAGGCTGTTTCGTCTCAATTAATATGCACCACTCACCCCCCCCAAAAAAAACGTATTTGAAGCATGATTTATTACTTGGAAGGACATCAACCAGCAATTGCTAATCACAAAGAAAGACAAGACTTAAACATGAGTTGTAATGAAATCCTGATTTTCCTTGCATGTACAGGTGCACCAGTTATTGACCTTCATTGGCATAAGAAGTGCACCAGTGCTTAGATGGAATTTCCTTCCATGATGGGGGCAGAAGCTCCACAGCTGCATTCTCAGCATGGAGACCTCCTAACACTGACAAGACTGTGCAAACGTCATTACAGTGGTGCCCCGCAAGACGAATGCCTCGCTAAACGAAAAACCCGCAAGACGAAAGGGTTTTCCGATTTTTTAGCGGCTTCGCAAGACGAATTTCCCTATGGGCTTGCTTCGCAAGATGAAAGCCCATAGGGAAATCTCCGGGGACAGCGGGGAAGCGCAGCGCGCCTTCTCCTCTGTTCCTGGACCTGTCCTAAGGCTTGCGGTGGGAGGTCCGGGAACAGAGGACAAGGCGCGAAGGGCTTCTCCTCTGTTCCCGGGGCTTGCGGTGGGAGGAGGGTTTTTCCTCCCCACCGCCAACATTCAGAACAGCATTCTGAATGTTGGCGGTGGGGAGGAAAGCCCTCCTCCCACCACAAGCCTTCAGGACAGGTCCGGGAACAGAGGGGAAGGTGCGCAGCCTTCGCTGCCGCCTGTCGGCATTTTAAGATCGCCCCGGGACAGCGGAGAAGTCTCCGCTGTCCCGGGAAGGCAGGCGGGGGGAAGCAAAGACTTTCGCCCCCCCCCCCGCCGGCCTTCAGAAGAGGTCGGGGGACAGACTGTCCCCGGACCTGGTCTGAAGGCAGTTTCCATAGGAACGCATTGATTGATTTTCAATGCATTCCTATGGGAAACCGTGCTTCGCAAGACGAAAAACTCGCAAGACGAAAAGACTTGCGGAACGAATTAATTTCGTCTTGCGAGGCACCACTGTATTAGCAAAGCAAGTATGGCACTTCGAATCTGGTGCATGGTGTTCCAATGTTCCTTTTTAAAATGGCAGACGCTCAGCATTTCAGCAGACAGATCCCAGCACCTCGCGTTAATTACGTAATTTTAATATGTCACAGCGGAGCAATCAGGCACAATACTAAGCACAATCTCTGGTTGTGGAGCAGGAAATAAGGTGGTAATATAGAAGCCAAGTCAACCACAGCACAATAACAAGGGAACAAATGCGTTCTTACCATGCCAAACATAATAAAATAACAGTATCGGGACCATCTGTAACTCTACATTGTCACAAAGCACGTAAGCGCTGGCAACCAGAGAGATTTGGGGAGACAGACAGTCCTGTAATAGGACTATAAAAGATAGCATCATGAGAATAAATAAATTAAAAGATGCTCTTTAATGTAAGGAAATAAATTGTGATTAAGGTGGCGCCCCAGTAAAATACCTGAGGAGAATTCAAATGGTAACTAAATGGAAGAGCAGACTCCAGCTATTTTTAGTGTGGCTTCTGCATATTACAGTGTGATGCTGCGAGTATAAATAACGTTGTGGTAGCCCCAGGCTAGCGCTGAAGTACAGAAGACACCAAAAAAATCCCACCTAACAAAACAGAAAGAAAAAAAGATGCTGGAAATCTCTGCCAAATGTAAACCACATATTATGCAAGTGATAGACTCGCTCGGCAGCCAGGCCAAGCAAACATTTCCTAACCTATCTTCTTGAAGCAGCAGAAAGAGAGAGAAAATAACTTTTCTTGGTAAAGTGCTGGTTCACTGTTTGCAACCCTTCAGAGCTAGTTGAGAAAGCTTGTCCCGGGTCCTGCAAGTTCACCCGAACCACAAACTCCAACTGCCACTTGCTGACTCACACCCTAAACCACAGGCTTGGAAAACTGATAGGGACATGAGTAGAGATTGCAGTGAGAGCCAGAGATCTATCTGTCACTCTGACAAAGGGCTGCTGATTTTACCCCTAGAGAACATGCCCTGATGAGAAGCATCCAGCAAAAGTCAGCAGCAACCCTGCTGAAGAACTGGTTGGACCTGAGTGTCAAACGATCCACTGAAAGAAAGGAGGTTCTAGGCAACCCCACCTCCTGTATAAGGATCTGCAGAACACACTTTCAAGGCATAAGCTGGGATCAGCTTACTGCTTTCAGTCAAACTGTTCTCCGGGGTGCTTGTCCTGAAGACGCAGGGTGTACATCTGTCCACATCCTAGGACTTCACTTCTAGCCCAGAAGCACCAGAGCTAGCCCAGCTGTAACAAGACCCTAATGAGAAGCAGGTAAGTAAGTGAGTGGGCACCATGCCTTTCACTGAGAGTATTTGGGTGAAAATCTCTTCCTTTAGGGGGACTGCGTGGTGCTTGTTTGTTACAGGTGGTCAACAGCAGAAGTTCACAGACAGAAAAGAAGCTCTTCAGCTGTGACATTCGTTAGGTATATATCTCAGCTTTTTTCAGTTTAAAGCTAGAAATGTAGCATGTGGATGTAACCAATATGAGCTGTATCCAGCTTTCTCATTCCATCAGTGCAAGGATTTCCATTTGCACAATGGAACTTTTCCACCTCCTCCATCCGTGGCCCTCCAGAAACTGTTCTAGAGGTTCCGCCAATCCTCCAGAACAGGGTAGGAAAGGGTAAAGGATGTGTGCAAGGGGATGGGGGGGGGGGAGAGTACCATTGCACAAACAGAAATCCTTGTACTGAAAGAAGTTCTTGGATCCCACCCTAAGTTTATAATACACATATTGTACGCTTGGATTAAGTGTTGTTTCAGGACTGTTCCTTTATTATTATTTTACACATTTCACAATGGCTAAATAGACTCCCAAGCAATGGGGATTGTTATGATCTCAAGCTAGGTGGTCACAGGGTTTGAGTATGTTTCTCTCAATTATGCCCCAAGAGTCATGAGCAGCTTTTTCCGAGACTCAGAAACTACAGAACAAATTGGTGCTGTCATGGTGGCCAAAAATGACATCAAAAATGTTGTGTAGAACAAAGTTGATGTATTTTTCTCCCCGGATCTGTGCAGCTGCCCTGAGCATAGAAGCACGTTCGTTTTTTTAAAAATCACAAAATATCTCTCATCCGTGCAATTCAGAGATGTTTTAAAACCACATTTTATAATCACAATGTAAAAATAACAGGTGGTGCTTAAAGTTCTCCTTACCCAACAGGTAGCTAATACTGTCACTCTTGACAATTCTAATAATCTTGATAGAAAATGTCAGGAATCAGCCCTGCTTCTCTCACATACGAATGTCACAAGTCATTTATTAGCACAGGGGTAGCCAACATTGTGCCACCCTGATGTTACAGGACTACAGTTCCCATCATCCTTAGCAACTGGCCATGCTTTCTGGGGCTGATGGGATATGGAATCCATCAACATCTGGAAGGCACTACATTGCCCCCTCCTGCATTAGTACCTTCCACAATACTGCCAGCACAACCAGAATTATAAATGTGACAGCAGACAGGAAAGTTGTTCTGTTTTTCACCATAGCAATCTGCTTTGGGGGATGGCATCTATATAAACTTTGTTATGAAAGTGTCCTCTTTTTAGGAGCATAGTAAGCAGCAGAATTAAGATGACAGCAGCAATTATTGCCGAGTAACAAAAATCATCAAGAGCCATTCTAAAGAAAGAAAGAAACCCATTTACCTAGTAACTAAAAGCATGCAAAGGTGGAGGACTGCTTTGGAACAGAGTGGCACAGCACTGGTGGCACTGAGTTGAGAAAGTATGGTACTGCACAGCCACCCCGTGTTCGTCAGACAATGCGGGGCACATAAAGGAAACCCTCCGAGAATGATTCCAATGCATCAGTAAGTTCATATGGGAGAAAACAACATGTAATGTGCTCTAGAATTTAAGTTGCCCATATTCTCTGATGTGACAAACTGTATTCTGATATAACTCAACAGCTCCTTTTAGAGTGCCTGCAATCTGGGAACTCTTTGGGGAGCTCTCAACAGTTAGACAACTTGCCTTTCTTCTCCAATAAACATTCTGAGGCTAAATCTTATTTAATGCAGTGGTACCTTGGTTTTAGAACAGCTTAGTTTATGAACAACTTGGAAATAGAACGCTGCAAACCCAGAAGTAGATGTTCCAGTTTGTGAACTTTGCCTTGGAAGCTGAACATGTTCCTCTTCCTGTTGAGTGTGTCCCGTTTATAAATTGAGTCCCCAGCTGCTAATCAGAGGCTTCCTGTTGAGTCTGTCAGCTGTTGAGTCCCGAGCACCCACACAACACAGAGGTGATATTTGGAGCTTTTGTTTTTGCTAATTTTTTGGGTTTTTGTTTGTGTGGCTTTTTCGTTTTTTTGACTGTGACTTGTTCTTCTTTTAATGGGACTGACTTGTGACTGTGAGTTGTGACTTCGTTTTTGTGACTGTGGCTTGTGACTGTGTGGAACCCAGTTCAGCTACTGATTGATAGATTGTGTGACTGCAGAAATGGATAACCCCCCCCCCCATCTAAATAATGACTATCATCAGTGCACATAAACATTATTATTTTTTAAAAAATATCATCTACAATAGGTAAAGGTAAAGGTACCCCTGCCCGTACGGGCCAGTCTTGACAGACTCTGGGGTTGTGCGCCCATCTCACTCAAGAGGCCAGGGGCCAGCGCTGTCCGGAGACACTTCCGGGTCACGTGGCCAGCGTGACATCGCTGCTCTGGCCAGAGCCGCACACGGAAACGCCGTTTACCTTCCCGCTAGAAAGCGGTCCCTATTTATCTACTTGCACCCGGAGGTGCTTTCGAACTGCTAGGTTGGCAGGCGCTGGGACCGAGCAGCGGGAGCGCACCCCGCCGCAGGGATTCGAACCGCGACCTTTCGATCGGCAAGTCCTAGGCGCTGAGGCTTTAACCCACAGCGCCACCTGCGTCATCTACAATACTGTCTTATTTATTTTATTGTACAGTACATTGATCATTGCTTTCATTTTATGGAGCAGTGGTCTTGTTAGTTAGTAAAATTCATGTTAAATTGCTGTTTTAGAGGTTGTTTTTAAAAGCCTGGAACAGATTAATTCATTTTGCATTACTTTCTATGGGAAGGCATGCCTTGGTTTTAGAATGCTTTGGTTTTGGAACAGACTTCCAGAACAGATTAAGTTTGGGAACCAAGGTACCACTATAATACCTAAACTAGTCAGATGTCTTGGTCCCTGAACCCAGTCCCATAAAGTACCCTGAGGGAGATACAAGTGAGGTGGAATTAGGTTGCCTCACTCAAGAGGAAACATTTAGTACCCCCCCCCCCACGGGCTCTCTCAAACTGAGAATGCAGCTCTCCTGCCTTCCTCAGACTTGGGGGAAAAAATCCTTCCAAATTGTGAAAGAAAACACCTGGAAAAAAGGTCAACACAGCTAGCTTCTCAAGAAGGTGGGTCCAACAGCAGTATATGTCTTGCCAGGCCTCTGTAAGGCCTGAGATGGCCTGAATGCTTTGCTGAGACAACATATTCTAAGGCTTAGCAAATGGAATCACTGGGAGCTACCCAGGGTGCTGACCTGCCTTTGACATAACTGCCTTCAGCTTTTGCCCACACTTGACCTGTTTCTTCCTTCCACTTCCTTTGTGACAGCAGAATGGAATATAAGAACTGGCTAGCTCTTTTTAAAAGTGCAGAATCGTGGGTATGGATGTGGCCTCTGAGCAAAATTCTGATTCGCCGCACCACTGATTTCAGAAGTGGAGCATATCTCACCTGCTGGACAAACCATACGAAATGCCAGCTTTTACTTATTTCAGATATCCATAAAAATGAGATTTCCACAGACTTGGTCGCTTAGGAACTAGCCAGCCAGGTAACTATTCTCCTTTCACACTCAATTTGTACCTTCCTCGCCCTCCCCACAAATAAATAAATAAATCCAGTTTCTTTCACCCCTCCGGCCTGGTTCTTTTACATTCATTCCTTCCTCATCTTTGTTCCCAGTTGACTTTTCATGATAATAATGTAAATGAGTGTTTTATCTCTCAAATTTCCTTCAGCACCTCCTCTGGCCCTTCCCCCTCACATGAGGGAGAGCTCCTTCCCCCTCACATGAGGGGTGCCTCACCCCTCTGGGTTTGTCTAGCTCATGGATACATTTACAGTATTCAGCATGCAATGAGTTGCTGGTGCTGGCATTAGTCTAACCAAATGGCGACAGCATGGTTTAGGGGGCTGGGCAGGCAAGTGATGAAGCCCTGGGCAAGTCATGCCACTAAAGTGGCCCAAGACCTACTAGGTGTGGGTGGGGATCCTGGCTCACAGTTTGAGAATCCCTACCCTAAGGACTATTAGGAATTATGGAACTGCTCCCCCCCCCATGCCATATTTCCACAATTAAAACTAAATACTGCCATATTCATTATCTCTGTACGTTACCTCTATTCTTATTTTTGCTTACAATTGGGCTCTGCAAATAAATGTGACCAAATTACAGCTGTCCTTTGCATGACATGACCTGCTAATCGAAGTCATCCCTTTACGGCTTTGTCAAAGTGGGCTATTGTCAACAGAAACTCATTTCGCCCATGGTGCGTTTCTGAGGCTCTAAGGTGCCACAAGGGCTCTCGGCTGTTTTTACTGTGATTATGTTACCCATGATTATACACTGTGGTTGGAATAAGGCTCTTGATGTCATTCTCATTTTGCCCCTCTGATGTAATGAGGAGCAAGAGTATTCATAATTTGCCATTATTTAAAGTGGATGATAACTGTAAAAAAAAAAAAAAAAAACCAGCACACCAAAGCAACCTTCAGACACTATGTGCATTGCTGTTCTTAAGTTCATCTTAAGTTCACAAGCATTCAGTGATGGAAAATGATGTCATAAAAAGCAAACTTGCAGCTCCAAAATAGAGGATGAAGACAGATGCTGTGCCAGAGCTATGTTCATGTATGAACACACAATGTTTAAAATAAGAGCAAGCAAGAACAACCAGAAAGGTTTTTTAGAACTCTGGTCTTCATTACGTTCTGGAATGACATATAAAGGGCAATATTCAACCATATAATGTCTTTGCTCTGCTATAATATTGCAGTGTGTGTGTATGCGCTTGTATAAGGTTTTTAAAAAACAAAAGTGGGGATAGAAGTATGCACAGAAGTCCTGCTCTAAGCATCCCTGGTGTAAAGGTAAAAAAAGGTAAAGGATCCCTGGATGGTTAAGTCCAGTCAAAGGCGACTAGAGGTTTGCTGTGCTCATCTCATTTTCAGGCCAAGGGAGCCGGCGTTTGTCCACAGACAGCTTTCCGGGTTATGTGACCAGCATGACTATACCGCTTCTGGCACAACAGAACACCATGACAGAAACCAGAGCACATGGAAACACCCTTTACCTTCCTGTCACAGTGGGACCTATTTATCTCCTTGCACTGGTGTGCTTTTGAACTGCTAGGTTGGCAGGAGCTGGGACAGAGCAACGGGAGCTCACCCTGTTGCCTGGATTCGAACCACTGACCTTCTGAATGGCAAGCCCAAGAAGCTCAGTGGTTTAGACCACAGCACCACCTGTGTCCACTATTCTATGCATAGGTCCCAACCTTCCTGTGTTGAGCAGAAAGGTGTCCTTGGTTGCATGGAAAGACCTTCTTGCATTCAAGTGAATGCAAATAAAATCTGCCTACAGACTATCCCCATGGGCAGGAAAAACCCAAAGGGGCTCACCTACAGAAGAAAGAAACCACCTGAGATCATTTTCCCCAGGGCCACTTTAAACCCTGGGTGGTGATGGTGAGGTATCCCCTGAAGCATGAGTAGGCAAACTAAGGCCCGGGGGCCGGATCCTGCCCAATCGCCTTCTAACTCCGGCCCACGGATAGTCCGGGAATCAGCGTGTTTTTACATGAGTAGGATGTGTGCTTTTATTTAAAATGCATCTCTGGGTTATTTGTGGGGCATAGGAATTCGTTCGTTTCCCCCAAAAAAATGTAGTCTGGCCCCCCCCCCCCCAAGATCTGAGGGACAGTGGACCGACCCCCTGCTGAAAAAGTTTGCTGACCCCTGCACCTGAAGCAATAGTTTTATAGATAATATAGTTTCTTCTTAGACTTGCTTGTCTCCCCTGTTTTTCTCTATGGTTTTCAGATTTCATAATTCCAAGTGTTCTTTATGTACTGCTTTCACATGGACCGACCCCTGATGGAATGACTACTTCTGTGAGTTGGTATCTTTATCATCAGTCCCTTGGCAATATCTACTGTTCTTTCTACCCATTCCCTCTATAGGAAGTACCTGGAACCTGGGTGGATTATGACAAACTGAAAAATCCTGCAATATATGTCTCCAAGCATCCACAATGAATCATACCTTTTTGGGGTGGGGTGGGGGTGTTAATTGTAATCAGTCAGCATGTAAATATTAAATTACTTCTTTCGTAAGTGTTTTATTTTCCCTTTTTTAAAGAAGAAAAAATGGCTTGCTTTTCCCTTTTACCCAAGAATATTAGAAAGTCTCTAATATTGCCACAATTGTGTGTGTGGTTATTTGTTATTGTTGAGTGAAAGGGGGTGAGGTTGAAATATACCATTCTTCTGCTTATCAATGGATATTGTTAATATTTGGTGGATGGTTCATACTTCTTCCTTCACATCACAGGGTTAAACTGCACATGTGTATTAACAACCTATTTTAAAAGCATTTAGTTACAATAATTTAAAAGCATTTGTGCACACATGCCTACTATGAACATGATGGGTTTTTTAAAAAAAGAAAAGGAAAAAAATCTGAAGGCAGAATCAATTCCTACCCTCCCCTTACTCCATGCATGGATAATTCCAATTATACACTATACAGATTTTCAATGACCTTCTTTCCCCCACTACATTCTTGTGTACAGGCAGTACTATTTATTATATGACAGGTGTGGAGTTTTTAAATCATCCCCCCCCCCCAAATCTCTACTAATTTCAAAAGAGACTCTCTCTCTCTCTCTCTCTCTCTCTCTCTCTCTCTCTCACACACACACACACACACACACAGAACCAATATACATAAATTTGGAAATCAGTGCAAACAACACAATTATCTGAATGAGTTAATTTGTAACACTGTGGGGACAGAATCAGCCATCTACTTCTGCAAACCAAGAATCAGGAAAGAGTGCTGGGTGCCTTTAAAGTTTTGTTTTTTTTTTTTTGTTTTTAAAGAAAAACAGAATATCTGTAACTACTTTGGGGAGAAATTGGATGGCATTTTCATGCCTGGGAACCTCTCCTGAAGGGATTCATCCTGCCAAATTTCAGAAGGAAGGCTGCAGTGATTTCCCCACAAACTAGGGTACCCCTGTGTCCGGATTTTTCCAGACATTATTAGGATTTCAAAGGGGGAATTGACATCTGGTAGAATGTCCAAAAGTGGTGGTTTGTGCTGGATCTTAGGCAAGTCAATTGAAAACAACTTTGGGGTTTGTTTGTGTGTGTTTTTTTCAAAAAGCTCAACAACGTTTGGGGTGTCTTGTTTTTAATTTTTGAAACATCGCAAACGCTGCTTCTACAATTTCAGAGTGGGTAAAGAGGTTTCACTTAATCTTCCCTTGTTTTCCCCCAGTCAATTAGCCTGGAAATAGCTGACATCGGGGAGATGCTCCTAGGTAAGAAATTTACCAGAGAAATTAGTCTGGTTGTTTTCCTGCTAGGCAACTTTAAAGTAGATGTGGTTGGGGAGAGAAGCAAAAGAAGATTCACTGTCCATTCCCAAAAACACCGGGATTGGAGAGTCTGAGTAAATCATTCCTTCTGATTACAAGTTTGACTAATCAGCTTTCCTCCTCCCTCTCTCCACCTGGGTTTTGCTCTACCTCACCCCCCACAACCCCTCTTGCTGTCTTAGGGATGTTAGTTGTGCTTTTAGCAGAGTTGTCTGTAGTGTTTGTTACGGATGTTGAGGTTGCCAAGGCGCCATGAAGTGCTTCAGGAAACCTGTTTCAGTTCTGAGTGACAGATTCCCAGTTCACTTTAAACAAGCCCTGAAGGACCTTGCTTCAGAATCACCCGAACAGAAACAAAAGCCACATAGCCACTGGTTGGAAACAGTCATATACAGAGCAGCAGTTATGGCAGAGATGAAGAGGACAAATTCATCTGCTCATAGGTGCTTTGGCTTTTAAGAAAACCTTTCTTCTTTTACTACTCAATTTCTCATGGCACACTAGCAGTTGAAAACGGTTGCCTTGGGTATATAACGGAGAAGCAATGCGCCTAAATAAGTGAACTAATGGGAACCTGGCATTTAAAGCACAACCCAGGGACTGAAACCCATGGATAAAAGTACTGAGCAGTGGAATTCAGGTCCAATTATTTCAATATGTCTTAGGCAATCTTTCATACATTGACTTGGGAGTAAGCTCCATCAACCTCACTTGGTCTTACTTCCAGGTAAAGGTAAAGATAAAGGAACCCCTGACCATTAGGTCCAGTTGTGACCAACTCTGGGGTTGTGGCGCTCATCTCGCTTTATTGGCCGAGGGAGCCAGCGTACAGCCTCCGGGTCATGTGGTCAGCATGACTAAGCCGCTTCTGGTGAACCAGAGCTGCACACAGAAACACCATTTACCTTCCCGCCGGAGTGGTACCTATTTATCTACTTGCATTTTGACGTGCTTTCGAACTGCTAGGTTGGCAGTAGCAGGGACCAAGCAATGGGAGCTCACCCCATTGCAGGGATTCGAACCGCCGACCTTCTGATCGGCAAGTCCTAGGCTCTGTGGTTTAAAACACAGCACCACCTGTGTCCCTACTTCCAGGTAAACATGCTTGCAATTGCACTGCTGGGCATGTCACATTTCTGAATCGAACTCATTCAGCACCCTCTTCTGCACGTCAACTCAAAAGGGACTCCATCTATGTTCCAAGGGGTTTACAGCCACAATTCCATCCTTAAAGCCCATTCCTTACTCTGCGATGGATTTTCAATGTGACTTTTTACAAATCAAGAACTATAAAGGGCATTCCTTTAAAGTTATTGGATTGATAATGATTCGGGACCCTCCCCCCCCCAAGAAAATCAATAGTATTAGGGACAAATTAGATGTGCTGCTAAGTACTTTGTTAGCAATGGTGTCTAGGACTTTTTATTTAATAATAGGTGGCAGGAAGGACAATTTTAATTGAGGCTGCAATATGTGGGGAGGGGAAGCGCAACTCTTTATCCCAAGCTGTGATCCTTAGAAAAATTGCCTCCTGTGTTGCTGTTACAGATAATTCCTCTGTTTTCGTGATACATATGTAGGCACCTCAGGACAGGAGGAAGTGATGTTTGGAGAGTAAAAATAATTTCCCAGCAGGGTGCCTGTTTTAAAGTTGGTCTTGGTGAAGACTTTATTATTATTTATTAAATTTCTTTATTGCCCTTCATCTGAGGATCAGAGGGCAGTTTACAATATAAAGCCTCCCTTGGCTTTGGAAAGAAGAGGAGGTAGCCCCTGTTGATATTCTACATATGAGGCCACTTAAATAATATTTTTTATTATTTTAATGTAAACTGTTTAGAGATCTTTATTACATTAACCATTAAATGAAAAATAAAAATAAAATGAGAGGTCACCACCTCTCTCTCTCTCTCTCTCTCTCTCTCTCTCTCTCTCTCTCTCTCTCTCTTCTAGTCATATTCTCAGATAGATTTCCATTTCCCTCTTAAATCTATGCTGGATTTCAAAACTAAGTTTTTATAAATGGAAAACTTTTTGGCCTATGTACAGACCAAAATGGTTTTCTGGCCATTAAAGTTTTTCCCCTCACTGTGTATAAATGAGAAAGCTGAGAGTGATAATGGGGGTAGGGCCTGGGGTTGGTTTTTGAAGCTGCATTAAAAAGGACATTAAGATGGGCCTTTTAAGTAGATGGGTTGCTGTAATAAGTGAAGTGGCAGTGCTTGAAAGAACCATGGTGGAATATGTGTGTGTGTGTGTGTGTGTGTGTTTAAATTGAGATGTCTTGATTAATTTGGGGGCCATTTCTCCCTCTCCTTTTGGAAGGCAGGGTATCGTGATTGTTGTCGGCATTTATAGCTTTATTAGCAGAGAATGAGATATCAGTGCTCATCTTCTTAATGGAGACATTTCGACACACTGTGGGATGTTTTTATTCCTTGCTGTTCGGTATATGAAAACGTTTTGTCACTTTTCGCACCATCCTTTTTCAGGAAGTGCCTTCTTGACTTAATTGCTGTCTATCCATCTTCATTTCACTGATGTCCATTCTGGGTCATTTGCTCATCATATCAGGGATGAATCCAGAGCACCCCCACCCCATTTGCATTTCTGAAAAAGCAAATAATGGAATTTGCTACGCTATATACTTGCACTAGTGATGGACTCGTATGGTTCCTTTGTCTTTTTCATTGGGGTAAGGGACACTACCATGGCTTGTGTGGCAATGCTGACCTCTGACTCTGGCCCTGAGCCTCACACAGATGGGGTCCTTGATTGTGTCACTGTGGATAAAAGGATAATTGCCCCCATGATTGAGGGAGTCAGCACTATGCAACCTGCTGATGTGTCACACATGTGCACGAGTGGCATGAGCACATTGTGTGGCATGCACACACATTGAGGGAGATATTGAAGGGGGCCTCCTTGAAAATTTGGGGGGAGGCTTCTTGGCCCCCACTAGATGGTGCCCCTGATAGTCCTTGCCATGCCCATCGCCCTTCAGCATCTTGGAAGGACCTGAGAAAAGTCTATCTGGATAATAATTTATTTATTTATTTATTTATTTATTTATTTATTTATTTATACCCCGCCCATCTAGCTGGGTTTCTCCAGCCACTCTGGGAGGCTTCCAACAGAATATTAAAATACAATAATCTATTAAACATTAAAAGCTTCCCTAAACAGGGCTGCCTTCAGATGTCTTCTAAAAGTCTAGTAGTTGTTTTTCTCTTTGACATCTGGTGGGAGGGCGTTCCACAGGGCAGGTGCCACTACCAAGAAGGCCCTCTGCCTGGTTCCCTGTAACTTGGTTTCTCGCAGTGAGGGAACCGCCAGAAGGCCCTCGGCGCTGGACCTCAGTGCCCGGGTAGAACGATGGGGGTGGAGACGCGCCTTCAGGTATACAGGACCGAGACCTCTTAGGGCTTTAAAGGTCAACACCAACAGCCCAATAGTCCAGAATCCTGTTCTCACTGTGGTCAAACAGATGTCCATGCAAGCAGGACATGGGCGCAGCAATGCCATTTGTAACTCCCAGCAACTGGTGTTCAGAGGCATGCTGCCTCCAAGAGTAAAAACAGAACACAGCCATCATGCCTAGTAGTCATAGGCTTACAGTCCATGGAATTTCCCAATTCTCTTTTAAAGCCATCAGTAACTACATCTTATGGAAATGAATTCTGTAACCATCCATTGCATGAAGAAGGAATTTCTTTTGCCTTTCCTGAATCTTCCAATGTTCAGCTTCGTTGGATGGCCCTGGGTTCTAGTGTTCTGAAAGAGGGAGAAAAATGTCTCCCTGTCCATTTCTTCCATTCCATGTAGCTAGTTTGAGGTCTGGATGTGTATCTACACCTGCCTGATAATGTTGCGAGTGGGTACATACCATCACTGCCATCACCACTTCCTCCATCATTCACCTGGACAAACAGGCCAGACCTTACGCCAAAGAATAAACGGACATAAATCAGACATCAGGAATCACAAGACAGAGAAACCAGTAGGAGAACACTTCAATCTCCCAGGACATTCTATACAAGATCTCAAAGTAGCTGTTTTACTACAAAGGAATTTCAGAAATAGACTGGAAAGAGAAGCTGCTGAATTGCAACTTATCACCAAACTTAAAACCATGGAGAAACCTGGCCTGAACAAAGACCTTGGATTCTTATCTCATTATACATGACAAAGCCATTTTTCACCTTCTCACCCCTTGCTTCTTCCTGTAAGACCTATTGCAGTCGTTAAGAGTCGTCAACAGGCTCATCACAGCTATCTGCCAATCACCCATTCCCACCACCCTTCTGAGTAATACCCCTCCCCACCTTCTCACTAAATAGAAGGGTATGGAAACTTCTGTTTCAGTGTATCTGAAGAAGTGTGCATGCACACGAAAGCTCACACCAAGAACTGACTTAGTTGGTCTTTAAGGTGCTACTAGAAGGAATTTTTTTTGTTTTGACTATGGCAGACCAACATGGCTACCTATCTGTAACTGTCACCTGGACCATGTACAAAGAGGGAAAGGCATGAATAACCTAAGCAAGGGAAGGGATTGAAAGCAGCATGTTGAGGAAAAGCATTAATATTATTATTATTAATAATAATAATAATAATAATAATAATAATAATAATAATAATATCCCACCCTCCCTGGCCAGAGCCAGGCTCAGAGTGGCTAACATCATACAAATAAGACAATGCATAAAATGCATAAAAACAAGTGATCAATAAATTAAGATACATCCCACAATTAATTCAAACAAATTAAAATTAAAATGGGACAAGTGGCAATCTTCAAGTTAAAATTGAAGGCAGTTACCAACTGTTTCCACTGATATTATAAGCACCTGTGAGCGGGCTCGGAACCTCCTTCATGTTTGTTCTTATACAAGGAGAAAATGAGTCAGACTGAACCCTGACCAAAGGCCTGGCGGAACGGCTCCATCTTGCAGGCCCTGCGGAAAGATGTCAAGTCCCGGAGGGCCCTAGACTCTTGTGAGAGAGCGTTCCACCAGTCCGGGGCCATGGCTAAAAAGGCCCTGGCTCTGGTCGAGGCCAGTCTGATCTCCCTGGGGCCCAGAATCTTTAGGATGTTGTTATTTGCAGACCTTAAGGTCCTCCATGGGGCATACCAGGAGAGGCGGTCCCATAGGTACGAGGGTCCTAGGCCATATAGGGCTTTAAAGGTTAAAACTGGGAAAAGCTACATGCAAATGAGTTAACAATTAGTGTTTACCCAGCCTCAACAGCTTTGTTCTACCTCCACTGTCAGAGGCGTTGTGTCTCAGAATATCAGTTGCTGTGAATCGCAGGCAGGCAGAGTGCTATTGCCTTCATGCTCTGCTTGCAGTTTTCCCACATGTTGGCCACTGTGAGTACAGGATGCTGGTCTTAAATGGACCATTGGCCTGATCAAAGCATTGTGTGCTCAATGGGAGTTGATGCTGTAGGATTTATGTGGAAGGAAGCCCCATTATCCTCATATGAACCTATTGGAGGGTGTTTCAGAGGGTCAGTGGCACTGCAAAAGTGGTCCACTTATCCATCGACACTCAGTGGCAATCTGCCAGCTGTGGAATTACCAACAAGGCCTTCTACCTGTAGTTACAGAGAGAGATCAATAGCATAGCTGTCAACCTTCCCTTATTTTGCGTGAAATTCCCTTATTCCAGCACCATTTCCAGCTGCTATCCCGGATTGTTAAATATCCCGTAGACTGTCCCCAGGGCAGGTGAGGCTGCTGATCCCTTATTTTCGAGGCTGCTGATCCCTTATTTTCGAGGCTGCTGATCCCTTATTTTCAAATCTGAAAGGTGACAGCTATGATCAACAGAGATATGTAGGGAGAAAATGTTAACAGTGGGGCAGAAATACCATGAAACGCAAGAAATTCAATCTGTGGCAAATAAATTTCACAGATGTGCACAAAATGCATGGGAACTTATACCACAATAATGAATCATAAGAAAGGGAAATTAGTGTGTGCCCATAAGAAGAAGAAAAACCATCCAAAATCCAGTTATAACCAAGTGAAAGATCACCATCACTTCACCTTGACCTTGGGTTCACTGTAGTCCTTCATAGTGGTTTGGTGGGCTAACATTTGGCCACACCATATTTCACCTACCCGTGATAGATCTGGTGGAGCCTTTGAGGAAGATCCTTTGTGAGTTAGCCAACTCAGCACAACCAACCCAATTCTTAAAAAAATAAAATAGGACAGTTGTTTTTAAACTACTCTTTCCCAAAAAGTGGACTTCAAGCAGGCTCCCAGCAGAGCTCTCCCCTTTTGCATCAGAAGCATGGTGGAGAGGCCTCATACCATTGGTCCACCTAGTAAGTGTACTGTCTACATTCACTGATGGAACCTCTCCATGACTTCAAATGTGGTCCTCTCCCAGCCCTACCTGGAGATGCTGAGGATTAGTCCTTGAACCAGGGGCGCTACACCACTGAGCTATCATCCTTCACCCCATATGTATGGACAAAGTCTTGCCTGCCTGTTAACGTGAGGGCATCTCCCATTCTTCACAGGCCATGGGACCAAAGCCAAACTGGAGTTCGGACTACCTGTGGCAGGGGTGCCAACTTCAATAAAATATTTTTTGGGGGGGGGGGTTACAGGTAAGCTCCATCCTACATAATCGATCACATGATGTGGTGCGTGGCAATGCCTATCAACTGGGGGGAGGGTGCGACCTGCTCATATATTTTATGGGAGTGAGGTGAAGACCTCTTGGCCCTAGGAGTTGGTTTCTATGACCCGTTGGGTCCCTCTTTTTCTTGGAGGGCCTGGCTAATCTTGTGGGGATAGGAACCAAAGCTTCCCTCCTGGCCGCATCTGGGTTTCCCCAAAGCCAGAGAGAGAGAGATGAGGAGGAGGAGTTGTGCGTTTTTCCTGCCCCCAGCCCAGTCTCTGCTTAGAAATCAGGATAAGAGGCAAGACCTTTTGAAAGTCCCCGGGAACAGCGGAGAGGCTGGATCGCAACCAGCCAGCGCAGCTCGCCCCTGCCTCTCTCTCTCTCTCTCTCTCTCTCTCTCTCTCTCTCTCTCTCTCTCTCTCTCTCGCAAGGGAAGAGTAAAACCCACTCTCTCCTCGTTCTCTCTCTCTGATCCGCGGCTGCCTCGGCTGGCTTGGCAATGCCTGGGTGGCTCTTCGCACGACCCGCCGCCTGAGTCCAGGGGGAGCGCCGGGAGCGCAGCGCCTGCCGCCGCCCCCTCTCCGCCTCTCCATCCAGTCTCGCGGACCTGAGCGCCGCGGCTTCCCTGGAGGCTCCTGCCGGCTGACTTCTCTTCCTCCTCCTCCTCCTTCCTGGGTCTTCCCACGGCGGCGCCTCTCTCTCTCTTCCCCCCTCCGCTTGCGCTTTCTTCTCTCCATCGGTCGGTGATGTGTCTATTTACATCAGCCCCGAACTTCTCCCAGGAACAGCTCGGTAAGTCTAGAGAGACCGGAGAGGTAGAGTTGGCGAGCCGGGGAACAGGGGAGTGGGTGGGTACAGATGGTGAAACCCAGAAGCGGGATCCTGACTAGAGAAAGGCGAGGGGGTAGAGAGGGATGGAAAGGAGGGCAGTCCCAGCATGAAGAGCGGGGCATCACTTCTCCAGTATATCTGAGCGCAGCTTCTCTGCAGAGGAGGGAAAGCAGGAGAGGAGCCGGGCAGGTATTGGGCTTCATTCGAGCCAATCTCAGCCCTTTCGTCACTGTGCAGTGCCAAGAATGGAGAAGGGTACCTCTGAGCATGTGTTGAGTGCCCCATATATTTCCCCCTCTTTCTCCCTGGGCTGCATCTTTGCAGTCACAATCAACCCTCACGCCCTCTGGGATTTGAGAGCAGAAAAGGGGTCTCTTCGTAGCACACTGGAGCCTCTGCGTTTCTCTCTTTTGGGGGTGGGGTGCAGAGAAAAGGCTTTGCTTCCGCCAACTTATGTAGCTTCTCAAAGCACCCCATGTTTTCCTCCGGCTGTTTAGTAGCGACCTGATTCTGATTAACTTCAGCATGCATGTTGCCTCAGAGGTAGACTCACAGCATCTAGCTTACCTTCCAAACTTGGTTTCCGTGTATTTTTAATAGCGTGCTTTTCATCCCGAGCCTTAAGAGCAAGCAGAGTACTAAATTTAAGGCTTTCATTTCATTGATACCTTCTTTTTTTACATTTTTTCCAACAGCATCAGTAAATTAACTGCAATGTACACGTTTTAAACTTCATTGTGTTTCAGAGCCAGTTAAAATAAGCTCTAAAACGCTCTATGCGGGGAGAGAACAGCACTGTTTGCTGTGTACATTGTTATATTTCTGTAAGCATGAAACTTTGGCTGTCCAGCCTCTATTGTCCTAAGGCTGCAAGTTGTTGGGAGAGTTTTGGAAGAGTGTGATTGCTCTGTTTGTCCCAGAGAGTAGGGTGAGCTCTCTCACCTTGCTGTGTGCAGTTGCTCATAGGAGTAAAAGTACATATTCACTTCTCTTCCGAAGCAGGCTTGTGGGTTCAAACTCAAGTTTGGTTAAAATGCAGCAAAAGGTTAGATTTACACGTACAATTCCAGTGGCTATTTTATGTACAAAGTGGAACTTCTTATATGTCATGCTGATATCTAGTGCAGAACGCCAAGCTGATAGATTCTTGGTTAACCTAGAATCAACAGGCACTGTCCTGTAAGTGTGACATAAGAATCTGAACCAGCAACAGATCCTGGAATTATTTATAATCATGAAGTTACTCTTCATCAATTAAAAATGAAACTTTGTTTTTCATACTTTTATTATAAATGTTTAACCGTTGCCAATTTTTAAAAGCAATCATGTACTACTTAGAAAATAAGCATTACTAATTTTTTAAAAATTGCTTCATTAACTCAGTACTAAATCTTTTTATAACAGCAACAACATATGGGCTGTTTAACATAACTTTTTCAAATCTCCCCCCACCCACAAACATTTCACTGCTTGTTGCATCACTTATTTGAATCCTATTCTTTGAAGCATTTTAAAGAATTGCAATTGCAACCTTTACTGTGGCTTTTAAGGAAATATGAAACGTGCTCAGTCACACAGCTATTTACAAAGAGAACAATAGATTGTTGTGTTTCTTGAAATATCTGATCACCAGAGTTTACTAGTGTGTGTTTAGAATACTTTATCCATCTCCCTTACCCTTGATGTTTAAATTTGCCCTGGCAGAACCCCACAAGCCGATGTTTTAATTTCCCCACCAAGAAACCTCTCGCTCTCTTTCTCATTTTTGCAATTTATTGCCTTGCCATTTATATTGTTCTTGTTGGGTATCCTATCTGAATGCATGGATGATGTTACTGAAACAGTAGTAATTGGCCCCCAGAAGTCTTGACATCTTTTTACCCAGTCTTGTTAGTGGTTCACTCTGCAGATAAGCATTCAGGAGAACGCTGAAATGAATAAAATCTGAAATCCAGGAACAGGGAAGTGTTGCTGTGAATGCATTATCTGTTTTTATCAGTAACAAATTCAAATATGTCCTCTAGCAAACTCTATGGGAACTGGAGGTGTATGCAATTATCTTTGCGTCTTTGAAAAGTTGCCACATAACTTTCTATCAAGGGATGGTGTTTTATTTCAGAAAGTCGCTGGCCTGTTTTACTAAATCATCATTCCCCCTCCCCCCCCATTTATGAGTAACACCAGGAAACCAAACCAAAAATGCCTCTTATTTTCAGATACCAATGTATTTGCTGAATGAGAACACTCCAAACTAATTGTGTCTCCTAAGGTGTCACAGTTCACAGGTCTTCTCTCAGAAGTTGTTACATTCAGTCAATGTTTGCACCTTAGATGCAGGAAGACTTGCTTCCATGCATTTAAATTGAAAGGTGAGAACCACCTTACATTCCTGTTTGACAAGTCAATTGATGACCAAGGACTGCAATCTGAATCTGTTACCATTTCAACTCTCCCAGTAGCCATACCCTTTCTCAAGGGAAGGAGTTTTTTCCAACTTTTTTTGTAACAATTCATGCCATGACCTTAATTGTCTTAGAAAGTTTCCGTTTTGGTTAGATACCATTGTATGCCAATTTCATGTCAATTTCACCTTGAGACAGCACTTTCCTGCAAAAACGTTTTCTCTGAAATGAAACCCACACACCTATCTGCTATGTATGTCTTCAATACATGTCAATATGTGGCCAGAATAAATGCATTTTCATAAACTCTGAAATGTATGAATGCACATCCCAGGTACACTTTTGTATACACAAGCTACTCAAACGAATGGGATTTTCCCAGAAGCATATTGCACTGTTTATGCTACCTTTAAATGTTTGACCTAAGCTTGAAACTTGAAATAAGTTTTATGTATGCAAAAACATTGTACATGGATTTCCGCTTATTTGGGTAATAAACACGAGGCTGCAATTGCTTCCCACTTGCAGCCAGACATGATTCTTGGCATCTTATAATGGAGAGTGTCCTGCTGGCAGGGATGACTAAACAACAATAGGGAACAGAGAAGCACATACAGTGGTACCTTGGTTCTCAAACCTAATCCGTTTCGGAAGTCTGTTCCAAAACCAAAGCGTTCCAAAACCAAGGCACTCTTTCCCTTAGATAGTAGTGCGAAATGGATTCATCCATTCCAGACTTTTAAAAACAACCCCTAAAACAGCCATTTAACATGAATTTTACTATCTAATGAGACCACTGAGCCATAAAATGAAAGCAATAAACAATGT
Organism: Podarcis gaigeae; assembly: GCF_964106915.1. NCBI lineage: Eukaryota > Metazoa > Chordata > Lepidosauria > Squamata > Lacertidae > Podarcis > Podarcis gaigeae. The sequence continues at coordinate 79,128,822 of NC_139681.1, forward strand.
ACTGCAGTCACACAATCAATCAATCAGTAGCTGAACTGGTTTCCACATAGTCAGAAAAACAAAACAAAAAGAGCCGCAAAAACAAAAACGCAAAATAAATAGCAAAAACAGACAGACCTCAGCATAACACTCAAAACAGAAGTGTGGCACTCAAAATGGAAGGGTAGCACTCAAATTGGAAGCATAACACTAAAAATGTAGCACATTCAGCTTCCGAAAAGAATTCACAAACCAGAACACTTACTTCCGGGTTTGCAGTGTTTGGGTTCCAAGTTGTTTGAATATCAAGGCGTTTGAAAACCTAGGGACCACTGTACTTTCTTCTGGCTGGTTCCACATGCCTTGATTGAGTTTGTTGGCATCCATCTGCCTCAAGAGACAATGGAGTACACCTCCGTGAGTGAAATCAAATCGCTGTGTTAGCAGCACCCAAGTGACCTTCTAAGGGAGCAAGCTATCATATATGGAGGTCCTGGGCTGCCCAGACAACAAGGCCCCACTGATGTGTCCCAAAGGAAAGTAGAGCAATACGTTTGGTACCATCTTAGCTGCAGGAGTTGCCAGAAGGAGGCATACAAGGTGCCATCCAACCATCTTAAGGACTCCATCCCGGATTTGTATAGGGTTTACTCCTTAGCCTCCCCCCACAAAAAAAGATATCCCACAAGGCACCTGGACTGAGTAAGGAACTAGGAAGCAGGAGCCAACTTCAGCCTCAACTGCCAATGCAGTGTTTGGAATCATCCATTGCTAAGGAAATGCATTTCTAAACGAATTAACCAAAAGGAATAACCCCCCAGCAAGTCCATATCACCTGGTCTGGCTTATTTCAAAGAAGAACATGTAGGCCGCTCCAAGAAATCAGATTGAAGCAGGTGGACTGAAAATGAAAACTGAAGCTCAGATTGTTAATTTCCATTGCTGCCAAACATAATAATTGCAGCTGCCTGTTTTGTCTACACTTTCGAGGGCAACTGGGGGAGGATCATTGAAGCCCTAGGAGAAATAGAACAGAACTCTAATACCTAAGCTCCTGTCTGCTTTAATTATGCCCAGGTCCTGGTGGTATAAATGAATGATCACACAAATAGACCTTTGCTAGGTGGCCTATAGTGTTCGCTTGTTTTCTTAAAAAGCTGCAGGTAAGAACAAATCAGTGGGATGCCTTCAAATAATGGAAACACTCCAGCAGTAGTATAATAAAGACTATCTCCCTTGGGGAAGTTATGCTATCTTCACAAAGCACATTTGCATGTCAAAGCGGGTGATTCTTGGTGTGCTAATAAATTGCAATTTAGGAACATTAAAGCACTCACCAAACTAAGAAGCTGAGGCATTTTCTAATTTTGACTTCATGCACTTACAAAGTTTAAGGACTACAAAGTTTAAGATCGAACTTTGTGCTTGACTGGTATATGATAAGGACAGGTTCGGCTGTCTTGCAACGCAATCCTCTACATGTGTGCTCAGATTTACGAGTTCTTGAGTTCAGTGGGGCTTACTCCCAGGTGAGTATGCATACACAAGAACCATTTTAAGCCTTAAATCTTCATGCTTTAACTGGGAGATCAGTTGCCTAAAGTTTCAGCTACTTTGTCAGTGAAGAGATTTTAAAAGTGAACGTCTGATCTGTTGGGTTGAGATTCAAGGGCACACTTGATTACCTTTTGAAGCAATTCTATTGTTATGGCTTATCATAATTGAGAAATAAGAAAATGTAAAAGGTGTTGCATCCTTCTAACCACATGGGCTACCTTTTAAAAACTGAATTGTCAGTGATCTTGTAAGTTATCCCCGCATATGCCTTGATGGAAAACTTATCTGAGGTTATGTGATTAGATAATTTAGCCATCACACTTTGAATTTATGTCAGCTTCCTCCAATCTGGTGCCTTCCAGACATAAGGTAAAGGTAAAGGTACCCCTGCCCGTACGGGCCAGTCTTGACAGACTCTGGGGTTGTGCGCCCATCTCACTCAAGAGGCCAGGGGCCAGCGCTGTCCAGAGACACTTCCAGGTCACGTGGCCAGCATGACATCGCTGCTCTGGTGAGCCAGAGCCGCACACGGAAACACCGTTTACCTTCCCGCTGGTAAGCGGTCCCTATTTATCTACTTGCACCCGGAGGTGCTTTCGAACTGCTAGGTTGGCAGGCGCTGGGACCGAGCAGCGGGAGCGCACCCCGCCACAGGGATTCGAACCGCTGACCTTTCGATCGGCAAGTCCTAGGCGCTGAGGCTTTAACCCACAGCGCCACCTGCGTCCCCCTTCCAGACATAATGGACCACAATCACCATCAGCTCCAGCTAGCGGTCAGCAATGATTGGATCTGCAACCCAAAACTAAGAGGGCACCAGCATAGAGAAGGCTGATTTATGCAGTTGTTTGAGGTGTGCAAAGTGCTTCACATACATTCAGTAATTCTTGACAGCAACTGCTGTAAAGCAGGTTTCTATGATTATCCATACATTGCAAATTAGGGTGGCCCAACTTTGACTCAGATACTGTATGTTCCAATTCAACTTCTTAGAGATTGTGTGATCACTAGAATCTGGGTATTTAGAATCCCATCACATTCCTGCTTTCTATCACCAGTTAAAGTGTGTGTGTGTGTGTGTGTGTGTGTGTGTGTGTCTAATAAAGTCACCCTGTAAGCTCATGGATTTCCACCTGTGCAATGGGACTAGACTTCTTCTCCCCACATGCCTCTGGTGCCCTCTCCCCTGTCCAACTCTCTGGAGCAGATTTGAGGGGGTGCAGGGGATACATGCAGAGAAGAGAAGGAGTCTCATTGTGCTGATGGGATGACTTCATTGGATTCACCTCTTCTGATTCATCCAAGTTCCTTAGCTAAACAGCGGCTGCACTAAATGAACACTGTTTATGAGAATTCTGTAGACTTAACTAAGTTATACACTTCCCTGAGGGGTCACAAGACAGTACTTCAGACTGTGAAATTTTAGACGCATGGTGCTCAATGCTCATGTGCGTAAAGATACATTTACCATGCGTAACAAGGTCGTTTTGGTCCTGGAATAATTGAGGTTGAATTCATGTGACTAGATCACACTGGACAAAATTGGGCCTAAGTTAAAAAATTCTCATGCCCAGTAGAAGACAGTCTGGCGGGGGGGGGGGGTGTGCTCATCTCAGCAAGGCAGGACTGACACAATGGCAGAATTATCATTTACTGGGATGGGGCAGGGCATGGGAGTGGTGAGATTGGGTCTGTGCAGGCACACTGGAGGGAGAATCTGATTGGCTCTGTCAGGGCGGCCTCCACTCATACTCACCCCTGCCCTATCCCATCCCCACACCATCTCAGTGAGCAGCAGAGATGCTGATGTTGGGAGGTGAGTGAAGCATTGCTGCTCAACTGCACTCCCCCCTCCTTCTTTCACAGAATGGGAGCCGATGCACATAGACCTCTGAAAGCCGCTGTCACTCATTGGGACCCCTCAGAGCGCCGGCAATTATTATATTTCTGACATGTGAGCTTTCGTGATCCATTCAGGTGGCTGGAATATTTCACACACAATAAAAGGCTCATAAAAATCACCGTATGGTTAAACAGAAATGCCAGCTTTTAAATGCTGCCATGTAACATTAAAGCAGCAGTCAGGGCATGGACAAGTTATGAAGAGAGGAAAAGCTGGAGGTGCTGTAGCATTGGGTGGGCTGGACTGGTGCATGAAATGATGTTTTTTCAGAAACGTTAGGTACGTTAGGATAATGGCAGGGGCAGCAATGAGATGAGCAGAAAATGATATGAGAGTCCTTATGTTTTCCCTCACATGGCAAAAAAAAAAAAGCAGTTTGGGAGTGGAGGAGGATTGATTTTGAATGCCTCTGGCAACAAACCAACCAACAAAAACTTGCCGGACATTAATCTCCCTCTTCTCTCCCCGCTCTCCTCAGTTATCAGTGGGCCCTTCACTCAAGACTGCAGCTTATTTTGGATAAGTACAAAATCCAAAGGGGGGAAACATACCATGAGAAGTTCAGAGATCTTTTCTGTTTCTTCCAAGCAATCATAGTCCCACATACCCCACTGAATTCAACAGGATTTACCTTGGGGTAGTGCTGGACTGTGCAGTTCTTGCTGTATTCAGCTGTTGCTGATTTTGAAGTGATGTTTTTGATACCGGTTTTATTGCTTTTAATTTTCTTCTCCCTTATTTTTCGCACATTCATCATTTTCAGTGTGCTTTTGTGTGTGTGTGTGTGTGTGTGTGTAGTGTTGTACGCCACCCCAATCTCCAAGTGCTACGAGATTTCAGGGGTTCAAGGCGCTTACCCCAAGTTCATGTTTCCTTTGGGAATGAGGGCACAGCGAAGACTGTGGTGTCTTTATGATATATTTTTTATTTACACATATAGACAACCTGAGCATGGAGGGGTTCACAGCATTATCACCCCAAGAGGGCCTTGTTTCACCCATACCCACAGCTTTGGAGTCAAACAGAAATCAAACAATGTTCTCTCTCCAATTTGCTGCATATCTTCTGGCGCACCTCACTACAACTCTCAATTTTTGCCTTTGCCTTTTTCTAACTACAGTGGTACCTCTAGTTAAGAACTTAATTTGTTCTGGAGGTCCATTCTTAACCTGAAGTACCACTTTAGCTAATGGGGCCTCCTGCCGCCGTGCCTCTGCCATGCGATTTCTGTTCTCATCCTGAAGTAAAGTTCTTAACCTGAGGTACTACTTCCGGGTTAGCGGAGTCTGTAACCTGAAACTTTGTAACCCAAGGTAACACTGTATCAGGCTACCCTCCCATTTGCCATTTCCCACAGATCCACTTTCTTTGTTCCCTTAATGGCTCATCACCCAGGTGATCACCTCAACAGGAAGCTTTGTTGTTGTTTAGCCGTTTAGTTGTGTCCAACTCTTCGTGACCCCATGAACCAGAGCACACCAGGCACTCCTGTCTTCCACTGCCTCCTGCTGCTTAGTAGCAACTGGAAGCTTATATTGTAACACTTGCTAGATCTGGGGGGTTAGGAGGTTCTCTGTGTACAGCCTATTTCCCCCCACCCTAAACTCATATATAATATAGATGCATTTATTGCTTTGTCCATTCAAAAGTTTACAATGCAACTGACCTCAACAATAACAAGCAGCACTGGAGTGTTGTCTGTTCTACATATTCAGATGAATCTGCTGTGAGGCCTGACCATAGGCGCCGACTCCATGGGGCCTGAGGGGGCCCGAGCCCCCTCAAAAATTCGTTTGGGGGGCTCTGCCCCCCCAATAATTTAAGAAAATCAGGCAGCTGCTTTCCTGCATTCTGCCTCAGGGTCTTACTGCCCACCCGCTTCTGTTGCTGCATTTGCTCAAACTCAACAAAGAGCAGGGAATCCCCTGCCCTCCTGGCAAGCAGAGGGTTAAGGAAAGGATCGAGTCCTTCTAATTCTTTCCTAGTCACACTGCGTGCAGGCTCCAGCCCACCACCTCCTGCTCTCCGTTCTCTAGGGACTCGCAGGTGGGAGAGAGAGAGAGAGGGCTGGCTTGGGGGGGGGACTTTTGCCTTCCTTTCCTCCCCCCACCCCGTTAAACTCCTCCCCTGCATTCTTAGCCAGCTGCTTCTCCACACACCCCTCTTGTGCTTCTTGTCCCTTCTGTGTTTTTCCTTCCCTCCCCATTTAAAACATGGTGACAAAGCACGGATCCACATGGATCCTCAGGATTTTTGCATTGGGTCACTCCAAATTCACCATCAGATCACATTACATGTCCATGGCTACAGTCTGTACCAAAAAAATCACGCACCCACTGTTGCCTGGGGCTGCAATGGTGCAAAAACGTGGTTACAAAGCATGGATCCACAGGATCTTTGCACTGGGTCACCCCAAATTCACCATCAGATAACATAGCATGTCCATGGCTACAGCCTGCAGCAAAAAAATCACGCACCCACTGTGGCCTGGGGCCACAATGGTGCAAAAATGTGGTTACAAAGCACGGATCCACATGGATCCTCAGGATTTTTGCATTGGGTCACCCCAAATTCACCATCAGATCACATAGCATGTCCATGGCTACATCTTGCACCAAAAAAATCACGCACCCACTGTTGCCTAGGGTCACAGTGGTGCAAAAACGTGGTTACAAAGCACGGATCCACATGGATCCTCAGGATTTTTGCATTGGGCTATTCCAAACTCACAGTCAGATATTAAAAATCTTTATAAAATAGAGAATTAAATACATACAGAATGTTAAATTTTCAGTTTCGAAATATTAGTACTAGTTTAGTACTGTATTTCTATATTACTATAGTACTGTATTAGTTATTTTCAAATACTTAAATATTTTTAGGGTGTAAGACCCAATTAAAGCTCGTTATTTACATACAGTATTACAGTATTTACATACAGTATTAGGCATACTGTATTAACTTTATTAACTGTATTAAAGCATTAACTTTGAGATATTATTTTTATTTAATGAACCCTCAGCCTTATTCAAAGTAAGCTTAAATTAGCTATTTCACTTATTAATCAAAGTGCTATTACTGTGCGACAGCAATATTTTATGTTTTATTCTTTTAATGATAGTTTAGGATTTATTTAAATATCATTTCAGTCTTTTCAGAGCTATATATTCACTGCTCTGTAATAGTCTATAAGCATAATTGTTACTGTAAATTAAATTAGCTTTTTACGAAAATACCGTGCGTGTTTATGTTTTGTTTCTTTTTTCAAAGCCAAAAAGTGTTTCAGGCTTGTCGAGTTTCCCGGAGTGTGGAGTTATAGAGAGTCGAGTTTTCGGGGTTCTAATGTTAATCATATGACTCTAAAATACTTTTAAAAAACTTTAAAACTCACTAATTTTCATCTAAAATTTAGAAAACTTCCTGGGGCAGGACCCCGGTATGGGCCCCCCCAATATTTTTTATAAGTCGGCACCCCTGGGCCTGACTAGTCATTCTTCCTCATGAGTGCACATCGCCCCAGTGAAGCCTGTGTTTTTGTGATGGCATCAGTGGAGGCATTGCTTTAGCAACGTGTCGAATGAAGGGCGTCCATATGACAGCAGATTTGGGGGTTCTCTGCTGCATACCCTCCAACATTCCTGAAATGAATTCACTCATCAACTGACCCTCCTTGACCCCCCCATTTTTGCACACTGTCAGGCATCAGGAAATCTGATACCCCCAGGGCAGGTGGACAGGAACAGACAGACAAATAAGCTCTGACCAATGTATTTTATTCAATATTCACGGAGAGAGGCTGAGAAATGCTGCCTCTTGGAGTAATAGTGTTGCTCTGAGTAAATCACCAACACCATCCACCTTACAGTGGCCGCTCAGGGCCATTTGCCTACAAGCCCTTTGCTCTACTTTCAATGCCCGCCAGATTCTGGGAGAAAAGGGGGCTTTCTAGTGATAACGTGTCAGACAGCTGCTCAGGCTCTGCTCCCCTCACTTCCTTTCCAATTATTTCCCAACTCTGCTCTTTGTCTGCCTCTGAGCCATGACCTTCCTCAAACCACTTCTGGAAATCTATACTGCTTTCCTCTTCTCTGGAAGGTTCAGGAGGGGGAGGTGGTCTCCACCATTTACCACTTCACCAGTGGGACACAGCACACACACCCTCCACCATCCTGAGAAAACCCCTCAGTCCCAATCTTATCTTATTCTTTGATAGAGTTACAAAAAGTAAAACACACACCAATAAATAAATGTGCTGGGCCCGGGGGTAACCTGTGAAATGCAGTCCAGGACCGGTCCAGAATCCGAAGGTTCTGCTAGGAATCAGTCCGACAGGGCCAAGGCAGGACACAAGGCAGAAAACCAGGCAAGGTCAGGCACAGGGTCTCAGGCAGGATCTAGCATACAGTAATGTTGCTCCCGCAACCTGGGGCGGGGTCCGACAGCCTTTTATCTTTGACGGGGTAAGAGCCGGTCCTGATCCCCGGTGACTCACCTCCCTGTTTCACCCAAAGGTGAGCACTCCTCCTGCGAGTACTCAGGTCTCTCCTTCTCTCAGACCTTAGTCTCTGCAGTTTGGGAGATGTCAATGAGTTACTAGACCCAGAGGCCGCCTCAGCCTCCCCTGAACAAACCGGTAGTGGAGCAGCTGTAAGTGATGGCCCAGCTGAAGGCAATGAGGTAATCCCCGCATCTGGAGCCAGGGCAGGTTCAGGCCCCTGACTCGGCCCAGCTGGTGTTGCAGGGGAACCTGTGCAGACTGGGACTCTTCAGGATCAGGCCCCAGACTTGGTTCAGATGATGCCTGAGGCAAAGGATCCAGTGTAGACTGAGTCTCCTCTGGTTCTGAGTCTGTGCCCGAGTCCCAGGCCATCACAAAATGTTGGAAATGGGGAAGATTAGACGTGGACGCACAAAGCAAAAAATCAAGTCTCCTTGTGCTCTGCTCTGCTCTGCTCCTGTTTTCTTCCCTGGCCAGGGTGGCTCAGCACTTTCCCTGCCCCTCAGAGCCAGTGTGCTGCACGGAGCTGGGTCGCAGTGGCTGCAGCCTCTCCTCCTCCTTGCCCACTCTCCAGCAGCCACTGTGAGCTGCCCAAAGGGAGGAGGCCAGCAGCAGCAACCATGGAGAGACAACGAGATGCTTCCTTGCTATTGTTGTCGCTCGGGGCAAGCACTAGTTCGGCCTCCTCCCAGCAACACCAGCAGGGGAAATGGGGACACTCTAGGATTAAATCAGAAGCCGGGATGGTTTCATAATTCCAGGACTGTCCCTGGAATATCAGGACACTTGGAGGGTATGCTGCTGGCCCTGCAGTGTTGGACGTTCGCTCCCACCCACCGATACAATGCCATTTGCCAGACTTGAGTTCAGAGGGAAGAAGATGTTCCCTCCCTCAGCTACTTTAGGAGTCATAAATTCTTCAGTCATTAATTGTTGAAATGACTTGAAAAATGCCAGAGAGGCAAAATGGAACACTTTTGATCATTGGCAAAGGAACAAAGATTGAAAGGTTAGGTTAATTTTTATTCAATGAGTAAGGGCTGCATTTCGCTTGCCTGTGAACTCTTGTGGCAGAGGAGTGCAATTAAAGTAGATATGTTAGCAATAAAACCAAGTGTTCCTTTGTTTTCATTCCCTTTTTTAGCTGTTCTTCATGTGTGTAAGGACGACATTGTTCTGTGGATTGTAAGTGGCAAAATGTCAATTGGACTGTCATTTCTTTTGCCGTCATGACTAACAGATGTATTTTAACTTTTCTAAAAAAACACCAATACTTCCTCTTCCCTACTGGAACAAAAAAAGGGTCTTAGGTAAAAGGAACTTGGAAGTTTCCATGCTTTAAGCATTTCAGTCACTGCTCTTTGTTCTCTTTCTTTGTCCCAGACTCTAGGTTATGGGCAAGTCAGAAAGTCAGATGGATATAACTGAAATGAACCTTGCAAAAGAAAAGAAAAAACTGCGATGGAGTGCTCTGGAAATCGGGCTTGCCGTTGTCGTTGCTCTCCTTGCTATCGTAGCTATCACCATGATCATTCTGTATGCAACCTATGACGGTGAGTAGAAGTGAATCAAGCTACTACTTTTGTGGCAAAAGTTCTTTTAAGAACCTGAAGTTTGGGGGGGGGGAGCAAAAACCACAAATTCAAAATTTCATCACCTTGAAAAGGGGTTGAATAAAATACCCTGGTAAGATGCTTTTAAGTGCATCTGAACTTGTTAGCTGGGATGTTGCTGGATGTTTTAGCTTCTGTATTTAGAAGGAGCCAATGCCCTTTTTTGGGGAAGCAAGTTGACTTTAAAAAGCTGTGTTGTGCTTTTTGTGTAATAACTATATGCCTAAAACGATTCGACAGACCTTTGTTTGGTACTGGCTTCTCTGAGATCGTTTCAGAAGCCCTTGATCAGCCTAAAATGTAGAAAACGAATTTGCTGACTTACATGCTTGTCCTATTTTTCCAAGCACTGATAAGCTTCCTTCGGAAGGAGTCACTGGAGGCTTATGCCAGATTGTAACGGGTATTCATGTTGTATTTGTATAGTTGCAAATATACCAGTTGATCATAGATGGTGGCTCTCTCTTTATGCTTTCCATCAGGAAAACTCATTGCCCAATATCAGATCATCATAGAGAGACAGTACACACAAACAGTATGTCCCAGAGCATGGGATGTCCTTGCCTCTCTCTCTCTGGTTTCTCACTCAAAAGCATTCCCCCATGATGCAGTTAACTAGAAGGTTGCTGGTTCGAGCCCACCCACTGTGAGCAAGATTGCAGAGCCCTCAGGGTCTCATCCAACTCTAACATTATATGATTCTTTGAAGCTCTGCCTGGTCTCTGTTGCTTTCCACTCACACCTCGATTGCCACTTCCTCATAGATAGAGGGAGAGTGGAATAAGGATGACTCATCTTCTCCAATCCCCTCCTAGCCTCCCATGGCCATTTAGCTGTAATTTCCCTAACAGAAGGCATGTCTGGCAACTTTGTCACTGGCTACTAAGGAACACCTGCAGGGACATTCTCACCCCAATGGACCTTACCTGCCCATCCCAAACACTCCAAACTCTCCATCCTGCACACAGAGCTGTTTAAAAAAAAGAACAGCAGCTCTTCCGGTGAAAGCCATAAACGATCATCAAAAATGTACACAATTAGTAAAACCAAAGCTCAGTCTTACTTGATCATTTCTGCTTTTACTACTGCATATGTCAAAGTGATTCCCTTTTTGCAGTTTCTATTCAAATCTCAATTTATAATCCACAAGACCAGATGGAATCAGCAGCAGAATTTTATTCAGGTTTCCATCTCTCTCTTTTTCTCATACCAAAAATAAATCAACAATTTACCATAACTTAGGAAATGTTCAAGGTTATGCCAAGCAAAATGAAGCTCAAGACTTTGGGACATCCGAGCCACATTTTCCTACCTAAGATGTTTTCAGTTCCTGTTCCTTGTAAATTGCTTGTCCCAAATGCACAAACTGTTTTAATATTGTTATTTTAAAATTGTTTTGACCTGTCCTGGGACCTTATGGTGAAGGGGAGTTAGTTAATGTGTTGTTGTTGTTACTATTATTGTTATTGGCATTGGTTTATTAACTGCCTTCTAAATCACCATCTATGAAGGCAGTTGCCCTCCCAAGGTGGAGCTGGCGTCCGTCTGTCTCCAGAGACAATAGAGGAGTGTGCCTTTGGGGGTGAGGTCAAACTGTTGGAAGGTTGCAGTGCCTGCTGTGGCTGTAGAAGCCAATGCAGGAGAGACATGTTTTGTTGCAGCTGGGGCAAATAAAGGCGTCCGGTTGTGCTGATGCAGAAGCACCAGGGTGTTTCTCCTCTCTGTGCTCCTCCCAGTGGTCATTTCTCCTCTGGTCACTGCTATGGATACACAACCTGACTGCCTGTCCCTGGGCACTCCATGGCACCCCCAGAAGAGAAAACCATAACATTGGGGGGGGGGGAATACAGCAGTACTTTTAAACATAGAAGAAGTTAAAACACTAAAACAGATTAAAATTCGTACCAGCATTTCTAAGCATCTGGGTAGGCTTGTCTAATCTAGAACGTCTCTAGCAGGCACTGAAAATAATACAGTCTGGTTGATATCAATAGGCTGGGAGTTCCCAAAGTGCAGGTGCTGCTACACTACACAATCAGGTTCTTACAAATGTGAAACAGGTACAGTGGTACCTCGGGTTAAGTACTTAATTCGTTCCGGAGGTCCATACTTAACCTGAAACTGTTCTTAACCTGAAGCATCACTTTAGCTAATGGGGCCTCCTGCTGCTGCCGCGCCGCTGGAGCACGATTTCTGTTCTCATCCTGAAGCAAAGTTCTTAACCTGAAGCACTATTTCTGGGTTAGCAGAGTCTGTAACCTGAAGCGTATGTAACCTGAAGCGTATGTAACCCAAGGTACCACTGTATTCTGTGGCACCAATTCTGCCAATCCAAGTGCCAATCGAATTGGCAATAGTGCCAACTCCGCCAATTGAAGTGGTCGAATGGCCAAGTATGGGGTAAGGTGATCTGTTAGGTAAACTAGTTCCAAGTTGTTAAGTGGTTTTTTAAGTTTATTAAGGGTTTTAATAACAATATAAATGTGTTTATTCCGCCCCCCCACAGATGGTGTTTGCAAAACGTCAGATTGTATAAAATCAGGTAAGATTTACAAAGCTTTTTTCTTTTTACTGTAACATTCCAACTTGTTTTCCTGAATGTAATGTATCTTGGGGATATGAATAAAACGGGCTCTGGGTTTGCATTTCTTGAATGATTGCCTTCCCCACCTTCCACTCCCATTCAATATAGCAAACTGCTTTTAAAACTGAGATATGGTTTATTTATTTAGAATGTTTCTAGGCTGTGAAAACCCTCTCAAGCTGCCATACAGTAGAGTGCAGCATAATACATCTATAAGATCTTATTTAGTTGAGGAGGCACATAAAGAAGGACCTAAGAGGATGATCTGAGGGTCTGGGTTGGTTCATATGGGGAGAGGCGATCATACTGGAGATAATGGATTGCTAGGAGCTAACAGGGTAGAGATTTTTCTAAATCAGGAGTTGGTGCTTTCTTCACACACAAAAAGTAGATGGATTAGTTTGGTGTGGCTTGAGAAACATCAGGTTAGCACAGGGTACAGGGTCACAAATTGAGTACCATGCTTCTTCAGATCATTTGTTCATTTTATTAATTGGTGCCAATGAGGACTATCTCCAAAGCTGTGGGTTTGGGAAGATTTTTTTGTGTGGAATTTGTCTGGTAAGGAAGAGATAAAACTCTCCTCCTTGCTTGCTGTGGTCACTTGAAGAACCTGGAGCCCATTCTCCCACTCTTTGCACCTGTAATTTATTAAAGAAAATTCAAAACGCTACACATTTTGCATAATATGGATGGGGATGGCACATACTCTGAACAGACTTCAGCAAATACAAAACCTTGTGATGAGATGTCACTAGAAACACAAAACTCCAAGCAGAGCTGATAATGTTGCCAAATGTAGCTGATGTCCATTTTTATACCACACAGAAGATTTATACCCATGATAATAAATAATAAATTTTTATTTATACCCCCCCCCCTTCCTGGTTCAGAAAACTGGGCTCAGGGCAGCTAACAACAAATTTAAAACACTTAATTGATGCTACAAAAAACCAGCATAAAATACGATGTAAAACGTGAATAACAATAAAATAAAAAAATCAGTTTAGGGGGGAAATCCATCCAATAAACATTAGATGATCACCAGGGCTAGCTGGCTAAATTAGTCCTATTTGGGCCAGCAAGGAGACCAGGGGAGAATTAGCTGTGGGATCCCAGAGCGGGTTATCTTCATAAAAAGGGGAGGGGAATAAAAGATCAGACTAAGCTCAAATTGAAAGCCAGTTGGAATAGTCATGTCTTACAGGCCCTGCGGAACGAAGTTAAATCCTGCAGGGCCCTGGTCTCATGGGACACAGCATTCCACCAGGTTGGAGCCATCACTGAGAAGGCCCTGACCCTGGTGGAGGATAATCTAATTTCCTTAGGGCCCAGGACCTCTAAACTATGATTATTCATGGACCTTAAGGTTCTCTGCGGGGCATACCAGGAGAGGCGGTCCCGTAAATACTAGAGCCCTAGGCCACAAAGGGCTTTAAAGGTCAAAACCAGCACCTTAAACCTGACCCTGTACTCCACCGGGAGCCAGTGCAACTGGTAAAGCACTGGGTGAATATGCTCCCATGGCAGGGACCCTGTGAGGAGCCTTGCTGCAGCATTCTGCACCCGCTGGAGTTTCTGGGACAGTTTCAAGGGCAGCCCCGCATAGAGCGAATTGCAGTAGTCAGATGGGTGTACATGGGGTCAAAAGAACCACTGATGATTAATACATTTTAATCTGAACTGCGACAGCAAAGCTGGATCTTGACTATCCAAGGTCACACTATCAGGTTTCCATGAGTCAATGGGACATAGTTGATGCTGGTATTAAGATTATTTTGCTTATTAGGGGAGCTAATCTATCTGATAAACTAGGCTACTGTTTAACCTAAATTAATCTCTATCAGGGATACAAACTATTTGAACCTTTTCAGCTGTGTAAACAACTGATCAATAGGTAAATGATTGCAAACGTTTCTTTAGGACAGGGGTCAGCAAACTTTTTCAGCAGGGGGCCAGTCCACTGTCCCTCAGAGCTTGTGGGGGGCCGGACTATATTTGGGGGGGGGGGATGAACGAATTCCTATGCCCCACAAATAACCCAGAGATGCATTTTAAATAAAAGGGCACATTCTACTCATGTAAAAACACACTGATTCCCGGACCGTGTGTGGGCCGGATTTAGAAGGCGATTGGGCCGGATCTGGCCCCAGGGCCTTAGTTTGCCTACCCATGCTTTAGGACTTCGCAGCCACTCTGTGCTTCCTCATCTGAAAATTCCTCATGGGAAGAGATGTCTCTCCTGACGTGTCTTGCTCAGGGTTTTCAATTAAAGTGTGGCAACAAGGAAGGCTGCCGAGTTCAGACCACTGGGGAGATACTTTGTAGGGTGAAATAAAGGAAACTCATCACAAACTCCCTTCAGCTGCCTAAAAAAGCAAGGAAAGGGAAACAAATAGTCTGAACCCCAGACATGAGAACTTTGCCAACATTTTTTCTCCCCTTTAATAATGTTGCACGCCACTGCAACCCCAGTCTCTGAGTGGTGCAAGAGTCTAGGGGTTCAAGGCACTCACCCAGGGTTCATGGAAAAGGGACACCATGAAACTGTGGTGTCTTTATGATATATGGTTTGTTTACACATACAGTGATACCTCAGGTTAAGTACTTAATTCGTTCCGGAGGTCCGTTCTTAACCTGAAACTGTTCTTCACCTGAAGCACCACTTTAGCTAATGGGGCCTCCCGCTGCCGCCACGCCACCAGAGCACGATTTCTGCTCTCATCCTGAAGCAAAGTTCTTAACCCGAGGTAATATTTCTGGGTTAGCGGAGTCTGTAACCTGAAGCATATGTAACCCGAGGTACCACTGTATATGCAACCCGAGCCCACAATGGAGGGGTTCCCACCATTATACCCCAAGTTGGTCTTGCCTCCTCCATAAGCCCAGCACTGGATTCCAACAGAAATCAAACATTGCTCTCAAAAGTTTCTCTGACTCTCTCTTCAACTTGCTTCTTTACTTCTAGGGTCACTGTCACTGAATCTCAGCTCTAAACTCTGCCTCATTCTTCTGCCTTGTTCCTTTCCTTTGTTTCCCTTAATGGCCCATCACCCAGGCTATCGCCTCAACACAGGAAGCTAGCCTGGTTTATACTTGCTGAATCCAGGGGTTAGAAGGAGCTCACATACAGCCTTCTTCCACCACCACCCTCTCCCAAATTCATAACAATAATTTTTGAATGCAATTTCTTCTCTCATTAATTGATGGTGGGTTTTGTTTTGTTTTTTGTTTTAAAAGACATTTCCAGCACAGTACTCCATTAAACTGGTTACAGCTTGCAGCGATAATCTAGAGGCACTCAGCAAGCTCATATCACAGATTCCATTTTCCTGGAACCAGTGCAAAGTGAAGCAATCTACAAAGAATTGGATAAATTCAATGTTGTGAAGAACCACAGCATTTGCTAAGTAATATATGAAAAACCCGACAATGGCGAATAATACCAGGATTTCAGATTGTGATCCATGTTCTTCTCAGTCTGCAATTATGGGGGTTTAAATTGGATTTTTTTAAAAAAAAAAACCAGCTTACTTTTCTAATAACCTCTTTGAATACTATCAGGCTGCAGATGGGAGTGACTGTTCCACTGGTTAAGATTCATGTATTTCTTTTCAACAGCAAACTCAAGTGCTTTTCAGTCCGGAAGTGAAGCTAGGCAACTCAAAAATACAGGAGTGGTATTTAGGGGGTTCCTAGGGATGCAGAAATACATACATTAGGAGCTCAGCAGCATGCGGGTGCAGCACTAGGTGCAGCAGATTGCCTGCACTACTGTGCCGCACCATGCCAAGTGCCCGTTGGCAATTGGCTGCAATGCATGGCAGTGGTGGAGCTTCATACTCCAGCACCGGGGGGCAGAGAGCAGGCGGGCGCAGGTCTGGCGCTCATCCTGGGGGCGTGGAGCATATCCTGGGGGTGTGGCATGCTGCCTCTAGGGGCAGGGCACCCCGCATGGGCGGGGGAACAGCCGCAATGGCACCCTGCCGGGATAATAATAATAATAATAATAATAATAATAATAATAATAATATATTTATATCCCGCCCTCCCCAGCCGAAGCCAGGCTCAGGGCAGCCAACAACAATAAAATAATACAACATTCTAAAATCATTTCATTAAAATTAGTTCAACTCAAATTGATGGGAACCATTAGGCTAAGGTTCTGTGAAGATTGCCAAAGGAGGGAGTCAGGCTGTGCCCTGACCAAAGGCCTGGTGGAACAGCTCTGTCTTGCAGGCCCTGCAGAAAGATGTCAAGTCCTGCAGGGCCCTAGTCTCTTGTGACAGAGTGTTCCACCAGATCGGAGCCACAGCCGAAAAAGCCCTGGCTCTAGTTGAGGCCAGCCTAACCTCTCTGTGGCCTGGGACCTTCAGGATGTTTTTGTTTGAAATTCCTCTGTAGGACATACCAGGAGAGGCGGTCCCGTAGGTACGAGGGTCCTAGGATCATGCTGCCGGGGGCGGTGCGCTCCCCCCGCATTCCTCTTCCTCCGCCAGTTATGCATGGTGTCTGTGCAGCCTTCTGGGACGCTACTAACCACAGCCAAGCTAAATTCATGAGACTTATTCGTTCCCACCATGGGCTGTTTTTCTTTCCTTCCTGGGAGAAAAAGGAGGGGGTGGCACTAAAATAATGAGAAGGCAAACAGTGAGAATGAATTGATTAAATGTGTGGCATAAGCTATTAGGGGCTGATTTCCTTTCTGTCCTCAATTTTCCTTCTCCCATCACCCCACACTTATTGCCATGTGCCTCAGCTGGACTTTGGGAGTGTCTCAGGATCACTCTATTTGTGGCTGTCATTCTTGGAAGCAATTCTCCTGGAAGGAAGCTCTATAACACAGGAATTGTGTGATTCCCCCCCTTTCTGTTTACTATTTTAAAATAAGCCCAAGCCATATGCCGTAGAGGGATTGGACAATGTTGTTCTGTGCTGAGTAATCGAAAAATGAGAAAGAGATATTTGAAGCCCTTGGGTAGTTTATCGAGAAGTATGACAGTTAGTAGAGATAAATTAGAACGTTATTGGAGAGGCCTGCTTCTCTCTGTCTGTCTGTCTGTCTCTCTGTCTGTCTCTCTCTCTCTCTCTCTCTCTCTCACACACACACACAACATCCTCCTGTTTTTTGTTTTGTCCTGATGTCAATTTTTTTGGGGGGGGGGGTGAAATAAAGAGGTTCTACACCTCTGACATAGGCAGCTTGCCTTTTCTGCACCTCAGCAAGGCTGCCAGGACCCTGCTTAAAGAACTCAGGGATTAGGCCTATGGCACACATTTGCATAGATTTTTCATATGATGATTTATACGTATAGATGCAAATGCAGGCAAAATTTCAGAGGGAAAGCCACCCTTGCGTGCAAAGGATAACCTGTTTGCCTGCTCAGTCTGCTGTCCAGCTGCTAACTGCTGGAGAGTGTCCACCTCATAGAGCTACAATTCCCAGCACCCTTAACCAGCTGGGAGAAATAATGTGCTTTAAATGTATGGCGTGCAAGCAGGCATATCTGCAGATTTACGTTTTGACCTCCAGCTGTTGCCTTGACCATTTCTGGTTGGATGTTCTGCGATTGAAACTGTGCCCGCCCACTTCCTACTCCTCAGATCTGAACGTCTTTTCACAAACATCTTTCTTCTCACCTTTGACATTGCCAAGCATATCTTCCTTTGACTCCCACCCTTATATCTTATTTGGGAGGAATCCATGTTCGTCATGGAAGAAGAAGTGGGGGGGGGGCGAACCACCCAAAAAACCATGCCTGCCTTAAAATACCTCCCTCAGTGTTATTTGTTGTGGTCTCACAGAATTAACATCTTGGCAGCGTCAACCATAAAGCTCATAAGCCATCTGTCTGCAGCTGTCTCATCTGCAGAACCCTCCACCACAGGTTTTTCTGTTGTTGTACTTAAGAGAGAAGTCTTTGTAACTTGGATGAAATAGAAGGCATAGCTATTAGCTAACCAAATGTGGATGCTAGATAGTTTTAAGACTGAAAGTGCTTGATCCACTACTTAAATTGCCTAATAGGTGGTCTGCAAAGTCTACCCAGCAGTGACTCATTTTCTGTATTGGGACATTTGCTTTGTAGACTCCATGATTATGAGAGAGACTTGCGTAGATATAGCCTGTGTACGCACGTAACTCCTTTGTAGCGCTAAGAAGTAGTGTTTTATCAATGCAGAATCCAACATGCTGCTTTCAATCTAGATTGATTCTAGATTCTGCCATCCACAAGCCTGGGTTTGCTTACAGACACCCCATCCCTTGATTAGGTTATCCATGTCTTTTCCTCTCTGCACATGCTCCAGCTGAATGAAAAGGGAAGTGGCCACTACAATATTGGTACATGCCTATCCACAACATCACTGGACAGGTGTGGATGCACAGCAGCCTACATTGCCAGGACCGGACCTCACCTTATATGTGCATTTAGATAGGAAAAGGAGAGAGTAGGAATGTCTCCATTTGTTTGATGGTCCTAACAGGCTAGCCACTATTCTAGCAGGTATTTCTAATACCTTATCTGTTCCGTGCCCTACACCTGTGATGGCGTAGGTAGGTTGGTAGGGGGGGTGGGTGGCGCTGTGGTGTAAACCACAAAGCCACTTGGGCTTGCCGATCAGAAGGTTTGCAGTTCAAATCCCCGTGACAGGGTGAGCTCCTGATGCTCTGCCCCAGCTCCTGCCAACCCAGCAGTTTGAAAGCAGAACAGTGCAAGTAGATAAAGAGTTATTGCTGCAGCGGGAAGGTAAACGGCGTTTCCATGCACTCTGGTTTCCATCACAGTGTTCCATTGCAGTGGTTTAGTCCTGCTGGCCACATGACCTGGAAAGCTGTCTGTGGACAACGCTGGCTCCCTCATCCTGAAGTAAGATGAGCGCCACAACCCCATAGCCTTTGACTGGACTTAACCATCCAGAGGTCCTTTACCTTTACCTTTACCTACCTAGGTAGGAGCTGAGAAGTATTTTAGTGGCCCACTATATTCAAAGTTGGGACACGGGTGGCACTGTGGTGTAAACCACTGAGCCATGGACTTGCTGATCAGGAGGTCAGCGACGGGGTGAGCTCCCGTTGTTCGGTCCCAGCTCCTGCCAACCCAGCAGTTCAAAAGCACATCAACGTGCAAGTAGATAAATAGGTACCGCTCCGGTGGGAAGGTAAACGGCGTTTCTGTGCACTGCTCTGGTTTTGCCAGAAGCAGCTTAGTCATGCTGGCCACATGACCTAGAAAAACTTCTGCGGACAAATGCCGGCTCCCTCGGCCAGTAAAGCGAGATGAGCGCCAAAACTCCAGAGTCGTTCGCGACTGGACTTAATTGTCAGGGGTCCCTTTACCTTTACCTTTTTTTATATTCAAAGTTGAGATGTGAACCCATCTGTTGCAGTTTTTAATTCAGTGGGTTAGCCACTGGAAAAATGCCCCCTTTCAAAGTTATTGCCCTCCTTCCAACATGAATTGGGAGTGCACTGGCCTGAGAGCACATGGTGGTACCATTTGGACTCACATGCTAGCCTTACCCATGATGCCTCCTTCCTCACCGGCTGTAGCTTTCCTGTGTTGAGCATGAAGGGTTCATCAGGACATGTATAGAATGTTGCACATGACTGGAAACCCTGCATGATCAGAGTTCCCAAACCTACAGAAAATTCTAAACACTTTCTGTGAAATTCTCAGAGAGTCCCCCTTTCAAACTTTCCAATTCAATGCATGAAAGTCAGAGCTGGAGCCATCAAGGAAGGGGATTTTGGAGATGGACCAAGTTCCTGCAGCTCTAGTCTCCTCCTTCCATGCATTCTGAGAATGCACAGAGGTGAACACCTGAACCAAGGCTAAGATCCTTTGCGGAGAGAGAGGGCCAGCCAGGCAAACTTTTAATTTGCTATTTTAAAGCAAATCCCTAGTATTCCAGCTCTTCAAATAGACATCCATGGGTAGTAAGGCTCATTACACTCTCTTCAGATGCATTCTGAAATACCTTTCCATCTCCCGAGAGAAAATCACAAAATAATTCAAGTCACATTGCACTCCATGAAAGAAGAGAGTCCTTAACTATAATTTAAAAGGAAGAACCTCATCTTGACAATCTGAGTGTAGAGAATAGGATAAAATAAATTAGTTTTCTACAGGCAATGCTGTGCAGCAACCCAGAGGTGCAAGAGTGACAGACCCCTTGCCTAGTAGGCTTCTAGGATTTCCCAAGCATTAATAAATGGGTAAACTAGGAAACCATAAAAACTGTTCAGTGTATAATTTCAAACAGGTTCATATGTAAAACAGCAAGGCAATTAAGAAAAAAAAAGTGCAAAACCAAGTAGCAAAATAAAACCTGTAAGATTTCCTACAGTTTAAATGACCTGAGAGAAAGAAAGAATCTTTGTCCGGTACCAGAAGAGATGCAAGAGGAGGGCTGTGTACATAACATACATTGAAAGCACATTCCCCCCCCCAAAAAAAAATACTGGAAACTGTAGTTTACCCCCACAGAGCTGCAACTTGTAGCATCCCTTAAAAACTACAGTTCCCAGGGTTATTTTTGGGTGTGTGTGGGGGGGGGGGAGATGTGATTTAAAGTATGGCGTGTATGCACCCAATGTACAAGATAAACCTGGAGATTTTGTTTCCATGGCTGGAGTGAGCAGTTTGTTTGTTTGTTTGTTTGTTTGTTTGTTTGTTTAATTTCTATACCACCCTTCACCCAAAGATGACAGGGTGCTTTACTATATAAATGGTTTCTCCTTCAGGTGTACACTACTGAAGGCCAGCCAAGGTTTGCTTGTTTTTTGATAATATTTCCCTTGTAGTAAAAATACAACAGTAATAAATAAATTAAGCAAGTAACAATTTGCTGCCCTTTCACAACACTCGAAAATCATCCGCCTGAGGCAGCTGCCTCACTCTGCCTAATGGTATGGTTGGCACACTGTTCTACAACCATTACTTAACCTCTGGAGACTGATTCTGAATATAATCTTGGTCTATGGGCAAGTTTATGCGGGAAGTCTAACTTCTGTATGAAACAATTCAAGTCACTGGCGGAATTCAGAATCAAGCATACATTTCCTGGAGCTTCCAATTGCTTTGTCTTTTGAGCACCTCTACAAACTCGCAATGTTGACTCCTGTTATCGTGGTGCTCAAGCATTGCTTTTGTGAAGAGGGCACTTCATTAACAAAGGTTTTCTTTATAATTACAAGTATATGCAGGTTACTCATTACCTGCATCCCCAGCTAGAATCCTCCAGACCAGGCTTCCTCAACCTCGGCCTTCCAGATGTTTTTGGCCTACAACTCCCATGATTCCTAGCTAGCAGGACCAGTGGTCAAGGATGCTGGGAATTGTAGTCTCAAAACATCTGGAGGGCCGAGGTTGAGGAAGCCTGCTCCAGACTGTTTGTGGAACAAATTCAATCATATACAGTCCAGTCATACCTCGTGTTGCGGCCGCTTCATGTTGCGTCTTTTTGCGTTATGTCTCATGCAACCTGAAAGTACTGGAATGGGTTACTTCTGGGTTTCGCTGCTCGCGCATGTGCAGAAGTGCTAAATTGTGCTTCGTGCATGCACAGAAGTAACAAATCGTGCTTCACGCCTGCGCAGATGCAGCGCTTCGAGTTGCGGGCATTTCTGTAACACGAGGTACTACTGTACTGAAACGTCCATAAGTAAAGTGGATTAAAGCATTCTGTTGCCCCAAAACAGCAAATCCACTTATTTCAATTAAGGAAACATCGTTTTCCAGTTTGGAGAGTGACAAAGCAATGGACTGAAAAGTGTGGGATGAATGAATGATTAACAGAAAGACATGTAAATGTCCTGCAAACAATGAAGGATGAACCATCATTGTGATATAAGCAAATCAGAATGTTTGTTTGCTGTAGATCAAACTCTAAGCTTTGTGCAATCAAATCAGGATGAATGAAGGAAGGAATGAGCAGGTTGTCTGGAAGAGCCCTCACTTTGGCAATCTCTCCTCAACCACCAGATGACTAACCTATTCTTATTTAGAGCTCTCAGCGAACTCCAAAAATTTAAAACAGGGATGGGGAACTTGATGCCATCCAGATGTTGTTGGACTACAACTCCCATCAGCCCCAGCCAGCATGGTCAATGGTCATGGATGATGGGAACTGTGGTGCAGCAACATTTGGAGGGCTGCAGGTTCTCCATCTGTGGTCTGAAGCTATCATCATAGCTTCATTTGAAAGACCATATTCCCTGCTCTGAACTTTAACCATGCAGTGTGCTGAGTGTTCTGCCTGCTGCTTCAAAGTAATTTTGAAGTACCCTCTTCATGTGTTATACACCTGAAAGGTAGGAGCCAGTCAAATTCCTGATCCCAGGCAGAACTGGGATGATTTAAGCAAATTTCAGTTCTAGCTGGATTGCATTGAGGCAGTCCCAGGTTACTGCCGATCAGGTTGGAGTTATCCAGGGCAGTTTGGCTGTTTGTGTGTGTGTTCCCCTCTGGCAACAGGCACATAGAGGCAAAGTGCAGGGCAGGGCTAAAGTAAAGGGACCCCTGACCATTAGCTCCAGTCGTGACCAACTCTGGGGTTGCAGCGCTCATCTCGCTTTATTGGCTGAGAGAGCCGGCGTCCAGCTTCCGGGTCATGTGGCCAGCATGACTAATCCTCTTCTGGCGAACCAGAGCAGCACACGGAAACACCGTTTACCTTCCTGCCAGAGTGGTACCTATTTATCTACTTGCACATTGACGTGCTTTCGAACTGCTAGGTTGGCAGGAGCAGGGACTGAACAATGGGAGCTCACCCCGTCGCAGGGATTCGAACCGCCGACCTTCTGATTGGCAAGTCCTAGGCTCTGTGATTTAACCCACAGGGCAGGGCTATTGAAAGCTTTATTGCAAACAGCCCCATTCAGCTTTTTGCATAGCATGTCACCTACCTCCCTTTCTTCCCCTCCCCGCAATCTCTTGACACTTCCAAATTGCTCTGAGTGAGCTGACTCAACCGGGGGCAACCAGGGGCTGTCTCAACCTGATTCAGCCAGATCCATCTGAACTGACCTGGTTTGGTTTGTGATGTGGGCATCAGCCAAATCTGGTGCCACTACTTGTCATCTTTTAAAGTGCTCCAAGTTCGGAATCCCATCAATCAGCTATAAAGTTCCCCTCTCTGTCCACAATCTTTTTCTCAGGGTAGAATGGAAGAAATTTCGTAACTCTGTAACTGAGTAGGTTCATTGTGTTAATCATGAAAGCTATTCCCCAGTGTAGGTACAAACCAATGAATCAATCTCTGCTTGGAAGTATGCTCCACTAATTCTCAACAAAGCGTGTAGTTGCAAGGCTACCAAGATCTATAGAAAAACTTCACAAAAATGCAACTACATTTTATCCCTTTTGTATTAGTAATTCAAACGTTGTCTTGTTTTTCTTCCATAAAAACCCTCATTTTTATTTTTTATAATTTCCTTGGTGTCTGTTTCTTGTGTCAGCTGCCAGAATCATCGACAACATGGATGCTACTTCAGAGCCTTGCAAAGACTTTTACCAGTATGCCTGTGGAGGATGGTTAAAGAAGAACATCATTCCAGAGACGAGTTCCCGTTATAGTAACTTTGACATTTTGAGAGATGAACTCGAAGTTGTTTTGAAAGGTCAGTGGGATATAAATTTGTGAACGAAACATTTGGAACCATTCGGTCTTCTCTTCTCTTCCACTCCTCCAAACTTTGTGTCAGGAGGTCATGTGTTTTATAGAAGTTCTTCCATACTCCAGACTGCCTAAAATCACCCTAGTCTGTTTTCCTGTTGTGTGGATGCAAGCTTAGGAATTGTTCTGTTGTGTCTGGCAAAAGCAAACAGTGACCATTTTAGACTCGGGTGAATATCGGTCCTAGTCTGAAGGAAGAGCACAGCATTGAATTCTGACTCTTTGAACAGCTGAATCCACTGTCCTCGTGACCCTGAAAGAGTGGGCAGCTGTCCTAGGTGTGAGAAGTAGGTAAGGGTTTTTTCAGGCCAACTCAGCTGGGAACGATGCTAAATTTACTGGCAGCAAATGTTGGCCCACCTTATATTCTGCATTTAGGTACAGTAATCTAGGCATTTTCCAAACATAAGCACATGACAACTCTATCAAGATATGTATCTTTTCAAAACATAAAAAAAGGAGGAAAGTAAATTCTGGCTTGGAAGCAAACACTGTATTGGTTTGTGTCTCGACTTCTCTTAGAACAGTGCTTTCCCATTTTTTTCCAGGCCACCCACCACCTGCCTAGATCCATAAACTCAACTCCAGTACCTGCTATTGAAAGTATTGTTCAGAATGCTGAACATGCATGCAATGTAATCAATAAAGGGAAAAGTCTCTAGGATTTGTAGGAAGGAAGCTTCCATTATATACAGTTTCTGAAACAGGCATCACATTCATAGTTAGTTGCATATGTTGAAAGAAGTCGCTAAAGACCAAAACAACTGTTGCAGAGAAGAAGAGAGCTCAAGAAGGAGACTCTAGCAAGTTACTTTGTATGTTACGCAGTGTAATTTGACCTTGTAGCACACTGGCGGTGTTTGTAAATGTTTTATAGGCGCATAAATATGATGTTTCTAGTGCATCAGGTTACATACATAATTTTTTTAAAAAAAAAAAAAGAAAGAAGAGCAGCCTGCATTCCAAATTAGATAAAATAGTTCTAGGAACACTTTCAGTGTTACTTATAGCTGTGACATCCAGTGAGGCTGAGAAGAGAGGCTAGATAAGAATGTGAAGTGGACCTTAGAACATTTGCAAACTTAAGAGGCTTCAAATTGCGCTCTTTGGTCGAAGTTGTCTGTTATTGTTACTGAAGCTGCAGTGTGAACCGATGCCTGCAGAACGGAACTGAAATATACTCAGAGTTGCGTGTGGATTTCATGCTTTTTATTCAGCTCGTAGTAGTGAGGAATGGAAGTTCCCCCAAAACGTCTGCTTTATATACATTATTTACACAATGGGCCACGTGATTGGCTAATTCCGGGATTCTCTTGTTGGCCAATCAGGTTGCAGATTCATTTCCACCTGGAGCTGGATTGGGTGGCTCCTGCGGACCAATCAGACTGCTGCATTCTGGATCCTATTGTTCTAGGACCAATCAGACTGCTGCATTTTGGATCCTATTCAACTCAGTACATAACAGGAACAATTTAAATCACATTATATCAGGAGCGGGGAACCTTTTGAAGCCCAAGGGCCACATTGTCTTCTCGGCAGCCTCCCAGGGGCCACATGCCAGCAGTGAGCAGGGCTAGAGACAAAAGTGATCAGAACAACACATGGGAATTTGGCCTTGGACTGTAGGATAGTTTCTGTGCACACCCCACTTTATCCTCTGCCCCAGCAAAACACGATGCATGGTCCAAATTCCAAGATACATTTCAACCAGGCAAAGACATTTAGGAGGGTGCAGAGCAAGGCAGGTGAGGAGTATAGCTGGGGAGAGTGTGTGTCGGGGGAGGAAGGGGTGTGGGGGCAGTCATGAGGACACATGGAGACACCTGGGGAGGCTGCATTTGGCCTCTGGGCCTGAGTGTTCTTCAATTTTAATTTACAACATTTGATTCCCCCTTCTTTTCAGACGCCCTCGACAAGGCAAAGAGTGATGATATAGAAGCTGTCAAGAAAGCAAAAACGCTCTACAGGTCTTGTGTAAACGAAAGTAAGTTCCTTTGCAAATTGCCACATGGGAGAGACACAGGCCACCCAAGGGCCCCTGTTTCCCAGGGGCAGCCCTGCAGAGCGAAGTTTTTAGATAATGTTTTGTTATGTTTTTATATATGTTGGAAGCCGCTCAGACTGGCTGGGGTGTAAATAATAAAATTATTATGATGGAATAGGACATCCCTCTTTCCATCGAAGAAATGTTGGAGGGTATGGAGCTCTGTTCTGTGTTCTTGCAGCTCCCAGATAACACCACTCTATAGCAAAAAAATATTCCATTTGGCTCTGTGGCACCTCGGTAGGATCAATATAAAGACATGTTTATATTGATCCTACAGACCCTTCAGATGTGAAGGAAATAAGCAGCTATCCTATCTTTAAAAGACATCTGAAGGCAGCCCTGTTCGGGGAAGTTTTTAATATTTAACGCTGTACTGTTTTTAACACTTGATTGGGAGCCGCCCAGAGTTGCTGGGGAAACTCAGCCAGATGGGCGGGGTATAAATAATAAATTATTATTATTATTACTATGTATGAACTATGAGGGGAGAGAGACTTTCTGTTCCTCATGAGGCAACGGCTTTTCCACCTGCCTTGCCTCAGACTATGGCTTTGAGAACAACAACAGCTACTGTGAAGAGAGGAGTTCTGGGATATTTTTTAAAAAGTTTTATAAGTTGTGCTTCTTTGTTTCTCAATTTGATCCTTTTACATGGTTTTGTATGTTTTGTGGTATTTTATGCATTGTGACTTGCTGTCACTTTTATTGATTATAGATTGGTAGTTCTTTATTGTGGTTGAACTGATTAATTATTATTTGCTGATGTTTAATTTTACTTTTTACTATTAGGTTCTGATTGATTGTTGAATGTTGCTTTGTTTGATATAAGCTGTTTATTTTAAAGTTATTGCAACTTTTATATTGGATCAGATTGTTACTATTAATGTTTGATGTTTTATTATGTTTTTATGTCTTGGAAGCACCCCAGAGTGGCTTGGGAAACCCAGCCATTATTATTATTATTATTATTATTATTATTATTATTATTATTATTATTATGGTTGGTTGCATTTATACACCGGCTTTCTGCCAAGGCACCCAAGAAACGCTAGAATTTAAAATATTAACAGGAACAAGTGGTGCAAAGTTTGATCAGACCGACTTCAGGAGCTGATGAAAATAGAGGTGTCCCTGCAGTCCTGTGGCTGTTGAAGGTCCCTGGGTTTTTCCGTACAATATGATCAGTGCAGTACAGTAGAACCTATTTTAAACTAATATTAACAAAAGGATTGGCTTATCTTATTCTCTCCATGCTTCTTTATTTTATTTTATTTATTTATATACTTTAATTTCCACATATTTTATTATTCAAAAAAGCAAAAAAAAACCTTAAAAAACCCATTCCTATAGAATATTATGATATGTAAATATATTGATTGCAAATTTCAATATATCCTAGCAATATTTAGGGGGTATTTGAAAAGACCAATAGAAATTCTTAAAATAGCTCTGGCATCTCACTGTTTTGTGGTGGGTTTCCATCACATACCAGCAAATTCTGGTTGTACATTTGAAGCCCTTGCACAGCAAACCCACTGTCCCCACAGGTCAAACTTATTGAGAAAAAAAGAAACTGATAGGAAAGTGTGGAATACAGCTTGCTTTGATGCAACACCATCTAACCTCCATGCAAACAAACCAGAATGAATGCTCACTAAATAGCCAACTTTGTCTAATTTCCCTGCAAACATTTTCCCCCTCCAAGAATTCTGGGCACTGCAGTTTGTTCTGGAATGCTGGGAGTTGTAACTCTGAGATGGGTAAACTACAGTACCCATAATTCTATGCAGGAAAGTGTGTGCTTTCAATATGCTTTAAAGGTATAGTGTGTACACAGCCTTAGTTGATGGGTTTTTCATGCAAGTAGCTAGCAGGATCTCTTAGGAGGGTCCTGCCAACACCTGAAAATGCATTCTTGTAGGAATCCACTCAAAACACGTGGAAACAAGCCACAATAGAAAAGAAGGGACCACAACAACTTAGCAGATATATCCATCCAGAATGAGAGGAGAGGAAACAGTAGGGGATAAATTCATATGAAAATTAACGTAAGACTTAAGTCTTAAATGGGTTTAGAATGGATACAATTGAAAGGAAGTGCTAAAAAACACCATATATTCTGTCATATTTTAACTGCTAGATATCATTTCACCTTTTGCTTACCAATTTCCTCACCCCAGCCCCAAGAACTTTGGTCTCAAATAAATTTTGCCAGGGGATAGAAGGCCTCCGAAGAAGAAGTGTGTGTGTGTGTGTGTGTGTGTGTGTGTGTGTGTGTATTTAGGCTTATTTCCATATGTCAGTGTCATGTGCTTTTAAGACAAGTAACTCATGGAAGTTTTTCCCTCCACCCACAAGCCGCTATTGATAGCAGAGGAGGCAAACCACTCATTGACATCTTGCCAACTTTTTCTGATTGGCCTGTGGCATCAGACTCCTGGGACGTCAATTATGGTAGGACTGTTCTTCTCCAGCTCCATTTTCAAATACTGCATATTCATGAGGGGTAGGGTTGTATGTGTCAAAATGCTGAGTGTGAGCGTGTTTTTGCTGTTTTAGGTGCCTCGTGGAATGCAGAGAAGTCTATCGCAGAATTAAACTCTAAGTATGGAAAGAAGGTCATCATTAGCCTGTTTGTTGGTACAGATGATAAAAACTCCACGCAACATGTAATCCATGTGAGTTGTTCATGCTTAGAAAGGCCTTGCAGCTTCACACAACCACAAGGAGGTGTGAGTTCAGCAGTGGCCATCTATCCTTCACCTACAAACAGTTGTGTGGCAGTCACTGAAGGAGTGCCATGCATATATACAACTAGCTCATGCTCTGGGAGCACATAGGCACAGCCAACATCTTGCTCTGCAGATGCTGACTCCAGCTCCCATCAGCCCCAGTCAGTATGGCCTGTGATCAGATATGATGGAAGTTGTAGTCCACTGTGGAGTGCACTGTGTTAGCTACACTTAGTATTTTTGTTCATTTTTCTTGTTTAGCCATATTTTATTATTAAGGGAAACCTGTTTCAATCAATCATTTCATTTCAGGTTTCACGTAATGTCAGACTCCCATTTTCCCTGCAATGTACGGAATATGTTTAGTCAGGCTAAGTCAAGATGACATGATCTTCTCTGAGAATGCTGTTCAAATTCTGTAACAGCAACACCAATACTCTCACACTGTGAGAATTGACTTTTAGGTGAACAGAATGTGTGTTGCCTACAATGTGTTTGTTGTTGGGGGGCATATAAATACTAGAAAGGTGTGTGGATCAATGCCACCTCCTCTGTATTTCCTTTCCCCCATGTTTTAGGATGGGGATATGGAACCCCACCATGTGCCGTTGGACTCCATCAACCCAACCCCAGACAGCATGGCCAATGGTTAGAGATGGTATCTGTAGTTCAACAACATCTGGAGTACCACAGGCTCCACATCTCAGGTTTAGGTTCTATATTGCCTCCTTCCCCACTCCACAAAAGAGTGTGCCATGGAAGCACACACCTTGGGGCTGACAATCACAGCCCTGTGAAGACTTGGGATTCATGTCTTGGGACCCTACATGATGCTGCCTCCTATCATTGATGATGTCTCAAAACATAGCCCAAGGTGGCCATGAACAGAGGTGGCTGATAGGGAGAGGAAGGGCATCAGCTCACATCCGGCCTCCCATCAACTGCATCACATTGCTTACTTGGCAGGAGACAGTCAAGGAGCAGGGAGGTCAGTGCAGGGCTGGTGCTATGCTTGCACCAGGATGACTCTTCCCTTGCACATTTGCCCTTGCACAACAACTCATCCCTACCCCTCCCAGTAAGCACAGCAATATATTTGATGGGATGACAGGTTTGTGACACCAGTGCTTCCCAGCAGCCATCTCTGTGGGAGAAGTAGGTGCTGTGGTCCCCAAACATTTATCTGCCCATGGATTGCCATTCTTTCTGTAGCCTGTGAACATCTTTTAAAATTGGTTTTATAGATCGATCAGCCTGGACTTGGACTCCCTTCCCGCGATTACTATGACTGCGCTGGAGTATACAAAGAGGTATGCTGGGACAAGGATCTCCTACAGCTCTCTCTTGAAAAGAGAGGCTCCAAAAACTGCTCGCTTCCTAACTAATTCCGAAGCCTCACTGAGGCTAATATGCCTGTAGTGTCCTAGTTTCTTTATATCTTAATTCCTTCTGTATTTAAAATGAAATTGTTCCACCACATCTTGAAATTCTTTATGTTCATATGTTCATATGGTCACATCAAGTTATGCCCTTTTGATACCTGGCACAAGAAATTCAATTCATTCACATGGGCCCCATTGTGCAGGAACCTACCCTGCATATGGATGAGAAGTGAGCCTGCATATGAGCCAGCACCCAGTGTGGTGGAATTGGTTGTGCTGATCTAAATCTGCTCTCTTCTGCTAGTCAGTGTAGATAATGCTGAACTAGATTGGCCAATGGTCTGACTCAACAGAAGGCAGCTTCCTATGCTCACTTTGAGAGTAGAATCTTTGATAAGAAGCAGAACGTCCATCACAGGCACTGCTAGCCCAGGTCATTCTGATGCCTGAGTCCAAGGGCAAGATAGCACCCTTTAATTTCACATGTAGAATCCAACTGGACCCACAGTTCAGTTGTACTTCAGCACTGGTGATGGGACAGCACCTCCCATCCCATCATTCTGCCTCATGGTAGGGCCGGCTCCGATCACTTCCTACAGATACCTGAAGAAGATACACTGGTTATTTGACTACACAGGAATCATTGTTCCTGTAATGAGTATATGATGTCAGCTCATCCGCTTGATGCTGCAGTCTAGAAACCACAGTTTCAGAAACTCTAATTAAATAAGCTGCTTAGGAAATCTGCAATTTATGCAGTAGGTTTTAAGTACACATTAGGAAATATGTAATTATGCTCATAAGGAAGGACTGGTACAGCATTGTGATTGGTCTTAATTAGAGACATATAACCATTTGCCAGTTGGGTTTGTTATTATTGTTAACATTATTTTGACATGGATTGTTGTGAGTCCCTCCCACCCAAACCCTGAGCTAACTATTCATTTTCCTTTTCAATAATAGTAATTTAACAAAGCTGTGACTGTTTAAAAAGATAATGCACAAGGGCAAATAAAACAGGGTGCATGTAAAAGAAATTATTGTTCAGGGAAAGGGTAAAATAAAGTAGAATGGCACAGAACACTGAGAGTCAAACCAGATGTCATGTTAATCCTGCCATGGGAAGTTGGGCTTCCCATTCACTCAGATGGGAGTTTTTTCTCTCCTGCAAATTGAATGCGCAAGAGGCCTGATTCGACTCAGGATCACAGTAGGGGACAAATGGCTAAAGTCCCTTAGGCCAGGATCCTGATCCATATTGTGCCCCCTTTCACTGGCTATTTCTACAAGAAAAATCCTGGACTTAAGAACAAATGTCATGATTAGCATCACATCTAATTCAGTCCTTAATGCAGACTTGTGGAGACAGCAGCATCCCTAAAGCACATTCTCTCCTCCCCATTGTATGTAAGTTCACTTACCCACAAATGGGACATTACCAGATCGTGCATTTCCGCATCCTATCTAATTAAATGAATGTAAACTGCTGGCGGTTAATTTGGGCACATTGTGTTCTTGCGCCTTTAGTCTCATACTTGTCTTTTAATGGTAGAATCACAGAACAGAGTTGGAATGAACTGCATGAATCATCTAGTCCAACCCCCTGCAATGCAGAAATCTCAGCTAAAGGATCCATGAGAGATGACCATCCAACCTCTGCTTAAAACCTCCAAGGAAGGAGAGTCCACCACCTCTCGTGGGAGTCTGTTCCACTGCTGAACAGCTCTTACGATCAGAAAGCTTTTTCCAAATGTTTAGTCGGACTCTCATTTCTTGTAATATGATCTGCACTGAGCTAGGTTGGATAGATTGTTATTTTTTATGCTTGTTTTTCGTATTTTGCAGAGCACTTAAAAAAAAAGTTGGAGAGTATTGGGACTGGAGAGAAAAAAATGTGGTGGGGTGTTTTGTTTTGTTTTTTGCACAACAGCTGCCACTGATGCAGACAAAGGGAGGGGAAACCATATCATGGAATTCAACACAATTCATGGGAAATGTGGAGAATCCAATACAGACATGCTGGTTTGGGGGGCAGCCCCATGCCAAGTTTATTTCTGCCCGAAGCTGCAAGAAAAAGACAATGCCTACATCGCACAAGTATCAACGTGACTGTTCTGCATAACATCCAACATGCATTTGCAAAAGTTTTTTTTTTTTCCTTTCCCTTCCTCCCAACCTCCCCTTCCCTTTTACAGGCATGTTCAGCCTATGTTGAGTTCATGATTTCCGTAGCAAAGCTGATCCGCCAGGAAAGAGGTCTTGCGATCAACGAGAACCAAATTTCCACAGAAATGAACAAAGTTATGGATCTGGAGAAGGAGATTGCAAATGTAAATAAGCTCTTCTGTTTTCATGCACACAATTAACTGTTTTCATGCACACAAAATGTTTAGTGTGGGGATCTTAAGCTGTTCTTGGAGGGTCACCCAACCCACTGGAACTGATTTTCAAGGAGAAGGCGAGATTGGTCAAAATACCCTCCCCACCTTTTTTGCTAGTGGAGCTGATGAAAAGCCCTTCTTTAATGGAAGGACACAATTAGATTCAGCCCTTCTCCTTCTCCTTCTACAAACGGATGCAATCAGGGGTGCACACTATGGATCTAATGGTTTATGTGGGGTTGGGTGGCTCCTTCTTTAGATGATAACATGTATTGGTTCACTCATTTCAAACTGAAAACCCAACCCTGCTGATTCTGTTGCATGGGCATTTTGACTTCTGTCCCAAAGTCATGCCTTGATGACACCTCTGTGTGGGGTGTGAAACACAGAACAGTCAAATACAACATTCCTAGAGTGGACATGTTTAGACACGAAGAGGGATGTTTGTCCAGCCAGTAGATAAACTTCCTGTTTCCTCCTGTGCTGGGACAAACTTCCTCTACATGTGACCGGAGATGGGCGTGACCTCACCTGTGCAGGTAACAAAAGCACAGGACTGGCCACCACATCTCTCTCTTCTTCATTTTACTTTAATCAAAGAACCATCAGCCTGAGATGCTTCTGGCCAAGAGAGGACATAGGAACTATCTCCCTATGGGATAGATTCCAAGTGTATATATTTTGTAACTTAAGTCTGACTTCTGGGATCCATCTGAGTACAGAACGTGTGAGTAAACTCTTTTATACTTTTATATAAGACTGTGTTGTGTCTATTCCTTTTAGGAGGGAATAAAGGGGAATTACCAGGAAACTTATTTTAGAGGCTTAAGCAAGCCTGGCAAAACATTATCTGCTGTCTAAGTTTAAAAAAAGGAGGGTGTTACTCTGCTAAATTTTAGAACTTGTTAACACAAGTTGGGAAGGATATAATTAAACAATATATCCTCTCCTGCCTCCCTGAACATTCCCACTCAAGAAGAAGAAGAAGAAGAAGAAGAAGAATTGTATACTTGCTTTAGTAGACTGAAGATTCTCACAGCTACCACATGGGATGGGAGGGCAGAACAGGTGGCTAAGTGGGGGAGAAGATAATTTCCTTGCTGCGATTGTCTCTCTGGGCTCCTGGAGACAGCATCCTCCTATGTTCTCAGGGATGTAGCTTACAACTGAGAGAATAGTTAAACAGATCAAGGGGGAAAGAGGCAGATAACTTTTCAGGATATCTATTTTTCAACAACACCATTTGACTGATAGAATTAGCTAGCTATGTGATTTGTGATTTCTGCCATATTTTAACAAGACAGCTTAAGCACCTTCAGTTATATGACTTTTAGACATCTTGGTGCCTATTTGTTTGATGCTTCTCTGTGTCTCTGTCTTCCTCAAAGAATCTCCTCTGTCTCCTGCTAATTTGTTTTTCTAGGCTACAACCAAAACTGATGACAGAAACGACCCTCTCCTGCTGTACAATAAAATGACACTCGCCAATGTCCAGAAGAACTTCACTTTTGAAGTTAATAACCAGGTAAAATATCAATAACAGGTTTTTTCACCTTCAGTGACTGGCTGTAATCAATGCAGTAGTGTGACATGAACTCATCTTTTGAACTGAAAATGATGACCTAAATTTGTCAGCCTGTTGTATTCTGCCGTGAAAGCAAGAAAAAAGACAACAAAGGTCCTGATCCAATGGTGTGCATGGGGTGCCCTTTGAAACAATTGATGATCGTGCTAAATAGTCAGAAGTGGCTTGTCCAGCAAGGCGGGGCTGCAGTGCTGGTTTCCCAGCTGCAGCATGGCTGCTTCTTCCTAGAAATGATGTGGTGCTGAGGTTAAGCCTGTGCAGAGCCAGTCCAGTGATTTCAATGGCACACTCATGCAGCCCCAACCTCGCCACAGCATCATATCTCTGGAAAGTGGGAGCAGGTTTCTTTACTGGAACTTATGGGATCTAATACATACAAGCATCAAGCCAGATTAAGAATGGCTGAAGCCTTGGAACTATGCTAATTAATGAGGCTCTTTCGGCATGTATATCTTGCTGTCTAGATCAGGATCCACAGAAAATATATCAAGTGTTTCATGCTAGTTGACAGCTAGACAAAGTTTACTGGTAGGGATTGCCAAAATCTATCAAAAATGGTTGAAGTCTAGTATATATTTATATTTTTAAACCACAGAGCCTAGGGCTTGCTGATCTGAAGGTCGGCGGTTTGAATCCCCGTGACGGGGTGAGCTCCCGTTGCTCGGTCACTGCTCCTGCCAACCTAGCAGTTCGAAAGCACGTCAAAGTGCAAGTAGATAAATAGGTACTACTCCGGCGGGAAGGTAAACAGTGTTTCCGTGCACTGATCTGGTTCGCCAGAAGCAGCTTAGTCATGCTGGCTGCGGAAGCTGTACGCTGGCTTGCTCGGCCAGTAAAGCGAGATGAGCGCCACAACCCCAGAGTCAGCCACGACTGGACCTAATGGTCAGGGGTCCCTTTACCTTTACCTTTTTCCGTTTATCTAATATGCATTAAGGAAAGATGAATAATGTGACACTTTCTGTAAGTCCAAAGGCTGAGGTCCTTGGCCTTTGTGATCTATTTAGAAGCCTGTCAGTTGATTAAGGGACTTTTGTGTCGGCAAACTTGCCTTTCAACCTATTAATGGTTTGGTTTGGTTTGTTATGTGTTTATATGCAAGGGGAGGGAGAGACATTTAATCAAAAATAGAGAAAATATAAAACAAAACTAATATTTCATGGGTCTTGGGCATATTACAATACTACCTGCCGGTACAACTGTGTGGCCCCAACTTTTCTGCCACTCCATTCTGGCCACATCCAGGAAACCAACAGTGACTTTGGGGAAGGGAGGGTGGCAAGCTAAGCAGATTCATCAGATCAGGTTTGGAACTGAAATGAATTCTTATCCCTCAAAAACATCAATATTCCACATCAGCAACAGTTAGTATCTAATAGCTGAATAGCAATCTGTATTTGGCAGTATACACAGCTATCATGTAGTAGTCAACATTGGACATGACATTTGCAATAATGTTCAGTAAATTTCATCACTTCTTTTACCATTTGGAGGGGAAATTGTAAACATGTTAACAGTCAAATATGAATTTTTTGTGCCAAATTCCAGTTCTCAAATTCAAATATCAAATGCTAAAAGAAAAAAAGAAATATAAAATTGCATCCAATGTTGATTTAAAAAATAATAATAATAATTGGTTTGAATCAGGGTGCCAAAATCAACTATGGTTGGATCATGTCCAGCAAGTCCCTTTGATTATCAAGAAAGTTATCACAACATAAGGGCACTTAGGATTGTTTTACAGCTCATTAACCTTAATTGAAATGAATTCAGCTTAGTTTATTGCCTGTTGACCAAGAGATTTCAAGACACATTACTGGACAGAGGTCTGTTGTTATCTACCAAATGGGCTCCCCCCCCCCCCCCGTTATCTATGAGGAATTTGTTTACAGCAGCAGTCTGGCTGTGGAGAGCCAAAAGGCAACAGGCAAAAGTGAATGGCACTTTTCATAAATGATGAGGACAGTTTTAATGGGTCAGCAGTGTTTCCTTTTAAAAATTCTTGCTTTTTCTAAATTTCAATTTTTATATAATATACTTCTGATTTTCACTAGATTCCCCACCCCAATATATAATATTAGCTTGCTATTATAGTTGTGGCAAGCTATTTTTGCTTGTGAGGCATCCTAGGTGAGGTTGGCAAGATGTAAATCCAATATATAATTAAGGAATACAGAACACAACAGACATAGGCATGTCTACTTAGATAAAAAAGGCTCAATGTGTTCAATGATACTTACTTCCAAATGAGTGTACAGTGGTACCTCATACCTAACGCTTTTGTTCACATGTCATAAGTTGAACCTACTTAAAATGCATGCATTTTTCTTCCAGCAATTCAACTGGTTAACATTCATAAACCATATCATGTCAACTGTGCAAATTAATATTGGCGAAACTGAAGATGTGGTTGTTTATGCTCCAGACTATCTCAACAAGCTAAAAACTATCCTTAATAAATACTCTCCCAGGTATGTATGCAAGATACAGTTTAAAGTTTTGCTTTTTACATTGCTAATACGTTCCACTGTTTAAAAAGAAAAGTCACCAGATTCTACTTCTTGTTTTATCATTTAGAGAAATTCAGAACTACATGAGCTGGCGATACATAATGGATATGGTAAACACTCTGAGTCGTAACTACAGGGACACAAGGAATAATTTCCGTAAGGTGCAGAAATTCATATTTTGTTTTATATTTAACATTTAAGATTTGCAGTGTCTAAACCATGGGTAGACAAACAGTACTTCTGTCTTGTCAGGATTCAGCCTCAATCTGTTAGCTGCCATGCATCCTCCAACCGCCTCCAGACACTCACACAGGACCTTCACTGCCTTCACTGGTTCTGATTTGAAAGAGAGGTAGAGCTAGGTATCATTCACATACTGATGAACACCCAACCCAAACCCCCTGATGATCTCTCCCAGCGACTGAATGTAGATGTTGAAAAACATGGGGGAGAAGACAGAACCCTGAGGCACCCCACAAGTGAGAGCCCAGGGTTCTGAATACTTATCCCCCCACCACCACTTTCTGAACATGGCCCAGGAAAAAGGAGCAGAGCCACTGTATAACAGTACCCCCAGCTCCCAGCCCCTCTAGATGGTCCATAAGGATGTTATGGTTGATGGTGTCAAACGCCACTGAGAGATCCAGCAGAACTAGGAAACAGATCTCACCTTTGTCCCTAGCCCACAGGAGATCATCGACCTGTGCGACCAAGGCAGTTTCAGTCCCATGACGAGGCCTGAATCCCGACTGGAAGGGATCCAAATGGTCCACTTCTTCCAGGCATGCCTGGAGTTGTTCAGCAACCACTCGCTCAATCACCTTGCCCAAGAATGGAAGATTTGAGATGGTTTTTTAAGAAGCAGTTTTCACTTAAAGATATCAGAAATGCCTCTGCCCAAGACCCTGAAGAGCCAATGTCAGTGTAGACAATGCCAAGC
Organism: Podarcis gaigeae; assembly: GCF_964106915.1. NCBI lineage: Eukaryota > Metazoa > Chordata > Lepidosauria > Squamata > Lacertidae > Podarcis > Podarcis gaigeae. The sequence goes on from NC_139681.1 coordinate 79,166,212, forward strand.
TAGATAATTCAGTAAGAGGGCGTTGTAGGTGTTCATAAAGTGTATTGCTGGCATAAACAAGCACCTGCATTCATACCACTTGCTGGTAATGCAACCAGGTCGATGCACATCAAACCTAATATAAAATGACACCATTGGCTGTCTTGTTTCCTTTTGGGCTCAATGCACACTGCAGCTATTTGTCTTTAAAGCCTAAATGGCTTGGGTCCCAAATACCTGAAGGGAGCACCTGTCCTCATGTAAATGCACATTTTTGAAAAAACAAAACATCACATCTGAGCGCATTGGGACAGGCATGTGGAATTGATACGGGTGAGCCAATATTTAGAAAACAGATTTTAAAATGTTCTCTGAAATCCCAAGGATTTCAGAGGTGTCCTCCTGATCACCTAAACGGCTCTTGCAAATCACTCCAGGGGAAAAGCAGGCAATTGTTTGTTTACCTTGCCTTTTCTCCAAGAAGCTCAAGAGGCATGAGGTTTATATAAGTCCAACTTGTCCTCTTCTTGAACTGGATAAACAGGTTTCAGAATCAATAGAGGTGAAAGTACATGTGATTGTTGGGGGTGCCCAGACATTGGCTAGATGGGGACGGGCAAAAGCTGAGCTGTGGAAATGTCATTGTGATTAGGAGTCATGGAGTTCGGCCAGCACATCTCTAGAAGGAAAGAAAGGTCAGTATAGCTGGATAAACAAAGGCAGAGCCAGAAAACTCATATGCAATTTCTCTTCTGAAAAATGCACTGTCATTGGATTGGGACCATGCATGTTTTCAGACAGTGTATACAGAGCGGTAAATGTTACCTCTAATACAGCCTTCCCCAACTTCTTGCCCCAGGTTGAAGAAAGTTGCTCCACTCGTTCAGCAAACTGGAGTTTATTTTGTTCTTCTTTAAACAGGAGATTGCACCCATAGGAGAATTGTGCATGGTGTGTGTGTGTCCACTGAAGTCTGTGTTTTCAATGGCCACTAGTGAATTGACCATAGCAGATGGGTGCTGCTTATATTATGCATTAGATTTCTAGCTTGCTACTCCATCTTTAAGAAAAAGTGCCCAAGGAAGTTAATGAAACATAGAAATACCAAATCCACCATCACTATATGCAGCATTGTGTTACAAACACAGGGCACAATCCAACCAAAGTTAAGTCCCATTGATTTCAGCGGGGAAGCGTACATGAGCCGAGTTGTCCTCTTGAAATAAGTAGGCCAAAAGGAGCTTAACTTTGGCTGGATTGCAGCCCATGTTGTCCTTATTTCGGGATCTGAGTTGTCTATATGAGTGTTTGTAGGGGTGAAACAAATTAGAAGTCGAAAGATGGCCCCACTCCTTTGCAGCGCTAAATCACAGGCCCGTTGAAAAGAAAAGGGGGGGGGAGGAGTTCTGAAACAATGCAGTCTGCAAGGGAGTTAGACTAGAGGCAGGCTGTTCTTTTCTTCCAGTTTTACTGATAACGCCTCCTCTCTGCCTTGTTCTTTATGCACTTATTAGGATCGAAAACAACCTATTTTTCCCCAGCGCCTTTAATTTCGTCCAAAGGGTGGAATTCATAAATGATTACTTAGAACTTCAGACACAAGGTCAAGTGAACTGGCAACTGTGGAGAAAGATACAGAAATAACTATTTCAGTAGTGAGGGGAAACAACATCATTTCTGCATCCTTGCTATCTTAATTCACTGTCCACACACTAAGCTGTAAGCCAGGCATGGGCAATGACCAATTGCTGTTAGACTGCAGCTCCCATCACCGCAGGCCATTGGCCATGCCAAATGGGGTGAACAGTTTTCTCAGCACAGGCCATGTTACCCCCATATAGCACTGGATATATTCATATGGAAAGATTCTACCGTGATCCATGAAGGTTTTTTGAAATGCACAGGTTGTTGGCAACATGTGTGGCTGATAAAGTAGGCTCCCCAACACACACTTTTGGTGCTGTGCCATGGGTGGTAGTGGCAGCAGAATGAACGCTAATGCCTCCAATTGTGGGCGCCCTTTGCGGGACCGCGCACAGCACCCCTGAGCCACATGAGACTTACCAGCTGGTTGTGCTGGCCTGCCTTCCTGACGTCGCAGTCATTGGGGGTTCCCGCCAAACCCCGGTTCAAATAATCCAATCAGTGGCTTTGGTGAAGGCGGGGCCAGCCGAGCAGACCGCAAGTGAGCAGGCTTCAGAATCACTCTGTATCCAAGCAGAAATAAGCAATAGAATGCCAAGAGTTCCCTCATACACTGTTTCAAGGTCTTGTGGCGAAACCGGACCCCAAAGAATGTTTTTTTCTTTTGACAGCACACTGATGTGGTAGGAGATAATGGGACCTTAAGGGTTATTGTGGGCTACAGTTGAAAACAAAGCAATGAATGGATTCACGTTTGTTTGTCTTAAAATTAAAAACTGGTGAATAAAAACTGCATTCCAGAACGTAAGCATGAAATCTTCTACACTGCTATCACCCCAAAGCCAGTGTCTTTCTGAAGTCAGAATAAGTTTGAACTGACCCTTCCATAATAATATACTTCTTTTCAAAATGTAAAGCAAGAAAACCACTGTGGTGGGCCGTGGAACGAAGAACTCAGCTTGCCAGAAGATTGCTTTGATGCTTACTAACACGACTGTATCAGATTTCTCTACCATAGCGTAGTTCTTAAGCCTCAGCTTCTTCTCACCTAGTGCAGCAAGGTCACTGAAGGTAGAATCTGCACAGCCCAAGGATACTGCTTTCTTTGCAGGCAATGGAAGGCACATGAAACAGTAGTAAGTTTCACTGAAGCTGCAAAGTTTCATCTAGCTCTAATGGTCTGCATGCAGAGCTGTGAAATTGACTGGGAGCTCTTTCTGCAGGGGAGAGATATGACAGTAATCTGTATGGCACTTGCAAACTGGTTCTTCAGGAAATTCCTCAGCCCACCTGTTGCTGGAGTTTTGAATTTGAGACTGAGTTCTGCCCTGCCAGCTTTCTCACAGGAACATATAAACAGATGAAGCTGCCTTATAACGAGACAGGTCATTGGATCATCTAGCTGTTGTCATGGCACACTCTCCATGACTATGACTCCCATCATCTCCAACCATTTGCCATGCTGGCTACAGTAGAGTTGGAATCCAGCCATGTTTGGAGGGCACCACATTGAATACTCCTGGTCTACAATGACTGGTAGTGGCTCTCTAGGGTTTCAGACAGAGAACCTCTCCAGCCCTACGTGGAGATGTTGGGGGTTGAACCTTGGACCTTCTGCATGCAAAACCACTGCTCTTCCACTGAACTACCTGCCCCCAGCATCCTTAAAGGACACCAAAGGGAAAGGAAGGAACTCCTGTTGTATCAAAAAGTAGTACGCAACGAACATGGGCAAAGCCAGCTGTTCTGCAGCAGTCTAGGTCACTTTGATTTTCATAGGGCTCATTCCCTATAGGATGCAGCCTTGACTGAATGGTGTCTCCACACTGGGCCCTCCATATTACCCAGAAAGTGGGTTTATATCCAGAAGAGGCTCATTGGTTGGGGCAGAGCCATTGCTTTAGCTTTCCCGCAGGTGGGTCACTGTCACTTACTGAGAAGAGGAGGAGGAGGAGGAAGAGGAGGTGGTGGCCAAGTGGGAGGTGCAGTGCTAATGCAATGGCAGGAGCAGCAGATGGGCGGGAGAACATTTCAGAGCTGCAAACATGAAGACGCAGAGAGAGTTGCATGGGCTCACTTAACCTGTGTTCCTGTTTAAATATCACTTAATGTCTATTAACACCAAGCCCTCGAGATTAATTGAAAGCACCTAGTGATGCTACAAAGTCTCCTCTTGCTTGTCACTAATTTCTCAAATGCTTATGCTTAACAGGTGCTTTACGGCACAACCTCGGATGCTGCTGTCTGGCGCCGTTGCGCAAACTATGTCAACGGCAACATGGAGAATGCTGTGGGAAGGCTGTATGTACAAGAAGCATTTGCTGGAGACAGTAAACACGTGGTAACACTCTTAGATCATTATTTATTTACTGGGTATTTAAACAGACATTCGCTGTGGATTATTGGTGGGAATGGCAAAAGCACAAAATACTTCAAGCCACTTTTCCTCCCTAGTGCAGTGGTGAATGAGGGTGAAGTCGTAAGAGATCACTCTCTCTGTTTGGCACTCAGTAGGACAGAATTCTGGTGCCAAAAGCAGAGATGAAACTTTACATCTCGCACACTGAGGTTTTTTCTTTTGAAAAGTAGGCTTAAGAAGCTGGAAGAGACATCTTTTGGCAGACAGGCTGATGATGGGATTATGTGTCTCTTCCTGGACTGTAAGCCAAGTTATTAGCTAATGATGCAGATTAGAAGTCCTTGCATGTTGTAGAGTGAAGGTGCTAAAGAACAGTAGATTACAGGAAAGAAAATTCAGTTTAATGCACTTTGCTGAAATTGGGGAGGGGTGTGTTAATTGATTCCCCCCCCCCATCTTAGAATAAATTTCCAAATACCATTTTATTTTTATTTTGTCTAATGCTTCAAAAGAAACCATTGGGGTTTGCAGCCTTCTCCTCAGGAGCAGTGGCCAAAACATGCCAATAAGAAAAATGTATCCCAAGCTAATCATGAGTCCTCATATAATCACAATTGCCCTGGATCTGTGTATCCGCGAAATAAATGGTGATCTACAGAGCTCTGTCATCTTCCTGCTGAACAGATGGTCAATGGAAGATGGGAAGTTTACTCCCACAACTGGGGGTGGGGGTGTCTCCATAAGCAGAGCAGCAGATATTGCCATCTGGCACTGTACCTATGAGTTTGTGGCTTGAAGGATTATATTGATTATATCGGCTTCCTGATGCAGGCAGTTACCCCTACACCCATCTTATGGTGGGTGAATCGCCTGCATTCAGAGTATTCCTTGCTGGACTGGAGTTTGGTGAATGTGTTCCATCTTCACAAATTTCAGCAACCAGTTAAATGACTTGCCAAAGACTGGAATCTATACAACGGGCATACATACACCTAGAGAAAGGCAAGCCACAAAGGTGATTAAAAAACACCTTTGTATACATGCGTGCAGGACCGGATTTGGGTTTGATGAGGCCCTAAGCTACTGAAGGTAATGGGGCCCTTTATATGTCCAGCTGTCCTTTTGTCAGCAACAAATTGTCGCTGCTTTTTTATAATATTTTTTATTGGTTTTCCAATTTTATCAACACAACGACAAAACAATACATACAACAACAAACACACACAAAAACACAAATTTTACTTTCTTAACTTCCTTTTCATAAGCCTCTTTTCTTGGACTTCCCCATACCTTCCCCTTTTTGCATCCTAGTTTTGCAGTTTTTCAGCAACTCTTTTAGCCAATTAAAACACTGTTGCTGTATGTAGGTTTTATTTTATTTGTTTTTTATCTCATATTTTGGAAATGTACATCCAGTGTCTTTTTTCTTTAAATTTTTGGGGGCCCCTGAGAGAGTGGGGCCCTAAGCTATAGCTTGTTTAGCTTATACGTAAATTTGGCACTGCGTGCATGTGTGCCCCAAAGCACACATGTGTGGTTGATAAAGTGGGCTCCACACAAACACACTTTTGGTGCTGTGTCAGGGTATACATGTCTCATTATTAGTCTGTTGCAGAGTGAGGTGTCCCCGGGTTTACCATATGAATAAGATGGAAGCAGCTCAAGAAGGACTGGTGATTATATTTTCATAAAGGAGACTTGGAGGGTCACTTAGGACCAAACTAGATGTAACTCCAATCCTGAGATTGCATATATTGTTGCATTAATAGCAGCTGTGGGGAAGCCTAAGCAGCTTTGCAAATAGTGCCAATCGGGAATTTCTCTTTACATGAAGATGAGAACACAGGAAGATGACTTATACTGAGACAGATAATTGATCCAACCAGCTCAGTGATGCCCAGTAGTTGTCTGTGTGGTGCCCTGCAGACTCCCATCATCCCTGACCTTTGGCCATGCTGGATCAGGTTAATAGGAGGTGGAACCATAGATGTGCACTGCTTTGCACTAACTGGCAGCAGCTCTCTAGGGTTTCAGACACAGAACATTCCCAGTCCTACCCAAAGGCACCAGGAAGTGAACCTGGGACCTTCTGCATGCAAAACAGATGCTCTACCATTGAGTTACTGCCCTTCCTAAATACAAATTGTAGCATCGGAATGGTGATTCTAGTCAGGACCACAGCAGGAAGAGAAAGAATTAAGCATCCTCTGCCCGCCCGCCATCACAGTTATGAGGCTCTTCAAGCTTCCCAGCTTGGCTCCTGTTTAGATAACCAAAATGTGCACATTATGGGCTTTCATGCGAGTCACATCTAGTTTGGCTCTAAACTACAAGCTGCTACAGGTTTAATAGTATTCACTTCTCACTAAGGGATACTAGCATCTATGGGACACGGGTAGCGCCGTGGTCTAAACCACTGAGCCTCTTGGGCTTTCTGATCAGAAAGTTCGAATCCACACAATGGGGTGAGCTCCCGTTGCTCTGTCCCAGCTCCTGCCAACCTAGCAGTTCGAAAGCACGCCAGTGCAAGTAGATAAATAGGTACCACTGCGGCAGAAAGGTAAACAGCAGTTCTGTGCACTCTGGCACTTGTTACAGTCCTCCATGAGCCAGTAGCGGTTTAGTCATGCTGGCCACATGACCTAGAAAGCTGTCTGTGAAAAACACCAGCTCCCTTGGCCTGGAAAGCGAGATGAGTGCTGCACCCCATAGTTACCTTTGACTGGACTTAACCATCGAAAGTCCTTTACCTTTTTTGTTACTAGCATCAGTGGTTCTGTTAGGAGGAGGCCAGGACCACAAATTCTCAGCAACCTCACCAAACTCCCCTTTCCAGGAATCTTTATTGGAAGCCATGGCAGATGAACTTGTATTTAAACCAATATAAGTCTGCAGTATAGATATACCACTATATTTTCATTTGAAGGCATAGAAATGTTTTAAGTAACAAAGGTGTTTTTTCCCCTTTTGCAATAACTCCACTCCTTGGTAACTTTGGCTTTGCCGTAATTTGACCTTGAAAAATAAAAATAGTCGTCATTGGTCTATTTTGAAAAACAAGAGCCAATGCTTCCATCAGTGGCAACTGGGATGCAACATGCCAGAATGTCGCCCATGTATGATAAAAATTGAACGATTTAATCTTGTTGTTCTGTACATCCTCAGGTGCAAGAGATGATCACTCAGATTCGTGAGGTTTTTATACAAACACTTGATGAGCTCGATTGGATGGATGCAGAAACCAAAAAGAAAGCAGAAGAAAAGGCAAGTTTTTAATTTTTATATACATAAAAAAATAGAATTTAAAATTTGGAGGCCAATGAAAGCCTGTTACTTTCTTTATCCAAAAGAGAAGATCAGAAATAATTCATTGCAAAGAGTGGAACAGGCAGAACATTCTTCATGTAACACAGGGTTTCCCAAACTTGGGTCTCTCGCTGTTGTTGGACTCCTATCATCCCTAGCTAGTAGGTCCAGTGGTCAGGGCTGATGGGAATTGTAGTCCAAAAACAGCTGGAGACCCAAGTTGTGGAAGCCCTGATGTGACATATGGGCTTATTTCATTGTCATAACAACATAGGAAGCTTCTTCATGCTGGTGCAACTAGATCAGTATTGTCTGTGTTGACTGCCAGTGACTTCCTTGGGTTTCAGGCAAATTGCTCTCCCGGCCCTTCTTGGGTGATATTATTATTATTACCTGCTCTTCACTAACAGGTCCCAGGGCAGGTTTGTTGTTTAGTCGTGTCCGACTCTTCGTGACCCCATGGACCAGAGCATGCCAGGCACTCCTGTCTTCCACTGCCTCCCGCAGTTTGATCAGACTCATGTTTGTAGCTTCGAGAACACTGTCCAACCATCTCGTCCTCTGTCGTCCCCTTCTTCTTGTGCCCTCCATCTTTCCCAACATCAGAGTCTTTTCCAGGGAGTCTTCTCTTCTCATGAGGTGGCCAAAGTATTGGAGCCTCAGCTTCACGATCTGTCCTTCCAGTGAGCACTCAGGACTGATTTCCTTAAGAATGGATACATTTGATCTTCTTGCAGTCCATGGGACTCTCAAGAGTCTCCTCCAGCACCATAATTCAAAAGCATCAATTCTTCAGCGATCAGCCTTCTTTATGGTCCAGCTCTCACTTCCATACATCACTACTGGGGAAACCATAGCTTTAACTATACAGAGGGCAGGTTACAGCCATCTAAAATTCAACATGAAAAACAGTTAAAATATATCACAGTCCCAAGAACAGAGCCATCAAAATACATATCTCATGTGTCTGAGGCCATGGCAAAGAAGAGCATCTTCAGCATACAACAAGGACAAGGAAGACTTGACTTTCCCATCGCTTCCAAAACCACTTTGGGAACTGGTATCATAAACAAAGTAGCAGTTGCCCAGACCACCACTCATTGACTGGGTCTGGTTTGCAAAATCTAGAAGAGCAGATTGAAAAGCCTGTAGATGACTTCTCGCCATCCCTATGATGTCTGAATATACAACCTGATTCCAGTTCACCAGTGACCATGGTTTATTTTTTAGGCCATAGCAATCAAAGAAAGGATTGGCTACCCTGATGAGATTCTGACGGATACTAATAAGCTGAATGCGGAATACAAAGATGTAAGTACATATCAAAAACTATTTTGGACAGCAGAGAGTGTTTAAGATTTAATAGTAGCAGGTACCAAGTGTCTACCTTGGAGGTATAAGTGAAAAGCCTTATGCCAGTGTGGTGTGGTGGTTAAGAATGGTAGACTCGTAATCTGGTGAACCGGGTTCGCGTCTCCGCTCCTCCACATGCAGCTGCTGGGTGACCTTGGGCCAGTCACACTTCTTTGAAGTCTCTCAGCCCCACTCACCTCACAGAGTGTTTGTTGTGGGGGAGGAAGGGAAAAGAGAATGTTAGCCGCTTTGAGACTCCTTCAGGTAGTGATAAAGCAGGATATCAAATCCAAACTACTACTACTACTACTACTACTACTATTATTATTATTATTATTATTATACAGTCCACGCAGCAGTTCCTCTATTACAGCTGATGGGAGCCATAGTCCAAAACATATGGGGGGTGCGAAGTTGGGGAAGAATACTACTCGAGCAACAGTGCTCCTCTAGTTTTTCCCTACCCTCCAGCAAATAACACAAGCATTTCTCTCTCTTTCTTGTAAGCTGCACTACAAAGAAGAAGAATATTTTGAGAACATTATTCAGAACTTAAACTTTAGCCAGAAGGAAAGGCTGAAGAAGCTTAGAGAAAAAGTGGACAAGGAAGAGTACGTATTTAAATAGTTTACACTGTGAATGCAGTGCTTAAAAAATAATAATAATCTGGTTCTGGCTATTTGCAAAAGTGGCACCTGTTGGTAGCCAGAAGGGTTCACGTTAACTTCATGTTAAAGGAGATATTATTGCCTTTGCATCAGGTCTCATGATTTTAAAACAAAGTTGGGGAATCTTGAATTCTATTCCTAGTATCACAGCAATCAGGAATTGAAATACTGTACCTCGTAATTTCTTTGTGTGCACTGTTCTTATTAAGGGACTGGAATGGAAAGCTCTTGTGGGAAGGGCAATGCACACATATTCTCAGGATCAATTCCCCTAAACTGTCCCCCATTGAGCTTAACTGCGGTTCAGTGGTATGTCAGCACCAATGTTAGCTGTGAATAATGCTAACTCAGGTTCCCACTAAACCAGAGCTCCTTGCAAAGGTCCAGTAGGAGTAAAACTGAATGCATGTGCTAGGGAGCAGCCTCTGTCATGATCTATGGGCATTCATTAGCATGTCGGTAGGGAGCCTCCATGGGTTCAGTGGTCTTCAGTCATGCTGCCCACCCATTTGCCCAGCTGAGCTGACAGGCAAACAAGCATACCAGGGAACTGAATGCTGAATCAGGCTTTCAGTCTTCTAACAGTATGCTATAGTGTATTCCTCCATGGCACACATTCATTTCAATGAGACTTAAAATTCATGAGAACATTCCAGTGGGATTTTGCCTCCTGTGACACATTGTGTCAGTGTATCCAGCTGTTAACCAGAAGGTTGGTGGTTCGAGCCCACCCGGGAACCCTGCATTGTAGGGGGTTGGGCTAGATGACCCTCAGGATCCCTTCCAACTCTACAATTTTATGGTTCTACTTTACTGGGTATTTTTTAAAATGTAATTCAGATTTAGAGAGATTCAATGCCTTTCAGTTTTCTCCTCTTGCTGATGCCATCCAGTGCCGGATTTACATATACTGTAAGCCAAACAAGCTATAGCTTAGGGCCCCACTCTCTTGGGGGCCCAAAAAAAAGTAAAGGAAAAAAAACACCTGGATGTACACTTCCAAAATATAAGATAAAAAACAAATAAAATAAAACCTACATACAGCAACAGTGTTTTGTGTTGTGTAGGCTCCTATTTGTTATGGGCAAATGGCTTTAGATACCTATGAGGTCCATAAATTACCATATAGCATATATTCAACACACACAAAAAACCAGTGACAATTTGTTGTTGACAAAGGACAGCTGGACATATAAAGGGCCCCATTACCTTCAGTAGCTTAGGGCCTCATCAAACCTAAATCCGGCCCTGATGCCATCCGTCATCAACATGTCTCTTCAATTTTTCATAGGTGGATAAGTGGCGCAGCTGTCGTCAATGCCTTTTATTCAGCAAGCAGGAATCAAATTGGTAAGCTGAGTCTCTCTTAGAAACACTTTCTGGCCATGTGGTGAGAAACGGGTTATTTCTTGTCCCCTGTCTCAGCTCAGATCAGGTCAGAAAGTGGACTTTTTCACTTGTTGATCTCTCTGGCTTTTTCAACATGGTAGTTTATTCTGCTTTCTCGATGTTTCCCTAACTTTTGATTTCTGCACTCTGTTTGAGCTTTCACAGAATGTAAAAGCCACTTCCAGAAATATAGCAGAGTACACCATACGTTTAGTATCCATTCTGTGTTATATGCTTCTGGAAAAAAATATTTTCCTTTACAATATGTGAAAGCTCAAATATAATGCGGAAATTAACAGTTAGGGAACTACCAGGGAAATGCAATAAATTGCTGTAGGAACACAGTGTCCATCTCTCTACCGGCTCAGCAGATTTATGCTGTACTGTAGTATACAATAACATCAGGGACTCCAGCTCCCATCAGCCCCAGCCAGCAAGTCCAGTGGTCTGGGATGATGGAAACTGTAGTCCAACCACATCTAGAGGACATTGCTACACCATGCCATACTATAATTTTGGTGTTGTGTGTCCTTGACCTGCAGCAGGCAGTCTTGTTATCCAAAATGCTGTCCTATTATAGACGTTCAAAAACATGTTCTGCTTCATGGTTTCTTTGGTTTCTGGTCCTATTGACATTGGCCAGATGCTTTAAAGATGAGCTGCTTTAGCAAAGGAAGCATCTTTTTCATTCTTGCTTCCTTTGGAAAATATGAGAGTATCGACTTGACACACTCAACAAAGCACAAATCAAGTTGGAGGGGGATAATTTCAAAGCATTTTACTGGAGCGTGCGCTTTTGCTGAATTAATGTATTGCTTATTTATTTTGTATTCATTATACTGATGCAGTCACTACCGCCAACTCTCTGGAAGAATGGGGGAAGCCTGCAGCCTGATTCAGTGCTGGACTAAACTTGCCTTTCCGTTTTATTTGCCTCATTCTTCCATTGAAAACAAAGGGGGGGGGAGATTTCTGTTCATTTCTCTGGATAAGGGGAAATTACAAGTCTGGGAGGCTGGCTTCCTTGCTTACAAACAGGATGACGGGGGGGGGGGGTCCCCTGCTCCTCCCCAATGCTTGGAAAGAAAGCATCAAAGCTCTCTATCCTTCTGCAATATGTTTTCTCCACAGACCACTAGTCTGTAATATTTTAGCATAGCCCTCTCTACCTGAAGTGCTTGTGAATCCAGAAGTCAGCCATATATTTATTATTTACTAGTCAGTTTTATTTGTGAGATATAGCTTTACTTTGTTTTAATATTGCATTTAGTTTTTATCTAGTTTTGAGGGAATTTTATTGAATGTCATTGTTGCATTTTTATCTAAAGCACTTAGATTTTATTATTATATTTAACAGTATAAAATTAGGATAGACAGCCGGACAGACGGGCGGACAGACAGACAGACATAGAAGAAAAGCTTGACTTGTGACCCTGCAGTCCCTGCCCAGTAAAAGTGGAATTCTTTAATGAATTTTTCTGGCTTTAAGCTAAGCATTCAGCCAGGTTCAAACCAGATTGCAAGTCTTGCATGCTGAACTTTCATAGCAGGGGTGTAAAAAGAATGATGTCAGTTTTTGTGTGAGATGACCTTGCCAGCAGTAATGCTGAAATGAAAGTGATGGTTTGCAACTATTCTGGGACCATATTTTCACACTTTATTAACACGACAGAAAGTGGAATTTACCCTGAACAAGGACATCTGAGTTCACTGTGATGGACTTCTTCTTTTTCTTTGGCAATTACTTGTAGCCAAGTAAGTTTGTCTTCCATGAACAAGGTTTTAACAGTAAGTCCGTAAGTGACTGTGGAGGCCAATTCTGGATCCACACGTCCTTCCACAGTGGGGATATAGGTTTCTGGGTGGGAGTTGATCATGGTGAGAGTTTGCCAAACACACCTTCCTCTTAGCACATTTCTCCCCTTTGTCCTGAGTTGAGTGTCTTCAAAGTCTATGATACGTTTGGTAAAAGCTGTTCTCCAGCTGGAACACTTGCAGGCCAGTGTTTCCAAATCTTTTTAGACTTGCCTTGAGAGAGTCTTTAGACCTATTTTGTTGACCATCAGCATTACACTTTCCATTTTTAAGTTCAGAATAGAGTAGTTGCTTTGGAAGACGATAATTAGGCATCCGAAAACATCTCCAACAAAATCCTACACTGATTCTTCTATGTATCAAATCTAGCTGCATTGGAGTCAGTGAAATTACTTATGAATGGAGACAGAATCAAGAAAGTAAGAGTCTAGACTACGGATGGGGCAGAAATTCAGTTCAGTTCCCACTGAAAGGTGAATCTACCTAATTTGCACTTCCTGAAACAAGTGAACCAAAATGAAGCGATCCTTTAAAATTCACAGTTCTCAGAATTTTTCAATGCAGTTCTGCAGTCAAGGATTAACTGGGACAGGAAGTCCTCTTATACTCCTTCCTGTCCTGAAGGACCCAATAGACATTATGGGTGGACAGACTCTATCTAGGACCTGAAAGTACTTCTCCTTGGAAGCTGCCACCTGCAATTCAGGGGCTGACCATATGAAGGAGCTGAGCCCAGATCCCAATGCTTCTTCACACACCAGTTTTAGGCCTCTGGTGTCATAGGCCTAGAACTGTTTTATTTCTGAAGAAGAACAAGCAGAATATCTTGCTTGAAATCATGGCTAAGTGAGGACAACTTTGACACAGCTGTGGGAAATTCATCCTAGTCACAGTTGGTGTGAAATTTGATGGACACTGAGGAAGAGAGCTTGGCCCTGTTGGAATAAGCTGAAATAGGTTGCAATATACTTTAGGTCAAAATGAAGCCGCAAACCTTTAGGCAGCCATGAAGGGTTCTAGTGCAGCACAGCAAAATGCCGTGCTATGCAGAAGCAAGACAGAACGAAGCAGCACATTAGCAGGAATGCTTACTCATCCATTAACAAAAAGAGTTAGTTCCACTGTGTCCACATTCAGTGCATAAACATATTATGGCAAAAGTCTCTGTGGACATACTCAAGTTACAAGAATTTAGGAAATTTGGCTTCTATTCCTGGCAGTCTTTAAATGGGCAGCCGGGAAAAGAATTGCAATTCCCTCTTCACAGCTATATGGCTCGTGGATATGGGCAAATTTTTTACTAGTTAGGAAGGGGGAGCCTCGTAGGAATAATTCTCATCTCTCTGGCATTGCTTGAGATTGCTCAAGTTTTGCAAATGTTATAAGCAAGCATTGGTTTGCTATGAAGTAGCTTAGAATAAACATCTCATCCACTAGAGTTGCATTTCTCTAACAGAGTTAATAGCAGAACGTTTTGACACTTTCAAGGGCTGCAATGCAAAGTGAATCAGTTCATAAAATTGGAAAGGAAAAACAATAAGCCTATGTGTAGGGAATGGTGTATTTATTTTTGTGTGTACTTTTACCCTAAACCAATGTGTGGTGGAGGTAGTATGGGATTTAACCTCAAGTCAATATAATTTTATTCCCTGAGGCAATGGTCACCTTCTGTTTCTCCTTGGTAAGCTGGGTTGTGCTTGCCAATCACAGCTTACAATTTGTAAAAACCGTGGGAAATGGAATGCCTCCATGGTGTATTGTCACAAGTTAGAATCAGCTCCCTTTCCCATCTAAACAACCAACGATGGCAATACCCTAATTTTTGGAGGGCCACAAGACAACAGATGGTTAGCGTGACCTTAGCAAAGGGTTGGACAAGCCAACAGTTGCTGGCTGCAACATCTGGACCAGTTCCTCTGAGAGTTGGGTGATTACGGAAGAAACATAATAGGTCCTGTTAATCAGATCCTGGAATTTCAGCTTGAAGCATTGGAGGAAAACTTATGCGAGCTATGGGACAGGAGAACTGCAATTTTGGAAAGCAGGATAGTTGGAAACAAAATACAAAACAAAAGAGTAGGCAATAGGCTGAGAAGTGGGGTTGGAATCTAGGAAGTGGAAGAAACTGAAAGGAAGGAAAACTCACGTTGTTGAGGGAAAACAGAGGGAAAACAACACACATGGCTTATGGACAGGAGAGCCATTGTGCTCTAGGCACAATGAGTGGGTGGGCTTTGGAAACTCATGTGGCCTGAACCTGAAGGCCCAGAAAATAGCAACTGTTTCAGCATCATGCTGAAGGGCACATCCATAAATAATATGACCTTGTGGTCAGTGAAGATCATGTAGGTAAAAGATAGGATTGGACAACTAGCATGACCATAGACATTATCAGCTAGCATGACCATAGACAGGGATAATGGGAACTGTAGTCAGTAACATCTGGGGGGGCACAAATTCCCCAGCCCTGCCCTGGTATGTCTCTCTCATTTTCATAGGAAAGACTTAGGGAGGTATGCAGCTACCATGTCCCATCAGAGCAAGGATTTCCTCTTGTACAGTGGGGTGTTCCCACTCTTCCCCACGCATGTGTCCCACATGCTCCCCAAATGTACTCCAGAGGTCCAGAGAGTTGAATTGGGGAACTCCTAGGGCAGGTTTAAGAGGCAGGTGAGGAGAGGAGAGGGACAGAAAAATCCTTGCACTAAGTGTGACATTCAATTACATCCTCGCACCATTGGCCCTACCTGCAGGGGTCACATTATTCACAGCTGCCCCCCTCCAGCCTTGGATGGCATCATGCTATTGGATCCTGTAAAGTTGAGCATGCATTTGAAGGGCACCTGGTGATCAAAGAGCAAGACGAATCGGGTGGAAGGGGAAGGAGAGGTAGTTTGAATTAATCAGCCACAGCGTTGGCTAAAATTTCCAGGATGTTTATTTAATTGAGCTTGTGTTTTTGCAAATAGTTTGAGCTGGTACAAAAGATTAACTTGTCATCTATGGTGTCATATCTCTTTCTGCAGTCTTTCCTGCTGGCATTTTGCAACCACCTTTTTTCAGTGCAGCTCAGCCTAAATCCTTGAATTATGGTGGCATTGGCATGGTCATTGGGCATGAAATCACTCATGGCTTTGACGATAATGGTAAGAAAGAGAACTCATGTTTCACCATTGGTATTACTTTACCTAATCTGTATGGTGCATGAAAAGAGGCAATCCTGATTTAATTTAATCAAGCCCTGTTTCTGCTTTGCACCAGAAAAAAAAAATCTCTATTATTCGTTTCCCAGGGGCTAAGGGTGGCTTTACATATTACCAGAAGCCCCAATTATTATTATCTTGTAAACAGCGAGTGTGCAAGGCCCTCTCTCCTGTGCTTCTTGGCATTTATTGTATTACATGTTTCTACCCATAAAACAGGGATGGGAACCAGTGGTCCCTATACAGTGGTACCCCGCAAGACGAACGCCTCGGAAGACGAAAAACTCGCTACACAAAGGAGTTTTTCGTTTTCTTAGCCACTTCGCAAGACGCATTTCCCTATGGGCTTGCTTCGCAAAACGAAGCTTGCCCCGCAAGCTCCAGGGATAGCGGGGAAGCGCAGCGCGTCTTCCCCGCTGTCCCCGGACCTCTTTTGAAGCAAGGGGCGGCGGGGAGAAGATTGCTTCTCCCCGTTGCCAGCCCCGCAATCTCCGGGGACAGAGGGGAAGGCGTGCGCGCCTTCCCCTCTGTCCCCGGACCCTTTTGAACCAAGGTGTGGCGACGGGGAGAAGCGATTCTCCCCGCTGCCCCTTCCCTTGCTTTAAAACAGGTCCAGGGACAGAGGGGAAGGGCGCACGGCGCTTCCCCTCTGTCCCTGGACAGTCTCCATAGGAACGCATTGATTGATTTTCAATGCATTCCTATGGGAAACCGTGCTTCGCAAGACGAAAAACTCGCAAGAAGAAAAAACTTGCGGAATGAATTAATTTCGTCTTGCGAGGCACCACTGTATGTTGTTGAACTCCAATTCCCATCAGCTGCAGACAGCATGGCCAATGACCAGGGATGAGGGAAGTTGTGATCTAGCAACCTCTAGAGGGCCACAGCTTCCCCACCCTTATCATAAAGCAAGAACCAAAGATTTATGCCAGCAACATAACATTTCCTCATTCACAACCAGCACCTTATTAACAAAGCAGCTGAATGAAACATCAGTCACGCCATGATGCCAAATATTCCTCTTTTCCCATCCCCCTGCATCCTTCCAAGAGGGATGATCTTCTGGTCCTGGCCAGCCACTGAACCCATTCCAAAGGAACGGTGAATGTGCAAATGGCAGCTTCCTGCCTACCACTGGATGAGCACATCATTGCCTACATTGGGAAACATGCTTGGTGAATGTTAAGGAACCTGGTTTCCTGAATCAAGCAGAGCACCTGGCTGGAATCAGATTAATCCATCAGAAAAGTCAAAGACCTTCATATTTTGTCTGATGTCACCATACGTTATGATAGAACATTATACAAAATGGATTGCCGATAGTGCTGAAAGTGAGTGGTGCTGGAGTCAAGCACTGCACATTCTACTGATGTTGGCTTGGAAGTGTGTGCTCATGGTGCAAACTCTTGTTGCTAGGCAGAAGATTATCACTCAGTAGCAGATCCCCATATCTGATACTGGCCATGCATGCTGGGGCTGCTTGGTATTGGAGTTCAGTAACATCTGGAGGGCAAAAGGTTCCTCAACCTGGTGTGTATGATCCTAGATTCAATCCTTGGGACTTTAGCCTGAGGTCATGGAGAGCCTTTCTGAATAGGCAATATTGTTTCATGGACCACTAGTCAGCTACAGCACAAGACAATTTCATATTTTCAGTGTCTTCAAGACTATCATTGCAAATTTCTTATGTGTATATGTTATTTCAGGTAGAAATTTTAATGAGAATGGGGACCTAGTGGACTGGTGGAGTCAAACATCGGCAACAAATTTTAAGAAGCAGTCTGAGTGCATGGTAAACCAGTATGGAAACTTCAAATGGGATCTGGCTGGTGGACAAAATGTATGTCCCTCCTTTCTTATTGAAATGCTTACATTTGAATGCACATTCTTTTCTTTGATTAGATGAAACATATTCCACATGGTAATGGAGGGAGACGTTGAGAGACTGAATAGCTTCAAAAAGAAACTTAACCATGTGAACAAACCTGTTGGAGGCCAAATTTAGTTTCTATTACTATTTTTATGTTTCTTTCATTTATGAATTCCTCCCAATGAGGCATCTCAAAGCAATTTACAATATAATAACATATATAAAACAGTTATGTAAAGGCAATTGCATATAAAAACAATTAACAATTATAAATCTAAGACCAGGTTAAAACAACAGGTCCAGTCAGGTCCAGTCCAGGACAGATTCTTTGAGATATCTTTGAGATAAACATTTTTGAAGACTTGTTGAAAGAGGAACATCTTTAGCAGGTGCCAAAAGCCAATAGAGAAGGCAGCTGTCTGTTATAGAATGGAAATTCCCAACGGCAGGTACCAGCACACTCAAGGTCCAATTCCAACATCCTGCTGATTGGACATCCTGATAGGATGATACCTGCAGGGTGCCCTTTCCTGCAAAAAGCTTGGTTGGGGTGAAACAATTTTTTAAGGTATCCTGGTCCCAAGCTCTGTAGGGGTTTGCAAACCAGTGCCAGTGCTTTGAACATAGTCCAGTAGCTAATTGGCAGCCGGTGCAATTCATTCAGTAATGGCATGTTGTGACAGTAGTTGAGCCACCACACTTTGCACTTCCATAGAAGAAAGACATGTACATAGGTACAAATAACCCCTTCCATTTAGATGATTTGTATTCCTAGAGGTGCCTTTGCCAAGGTTCACAGATAAAGTTGAAGAAAAAATGCTGCGGTTCAGATATATCATTAAATCATGGTCTAGTGTTATGTCTGTGAGCTTTTGGTTGCACATTAAGCCCTCCCATCTCATCTTTCTGTAAAGCAAGGCTAAAGAGATTGGCAGTACCCACTGGGCAAACCTCTCTGGGTTATTCCATCACTGAGAAGATCCTCTTCCTAGTGGTCACCCCTAGAGGTATAGGGTGACCACTAGGAAGAGGGTCTTCTCAGTGATGGAATAACCCAGAGAGGTTTGAACAAGGCACTTGGAGCAGGATCTCTCTAAAGGATAGGTTTCAAGTAGGTATATGCAGGAGAAGGCAATCTCACAAGTAACCTAATCTCAAGCAATTAAGGTTTCTTAAAGTTAAAGCCAGCAGTTTAAATTGTACCCAGAAATGAACTGGGGAGCATCAGGTGTGATATAGTTGAAACACCCAGTCCCAGTCAATATATTCCTGGCCGTATTCTGGACCAATTTCAGTTCCTAGACTATTTTAAGGCCAACACACACAGCAATAGTCTGAACAGGAAGTTTCCAGAAAGTGTGGCCAGCTCATTTCTATCCAGTTATGGTGGTTCCTGGTGTATCAGCCAAAGCGAGTTAATTTAGAACGGGAAGCAAAAGCTTTCAATCTCCTCCTCATGGCCTCTCTGAAGGGAGGGAGGAGAGGGGAACGTGCACGAGTCAATGGCTCACTGATAAAGCTGAGGCTAACTGCTGCTTGGGCACGTAGCAGTAAACAATGGTTCAGTGTTGCATTCAAAGACAGCCAATTTGTGGCTAATGGGACGTGTGGATCCAGAATTGGCCTCCACAGTCACTCACAGACTCACTGGTAAGACTGTGTTCAGCTCCAAGTGATCACCAAAGAAGACGACGACTCAAAATAGAAAATGGCAAAGAATCAGTAATTTAGCAAATCCTGTTTTGCTAAGGCTGGGGGTGATTGGAGGAAGTGGTAGCAGATCTCCAATGAAACCAAGACTCTTCCATAAAGGTCATGTCATGTAAAGTCTCAGTGAGCAGGGTAAAAGATAAAAGACAGGTTCAGGTTAAAGTAGCTGGACTTGGCAAGATGCGATCAGATATAGTCAGGCCTTAACAGCACCATGGAGAGCTCCCACTGAGCTCTGCTGGTTGTAGTTCTCCCCCGTTGACAGTCATAGCCCCCTGGGTGTTGCCTTGTAGACTTCATATTCTACATTCCACATCTAGATGGTTGGGAATAATCCATTTTCTGACCTTCAAACCATGACTCATTGTTCTTCCAAGAATTTCATTCTGCACTCAGGCAAAAAAAAAAGTATGTAGCATTTTCATTTCTTCCTTTTTTTCTGCAGCTCAGCGGAATCAATACCCTTGGTGAAAACATTGCCGATAATGGTGGCATCAGACAAGCATACAGGGTAAGAAATGCCCGTTTTCTCTTACTTCATGTGGTTGTTAGTTGGTGCAGATTCGTTAAAATGCTGGGTTGTTTGGAGTATTATAATATTATATATAATATAATATATTATAATACTATATATATATATATATATATGCAGGTTTTGGTGTCCTCGGGTGTCTTCCCGTGTAAAAGTTGGGGTGTCTAGGCGACGTTTCGACGAGGTCTCACTCGTCATCTTCAGGCTGGTGCTTTCGGCTTCTTGTTACTGGAACAGAGCGGGATCTCAATGTTTGAGTTCCTATAAATACTGTAGAGGGGGTGTGGTGTCTAGCCTCCAATGTTCTGGGCAGAGAGGAAGTTCCCAGGCTAGTGTGCCTTTTCTTCTTTTGTTCCTTAATTACTTGAGAGATACCTTGAGTGATTTCTTGAGTGATATCCTGAGTACCACTTAGGTGGGTCATTAGGTGTGGATTAGTTGCTAAAGTCTTTGTGTCTTGACCTCTTGAACTTTGTGAAGAGTTTTCCTGAGAAGATGGCTGTATTGCACTTAGTTGTGCTTTGGCTTGGCTTCGTGTATAGGGGCGAGCTGTGGTTTTGTGGCTTGTGTCAGCCAGATCTGTGTAGGGATTGCAGGGGGGTGCAGCATCCGGAGGTGCCACCATGGATTGGCTACTGGATGGTGTCAGTAACTCATCTGTGGAGAGGGTCTGGGTTTGGGTCTGGTGTGGTTGATTGGTGTTGGCGTTCTGTGTGCCTCTGGATCTGGTGTCAGTTTTTGTGGGGAGGGCTAATTTCCAGATGTCTGGCAAGCGGGATGTGTCGTCACGCTTGTTCATGTTGTGAGGGTGTTTCTCTATCTCGATGGCTTCCATGATTATTCTCTTGTGGTGATGTTCCGTGTTAAAGAGCAATTTGGAATCTGCAAAATTAATTTCGTGTCCTGTTTCTTTCATGTGTTGGAAAAGAGAGGAAGTTTTTTCTTCTTTTTTGACGGCATTCTTGTGTTCTGCGATACGTGCATTTATTCGTCTGTTTGTTTGTCCAATGTACGTGGCTGGGCAGACTTTGCAGGGTATTTCATAGATCCCTTGGTTTTCCAACTGGATTTTATCCTTGGGGTTTCTGAGGATATTGGCTATTTTTTGGTTGGTGCAAAAGGCTGTTTTGATATTGTGTTTATGGAGGATTTTGCTAATTTTATCTGTAGTG
Organism: Podarcis gaigeae; assembly: GCF_964106915.1. Lineage (NCBI taxonomy): Eukaryota > Metazoa > Chordata > Lepidosauria > Squamata > Lacertidae > Podarcis > Podarcis gaigeae. The sequence continues at coordinate 79,187,212 of NC_139681.1, forward strand.
CCCTTGATATAAGGAAGGAGGGCCATGCCATTGTTTTCTTCTGTGTCTTGGTTTTTGGGGGGTGTTTCCTTTTGGATTAGCTTCGTAATCCTGTTTTGCTGGTATCCATTGGCAATTAACACATTTGAGAGATTCTGTAACTCAGTTGTCAAGTGGTCTTTGTCAGCCAGGCGTTTGGTTCTGGAGATGAGAGTCTTGGCTACGGAGTTTATTTGTGCAGGGTGGTGGTGTGATTGTGCATGTAAGTAGCGGTTGGTGTGTGTTTTTTTCTGGTAGATAGTGTGTCCTAGGGAGCCATCAGGTTTTTTGTAGATTTTTTGTAAACACCCTCACAACATGAACAAGCGTGACGACACATCCCGCTTGCCAGACATCTGGAAATTAGCCCTCCCCACAAAAACTGACACCAGATCCAGAGGCACACAGAACGCCAACACCAATCAACCACACCAGACCCAAACCCAGACCCTCTCCACAGATGAATTACTGACACCATCCAGTAGCCAATCCATGGTGGCACCTCCGGATGCTGCACCCCCCTGCAATCCCTACACAGATCTGGCTGACACAAGCCACAAAACCACAGCTCGCCCCTATACACGAAGCCAAGCCAAAGCACAACTAAGTGCAATACAGCCATCTTCTCAGGAAAACTCTTCACAAAGTTCAAGAGGTCAAGACACAAAGACTTTAGCAACTAATCCACACCTAATGACCCACCTAAGTGGTACTCAGGATATCACTCAAGAAATCACTCAAGGTATCTCTCAAGTAATTAAGGAACAAAAGAAGAAAAGGCACACTAGCCTGGGAACTTCCTCTCTGCCCAGAACATTGGAGGCTAGACACCACACCCCCTCTACAGTATTTATAGGAACTCAAACATTGAGATCCCGCTCTGTTCCAGTAACAAGAAGCCGAAAGCACCAGCCTGAAGATGACGAGTGAGACCTCGTCGAAACGTCGCCTAGACACCCCAACTTTTACACGGGAAGACACCCGAGGACACCAAAACCTGCATTCCTGTACCCGTGAAAATCTACGAAAGCAATATATATATATATATATATATATATATATATATATATATATATATAATGCCACACAAGCTGCTTTATTAAACCCCTGAAGTTTAGTTACCTGGTCTTCAGGGCCTAATCTGTACTCATTAGAACATAAGGAATGGATCATCCTGTCCAGCATCTTGTTTTCACAGTGGCCAAACCAGATGCCTATGGGAAACCCTCAAGCAGCACTTCAGTACAACTGAAGTCTCCCTCCTTATGCATGTTTCTTCCCTTCAAGACAACAACCCCCATTTCCTGCTTCATCCCCAGTCTCCCTCTCCTCTCCCTGTCCTTTATTCTCCCTCTTCCATAGGAAAACTTTAGAAAGAGTGTTAGGGAAAGGGAGTTAGGGAATTGTAAACCACTCTGTGATCCTCAAATCAAAGGTAGTATCCAAATTTAATAAACATCTATTTATTCATTTATTGCATGTGCCACAATTCACCTGTTTTCCTGGGAGGAAGGTCCAGTGGCTGGACAGGAAAGGAAGGCAGGGAATGGGAACCTGTGACCCTCCAGACATTGCTGGACTAAAACTCCCATAATTCCTAACCATTGGCCATGCTACCATAAAGCACCAATGCTGCAGCAAGCAAAGGCTCTAGCAGCTCAGTCAGCTGCAGGTGGCTGCAAAGCCAAACAGGATGTTTGTGACTGTTGCCATGGGAACAAAGGGGCAGTCCATTCTGTACTGAGCACCGGATGTTAGCTCACAGTGTGTGTCATATGACCCGTACTGGAAGTACATGGGTGGAGTTTATTCTTACTGCTGTTGAGTGCAGACATGTTTCTCTGTACTGATGTAAGAGACAGAAATAAAGAATGTAAATAGATTTCTGTCTGCTTCTTTCCCCTCCCTGGGGACACCAAAGGGGAGAGAGAAGGAACGGTGTGTTCTTCTCACACATCTGGGAAGAATCGCCGAGACCTCGCTTGCTTATCTGCCGGGAGTAGCAGCGGGGAGGTCGACAAGGAATATCTGCCGGTGCCTACGCTGTGGCACATTCCTCTGACCCAGGCAGAATTCCAACAGCTGGGTGGTGCTGATGGCACTTGTGAGTCCAAAAATATCTGAACCAGATTCTCCATCCCTGATCTAGATGGTCCAGCAATTGGGGTGAGTAAAAGGTAGATGGGAATCTACTGGTGGACCTCTGGGTGATCTGCAATAGATCAGCAAGTGTTTTTGACCACCAGTTGATAACAATAGCAACAACAAAATGACCCCTAAAAACCCCCACTGTTGAACACAAGAAAACTTGAGGTGATAACCCAGAGTAGAGTTTTGTGTTGAAGAACAGTGAGTTCTGTTGAGTTCTGGTACTAAAATAAAAGATGCCGCCAGGTTCATGGCCTCACAATTCTTTAATTCTAAGTGTGTAGGTTTGTGCTTTTGCATCAAGCTCTGGTTCAAGCTTCTGGGAGAAAGGAAGTAGCTCCTGCAAGCCTTCAGTCTGCCCAGCCCTGATTCAAAGCAAGGGTGAGCAGCACAGTGCCCAGGTGGCTTGTTACAATACTGAAAATCCTAGGTGTCTAAAAAAAAAATTGTACAGTTGGTTGCATTTGTAAATTTGAAAATGCAACATAAATCATGAAGGGAGAAAGGGGGGCATGAGTTATGCTCCTCTTTCCCCATTGCCTCAGAATTTCCACATCCATTTATTGGCAACTCATTCATACCATGCCTCACACTTTCTGCCCTTATAAGCTACAATTATGCTTCTTTTGTGGGATTTGGAATGCCATAAAACAAAATTACCAAACCTAATTTTGATGAGTCAAATCAACAGGGTCCCCACCAAAGCTATATACCAAGAACTTTCCAACTTTCCACAGTTGTCCAAAAATGAGGACTATAAAAGCCTTCTTCTTCTTCTTCTTCTTCTTCTTCTTCTTCTCCTCCTCCTCCTCCTCCTCCTCCTCCTCCTCTACCTCTTCCTCTCATTATCATTATCATCATCATCATCATCAACATTGCTATGTTTGTGGAAGTTGCTTTTAGGCTATGCTAATTAAATTCCAATTCCATGCAGACTTGCTGAGACCCTTCAGGGCAGAATTCCTCAAGCTTGGCTCTCCATATGTTTTTAGAGTATAATTCCCATCATCCCGGACCACTGGTCCTGCTAGCTAGGGATCATGGGAGTTGTAGGCCAAAAATATCTGGCGGGCCAAGGTTGAGGAAGCCTGTTCCAGAGTATTAAATATCTAAACAGCAAAATTGTGTGGGTTTCTCAGAAAGAAATTAGTTATGACATTTCCATAAACTAAACTACATGCACACAAATCAAATTTGACATGAACAAGAAACAGGGTGGTATTCAGCTAAGTTTTATTCTGAGTAGACCCCCTTAGCATGAATGGACCTAACTTAGTTGTGTGTCTTGGGAAGAATGTTTCTTAATGAGGTGGGAAGCTTGGACTTTCACTGTGGCATTAAGCAAGAATTGGGCAAATGTTGTGGTAGGTAAATAAATAGTGCTAAAAAATAAGGAAAGCAAATTCTCCCTGTGAAATACAGTTCCGATGTGAAACTTTCTCAAGGGCAGCCATGGAAAAAACAGTTCCTCCCTTCTATTCTTGTTATCTTAATTAAGAGTACAGAACACACAGTAATTATTAGCCCAGTGTCCAGGACAAAGTGCATTCTAGTAAGAACCACACTGTCATTCTTTGCTTGTACTGAGATTATGGCCCTTTTATCTTTCGTTTACGTTTTTCAGAAGTTTTCCCAAGTGTGTAGTCACAGTAAAGCAAGATGAACTATCCCAACATAAGAGACATAAAAGCCATCTTCCTTCCATGTGGTTTTTATACTAGTATAATGTGATTCCACAGCATACAGGAAACCATTTTTACTAATGGGTCCCAGTGCGTTGTGAGTCATGCGATATCTCCCGCAAGGGAAAACTGACTTGCTTTTAAATTTCTCTTTATACTGTGCTGGAGGAGTTGTGTGGCATCCACATATATTCTGAAGGTGGCACTGTGCCATCTTTATGCTCACGTTGTGATCCCTGCACTCTGAAGAAGCACCCAGCAAGGATGAAGTTTCTGCTCATCAGCTGTTTTGGAATGGTCATATTGCTTTGTTTCCAATTGGTTATGTTCTGTAACTTCCTGCTGAAATCCCATAACCTTTTCATACCATGTTGTCTCTGTCTTTGTCCTGCTTTCTTTGTGCTATATCCCACCTGCCACTGGCCCACAAAAAGGTGGCAGCTTTGGAGAAGAATTGTAGGGCAACTAATAATAATAATAATAATAATGGTAAAGGGACCCCTGACCATTAGGTCCAGTCTTGACCGACTCTGGGGTTGTGGTGCTCATCTCACTTTACTGGCCGAGGGAGCCGGCATACAGCTTCTGGGTCATGTGGCCAGCATGACTAAGCTGCTTCTGGCGAACCAGAGCAGTACATGGAAACGCCGTTTACTTTCCTGCCAGAGCGGTACCTATTTATCTACTTGCACTTTGACGTGCCTTTGAACTGCTAGGTTGGCAGGAGCAGGGAACGAGTAATGGGAGCTCACCCCGTCGCAGGGATTTGAACCGCCGACCTCCTGATCGGCAAGCCCTAGGATCTGTGGTTGAACCCACAGCACCACCTGTGTCCCTCAAATAATAATAATAATAACCACTAATTCACTACTATTGGATCAAGAACATGTTGGCATAATGTTCCTGGAGGTGCCCAAAGACAAGGACATGAAGTGGCAGCAACCAGAAATCTTATGATTTCTCCTTCCCTAGTTTTGCGCTTGATTCTCATCGCAGTTCGAGCTCAGTTGGATTTCATGGTGGCCATCATCTCTCTTCCCTTCCTCTTCCTTTGGCAGGCCTATGAAAAGTTTGTAGAGAAGAACGGAGCCGAGAAGCTGCTCCCCGGACTCGACTTTAACCATAAGCAGCTGTTCTTTCTGAACTTTGCACAGGTATTATACTCTGCTTGATTGAAAGCTTTGGAAATTATTTTGAGTTGCAATTTCACAGTTAAGTTGGAAACAGCAGGCTGGCTTTTCTCCTTTTAATGTGAACTGGCAGAATTGCTAAATCGAGCAGCCTTCATGGCAGCAGGGCCGAGAGGAGAGTGGCCTGTCAGATTAAGTTAATCACAGCTAAGTGCATGGAGGCATCCAGGAGGTGAGTCTGTAAAGCGCAGTTAACGTGTGGTCATGTACTAGTGCCAAGATGGAACCTGCTCTCTGATTTCCTGAAAGTTTCCTTCCCCAGAGAAAAATGGTTCTGTTTCTCTTCCTCATTCTGGGGGCTCTGTAGAATGTCTTTATGATTTCCATAGGTGCTGAGCTTCCCTTTCCACTGTGAGGTGGCTGAGGCTGATGGGTGGGTGGGTGTTTTTCTTTCCAATAAACGTTTATCCCAGTGCCTTGCAGCGTCCCTGCTTGAACTGTTACCTCATGACATATTCCTCTGGGCTTTAATTGAAGTGCAAGAATCATAGAATTGTAGAGTTGGAAGGAATCCTGAGGACCATCTAGTCCAAGCCCCAACAATGCAGGAATATGTAGCTGTCCCGTACAGGAATCGAACGTGCAACCTTGGTGATATCAGCACCATGCTCTAACCAACTGAGCTATCCATTGCTAGATAACAGAGGCTGCCTACTCAACCCAAGTAGTTGGTGCACTTGCTGGTTTTGCTTCTCTAAGCTAAATAATTCCTTTTAATTTTTTTAAAAATATGTACAGATATATATATATGACTTCGCTTTAAAAAACAATTAGAAGAAGAAGAAAAACTGCACGGGACACAGCCTCACATCCCCACTACAGGAAAATACAGCTGAAGCTTATGCCACAATACGTTTTGTTAGTCTTTAAACCCTGTGGCAGTTAATGTGCTACAATTGCAACATGACCAATGCTCTGGAAATCAAAACTAGCATGTCACTGCTTTTAAATAACCATTTCTGCAATATTTTGTCTCTCTGTGTGTTCTTTTAAAGGTATGGTGTGGTTCATACAGGCCGGAATATGCTGTCAACTCTATTAAAACAGACGCCCACAGCCCAGGCCAATTCAGGTTAGTATTTTAAATCATCCATTTTCTTAAACAGTGGTTTTTTAAAAAAACAACACACATGCATATATATACACACACACACACAAAATGCACACCTTTCTCACAAAAGTCAACAGCATAGTTAAACATGTTAATCTTTAAGACTCTTTGTCATACAGTACCATATTTTTCCATGTATAAGACTAGGTTTTCCCCCTAAAAAACAATGTCAAAAATTAGGGGGTGTCTTATACTCTGGGCCATCTCCCCCCCCCCCATTTTCTTAAATCTGAGTCTTATAGACGGAAAAATACAATAATTATTAACTGCCTACAAGAGGAAGAAGAAGAAGAAGAGTTTGGATTTGATATCCCGCCTTTCACTCCCCTTCAGGAGTCTCAAAGCGGCTAACAACCTCCTTTCCCTTCCTCCCCCACAACAAACACTCTGTGAGGTGAGTGGGGCTGGGGAAGAGGGCTTGGGGAAGGAGATGCGAGGGCTCTAGGACCCTGCCAGAACCTTGTGCCTCCTTTTCAAAGCCAGTCACCTTCTGACCCACCTTTGGGAAGGCAGCACAAGGGCGGGGGGGGGAGTGGATTTTGGCCTCGCACATGGCACCATATTACCCAGGTCCACCACTGACACATTCCCTGCATTCTAAGATGCTTGTTTCTAGGGCAGAAGACGTGGGTTCAAATGGCTTCCACCACATGTTTTTTAATGTCTGCTTCCTGGAACAATTTGTGTTTCATCATAGTGTGGGAGAACAACAACTGTCTCCACCCTTTCAACGGTACACAACAGTACTACTACCACCCAAACAGCAAATGTCTCTTTGGGTAGTAGTAGTACTGTGTGGAGAGCCACACAAACATTTGGCCTTAGAAATGTGTTCATCGTACCTGAACGGGTTTTTTAAAAATCCAGTTTGCAAAGTATACATTGATTACCCGTCATAAGGCATCAGTTTCTCCATCCTGTTCTGAGTTCACAGGATGGTCCAGATAAATATCATTTGAGAAATGCAATGTTCTATTAAATCAAAGTGGATTAATAATGGAAAATATAAAGATATTGTGATAGATGAGTGAATGCCTTTGTGCTGCTATTATACAATTCTGAGCCTGTGCTTTTATCTACCTGGTATATTTCTCGTCAGTATTCCCTTTTTCCCGTTTTTGCAAATGCTCACTTTATCAGTATACCCTGCATAACCAAACATTTATTGAATGCATCAACTGTTCCTGAAGCTGGCCTCAGAATGGTATTTTCATGTGGGTGTGCTCTCAAGGCTTTGTTGTTGTTTTTCCAGGAAATCTGTGACTTTCTCCCTGATGCAATTATATTCCAAAATCCTACACTCAGCTGAATTTCTCAGCTACAGTGTTTGCTTTGGATGGGGCAGTTCCCAGGACATTTGCCTGGTGTGCCTTTTATCCACTTGCATTGCTGATTCATTCTTTGAGATCATTGTATATCTTTTGTTTGGACACGGTTTAGCGTTCCGTAACAAGCACTGCATTTCATTACTGACAAGACAGCTGTAAATATATACACTCCACTTTGGACAACTCATTCAGCCAATAGTAACTGTTGCAACCACTGGGTAGTCATTCCTAGTGGTGAGTGGGAGGGCATCATCACTTAAGCATTGTTGGATAGCAGCGTTCATTTCCTTCGTCCTTGGTAATCTATGCAAGGGAAAAAATGCACAGGTCTCCTGGCCTGCCTTTATGCTATATGTTCTAGCTTTCAGTTCCTAGTTGCCTTTCTGCAAAGACAATGCCCCGTGCACAGTAAGAACCAGCTCTGGGGGGAGTGGTTTTGCAATGACAACCACATTGCAAAGATGATGGTTGCTTTTTAAAAATGTGTATTTCATGGAACTGCTGCATACCAAGTCAAACAACTGGTCCATGTAGCTCAATAGTGACTGGCAATAGCTCTCCAGTTTTTCAGATTCATCTCTCCCAGCCTAGGACCCACGTACCTACAGGACCGCCTCTCCTGGTATGCCCCATGGAGGACCTTAAGGTCCACAAATAACAACACTTTGGAGGTCCCGAGCCTCAAGGCGGTTAGATTGCTTTCAACTAGGGCCAGGGCCTTTTCAGCACTGGCCCCAGCATGGTAGAACGCTCTGTCACAAGAAAATAGGGCCCTGAGGGACTTGACATCTTTCCACAGGGCCTGCAAGATGGAGCTGTTCCACCTGGCCTTTGGTTTGGACTCAGTCTGACCCTTATGTTGCCCTCCCCTTATGGTCTTGATTTATCAGCTGTTTTAAAATGAGGCTGCATTTGAAATTGCATTTTAACCTGTATTTTAAATTGGGTCCCCCCTCTTTTCCCCCTATTATGTTTTTACTGTGATTTTTATTGGTGTTAGCTGCGCTAAGCCCGGCTCTGGCCGGGAAGGGTGGGATATAAATAAAATTATTATTATTATTATTATTATTATTATTATTATTACCTGAAGGTGCTGAGGACTGAAACTAGGATCTTCTTCACACAGTGCTAAGATGCCATAGTCATCTCCCTATAAACTGTATGCTTCCTGAGCAAGAAGCAGAAGTTGCTGCCCTGGGTGTAGTTATTTATGAAGCAGAACTAACATATTCTCATCTTGTTTTAAAGGGTCCTAGGAACACTGCAGAACACAGCAGAGTTTTCTGAAGCCTTTAAGTGTACCAATGCAGAATACATGGACCCTGTGACAAAGTGCCGCGTTTGGTGATGAAGCTACATAGAGTGGACTCGAAGGAAGAGAAGCTTTCCAGAAATTGAGAATGTTTGGAGGATGGCCGTAGTGGATTTGTCACAAAAAAGGAACGATAACAGAGACATACCAAGCGATGCATTTTCTAGAAAGGGAGGAGGAGGAGGAGAAAACATCGCTAAGGCAGCGACTGCCAACAATTACTCTGGCGAAACTCGGGAAATGATAAATCACTGCATACTTAAGGGTTCTTCATTTCTTTCCCCACAATGACCTTACCATTTAAAACCTGCTTTCCATTTAGCCTGCAGATTCTATTTCATGTTTTACCCTTTCCATCGCCACGTTTTTCTGTGAAAGTGAATCCCACCGATTCCAGTGAAACTTGTTTCCAGGAAAGCGCATTCAGCCTTAATGACCTGCCGTCCCGTGAAGGTGTTCCGATATTTATAAATCAGACGAAAGAAGGGAGCACCAAGTCACACATTAGCTTGGACATGTGTCAAGTGAGTCAAAAGCCTACGATGTGGTTTCTCACACATCTCCTATTACGGCTGGCGTGCTTCACCAAATGCTTGTGTCTCCCAATGCGGCCTGGGGAACTACAGGGCCTGGAGGAAAAAAGAACCCTATAAGGGACCCTAGCAATTTGCCATTTGTAAATGCTCAAAACTCAGTGCACCCTTTAAAAAAAAAAGGGATTTGCATCTAGACAACACCAATGGCCCCAGCCATAGTGGCAGAAAGCTTGTCACACGTAAGGAATTTCTGTATTTACAACAAAAGACGTGCACGATCAGCAGGGAACAGGTGAGCGTTACAATACAGGTGAGATGCGGAACCATCTGTGAGATGGCTGTGCTTGCCTGCAAACATCTGCTTATGGGCGCTGTTTCTTGAGAGGTTTTGGTTGGCACTGTCCTGTGCTCTATTTTGACATCCACAATCACTGGATGAAGGCAAAGCCACCGAATAGATCTTCTCCTTCCTCACTACTGTTTTCATCCTCATGGGAGGCAGGTAGTGGTGCAAAGCGCTTCTGACTTACATATTACATATGGCACCCTTGCCCACACAAGACGTCTTCACCCCGTGGACTCGTCTCCAAGCTTTCTTCTGTTCCTTTTCCTTTCCTTTTCTTTTTTTCTTTTCTTTTTCCTTTTTGTGTGAAGCCATCTTCATGAGAACAACCCAAAGACGAAAGTGTAATCTACTTAAGGGATTAACTGTTGACCAAATTTATTGTTTGCTGCTTTCCAGCCAAAACCTATACTGTAGATAATTTATGACATTTTTTTAGCGTATGTTGTAATCACTGCAGTTGTAATCAAAAACTCCTTCATGTTTTTTCTAAGATTTTCCTGTTTTTCTCAAAACTTTTGTCTTTTTTTTTTTTTCCAAAGAAGAGGATGAAAAAGTATTTGTAATAATATATATGACCATACTTTTTATATTTAATTCTGAATTATACCGGACATGAATTGTTATATATTATTACAATGGGTGCATTTTGTTAGAGTGTCGAGGTACAAACCATTCAACAGATGATTAAGTCTCAACACAGAGATCTCTACTAATAAGATATACAGACTGACTGACTGGTTTTGACAAGAACTTCTAGAAGCTGGTTCTACAAATGTTAGGACTTTGAAATGTAGCACAAAAGTTGCTTGTGATTCCTTTGAACCAACAGGACATTTTGCTTCAGTAATAATGGTGCATACGTAGGCATTTACATTATGTGGACCCTTACTAGTGATAAGTCTTTTAAATCTGCTACAATAGTTTTCAAATGCCCTCCTGCAGGTGGCCAAGGAACCTACTGCTTCTGGCACTGAAACACACAGATCTTTCCAAATAAATTACTACTTGATACCTCAGATGACTCGAATGGGTCCATTTCTGAGCATTTGAGGACTGCCTGTGCAAATTCTTTTCTTTTCAAGTTTGTCATCTGATAAAGCATTGTGATAATTAAATTTAAGCCACGTGTCCCTTATTGCCTGTACATCTTTGCTTAGCGTGGAAAGGTGTAACGCACACACCACACACCCACACACCACACCCACACCCACACACACTCATTTGACACTATTAAGTTGAAGGAAAGTGGCTCTTGGAGTGTGCCCTGTACATGGGATTACACAGCTTTCTTTGGCAGAAGAACGATCAGATTCACTGCCATGATTTCTGAGATTCAGAAGCTGAAATTCCACATGCCATCATAAATCTCTTCAATGTGCCTTGAGTGATGATTTGGAAAATTTTGACTTCTGCTTGCAGTGAAGGTGTCTGGTGACCTGCTTCTATGGCTGCCCTTTTCTTTCATTTTCATTTTCAGGCTCCACTGCCATCTCATTCTGTCAAATTGGCATGTTACACCTCTCCAGCAATACTTAGCGTGGGGTGCATCCTTAGGTCTGAACTTTTCTAATCTCCAAGGAGTACCAGTGTCACCTTAGTATTGTTTTGCTTGATCCTCATGCCTGTGGACAGAAACCTTCTGAGATCGAAGGCAAAGGATCCACCTTGCAGACCAGAATGGTCACTGGGGTTGATGTGTTTCAGTAATCTGCTTTAGCAGAAATTCAGTCCAATCCAAAACAAGTTAAATAGCATTTATAAATGGGCAGAGGAACTTCCCACTAACAGCACCTCTGTCTGGCATGCAATGACCTTCAGGTTACTGAGTTGACACAGGGAACCAGGTGCATATCTTAAGAACGCCCACCTCCCTCCAAGTTTCAGACCAACTCCTCATGAGTAATTATCGTAAATTTCGCTCTATAACACGCAGATTTTTTTCTCCTAAAAAGTAAGGTGAAATGTCTGTGCGTGTTATTGAGCGAATGTGTGGTCCCTGGAGCTGACTCGCCGGAGCGCAGGGGCAAAAATAGGCAAAAATCAGGCAAAAATCAGATCGGGCGGTCGGGCGGAGGGAAGGCAGAAGCTGCTGCTTTCCTGCATTCTGCCTCAGGGTCTTACTGCCCACCCGCTTCTGTTGCTGCGTTTGCTCAAACTCAACAAAGAGCAGGGAATCCCCTGCCCTCCTGGCAAGCAGAGGGTTAAGGAAAGGATCGAGTCCTTCCTTCTAATTCTTTCCTAGTCACACTGCCTGCAGGCTCCAGCCCACCACCTCCTCCTCTCCGTGCTCTAGGGACTCGCAGGCAGCCGAAAAACATGCAGGTGGGAGAGAGAGAGAGAGAGAGAGAGAGAGAGAGGGCTGGCTTGGGGGGGGACTTTTGCCTTCCTTTCCTCCCCCCACCCCGTTAAACTCCTCCCCTGCATTCTTAGCCAGCTGCTTCTCCACACACCCCTCTTGTGCTTCTTGCCCCTTCTGTGTTTTTCCTTCCCTCCCCATTTAAAACATGGTGACAAAGCACGGATCCACATGGATCCTCAGGATTTTTGCATTGGGTCACCCCAAATTCACCATCAGATCACATTACATGTCCATGGCTACAGTCTGTACCAAAAAAATCACGCACCCACTGTTGCCTGGGGCTGCAATGGTGCAAAAACGTGGTTACAAAGCATGGATCCACAGGATCTTTGCACTGGGTCACCCCAAATTCACCATCAGATAACATAGCATGTCCATGGCTACAGCCTGCACCAAAAAAATCACGCACCCACTGTGGCCTGGGGCCACAATGGTGCAAAAACGTGGTTACAAAGCACGGATCCACATGGATCCTCAGGATTTTTGCATTGGGTCACCCCAAATTCACCATCAGATCACATAGCATGTCCATGGCTACATCTTGCACACAAAAACACGCACCCACTGTTGCCTAGGGTCACAGTGGTGCAAAAACGTGGTTACAAAGCATGGATCCACATGGATCCTCAGGATTTTTGCATTGGGCTACTACAAACTCACTGTCAGATCACCTGTCTGTGGCCACAGCATGAACCACAAAAATCATACATCCACTGTTTCATTTAGAATATTTTTTTTCTTGTTTTCCTCCTCTAAAAACTATGTGCGTGTTATGGTCTGGTGCGTGTTATAGAGCGAAAAATACGGTATATTTCAAGCCAACTCTATTTTAACACACTTGTGACTGAATGTCTGATGATTACATTGCTATAGTAACCATCAGGTAAAACATGTCCTTGAAACTCACTGTATTGTTCCAATTCAACCTAATAAGACCTAAAAAAATATTATTGGATTAGTTCTAGAAATTATATATATTAGATTCAGTTCACTCCAAGAAAGGACTCAGGTCACCTTCAGACTCTCAGTATTTTGTGGGCTGAAAATTGTACATCTGCACAATTGCACAAGTGCATTATTTGTGTCAGCTTGGCACAGAAAATCCATTTTAAAAAAAAAAAACCAACCCAGAACTTTTGTGGTTAGGAAAGTAATAGTGAAATACACTGAAAAGTGTGGGAGGAACAAATGATTAATGAGAGATCATATACATATTCCTTGATCACTAGTCAGAGCAGAATAATTGGCTCGAAGATAAATGAATCTGTCAAATTAGGTTTCCCTCAGTTTCTCATTTTTCCCACCTTAAATTCAGTTCTTCACATTTCCACATCATTAAAAAAAAAACAGTTCTTATGAAAACTCAGCAACGTTTTAGGGTGAATTTCTCCCTCACATACACATTTTTGTACTGTATGCAATTCTGCCCAGTAGGCACAATTATTCAAGCCATTCCCCATATATATTGCATTTTTGTATGCTATTTTCATGAATATATGTGTTTCTATGCACACTTTATCCTAGTATATGCACTGTTGTATGCACTGCTTGCCTGGAGACCTGCACTGCAAAATTCAGACAAGTGTGAATTTTGGATGGCTCTGTTGTGGTTTGCACCCTGTATCAGGAAGCACAAATGACATAGGTTCACATTTAAATAAGAACCGAACTAAATTCCACAGGGTGCTCATTAATTCGGGAGAAAAAGTAGCAAGTGGGGTGCTGCAGGATTCTGACCTGAGCCCATTGTTGTTCCAACATCATTACAGTATAAATGACTTGGATGAAGGAATTGGGTGGGTGCTCATGAAATTTGCAAATGACACCAAACTGGGAGGGGTAGCTAATGCCACAGAAGACAGATTCAGAATCCAAAATGACAGACCGGAACGTGTGCAGAGGAGGACAACCAAGATGATCAAGGGTCTGGAAGCCAAGGCTTATGAGGAATGGTTGAAAGGGCTGAGTACGCTTAGCCTGGAAAAGAGGAGACAGAGATGAGACATTCTAGCTACCTTCAAATATCTAAAGGACTGTCACACACAAGATGAAGCAAGCTTGTTTTCTCCTGCTCCAGTGGCTTCAAGTTACAAGAGATTCCAACCAAACGCCAGGAATAACTTTCTGGCAGTAAGGTCCCTTCCATCTCTACAATTCTATGTTTCTCCTCTATCCCTAGACATGATGGACCTCAGAGGGAATGTTGTTCAGAGTGCCTTTGAGTACTTTGTTCACACTTTCTAAAATAGAGGTCCAAAAAGTTCCTATCAGGACAAGCAACCTGCTGAGGGAAAACACGGAAGGAACACATGAGCCTTGCTTCATGGCCTGGGCCTTTCAGCTGCTCTGTTTCAACTGACCCTCAGAGCCCAAGGTGGAGGACTTGAATGAAGAGCCGGTTCATAGACTTCAGCATGCTTATTTTCTCCACATGATCTCATACACAGAATCACAGAAACCATTTGCAGCAACGCTGGGGTGAAGCAGGTGGACCACCACACACAAACATTCAGCCAGCAGCTGCTTCTGAAATTGCCACTATATTTTCCCCAAGAAATAAAGACAGAATTGGCTGTGCAATTAAATCCACTTAGTGTCATCAACACTTTTCTCCACATTGTTGGTTATCTGCGTGCAAAACAGCATGAAAAAAATGTGTGCATATATGAACTAGACTGGATCTCGACACATAAAAAAAGTTTCGGGAAAACGCATTGTAAACCTCATAAAGGGAAATCACATTGCCAAAAAATGGAACTCCACAGCGCCATCTGGTGTCAGTGTTAAAGGTACCCCTGCCCGTACGGGCCAGTCGTGACCGACTCTAGGGTTGCACGCTCATCTCGCTCAAGAGGCCAGGATCCGGCGCCATCCGAAGACACTTCCGGGTCACGTGGCCAGCGTGGCGAAGCTGCACTGGCGAGCCAGCACCACTGCCGCACACGGAAACGCTGTTTACCTTCCCGTTATAAAGTGGTACCTATTTATCTACTTGCACTTAGGGGTGCTTTCGAACTGCTAGGTGGGCAGAAGCTGGGACCGAACAACGGGAGCTCACCCTGCCGCGGGGATTCGAACCGCCGACCTTACGATCAGCAAGTCCTAGGCACTGAGGTTTTACCCACAGCGCCACCCGCGTCCCGGTGTCAGCGTTATAACGCGTTTAAAACACTTTTTCTTTACTAATGTAGCTGAGTCCCTAGATGTAAATGCCACCAACATATGGAAACTAAAGAACCATTCTGCTCTGAAGTGCAGATGCCAGGTTTATTGGATTTTCATGATTTGGTGAACTTTTGTGCAGATGAAAACAGTGATGCATCAAGACAGAAGGAAAAGCTGAGAAATCAACCTTGGGACTGAGGAACTCAGACCTCAGACAAAACTTAAGGAAGTAAGGAAGTACTTGTAGTATCAAGCCAAGGGTCCATTGACTCCAGCACTCTGTTTTCACAGTAATGGGAGGCAGGCGCTCTAGGGAGCATTTCCCACAGCAGCGTGGGGATCTGTGTGGATCCCAGTTCAGCTACTGATTGATTGATTGATTGATTGATTGATTGATTGATTGTGTGACTACGGAAATGGATAAAAGCCCCCCATCCAAACAATGACTATCATCAGTGCAGGTAAGAAATTATTTTAATTTTTATTTTTATTACCTACAACACTGTTTTATTTATTTTATAGTACAGTACATTGATTATTGCTTTCATTTTACGAATCAATGGTCTTGTTAGATAATAAAATTCATGTTAAATTGCTGATTTAGGGGTTGTTTTTAAAAGTCTGGAACGGATTTCTATGGGAAAGCGCACTTTGGTTTAAGAACGATTCTACGGGAAAGCACACCTTGGTTTAAGAACGCTTTGGTTTAAGAACGGACTTCCGAAATGGATTAAGTTCATGAACCAAGATACCACTGTACATTGAATTACTTAACAGTCCGTGCCATGTTTAGAATTAGCTGAAGGAAAGGCTATGGCTGCAATGTTAATTTCAGTACAACAAATAAGCCTATCAAGAAAAGCAGTTGTAGTCAAATCCAGCAGAATCGAGAGATGCTGTGCAGGTCGGTGTGACCTCGCACCAGGCCTTGCCTTGGTGTCTCCCATGGTGCAGCCTTCTGCGATGGGCCCCTCAACACAGGGGCCGGGGTATCTGGGCCCCCTTCAAACAAATACTGAGGGGACTGAAGACACCTCCGCTCCCTCAAGTTGGCCCACCTGGTAGGTACAAACATGGGAGACAAGTGACTGAATCCTGAGACAAGGCAATCATTGCCTCTCCAACCAATTCCCACTCCCCTTCTCCTTTTAAGCTCACCCCTTGCTTGCCGCTCTGGACTACACTATATATATATATATATATATATATATATATATATATATATATATATTTATACATACATACATACATACATACATACCCCGCCCATCTGGCTGAGTTTCCCCAGCCACTCTGGACGGCTCCCAATCGAGTGTTAAAAACAATACAGCATTAAATACTAAAAACTTCCCTAAACAGGGCTGCCTTCAGATGTCTTTTAGAAATAAGATAGCTGCTCACATCTAATGGGAGGGTGTTCCACAGGGTGGGTGCCACTACCAAGAAGGCCCTCTGCCTGGTTCCCTGTAACCTTACTTCTCGCAATGAGGGAACTGCCGGAAGGTCCTCGGAGCTGGACCTAAGTGGCTGAAAGATGGGGGTGGAGATGCTCCTTCAGGTATACTGGACCGAGGCCATTTAGGGCTTAAAAGGTCAGCACCAACACTTTGAATTGTGCTCGGAAACATACTGGGAGCCAATGCAGATCTCTCAGGACCGATGTCCTGCTCACCAGAGAGGGAAGGCGTGGTGTGGACTAATGGTCTGTCAGGAGATACTACAGCTTCCTTGCCTCATGATCAACAACACATTTAAAGGCATGGGTACCTTTGGTGCCCAAATAATGTGCCCATGACTGGGTGGGGGGAGGCGAGCATTAGTATATTAGTATGTTGCCACAGTTGGTACAGGCTACTCTATTTCTCATAAATAGAGATGGTCTGCATGTAGCAAATATGTCAATCGCAAACGGAGTTGTTACTGGACTTGGACTGCCTTTGATTTATTCCCCTAATTTGCAATTTAGTTTGCAATTCAACATTTGTAATTGGTATTTGGCTCACGCCCTTTGGAGCAAGCAAGGTCACTGCTAATTAATGTATTTTGTAGGCCAATGCATGGCAGGCTAATTGCTAGAAGCGTCTCTTACAACAACAGGAAGCGGGGAGTGCAATTTTGTGCCCCAATGGAGAGGCACGCCACAGCGTGGGATGACCCCCAGATCTTTAGTGTTCTGCACACACATTTGCAAACACTTCCAGGAAAACACAGCTGCTTCGGCTGATCAGTTACTGTATCAGGCTACACACTCAATTCTCAGTTTTGACATTTGATTCATGCCACCAGAACTGCCCAAACAAGCCGAGACCTTTGGAAAGCAGCCAAAAGTCGCAGACTTTTGTCCCATTCAGGTCTATGAGACAGAGAAGGCCTAATACTTTTCCCATGACAGGACCCGGTAATAAACACAGGGGAAACACAAGCAATAGGCTGAACAAGGGACACGTTTTATTAATAATAAGGGAAATAAGAAGTGCAGGAAGCTAATTTAAAACTCAACCTTGAATGAGCCAAACCCTGCCTATTCCAAGGGGCATGACAAAGTATAGCCTCAAAGCCTGTGGCCCGCTTTATGGTGAGTAGGAGGCCTTCTTGCCCCATGCATTCCTGGAGCCCCACAACATGTGAGCTTCATGCCCTATATTCAGGTTAAAGGCCCCACAGCCTTTATTATTATTATTATTATTATTATTATTATTATTATTATTAACCTGCCCTTTATCCCAAAGTCCCAAGGCAGGTCACAACAATTTAGAACAACTTACAATCACAGAAGGAGCATGGGCTCTAAAAATATACATCTCAAGTATCGAAAGCAAATGGCTTCCCTCCTCCCAAAGAATCCTGGGAACTGTACTCAGAGAGATACAATTCCCAGAAAGCTACAGCTCCCATGATTCTTGGGGGAATCCCTGTGCTTTAAATTTATGGTATGGATGTAGCCTTACATGTTACAACTCCCAAGCGAAAACTGCTTTCAGATCACTCGGTGCAATAGCTATTATCCCATGGTGAGCTACAACTACTAGTAACATGCGAAAAAAGAAAAGTCCACAACTGCTGGTAGCCCTCGTTGCATGGAACTATTTAAACAGTCTGTACGGGATGTCCAGGCATATAAATTTACACCTAGCCCAAAGCGCAAGAGACAGGAGATCTAAAAGGATCAACAAGGGAAGCATCAACGCTTGAAATACTCTTTGGAAAGGAGCCTGGCTCTTCAACAGAATCTATAAATAGAGACCAACTACAGCCCATCATCAGTTCCAAACATTCAAATGAGCCTCTTTAGCATAGTCTATAGATCACTCTGGCTTAGTACTGAAATCCATTCTGTGGGGTGGTCACTCTTATTCCGTTGTCCTGCTCCCCGGATCTCCCCTCAATGTGCCTTGAGGAGACTTGTTCAAGGTGAGTCCTCCTCCCTCTATTTCATTCACCTCGCAGTTACTTTGCGACAATGACAAATTGCCTGGGAAAACGCAGAGCAACAAAACGATTCTGATAGCAGATCATTTTTCAACATTAAGAGCAAGTTATTTAACATTTGCCTTATGTTAGAAAGTCTGGAAAGGAAGAAGAAGAAGAAGAAGAGTTTGGATTTGATATCCCGCCTTTCACTCCCTTTAAGGAGTCTCAAAGCGGCTAACATTCTCCTTTCCCTTCCTCCCCCACAACAAACACTCTGTGAGGTGAGTGGGGCTGAGAGACTTCAAGGAAGTGTGACTGGCCCAAGGTCACCCAGCAGCTGCATGTGGAGGAGCGGAGACGCGAACCCGGTTCCCCAGATTACAAGACTACCACTCTTAACCACTACACCACACTGGCTCTCAGAGAACCACAGAGAAACCTTACAATGAGTCATCCATGCCCTCAGGACATGCCCTGAGTCCCGTACTGGACTAACATGTTCATGAGCGCAGCATAGCACCATTCAATGCATATTATGGGCTATCCTTGTGTTCATGTTATCTTATTTTGGCACCACTTCTCATCCTCCTGGGCAATAAAAGCACACCAGTGACAAATTAAATATCTATAAATTTGCTGCCGTTTCATGAAGCCCAACATTGGATGAATTATCCAGAAGTGGCCTCACTCTGCCTAATCATAGAGGTGGCCCAATTTGGGATTTTCTAAGAGGAAAGACAGACTACAAATGAATATATAATGTGCAGGCCTGGCCCAAGACCTTTTGCTGCCTGAGACCGTGGCCAAGTAGACATGCAGAAACTGACTGGGATGACAGTTGAATGCATCTTGGTGGCAGGGAATTGTCCTCCATCCTATCTGAGGGCAGCAGTTGTGGTGGATGACCCTTGCTCCCAAAAGCGTGGTCAAAATTGAAGGGTTCAGGAACTTAGACCAGACCAAGTTTCATAAAATCATACACAGACTGTACTAAAACAACACTCTACAAGAGAGGGAAAACGCCAAATGATTACATAGATTAAAATAGCTCAGAAGGTAAGAAAACAACCAACACTGACTTATCCAGTTATTTAACATAAACACTTACACTTAAACCTCAGTAGGCTGAGCAATGGGACAAGATGCTGTCAAAAGCCCAAATAGACTCTTGACTGGCAGGCTGACAAGAGCTCCCACCAATCCAGGTTTTATGGGAACTAAGAACATGGGCGTTCACCTCTTTCACCCAATTACCTTGTGACACTGGCCTTGAAGCCTTAACGGGAGACAGCTGTATGTAAGCTCATTATTTCTGAGGTTCTAGCCCATTTCCATAAACCAGTCTAAAAGGGGTGATATCACACCAGCAGTCTAGCTTAAGGAGCAAGCAGCAAGCTAGGGAGCTCTGTCTTCCAACACCTCATTGCCACCACTCATCCTTCCAGCATCCACCACTCAAAATGGCCACCTGATTCTTCCTAATGTTAGGGCTGGTCCTGATTGTGGTCCCCAGAACCCTGCCATTTGGGCTGCATAATGATACACAAGCTGACTATTTAGTGCATTGTTATAGTTCTAGATGGATTAAAAAAAATACATTGTAAGCTATCTTAAATGATTTGATGAACAGATCAATCCAACCCCGCTTATACCAGGCTGAGGGGTGTGTGTGGATTCCATCAGTGGTTGAACATGCAGGTGAGCAGGAATGTTCTCTGTGGTCTGCCTATAGATGCTAATCAGTGGAAGGCCCCCAACTGGGATGGTCTGAGGCCAAGGATGAGATAGCCAGGGATCAACTGGATCCCAAGCTGTTCTCATATCATCACACAAAAGCATCAGGCCCAATTAGGCCCAGTCGTTTTCCCCACTACCATCCTAGCCCACCCTACTGTGGTGAGGCAAAGCAGGAATAGCCATAAACTCCTTGGAAGAGGGCAATTTTTGTCAGTTCCTGTGCCATTTCTTCACACAGATCTGTGAGGGGACAAAACAGCAGTGGCATAGCGTGGGGGGTGCAGGGGGGCCGGCCGCACTGGGCACAACATCTGGGGGTTAGGGGGCGCAAATCCACGGGTTAGGGGGCGCAAATCCATGGGTTAGGTGGTGCAAATTACTTGCCTTGCCCCGGGTGCTGACAACCCATGCTACGCCACTGCAAAACAGCATTGAAGGAGGGAAAGATGGGCTGCTCACCTGTGCAAACTGGCCTCAAGATGTCAAAAAGATGCTTTTCAGGATGAAAGGAGGCTAGGCTCTGCTTTTGTTAAAATTCCCAGCCAAATTCCTTTTGGGATTTGGTGGTGCAGAATCAGGATGCTGAATGAGAATTGCAACATAACCATGTCTTTGGTTATGGGCATTAGGCAGTCAACATGGCCTGGGGGGAGGCGGGTAGCAGGATTCATACACAGATGGAGGCTGGAAAGCTAGTGCCAGTGCAGACAGAGCAGGAGGACAGAATAAAGGACTGTTAAAGCAAGGTCGGGCTTCTACAGACTTCAGAAGTGGAAGCACCATAAAGAACACAAGATGAGCCTGCTGGATCCTGGTATGCCCCGCGGAGGACCTTAAGGTCCACAAATAACAACACTTTGGAGGTCCCAAGCCTCAAGGAGGTTAGATTGGTTTTAACTAGGGCCAGGGCCTTTTCAGCACTGGCCCCGATGTGGTGGAACACTCTGTCAGAAGAGACTAGGGCCCTGCGGGACTTGACATCTTTCCACAGGGCCTGCAAGACAGAGCTGTTCTTCCTGGCCTTTGGTTTGGACTCGGTCTGACCCTTATGCTTCCCTTCCCTTACGGTCTTGATTTATCGGCTACTTTAAAATGAGGCTGCATTTTAACTTGTATTTTAAATTGGGTCCCCCCTTGTGTTTTTACTGTGATTTTATTGGTGTTAGCCACCCTGAGCCCGGCTCTGGCCAGGGAGGGCGGGGTATAAATAAATTTTATTTTTATTATTATTATTATTATTATTAGTCCAGCATTCTGTTCTTACCGTGGCCAGCCTGACACTGGTGGGAAGCCTGCAATCTGGCCATGAGCACAGCAGCATTCTGCCCACTGCCTGTGATTCTCAACAACTGAGACATTCAGAGACATAACGCTGTTGTTCTGCTATGAATAAGGAATCTTATGTAGGCTTTTCTGAGAATGGAGCCGGCACAACAAGGACTGACTGTGAAAAAGTCACTCAGCAGGCAGGTTAGTGGGCGGCAGAATAGGAAGGGCATGTGTTGTAGAAATAGCTATGGTCCCCACCTGATGCAAAGAAAATTGAAATGACTTTTTTTAAAAAAGAAAAAAGAAAAGCCACCAGTCTTCCATGCCATTTACTGATAGGGCAGAAAACAGGAGGACCACAGTAGGTGAGACTAGAACCAATGACAGTCAGAGCCAACTCATCCTAGTTTGTCCTCATCTACCTCACTGCTGAGGGACGCGGGTGGCACTGTGGGTTATACCACAGAGCCTAGGACTTGCCGATCAGAAGGTCGGCAGTTCGAATCCCCGTGGTGGGTTGAGCTCCTGTTGCTCGGTCCCTGCTCCTGCCAACCTAGCAGTTCGAAAGCACGTCAAAGTGCAAGTAGATAAATAGGTACCGCTCAGGTGGGAGGGTAAACAGCGTTTCCGTGCGCTGCTCTGGTTCTCTAGAAGCGGCTTAGTCATGCTCGGCCAATAAAGTGAGATGAGCGCCGCAACCCCAGAGTCGGCCACGACTGGACCTAATGGTCAGGGGTCCCTTTACCTTTACCTCCCTGCTGAATGCTTCTCTCAGGTAACACTGAGATTAAGGAGGAGGGAGATGACAACCAGTTCCACCCCCTGGACGGGTTGTAAGGAAGATGGCAGGAAAGTAGGTGCTGGCTGGGGCAGAGTGAAGTTTGGAGGGAAGTTCCCCATTTACCCAAAATGGACCAGCATCCATGAGATTGCAGTATAAAGACAAGATCCTGCAAATTTAGTATCTGCTCACTCCTGGATTAGGGACCTCTATATCGTACCCATGAAGTGTAATCCTAAATTGTCAGGAATATATAGCTTGGGGTGAGAGGAGAAAGAGGAAGAAGTTATCTGAGGGATATAATGACATAAAACAAAATACTGACAGTGTGACCATTAACAAGATGGTTTTGGTGATATACATTATGGAAGTTCCAGGTGGGTGAAGAGAGATATCAAAATACATGGTAAGGGTTAACATACGTTTGAGAGTGTGGAGTTGCCTTTTGAACACTTCCTTGTTGTGGTTTTATTAGTGTGTGTGTGTGTGTGTGTGTGTGTGTGTGTGTGTGTCTTTCAAAATTTATCTGTTTCCCCTCCTGCGTTTAGCAGCGCATAAGCGAAAAGCAAAACATTTTCACATCAACAAAATATTTTCTCTCTTTTCCTCACACTTCAGTTTCACTTTATGGGGTTTTAATTATAGCCTCCAGAGTCCATAAATAAAACAGAGAGAAATGAAACGCCTCCTTGCGTTTTGCTAATTGTTGCACAGCAGCCGTTGAATGCAAAGGCAGCGCCATCTACTGGTTTTTATGCACCAGATGCATTGCTCCAAAATGTGATATTAGAAACACGCAGTCCCACCATGTGGCAGACAGTGGCCAATACGATTACTATACCAGTCATTCAAATGGGGAAAAGGCTGCAATGTAGTGTCGTGTTGATCTTGTCTTTCATGAAACACCATGCAAAATGGTTTGGCGTGTACAGTTTCTTCTATAAATGCCTTATATGTTGCATGAGTCAGAAATCATACTGTTCAAACTGATATCATACAATGTGCAGGTAAAATGTAAAGGTAAAGGTACCCCTGACTATTAGGGTCCAGTCGCAGATGACTCTGGGGTTGTGGCGCTCATCTCGCTCTATAGGCCGAGGGAGCCAGTGTTTGTCCTCAGACAGCTTCCGAGTCATGTGGCCAGCATGACTAAGCCGCTTCTGGTGAACTAGAGCAGTGCATGGAAACGCTGTTTACCTTCCTGCCAGAGTGGTACCTATTTATCTACTTGCACTTTGACGTGCTTTCAAACTGCTATTCCTGACAATTTAGGATTACCAATTGGCCTGCAGGAAAAGAGCAATCAGGCTCCAGGAGGGAAGCAGAATCAGCCAATCAGACGGGACGCATTGTGTAAATAATGTATATAAAAGCCTGAGGTTGCGGGGGGGGGGGTGGCAATTCAATCACTGTTTTACAAGCTGCAATAAAGAGCATGAAATCTCTACAGAACTCCGACTTCAGATTTCATTTTACACAGAGGGCTATTGAAACAAAAGGAAAGGAAAACAATGAGATGGAACAAGTGATTAGGCTGGCGTGAAGAGCCTCTCTCCATGATTATTCCACTCCATGCACTGCAACACAGCAGGTGGGCAGCACTCCTCAAAAACACCAGATAGTGGGAGTCCTGTTGGGAGAAAAATAGTCTTCCTGGGCAATGAGCCTAAAGTTTAAGAGCAAGGGGTTTCTGTGGGGTGGAGTTATGACTATTGATTGGAAGTCTTGTCCTGTCCATGGCATTAGTGTCGGTGTGTTTAAGGATTTCCCAGTCTACACCATAGGAATATGGTAGAAGTTCAATTGAAACAAAGGGCACTGGGAATTAGCTCTCTTACCAATCTACCTAAAATTCATTATTCTGGTTAGCCTTTAATTCACAAAAACCAAATCTAGTTAAATGTATTTCAAATTATATTACCCTTCCCACCTAGTCATGCGCACCTATGCCCCCAGAATCCTCTGTCATATTTTAAAGATCAGGCTTCTGTTTCCTAGAACTATGTTTGAACAAAACTAAAGTGTCCAGAAACGTGTGGCCTTCCAGATATTGTTCAACTCCAGTTCCATCAACCTCAGCCAGGAAAGCCAACAGTGAGGGCGTTGTAGCGGAGAAACATCTGGAGGACCACAGGTTCGCCATCTGCACCAGAAGCAAATCTTAGGATATAGAATCAAAATCATAGAACAGCTGGAAGGGACCACAAAGATCAACTGGTCCAACCTCCCACAATGCAGGAATCATTCACCCCATGTGGGGCTCAAACTCCCGATCGTGAGATTGTTGTGTAGAATAACTGAAAATAAATTATCAATGATAGGGTGACTAGTTGTTCAGAGGTATAGAGCACAAACACTTAAGCCCATTTTTCCAACCATAACCAGGGCAAAGGAGGAATTTTTATATTGCCTTTGAAATGCTTGTTTCCATGGACGAGAAAAATGAAGTTGGTAGCAAGAGATGAACAAACAGCATTCTAACCCTAAACATCCAATTCAGTTTTAATACAAAAGTTTCTTAAAGGCTACAAAATTGCATGGTTATTAGTTCTGCATTAAGCACTTTGCAGACAGAGAGTATATGTCATGTCTTCATTGTAACATACAATAGTTTGCATGGTATATTTAAACAAGAAATAGGCATTTCTTCCTCCAATTCCCGAAGTTCTTTTGCAAAGCCTTCTTTCCTGCAGAACAGAAACAGAAGTTAATAAATTATTGCGATGACATGAAAACACTTCTCTGCTACACGCGGGGGAGGACATACTTACCCTCTTTTAAGAGAAGACAAACCAAACCATTAATACACACCCTGCAAGCCATCCAAGCAAGAGGAGGGCAGGTACAACATAAGTGGAATACGGGATTGGCTCTGAAGAAAGAAAATAAAGGTTTTATTCACATTGGGTTGGAGACATTAACGTATGAAGGTCTTTAAGAGGAATATTTTGATTCCAGAGACTGGGAACCCATCAAAGGTTTAGAAAAGGATGCCTCTCCCAGCCAGCCAGCCCAATCAGTCAGTTCAGGAACTGTCCAAAGGTCCCAGAGTCTCACTGTGGCTCAACCCTTCTGTGCCGCCAATCACTGCTCTCTGCCTTAGCAGGCAGAAGTACCACGTTGGGAGCCGAGCATTCATCCCATCCACCGTGATGGTTAAGGTATCCAAACTGCAATGCCCTGCCATACACCGTATTTTTCACTCCATAAGACATACTTTTTTCTTCCTAAAAAGTAAGGGGAAATGTCTGTTCGTCTTATGGAGCAAATGTGTGGTCCCTGGAGCTGAATTGCCCAGGGGCAAAAAGCAGATCATGCTTTTTCTTTTTTTTTTGAAACAAAGCCGCTGATCATTTGCCGATCCGGGAGAGAGATAAGGGACGCTAGAGATAAAGGAGGCTGCCTGGGAGGGGGGAGGTAAAAGCCCATGGATCCTCAGGATTTTTACATTGGGTCACCCCAAATTCACAATCAGATCACATAGCATGTCCATGGCTACAGCCTGCACCAAAAAAAATCACATATCCACTGTTTCCTGGGGCTGCAATGGTGCAAAAATGTGGTTACAAAGCACGGATCCACATGGATCCTCAGGATTTTTGCATTGGGTCACCCAAAATTCACTATCAGATCACATATCTTTGGCCACAGCATGAACCACAAAAATCATACATCCACTGTTTCATTCAGAATATGTTTTTTCTTGTTTTCCTCCTCTAAAAACTAGGTGCGTCTTATGGCCAGGTCATCTTATGGAGCGAAAAATACGGTAGATCCATGAAAGCTGTTGATTCCATTGACCTATAGTCTGTGGACTTTCATTTGGGTTAAGTTAAGGCGCTGCCATTGCAAAAGGGAGCTAACCTTGGCTCACATTCAGAAGTGGCGTCACCACCTGCCCATTGCTAAAATGACTACCTTGGGGTCTGGCAGGGAGGAGATTTTCAAGGAAACCATGGCAAGAGCAGGAGGGGCAGGGGGAGAATGCTGCACAACTTCATTGGGCGAGCATCAGTAGTCTGGCGCTGGCTCTGATCCAAGTCCCCACAAACCCAAACACTTTATGATCCACTCAGTTTCCTAACACGGAGGAAGCACTTGCTTATATTTCTCCTACTGAAACCAAAAGGATCTACTTACTTATTGTTACAAATACTTATAACCTCTCCTTCGCTGTATGGTCCCAGGGTGGGACATGTAAACACACACATACCAATATAACAAATTAAAACAGCATATAAGCAGCATATATAGATATGTGGAATGGTGATGAATGTTGTTTTTGGTTTACTGCTGATCTTAATCTTCTAAACGGTTATATTTAACCATTTTCACCTACAATTTTACTTCTGTAAACCGCTTTGATGGGCTGTTGTTGTTGTTGTTTTGCAATTCAGCAGTGTATAAATTTTACAAAGTAAATATATGAACCTTGATTAAAGCCACCCTTTTAAAACCACTTCACAACTAACAATTAAAAACAATGAGCTTAGGGACTATATAATCACATTTTGACGCCATTTTTGTACCAGACATGTTGCTTGCTAATAGTGGGCAAACCGGCAGCTTAGTTTGGTTGCTAAAAGAGGAGGGTGATATAAGCCATAGTCATTACTATGTACAGTGAAGAGATTTCACTTTTTGCCCACTGAAAGGACTGCCAATTTATTTATTTATTTATTCGTTGTGAATGTAGGAGCAAATACCCAACAATTATAGTTCTCCCCTGTTCCCCACCCATAACAGCCCCAACTACGTCTAGCTGTATAAGCAATAATAAAATAAAACATCAATTCAATAGCTGCTGATTTAAAAAGTCTCATTCCACAGGTCTCCTCGTGTATTTATTAGCGTATTACACATCTATCCCATCCACCCCCATGAGTTCAAGATGATGTACTTTTTTTCCCTTTCTCCTTTATCCTTGCGATAACCCTGTAGGTTAGGCTGAGAGACAGTGCTTTTCAGCACTGCAGCTGAAATTGATTTCCTCTGGCATGAGGTCACCACAGACTTATTGGTACTGTGTTATTTGCCTGGAATTTTCACATATCCAGTCCGAATGGCACTGCTGCCCTCTCAGGTGTCTCAGGTGGCTGCCCAGCTCCTTTAGAAATCCTCCATCTCTGATTATTATTTTTTAATCAAACTTACACAATTGAATGTCTGTGTGCCACAAAGCTGTTAAAGGTACAAGGGTCCCGTCAACCCTAAACCATGCAAAGAACTCAAGGTTAATGTTATCAGGTCTTGCCTCAGACTAAGCTTCATCTGGCAGTACCACATGGTTTGAATCTAGAGAAAAATTAGAGTCACACATAGCAAGGAAAGCTCCAAAATGAACCGGGAAATCCCTTCTCTGTTATTTGGAGAAGGGAATTCCTGAAGCAATCACAACTCTGGTTAAATACAACGAAAGAAGGGAACAGACTAATATCGCAGAAAGCAATTGCTCTGAATGTTGCCTGAACATGTTGTTTCATAACTTTCATTCTACGAGGGCTTGATATTTATTTTAAAAAGGAAGGAAGGAAGGAAGGAAGGAAGGAAGGAAGGAAGGAAGGAAGGAAGGAAGGAAGCAAGCAAGCTCTGGGACTAGTACAGCAGTACTCCCTCTTGGCAGTCTTGTGTTCTTCATTAAGCAAACAATTTCATCACAAGAATGCATGACACAGTGTAATGGTACTATTTTGGACACTGTTGCAACACAGGCTAAACTTGGGTTACCTGTGCATCATTGGAAAGGATCCTACTGCTTGAGGGTGCACAGAGCACCCAGAAATGCAATGCACTTCACAGACATTTTTGCAATATGCAAACCTTACATACACAGCTCATCACCATAGCATTAATTTGTGCATATATATATATATATATATATATATATATATATATATATTTGCTTTCGTAGATTTTCACGGGTACAGGAATGCAGGTTTTGGTGTCCTCGGGTGTCTTCCCGTTTAAAAGTTGGGGTGTCTAGGCGACGTTTCGACGAGGTCTCACTCGTCATCTTCATGAAGATGACGAGTGAGACCTCGTCGAAACGTCGCCTAGACACCCCAACTTTTACACGGGAAGACACCCGAGGACACCAAAACCTGCATATATATATATATATATATAAAAGTTATTAACTTAATATTCCTTAACAGGGTGGTGGAAAACTGCAGAATAATGATAATAAAAATAACAATAAAAATAATTTATTATTTATACCCCGCCGGGCCTCCCCAGCCACTCTGGGCGGCTTCCAACAAAATATTAAAATACAGTAATGCATCAGACATTAAAAGCTTCCCTAAACAGGGCTGCCTTCAGAAGAGTTCTAAGAGAGCAAAGCCGTAAAACATGCTCTTTAACCGAGATCCAATTTAGCTGAAAGAAGACAATGAAAGGGGAAGAGACAGAGACATTGAAACACCCACCATATGTCATGAGGCAATGAGCAGCTGGCTGGGAGAGATACTGTTTCAGGGGAATCGTTAAAGGCATGAAGGCCTGCCAATGGCACACAAATAAATGGGGCAGACATCAGTGCAGGTTGCCAGAATAAATATCCCCAGAAGCCACTCCCTCTGGGGTAATACATAAAATGAGTTCATTGGTTTCTTCATTCCAGAGATGACATTTGTGCATTCTCTCTCTCAGTTAAGAAAACTTCAGTACAAAAACATAATAATTAAAACGGTCATAAAAACTACCAAGTTACAGTGCACGCCTATACATGCCCATTTGGAAGTAAGCCCATTGAAACTGGTGGCACTTACTCCCAGGAGGTATGATTGCAACAAAACCTAAAGCTTTCCTTTTAGGAATCCTAGGTGCCGAAATCCCAAGTGGAGATGCTCCTTCGGGTATACAGGACCGAGGCCGTTTAGGGCTTTAAGGTCAGCACCAACACTTTGAATTGTGCTCAGAAACGTACTGGGAGCCAATGAAGATCTTTCAGGACCGGTATTATATGGTCTCGGCAGCCACTCCCAGTCCCATACCAGATGAAGCTGGTAAACAGCTGCCCTGGACACAGAATTGGCCTGTGCCTCCATGGACAGCTGTGAATCCAAAATGACTCCCAGGCTGCACACCTGGTTCTTCAGAGGCACAGTTACACCATTCAGGGTCAGGGAGCCCTCCACACCAGCCCGCCTCCTGTCCCCCAAGAACAGTACTTCTGTCTTGTCAGGATTCAACCGCAATCCATTAGCTACCATCCATTCTCCAACTGCCTCCAGACACTCACACAGGACCTTCACTGCCTTCACTGGTTCTGATTTAAAAGAGAGGTAGAGCTGGGTATCATCCGCATACTGATGAACACCCAGCCCAAACCTCCTGATGATCTCTCCCAGTGGCTGCATGTAGATGTTGAAAAGCATGGGGGAGCAGACGGAACCCTGAGGCACCCCACAAGTGAGAGCCCAGGGGTCTGAACATTCATCCCCCAACACCACTTTCTGGACATGGCCCAGGAGAAAGAAGTGGAACCACTCTGTTCATAGTTTCAAGTTCTATTATTAATCGATAATCAAAAGCAATGTAAAACAGAATTTTGATGCTCAATTCTCCTTAAAGGTACACACTGTACTGTGCTTACATTGGCTACATTTTCAATCTTAATTTTTACAGCATGGTAGCTACATTTAAATCACAGTAAGATTACATGCATTGGCTTCATCTGTAGAGCTAGTAACTTTAGCTTTCTGTTGAGAAAGGAAAAGTATTCAGCTTCTCACTCCTACTAAAGGATGCTTGTAGAATTACCAAATAATCAAAGTAATGCAGAAGAAAGAAAAAGCACTTTTTAAATAATCCAATGAAAAACAAGACTAGGTTGCTAATAAATGAAATTGCAGTATCCTAAAAATAAAAGAGCCCAACCACAAACTTAAAGAGGAAGGACTAAGCTCTTATCCATGACTTTTGCACACAGGTGATCAACAATTCTAAAACATTTTGGCTTTTTACCATACCTGATTTTTCCATTCCTCTCTTGTGTGTCTAAGCAGAACTGATTTAACGTTCGACTCTGCTGTTACATCTCTGAGGCTTCTGGAGCTTTAAATAGAGCAAAATCTGGAATGCTTTGCACCTGCTTCTTTCACTAGTGTAAGCTGTAAGTTATCTGCATTCGATGGTTGGAAAAGACAGGAATTTGGGCCCTTACACTTTACAGGTCATTCTGTCCATTATTAGTGTAGAGCAGTGCTTTGAGAATTCTCACGTGGTGTTTTCGCCAGTCAGTCAAGCAAATTCTGATACCTTTTTTATAATGACTCTAATAAAGCTAAGGCAGAGGTAGTCAAAATGGTGCCTTTCAGATGTTCTTGGATGACAACTCAGTCCCAGCCAGCATGGTCAAGCATGATAGGAGTTGTAGTTTGTTTGTTTTCCCCCAATATAATCTTTATTAGTTTTCCAAATTCCACACTTTAAATACATATTATATTACATTTGTAATTTGTAATTTGCTCCTATGAGCTGACTTCCCTCCTTCCCTCTTCTGATTTCTTTTTGTCACTTCTAAGTTTTTCACAATGTCTTTTATCCCATTGCATGGGAGTTGTAGTTCAATGACATCTTGAGGGCGCACATTGACTATCCCTGAGCTACAGAACATGTCATGATGCAGTTCATCCCTGCATGGATATAACCACAAACTTGATGCTTTTTCTCACTGGGATTAGGCATTAAATGAAGCTTTGCTTAAAATTTTGCTCCAAAGTAGAGGACTTATATTTGACTCTTTCATCTTGAGTGTCATTTCACTTTTATCACCAGGCCAAAACAGAATAAACTTTAGCTGGACCAAAAGGAGAATGGGGATTATGGAAACAAGGAATCACAAAACTCTGAATGCCGTAAGCTTCTGTTCCTATTTCTCTGTTCTGGTGTAATGCTAATGACCACACCAGGTTCCCTTGAGATATTTTGGACTTCAACTCCCATCATGCCCCAGCCAGCATGGCAATGGTCAGGGATGATGGGAGTTGTAATCCAAAATACCTGGATGGTATCAGGTTGGGAAAGGCTGACTTGAATTTATAAGATATAACCAAGTCTGATATGAATTTAATTTTCCACACATTAAATCGCATTGGATTTAGATTATGGTGCAGAATTCAACATTCTTCGATTTGAGCACTATTGTGGGCCAGCCCTACCCTTAGGCAAAGTGAGATGGCCATTTCAGGCAGCTGAGTTTGGGTACCATGAAAAGCAACCAGATTGTTAGTCATATAGTTTATTGTTACTGTATTGTATGTTCTACCACCTCCACTTTCGGAGGCAGTATAGCTCTGAATACCAATTGCTGGGGATCATAAATGGGGAGAATGCTGCTGTATTGAGGTCCTGCTTTGCATGCTTCCCATGGGCATCTTGGTTGGCCACTGTGAGAAGAGGATGCTGGAATAGATGGACCACCAGCCTGACCCAGCAAGGCACTTCTTATGTTTTCCTTGTACATGAAGTGCTTATGGGATTTTCCACCTCAGATGCAAAAATAACTTGACTAGCCTTGGTTCCTATGTACCTAGGTTTTTTGTTTTTTAAAACATATTTTTTATTAATTTTTAGCATACAGAAATTTTAAAGACATACCACACAAATTATTACACATATATCCTTGTTTGGACTTCCTTCAGCACCTCTGATAATCTTCTGTCTTAATTATTTCTCCTGCAATTCTTAAC
The DNA here is from genome assembly GCF_964106915.1 of Podarcis gaigeae. Lineage (NCBI taxonomy): Eukaryota > Metazoa > Chordata > Lepidosauria > Squamata > Lacertidae > Podarcis > Podarcis gaigeae. The sequence goes on from NC_139681.1 coordinate 79,219,300, forward strand.
TTAATATTGCCTTTACATTTCCTAACAAATCATTTCTCCCTTTCCATTTTTACAATATTTCTTAAATTACTCCTCACAGAACTTCCTGTAATCCTACAAACGTAATCTGATCATCACAAGTACTTTTCAAATACTCCACAAATTTAGTCCAGTCTTCAGTAAACCTCTGGTCCCGCCGGTCTCGGATCCTTCCTGTTAGCTTGTCTAATTCTGCGTAGTCCATTAATTTCATCCTCCATTTTTCTAATGTTGGTAGTTCTTCTTGCTTTCATTTTTGGGCCAATAATATTCTTGCTGCTGTTACTGCATATGTACCTAGGTTTGGGCGGGGGGCACTTCAGACAGAAAAACGAATAAAGCAGCAAATGAATAAATATGCATGTAGAGTTCTTCCTGGTCTCAGTTTAAAATTCACTGCATTCGTTGCATTTTCTTTCCTGTCTCTCAGGCTTCCCAGCTTTACCTTCATTATGCTGGGCAAAATCCACTCCCTCTCGCACTTAAGCCCTAATGAGCAATCTAATCCATTATTTGACTTCCTTAGAACAGCTAAGCAGGATCCTGTATATAAATGAAGATTAGTGAGAGGGGCTGGCACATTTTGTTAGATGAAATACTATTTCTCATATATATACATTTTTGACAGCACTTAAGCTTGGACAAGACATTGTGTGGTATCTGGAAAAAATGGATCTGATACGCAATCCTATTTTATAGCTTTTGGGCACAATGTGCAAAGGGAGACTTGCATGAGGACTGAAACACTTGGGGGGAATGGAGAAAAACAGCTGTACATAAATCTCTATAAAAGACTCGTCTGATGACTGCTTGGGATATTTTTGATATCAAAGTTTATACTGCAAATAATTCAAAAACTGTCCTGATAAAGACATCAGTGAAACGATCCATTTCTAGCAACAAATGAGAATTCTTGTGGCTGTAAATCTGTTTTAATTCTGAATTGTTGTCACTCTCCCTAGGACCTGCTGGTGAGCAATGGGTAATAATTTTATTAATTTAGGAGTAGGAGTAGTAAATAAGTAATGGAGTAAATAAGTAATATTTTGGCTGTTTCAGATGTGATAATCAGATAGAAGCAGGAACAGGATTCACAGCTGATTAAGACTTTCATTCTCAAGCAAAATCATTTATACACATCTATCCCAGTGGAGAAATGCACAAATTGTATCCTTCCTCAACAGAGCTAGATTTAGGGCAGTATGACTGGTTCTACCGCCCTGGGCACCTAGCCTTGGGGGTACCACAAGGTGTCATAACTATGACGTATTAAATTGAGGTGCGAGGCTTGGGGAGCCAAATTTTGGCCCCACACAGGGCACCACTGAAATTTGAAAGACCAAGGTCTGCCGTTGTTGTTGTTGTAGTTGTAGTTGTTGTTTTGTTTTTTCCTGCAAGAAAATTGTAATTCTGTTACAACTTATGACCTTAATAGTCAAAATCCTCTTTTGCCAAACACTTTCATGCTGTTAATGGCATTAACTTCTGTTTGACTGGTTCCCTCAGTAGACATCTATAAAGTTTTTAACTAGATAATATGCCTTGAGCTAAAAAAGTTCCATGGTTTTTTCCAAGTAGCAAGCAGGCATATTATAAAATGTCCATCTCCTTGACAAGCAAGGAATGCTGATATTTCGCATTAAGTACAGGGAAATATTAAGTACAGGGAAGTATAGGGACTCGGGTGGCGCTGTGGGTTAAATCACAGAGCCTAGGACTTGCCGATCAGAAGGTTGGCGGTTTGAATCCCCGCAACGGGATGAGTGCCCGTTGCTCGGTCCCTGCTTCTGCCAACCTAGCAGTTCGAAAGCACGTCAAAGTGCAAGTAGATACATAGGTACCGCTCCGGCGGGAAGGTAAACGGCGTTTCCGTGCACTGCTCTGGTTCGCCAGAAGCGGCTTAGTCATGCTGGCCACATGACCCGGAAGCTGTACGCCAGCTCCCTTGGCCAATAAAGCGAGATGAGTGCCACAACCCCAGAGTCGGCCACGACTGGACCTAATGGTCAGGGGTCCCTTTACCTTTACCTTACAGGGAAATACAAATTCTATTCCTGATAAGGCAGAGAAGTATAGAGAAGTCTGTTGCACAGGTGATTAAATTCTTTCTAAATTCTTTCTAAGAATTAGAAGGCAGTGCAATAAGGAAGTTCACAAGCCCAGAGGAGCAAAACTGAATAGACCTGGTAATGATGGACAGAGCATTCCAAGCCCTGGTTAGAGGAGACCTGGATGAATTTTATTTCAACATGGGTGATTGGACAATATCCTTTAGCGCATCCATGAGTAGCATTGGAACATAGGCGGAACAGACCAGCCCAGATAGCACACATAGTTGTGCCCTTAAAAACCTTGCTGCTTCTTGTTATCACCACCATCCCAAAGCATCTGATGCCTGAACCAACTTCTTCATGATGATTATCCACTTTAAACCCAAGGGCCACATTGCCTTGTGGATAGTTTTCTGGGAAATAATAATAATAATAATAATAATAATAATAATAATAATAATAATAATATTGCAGATGACACCAAACTGGGAGGGGTGGCTAACACCCCAGAGGACAGGATCACACTTCAAAATGACCTTGACAGATTTGAGAACTGGGCCAAAACAAACAAGATGAATTTTAACAGGGAGAAATGTAAAGTATTGCACTTGGGCAAAAAAAAAATGAGAGGCACAAATACGAGATGGGTGACACCTGGCTTGAGAGCAGTACATGTGAAAAGGATCTAGGAGTCTTGGTTGACCGCAAACTTGACATGAGCCAACAGTGTGACGCGGCAGCTAAAAAAGCCAATGCAATTCTGGGCTGCATCAATAGGAGTATAGCATCTAGATCAAGGGAAGTAATAGTGCCACTGTATTCTGCTCTGGTCAGACCTCACCTGGAGTACTGTGTCCAGTTCTGGGCACCACAGTTCAAGAAGGACACTGACAAACTGGAACGTGTCCAGAGGAGGGCAACCAAAATGGTCAAAGGCCTGGAAACGATGCCTTATGAGGAACAGCTAAGGGAGCTGGGCATGTTCAAATATATAAAAGGATGTCACATAGAGGAGGGAGAAAGGTTGTTTTCTGCTGCTCCAGAGAAGCGGACATGGAGCAATGGATCCAAACTACAAGAAAGAAGATTCCACCTAAACATTCGGAAGAACTTCCTGACAGTAAGAGCTGTTCGACAGTGGAATTTGCTGCCAAGGAGTGTGGTGGAGTCTCCTTCTTTGGAGGTCTTTAAGCAGAGGCTTGACAACCATATGTCAGGAGTGCTCTGATGGTGTTTCCTGCTTGGCAGGGGGTTGGACTCGATGGCCCTTGTGGTTTCTTCCAACTTTATGATAATAATAATAATAATAATAATAATAATAATAATAATAATAATAATTTATACACCAACCATCTGGCTGGCCTTCTCCTAGTGTGTGTGGCCAGAGACACCGTTGGGGGGGGGTCCAGAAATATATAGATATATATATGGGACGTGAGTGGCACTGTGAGTTAAACCACAGAGCCTAGGGCTTGCCAATCAGAAGGTCGGCGGTTCGAATCCTCACAATGGGGTGAGCTCCAGTTGCTCTGTCCCAGCTCCGCCAACCTAGCAGTTTGAAAGCACATTAAAGTGCAAGTAGATAAATAGGTACCACTCCAGCAGGAAGGTAAACGGCATTTCTGTGTGCTGCTCTGGTTCGCCAGAAGCGGCTTAGTCATGCTGGCCACATGACCTGGAAGCTGTACGCCGGCTCCCTCAGCCAATAAAGCGAGATGAGTGCCGCAACCCCAGAGTCGTCCGCGACTGGACCTAATGGTCAGGGGTCCCTTTACCTTCATATACATATATATATACGAAAGCAAATATATATATATATATATATATATGGACACATTTCAGTCAGGCAAAAGCAGTCAAAGAAGTTGTGGAGCAGGGCTGATGATCAGGGCAGCCTGGGACGAAGGTGTTCCTTAGGGAGGATCCTAAGGGCCAGATAGAGATATCTCAAGGGCCACATTCCACCCCCCAGGCCTGAAATTCTCAACCCCTTCTTTGACTATTGGTGGGAGTGGCCATGAAATGATTGCTTTCACCTCCACAGAAGGTGGCACAGAGGCAAATTAAATGATGGTCAAATCTGAATAAATTCAGGCAGTTTGTAAAACGTATGACTGGCTGTTGTTCTGTGTTCTCACGCTAAACATATGCCGAGTGTTGCCTGGTGTATTGTGACATGCCAGGAGACAAAGATAAGCAGGTTAAATTTGACACTGGAGATAACAGACCTGGGCCTTGTAGAAAGATATATGGTTCTGTTCCCTTTATAACACAGAAATATTTATTTCAAAATTCACGGGTCAAAGGAACCTCTTTGGCCAGAGTGCTTGTGCCATGCCAACCCTATCTGTTGTGCTTCGGCTAATTATATACCACACACACCTGATCTAGTGGAAATAATTTCTACCACGAACAATGTATTCCCAACAAGACGTGTTGACCTTTGCAGATTGGTTCCTTTCCAGTCCTTGTTGTTCTGAGCAATGACATGGAGTCAACATTCCCAGCAGCAGTTTATTTAAGTATGTTCATTTAGTTAAAAGCTCGGGAGGGGGGGGAATGCCGATCAGCAAAACCAGACCTGGAACGTGCAAAGTTTAAGGACATAATGCAAGCCATTTTTAGGAAAGTTATGAAAGTCAAGCAGAAACAACTTGCATAGCCTCCAATATTTATCTGATGAAAATAGGGACGTCCTATTCCATAATAATAAGAAAAAGAATTATACTATTTATACCCCACCCATCTGATTTGGTTGCCACTCTGGGGGGCTTCCAACAAAAAATAATAATTAAACATTAAAATTGTTTTTATATTTAAAAAAAAACAACCCTTCCCTATACAGGGCTGCCTTCAGATGGCTCAGGATCTGATAACTCCATACCCTCCAACCTTCTCTGATGAAAATAGGGACGTCCTAAGGAAAAGTGGGACATTTTGGGATCAAATCAGAAGCTGGGATGGACTAAATGGAGGTGCCATCTTCTTAGGACGATTGAGGGGGTAACAACATACGATGCCCTAATGTCACATGTGTAATGCTGCGAGGAGCCAGGGGGTGGAGCCTAACACCCCCTGAGTATTGAGGGGGCTCCGCCCCCACAAAAAATATGTTGGGGTGGCCAAAATTGCCTTGTCCCCTAGGAGCTGGCATGCCTGACAGTAAACACGTGTTCTGACGTCCACATACGGTAAGTAAAGAAGAACAGGCCTGCTATATGTGAGCATGCAATTTCTAGACAAGAAAAACAGTGCAGTCCTAAACTTAAAGCATAGATGTATTGTGCTGTTATGTACTGAGTTGAATAGGATCCAAAATGCAGCAGTATGATTGGTCCTAGAACAATAGGATTCAGAATGCAGCAGTATGATTGGTCCGCAGGAGCCACCCAATCCAGCTCCAGATGGAAGTGAATCCACAACCTGATTGGCTTACAGGAGAATCCCGGAATTAGCCAATCACGTGCAGCCCATTGTTTAAATAATGTATATAAAGCAGCTACTTTGGGGAAACTTCCATTCCTCCTCACCACTATGAGCTGAATAAAGAGCATGAAATCCACTCTTGACTCTGAGTATATTTCATGTGCCATGAATCATATCTTATCAGATACAATCAAAATGTAATAATAAAATCCACTGGCCAAGTTTGGACATCAGGGTGAACCGTTGTTTACTGTGCACGGGCTGATTAGCAGGACGGGGGATGAATTTGTTCCAGTTTGCATTTAAAGGCTAATCTACCCAATTTGTGCTTCCTGAAACCATGTGTGAACCGAATCACAGCCATCCTTCAAAATTCACACTTCTTTGACGTTTGTGATGCTGTTTCCCAGGCAAATAATGTGTGCAAAAATGCATGCTAAATGCATAGATTTGGAGGAAAGGCTTGTTAAAAAGTGTATGCATTAGGCAAAATTGCATAGAAAGAATATTATTTATGTTATGATATTATTGATTATGTATACCCAGTGTATCAGTCGCCTAGGTGGTTTCACTGTTTTTGTTTTGGTTGTTGGTAAAAAATGAAAAATTTAAACATTAAAAGGGAGCCAGTGTGGTGTAGTGGTTAAGAGCGGTAGTCTCCTAATCTGGGGAACCGGGTTCGCGTCTCCGCTCCTCCACATGCAGCTGCTGGGTGATCTTGGGCCAGTCACACTTTTCTGAAGTCTCTCAGCCCCACTCACCTCACAGAGTGTCTGCTGTGGGGGAGGAAGGGAAAGGAGAATGTTAGTCGCTTTGAGACTCCTGAAGGGGAGTGAAAGGCGGGATATCAAATCCAAACTCTTCTTCTTCTAAAAAACCCCAAAGATTATTATTTATAAAATTTATATCTCACCCTTCCTCCCCTAGGATCCCAGAATATGAGAAATAAGCACTAAAATGCAAACGATTTTTTTTATGAGCACTTTAAAAAGAAACTGATGCAGAAATGTAGAGAGCTGAATTTAAGTTTGGGGAAAAAATGAGAAACTGAAATTGGTAGAGCCTCCCGTTCCTAGCCTATTGCAGCCACTTTGCTGCTCCCAAGTCATGTGGGAGAGAAAGAAACTATTATTTCCCACTTTACTTCCCAACCGGGGATCATGGTTTGTTTACTCTAAAGCATAATTCTAAGCCAATAACATACCTGGACTTATCATGGTTTGTTTGAGTGAAACAAAGCATAATTCCTGGTTCAGATGTAATGCTGAGCATCTCTTTATAGCACTGGGTTTTAGTGGGTTAAAAGGATCATAGCTCAATGGATCATAGAATTGGAAGGGACCACAGGCTGGAAGGGACCACAGGGGTCATGCCATCCAACCCCCTGCAATGTAGGAATAGTTCACCCAATGTGAGGCTCAAACTCACAACCCTGAGATTAAAAGTCTCATGTTCTTTCCTGACTGCAAGATGCTGGTGTCAACGCAGATGTGTCTAATACATATCTGTACCAGGTTAGCAAAGGTTGGTGTAGACTTGCCCAGATGTCCAGAAAGGTACCATATTTGTCTTGGATAAGCTGCAAACTCAGAAATAGAAAATGTCTTCAGGTTCCCGGTGGTGGTCAGAGGGAGTAAACCTGCATTTCCTCTGCTGAAAGATTATTCTCTTTGCCACTAAGAATGATTGAGATGCATTTTTAATAACATTTGCAATTTCCAATGTTCAGGAGGTGTGGACATATATCTAAAAAACAGATACACAATTATTGGTAAAATTATCTGGATTGAGTCTTTTAATGTGGCAGCTTGACAGTGCCCATAATAAAGATGCCCCGGTATATTTTTTAAAAATGACAGGGCTTAAATTTTGAGCCTGACAGGTGGAGTGATGCTTGACTTTTCCTGACGTCTGTGGAATAAGACACTACAAAACCCCATTCACTTAAGCATAGCAATCTAGTCTGCCTTTTGCTAAATTGAAAAGCAATTCAGCAAAATGGTGCCAAAGACACCAAATTAATTGGGTTTTGGAGGTGTGCTTCCATTAAAACAATAATCAGCACTGCTACTTGCAGAAATATCAAATTAAAAATTTACAAATAATCCAGTTGTATTAAAAAGAGAAACCCAATGGACTGCTTAGCTTTTGACTTCAGTTTCCTCCTACCCTGTCCCTGCTTTTTGCTAAACAGATCTGTTTTTGGATTGACACTGGCAGAACTGATGTGCATAAATCTTCCTGACAGGCCATTTGTGAGCAGCCACATACTAAATTTCTTGGTAATAGGCTTGAGTTTACTGGAAGGCAAATGGCATCGTAAATTGATAGTGTGCTAGCAAATATGGTCACTTGTGCTATCACAGCTTCAGGCTATCACACTGCAGCTTTGTGTGGCAAACAGCAAGCGATGTAAAGTGTGTGGTGATCTAGTTCTCTGCCCAGCACAGAGTCCTGGCAAAAGATTCTTGCAAATACAACTAGCGAACATGTGCAATGTGTGGAAGCAAGGCTTAGGATTTGGGTTCAAAGACACTAAACGGAGCTGGGATTTGCTGGTCTTGGTATATGCAGAAGGCATCAGAGCGTTGTCATGTTTTGGAAGCCCTCATAAGTGAAAGGCGGGAAGCTGGGCAAGCACGCAGCTGTTGTTGGCATGCAGGCGAGGTAGTTGACGTCGCAGGAAGTGGGGTCCTGCTGGCTGCTGAAGAAAACGCTGTCTGGAGAATCCATGGAAGGATCATCGTCAAAATAGTTGTAAGGCCTCAAAAAGAAGCCAATCACGTTCCCAAGCGTTGGAGTGTTGGGAATGTCCTCAGCATGTGGAATATGCAGGAAGCCAGCGGTGATCCAGGCAACCAGGTCCTGTCAAAGGGAGACACAACAAACCATGTTAAATTGTTATCTAAGGGAAAGGCCTAGTGGGTGAAAAGGATGGTGCAGGAGAAGCTTCAGATAAAGCCACTTCCGACATCTGGAGGAGGTGGTGGTGCGGGCTTCATGCCCCCAACATGCGCGTGGAGGCTGGCTCCAGCCCCCACGTGATCAGGGGAATCCTCGGGCCGCATCATCCCCTGAGCCAGCCAATCGGCTGGCTCGGGGTGTGTGGCTTGCCTCATTTAAGGCAAGTGCAGCCCAAGGATCTCCCTCTTTGGTCTGCACAGCTGCTGTTGTTTCCCACACGCCCACCCTTTAAGGTTCCCCTTCTGGCCTTGCTCTGGACCTCGGTTGGTTGCTGTTAAGGGGCCTGGTAGGAATTTTTTCCACTTGGCAAATTGGCACCAGCCATTTGGTTTTTCGCCTACCTCATAGCAAATCGTCACAACTCCTTTGGTTTTGGCGGTTAGGCATTGGTAGGGGTATTGTTATGTAGATGTGTTGGGGGGAGGAGCATCATCACCACCCCCAAATATTGAAGGGTAGTCCAGTAAAGGATTCCGGGGGGCGTGGCCTCGTCCGAAGCCTATGGAGGTCAGGGCCTAAAGCGCGCCCCCCCGAGCGGTGACCCCGGGGGAGTCCCCAGTTGATGTGCATCAGCAGGGCTCCCCCTGCTGGTGTTAACCCTTCCCGGTCTTCAAGCAAACAGGCTGAAGCCGGATAGTCGGATAGGACCAATGCCTAAGCCAATACCATTCTTTACCTGTAACCAATAAAGTTGTGGCCAATTTTAGCCCATTAACCTAAAACAATGGTGTCATGTGTCTTTATTTCTACTGGGGGGAGGTGGGAACTCATCACACAAAATGAGCCACTGTTGATGCACTCCCATGATATCTGCTCATCCTGTATATTTTAAAATATATCCAAAGTCTCCAGCTGCTGTGTGGCTTCAGAGTGATAGATCTGTCTGTGCCCATAGGGATCACAACTCACCTCATTGATAATGCTCTCATTGTTAAGGAAGTCAGCAAAGGCCACTGAAGGTGTCCATGGGTCCATCTGGTTATAGATACTGGTGCTAAATGGTTCCTTCTCTTTCCGTTTGGTGACAGCCAGCTTGTACCTGAAAAGCAGGGCACTGCTGAGACTAGTGTGGAATCCCAACTACCCTAGGAAGGAGATCCAGCAGTAAGCTACAGAAGAGGGGTGGTTAGTATGCTGCCCTCCAGGTGTTCTGCTCCAACTCCCATCAACCCCAGCCAACATGGTCAATGGCCAGCTTGGAGTTGAAGTCCAAAAACATCTAGAAGCCCACGGGTTCCCCACAGTTGCTGTAGTGCTTGACTTTGGTCATTCTCTCAAGATGGTGGCTAGACTCCCAAATTTAGCTTCTCTAGAGCTGCCTGCCACTTGGGTGGTTTCTAGCTTGTTAGAATCCATATCCTCTTTGACAAACAGAAACACCACCTCCAGTATGCTCTTCCCTGTCCTTCCTATTGAGTTGTATCCAGAGATAATAACCGTGTCCCACCAGCCTTCTCCAAGCTGCCAGATTCCCATTATACCCACTTTATATTATTATTATTATTATTATTATTATTATTATTATTATTATTATTATTAATTTGTACCCCACCCATCTGGCTGGTTTTCCCCAGCTACTCTAAGATCAAGCATCCCAGTTTGACTGTGAGGCTTCTAGCATAACCGTATCAAAACATATACACTGTGTGTCTCTCCACATATATTTGGCACGTGTGTTTTGCCCTGCAGTGCTTTGAACTTCTATCATGTGCTCCTGGGCCTTTAATGTCTAGTCCCCCCCCTGTACATTTTGGACAATCATTAACATTTTCACCCTCATCCCTAGGGAATGATTTGTGCCAAACTGGACCCTCCTCAGCTTCTGTTGGCTTTCGGCCCATGATCAGAATGAAAGTGGTTCTGCTACTTTATATCTATATATCATCTATCTATCAATATCTCTATCTATCTATCAATCATCTATCTATCATCTATCTATCTACCATCTATCATCTATCATCTATCTATCTGTCATCTATCTATCTATCATCTATCATCTATCTATCTATCTATCTATTTATCTATCTATCATCATCTATCTATCATCTCTATCTATCTATCTATCATCTATCTATATCTATCCTCTCTCTCTCTCTCTCTCTCTCTCTCTCTCTCTCAGTATCAATCACGCACCAGCAGTCTGGTTCCTCTCCTTTGTACATTCCCCAGAGCATAACAAATCCCTTACCTTCCTCCTGACACCACATATTGAGACGTCTGAGCTGTGCCTGTCTAGCTTGCCCTGTCTACATGGGTCAGGTAGCATTTCTGAGAAAGCTAACTTGAAAGTCCTGGTTTTCAACTTCTTATGTAGTGGCCTAAATTTTGTTTCCAGGATCACTGACTACATATTCTGCTGAGCCCTGGCATTGGACATTTCCCCCCTGGCAAAGTTTCAGACATCATCAAAGCTTGTAACTGCAGGGACTCAGATGGAGCCGGGAGAGAGACAGAGTGGTGGACACAAACCAAAGCACTCAAAATCTCAACACCCTTAGAGTTAAGGAGCCCCAATTTCATGGGGAAGGGCCATGGTATGTATAAAGCCCCGGTTTCAGTCCTCAGCATCTCCAGGTAGGGTTGGGAGAGAACATGGTCTGACACCCAGAAGACGTGCCAGTCAGTGTACAGTAGACAATACTGAGATAGGTGAACCATGGTCAGTATAAGGGAGCTACCTATGTCCCTGTGTCTCTGATCTGGGTTTCCCATTTGGGTTTCAGCATCTAAAAATTAGTCACTTACCTTCCCCAACTGATGGCTCGCTCCATTGGATCTGTTTCTGGCAGGTGGTCTCCAGAAAAGCTGACCATCTGGATCCGATAGCCTTGCTTATGGCCCCACTTGTTTGTGCTGTTGGCAGCAAAATATATGTGCCTTGGCATGTTGTCGTGAAGGCGGAAGGCGGCCTTGTTCTCAGTGTCCAAGACTTTCCTTACTATCTTCATCCGGTGAATCTTATTCTCTGGACTCCAAGGGGCCTTGACTGTCTCAAAAGCCATGTCATTGGCTACCAGGGAATTTTTCACACCTAGAACAGAAAACAAATGAAGACAACTGTTGAGGCATCATATTTTTCAGCTGCTTGGTCATGTCCACACAAGCACAGCTTTTGTTGACATAGAAAAGCAACCACAAGTGCCAACTCCTAGGGTCCAAGGCACTTTGTGTCCCCCAAATATTTTTAATGATCCCCAATGTTCAGATGGCAGAGTGTCAAAGTGGAGCCGTGCATGGTGCAGCTTTAGTGGCTGGTGGCTCCTTCTCCTCCCACCGCATGGGGTGGAGGAAGTAGCCGGTGGCACAGCAAGACAAGAGGAGGCTGATCCTTGAGCCGAGCATGGCAGGGTGTGGCTCAGCCACCACTGGGGTAGCTTCTCCCATCTTTCCTGGCCAAGGAAGGGAGAGGACAGAGGTTGCTGGCCACTGGGGCTGTGCTCAGTATTGTACCTGCTGACTGGGCTCTCCATTGCTCCTTCATTGCCAACCCTACCTGGAGATGCCTGGGCTTGAACCTGGGACCTTCTGCATGCAAAGCAGATTTTCTACCACTGAGCTACAGCCCTTCCCTTACATTGTGGCATCACGGTGGTATCATAGTTATGGGAGAGGTCATACACTCTGTGGCATTAGGAACTGCTTGGTTTATGAAACAAATCACAGCCAGGTCAACTGGGGGGGGGAGTAGCCACTATGGTCCAGAAATATCTGCTAGCCAATTATAAATGCAGTTACCTGGGTGGTTGTTCTGGCTGGAAGCCACCCAAGTTGCATGCCAAATACCTTACACTTGGATCCTATCTGCTGGACCGAGGTCAGCAAAGACCATGCTATGGTCATAATCTCATCTATTTTCACACATCTAGAAGTGGGAGTAGATCTCACAGGCTGCTGAGCTCGCTCTTCCCTGTAGAAGAATGAGTCTTCAGTGGTCTCAGCAAAATAAACAAATGCAAATAACTTGCAGAATCACCTTCAGCATGGCTGCAAATCAGGTTCCTTGACACCTGCGAAGACACGTAATGTGCTGATTCCAGATCTAGACAGCGTTTGTCAGGCTCCAGACAGATGTGAAGAGATGATTAAATTTGGTGGCATTATGTTCCGCTGAGCTTTAACTCATTTTTATCTTGCTATTTTAAAACGTCTACTGTACTTTATTTGGCTTGAGTTTTCTTAGCTGCCTTGCGGCAAGCTATAAATATTTTAATAGAAACAAATCAAAGCTTAGATCCTAAGATAAAATAACCTCAGGAAGTTCACCAAAGGAAGGCTTCCCATCCCTTCCTCCACCTACACATAACTGTGGTGCCCCAAAAGAGCCTCGTGGGAGGGTTGGGACCCTCCTGAATAATTTCTGATAGGCTGGGAGGGAAGACAGGGAGACTGCCAGAAGGTCAAACTACACATTACTCTAAATGCATAGTGTACACACTGGTCCCCCCCCCCATTTGAATTACAGATATTAAGTCCATTGCGGCCATAGCACATGCAGAGGTGAGGTTAACCCCTTCCCTCCCCAGATGTGATTTGAACGAAAGTTAGTTTTTTGCACAGCTATGAGACTTAAGAGAGGAAGCAAGCAAGTAATCATTCGTACCAAATGGTAGCTTCCCGTCCCCAAGCCTCATAACCATGTGAGGAGCCAGGTTTTATCAGGACCATGGCTAAAGCAGGAAGGCTTAATCTTTCCCTCACTAAGCACAACCGTCGCAATGAAAATCTGGGAAAGGAGGGTAATCCGTAATTGGATAAAGAAAATCCGCACAGACAGCAGCTTGCTGCACAATTAAAAGGAATGTCACATTAGGTTAACCTAGAGCCAATTTTCAGATCCAACTCCAGTTTGGCATTCTTGATCCCTCAGTAGACCACTGTGCCCCATTCCACATTTTTCAACCCTTCAGAGAAGGGGTATCAGGCCCTGCAGGGGAGAAGGTGGCATGGGGAACGTTCTTGTTTTGGATGCAAGTTAAAGAGTGTTAGAGGAGACCTGACAAGTGAAGAGAATTGCATAGCAAGATACAGCCTTCTAAGCCACAGTCTGAAGGCGATTATTTGGTTTCCTAAAGGACACAAAGAGAATGAGCCCTGTTCATTTTAAGGTAATCCAGTAAGAGAAGAAATTGTACATACAGGAATATTTTCCCCCAGATTACTCCAATCCATAATTTATATTTATGGTACATGCTTAATAAATATATCCCTCCCCCATTTTCCATGCCATTAAGACAATGTTGTCGTGGCACACTGTTCAAACACATATTCGTGTTTGCGCTGTCATCATATGTCATCCATCAGCTCCAGCCTCTCCCACCTGGCCTTACACGGAATGAGTGAGCCTGTTGCTGAAATCTCAAGAGAGATTGCAGATTCTATAAACGTACAAGTCACAAGAATACCTACAGGCCAAAAACTGGACTTGGCTTCAGGACAGCCCAAAATCTATGTCTGTGGTAGCAAACTCCAAGTGTTGGAGATGAGCAGCAGCTCAGGTGTCCTGCAAACTGTTGTTCCTGTTAGTAAATCAGTCCACTGAGGCTGCATTTTGTGATAGGTATAATTCACATGACTTTCTGAGAGAGTGTGAGAACAGGAAGAAACAGTCTTATCTCTTCCTGCTGCGTATGTTCTTTGTAACTGTACTTTTGCTGTTCTTGAAGCTGAAGAGAACGCTAGCCATTATGCTTTCTCTGTATATAATCTGTAAATAAAACGTAGACTAGAACTACAGCATCTCCTGCTTATTGCTGTACGATGCCAGGAGATTAGTGCACATAAATCTTTATGATTTGTGTCGCTGGAGCGTCTGGAAAAGAAGGGAGTAGCTTTTCCAGAACCACACTCACTGAAGGACGCCCAGAGAAATGGGGGGCTGCCAATACCCCAGGGCATTTTCCGACAGTTCCCTGAGCCTTGAATGCCTGTTTTTCCATTACTCTTGGCAGAGAGATTGGCATGAAAAGGAAGTAACCTCTGGTAAGCTGTTCATGTAAACCGTAACAAGGAAAACATAAGAAGGAACAACAGTTTAAGGAGGATATTGACAATGGGAATGTGTGCAGAGCAGAGCAATGAAGATGTTCAAGGATCTGGAAACCAAGGCTTATGAGGAATGGTTGAGGGAGTTGGATATGTTGACACTGGAAGAAAGAAGACCTAGAGATGATAGCCTTCTTAAAAATATATGAAGGGCTGTCGCGTGGATAGCGCAGAAAGCCTGTTTTCTGGTGCTCCAGAGGATAGGACATGAACCAATGGATTCAAATTACAGGAAAGGAGATTCTGACTAAACACTGGGAAGAATTTTTTGAGAGTACTGTAGATGTTCAACAGTTCAATGCACTACCTTGAAAGCTGGTGAGCTCTCCTTCCTTGAAGGTTTTAAACAGAAGTTGGAGGGCCACCTGCCAGGGATTAAACAGCTATGACTCCTGCAGTCCAGGGGATTGGACTAGAGGACCCTTGGAGTCACTTCCAAGTCTACCATTCTGTGACTCTTTCTGTATGGGCTACAAGCAGTCAGCAAGCAAACCACAAACAGGCACAGAAAAGCCACAAAAGAGACATCCCCTTACCAGCAGTAGAAATTACTTCAAACCATAAGTAACAAAAGAGGTGTACACTTACCACCAATGTCCATATCCACCTTGAAATTAATGTTGTGAGTGTGAATTGTTCCCAATGCCCACTCTTCAACTCTGTTTCCAAATTCCAAGGCATCGCCAAAGTAAAAAGCAGATTGAATGTATCCACTTGCATGGATCCTGATCCCGATAGCTCCATTTTGATGAAATATAAAATCCCAAATATAATCATAATTATCAACTGTAGATATGGACCTGAAGACAAGAGCAGAATCCACCAACCCTCCGTAAAACGGAGACTCTGAGCGGTCATAATGGCGTCGCACAGGGACCTCAGCATTCTGCTCAAAGATGCAGATAGAGCCTTTGCGAGTGACAGGCAACGAGGAATCAAGAAAATAGTGCCTGTCCAAATAGGTAGCCAGGTAAGGACAATCCACGCCCTGGGTGAGAGTGGAGCCAGTTAAACCAAGGCCAAAGCTTAGGTCCATGTATCTGGTCAGCATTGCCCCTGGAGTGTTGGAGCCATAGATGGCAGATGCATCTTGCAAGCTTAACTCATAGACTATCCTCTCACCCTTAAACCTAACATCAAAGATCTGTGGCCCCCTATTAGCATCTATGCCAAAGGCCAAACTCCAGGACATGAAGAAAACTTGGTTATTCCAAATACGGTAGCGGGGACCACGAGGTTCATAGTGCAAGGGGCCTAGTCTCTGGTGTGGAACCCTCTGCTTCAATGAGGAATATCCTCCATCAGAAGGAGCCTTTTTCACCTTGGCTACTTTAACATGTCCCGTAATGAACTGTCTCTCAATATCTTCCATGTCCTCAAAGTACTGTCCATTATAGAAGACTTTTAGCACTTTCCAATGAGAAATGTCTAGGCTGCTAAGATCTACCAGGATTTCAAATCCAACCGGATGCAGATAACTGCCAGGGACATTCTGAGCATGAACAACCCAGATTTTCCGGTCTCCTGATTTTTGTCCAGGTGGTAAGGCAGGGAAGTTTGTGAGATTGCTTCCATTGTAATATAGTACTTTCTGCATAAAGTTTGGAGCCTTGGGGTATTCTTTGTTCTTCAGGAAAGTAACGATTTCTTTGAACTCATTATTTAGGAGAAACCTTTTGGAGTAAGGCAACTTCCCTCCATACTTCTGCACTGTGACATCTTGGTGGTACATTGGTTTTGGAAGAGGACCAACCACAAACTCTGTGACATTTGGGTCCTGCTGGTTTCCAAAATGGAGTACAGCCAGAGCTTGCCGTGCAGGCCTGCTCCCTTGGTGGTCCAGGAATTGCAGCACTTCGGCTTTGGGAGGAAGCTGAAGGGTGATGGAAAAAATGCAGTTGTCTGATGGCTTGGCTTGAGGAGGTTCTACCAATGGCACCCTCAGGTTGTACTGCAGATAGATCTTCACTTCCATGATCTCTTCCGGAGTTAAATCAGCAAATACCTGGCTGTAGATTCCATGGCCTCTTTCCTCCCTTCCCATCTCTTGAAGATGGCTGTCACAAAGCATGGGCTTCCCTCCTCTGTTTTGGAAAGCCCAGACCAAGATGAATATGATGGCTGTGCACAGAGCTAGGAGAAGATAAGCCAATTTCATGTTCATGTTCAGCAACGCTGTAAGCAGGTTCCTGGGATTTCACAAAGCAGACTGTAGAATGCAGATTGAATCAGCAAACAGAGTATCTAGAATCCCAGGTGAGGGCAAAATCAAAGTTTTGGTGAGAGTCCTGCTATGCAAATGAGCTTCGAAACCTCAATAATCTTTTTATGTAGGCAACCACTGACCATATGATGCAGCTCAATTTTTTTGTAAAGAGGAAAGCAATGATGTATTCCATCACACCTTGATAACCTGATTTGTCAGGTCTGAACACCTTTGTTCCTAAATGAGTTAGACACAGCCTATAGAGCTACAACAAACCACTCTTAAGTAATCTTCCTTATGCAGTGGGTGCAAAAAAAATGTTTGGAAGAGGAAGCTTTGCAGAAAGAAAGTGCCAGCAGAACTTCCTAGTGGCTGAGTCTTCCAACTGATGCAGCACTTAACTCCACTGAGGCCACACCCTCACAACTACTGGCAGTGACTGGAGGTGGTTAGGAGTGCCTGTCTATTGATGGAACTTTGCCAATGAAAGAGCACGTCTGCCACATACACCTCAGCTATGCCCAGGAATTGTTCCATGGATGTAGAGTGGTTCTTTCACCACCACCATGCACTGTTAGAATTCCAAATAAGACATTCTGGAGGCTGGGAAGAATAGAGATAGCCTTGGGTCCACTGGATTCAAGACCCATTCATTCACCAGAGAGGCCCACAATGGGGCTTTCTCTATATAACAGCTTGGAGCTGACATAAGTAATCACAGGTGGAGATTTGCCCTATGTGGAGATGCTCTACCACTGAGCTATGATCCATCCTAAACCAGTTCCAAGGGTTCTCTATAACCGTCCAAGTGGTATCATCGTGCTTAAAATGTCTGGTGTGGATCTCTCTTTGTTGTTTTGACTTACAAATCGGCTTCCATGTATTTACACTTGATTTTCATTTACAGTCCTATTCTTCTGTAGACTGGAGAAAACACTGAAGCTGAGCTGCGCACTGATCTTCTGCTTTCCATATATGCTGAATATCTGGGTCAGAGAGAATGTCATGTGTTGGGAGGGAAAGGCTGTTCATCGAAGATCACAGAGAGAGAGGCAGGAGACCACAAGCAAGGAAGCATCAGGTGACACCAAACACTAGTCAGCAAGAGTCCTGTGTTTGTCAGTAAGCCTGCATAGCACTGGCCTTAAATTAATTAACCACTCCATTATCCACACAATTTCCGAGAAAGGCACTGCAAGTTTGATGTTCTGGTAATTCTTGAATTGTTACCTGGCTGGTTTTGCTTGTGCCCTGCAGCTTAAAACAAGCTTTGCAAGGGACCGGTTGCCAGAATTCGGAGCTGAGAATTTAAAAGTAGCTGACTTATTTAATCCTGGCATATCACTGGGTGAGATTCGCCTAACGAGCCCCATCAGTGGCAGGGTCAGCTCAAGACATTTTGCTGCCTGAGGTGAAGGACAAGATGGCACCCACCCCCAAGGCACATACAGAAGCCAGTTTGATTGGCAGTTGGATCTTACTCCAATACAGGGGAAATGAAAGTATCTTGTCATGTAGATCCCTCAGGGGACAGAGGAAGACTGAGATGAGAAGAGCAAAGTGAAAGCAGCCTGGCATTGCCTTAACTGAGGCAGCATACACACGGTGCATTTAAAGCACATCTCTCCCAAAGAATCCTGAGAACTGTAGTTTATCCATCACAGCTACCATTTCCCAGCACCCACAACAAATTACAGCTCTCCGAATTCCTTGGGTGGAAGGAAATACTTTAAATGTGCTTTAAATGTACAGTGCATATAGGTAATGGTAAAGGTAAAAGGTCTCTACCCCTGGATGATTTCAATGGAGACAGCACTCTCATGCTTAAAGGTAAAGGGACCCCTGACCATTAGGTCCAGTCGTGGCCGACTCTGGGGTTGCAGCGCTCATCTCGCTTTCTTGGCCAAGGGAGCCGGCGTACAGCTTCCGGGTCATGTGGCCAGCATGATTAACCAGAGCAGCACATGAAACGGCGTTTACCTTTCTGCTGGAGTGGTACCTATATATCTACTTGCACTTTGACATGCTTTCAAACTGCTAGGTTGGCAGGAGCTGGGACCGAGCAATGGGAGCTCACCCCGTCGCGGGGATTCGAACCGCCGACCTTCTGATCGGCAAGTCCTAGGCTCTGTGGTTTAACCCACAGCGCCACAGAGCTTTATTTGGATTGTGCCCTTAGCACGTTTGCAGCTTCTGAAAGGTCATGAATAAATCTGCATAGTAGGCCTTTATGTAATTCAATGGCAGTTCGGATCTCAAGTGGTTTTACCACCCTCTAGTGGGGAATAATCATCTTCATAAAAGGAAACTATTTTATGTGGAGAAGAGATTTATCCTTCTCTGTTGTCCTGGATCAGCAGGATTTCAGGGGGACATAGCCAAAGAAGCAGCAGTATTTGAATTCTTTTTAAAACAGCAGCTACTCTAAAACTGAATGAGAAAGCCTAGTGGGGAGCAGAGTGGGTGGATGGATTCCTCAAGACTGTCAGCATCGCCCTTGAGCCAGTACCACCAACTGGACTCATGCACTTCAGCCCCGACTGGGCTAGGCGAGCTGGGTAGCACTTCCAGAGACCACCTTCTGGACAGGAACAGGTCAAAGTGCTGTGGACTCACAGCTTAGAGTTGTGAGCACCGGATTCACTTCCACAAGAAGACAGTCGTCGCAGAGCAGAGTATAGCAGAGTCTAGCAGAGTATATAAACGACTCAGAGAGCAGCTCTGTAGAATAACTTCTTTTATTCTTTTTTTTAAAAAAAAATATTTATTAAGAGTTTTTAATTACAATACAAATAAATAAAACACAATAATATATATCATAACACATTTTCTTGTCATCTTTGGACTTCCTCACGTCTCCCGTTTCTGCGTTCCTAGTTATAAAAAATTTAATCCAGCAATTTATCACCTTGTTTACATTCTTACTAACTAGTTTTCCAATATTACATCACACATTTTAAATAAATTTGTTTTATATCTTAAAAAATTTGGTTTAGCCTAATCATTGTCTAATTGAATTTAACTTATCCTCATAATTCACCTCATCTGTTTTAATGGTGCCGAATTATTTATAATCTAGCATCCTGCTTAACATTCATACAATTTACAATTTTTTTGTAGATAAATCTTAAATTTCTTCCAGTCTTCTTCTACCGTCTCCTCTCCCAGGTCTCGGATTCTGCCAGTCATTTCAGCCAGTTCCATATAGTCTATCAGTTGCATCTGCCATTCTTCCAGCGTGGGTAAATCTTGTGTTTTCCAATACTTAGCGACGAGTATCCTTGCTGCTGTTGTTGCGTACATAAAAAATGTTCGGTCCTTCTTTAACACCTTCTGGCCGACAATACCCAGAAGGAAGGCCTCTGGTTTCTTGGTGAAGGTATACTTAAATACCTTTTTCAGCTCGTTATATATCATTTCCCAGAAAGCCTTCACTCTAGGGCAGGTCCACCAGAGGTGAAAGAATGTTCCTTCATTTTCTTTACATTTCCAACATTTGTTATCAGACAAATGGTATATTTTTGCAAGTTTAACTGGGGTCATGTACCATCTATATATCATTTTCATAACATTTTCTTTCAGAGCATTACATGCAGTGAAATTCAGCCCGTTGGTCCACAACCTTTCCCAGTCCTCAAACATGATATTATACCCAATGTCCTGTGCCCACTTTATCATAGCTGATTTTACCATTTCATCTTGTGTATTCCATTTTAACAGCAAGTTATACATTCTTGAAAGTACCTTAGTCTTAGGCTCTAACAATTCCGTTTCCAACTTCGATTTTTCCACCTGGAATCCTAACTTTGTGTCAAGTTTGAAAACTTCTTTAATCTGAGCGTAATGTAACCAATCTCGCACTTTATCTTTCATTTTCTCCAAACTCTGCAGTTTCCAATTATCTCCATCCTTTTCTAGTATTTCCCAATACTTCGGCCATTTGGCCTCCATATTGAGTCTTTTTCGGGCCTTTGCTTCCAATGGTGAAAGCCACCTTGGAGTTTTGTTTTCCAATAAGTCTTTGTATTTTATCCAGACATTAAATACTGCTTTTCTGACAATATGGTTCTTGAAAGCCTTATGAATCTTAACCTTGTCATACCATAAATATGCATGCCAACCAAAAGCATTGTTAAAACCTTCCAAATCCAATACATCAGTGTTTTCAAGAAGCAGCCAATCCTTTAACCAGCAGAAAGCTGCTGATTCGTAATACAACCTTAAGTCTGGCAGGGCAAAGCCCCCTCTTTCTTTCGCATCAGTTAGTATCTTAAACTTAATTCTGGGCTTTTTGCCCTGCCAGACAAATTTGGAAATATCTCTCTGCCACTTCCGGAAACATTCTGTTTTGTCCACAATCTGTAATGTTTGAAACAAAACAGCATTTTTGGCAATACATTCATCTTTATAGCAGCAATACAGCCTAACAAGGAAAGTTTCAATCTTGTCCAACTTTCTAAGTCTCTCTTAATTTCTGACCAACATTTCTCATAATTGTCCTTGAATAAACTCAGATTTTTAGCTGTTATGTTTACCCCTAGGTATTTTACTTTTTTAACCACGTAACTTCTTTTATTCTATCTACAACTATTATACAACTATATACAGAGCTTAATGAGGTCTAAGCATAAATGAATGCTGCACTTCACCGAGTGTCTGCAGCTGCTCTTAGCAGCAACCTTATCTCTACACACGATCTGTAACACTCAGTCTCTCTCTCTCTCCAACACACTGACTGACTGACTGACTGACTCTGACTCTGATGTGGTGCTGGGGCAGAATAAGTAGAGAGCAGAACACTGCTCCTCCTCTCTGGAGAGTCAGCAGAGATCATCAGGAGATTCTTGGATATGGGAGGGGTGAAATCTCCTCATCCTCCCCCATTCCATCCGACCATTCAAGAATCTTTAACATAACTGCAATTTGCACACACACTCCAAAAGTTGTTCTCTGCTTACAACCTTGGTTTACATATCTGTAGGTATCTCTCTCCCCCCTTATCTAAGACACTTTAACAATACCATTAAACAGTCACTGTAACCACTCTGTGTCCATTAGGAAAGAGTTAAAACATAAACCTCAACCTGTAATTTACACAAAATACACACTGTGAATACACAAATGAATAAGCAGCTTCTAGAAGACACATAATTGTCAGGAACTGCTCAGTCTCGGTGCAATGCCACCATGTGGTGAACCATTGGATGGCAAGTCTGAGCTTCTCAGTGAAGTTCTTCAGACCATGGGCTGACTCCAAACTAGCCTTTGGATTATCCTGGACAGGAAAGACTATTTCTTGCTAAGCTTTACTCAGATAACAAGATCTTCTGGTGTGCTCCAGTATTACTTGTTTACACCTTAGTCCCTTCTTTTGTTTAGTCCTTTGTTGTTGTCTTGGTCTAGCATGTCCTTAGTTCTACACTGACTATAACCCTTAGGCTTCAGCCCTGGCTACTGGCTGGTCCCATGGCTCCCGGGCCTCCCTGGATGGCTGCCCATGGCAACAAAGCAGCCCTTACTGGAAAATGAGGGAGATCTTGGTCAAGTGGCCAGATGGAAGATTTTTGCAGGATGACAAGTACACCATTTAGATTGAGTTTCATAGAATCATAGAACTAGAAAGGACCCCTAGGGTCATCTAGTGCAACCCCCTAATCTTGGAGGAAAGATGGGACCTTAACGTAACAAATTAAATAGGTAAATCATGTCTACAAATTGCCTATGGATGAGAAAAAGTAGTTCATGTAAAAAAAGAGAGCAAGGTAGCCTTCAACGGTTGGCGTTCAACTAAGTTTTCCTCAGAGAAGACCCCTTGAAATGAATGAACCTAACTTACATGGAGGCAATCTCCATCAATTATGTTTTAGCTATCTATTTCTGAGGAGCATATACTTCTCTGATTAATATAAAGTAATCATAGCAAAATGCTCTCGGAATGTACCATTGTGTTTTAAATTCACTCCTGAATCTATCCAATATGAAGCCTTTCAACCCTGCTGTGGATATTGCTCTGTTTCACTACCAAAAGTGAAGTGACCAGCCTCCGCCACCTGCCTGCCACTAGATGGACCTTGGTCTTAAAACAGGTTAAATAGAAATATACTGGGCTCAACCTGTGGCCCCTAAGTGCCCATATAATACTTTGACAACGATGTGCATTCATAATTCATTGAAATAAGAAGCAGACATGGATTTGCCTCCCTCAAGACATGTTTTGAGGAGAGACTTCAGGAATGCCAAGCGCTTTTCCCAGGGTTCTGTTTCCATGGAATGAAGGTCAGTGGAGACGGTGATGTCTATAGAATGTTTGGTATTATTTGCACATATATGGAACCTGAGCATAGGATGCATGGGAGCACAGCATTAACAGATTGTGCTTCTCCATCAGGCATCCAGGGAAACCCCCCTGACACAACTTGGGTACAGCACATGTCTCTGTCTCCAGGTTCCAGAATCAGCCCAAACTTTCTCACACAACAATTCCCTCCTACACACACACACCACACACTTCGCCTACAATCTACATCCTAGGATGATGCAGCATCCTGCCAGGTGAGGGGGGGGACACCCACTCATGAATACTCCATGAAACCTGAAAATGGGTCCATTTGCAGAACTGGGAAACAAAATAACATCAGAACCACTTAAAAAGCAGCTATTAGCTGGCAGCAAGTTAGCCTCTACCAGCAATAGAAATTAAGGTAATTCATAAGTTACAAAAGAGGTGTACACTTACCACCAATGTCCATGTCCACCTTGAAATTAATGTTGTGAGTGTGAATGTCTCCCAGTGCCCACTCTTCAACTCTGTTTCCAAATTCCAAGGCATCGCCAAAGTAAAAAGCAGATTGAATGTACCCACTTGCATGGATACTAACTCCGACAGCTCCATTTTGATGAAATTTAAAATCCCAAACATAATCATAATTAGCAACTGAAGATATGGACCTAAAGACCAGAACGGAATCAACCAACCCTCCGTAAAACGGAGACTCTGAGCGGTCATAATGGCGTCGCACAGGGACCTCAGCATTCTGCTCAAAGATGCAGATAGAGCCTTTGCGAGTGACAGGCAACGAGGAATCAAGAAAATAGTGCCTGTCCAAATAGGTAGCCAAATAAGGACAATCCACACCTTGGGTGAGAGTGGAGCCACTAGAACCAATGCCAAAGCTTAAGTCCATGTATCTGGTCAGCATTGACGCTGGATTGTTGGAGCCATAGATGGCAGATGCATCTTGCAAGCTTAACTCATAAACTATCCTCTCACCCTTAAACCTAACATCAAAGATCTGTGGCCCCCTATTAGCATCCATGCCAAAGGCAAAACTCCAGGACATGAAGAAAACCTGGTTATTCCAGATGCGGTAGCGGGGACCACGAGGTTCATACTGCAAGGGGCCTAGTCTCTGGTGTGGAACCCTCTGCTTCAGTGAGGAATATCCTCCATCAGAAGGAGCCTTTTTCACCTTGGCTACTTTAACATGTCCCGCAATGAACTGTCTCTCAATATCTTCCATGTCCTCAAAGTACTGTCCATTATAGAAGACTTTTAACACCTTCCAGTGAGAAATGTCGAGGCTGCTAAGATCAACCTCGATGTCAAATCCAAAAGGATGCAGATAACTACCAGGCACATTCTGGAAATGAGCAACCCAGATTCTCCGGTCTCCTGATTTAAATCCAGGTGGCAATCCATGGTAGTATGCGAAATTGCTTCCATTGTAATAAAGTACTTCCTGCATAAAGTTTGGAGCCTTGGGGTATTCCTTGTTCTTCAGGAAAGTATGGATTTCTTTGAATTCATTATTTAGGAGAAATCTTTTGGAGTAAGGCAACTTCCCTCCATACTTCTGCACTGTGACATCTTGGTGGTACATTGGTTTTGGAAGAGGACCAACCACAAACTCTGTGACATTTGGGTCCTGCTGGTTCCCAAAATGGAGTACAGCCAGAGCTTGCCGTGCAGGCCTGCTCCCTTGGTGGTCCAGGAATTGCAGCACTTCGGTTTTGGGAGGAAGCTGAAGGGTGATGGAAAAAATGCAGTTGTCTGATGGCTTGGCTTGAGGAGGTTCTACCAATGGCACCCCCAGGTTGTACTGCAGGTAGATCTTCACTTCCATGATCTCTTCTGGAGTTAAATCAGCAAATACCTGGCTGTAGACACCATGGCTTCTTTCCTCCAGTCCCATCTCCTGAAGATGGCTGTCACAAAGCATGGGCCTCCCTCTTCTGCTTTGGAAAGCCCAGACCAAGATGAATATGATGGCTGTGCACAGAGCTAGGAGAAGATAAGCCAATTTCAAGTTCATGTTCAGCAACACTGTAAGCAGGTTCCTGGAGTTGTTGCTGTTTTTTATAAATAAGTTTAAAAAAACCTGAATTTCGAAGAAAGTCGGGGGAAAGACCAGCTCTGCAGGTGAGTTTCAAAACTGCGTGGTTTTCTTCGTTTATTCAAACACCACCTAATGTGATGCATCTCCAAGGTCTTTCACAGAGCAAAGGAATTATGTACACATTCACACCTTAATTAGCTTATCTGTCAAGTCTGAACACCTTTCTTGTAATTGGATTAGACACAGCCTACACAAGCAGTTGAAACATAAACTGCCATTAAGCAATTGTCTTTGTTCAGAAGCAGCAAAAAAAAAAAAATGTTTATATTTTTTTTTTAGGGCTTTCTTTTTTTATAATATTTTTTATTGAGTTTATGAAATACAGAAAAAAGAATAGAAAACAGATTATAGGAATAAAATAGAAAAGTTACAAATTTCCATGTTCTTTTTTCCATCAAGTCTAATGGACTTCCCCGCATCCTCCCAACCCTGCATTCTCTGTAGTACAGAACATCAGCAATTTGTTAACTTGTTTCAATACTTATTGTATCCTTCATTTTATCATGTTACCTAATTTAAAATATGTTATAACCCAAATCATGTACATTTTCATTTAAACACAATAAAGTTATTTCATTATTCTACCTCTGACTTCTTGTGCCTTAATTTCCATTTCATTAATTTATCATTGCTGAAGCTAGAATTTCCTAAAAGGTGCATTTTTTAACATTCGTACAGCTTATAATGTTTTTTCAAATAGTCCTTAAATTTTTTCCAGTCCTCCTCAATTGTTTCTTCTCCCAAGTCTCGGATTCTGCCAGTCATTTCGGCCAGTTCCATATAGTCCATCAACTGCGTGTGCCATTCCTCCAGCGTGGGTAGATCTTGTGTCTTCCAATGCTTTGCAATCAGGATCCTTGCTGCTGTAGTGGCGTACATAAAAAAAGTTCTATCTTTCTTAAGCACTCTCTGGTCCACCATGCCCAGGAGAAAGGCCTCCGGTTTCTTAGGTAAGGTAAATCTAAGTACCTTTTTTAGTTCATTATGAATCATCTCCCAAAAGGCCTTCACTTTCGGGCAGGTCCACCAGAGGTGAAAGAATGTCCCTTCCGCCTCTTTACATTTCCAACATTTATTGTCAGACAGGTGATATATCTTAGCAAGCTTGACTGGGGTCATGTACCACCGGTATATCATTTTCATAATGTTTTCCTTCAAGGCACTACATGCCGTAAATTTCATTCCGGTGTTCCATAACCTTTCCCAGTCTTCAAACATAATGTTATGCCCCAAATCCTGCGCCCATTTTATCATGGCGGATTTGACTGTCTCATCCTGAGTATTCCATTTAAGCAGCAAGTTATACATTCTCGAAAGTAGTTTATTTTTTGGCTCTAACAGTTCTGTCTCTAGTTTCGATTTTTCCACCTGGAATCCAACCTAAAAAAAAAAAAATGTTTAGAGGAGGCAGATGTGGGTAATATATCTGAAAACAGGATCAAATTTGAGAGCCAACTGATCCTCATGTGCCTGATTCTTGAAGCTGATGCATCACTGAATTCTACTGAATTTTCTACAGAAGGGTAATACTGAAGTCCAAATCTCCAGGACTGCTGGCAGAGACTGGAGGTGGCTAGGATAAGGTTACCAGATGTCCCCATTTCCCAGGGACAGTCCCTGGATTTACAAATCAGTCCCCTGACAAAATCCTATCATTCCAACTGAAGTTGAAAAGTGCCCCTGGATTCATTGGGGGGAAAAACTGGTAACCTTATGTTAGGAGGGAGTGGAGCTGCCTCTCCGATAATGAAGAGCTTTGCCAATAGAAGATGCTCATTAATGATCCATCAGCATAGAGCTCCAGTATCCAGTGTTAGGGTTGAAAGTTGACATTGTGCGAGCAAGGCAAGATGACAATGGCCTTGGATCTACTGGATTCAAGACCTCTCCATTCACCAAAGAGGCCCACAATTGTGCATGCTCTCTACACCCGCCTTGTGCACTCTCAAAGCACTATTACACCACTTTAACAGTCATGGAGAATCCTGTAAATGTGCTGGGAATTGTAGCTCTGTGAGATCA
The DNA here is from genome assembly GCF_964106915.1 of Podarcis gaigeae. Classification (NCBI taxonomy): domain Eukaryota; kingdom Metazoa; phylum Chordata; class Lepidosauria; order Squamata; family Lacertidae; genus Podarcis; species Podarcis gaigeae. The sequence goes on from NC_139681.1 coordinate 79,246,425, forward strand.
GCAGCCTTAACAAGCTACAGTTCCTATGATTCTCTATGACTGGTATTCTACGTCTCGGTACTATTTCATAGGATCAAAACCACTGTTGATTCAATAGAAGAGTTATACTGCTTATATATTCACTCAACCACTAAAGACCATGGGGAATGTACATTATAGCACCTGCTTCAACCTCCATAGCATGCAAATGCGTTATGGCATTTCACGTTGTTGTATCGGCTTACAAATTAATTTCCATTGCACTTGGTTTTTCATCCCCAGTCCCATTCTTCTGTAGACTGGAGAAAACACTAAAGCCGACTCTCTGCTTTCCTTATACGCTGACTATTTGGATCAGAGAGAATGTCATGTGTTGGGAGAAAAAGGCTATGCCTAGTGGGGAATAGAAGATTGATAGATCGTAGAGAGAGAGGCAGGAGACTGCAAGCATCAGGTGACACAAAACCATAGTCATCAAGAGTCCCTCATTTGTGAGTAATCCTGCACAGCACTGGCCTTAAATTAATCAGCGACTGAATTTATCAGCATAATTTCTGAGAAAGGCAGAGCAAGTTTGATGTTTTGGTAATTCTTGAATAGTTACCTGGCTGGTTTTGCTTGTGCCCTGCAGCTTAAAACAAGCTTTGCAGGTTGCCATAATTCAGAGCTGAGAATTGAAAAGTATCCAGCTTACTTAATCCTGACATATTACAGAGTGAGATTCACTTAACAAGCCCCATCAGAGTTATGACCAGCTCAAGACATTTTGCTGCCTGAGGTGAAGGGCAAGATGGCAGCTTCCCCCAAGTTTGATTGGCAGTTGAATTTTACTCCAATATAGGGGAAAGGAACATATCTTCCACTGCACTCAAGGGCATAGGGGGTATGTTGTTGTTTAGTCGTTTAGTCATGTCCGACTCTTCGTGACCCCATGGACCAGAGCACGCCAGGCACTCCTGTCTTCCACTACCTCCCGCAGTTTGGACAGACTCATGTTTGTAGCTTCGAGAACACTGTCCAACCATCTCCTCCTCTGTCGTCCCCTTCTCCTTGTGCCCTCCATCTTTTCCAGCATGGTCTTTTCCAGGGAGTCTTCTCTTCTCATGAGGTGGCCAAAGTATTGGAGCCTCAGCTTCAGGATCTGTCCTTCCAGTGAGCATTCAGGCCTGATTTCCTTAAGAATGGATAGGGGGTATAGGTAAAGGTAAAGGGACCCCTGGCCATTAGGTACAGTCGTGACCGACTCTGGGGTTGCGGTGTTCATCTTGCTTTATTGGCCGAGGGAGCCGACGTACAGCTTCTGGATCATGTTACCGGCATGACTAAGCTACTTCTGGCGAACCAGAGCAGCGCACAGAAATGCCGTTTACTTTCCCGCCGGAGTGGTACCTATTTATCTACTTACACTTGACATGCTTTCAAACTGCTAGGTTGGTAGGAGCAGGGACCGAGCAACGGGAGTTCACCCCGTTGCAGTGATTCAAACCGCCGACCTTCTGATCGGCAGGTCCTAGGCTCTGTGGTTTAACCCACAGAGCCACCCGCGTCCCTTATAGAGGGTATAGGGCAGACCAAATGTCACTCACAACTCTTTCCCTGCCTCTCAGCATCTACTGCCTGAAGCAGCTGTCTCACTCTGCCACATCATAGGGCCAGCCTTGGTCAGTGGAAGCCCTGTGTAAGGACTTGCATTTGCACAATAGGGCTTTCCTCTCCCATCTCCTACCACCATCCTGCAAAAGTGACAATGGAGGACCCCCCAGAGCAGCACAATGGGGAAGGAGAACAGGGGTTGTTCTGTCTGGCAACCTGAAAATCTTGCACTGACTGAATATTCAAAATAGCATGACACTGACTTCGTCCTTCTGACTCTTAGTGTAGCATTACCTCCAGGGGCAGAGGAAGACTGAGACAAAAAGAGCAAAGTATAAGTTGGCTTAACTTAGGCTGCATACACACTGTACATTTAAAGCACGTATCTCCCAAAGAATCCTGGGAACTGTAGTTTACCCACCACTACTTCAATTCCCAGCACCGGTATGTTTTAAATGTATGGTGCATATGCAACATTACAATTCCCATGCTTTTCAGTACACGAGGGAATTTGTAGATGCTTTAAGTGACAAGCACTATAGCACAGCTTAGAGGGCAATTCACAGAAAAGCTGCTTATATTCAGTTATTCCTATGGCGATCAGATCATCCTTAGTTCTCATTTCAATGGAGACAGCTCTCTCATGCTCACATTTCATTGCATTCGATAGCTATCTTTGAACTGTGCCCTTGGTACATTCACAGCTTCTGGAAAGTCATGTAGAAACGGCTTTGCATAGAGGGAAACATAAGATTGGGAGATCGTAGAGTGTGGCGTGAGATGGCAGGCATGCATCAGGTGACCCATAATGCAAGTCAGCAAGATATCTGCATTTGTGAGTAAACCTGCACAACACTGGGCTTGACTGAATCACTTAATAAATCAATTAACTAATGCAAAAGTAACTGTTCGCTACACAAGTAAAAGGAATTGTGGGTTCCCACTCCTCCAGCAGAAGCTTTTTGGAGGAGTGTCTGGCACTGCAGCAGAGAGGATGAGATGGGAAACTTTGGATGCTAGAGAAAGGGGGCTAAAGGAGAAGGAGAAGAAGAGGAGGAGGTGCTTGGATTTGATATCCCACTTTATCACTACCTGAAGGAGTCTCAAAGTGGCTAACATTCTCCTTTCCCTTCCTCCCCCACAACAAACACTCTGTGAGGTGAGTGAGGCTGAGAGACCCAGCAACTGCATGTGGAGGAGAGGGAACTGAACCCGGTTCACCAGATTATGAGTCCACCGCTCTTAACCACTACACCACACTGACCTGACAACCAAGGAGAACTGCAAAGGTGGATTTTTCTCTTTCTTAGCCATTGCCACTTACAGCCTAACTACACATGGCACAAAATTCATAATACGCAGCATTATGTACAGGTGTTTGTTTTTTTTAATGAACTAATACCAAGTGGGAGGGCCCAGTTAGTATTAGGACTGCAGCCCACAGGTAAGCTACCGGTATGTTTAATTCTCCTAAGCTGACATCCTATCCTGCATGAAATTACCCATGTGGGATGGAAATCCTTGGCACCAATGGGATCTTCCCCACCCCCCACCCCCCGGTGAATTTCTGAGCAGGGGTGATTTTCATGGGAAGAAAACAGCATTGGGAGTGCTGCAGTACTGCCTAAAAATCAGGTTTGCTTGCCCCTGAAACCTGCTAAAGATGCAACACACATGGATTTAATTTTAACGTATGATGCCTTGATTCAGTGTTCCTCAAAGGGTGCCTCCAGACTGCCAGTATGAAAGATTCAAGCACATACTGGAACTTCAGGTTTGTGCAGTTAAAGTGGATCAAAGGTAGGTTTTGTGGTTAGGAAATACATTGGATTGTGTGGGGTGAATGAATGGGTAATGGGAAGTTGCACAAGGAACCCACAAGTAGGGTTGAATCCTGAAAAGACAGAAGTACTGTTCTTGGGGAACAGGGGGCGGGCTGGTGTGGAGGACTCCCTGATCCTGAATAGGGTAACTGTGCCTCTGAAGGACCAGGTGCGCAGCCTGGGATTCATTTTGGACTCACAGATGTCCATGGAAGGCAGGTCAATTCTGTGTCCAGGGCAGCTGTTTATCAGCTCCATCTGGTACGCAGGATGAAACCCTACCTGCCCATGGACTGTCTCACCAGAGTGGTGCATGCTCTGGTTATCTCCCACTTAGACTGCTTCAATACACCGGTAGAGGAATGGGAGTGTGGAGGGAGCAGACCGCCCCTGGCACCACTATTCCGGTAGGGAGCCATTGCAGCGCCCCCCCCCGACCGACATGCTCCATGGACCTCCCATGCACGCCGGGTGCCACACCCCCACAGGCAGGGAGTCAAACCCCCAGAACGGGTGGCACGCCCCTGCGGGCGGCACGCCAACCACCTGCCAGCGGCATACCACACCCTGGTATGTGCGTCACGCTCCCCTGGGGGCGCCAGCCACGCCCCTGCCTGCTCTCCACCCCCAGTAGTGGAGCATGCAGCTTCGCCACTGCTGCAATGTGCTCTACATGGGGCTACCTTTGAAGGTGACCCGGAAACTGCAATTAATCCAAAATGCTGCAGCTAAGACTGGTGACTGGGAATGGCCACTGAGACCACATAACACTGGTCCTGAAAGACCTACATTGGCTCCCAGTATATTTCCGGGCACAATTCGAAGTGTTGGTGCTGAACTTGGAAGCCCTAAACGGCCTCGGCCCAGTACACCTGAAGGAGCGTCTCCACCCCCATCATTCAGCCGGGACCCTGAGGACCAGTGCTTCTTTTCTGGCGCTTCCCTCACTGCGAGAAGCGAAGTTACAAGGAACCAGGCAGAGGACCTTCTCGGTAGTAGTGCCCACCTGTGGAATGCCCTCCCACCAGACGTCAAAGAAATAAACAACTATTTGACTTTTAGAAGACATCTGAAGACAGCCCTGTTTAGGGAAGACAGCCCTGTTTAGGGAAGTTTTTAATGTTTTATCTTTTACTGTGTTTTTAATATCCTGGGGGAAGCCGCCCAGAGTGGGTGGGGAAACCCAGCCAGATGGGCTGGGTATAAATAATAAATTGTTGTTGTTGTTGTTGTTGTTGTTGTTAAGTCAGGATGGACTTTTGTTGCTGTATATCTGCCCAGCAAACAAATGAAAATAGTGCTCAATGAAGACCAGCTATAATCTAACCTTCAGCTAAGCTTTATGCAGGTAAATTAGGATGAGTGTTCAATAAACAGGTCATCTGGAGCAGCCCAAAGAGGAGCCCAATGAGTTTACATGCAGAAAAGACAATCAGCTACATTGTCCCTGGTATACATACATAATCTATACGTTCAGCTCCCTTATGCTACTTGGTTACCTGGATAAATATTAATGATGAGTTCCAGTATGGATGCCAAGAGAAATGTCAGGAACTATTGTGGGATGTGGGGTTGCACAGCGAAAGCTGGCAGGTTTCTGCAACATTAGGGTGCAAGCTGCAAGCTGGTCTTAGCCACAGGACAGCCCAAACTCTATGTCTGTGGTAGTGACTTTCAGGTGTTGGAGAGGAGGAACATCTCACATTTTTTACAAACTGTCCATCACTGAGCCTTGAGTGATTGTTTATGTGTGTTTTCATAGACAGAGAGGCATGGAAATGAAGAAACCATTCATGAAAATTGTAACAAGGAGAACATGTAAGAGCTACAGATACAGAATCATGCCACCTCTAGCTCTCATAAAGCTAAAATAAAAGGCAGCCTTTTGTCAAATACTTAAAGGCAAATTTAACAAAAGGCTCCATGAAATCTAATGAAATAATCACAGAAACAGGGGTCCCTGGGGTGCAAAATAACACCAGAACCTGTGTAAAAAGCAGCGATTAGCCCTTAGCAAGCGAGCACAGAAAATTCACAGAAGAGACATCCACTTACCACCAATGTCCATATCCACCTTGAAATTAATGTTGTGAGTGTGAATCGCTCCGTGGGTCCTCTCTTGTACCCTGTTTCCAAATTCCAAGGCATCGCCAAAGTAAAAAGCAGATTGAATGTATCCACTTGCATGGACCCTGACACCGATAGCTCCATTTTGGTGAAAAATAAAATCCCAAACGTAATCATAATTATTTACTGCAGTTATGGACCTAAAGACCAGAACGGAATCAACCAACCCTCCATAAAATACACCTTCTGAGTTGTCATAATGGCGTCGCACAGGGACCTCAGCATTCTGCTCAAAGATGCAGATAGAGCCTTTGCGAGTGACAGGCAATGAGGAATCAAGAAAAAAGTTCCTGTCCAAATAGGTAGCCAGGTAAGGACAATCCACACCTTGGGTGAGTGTAGAGACACGTGCACCAATGCCAAAGCTAACATCCATGTATCTGGTTTGCATGGGTGCTGGATTGTTGGAGCCATAGATGGCAGATGCATCTTGCAAGCTTAACTCATAGACTATCCTCTCACCATTAAACCTTACGTCAAAGACCTGTGGCCCCCTGTTAGCATCTATGCCAAAGGCAAAACTCCAGGACATGAAGAAAACTTGGTTATTCCAGATGCGGTAGCGGGGACCACGAGGTTCATAGTGCAAGGGGCCTAGTCTCTGGTGTGGAACCCTCTGCTTCAGAGAGGAATATCCTCCATCAGAAGGAGCCTTTTTGACCTTGGCTTCTTTAACATGTCCCGTAATGAACTGTCTCTCAATATCTTCCATGTCCTCAAAGTACTGTCCATTATAGAAGACTTTTAGCACCTTCCAATGAGAAACATCTAGGCTGCAAATATCCACATGGACTTCAAATCCTACTGGATGCAGATAACTGCCAGGGACATTCTGGAAATGAGCAACCCAGATTTTCCGGTCTCCTGATTTTAGTCCAGGTGGTATTCCGTAGGAGTATTCAAAATTGCTTCCATTGTAATAAATCACTTTCTGCATAAAGCTTGGAGCCTTGGGGTATTCCCTATTCTTCAAGAAAGTATGGATCTCTCTCAGCTCATTCTCCAAAAAAAACCTTCTGTAGTAAGGCAACTTCCCTCCATACTTCTGCACTGTGACATCTTGGTGGTACATTGGTTTTGGAAGAGGACCAACCACAAACTCTGTGACATTTGGGTCCTGCTGGTTTCCAAAATGGAGTACAGCCAGAGCTTGCCGTGCAGGCCTGCTCCCTTGGTGGTCCAGGAATTGCAGCACTTCGGCTTTGGGAGGAAGCTGAAGGGTGATAGAAAAAATGCAGTTGTCTGATGGCTTGGCTTGAGGAGGTTCTACCAATGGCACCCCCAGGTTGTACTGCAGATAGATCTTCACTTCCATGATCTCTTCCGGAGTCAAATCAGCAAATACCTGACTGTAGATTCCATGGCCTCGTTCCTCCTGTCCCATCTCCTGAAGATGGCTGTCACAAAGTATGGGCTTCCCTCCTCTGTTTTGGAAAGCCCAGACCAAGATGAATATGATGGCTGTGCATAGAGCTAGAAGAAGATAAGCCAATTTCAAGTTCATGTCCGGCAACGCTGTAAGCAGGTTCCTGGGATTTCACAAAGCAGCCTGTCGAATGTAGATTGAAATAGCAAACTGAAATAGCAGAATTCCACATGAGGGCAAAACCAAAGTTGAAAAAAACTCAGGGAAGGAACTTGTTATGCAAGGGAGTTTCAGAACTGAATGCTGATCTTGCTCTAAGCATGCAAGCACCACCCATACCATGGATCTCAAAGGTCTTGTGTAGTAGAAAGCAAGACCTTAATACCTTGATAATCGCATTCATCAAGTCTGAATACTCCTGATTTAATTAGTCACAGACAACAGAAAGAGTTAAAACTTAAGCCGCTCTTATCCAATCATCTCCCTGTAGAGGCAGAAAAAAAAATGTTTCACAGAGGAAGATGTGGGAAACCTCTTTGAAAATAGCATGTAGTGGAAGACCCAGTAAAACCTGCAAGTAAATAAACACTACAATCCAAAATCCCAGAACTGGTGACAGTAACTGCAAGTCATTAAGGAGGAGTGAAGATGCCTCTCCACAGATAAAGAGCTTTGCCAGTGAAGGAGGACATCTACCACAGACACCTCTGCTAGTTTCTTGAATAGTTCTATGGGTGTAAAACTACCACTGGTGGTTCTTCCACCAGTGATAGCCAGTGCTAGGGTTGAAAACTAGAAATTCTGTGGAAGTGAGTAGTGGGGCAAGAAGGTGATGACCTTGGAGCTACTGGGTTCAATATCCCACAACTGGGCATTTTCTAGGGCTGCCATATGTCCAGGTCTTCCCAGATATATCTTGGACTTATCCATCGGAAACTACATCCAGGCAGAATTCCCAATGTCAAGAAAATCCAGACATATTGATTTTTTGGCGATTTTCCTTAAAAGTAACTCAAAAACAATTTTTGGTTGTTGAGATTATGCGACTATTCAGGAGGAGCTGAAAAATAAAAAAAAGTCCACAAAGCGAGAAAGAGAGAAAGGTGGCATCCACACCATACATTTAAACCACTATTATAAACCACTTTAAGTGTCGTGGGTAATCCTGGGAAGATTAGTTTGTTAAGGGTTCTGGGAATTGTAGCTCTGTGAGGTCAGCATCCTCAATACAGTCCAGTTCCCAGGATTCTCTATGGCTGCTAGAGTGGTATAAGAGTGCTTTAAGTATATGGTGAGGATACAACCCCCATACATCCTACCTTGGTTGTTGCAAGCCTGAAGGACTTAGTAGATAGATCTAGTACACAGTCCTTCACCCTCTTAGAATTGCACTCTCAGAAAAGTTTTCATTTATTCCTCCTTTATCCATTGCATTTTCTTTTCACAGTACCACCATCCCACCCAGTGCAGCCATTTTGAGATCCTGGAGCAATTTATGAGGCAGCCGCAAGATCCAATGTCATGACATTATGCCATTATGCTTCCTTCTTGGCAGAGTGACCCACAGCAGCAATCCATTAGGGTTAAAGGTACAGTGGTGCCCCGCAAGAAGAATGCCTCGCAAGACGGAAAACCCGCTAGACGAAAGGGTTTTCCGTTTTGGAGGCGCTTTGCAAAACGAATTTCCCTATGGGCTTCCTTCGCAAGACGAAAGCCCATAGGGAAATTTCTGGGACAGCGGGGAAGCGCAGCGCGTCTTCCCCACTGTCCTCGGACCTCCGCCAAAGGCTGGCGGTGGGGCGGAGAGACCTCCTCCCACCGCCAGCCTTCGGAAGGCTGCTCCGAAGGCTGGCGGCGGGAGGAGGTCTCTCCGCCCCACCGGCAGCCTTCAGAAGGCTGCTCCGAAGGCTGGCGGTGGGGTGGAGAGACCTCCTCCCGCCGCCAGCCTTGGGATGGCTGTTCCGAAGGCTGGCGGTGGGGCGGAGAGACCTCCTCCCGCCACCAGCCTTCGGGTGGCTGTCCTGAAGACTTGCGGTGGGAGGAGGGTTTTCCTTCCCACCGCCAACTTTCAGAATGCTGTTCTGAATGTTGGCATGGGGAGGAAAAACCCTCCTCCCACTGCAAGCCCCGGGAACAGAGGAGAAGCGCTGCGCGCCTTCCCCTCTGTTCCCGTACCTGTCCTGAAGGCTTGCGATGGGGAGAAAAACCCTTCTTTGCACCGCCAGCCTGGCAAGCGGTCTCCATAGGAACGCATTAATTGATTTTTAATGCATTCCTATGGGAAACCGTGCTTCGCAAGATGAGAAACTCGCAAGAAGAAAAAACTTGCGGAACTAATTAATTTCATCTTGCGAGGCACCACTGTACATCTTTTTACCACTGTCTATAGGGACACGGGTAGTGCTGTGGTCTAAACCACTGAGCTTCTTGGGCTTGCTGATCGGAAGGTCAGCCGTTCAAATCCCCGCAACGAGGTGAGCTCCCATTGCTCTGTCCCAGATTCTGCAAACCTAGCAGTTCGGAAGCACGCCAGTGCAAGTTGATAAATAGGTACCACTGTGGCGGGAAGGTAAATGGTGTTTCCCTGCGCTCTGGCACTCGTCGCGGTCCTCAGTGCACCAGTAGCGGTTTAGCCATGCTGGCCACATGACCTGGAAAAATGTCTGTGGACAAACGCTGGCTCCCTCGGCCTGAAAGCGAGATGAGCGCCGCAACCCCATAGTTGCCTTTGACTGGACTTAACCATCCAGGGGTCCTTTACCCTTTATCTCTGTCTGCAGAGAGAAAATGTTGATCCGCAAGTGTGATGTGAACCCAAACCACCTGCAAATGGACTTCAAAGGGTCCTGTTGTAACTGCCTATCAGCCCTCCCCACCTGTCAAAGTTGACACAGGGTGGGAATTAAGGATCCGGTCTACTGTCCTGATTCAGTTGCTCACCCCTGTTTTAGAGTGTAAGCCCCTCAGGGCTTGCCAGACATTTATATGAATAGTGATACATATCTATATAGCATCTGCATTTGAACTGTTTATTAGGTTTTAGTAATGCCATCTGTAAACACAGGAATGATTGGTGCTGTATTTTTAAACTGCTATTGCATGTCACCTATCCTAGGTGGATCCTTCTGATCACAGGAACCAAGTATCATTCTTTCAAAGGAAGGTTGGCTATCACTATCAGTTGAGACAGGAGTTTTATTAAAAGCATCAAGGCTGGTAGTACTTAATAAGAAATGAAACACATGACTTATTGGGTGAAGTGGCTCCAGTAAACAAGACTTGCAACTTCCAGGGTGAAGTGTATCGGAGAAAAAGGACTCCAAAGTGTGACTTATTTCCCCACCCATGCCTTTACAGCATATTCAGATTGAAAGATAATTTTGAAATTTCTACCAGCAGATGGCAATCAAGGACCTCATATTCGCTGCAAATGGTCAGTTGGGGAAAATGTCAGTGCTTTGCTGCTTAGGGTTCTCTTTGTCAATCAGTATGTTGAACTAGACAGCTGAAATGCTGGGGGAAGGGGATTTTTAAAAAGGCACATTATGAAGATCACAGGAACACAGGAAGCTGATTTTATACTGAATCATTCCATTGGTCCACCTAGCTGCATATTAGCTTCACTGACTAGTAGCTGCTCTCCATGGTTTCAGGCAGGGTTCTCTCCTAGCCTGGAGCCCGTGAAACACAGGAGCTAAGACCATGGAGAAGAAGAGGAGAGTGTGTCAGCAAAAAGGTGTCGATGCACATTAGGAACAATGGCTGTGATATAAATAGTAATGCAATACATCTGAGCATGGTGGGAATGACTGAGCATGCAACTTCAAGGTCCCTGCAGCTCTACCTACTTGGGGTTCCTTATCTTTAAACCAAATTGGAACTGGACAGCCCTTCAGATAAAGAAGCCCTTCGAAAAGAGGGTTTGCACTATACAGGAAGGCATATGGCCGCCATGATTGATAGAGAGGCTGGCACTGTCTTATGTTTCTTTCTCGCAGGATGCTCTATTCCACTGAGTATTCCACAGTTTACAGGACTGCAGCCAGTCCCATCTGCCTTGTTCTCATGTAGACGTTGGAGCAATTCAGGTGGGTTGTCAGTGAATGATCTTGGCAGTGTATGGCTATTCACTTTGGCAGCAAGAGGTGTAAGGCTACCCACCTCTGATCTCTCAACCACACATGCAGAGCACATTTTTATACGTGATGCAGTGGTACCTCGGTTTTCAAACGCTTCCATTTTTTATCGTGCCTCAGAAGTTGAACAGCTTCTGTCGAGTTTTTTTCTTCCAATTTTCTCTATTGAATTTGCAGACCGCCCTTTGCGCCTCGGTTTTCAAACGTTTTGGAACTCAAACAGTCTTCTGGATCGGATTGCATTCAAAAACTGAGGTACCACTGTAACCATCTCTGGATCAGTGCTAGAGTGAATTTGACTTATAAAGCCTTAAACAGCTCAGGACCGCAATACCTTATCTTTCCATATGAACCTACCCAGACCCTGAGATCATCTTCTGAGGCCCTCCTTCACATGCCCCCTCCTCGAGAGGTCTGGAGGGTGGCAACATGAGAACAGGCCTTCTCTGCAGTGGCCCCCCATCTGTGGAATGCTCTCCCCAGGGAAGTTCACCTGGCGCCTTCATTATACACCTTTAGGCGCCAGGCAAAAACGTTCCTTTTTAACCAGGCCTTTGTTTGATTTTTATTGACATCCTATACCCTTTTAAAATGCGGCTCTTTTCGGGGGGGGGGTATCCTTTGTGGTTTTTGTTATGTAGTGAAGTTTCACCCTGGGCCAGCAGGGGGATACTGTATATAGTTTTCACTCAGGTCTGTAGATAGTTTTCCCTCAGGTCCGCGTCAGTTATTTTAGGCGGGAACTCTGGGCTGTTGTTGTTACAATGTTGACAGCCGGCTGCCTATAAAAGCAGGCCGGCTGAGCTGTTTGCAGTCAGTTCTACTCCAGCTTACAAAATAAAGAGCTATTTGGAGAAATCGCTGGTTGTCGGCTATGTCAACCCACAACTTAACAGTTTTTATTCCGATTATGTACGTTGTGGTCATTTCTGTGAACCGTCCTGAGACCTCCAGGTATAGGGTGATATATAAACTCAATTAATAATAATAATTTCAATTAGCAATATTATTAGGCATTCCCCAAGTTGTTCAGAATGGCTTTCCCCCTTCTTAGCTATTTTTAAACCCGTAGCCCTCAAAGTTCAAATGCTACAAATGCCAAAGGATGTTTCCTTCCAGATGAATACTAATTGAATTAGTGATGCATGTGATTAAGCCGGCGGAGGGATTAATACTGAATGCAGCTGAAAGGTAATGTGCATGTGATGTCAGATGCAACTTTTACATATATATATATACAACACAATCCTAACCATGCCTACTCATAAGTAAGTCTTGTCGAGTTCAATGGGGCTTACTCCCAGAGGTCCTTTACCTTTACTCCCAGGTAAGTGCAGCCAGTATTGTGGCCTAAGATGCTGTTTGCATTTGGGTTGTCTGCCATCACAATAAACACTCAGGCAGAGAACAGGAAAGATACTGTCCTATAGGACTCAAATGGACTTAAAAATACTTAAACACATTACCAATCAAAGACATGGTTTTAGGACTAGGATCTTTTATTATTTGTCCCCACACCCAAGCTAATGAAAGGATTTTCATATAGAAATTGTGCTCGGAAACGTACTGGGAGCCAACGCAGATCTTTCAGGACTGGTGTTATGTGGTCTCAGCGGCCACTCCCAGTCACCAGTCTAGCTGCCGCATTCTGGATTAGTTGTAGTTTCCACGTAGCACCATGTAGAGCACACTGCAGTAGTCCAAGAGGGAGATAACCAGAGCAGGCACCACTCTGGCGAGACAGTGCACAGGCAGGTAGGGTCTCAGCCGGTGTACTCCTTGAGCCACAGCTGTTATTGGAGATTCATGTGACGTCAGTGGCTAAGGGTGTCTATTTACAGCGCCAGCTGGTTTGCAAGTTGTGGCCATTCCTGGATCAGAATAGCCTGCTATCAGTTACCCAGGCCTTTGGGATCCCATGTTTGGATTGTTGCAATGTGCTTTTACATGGGGCTGCACTTGAAAACAATCTGAAAGCCAACCCTAGTAAAGATAGCGAGATGGGATCATGTATCACCTGTCCTAAAAGGCCTGCACTGGACTTGATTCAAGGTGCTGGGTTGCTAAGCTGTATAGAGGCATGACCCACATATATCTGTAGGAACAGCTCCTCTGATACCTGGCAACTTTATCCTTAAGATCTGCAGGGGAGGCGGGGTCTGATTTCAGTCCCCATCAGGATTCAGGGTAAGGGGATGCATAGAATGTCCATCTGCTTGGGTCAACTTTGGGATTTTATTTTTATTTATTTTATTTCAATATGTGTATATCAAAGTTTCATAGAAATGCAGCAAGACAGTACACAACATAGAAAATTAAAATAATGTTGATTAAAAACAACAACTATAAAGACATCAAAACCATAGGGAAAACAGTAGAAAAGCACCCATGAAAGTTGGATGGGAAGAAAGAGAAATATAGATTTCCAAGACCTGTCTGAATAATACAGTTTTCAACAGATGGCTGAAAGTAAGCAGGGGTGATTGCTGCCAGAGCTCTGCTAGCAGGGAGTTCCACAGGGCAGGTGGAACCCTTTGAAATTTGCACTTCTCTGAGTTTTGCAATGCAGATCCCCAGCCAAACAATATGAGCAAAAAAATGCACATACTAGGGTAAAGTGTGCATAAAAATACATATATTAGTGAAAATAACATACAAGAATCCGTTATGCTAGGCAAAATTGCTTTGCAGAAATGTGTATATTAAGAGAAATCTGCACTGAAGTGTAGATGAATTTTCAGGATTTTTAAAAATAATAATTCAGTAAGCCCACAACTTACTTGCATTTAACTTTTGTTCATTCAGCTTTAAGTGACTGGCAAAATGGGGGGGGGAAAGAAAAATTAAGAAAGGGTGGAAAGGGGGTGACGTTCTGGGAAAAATGACTTTGACACTCCCATCCACCATTGAACCTAATGTAGAGCTGCCATATGTCCGGATTTTTCCCAGATATTACTGGGATTTCAAAAGCAGAATTGACATCCAGGGGGAATTTCCGAAAAGGGTCTTTTTATAACAACAACAGCAACAACCATTATTATTATTATTATTATTATTATTATTATTATTATTATTATTATTAATTTCTACCATGCCCATCTGGCCTCTGGGCAGCTTCCAACAAAAGATTAAAAATACATTAAAACATCAGACATTAAAAACTTCCCTAAACAGGCCTGCTTTCAGATGTCTTCTAAGCGTCAGAAAGTTGTTTATTTCCTTGACATCTGGTGGAAGGGTGTTCCACAGGGCGGCTGCCACTACCAAGAAGGCCCTCTGCCTGGTTCCCTGTAACCTCACTTTGCACAGGGAGGGAACTGCCAGAGGGCCCTCAGTGCTGGACCTCAGTGCCCGTGCTGAACAATGGGGGTGGAGATGCTCCTTCAGGTACACTGTTTAGGGCTTTAAAGGTCAGCACCAACACTTTGAGTTGTGCTCGGAAACGTACTGGGAGCCAATGTAGGTCTTTCAGGACCGGTGTTATGTGGTCTTGGCGGCCGCACCCAGTCACCAGTCTAGCTTCCGCATTCTGGATTAGTTGTAGTTTCTGGGTCACCTTCAAAGGTAGCCCCACATAGAGCGCATTGCAGTTTGTCCAACAACTTTCAGCTTTTATCCAAAAAGAAGCTCAACAATTTTAGTGCCCCCCCCAAAAAAAGTTCAACAATTTTGGGGTCCTCAGGGTGTCCTGGTTTTTACTTTTTGAAATATGGCAACCCTACCTAATGGATTTTGACTTTATGCAATTTTGGCTTTAGGAACAGTCATCAGAACATAACCCTGCATAAGCTGCGAACTTACTATAGTCAAACACTGATGTGGAAATGTGGAGACCCAAACTTAAGATTGGAAAAATGAGAAACTAAGAGAAACCACAATTAAGAGATGCACCCATCCCTAACTAGGACCCACCAAGGCTTAGTCTCCCACAACCTGTTTTCAGTGCCTGCAGCCAACAATGAAATGTTAATAAAATGGGTTCTGAGCATGTGCAGAGTTCCATACATGATAAGAGGAAAATTATTCTGCCCATTAACAAGCAGCAAAGTATAGAGAATGCTCATACAGTAGTACCTCAGGTTACATACACTTCGGGTTACATACGCTTCAGGTTACACACTCCGCTAACCCAGAAATAGTGCTTCAGGTTAAGAACTTTGCTTCAGGATAAGAACAGAAATCGGGCTCTGGCGGCGCAGCAGCAGCAAGAGGCCCCATTAGCTAAAGTGGTGCTTCAGGTTAAGAACAGTTTCAGGCTAAGAACGGACCTCCAGAGCGAATTAAGTACTTAACCCAAGGTACTACTGTATAAGACATCTACAAAGACACAGTTGTTGTTGTTTTAAATTGTGCTCATGCATTTATCCAAATTTAGCAAGACTAGATAATAGGAACAAATTTCTCGCATTGGACTTATCCCAATTTAAAAAGGCTTAAGGATATATTATATCCCCCCCCTTCTCGTTGTATAAACCAATACGAGTTATATAATGTACATAGATTCACTTACAACTGGATTCCAGATGGTAATAGGGTATTAAGCCAAAGCTATACAATTGCAATCGGGCAGAAAGGAGGTCAGGATTTTATTTTGGTTTGAATTATCCAGAACCTTGTAAGTGAAAAGCATGCAGAAAGCAAGTCCAGAACAGCTCTTAAAGGGAGAGATGACTTTCCTGTGATTAGCCTTTTCCTCGTAAAAGCTTAGAGAGGTGATAGGCAATGAATACACATCAATAAAAGTAGGAGACTATTTCTTTATTATACTTGTTCTATACAAGTCTCCTTTCCGGAATCCAACAGAATCAGGTAATATAGCGTTACAAGTTTGTGCGGAGGTAGGCTATATGCCTGAGCCCCCTTCTAATTCCTGGATCCAGCACAGATTCAATTGCTGGAATAGCCAGGCTAGCTTCCTGGTGAGGTAATGGCCTTATAAGTATGTCATGTGGCAAAGGTCATTTGAGAGCAGAAGCAGTAAAGTGTTGGAAAATGCTGAAAAGTGCAGATTCATTCTTCTAGCTGATTCACTCTGACTCATTCCTTATACAAATATTGTTTCATTTACAGGAAGTCACACGGAGCCAGGAAGGATAAATACATGGGCTCAATGGGCTCCTTATTTATTTTTGTTTGTATAGATTGTGTGAAGAAGCCTGTTTGCCTCAGTAAAGTTTTATTCATTTACTGTGAAGACTCTGCATTTTGACTTTGCTGTACGACAAAGTATGGGGCCTTAAGATAACAAAGGAAGTGGCTCCGTGCCAGATAGCAAATTTGTGGGTCCCCACTGAGAGGAGTTCGGCCTACACTCGAGTAGGACCCTGGCAGAGACACATGCCCGACTGGCATGTTCCCTCCCTCCTGGTCGATCGTTCGGCAGCTTCAAAAGCTTTCTTCAGCCTGAACATCACAGCGACCGAAGCCAACAGACACCAGCACACTTAAGGATCCACAGAGTGTTCGCAGTTTGCGTAACAGACCTCAGCAACTCAGCATTTTGGCTAATCTACTTTATTTACATATAAACACACACGGAGCACTGCAACATGGCTCCCTCTCTCTCTAGCATCAGACAGCAAAGAGAAAAAGGACAATAGCCCCACGGAACACAGTAACACAACTCACAAAGGCTAGAGTTGGGAGTTATATGAGTGAGCTAGAAGCTGGCAGGCCGCAAGCTGGGTAGCTGAGAGACAGAGCCATGCCTGATTGCTGCTGGAATCCACGGCTGTGGCTATGGAAGAAGCAAGACCCTCTTGGGGTCTTAATGCTCCACCGTAGGCTTAGGTTGTATATGTGTGTCAATAAACTATATACCATATTTCATAAAGACATCACAGTCTTGGCTGTCTCTCATTCCAAAGAAACGAAAAACCCTGGAATCTTGTGCCACTCAGAGGTTGGGGTGGCATGCAACAATATATAATTCCTTTAGCTCTCCTTCTAATGCAAGCGTGGGTGACATCCAGGATAGCTCTATGCATTCCAGGAGACTCGGCACTGCGCCATTTCGTAGCTAGCGGGCCATTTAATCAACATAAATTGCCTTGCACTGGATACTTAAGTGCCAGGGACTATTCAGCATATCACCATATATCAAAGATAAAACACATAAAGTCAAAGTCATCTTGCTTTTTTCTTCCTTTCTCTGCATTTATACAATGATATTTTTCCCCTGCAGTTTTACCCAGGGCAACATCAGTCAATTTATTTCACCATTTTGTTTCCGTTTTGTTTTTGTTCTTAACCTCTCACTGAACATTTTCTACAGCTCTTTCAGAAGCTACCCGTACCCAATGAAAGCAAGCATTTTAGAGAATCACACACACCTCTTTCTTGTTCACAAGGTCATGTGCTCTCCTTGCAAAAATTTGTATGCACTTTTGATTTTTGATGGGGGTGGGGTTAAATTTTTTCTGGACTGTTCTTCCAGCAACTTATTAATTTCATATCTAGAGGTGTGAAGGCACAGCAGGAGGACAGCGCTGGGGAGAAACATTTCTTTGCCCTTCCCCGCCATAATATATTGGAAACAATTTGGAAAAACCAAGGGGGAAATCAACCTCCCTAATTTGTCGAATTTTTCATGGGCCTTCACATCTCTATTCATATTTTTTAGGATTCCTGTAAAGATTCTGTAGGAATAAAGAAGTCAACAGTTTGTTTGGCAATCAAACATAATGAATGTAAGGTAGAATTAAACCAATACAGTGGTACTTTAGGTTACATACGCTTCAGGTTACAGACTCCGCTAACCCAGAAATAGTACCTCGGGTTAAGAACTTTGCTTCAGGATGAGAACAGAAATTGGGCTCCGGCAGCGCAGCGACAGCAGGAGGCCCCATTAGCTAAAGTGGTTTTTCAGGTTAACAACAGTTTCAGGTTAAGAACGGACCTCCGGAATGAATTAAGTACTTAACCCGAGGTACCACTGTACTGCACTAGCTTCCTCTGCCAACCCAACAGAAGTCCCCAAATCCGTCTAGCTTGCTCCCTTCCATCTCTGTGTGGACAACTGCTTTTTTATAGCTTTGCTCTTTCAAGTGCCACAGTGGTGGAACATGGGCTTCCCAGGCAGTAGTAGGTCCCAGTTCCAATCTTCAACATCTCCAGATCAGGCCAGTCAACTCCCCCTGCCCAAAAACCTGGAGAACAGCTGTCCATCCAGTGCAAGGGTCAGCAAACTTTTTCAGCAGGGGACTGGTCCACTGTCCTTCCGAGCTTGTGGGGGGCCGGACTATATATTTTTTGGGGGGGGGGGATGAACGAATTCCTATGCCCCACAAATAACCCAGAGATGCATTTTAAATAAAGGTACACATTCTACACATATAAAAACACGCTGATTCCCGGACCATCTGTGGGCCGGATTTAGAAGGCGACTCGGCCGGATCTGGCCCCCGGGCCTTAGTTTGCCTACCCCTGATCCAGTGTATGCAATACTGTACTCCAGAAAAATGGTTTGACTTGCCATAAGGCATTCAGCTCTGGTACCTGTTTTGAGGAAATCCAAGTGCTCTCTGCTGCCGCTGCCTCCTTGAGCTTACTAGATGGTAGATAGGTGCTGATGTGCCTGGCTGTGCTATTCTTAAAAAAAAACCCCACTTGGGCCTAGCCCTGAGTCAGGAGTGACTTCCACTCTCTCCTTTCCTCCAAGGGCCAACTGCCTCCAACCCCAACGTAACATCCCTATGCAATGCAGTGCCAGATACCACAGGTTCTTAAGGGGAAGGAGAGGTGTTGCAGCCTCCCAGCGACAGGTTTCTCTATTCAGCACCAGGCCTCTCCATTTCCAGTTGAAAATGAAGTAGCACCAGTGTCATCTGCAGTGGCCCCAGGCCCTGGTTCTTATCCAACCATTCTGATACCAGGCCTGATGAGAAGGTCCTTTGTGTTCCTAACTAGGCTACTGACCTGAGGCTGGCTTGACTTTTCAATCCATATCTCTGGGGTAGAGAACTTGTTGCCCTCTGGTAGTTGTTGGAATACAACTCCCATCAGCGTGAGATAACATAGCCAATGGTTAGAGGTGATGGGAGTTGTAGTCCAACAACATCTGGAAGGTCACCTTGCCTTACTGAGAAGTGAAAAATGGTCAAAACCTTCAAATATGGTCAAAACCTCCAAAAATTACAACCGCATACCACTCTGCACTGTTCTCCAAACTCGGCGATGAGAAACTTAAGAACCCCTCTTTATAAAAACATATTTAGACATTCCTATCGCATGACCCCAATTCAATTTAAACTGTCAAATCTTTGTCTCAAAACCACCTTTGTATATGTGCAAGACTGACTGATTTGCATGCAAAGGCTGTGTAACTGAACAGATGGATTTGACAGCTAGCGCATATTATTTCACACCCAATGGCAGCATTGTTAAGTGGAAATCTTGTAAACCTGGCTACTGTTATCTTAGCCCCTTGTTTAGTAATATTGGCAGCTTGTCTAAGGCTCATTACGCACACGAGAGATTAGTTTTGTGAGGGAGACAGGAGTGTCTGGAGACAGAAGAGTCGAAATAGCACCTTTATTTGTTACGAAGCAGGGTTTATATCCAGGATATCAGCATTCTGGGGAAAATCAGTATCTTTCCTGCGTTTTGCAGGCAGGAAACAAGGAACCCAAACAAGGGTTGCCCTCCAAACGTTTCTGGTCACAGATAAATTTCTAAGACCAATCTGCAAGATGCGGTTGGATATACTTGACACTTGCATTGCTAATGAAAATATAACGGGTAAGAGACTGATGCTAAAGCACATAGGAATCAGTAACTGGAAAGTGAACTCCTTTACATTACCGCTCTGCCATCTTCAGTTGAAGGGCGGTATATAAATTTAATAAATAATAATAATGACATTCCTAGCTCTGGTTGGTTCATTACTTAACTCTGGAGAAAAGAGGATGTTGTGGGACATATTGCAGAGCCAAAGATGGGATATCTAAGGGTAAGGGAGGGGTGGGTGAATTTGTCCATTTCAGTTCCTCATTTTTCCCCACTCCAGTTTTCAACATTTCCACATCAGTTTGTGAGCTGTTGTTGTTGTTTTTATATAAAAAGTCCTCATGAAATTTCAGCAGCATTTCAGTGCTAATTCTCCTAATATACAGATCTTTGCATACTATTTGGCTTAATGTGCACATTTTTACAAACCAATTTCTCCTAAAGTAATACATTTATGTAGGTTATTTTCACTAATATGTACACTTCACTCCAGTACATGCATTTTTAAAAAAATTACTTGGCTGTTTCAGAAAGATTGAATCAGGTAGGTTCACCTTTAAATGTAAATGGAATCAATTTTTTCCTCATCCTTAACTAAGAGCAAGTTACTATCTACCTTCAGCAGCATCACACATTTCAACTGAAATCACTGGCAATGATGGACCATGCCTGCAAAGCAACTGAGCAGTGGCACTTGGATTTCCACTGACAAATAATCCAAGGCTATGAATCTTAGATTTCTGCTCCTCTTGGGAATAGCACAGCTTGACTGGTTGAAAACAAAACAGCACCCCAGCTTGCCATTTACAAAGCCTTTAGTGGATTTACACAGGACACAAACCATCTTAGTTACATGTAATATTGAACTATTGGGTTCTGCTTTGCCTAGCATTTTTACAGCTGTCGTAACCTTTTACTTTTTGCAATAAACAGATGTGCTTCATAAACAGCGATGCCCCCAGAGCAAATCTTTGTCTCCTGGTGTCCTTGAGTGCTGGAAAATTAAGACGAGAGCTCTCAAGCCCCCGAGATCCTTCTCATTGAGAAGAATTTCCTGCAATCTGCTGATAGACATGGAATAGCTCTACTGGATATGCATCCCTCCAGCGTCTTCCTTCCTGCAATCAGGGTAGCACACTGTGAAAGTATGATTTTAAAAAACCATAACTGTACAATCAGTCTAGAAATTCGCCCGGTTCATGCCTCTGCTTTCAACCTTTGAAGTCAACCAAGCCTGTGCAACCAGATTATCCTGAATAGCTAATCAATTGTTTGCGCTGCGCTGCTATGCTGGCCTGCGTCTGTTGTTATTCTGGCCCTGGCTATTACGTGGGCTGAAAACTGTTGCTCACCTTGATTTTGCTTTATGGATGAAATTAGAATGCTTTCCTGATATTATATTACATTCTCCCCCCCCCCCCCCCACAAATCAAATCTCAAGATGAAAACCTATGGATGGGGCTATTTGCCTGCAATTTATCCAGCTTCTTTCCTAGGGACAGTTCTCTCAATTTTCAGAACAATTGCTCATAAAGCACTAGTACTATGTACACTCATATCCATTTGTAGCACAGAAAATGTAGCTTTTCTCCATCTGGAATCTTTCAAGCGCATCCTCAAAATGCTGCTTTCGGTCGTGATTTACCCTAGATCCTGCCATCAGGATGGGTGCGGTTGCTTGATCCACGCTTGAAAGCCTTCTCTTTGATTTGAAAGCCTTCCCCCAAAGGAGAAAGTGGGGATGGCAATCTTGGCATATGCCCACCCAGAATGTTATTGGGCAGGTCAGCCCACACCCCATTGCCAGGACCTCACCTATTTAGGTTTCCATCGGTTTTCAAATGGACATACTGCAGGGCAAAGGCAGAATTAATCTGCAACGAACTCCTATCTTTGGAATTAAGCCAGTTTCTCAAGAAGGGTTTCAGGGGCAATGAAATATGCTGTAGATGGTGTGTATGTGAACTACATAGAAAAAGCAAGCGATTCTAAAACAGCAGGTGTGAAGTTCGGTGATTCCTATTTTACCCACCTCTGTCATAATTGCCATGTTTACTATTTTCTGTCATGAACTGAACTGGCAGGATTACGAGGAGGAGGAGGAGCGTCATGGCAAAGGGTGTAACACACCAGGAAAGAGAGGTCGGTGTAGGAAGTACTCACAGGGTGAGAGAGGATGACAAGGGGATGGAGATCAGTGTCACAGTCTGGTTCAAGGGCGATCAAAGTCCCGGCTGGGGACACCTGGACCAGGGGCAAGATGGTGGGGTGGGAGCAGGAACGGGGGTCCAGAAAGCAAGGAGTCACGAAGGCAAGGGTTCAAGGATCAAGAAGCAAGAAGCCAAACGCAGCAAGGCAGGGAACATGTTGCTGTGGCAAAGAGCCGAAGGGTAATGCTGACCTTATATCCCTTCCCAGCTCTTGCCACCAGGTGCTGTGAGTTACCAATTGGCCTCACCTGTGAGGCTGCGCCTTGCCTCTTCAGAATAGACTTGGGAAGGCCCCAGTCCTGCAAAGTCCTATTGGTCACAGGGCCTGGCTCCTGCACACACACCTGACAGTCAGTGCACAGCAATCAGAAAAGCAGGACTATCACCAGAGCCAGAGGGGCCCCTGTCTCCCCAAACACAGCAGGCTCTGAGGTGTAGGGAGCAGTGGGCCCTAGGAGGCTGTGGCTGGCAAGGGCTAACTGTCCAGCTCACTTTAAGAGGAGAGGTCCAATTCATCAGCTGGAGCAGGCTTGGGACAGGTGAGGGTCACCTGCCTCATCAAGCCCAGATGCTGCAATCAGCATGCAAAGGGGCACCAGAGATGAGGTGCTGTCTCTGCTCAACTGCTCATGTTGATGGACCTTAGCTTGGATACTCCAGGACTCCTGCAGGACTTTGGACACGTGGATTGACCCTGGACTGGGGACTTGACATACTGACTTGCTACCAGGTAGGACAGGGGTTCAGGACATTTTCTACAATGCCAGAGATCTCTGGAGGAAAAGGTGGGTTTATTGAGTTGGGGATATTGTTGATGAAAAGCAAAGCAAGATTATGATGGCAGCAATGCAAGATTGTTGAACAGAAATGCAAATCATTACACTGTGTGTGTACAGCCTAACTTAAAACTTGTTTCCTAGTACAGGACTGATAATTCTTAAGCCTAAAGGCTACTTACTTTGAAGGCAATTACAGCGGTACCTCGGGTTAAGTACTTAATTCATTCTGGAGGTCCATTCTTAACCTGAAACTGTTCTTAACCTGTAGCACCACTTTAGCTAATGGGGCCTCCTGCTGCTGCCGCGCCGCCGGAACACTATTTCTGTTCTCATCCTGAAGCAAAGTTCTTAACCCAAGGTAATACTTCTGGCTCAGCAGAGCCTGTAACCTGAAGTGTATGTAACCTGAAGTGTATGTAACCCAAGGTACCACTGTATCTCCAAAGACATGGCTTTTTGCAGTCTCTTGTATTGTGTAAAAGGTACAGAGACATGAACCAGAAGATAATACAAAAGTCCTTTGTGTGGTATTGTAAAGCTTAAGTCTAAGGTTAGAGTAGCAAGATAGAATGTGCAAGTAGGGCTGTTCAATGTAGTTTCTCCCCTCTTCCCAATATATTGCTGGGACTACAACTCCTGCTAGTCTCAGCATTGGTGGAGGAAGGGGAGTGCGGTGGGTGCCCCACCCCCAGGTGCACATTATGTGCTCCACTCTGGGTGCCAGAGCAGCTAGCTCCGCCTCTGAGTCTCAGCTGCCTCTGGCAAGGCCAGGCTTCAGGGATTTGGGGAGTTGTAGTGTCGTCAGAAAATATGAAGGATTTGCTGGTAGGAACCAAACCATTCTGGCTAGAACTGTTGTCAAGACCATAGTCAATTCAGCCGAGACATTTCCAGCAAACAAGAACAGAAAAGACTACAGGAAGTTGTGTTGCTGACTGTTAATTCTTTGTCCTTTGGCTGAGCTAAGGCTAAAGAAGCAAAGCCTCTTCAATATAGGAGTTGCAAAAATATTACAAAATGATGTAGTCCAGAGGGATTTCTTGCATCTCCAAACATCCGGCAGATCGTAATCTTTTAATTCTGTTCAGTATAATGTGTGTGACACACATTATTATGTGTGTCAAGAAGAGTCATCATGCCACTATTTTTCAATACTTTTTGGTCTTAACCCAGGTACTCTGCTCAGAGGAAATGAAGAGCAAAGATTAGATTAGAGTTATTCTGAAACATTGAGGGGGAGGAAGCCTTCTTGTCCAATAAGTTACTGAGTCACAGACTTTTCTGATTTCTAATTTGTCTCTCCATCAGCAAAAGGACATTAAAGATAATCTGCCAAAGAAATTCAATTTATTGTTGCTTCCAGGTTTTGCACATTAAAGCAGAATAGTAATCAGTAAAATCAGTCACTCTATTGTCTTATACATACATAATGAAAGCCAGGGAGTTTTTGATACCACATCTGCTATAAGCACATGCAATGCTTCGTGCACAATTTTCTCGTGATATCAAGGGTACTTGGGGGGTTTTCCATATAATTTTTATTTATGTTTTAAAATTATAAGAAAAAATGACAGAAGGAAAAATAAGAAAAGGGAGAGAAGCTGCCAGAAAACAAAAACAAAAAAAAATGAAGCATGGTGCAGCATTAACGCAGACATACCACATGAGTACAGCAGAATATTGTTGAGATTTAACAAATACCTCTTTGTATCGGAAAAGGTAAATAGCACAGTAATTGCCGATATGTTGAATTCAAACAAAAATATTAATCTTAATTCCCTTGCTTTCTTATAAATTGTGTGTCATATGAATAGAAATAGAGTAAGAGTAAAATAGGACAAAATAAAAAGCATGGATGACTTGTTTGTATTTTCAAGCAACCCATGCTTTAGGATAGGTTGGAAGAACCATCCATCCACATGCCTCCCTATTTGTAAATGATATGAAATCAAACAGTGCTGCAAAAACTAGAGCAATCTTTCTCAACCTTGGGTCCACAAACATCATTGGACTACAACTCCCATCATTCCTTGCTAGCAGGACCAGAATGCAGGAGCTACATAACTCAACAAAGCTCCCTGCCATGACCACATAACACCTTTGTGGTGTTTGGTGCTTTGGCTGCTGATTAGTTACCGGGCCAAGTTTGGTTTGCTTTACAAAGCTCTAAATAGTTCCAGGACCATTTTAGCAACACCAAAGTGATTTCTCCAGGGCACAAGCCTGGGCTATCCAGACAAGATCCCACCCCTCAGCCTCACTGATGTGGTCCAAAGGAAAGAAGAGCAATACATTTGGCACCAACTTGGCTGCAGGAGTTGCCAGAAGTAGGTGTACAAGGTGCCATCCAACCGTCTTAGGGACTCCACTCCAGATTTGTGTAGGATTTACTCCCTGGCCTTTTCTTCTTCTGAAGATAACCCGCAAGGCCGCAGAGGTTTGGCATCAGAGTTTTCCTTCTCCTAGACAGGCTACCTTCTCAGGTTGATGAGCCCCATCTGCCTCTGTAACACACGTTCAGAAACAGCCTTCTTGACAGTTGGACCCACTATTGGCCTTGTCCGCTCAATCTGCAGTAGCCTGTCTTTGCATGCAGGGGAGGTCACTAACTTGCCAAGGGTTTAAGACCCATCAGCTACCCTCACCTGGTTTAGCTGACCGTTCCTGGGTTCTGGCTGCTGTCTCATGCTGACAACTTCTAGGAGCCACAGGTGAGGGCTGAGTGTAGGGTGGGGACCAAAAGTGAACAAACCACCCCAGAAACACTATCCCCCCAACACCCCAACTGTACCCCTTCAGAAATGCATCCGGTGGGAGGTGGAGCACCCTACTTCCACCCATTGTTGCACACACTAGGTGGGATGCACTCCCAGATAAGATTAGGAAGGCTCCATTGTTGGGGTGCTTACACCAGGAAGTGAAAACCTATCTGTTCACCCAGGTATTTCCTGACGGTGAGTACCAGTGCCTGACGTCCTGGTTACTATATTGTTGTTGCTGCTGTTATTTCACTCATCAATTTTAATAGATATTGTATTTATTATGCTGGAAAGCCCCTTGCATTTTCTGCTAAATGGAAAGAGGTATATTAATTTTAATATTGTTTTTTAAAAATAGGACATTCTAGAATTTGTTAACAATGCTGGTACACTCTCGTGCTGCTGGCATGCTCTACATATTTGTTAAGTAGATGGATAATACTGTGCTGAATAAATGCGCTCTTTTGGAGAGCACAAACAAATTAATTTAGATTGCATCACATGGGGTGCAGACCACTATTTCCCATTAAATTGGAATAATTGCCTATTCCACACTTGGGTGTGTGTGGTTTTCTTAGCCAGCAGACAGCAAACCTCTCCATTAAACGAGAAACTGGACCAATACATCACTTGGCATTCTTTGCACACACCTCTTGCAAATATATTTTGCAGGGTACCCTAGAAAGTCAGAGGTCTTCCAGGAAGGCAGCCTAATCTATGTCAACTTACATACAGTACAGGAAGGAAAACGACAAAGAAGGGGGCAGTAGTGGGGAGGTATACTTCTTTTCAGTTGCTGTTAGTGGTGCATTCAGGCCATAATATGATCTGTCTATGGGAAGCACTGGCAACACACTGATTTTCTTTCAGGACAGAAAGACCTTTAGGAAATCACATCTTTGTCCGGCTTGGTTTACTTCAGCGGGAGATGCCTCAGATGCTGAAAGCTACAGACAGCAAAAACTGTGCAACAGGCATAGAATCTGCTTTATCACCTTCCGTCTTCTTTCTGGCTTCTCATTCTCGCAAAGGTCACCCATTCTTCTACAGTGATGGGTAAATATCAACACTTTTAAGTTCCAGGGCTAGGGAAGAGGGTTCTTGTGTGGAGATAGAATACTTTTTAAAAATATTTTTTTTATTTTCATGTTCCTCACTGCTACCTTAGATACAGTCCAGTGACCATGATTTAAATATCACCACAATGGGGAAGACTGTGACCAAGTGACCAAATCCCTGCTGCATGTCTGTCCAACTAAGTGTTGATGGGCAACTTGAAGGCCTCTGGTCTCCCTTCTGAGGGTTCTTTATCTTTAGAAACTGGAAATGACCTGGTGGGTCCCTCAGTCAGTGGATTCCTTCAAATGGAGGACTGTCATTTGTAATGTGGGATGCATGCCCACCCTAGAAGTCGCCCACATCTTATAAGTGTTTGTTTTTGCTGCTGCTGCCGCTGCTACAATTTCCATGGAGTGTGTCAAATAAGATGGGAGGCTCCATTTGCAGCACTGGCACAAATGAACACCTTGGTCCCTTTTCATGTATAGAAGAGTCAGGGACGACTGCACTCATTTCTAAGAGGCAGATTTAGGGGGGTGTGGCCGGTTCACCTGCACCAAGCTGAGAGGGCTCTTCAAGGGGTGCCACAACAACTTGGAACAGAAGGCAAGAGGTGGGTGACACCAAATTCCTCCACATGCAACTGCTGGGTGACCTTGAGCCAGTCACACTTCTCTGAAGTCTCTCAGCCCCACTCACCTCACAGAGTGTTTGTTGTGGGGGAGGAAGGGAAAGGAGAATGTTAGCCGCTTTGAGACTCCTTAAAGGGAGTGAAAGGTGGGATATCAAATCCAAACTCTTCTTCTTCTTCTTCTTCTTCTTCACTGTGGTTGGTGCCCATTGGGCGGAAGCCAAGGAGGCCAACAGTAGGTGGAGGCACATTCAACAAGAGGCAGAAATGACTAATTCTCCTTCCTTTTGGGCAACATTGAGACTTGGGGGAAGGAAGCTGACAGGCAGGGCTGTATCTTGGGCTGGTTTAAGGGGGGAGAGACTGTTGGGATTTTTGACTATGTGCTATTTGATGCAGCTTCCCATAGAAGCAATTTAGGAGTTGTCGTCTGAAGGCCAAGAAGACTGAGCAGAGGGAGTTATTCTGCCTAGAGATATGGAGCCTTGGATACAACTCTACTGTTGGTCTCCACATAGGCATGATGACTCATGACCTTCCTTGCTAGTTAGTTAGTTGGTCGGTCAGTGTGTGTGTTCTGAGAGTCGTTTGGAGTTTGTTCAAGATAGAGTTAAGATCCGCGTCTGTATCCTGTATATAGTAACTTGTGAGTCTGCTGTAAATAATAAACACCTATAAGTAATCAAGTTACTGGTAGCAGCGTCTTGTTCCTGTTTCATCCTACCTGCCTGCAACTGATTGCTTCTGGAAGTCAGCGTATGCTCTGCTATATTCAACTGGTTCTGGCTAAGATCCTGCAACAGGTTATAGTTGCAAAACATCAATAGGGACTAGTTAAGGGCAGACTGTTGGTGGGTTAGTGCCCCGTTTGCTAATGAACCAGCCTCCACTGATACATTATGAAGTTTTCATTCGGACACGGAGCAATGGTTCCAAACTACAAGAAAGAAGATTCCACCTAAACATTCGGAAGAACTTCCTGACAGTAAGAACTGTTCGACAGTGGAATTTGCTGCCAAGGAGTGTGGTGGAGTCTCCTTCTTTGGAGGTCTTTAAGCAGAGGCTTGGCAACCATATGTCAGGAGTGCTCTGATGGGGTTTCCTGCTTGGCAGGGGGTTGGACTCGATGGCCCTTGTGGTCTCTTCCAACTCTATGATTCTATCATTCTATGATTCCCAATGAAGCACTCCTTCCTTTCTTTTTTCTCATATCAGATAGGTAAAAATTAGACCGAATACTTAATACTCACATCCCCTTCAATATAAACTCCTGCTTCTCAGCAGTCGCACTACTTGTTGGTTTCCGTCGGTCAGACCAAATAATATAAATGCTTTCTGCATCGGTTTTGAAATCATTTTGTTCTTAAACTGGTTTTCAGTTTCACATCCCAGCATCATTAGTGCAAAATGTATTACTTTCAAATTAGGTTTGGATGGAGATTTTCTCATTTTTTGTCGTATTGTATTACAGCCAGATTTTATAAAAATCAGCAGAGGGAAGAAAGGCCCCTTGCCCCTGACCCCCACAATAAAGAGGGAAGGCACTCATTTGGGTTTTTAAACAGGGATAAATTTATTAACTGCAACATTTTAAAAGAATGTGCAATGGCTTGAATATTAGGTACCCTTCCTACAGTCTGGGCCCCTATTAGTAAACAGTATTTGCTACCATCAATAGGTGCTAGAAGGAGGGGTGGATCAGTGTCACCACATATTTAAAATAATATGTAATTTGCTTTACAGAAAAATTAAGAATGCTCTGGGTGTGTGTTTAAAGAAACACCATGTTTCCAGTTCTTAAGTCTGTGAAGTTATGGCTGAAAGTTTGGGTTGAGGCTGAACATGATTTCCAGTACTCAGTGTTTGACTGCCAGGAAATGGATGGGAGAAGTGAGAAACTGTATCCCTTTTGAGTTCTTTGCCCTCCCTATAAACAGCAGAAGCAGCAGAATGAAGTGTGTAAAATGAGAACATGCCCATTTGGTCGTTATCCATACTACAGGCCAGACTTAAATATAATGTGTTGCCATGGAGCCGAACTTTTACAAACAATGGCTCCTGCCAACCTAGTAGTTCGAAAGCACACCAGTGCAAGTAGATAAATAGATACCGCTGCGGCACGAAGGTAAACAGCATTTCCGTGCGCTCTGGTTTCTGTCACAGTGTCCCGTTGTGCCAGAAGCCGTTTAAGTCATGCTGGCCACATGACCCGGAAAGCTGTCTGTGGACAAACGCTGGCTCCCTCGGCCTAAAAGTGAAATGAGCACTGCAACCCCATAGTTGCCTTTGACTGCATTTAACCATCCAGGGGTCCTTTGCCTTTTTTTTACCTATGGGGGAATGAGAGATCTTAATGTCATAGGTGCATATGGAACAAGTGCATTTACTTTCCACCTTTAAAACCATTTATTCGAAGTAAAGAATAAATGTGTATGTGTGTGCACAGGATAAAGAGTGCTCTGGTTATTGTTAGGAATCAAAGCTTTCTCTACAGGTGTGTTTAAAGCTAATCTAATTCTGTTGCAGAAGTGTGTGCCAGGTCAAGAAAGATACAGCCTATGCAAGTTTTATTTCAAAGCCGGATACTTCCGCAGCCTCCACTGTGAAAAAGCGCAGTCCTTCAGGCTACATTGAGTTAGACAGAATGACTGTCCATCTTGTGAATTGAGAAGTGGTTTTCCCCTTGAAAAGAGTGAATGTGAATGACAAGACAGAACAACTGCTGTTACAAACTGCCACTCACTTGACAGCGTCTTTCAACTTGGTTTCTTTTTTCAAAAACATGCATTTCGGTGCTTAAGGATTTCTTTTAATGTTTCTCTTCCATGAATACAAATAATATCTTGTATTACAAAAGAAAAAGAGGTATTACTTTTACACTGAACCAGAAATTCAGCTTACAATGAGAACAAACCCTCTAGGATAACGTTGCGTTCTTCTAGTCTACAGGAAAGAACTTGGACAAGTTTTTTTTCTTTTTCTTTTACAATCACTCTTCCTGAAAAAGCCCTTGTCTCAAAAGCGCATGATGAACAGCCTAGTTTTTCCTGGAATAAGTGTGGCATAATTGGCCATGTTTGCACAAAATACTGAGCTGCTTGTGCAGGAGCTGAGCCCTCCTGCTGCATTCTTTTTTCATGAGTGGGTAACTAAACCACAAAGCGGCAAGCTTAGTGTGATATCTGAACCCAGAAGCATGGTTTGTTTCACCCTAGCAAATCATAATTGCTACCCAGGGTGAAACCAACTTTAGTTGTTAGCTTGGTGATCATGGTTTACTAGGGTTTCTTTTGCCCCTCATATGAAAGGAGGTGCAAAAGATAGTGTTTCAGACAGTGTGTACCAGCCAATAACTTAAAAGTAAGCCTTTGTGGTTTGGCATTAGATCCTAATGTGGCTACTCTGCACCAATTTGCTGCTGTGTTTCACTGCCAAATATACGGAACAAAATACATGGAAAGCAGGGCTGGGCAAACAGGCCATACATTTAAAACACACAACTTCCACAAATAAACCAGGGAACTGCAGGTTCCCCCTCACACAGCTACAGTTCCCATCACTCTTAAACAGTCCCCAGGATTCTTTGGGGGGGGGGGAGTCATGTGATTTAAATGAATGGTGAGCATGCAGCCCAAGGTTCATCTTCACCGTTATGACCATCAGAGATGGGTATCTAATAGATCCCAGAGAAATGTGAAAAAGCTTCTATTGGGAAAGAAAAGGGAAGATATGATAGTCTTATAAATCTTAGGTAGGTTTTAATGACAAACTTTTTTGGCTTCTGTTTTTCCTTTCAACCCTCCCCCCCCAACCCCCCCCCCAAAAAAAAACTTTACACAATTGAGTAAAGCAACACAATTGTTGCAATTGCATCAATTTAAACCATGGTTAACATGAGCTAGATTCCATTGAAACCTGGGTTTGGAAAACCCACCAACCCTGATTCCAAACACTGGTGACATGGGTAATCTTGATGTTAACCATGGCTGTGATGCAATTGTAATATGCCATGGTCAAAGGAAAACACAGAAGAGAAGGTGGGAAATGAGACAGAAAAGAAGAAAGTCTGACACACCATGATCAGAGGATCAGGAACGTCACATCTATACTGGGCCTCTGTTCTTGGATCACCCGAGTTTTGCATGCAAGTTTCAAGGAATGTTTGAATGGGATGCAGCCGCTCCCCCTTTTCCTGATCATCCAATGTTTGGTTTCTGTCACTAGATGCTACTGCAGTACTGTTTATCTAGTCACAAAGACAAGCACAATATTTTGGAACTTGGTGATACCCTTAGAAAAACCCTAGTATTTAATTAACTATGTATGACTGGGCAGGATTAAAACACTACACCAATGTGGTGTAGTGGTTAAGAGCGGTAGTCTCGTAATCTGGGACAACTGGGTTCGCGTCTCCGCTCCTCCTCATGCAGCTGCTGGGTGACCTTGGGCCAGTCACACTTCACTGAAGTCTCTCAGCCCCACTCACCTCACAGAGTGTTTGTTGTGGGGGAGGAAGGGAAAGGAGAATGTTAGCCGCTTTGAGACTCCTTAAAGGGAGTGAAAGGCGGGATATCAAATCCAAACTCTCTAGTTCCATGAGAT
This sequence comes from Podarcis gaigeae, assembly GCF_964106915.1. NCBI lineage: Eukaryota > Metazoa > Chordata > Lepidosauria > Squamata > Lacertidae > Podarcis > Podarcis gaigeae. The sequence goes on from NC_139681.1 coordinate 79,278,216, forward strand.
CAGATTCCACTTAGTTTACACAGTCAGGCAACCAATGTGGGAAGACTGAACCTATATAATACTTAAGAGGATATGCACTCAAAGGGTAAGGAAGATGTTTTATCAACTGTTGGTTTCAAAACAGGCAGATATCCAATACTGAGATATAGACACGTGAAGCAAATCAACATGATTGTCGGTTAATGTAAAACAAAGATGGACAACAGGTAGCCTTCCAGAGGTTGCTGAACTACCACTCCCATGAGTCTCAGCCAGTATGGTCAATTATCAGGGATGATGGGAGTTGTAGTTCAGCAACAACATATCTAGAAGTTAGCCACCCTAATGTAAAAAGGTCACTCTTTAGAGCTACAACTCAGCAATGGCAGACAGATCTTAAGTGTAGATTGAAACAAAGATAGCAAATGGAACACATGATTCAAGAGACAAGTGGGAGTCTATAAACACTGCAGAACTTCTTGGGGACAATGCTTGAATTTAAGCTTTCTTTCCCTTCTGCCAATGAAGTGAGGCTTTCAAGTTTGCTACCTTTACTCCCCCCCCCCCAAAAAAAACTGAAATTTGTACTTGAAAATTCAAAACCTTTGTTTCAACATTTGGAATTCAAAATGTGTGTCCCTATCATCCCTTTCACTAGTGTAAAACAGCACTGCCTCGGCGTGCCATGATCACTCTCTAATAAATACAGGTGTATTTAATTTCTTTGATGAGAATGGTATCAATAAAAAAAGGTGTGCGATTAGGTTCAAAGGAGGGAACATCATGGAGATAATAAACCACTTTAAAATTCCTTAGAAGCAGCAAAATGATAGAGACAAAAGGGGGAAGAAACGTTGTATTGAGTGCAGCATTTTGTGGTAATCAATAGCCATACCAAATTCTATTGTACAAGCATTTCAAATACAGGACATCAGGACCTCTTGCATTTTATGTCATGCAAACAACTTTTTTGTGTATAATTTCTTTAAAAAATGAGGAAAAAGACCAAGTACATAAAGTTTTACAACATCTATTTACATCAACTGTGATGGCAATGGACACATTAATTCATGACAAGGCTCAAACAGTAGCGAAAAGAATACATTTCTGAGTCATTTAAATGCTAATGGCTACGTTGCTTATGGATCATCCTTCATTCTGTGAGAAAGCTTGTAAACAATGGAGATGTACATTTATACAATTTACAGTCTCAGGAGAAAATAGATTTCTGGTTTATCGTCTTCGCTTGGCTTGGTCTCTAAAAGAGAATCATCTGTATAAAACCGGTCATGGTACCCATAGCGCAATGATGTGCATGCACCCTCCGGAACCCCTCGGTCCACCAGATTGTCCGTATTGAAATTATCCAGATAGCTTGCTATATAAGAGCCAGTGGAATGTCTGTTGATAATGTGAGGAGGTACAAGAGGCTTATTTCTAAGGACTACCTCTGCTACATTACTGCTAGTGTTAGAAAGTTTCTGCTTATTGGCTTCCTGTCGCTCCCTGGCGCGACTAGCAATATTTCTCACTCTGCTCTGACTCCTGGATGACAGTTTTCTCACCAACATTTTAGGGCAATCATCGTCCTGCTTGTTACAAAATGACTGGCAGCTGTCCTCCTGATCAAAGGACACTAGCTTTCGTAACTGTTCCGTCAGGGAATCTGTAGCCTGTGGTTTCTTAGCCTTCAGAGCAGTCACCATCTTGTCTCTCATGCCAGATGTAATGAAACCTCTGCTGATATACTTGTACTTGCTTTCAAAATTGCACGAGATGTCTTCTGATGTTAAGTCTCCAAGGCTCTTGGATTTACAAGGACTTGGTTGTTTCTGAGCCAAGGGAGAAGGCAGAGAATTCTTAAGAGCAGGAGAGTTCTCCATGTTACCTGTTGGAGAGATGTTCAACAATTCATTTGGGGTGTCTGAAATGTGCAAATAATTATTGTACAAAAGATCAACACACTGATGTTCTGGGTAAGGAAGATATTGGTTCTTCTTGCTCCTGAACTTGAAGTCTTCAAGTAGGTTGGTGGTGGAGAGATGCTCGCTGGTTAGGTTTCTGCAGACTGAACTGTCATAGCACAGAGTGTCCTGATTATGCTTAAGTTTCAGAGGAGAAGCAACTTGGCTCATATCTTCTCTCTTATATTCATAGGCAGTTATCAAGAGGTCCTGCAGCTCTCCATCAACTTCCATTAGGCTGCTGCCTGTAGAATTTACACAAGTGAAAGGGACAACTATTGTATGTTCCACATCTGAGCTGTCTGAGATGCAAGAGTTGCTATTGCTAAGAGAGTTCCAGTTGGCTCCACACTTCCTTTTAGCGTTTGCACTTAGCCCAGGTGAAATGCCAGAAAACACTGGGCAGGTATCTTCAGCAACATGTTTTGCGTCCTTGCAAAGAGGTTTGCCAATTGATGCTTGGTGAGAGGCTGGAGTAAGAGAGGCCTCGTGGATAATTGTGTACAGCGAACACTCTGTGGTCTGAGGGGTTGATAACATAGTAATTTTGGGTGCTGATCCGATTGGCATTACACTGGGAGACTTGTGGTCAAAAGATGTATTCTGATCACTTGGAGACATATGTGATACATGTGCAGGCTTCCTATTGTCAATCTTTTTGCTAATTCCAGGAGGACTCGGAACAACAGTCAAATTAGCTTGGTCACTTGTGACATCAAACTGTCCTATCAATGCTGAGACAGAACTGCCCACATCACTCTCATCTGCTAAAGAGACCTCACTGATCAGATGAGAAATGTCACTATCTTGTATGGCTGGTATAGAATGAAAGTCACGGACATCACTACAGGTAAGTGAAGATACATCAGGTAGTGGAGAATTGGCTATAGTACTATTTACTACTGCATGAGATCTAACGCTAGTTACTTCTTGATGTCCTGGAGAAAGAGAATTTCCAGCTACTGGTTCTCTCTCTTTGCAAAACAGAGCATCATTCAACATCTTTTGACCCATGCAACATATACCTTCATTCTTGTCCCTTTCAGGTTCCTCCTTTGGGTGAACAGATTCGCTGGAAAGATTACTTTTCCAATACTCCGTGGAAAAATAGGTTTCAGCTATCCCAATGGCAAAGTCTAGGCTTTCCGGCTTTTCATACACAGGTGAGCTCACATAAATGCCAGCTTCGATGGCCTCTCTTTTAAACGGAGATGAAAACTTTGCAAAGGAGAAATCTTTCTCAGGAGAAGAGGTGACCGCTTCTTTCAGGTGTGGTTGGTCCTCTTTGGTAGCTTTTTTACTTTTTGCTATATCAATTTGAAAACAAAACACAAAAACAGTGGTTAGGAAGATGCTCATCCACCTGTTTATGGCTACATTTTGTCTTGGAATAGGTAAATGGAGAATGTAAAAATCGATCACAATTGTGAAAGGACTTAATTATGGGATTGTGCAAGTTTAGTACAAATTATTCATGTGATATGAGGAAATGAGAAAATATATAGCACTTCATTGAAGCTTTTCTTTAATGTTTCATTACATCACTGCGGGCGTGATGTAATATTTGTTGCAAAGAATGTCAATGAGGTACCATAACCATTACCTTCAGCAGGGTTCCTATTCAGATTTGTACTATACAGAAGCATGGCAAACAAAGACAGAACAAAACAGCTCTGTTAAAATACCATCTGCAAACAAGAGGCATGCTTATCAAAATTCTTGAATTACACGTCCAAATCCTGGACTCTCATGCATAGTGGCCTCAGACAAGCATCTGGCTTTCATGAAAAGAAAGTGACTTTTCCTTTTCAGTTTCACTGGTACATTTTGTTTCTCGCTATTTCTGCATATCTATAATTCTAGGAACTGAAGAACGATGTCAGATTAAAACGCTTTCAAGACTGCCATGAAACAGGCTAATCTTCATCGCCATTGCATATTGTCTTGATGACACAGTAGGATCACAGATATTGGAACCTATTACCTCTAGATATATAAGGACCTTTTCCAATTTCCTGTGTATGGATTTTTATTTTTTTAAAGCACCTGACTGTTGGATAAGCAAAAAGAAGAGGGTTTGAACACAAGTTTGACCATGCCAAGGTTTACAAGGGTCAAGGCCTCCCTTTAATTATTTATATTTAGAAAAATATAAGCTGCTTAATTTTAAAAAAAATCTGCAAGCAATAAACATTAATATAAAATAATTATCAACAGTAAATGGATAAAATCAGCAAAATGTAAAAGCAAATAATAAATTATATAGGCTTGTTTAAATAAAATAAAAGGTTTTAGCAGTTGTCTAAAACAATACAGAGAAGTCACTGATGCCACCACACTGAAATTTCAACACCTAGCAGATGCAGAATGGACATCATGTGGCACTTAGAATCATAGAATCTTAGCGCTGGAAGGGACCCATGGGTCATCCAGTCTAACCCCCTGCAATGCAGAAATCTCAGCTAAAGCTTCCTTGACAGATGGCCGTCCAACCTATGCTCAAAAACCTCCAAAGAAGTGCAAACTCCATAGATCAAAGTGGTTGAGTGGGCAAACTATTAAGGACTTTATGTACTAATAGCAAAATCTTGAGCCTGTTCCATTAACCAATGGGCAGCCTGTGCACACTTTTGAACAGAGGTATAATATGCTGGAGGTATCTCACTCCTGTCAACAATCATGTGGCAGCGTCCAGGCCAACGGCAAGCGAAGCCTCACAGAGAGTGCATTTTTGCCATTTCGTCTTGAAGGTATGAATACTTGTGATCAAGCTATCTTGCTCCAGGAATGGTCATCACAGTGGCATACCCACTAAAGGTAAAGGTAAAGGACCCCTGACAGTTCAGTCCAGTCGCAGACGACTCTGGGGTTGCGGCGCTCATCTCGCCTTACAGGCCAAGGGAGCCGGCGTTTGTCCGCAGACAGTTTTTCCGGGTCATGTGGCCAGCATGACTAAGCTACTTCTGGCACAACGGAACACCAAAACCAGAACAGTGCACAGAAATGCCGTTTACCTTCCCACCGGAGCGGTACCTATTTATCTACTTGCACTTTTTTGGCGTGCTTTTGAACTACTAGGTTGGCAGAAGCTGGGACCAAGCAACAGGAGCTCGCCCCGTCATGGGGATTCGAACCACCGACCTTCTGATTGGCAAGCCCAAGAGGCTCGCTGATTTAGACCACAGCGCCACCCACGTCCCATAAAAACTAAAAACCACTAAAGTTGATAGAAATGCTGGTGTATTCCCAAGATATTCCTTACTCTTGCATTTGTTGTAACTTTAAATGAGTAAGAAATAAGCAGAATCTAATCATTTATGGCTACTGCGGTTATCAGAGGTTAGATATACCAGGAAAGAAAAATACAGCCCATTTGCTGTCCCGCAGCCTGATACTGAATTTATTCTCGTATGGATAATTTAAGGTTCACCTATACCTATGCCTATGATATGTTGAAGATTTTCTCCCTGACACCACAGGCAATAGGATTTAACACTTTTACATTAAATAAAAAAATAAAAACAACATTCAGCAAGATTTCCTAGAAACCAGGTAAAAGTGCAACTATTACCAAAAAAATAATAATCAAGAGTCGGAATCCATGAAAGCTTGAATACATGTATATGTTTTTAAGAAGCATTTATGAGGCCTCTATAGAAGGAACTTACCAGAAGTATTTTCGGTTTTGGTGGTGTCAGCAACAGGAGGTGCCTCCTGATCTGGTGATGGCAAGCCCACCAGATGGTATTTGTCAACCGGCATGGAGATGGGACGTGCCTGCAAGCTTCTACTCGTACGCCTCAGGATCTCTTCCTTCTCTTTCAAATTGGTTGCTTCAGACAAACTCTCCTTAAGCTCCGTCACTTCCAGAAACCCCATTTTGCTCTTCTTCCTGCCCTTTGCTGGCGCGCTGGCAGTGCGTCGGAGAATGCGTTCCCCAATCGACCTTTTCCGAATATAATTAGCGCTGTTTTCCACAGAATTATGCTTGGGGTTCTTGTGAAAGAGCCCTCGGAGCCCTATCAGTTGCTTGTTCTAAAAAAGAATAATAGAGAACGGAAAGGAGGGAAATACTACCTTTTTTTGAAAATGTGGCCTATTCCACACAAAAACACATTTCTAAACAGCTGCTTGTGTACATTATCTGGGCGATGAATGGAGAAGAATCCCAAGCAAGCAAGCAAACAAAGTGATCAAGCCAAGCAAGTCCACACCTGGTCAACTGAGGAGAAAGCAGGCACTGCTCGCCATGAGTTCATGCATGTATGAAGGGATTTCTCTCTGTCAGGAAGGCAGCCTGCCATGATAGCAGAGGAGTTTTATGAGAGGCCTCCTAATCACACATGACAAGCTTGCGAGAAATGTCCTGGGGTGAGAAGCTGCCCTGGGCCCAGGAGCATTTTATGACATGGGCCACTTCGAAGCAGCAACAGCAGGCCAAGGTTTCAAATGCTTGATGGGAAATGAAGTGACACAGCAGTTAACAGATCATGCGGTTAGGGGCGTCTCCTTTAAAAAAAGGACGATCAGTGCCCAGCAAGTGCAGAAGTGGCATGCTAAATAAAAGCTACCTTTGTGGCTCCTAGAAAGTGCATTATAGTATAACTGGGGTTGAGGATTAAGGGACTCCACTGAAAGGCAAAGAAAGGCACAGAATGATGGGCTAAATTTCCATTAATTTGGTCACATTGAAAACAACAGGATACATCGTGTTTGTCATAGAATTATGGGTAGCCAACATGGCGCTCTCGGATGCTGTTGGATTCCATCAGACCTGAACATCTGGCTATAACCCCTGACCTTCCGTTTTAACTCTGCACCCTGCTCAGAACTAGAGACTGGTAGATCTTTGGCTTCTGAACACCCATTTATACATTATACCCATTTATACATTTAATAAGCCCTGAGACAACGTGCCAAAGTTCTATGTCCATGCAGCAACAATAAAGGAATCTCCACCAAGCAAGGATGCGCCAGGGGAAAGAGAGTTACTCAAAGCCATAAGACTTGAGTAACAAGGAACAAAAAGCAGCAGCCTCAAGCTCTAGGTAGACAGGAGAGAAACATAAAAGGGAAGGAAGGGTGTGCCATAAATCAACAGCAGCCATAAATTCACTGTACCAAACAAACACGTCGACCAAGCAAGGTGGATAAAGGGGTCTAACCTCAAAATTACATTGTCTAAAATCTGGTTTAATGAGAATAGAGCAGAACTATCTTGTAGTCCTGAAGGGCATCAAGTAATAGCTGGCAATTTTTATGGTTCCAATAGTAAACCTATAACAGGTACAGTAGGCCAGGCCCTCCAGAAGTTGTTTGACACCAGCTTCCATCCACCCAAGCCAGAGGTTGTGGGAATTGTAGGCATCTATCATCATCAACAACATCTGGAGGGATGTCTGCAGGAACTGCATGCCACAGTAAATCAAGTAATCTCTAGCTCTCCTTACCCACTGAGAGTGAAAGACAAATTTATGATTTCAGATTATGAAGCTGGGAAGGTCAGAGATCACTTGTGCCTGACTCATAGCAGGTGTTCGGTTGTAACAATAAACCATGGTTATTGTTATAGGAATGAGCCTAGGTGAGCCTTGGGTTAACTCGTTTGCCCACCTCTTCCTATAATTTAACCACAGTTGAGAATTACTTTCAAACCCTAAACTGTGCTTAACCTAGGATTCACTGAAATAAGCCAGAACCATAAAACCAAGGTTCAAAGGGGACTTGTTTCAGTAAAACATAATTAAGATTAACCACAATTTGTGAAGGTTTTGATAAAATGAAAGGGGGGGGGGACTGTGGGAAAACAGAAGCAAAAGCTTCCAGTCTCCTCCTCATGGTTCCACTCGAGAAGGTGGAGGTTGCAGATAAGCCTGAGGTTCACCTAGGCTCATCCCTGTAATAACAAACCATTGTTTATTGTTACATCTAAATGCAGCTATTGGAAGAAAGTCTATATAGGTGCTTGAGCAAAAGTACTTGTCTGGAGCTATTGGGAAAAGAGGATTTTGTCCTCTAATGTTGTAGCTAGATGTCAGGGAACTGCCATCAGTACTGGAGGGAGAGCGCAAAAGCCAGAGGGATTCCAGAGAGCGTCCAGGGATCGGGAGAAGCAGCCCATCTTCTGGGGAAGAGAATCAGCGTAGCACCAGTGTAGAAGGGGGGCAGGTGGGGGAAGTGGCGAGGCGGTCCCATGACTCCTTGCCTGGGACCAGCGGGGAGAGTAGGGGTCCTCCGTTGCCCACGCCCTCCCTGCGCAGAAGGCTTTCGTGCAGAGAGGGTTGGCTAGGCGTCAAATAACTTCTTTGCTGGAAGAAGTTTAAGAAACGCCCACTCACGGATTCTGCCAGCGACTGAGTCAGCCACGGGTGAGTGGCGGTCCGGACAGATAAGGTTCACTTTGGCAGCCCAGCCAGGTGTTTGCACCCAGCCAGGGAGATATGTACCTGCTTACGCACGAGCAACCCCTTAGAAACCACTACACTAGATGACATGGTTTCCAGGCTTCTGTTACAGGCGTGCCCCCTCCTGTAAGGCAGAATAAGACTCTTAGTTTGACCTACCAGTGCTCACTAAATTGCATCCAGTTATTAATGGTGTGGCCTTCATGAAAATATATGAGCTGAGCATAAAATATGCATTCAGCCTTCTGTCAAAAGAAAAACTGCAACATTTAAGCAAGAAGATAATAGACACTGGTGGGTTTTACCAGACTGATGCCTAGTACCGGGAGGAAAAAATCAAGTCCCCAAATCCCAACTTACTGATATAGTAATTGGTATGAAAAATATTGATAGAAAAGCTCCCTTTTCTCATTTTAAAAATCCTTTCTGTTAATTCACCACATTGCATTTCTCTGATTGTGTCACAATCTTATAAGGATTCTTGAATTGCTAGTAGCAAGCTGCCTTATATTCAATCATGCCACTGGTCCACCTAGCTCAGCATGGCATGCACGGACTGGCAGCAACTCTGCAGGCTTTGCCAGCCGAATCTCATTTGCCAGGGGTTGAACCTGGGACTTTCTGCATGAAAAGCGTTGGTTCTCCAGCTGAGCTACAGCCCCTCAGCTATAAAAAATATTCATCCACATGAAAAAAACGGGAAAAAACACCCAAGGCAGAAATTATGAAAAAGCTTGATTCATGAAGATGACTTTTTGCCATTTTAAAACTTGGAGCAAGTTTGTAAATCTCCCATCTTCTGAAACAAAACGGAATAGCAGCAGCTTTTAATTAAGATGCATCCAAACTCAACCTCAAAAGAAAATCAATTACCTTTAAAAAGTAAACCAAAACCCCAATTAAGACTGCTGCAATATATAACTATATCCAGTACTTAGATGAGAAACAAATGCCATAGAACCCTCTTCTCTCAGGAAAAAAGTGAATTCCTGCTAAGGGTCGCTTCCCAGTCTTGCAAACCATTGAACTGGCTCCCCCAGTGATCGCAAACAGAGATAAGGAAAATTAATTAATTATTAGAGAAGCTGGAACATTACAGTTGGGGCAAGGCATGGGCCGACTTCAGACCCATGACACACAGCAGGATCTAGGGGATAGGGCTTACTAGCAAATTTTAGGTAAGCCCCTTATATATTAAAGCCCCTGGATCCCCACAGCTGAAGAGGGGCTACAGACACTGACTTTTAAATAATAATGTATACTTTGGAAGCACAGTAGTGAACTAAGCAACTCATTCATGGATGGTCAAAACAGGATATTTGACCAGATGGACTTTGAGCCTGATCCAGAAATACTGTTCTTATGTTTTTATGTTTGGGGTGGGAGTGGGAAGATATGGCAAACATTAGAGACAGGATCGCATACATTAAAAATGGGTAACTTGTTTTCTAATAATAATAAAAACCCTGACGTTCCGTTTACTGCTTGTTTTGTAATTTTACACCATATTCTTTTAATATGCTACAGTGGTGCCTCACAAGACGAAATTAATCCGTTCCGCGAGTCTCTTTGTCTAGCGGTTTTTTCGTCTTGCGAAGCAAGCCCATAGACGGCTTAGCGGATTAGCGCTATTAGCGACTTTTAGCGGATAAGCAGATAAGCGGCTTAACGGCTTAGAAAAAGGGGGGGAAGGAAAAAAAAACCGCAGGAACTTGCAAGACATTTTCATCTTGCGAAGCAAGCCCATAGGGAAATTCGTTTTGCGAAGCACCTCCAAAACGGAAAACCCTTTCGTCTAGCGGGTTTTCCATCTTGCGAGGCATTCGTCTTGCGGGGCACCACTGTACTCTTCTTCTGCCACCTGTGTGGAATAATGTTGGAAGTTGCCCTGAGGGCTCCATTAGAGAAGAGGCATGGTATATTTCAGGGATGTCCAACAGGTCAATCGCGATCTACTGGTTGATCGGGGGGGCGGTTCATAGTTGATCGCAGTTGATCACTCAATCCAATGGGTAGATCACTCCCAGTTTTTTTTTATAGTGGGAGTAGACCGCAGTGTCTTGAAAGTTGGACATGCCTGGTATATTTTATTTCCCAGATTCATCACCGTTCATTATATGTTATGTTTCTCAACACAAGATTTTTAAAAATTATCTAAATTATTATTTATTAAATTAGTATACTGCCCTTCATCTGAAGATCACAGATGACATAAAAATACAAAACGGGAATGCAAAATACATAATGAATCAAAAACAAACCGAACTACCGCTGCCATAAGCATATTTAAAGGGTTATAGAACGCTAATCAGGCAAACGCCTGGTTATAGAGAACCATTTTCACCTGGTGCCTAAACATATGTAATGAAGGTGCCAGGCCAACTTCCCTGGGGAGAGCATTCCACAAATAGGGAGCCCGTTCTCATGTTGCCACCCTCTGGACCTCTCATGGAGGAGACACATGAAGAAGGGCCTCAGATGATGATTGCAGGGTCTGGGTTGGTTCATATGGAGAAAGGTGGCCCTTGGGGTCCTGAGAATAAAACCAACAAATCCAGAAGACCACACTGTAGGCTGCAAAATGGCAACAAAATCCCCCTTACCTTTCCATAAATTTCATTGATTGTTACATGGACAAATATAGAAGCTTCAGTCAGTCCCTCCAAATAAACATGACGGTAGCCTGGTGGAAGTGGAAACCAGCAATTAGTATTTGGTATGTCAAGATGCTACCTCACCAAGCTATGCATGTTAATATAGGATATACAGGCCTGCTTTAGGTGGCTGAGGATAAGACAAGACAATGATGAGGCTTGGGCTTATTCTACCTTCCCCTTTGTACACATGAGACATTAGGCAGAAAATGTGAAGCCTGTGCTTTTCAAGGTTGTAAAGGCACAAGCAATAATGGCTATGTCCACATCCCAGAGAAAAAGATTGCACTCCAGTCTAGGCACAACTAGTCGAGGCGCAAACGTCTGCAGCATAGCCTGAATGTCCAGGGACAGAAGGACTAGGGAAATGGCCGTCAAAGATATCAGTTGAAAGAATCCCCACTCAGTCCTGGTCACAAAGTCTGCCACACATAATGACTTGACTCGGCTTCCTACTCTGATGTAGACTGCTGTTTTTCCTTGTTTGCCTATGCATTTCCTTCTTTCCAACAAAACCCCACATCTCAAGCTTCATGAGCAGAAAAGAAACCTAGTTAGAGCCCCCTCCCTTCCAATCCCACAAATTTACAGGACCAGCACAAGCTGAGACATGTTGTAATTTCACCCATAGTGCCAGCCTATCAAAGATAGGTAAGCAGAGGCACTAACCAGGCATAAGGCTGCTGAAGGCAACAGTCCTTTGTCCAACAAAGTCTCGGCCGATTGGATCATGATCCCAAACAAGAAACCGAACCAATGCTATCTCAGGCATGTGGATGTTGAAAGTGAGAGTTTCTTCCCACACAGGATTAAACCCTGTAAGGAGCAGAGAATACAAGTAGTCAAGTGCAGGAAGAGAAACAAGTCATCTAAGTACTCGCCCTGTTAACAAACCACCGAATGAGTCTACGCTGAAAGCCCAAGCAGTAACTTACTTTGTGTTGGGTTATTCCAGCTCTGAGTCTAGTACCTGAAAATTACAGCATCCCCAAAGAATACAGAAATTGGCAATTCCTGTTATCCTGCCTTCCATTCAAAAATAGAGGTAATTTCACCTACCGGCTTAAAGCCTCATGAACACTGTAATAAAGTTTGTGCATTACAGTATATTCATCATCATCTTTTTTTAAGTTTATAAGCATGCTCCTTGACACTGGAGCATGGCCAAATTGAGGCAAGAAAAACAGATGCAACGTGAGGCACTAAAGGTCAATTCGCAAATTATACTACTTGCAAATTGCGTTCTCTTTTACACTATGCAATTTTTTGAAATATGCTGTTACCCCATAATTGCTGTCAGTACCTATCAAGTATTATCACGAAGCATCAGACACTGCTCTGGTGCTGTGCCTGAACAGGAGACCTTGTCACTTGTCAGACATTTCCCACTCAACATGAGAAGGTTGTTGATATGAGTGGGTTTGACAATGCACACTCATACATTAGGAGTGGCGCTTGTGTGCACAACCCATGGACATTTTGGAGCATTTCTGAGCTCGGGCAAAATCCTGTGGTCTCAGATCAATTCTAGCAATAGGAGCCAAGATGAAAGTTCAACTAGTCCATTCCCACAATGCTCAAAAACACTCCAATAAGTGCCCAATTAACATAAAGAGGTTAAGTGCACAGTGTCAGTCTGCATGGAATGAGAAGTTGCATCCCCTTTCCCCCACAAATACAAATACAAAGGGGACATGACTGGAACCACAGTGGGACAGGGAGCGGACCAAATCTTGGGGTCAAATAATGCCTAAGGCTGGCCCAGCCACAGGATGCCCAGTATTGACTATATGGAACTTGCCGAACTGACTGGGAGACTCCGAGACCAGAGAGAAAAGACGGTGGAAGAAGATTGGAAGAAGTTTAAAGAATATTTGAAAAAATATGTTAAGAATAGCTTTGGAAGTGAATATAGGCTGTAGGGTTAGAAGTAGAAGACAGTGTATTTTAAAATAGTATTTGTAAGTGATAAAATGTGAAGATTTTTATGGTAAAAGTAAACCTGATGAAAAAAAATGGTTAGAAATTATGATATATGTAAACTGCTAAAGATGAGGTAAAATGAAAATCAGATAGGGGGGACTTGGGGAAGCTCATCTAACAATGTTTAGAAAAAATAGGGATAAGACAAGAATTTGTTTGTATTGTTTGTTTTTCTGTTTGTGTTGTTTAGATGTGTTATAAAATGAATATTGTTTGGGGGGGGAGTGCCCAGTATTGCTGCTGTAGATGACTTCAACTCAAACAAACAAGAAATCCACTAACATGCTTCTTTCTCTACTTTTTTTAAATATGTTCCGTGATAAAATGCAATGACCAAGAAAAGGAGAAGTTACCTCTTTAACTTGCTATTCCAACAGAAAAGAGAAAGTTGAAAGTTCAGGGGTGAAAATAAGGCCATCTACCAAAAGGTAGCTCCAAAGCTTGATAGAGCAGGAGGACAAGCAATTATTTCTTACCCTGACGCTGGCAGTGATGAGGAAATCAATAGCCATTCAACAAATAATATGACATTTTTGTTAGCTCTTCTGAATGGCTGTTTCTGAGTATTGTGTTAGCTAACACAAATTTTCAGTGCTGTCACTTCCTGTCCATTGTGACAGAAATTCAGTAATTGCTTGGCCCTGCCCTCTTCCATAACTCTCGATAAGAAGGATTTTTTTAAACCCATTCTCTAACCTTCTCATTATCTACAGAATTTGAGCCTACTTTTTATAACAACTGTGGCTTGTCATTCATACTGTGATCATATCTGCTAAAACGAACATCAGATTCTGTCCGAATAACTTGTGCTTAGCGATAACTTAACCTTTGGGCAGACCCTTTTGGAGGGCTCTGGTGAATCTTCACGAAGCAACACATTCAATTGTTTAATATTAATTAGTGGTAGCATGGGATATATATATAAGACTCCAACTCATTCTGGAAAATTGTGCTTGATATTCTGATTTCAAAAGTGCTCATTGTTGCTGGCAGAAAGAACAAGCCAAATTTCACAATAAAGAAGTGCAAACCGTAAATTTGCAGATGGAGGCTTAGCCAAAATAGGGGGCAAAGAAGAACTGATACCAGGGGCAGAAGAATATAGGCAAAATGGCAAGTGTCTTGAATAATGGAAAAGTACTGAGTTGATATAAAAATATTGCTAATTGCATATGCCCAGTAGAAATGGGGAACTGAAATTGGCAGGAGAGGAGAAATTGAATACCTGAAGGAACATTATTAAGGCCACACTCATAACATACATTTAAAACAATATGATATCGCTTTAAATAGTCATATCTTTACCCAAAGAATTCTGAGAGCTGTGGTTTGTTAAGGTTGCTAAGAGTTCTTAGGAGACCTCTATTCTCCTCACAGAGCTACATTTTCCAGAGCAGTTTTACAATCAATCCCTCTTGACAACACTTACAGCTTGCATATAACAAACATACATACAGCTTGCACCCTCTTACCATTGTCATCCACCACCCTGGTCTGGTCTTTGCAGCAGTCAACCGGTAACCCAATAATTTCCACCTCAACAAATGGATCAATTATCTGCTTGAGACATTTTTGGAAACAGAAAATACATATTACAAATAATTATTTCATCTTTCCAAAGCATGCCCGCAAGATAGCAATTTTATAGACCTACCAGCATAATATATTAGGTTACAATTTTCCATTATATTAGATCACAACCAAGTAATTAAAAGCAAAAGTTGAGGTTTGAATTCGTTCAGAAGCCAAGATGTGGATTCATCTGTTGCAGTCTTGATAATTCTTTTATAGCAAGGGGCTGAGAGAGATCATTAGGATTCTGGAGACAAGCATAGGCTGTTTTCAGGCAATTTGGGGCTCAAGTCTAACACTCCCTCACAATGAGAATATTGTGACCCACAGCTCTGTGCTTGATAACATTCTTAACATCACTAGCATTTGGGGTCCTCCTGATGTTGCTGGAACTACAACTCACACCATCCTTGACTGGCTGAGGTAGATGGGAGTTGGATCCAGATAGCATCTGAAGGGTCAAAGGTTCCTTAAATAACCTGTAAAAAAAAAACCTAGGATAGACTTCTCTTCCTGAGATCTTGCAGAGCCATAATCCAAGCTCTTATTTTTACTACTGGAAATTTGTTTCACTTGTCTGTTCTAAATATCAGCGTGTTGCTTAAAATGTTTATTTATGTTTGTTTGTTTTTCAAATTTCTATCTTGCCCTTCCTCCCAAAGGAGTCCAGGAGAGCAAGCAAGAAAGCAGTGCAATTAAACCTAAAATAAAAACATGTTTGGAACATCTAAAAACACTGAAAACACCTGAACACATCTCTGAAGACATAGGCTCACAGCTGAACAGTTTCTCTCAGCCACCAAATGCCTGGGTGAGCGGAAATGTTTTTAAACTCCTCCTGAATGTTAATGAGGGAGACAGATGCCCCCCAACAGGGAGGGCAGTCCACCAATTTTCTAACATGTACTTCACATTAAAGAGTTAAGTAGCTGCTTCATTGCACCACGCTGTCAAGAGGACAAATTTTATTAACGAACCTTTCCGTCCCTCCAGGGTGCAATCCAATGTGTCATGAAAGGTGAACAGAAAATGCAGTAATGAGGCCAAGTGTTGAGTAAACAGAAAAGACGACTATGAAAGCAAGGTGCCTTCTCTAGCTGCAATAACTCTATAGAGAAGAGATATGCCTGTGCTCATAAGCCCCCACTTTTGTATTTTGAACATTATGAAACCGTAAAGATACAAATCATTGCAAACTCCCAAGCCAGAAACTTTCAGGGAATATGTCCCTAAATCATTAAAGAGAAATGCATGGTGAATTTCGCAATTTAGCCTTTAGTGCAATGATAAATTAATAAGATGTTTATCCCACACTAAGATAGCAGCTGCGGGTGAATAAAATTCAGGTGTGCGCCACACATATCCTTAAGAAGTGCTGTAGGCAATGTGAACATCGATACTCAGAGACTGGAAAACCACAAAAGCTATCATCAACATTGTTTACCTCTCCTCTGTCTCCTAACACTGAGTCTGGAGGTTTCGGTAGCTGCTGCCCACTGATGATTTTGAGGAGAAGTTGCTTCTTAGGGAAAGCAGGCAGTGGATCTGTAGAATAGGGATTGAACGTCCCTAGAGGGTGCAAAGAGAACAGAAGGGTACAGTCCTTCAGATAAGGAGTTATGCGTGTCTTACACACGTCTAAATAAAAGCAAGCAGTCAACAAGTAACATACAAATTCAACTATGCAATGATTCCCACTCCCAGAATTTTCGTCTTCTTTTACTTTGGGGGATGTGTTTGCTTGCCAGTCTGGATGACTGCAGGTACTTCACATACACAATTCATTGGCTGTGGCCAGGGCTGGATTTAGGTCTGATGAGGCCCTAAGATACTGAAGGTAATGGGACCCTTTATATGTCCAGCTGTCTTTTGTCAACAACAAATGGTCACTGTTTTTTGTGTTGAATATAAGCTACAGTGGTACCTCGGGTTACATACGCTTCAGGTTACATACACTTCAGGTTATAGACGCTGCTAACCCAGAAATATTACCTCAGGTTAAGAACTTTGCTTCAGGATGACAACAGAAATCGTACAGCGGCAGCAGGAGGCCCCATTAGCTAAAGTGGTGCTTCAGGTTAAGAACAGTTTCAGCTTAAGAACAGACCTCCAGAACAAATTAAGTTCTTAACCCGAGGTACCACTGTATATGGTAATTTATGGACCTAATAGGTATCTAAAGCCATTTGCACATAACAAATAGGAGCCTACACAACACAAAACACTCTTGCTGTATGTAGGTTTTATTTTATTTGTTTCTTATCTTATATTTTGGAAATGTACATCCAGTTGTTTTTTTCCTTTAAATTTTTTTGGGGCCCCCAAGAGACTGGGGCCCTAAGCAATAGCTTGTTTAGCTTATATGTAAACCCGGCACTGGCCGTGGGATAAAAGATCATACCTGTGTTAATCAGTTAATGCAATGATTCCGCCACCATTCTATTATTTAGTTCATTTATCCTCCTCTGGTTATTGGATTCTGTAAATTTTATGCTTATTTTAGGCACTTCTTCCCCACCCTTCAACAAGTCAACTCTTTTATTTCTATCAGCTTTGCCTGGAAATTTATCACTGTCAAAGGACTGTCGTTATTACCATTAATGAACATATTGCAGCCTGATTATTGACAATAGAGATGGTGAGCCTGTGGCTCTCAAGATGTTTTCGGACTACATCTCCCAGCCAGTATGTTCAATGATCAAGTATAAAGGGAGTTGTAGTTCAACAATGTCTGACAGGCATAGCTTCCTCGATTTTTAAAGCTCTAATAACACTAGAATATGGCAATCTATTGTACACAGAACACCATGGGAAGTAGACCTAGATGTGGAAATACCAAATGAAAACTGGATGGCTTTGTGTTGAAATCTGCTTCTGCAAAAATAAGGGAAGCCTCATTAAAACGTCTGCATAGGTGGCATCATACACCAGTGAGGTTATCCTGAATATCTAAGGAAGTCAATCCCAATTGTTGCAGGGGATGCACAGTCAAAAGGTACATATTTCCTTAAGTGGTGATGGTGATGTGACATCATCAAACGCTTCTGGAATGCTGTCTTCATATAAATAAGCTTGATTGAAATGTCCGCTGCGCTAGCAGCTTAGGATCCTGTCTGCTCATGATTATCCTAAACATGACCTCTTAGCCTTTCTATTAACTCCTGCTCGTTTGGAGATAGCCTGATGTTGGAAAACCGGTAATGGGCTGAATGAACATTGATTCTTGGTGTAACAGAGTATGGTCAATATAGCATTGGCTGAGAAACTAACATGTCAGGTGAGAGCGGCAAAGGGCAAACACAATCGATATTCCTTTTATAACATATGTTGATGTTTATTGAATACATAAATAGATCAGACTGTGGCTGGAATCCACCCAGAACTCATGGGGAAATGTGGTGTGACCTCTTAGAGATCTCTTTAACACATGACAAGTTACTTGTTGTTTACTCTTGTAACAATTGTTTTCTCAAAATTTATCTTCTGTACCATGAAATAAATAAAAACTGTGTGTGTGTGTGTGTGTGTGTGTGTGTGTATCTATCTATCTATCTATCTATCTATCTATCTATCTATCTCTATCTATCTATCTATCTATCTCTCTCTCTCTCTCTCTCTCTCTCATCTATCTATCTATCTAAAACAATATCTGGTAGGCCACAGGCTTCCCATTCTTGGTCACAAATAATGCATGTATAATAGCATTGCAAGACTAAAATGCATTGAATGGTCTTACCTTTACACATCTGCTGGGGTTTCAGGACGTATCCACAGTTGCCATTCATCCTGAACTTGGCTTGGTTCAACTGCATCACACGCCCATCAGACTGATAGTTTAACGCCACTGTGAAATTAGCAATAGCTTGTGTTACTCATAAACTTCACATGCATCTAACAAAACCTTGTGTGGTTTCTGCTCATAGAGATAAACCCAGAGTTAAGTTAGTGGTGCTTCATCCCTACTGAAATCAAAGGGACCTAACGACTAACTTGGCTCGTTAATTTCAAAGGAAACGAGAGTCAACTTACAATTTTAACCATGTCTACTCAGAGGTTAAGTCCTATTGAATTCAATGGGGCTTACTCTCAGGCAAGTGGGGTTAAGACTGCAGCCTAAGTTAGCCTGGATCCTGCCCATAAAATAGTTTTGTACCCTCTCCCCCTCCCCCCCTTAATGCAAGTGCCTTTGATTTTAAGCAGATAAATGGGATTTAATGAACAAAGTTTATATTACTCTTGAAAGCTGCATTCCCTCTGGGGCAATCTGTTAGGAGCTACATGCTGATAGCATGTAGTGCCAAAGTCAAATGTTGGTGAGATCTGAACCAAAAGTGGACATACCTCCCCCCCCCCCCTTATTTCTATCCAACACCTCTTTTCTCTCTTTCCAACAGCTCTCCTCTTCTTTCTGACATCCCTATTCTTTTTTGACACCCCCCCTCCTCCTCTCTTGCCAGTTTAAAAAAATGCTTTACTGCAGTCTGGTAAAACATCAGTTTCAAGCAACAGTGAATATCATTTTGTAACTTTCTGACCCTCTTCTCCCTTCCCCTCCTTCCCTTTCCTTATCTTCCTCCCCATCCAGCAGGCAGCTAGGATAGGGACATCTGAAAAAATGGGGTGAAAGTAGATCAATGGGCACTTGGGTATTGTGTGCATATTCCTCGCACGTGTACACTGCAGCACTCACCTAGCTGGCAGCCCACGTTCCAATACGCCAAAGGGTTGAAGTTGCTGGAGTCAATCCGATATGCAGATGGGTAGATTCTGGTGAGCTGCTTCTGGTTATAAAGCATGAATTGCTCTGCCTTCTGTTGCACCACCTGGTGTGCTCTCGACTCGCTGAAGGATAACACATTCCCCACAGTCCCTACATGTTGAAAAGGAAAATAACCAAGGAAAAGAAGATATGGTCAAGTATGACACGAAATGTGTTGTGTATACACACACACACACGTGTGTTGCGCCCGACGTTTGCCTGAGGGCAATTTGGAAATAAATGTGATTTTGAGGAGTTATGCTCAAAGCCTCCCTTCCCCTCTAAATGTGCATTTTTAAACAGCTGTTATTTCCTCTGATCTGTTGCTTCAGGGCCACTTTTTACTTGAAACACTTTCTTTTGGTGAAACAGCTCGGAGGCCTGGAGGAAATCAAAGCCCTCCAGACTCACAAGAACACCTTTGTCTACCGAGCTGCCCTGGGCCTCATTGAGAAATATTTTCCTGACACTGAAGGTGAAAACTCAATTTCAGAAACAGGAGAAGGACTGACACCTTCACCTTTCTTGACTTTAAATTCTGAGTGAGAGACCAGCCAAAAACACACTTTCTTGACTTGGCAAATGGCAGCATATTTGACTTGACTATTTAAAGCTCTGCAAGTGGAAAGCATTCATTTGTAACAAATAGCTATTTATTTATTTTTGTAATTAATAACTAATTAAAAAAGAAAAAAAGAAGTCATCTCAGACAGTCAGGGTCATGCTGCAAATGTAATGGTGCCATGATATGTTATGCTTTCAGTAAGGGCAAATGAAGTCTATGGCATAACTGGCAACTTTTCCCTTTTTTAAAGTGAAATTCCCTTATTCTGAATAGGATTCCTCGCTGGAAAAGGGGAAAGTTGACAGCTATGGTCTATGGGTATGGGAAGACAACACAGCTGCCATTTACCAAGGCAACATAATCAAATGCTTCCCCTTTTGTTTCAAGGTGGCTGTTTGCTATAGCCTCACTCACCAAATATAATGGGCACTGAAATAAGTTTAGTTTCATATACGTAACCATTCAAGTTGGCATTTTCGAACCATATCTACAATTGCATTATCAAACAGAACACATGTTCAGTGTCATGACTAGTTCCTCCAAGATGTTCAAATACAAAGCTATTTATCTAAATGGAGAATGTCTAATATTCAGATGATGAACATATTGGGGGGGGGGAGAGGACTACAAGTGCCATTCTTTGCAAAGCACTGCATTCAAACAGGCTTTCCTGAGTTGAATATATATTAAGCACGCATGGAGAATTCAAAAAAGGACAGGACCAAATCTCTCAAGGCATTTCTGGAAGAAATCGGTCTCAGTATCAAAGCTGCATGAAACCTGCACTTCTAACAAAAAAGATATGTTCATAATTTTGAATCAAGATAACAAGT
The DNA here is from genome assembly GCF_964106915.1 of Podarcis gaigeae. Taxonomy (NCBI): domain Eukaryota; kingdom Metazoa; phylum Chordata; class Lepidosauria; order Squamata; family Lacertidae; genus Podarcis; species Podarcis gaigeae. The sequence continues at coordinate 79,298,929 of NC_139681.1, forward strand.
TTTGCAACAGAAAAAAACCCCAGTCGTTTTGCAAACATAAAAAAAAAACCCAGTCGATTTCATGGCCTGTTGAAATAATTATAAAATTAAACACATTTGTAATATTTGCTGAAGTGGCAGGGAAGGGGCCAGAATACTGAGTCTCAGACCTTGGTCCCTCCTCACACTTCTGAGGTTTACCAGGTGATACAAACTCAACTTGAAGACTAATTTTGCAATCCTAAGGACTAGGAATATGGGCTATAATTTCAGCTAAAAAAGAACTAAGCATGGGTTTAACTCTCTCACTGCAATCATGTTTTTCTAGGATTGGCTCACTTCCCTTTTTTTTTTTTGGTAGGGGAGGGAAAGGATACCAAATTATTTATCCACTCTCAGATTTGATGTTTCTGTTTTGCTTGTACCAAACTTTTTTTAAAAAAATGCAGGAGACACATAGCCCTGATTAGAGAATTCAAGAAATTCCCGCTGTGTAATTCAGAAAACTCCAACTATTTTCACTAGATGGGATTGTTCCATGAAAGAGCTGTCAGCGTGTTTCCAGCTGGATTTTGACTACTTCTCTGAAGATGCTCGTCAGGAATAGGCAATGATTTCACCCCAATCTGCATTTGACATGCCAACCTTGGCTGAAATGTGCTTGAATCAAGAAAGGTGTCTCTCTGCATAACAAAATGCACACTGAGCGCAAAAACTACCCCTGGAGCTTAAAACATCTTCTTCCCCCACAAATAATGCTTATAAAGGGACAGGTCCTCTTAATTAAAGTCTATCCCCAAGCAGAAACTTGTCACGTCACACGCTGAAGGCTGCTTGCGGTGGGAAGAACATGTCACTTTTACATGTTGAAGGCGACACCACTTGTCACAGCTTTCGATTCTGAGGAAGGTGAGAAAAGCAATCCTGTTTTGTAATGCAGCTGTGCCAACCTCCAGTGGAGGAAGAGAGAAGCCATTGCAAGCAGGTGGGATAAGCCCATAAAACAGGAAGAGGCAGAAGAGGCAGGAGCCAAGCTGGAAAGGAAGGATGGGACTGAGAAACTCATACTACCAAAGTGGGGTGGGTTTTTGCACGAACCAGGTGTATGTTTGTGTCAGGGGACTGCCATCGGAACAGGGGAGGGAGAGCCTCCCATGCTTCTGAAGAGCAGCTCCTCCAGCAGTGGGGAAAGCCATGCCTCCAGTGGAGAAGAGAGGGAAGGGGGCAGCCAAGCAAAGGGAGGGCTCAAAGATGCTGCTGAGAGCCCAAGGGCCTCACCTAGCCCGGTGGCCAGGAGGCACACATGCCGCTTCCGTTGCCCAGCTTACGCAGAGGGGTGAAACGTAAAGAGGGGAAGTGGAGATTCGGGGTGTCTAAGTTCTTATGTTGGGGGGGGGACTGGAAGGGGCCACTCCCGGAATCTGCAAGTGACTAAGACGGACATGAACCTTGTGGTTCGGCACTGTAAATAGTTTGCACAAATAAAACCTGTAAAAGACAGGTCAGAGTCTTGCCTGGTTACTCACGAGCAACCAGCACCAGCGCCTGACAGTTTGGGATGTCACTTGAGCATCACTTTTAAGCTCAAAAATAAGAAGTGTGCGATTGCAATGCACAAAGCAGCTAAACCCACACCACTCCCCCACTAAGATCCCATTGTTATAACCTCAAAGTCTACAGAAGGATCACAAATCAACAAGACTTGTGCAACAGCATAGTGGCAATATCAAGTGACTCATATTCACCTCAACTTGCACAGGAGAAATTCCCACATGCTCATCTACTATATACTTGGGGAAGTAGTTTGCCTGCTTGCTTGTCTGTCTGTCCTTTATAGGTTCAGACATCTTGAGATATTGCTGCCATATTCAGCACAAGGGTTCCTGAGGTGGGGGCAGTGGTCTTCGTCTACATTTGGACACCAGCCACCATTTTGAATCAAGATGGCAGGCCCGAATGTGACTTGGGTGTAATTCTGCCTAATTTGGCGTGGCAGTTAGGAACGAGGTTTCGCTAGGGGGAGGAGGTAGTTTTGCCATTTTTTTGCAAACACATTGTCCGCACATCCCCAAACTCATAAATTACTCTATCCATTTAAAAATCTTTGCTTGTTTCTTTGAATTACTAGGCAGCGCTGGGCACCCCCTGCTACTTTCTTATACAGGAGCAAATAATATATTTGACAGCAGGAAAAGGTTGTGCCCCAGTATTCAACCACAGCCTTACCATCATCAACTATGTCTTGAGCTGCTACCGAATTGGTGTACACCACTAAATCAGAAAGATCGCGACACAGCTTCATCGTTTTTCTCCGCCGACCCAACCTGCTGAAAAGAGAGAGATTTTTTTTTTCTAAGTGGCTAGATTTGTCAGCTTCTCTCTCTATCCTACTACTAAGCCCAGACGAATCCAATGCCTTTTCTCAAACAACAACAGTTATTACTTGACTAGAAGGCATGCTACAAAATAAAAGACAACCAAACAGAGGAAAGAAATAGGCTGGCCAAGAGGTGAAGCCTTTTCCAAAACTCTAATTCATTTTTTTTAACCCTGCCTCTGCCTCTCTGCCCCACAACCCATCCTTCATACAGATATGCCTTCCAGATACTTCTCTCCAACAGAAGCAACAGGTTCTGGCTACAAATAAGTTCTCTTATTAAATGAAGGCAAGATGTGCAGGACAATAGGAAGAGGGAGTTTTGGATCTACAGCAAATATATGCTTTGTTTATTACATTCAGTAGCATAATGAGTTTAGACAGGCAGTATTTTTGGTTCTGCCTGTTTTCATCTAAAAATTGAATATGTCCTCACACACAAACACCCAGTATTGCTTTATTCATTCTAAAAAGCTAGTGCCGGTTACATTCCGGGGAAAATGTACATTTGCAGATTGCCTGATTTGGCAGTAAAACAGCTGGGGATAAGTGACAATTACTAACCTGTATAGCTGTCCAGGTTCTTTCCCAGAACAATTTTGTTGAGAATCCTCATCATCAGATGTGCTATGAGATTTGGGCCTTGGTTTTGCAGCCTTCTAATTGAGAAAACAATATCTGATTTAACTGTGTGGTGAACTATAAAAAGTTACTGTTCATTTCCAGTGTGGTCTGCTCAGGCTGCATTCACAGTCCCCTCCCCCTCCCCCCATTTTTACCTCCCCATTTTCACAATGTTTACCTAACTGTTAATTTCTGTGTTCTGATTGAGATTTCACATGGTGTAAAAGCCACTTACAGAAATATAGTGGAATACAGAACAAGCTTAGTGCTCATTTTTCTGTGTTATTTGCAAACAAGTTCCCCCCCCCCCCTGCCCGCGCGCGCCAGAAACAAGTACAGTGGTACCTCGGGTTACATACGCTTCAGGTTACAGACCCAGAAATATTACCTTGGGTTAAGAACTTTGCTTCAGGGTGAGAACAGAAATCGTGCTCGGGCAGCGGGAGGCCCCATTAGCTAAAGTGGTGCTTCAGGTTAAGAATAGTTTCAGGTTAAGAACGAATTAAGTTCTTAACCCGAGGTATCACTGTACTCAACCTTTGCTAAATTCCACTATATTTCTGGGTGTGGCAGAAATGAAGAGTTGGGGAAATGAAATGACATGAAAATAGAATAAGCTGCCGTGTGAATGCAGCCTCAGGCTAACAGGAGCTTCCCAGGGTCCCAAAAGGAGATTTCCCTCACTCTTTCCTCCCTTGAGCATTTTAAATGGAAGGATCAGGGATTGAACCTGGAACATTTGGCATGCAAATTCATGCACTCTTGTCACTGAGCTACTGCCCTAAGCACTTATTGCCAAGAGTTATGTTCGATTTACAAAGGTTTTGCTCCAGCCAAGATTAATAGCTGGTAAGAGTGACGTTAACACATATGAGAGAGTGCTGGAGGGGAAATAGTTAAATAGGTTGCACAGACGGGACCCGGGGGGTGGAGTCAGTGGGACTAGAAAACCAGTTTTGGGAGGATTCGTTGGGAGTTGTTGGTGGGTAGTTGGTTGGATTTCGTGGGTTGGCTGGTTGGGAAAGGCAGTTGGTAAAAGAGAGACAGTTAGGCCAGTGGGTTCTCGAGTGTGAGGAGGTAGAAGAGATAGAGAGAGGAAAATAAGACTAAGAAAGTAAAGAGTAATAACGCTTGGAATGCTGTAAAAGATTTGTTTGTGTCTGAAATAAAATACATTCTTCTTTCTTAATTGAGAAGCTGATTGAGACTGAAGTGATTTTACCAGGGAGGACCTGGTTGGTGGCAGCGGATTAGTGGTGTCCGGGTCAATAGTCCGTGAGACAACCGGGGGCTCCATACGAATGCCACAGTAAGTCCTGTTGATTTGACTGGGAAATAATTAATTTAATTGAAAAAGAATGAGCTCTCCCGCTGAATTTGATGGCAAACCATCTTACTACCTGCTAGGCACATACCAAAAGGTGAGAGAACTGAACAAAACTTCAGTTGTAACAGCGATCGTAAACTGCTTGCAAAAGAGCAGCCAGTTTACAGAGAACTAGGTTGCTATAAAGTCCTCAAACTTGTATAATTTAAGATTTTTTATGGGGGAGGGGTGGGAGAGTTACGCAGAGTGCTGAAACCCATTGTCACAATCATTTTATACCTACTTTCACAGACAGCAATGTATTTTGAAGGAAGGAAGGAAGGAAGGAAGGAAGGAAGGAAGGAAAGAAAGAAAGAAAGAAAGAAAGAAAGAAAGAAAGAAAGAAAGAAAGAAAGAAGGAAACAACCCAGGCATTTTTCTCCCCATGCGTCTATTTCTCTGTCGACCCTGAAATGTCAGTATTTCAAGGATTTATTGAATGAATGGCATGGGAAGGTCAAAGAAAAAGTATGGGACTCTGGTGAAGGACACTGGCGGGGACGTCCAGCAAAATGCAATGCTAACATCTGAAAGGGAATATATCAAAACCCTCCCACATATAGGGGTACAATTAAAGAAATACTTATAGCTAAATGAATTTTTGTGAAATTCATTCACATCTGCAGACTTTTAAATTTTGTAATTCAAAGGGAGAACGCTTCCAGTACAGCATCACTAAATATCTCTTATTGCCAGAAGTGCACAAAGTCAATCAATTTCCACAATGGTCATTAAGGAGAATATTCATTCTGTTTTTCATGCAGACATGAAAAAAAAATCAGGGCAAGCCTAATTAGGCTAATTAGCTGAAATCGTTGCATTATTGAAATATTTTGCGGTCTTCAAAGTAGTGAGTAATTGTAAGTTCTCCAGAGGCTGGTTTCTCTCACAAGCATTCTACTGTACAACATTTGTTCCCTTATCAGTGTGCTGGGAATGTCAATTGTCAATAGTCCCCATTAGCAAATATAAGCTGGAAGTTGTGGGACGCATCTGAAAATTGAATGAATAACAGCTCATTAATTGTTCTTTTTCAGTTTCTTGAAAGCCAAAGAATGTTACATATAGGAGTGTGTGTGTGTGTGTGTGTGTGTAAAAGTATGTGCTGCCAGCTAAAGTTTAAAGAATTAAATTATGTTTTACACTGCCCTTACCATCTACAGAAAGAACTGGTGAAACAAAGCTAGGGGTCTGGAGTGGGACAGGGATCCTGCACTTATGTCTTGCTTGCAGCCTTTGTATAAGCTGCCTGGTTGGCTACTGTGGAAACAGAATGCTGGACTAGATGTTTGGGTTGATCCATCAGGGCTCTTTTCTTGATTCTGTGCCATGCGAGGGCTCCAATTATATCATGGCTGACCTTGGACCAGTCACATTCCCTCAGCTTAACCTACCTCACAGGGTTGTTGTGAGGTCAAAAGGGGAAGAGCTCCTCGGAGGATACGTGGGACATAAATATAAAAATAAAAACTGCCTATTCTTGCCAACCAGTGCCTCCATTTTCCCCAGCTTTCTCTGCTGTTTCATAGAATCATAGAGTTGGAAGAGACCACAAGGGCCATCGAGTCCAACCCCCTGCCAAGCAGGAAACACCATCAGAGCACTCCTGACATATGGTTGTCAAGCCTCTGCTTAAAGACCTCCAAAGAAGGAGACTCCACCACACTCCTTGGCAGCAAATTCCACTGTCAAACAGCTCTTACTGTCAGGAAGTTCTTCCTAATGTTTAGGTGGAATCTTCTTTCTTGTAGTTTGGATCCATTGCTCCGTGTCCGCTTCTCTGGAGCAGCAGAAAACAACCTTTCTCCCTCCTCTATGTGACATCCTTTTATATATTTGAACATGGCTATCATATCACCCCTTAACCTCCTCTTCTCCAGGCTAAACATGCCCAGCTCCCTTAGCCGTTCCTCATAGGGCATCGTTTCCAGGCCTTTGACCATTTTGGTTGCCCTCCTCTGGACACGTTCCAGTTTGTCAGTGTCCTTCTTGAACTGTGGTGCCCAGAACTGGACACAGTACTCCAGGTGAGGTCTGACCAGAGCAGAATACAGTGGCACTATTACTTCCCTTGATCTAGATGCTATGCTCCTATTGATGCAGCCCAGAATTGCATTGGCTTTTTTAGCTGCCACAGTGTTGGCTCATGTCAAGTTTGTGGTCAACCAAGACTCCTAGATCCTTTTCACATATACTGCTCTCAAGCCAGGTGTCACCCATCTTGTATTTGTGCCTCTCATTTTTTTTTTTGCCCAAGTGCAATACTTTACATTTCTCCCTGTTAAAATTCATCTTGTTTGTTTTGGCCCAGTTCTCTAATCTGTCAAGGTCGTTTTGAAGTGTGATCCTGTCCTCTGGGGTGTTAGCCACCCCTCCCAGTTTGGTGTCATCTGCAAATTTGATCAGGATGCCCTTGAGCCCATCATCCAAGTCGTTGATAAAGATGTTGAATAAGACCGGGCCCAAGACAGAACCCTGTGGCACCCCACTAGTCACTCTTCTCCAGGATGGAGAGGAACCATTGATGATCACCCTTTGGGTTCGGTCAGTCAGCCAGTTACAAATCCACTGAGTGGTAGCATAGTCAAGACCGCATTTTACCAGCTTCTTTACAAGAATATCATGGGGCACCTTGTCAAATGCCTTGCTGAAATCAAGGTAGGCTACATCCACTGCGTTCCCTTCATCTACCAGGCTTGTAATTCTGTCAAAAAACGAGATCAGGTTAGTCTGACATGACTTATTTTCAGAAATCCATGCTGACTATTGGTGATCACAGCATTCCTTTCTAGGTGCTCAAAGACTGTTTGCTTAATGATCTGCTCCAGAATCTTCCCTGGTATTGATGTCAGACTAACTGGGCGGTAATTAGTTGGGTCCTCTCTTTTCCCCTTTTTCAAAATAAGGACAACATTTGCCCTCCTCCAGTGTGCCGGGACTTCGCCTGTTCTCCAGGAATTCTCAAAGATGACTGCCAGTGGTTCTGAGATCACATCTGCCAGTTCTTTTAATACTCTTGGATGCAGTTCATCTGGCCCTGGAGACTTGAATACATCTAAACTAGCCAAGTATTCTTGTACTATCTCCTTAGTTATTCTGGGCTGTGTTTCCTCTGCTGAATCATTTGCTCCAAATTCTTCAGGTCGGGCATTGTTTTCTTTATCAGAGAAGACTGAGGCAAAGAAGGCATTGAGGAGTTCAGCCCTTTCTGTGTCCCCTGTTTGCATTTCACCATCTTCTCCTCTGAGTGACCCCACTGTTTCTTTGTTCTTCCTTTTGCTATGAACATACCCATAAAAGCCTTTTTTGTTGCTTTTAACCTCTCTAGCAAGTCTGAGTTCATTCTGTGCTTTAGCTTTTCTGACTTTGTGTCTACACGTGCTGGCTATATGTTTGAATTCCTCTTTGGTGGTTTCCCCCCTTTTCCATTTTTTGTACACATCCTTTTTTAATCTTAACTCAGTTAAAAGTTCTTTAGATAGCCACCCTGGCTTCTTTAGGTACCTTCCATGTTTCCGTCTCATTGGTATTGCCTGAAGTTGTGCTTTTACTATCTCCCTCTTAACAAACTCCCAGCCATCATGAACCCCCTTTCCTTTTAGTATTACTGTCCATGGGATCTCACCCAGCACTTCCCTAAGTTTTATGAAGTCGGCTATCTTAAAGTCAAGAAATTGAGTCCTAGTATGCTTGGCTGCTCCTTTCCGCTGTATAGTAAACTTCAGAAGAGAATGATCACTCGCGCCTAATGATCCTTCCATTTCTACCCCACTAACCAGGTCATCAACATTGGTTAGGACCAGATCTAAAATGGCTGTTCCTCTTGTTGCTTCTCCCACTTTCTGGACAATGAAGTTGTCTGCAAGGCCAGTGAGGAATCTGTTTGACCTTATGCTCTTGGCTGAGTTTGACATCCAACAAATATCTGGGTAATTGAAGTCCCCCATTACTACTATCTCCCTTCCTTTTGCATGCTTGGCCTTCTGTTCCAGGAAGGCATCATCTATGTCCTCCGTTTGGCTTGGGGAACTATAGTAAACTCCCACAATGAGGTCACTGTTATTCTTCTCTCCCTTAATTTTGACCCAAATGCTCTCACTTTGGCTTTGAGGTTCTAAATCTTGGATCTCTTCACAGATATACACATCCCTGACATATAACGCCACTCCTCCTTTCTTGTCTGGTCTGTTTCTCTGAAATAGATTGTATCCCTCCATTATTACATTCCAATCGTGGGACTTATCCCACCAGGTTTCAGTGATGCCTATTATGTCATATTTAGTTTGCTGTACCAAGAGCTCAAGCTCATCTTGTTTATTTCCCATGCTTTGCGCATTAGTGTACAGACATTGAAGTCCATTAATCATTCCCCGTGTCTCTTATTTAAGGATCTGCGTGCTGTTTGCTCCATTTGGTCTATGACATTTGGATGATCCATCTTCATCAATTGATAGACACCTACCTTCAGGAGCATGTTTCCCCACGACTGTTTCAGATTGCAAACCCCTTGGAGGTTGGGACTTGTCATACCTGTTCTATGTAAAGCAATATGTACACAGAAACTGCTCTAGAAATAAAATTATTATTATTATTATAACCATGCAAAACATAGGTGGAAGTTTTAGCTCTGCTTACCTTATGTTTACCAAAATTGCTCATTAGTCTACTGTGGGATTTCTTGCCAGTATCTTTTACATCCGAGTTCTATGGAAGCAAAATAAGCAAATAACCCAATGACCAAGGAAATGGGATTTTTTTATGCAGTAAACACATCTATTGTATTTGCTCCCAGAAGAACGGGACTATATGTGAAAATCAGCCTTCCCCAAACTGAGGCTCCCCTCATTTTTCGGACCAGAACTCTCATCACAGAGTATAAGCTAAATATTATATATTTTAGCAAAGACTATAATATTTAGCTTGTGTCTGTACTCCCAATAATTAAGTTCTTTGAAGGGGTCGCAGGAATGCAAATGAAGCGGATATCTGGTGCCCAGATAAGAGAGGAAAAAGAAGAGTCGACTTAAGAGGAATCAAAAATGAAAGTGTGATCCAAGTGAACAAACATATCAAACCTCACACTTCCGAAACCTGTAGATAAACAGGGAATAAAAAAAAAAAACATGCACACAACCCAAAGACACAGAGACAGAAGTGATGTTTGCTAGGCCACCTGAGGTTTGCTGTAAGAGAGTTCCCCTGGGTCATCAGTTTGATGATCTGTGGCAGGACCCAGTGTTGCTGTCAGAACATCACATCCCTTTATCTCTTTGAAGAGCTGAAAAGAGGCACTGAAATACATCGCCTCAACTATTCATAGCACAAATCCTTCCAGTTACATAAATGTGCAGCCTGTGGCAGAAATGTATTTTCCATTAGCTTTTTTTTTTGCGAAGAACAAGTAATGGTTTCTCCTTTCTTTTCTTTTTTTGGCTAGTCAAGCTCGACAAACTCAAACCTACTTTTCCAAATATTTATTTCCAGTTCAGGATGCAGGATACAGGATACAGCCCGAGGTATTTCTTCAGCACATGCAGGGAGGAGAGCATAGTTCACTCACAGCTCTTCCACCCCTTCCTCTTCATATGCACTAGCAAATGATGCCTATTTAACATTAAGCATCACTTTCAGTTTCCTCTTCTGGGGACATTACTCATCCCTGTGGGATGTAACATCACGGAAGCACTCAAATACAGCATGTCCTGTTTGCCCAGAGTGGACACACAGGGGAATGTTGCTCCAGCCAGGAGGACTTCCTGTCACACCTGGTCTGGAGCATCCTCCCCCTGGTTGTGACCAGGTAGATGGGTGTGACCCTGGCAGACCCTTCAAAAGGGCCAGTCACACAGCCATCTCTCTCTCTTGATCCCTTCTCTCCATTTTGCCTTTTGCTGTCTGCTGGCTCTCAGCCAGCAGCACATGGGCTCATCCCTCAGAGAGGATGAACCCACACTTTTTTAGTTACAGATAGGTAGCCGTGTTGGTCTGCCATAGTCAAAACAAAAAATTCCTTCCAGTAGCACCTTAAAGACCAACTAAGTTAGTTCTAGGTATGAGCTTCCCACACTTGAGCATGCACACTTCTTCTATAGAAGGGTCTGGTGACTTCTGTTTCAGTGTATCTGAAGAAGTGTGCATGCACACGGAAGCTCATACCTAGAACTAACTTAGTTGGTCTTTAAGGTGCTACTGGAAGGAATTTTTTGTTTCCACACTTTTTTGTGCAACTGTAACTACAAGATAAAGTCTGCCTTCAGGACCATACTGTGAACTGAATGTAAGTAAACCTTATTGTTAATTTTAAAAGAAGACTATTGTGTCATTATTGTTTTTAAGAGAGGACTAATGGGGACTTACCAGGAACAATCCACTCTAGACAACCAAGACTGGATTGCTTAACTGAAATGATTCTCATGAATCCATCAACTAGCTTCTTGCAATGTATAAGGGAATATGCTCTGCTACTAGCTCACTAGCGTGAGTGAGGAAGGATAGTATTTAATCAATATATCCTCTCCTACTATCCACAACATTCCCACAATCCCTAGTTTGACCTAGGCTTGCTGGGCTCCATGTAGTGGTCTTCTGCCAAATGGCAAAGGTCTTTGCCCACTGATTTGGCTGCTTGTTTCACTAACTGGTTTGATTGGATTGTTTTGCTCTCTGATTGGTTTTGATGTTTATGTCGCTGCTGCAATAATGAAAAGAAATAAGAAAAGCCAGTGTGGTATAGCAATTTATGTGACAGAAAAGGGTAGAGAAGGGTACAAATTGCAAATTCACATTCAACCATGGAGCTGAGTGGAGGAGGAGTTTGGATTTGATATCCTGCTTTATCACTACCCGAAGGAGTCTCAAAGCGGCTAACATTCTCCTTTCCCTTCCTCCCCCACAACAAACACTCTGTGAGGTGAGTGGGGCTGAGAGACTTCAAAGAAGTGTGACTGGCCCAAGGTCACCCAGCAGCTGCAGGTGGAGGAGCGGAGATGCAAACCCGGTTCACCAGATTACGAGTCCACCGCTCTTAACCACTACACCACACTGGCTCTTAACCACTAGACCACACTGACCTTGGGCCACCCACCGCCTCTCAGACTAATCCAACCTCACAGAGATGTTGTGGGGATAAAGAGTTCCCTGCACAGAGGGAAGGATTGTTAAATCACTCTGGAAATTGTAGCTCTGTGAGGAGACTAGGGATCTCCCAAGAACTCTCATTGTCTTTAACAAACAACAGTTCCCAGGAAGCCATGACCATTAAAGTGGCTTGATACTGCTTTAAATGTAAAGTGCAGATAGGGCCTCAGTTGCTCAAAAGATTTAAACCTCTCCATGTGAGCGGGCATGGAAGGAACAGAGGGAAAAGCTGGCACTTGGTGTCCAACTATATATTTCTTTATTTAAAAGTCGCTGGCGAGAGTCTTTGAGCCGAACGCTTAGGGCTAAGAAAGGAGTGTTAGCTGCTGGCACCAGAGAAGAGAAGACATATGGACTTTTTGACAGTCAAAGGAAATATTCCCCTTTGTATGTCCCTTAAAGGTCTATGCCTCCAACAGAAAAAAAATATTTTTAACATGACCCTGCAGGACACCTTTTAGAACTTTTAAAGGAATAAGAATCAAATATTTAGCACACATTTTCAAAGTTGCTTCGAAAAGACTAAGTATAGGTTGTGAATGATTTCCCAAATGGTCTCCCAATATCTTTTAGTACATCTTCTGCCTTTCATTGCTTTTTTTAATGCTATATTTATTTAGGTTCATGATAAAATGTTTCTTGACCTGCTTCTTGAGACAATTTTATGGGGGGGGGGGGGAGTCGCACAGTACCATTCCCATGACGGATGATTATACAGTCTAAGATGGCGATACTATTAATTAGTTAATCACCTTCCACATATATGTCTCAAGGCGATCTACACAATAGAAACAGCTAAAAAACATCACAGAAAGTAACAGCAAATAAATTAAAAAATGGTAAGAGTAAACACCAATGGCAGAGACCTATAATCCAGCTAGGTCAAGCTTGTTAGAACAAAAGTTATCTTCAGATGTTTCAAAAAATGTAGATTGTGGGCACCTGTCATATTCTGACAGGGGTCTTCCACAGAACAGGGGCAGCCACATGGAAAGCTCTGCTCCAAGACAGATCAAGTTTCTGATCTCTTTGGAACCAACTGGGGATACAAGGGACCAGGCAATCTCTCAATAACTTAAGTCCCAAGCTGTATGATAGGGCAGGGAGAGTGGCGCTGTGGGGCAGATAAGATTCAAATTTGGTTTTAAGCTGCCACATACAATCTTGTCGTTATTATGTCTTTTGTCAGCATATTTTAATGTTATTCCATTGTGGAGGATACAAGTCACTGTGTGGTGGATTGTGTGCAGCCTGGAAAGTGAAGCTGTGGATGTTTTCAAGCAGGCTTAGTGAACCACTGTTGAGAGACACTTAAAGTCCTGTCAGCACTATAACAACAACAACAAATTATTTATACCCCGCCCATCTGGCTGGATTCTATGGCAAGGCAGATTTCTGAGGCAAATCAACAGCCATTAACTATGGTTTCCTAATTCAGATATGGCAAATTAGTGCAGATAATGGTTTGCAAATCTGCTTCAAACCAATCATGGTTTGGCACAGCCATGGTTTGGCACAACTGCAAGTCACTCCACACAATACCATTAGCCATGAGTCACATTGAATACCTTCCTAAAGGGAAACACTTCTACTGTTTTTCCTAAACATCCTGGTAGGTCACATTGTAGGTGATTCAGATGCATTTTCTGCAAGTCGTATTTTCCAGAAAAAAACCAAAAGTAGAACTATCATTCTCACCCAGAACATCCACTGTAAATCTTGATTTGCAAATACATACATAAATACAAAGGTATGCTGCTTCCTTATTTTATTTGGGCTTTGGAGGTGGGAAAGTAACTTCTTTTTAAAAGCAGCTCCTGTACAATGCATTTTGCAAATTTCACTGAGAGACATTTCTTATATAAAATGAAGCATGCCTATTTCTTTCTCACGGCAAACCTGCAGTGAATGCTAACCTCATCTCAACAATGCTAGAAGAACTCAGTAGAAAGGGGGAGGGGAAGAAAGAGAAATCTTACCTGTTTGAAGTTTACGTTTAAACCTTCGTGTGTTGCTTTTAAGAGTGCTCTCACCGTGAAGCTGTCGGGGTCTTCTTTGTCCCTGATCTGAGACTCTTTTAGCAAGGATTCAAGTTTCTTCCTTATAAAAGATTCCATCTGGTGCTCAGTGGTGCCATTACTCTGAAATAGATCAGTCAGACCAATGCAAAATGCTCAATGGGTGGTTTTTTTTCTTTTCTTAAGCAAACAGAGCAGGGTAGTTGTTTCCACTCCCAAGTAAACTGATTCTCCCTACAGGTTCTTTGCAGTAGTAGTGAATTTGTGTAAAAAAGGAAAATAAAATCTCTTCAAGGTTTCATTCTAATATTCTGCCTGTTAGAACTCCTGGGGTGGCAATAAAAACCAGTGTCACTTTCCCTAAAGATTCAATCCTCCCTCAGCATTTCCCTTACAAATTTGGGGACTGCCTCACTCAATGGGCTGTCAGCCTTCACTAACCTAAAGGTAAAGTTACAGATAGGTAGCCGTGTTGGTCTGCCATAGTCAAAACAAAAAAAAAATCCTTCCAGTAGCACCTTAAAGACCAACTAAGTCAGTTCTTGGTATGAGCTTTCGTGTGTCCAGTCGCAGACGACTCTGGGGTTGCGGCGCTCATCTCGCTCTATAGGCCGAGGGAGCCGGCATTTGTCCGCAGACAGCTTCCGGGTCAAGTGGCCAGCATGACTGCTCTGGCGAACCAGAGCAGCGCAAGGAAATGCAGTTTACCTTTCCGCTGGAGTGGTACCTATTTATCTACTTGCACTCTGCCATGCTTTCGAACTGCTAGGTTGGCAGGAGCTGGGACCGAACAACAGGAGCTCACCCCGTCGCGGAAATTAGAACCGCTAACCTTCTGATTGGCAAGCCCTAGGCTCTGTGGTTTAGACCACAGCGCCACCCGTGTCCCTTCACTAACCTAGGCCTCTCCATAAATTTTAGACTACAGACCCAGCTACTGGCCAAGGCTGATGAGAGTTCTTGTCCAATAGATCTTTGGGCCACCAGGTTTCCGACAGCTGGGGTACGTTATCTTAGCAGTAAGATCTGTCACTTCTGTAGGACTGGTTGCTGGAGTGTGAATTCATGTCTGTTTATATAGGATTTTATGGATGGATTTTATCTATTGCTGGCTTAGCTTCAGCAAGGGTTTGCATTGTTGCTTTTAATTCTATCTATTTTACTGTGTCACCTAGATAACATTTTTTAATGAGATACATAAATTGGGAGTGGGGTGGGGAAAACCAACCACAGAGACAAAACAGATCAGCTCTTTTTTAGAACAACACAACCAAAGCTACCTGGAAATAAACTGATGAACATGAGGATCCCTCAGAAATACTTAGGATATACCTAGAGCCAATGTGGTTTAGAGGGCTTCTTATGGGGAAGTGGTCATGTGATGGCTTCATGGACATATGCGTAGAGCAGGGAAACACAAGAGGTGATCTGCAAGGCCTCTCCTTGGTTGCCAATGACACACCAAGCACCATTTCCCACTGGAAAGGGTAGGGCTCAACTAAATTGTTACAATGAATATGCAGGTGTTTGAGTAGACGAATGAAATTAACAGAGTGCTGTATCCAATGCTACAGGAGATGCAAGGAACTTCCCTGTGTGCAACTCACGGTCAGTTCCAGAGGGTTAGGGGAGCCTCTACAGCAGATTCACAGAGTGCAAGAGTGAAGAAATGGAAATGTGATGCTATCCATAATGTTAGCCTGAAATATTCAGTAGCTTTAGACTTCACCCGGGTTCCTTTTTACAGCTGGACAAGAAAGTGGGATGAGGCAAACACACCCATGCTTCTGGGTGGGTATTATTATTTTTATTATCATCACTACTGATTTATTAATTGCCTTCTAAACAACCATCTCAAGGAGAAAAACAAAGGCAGCAGATACATTTAAAACAAAATGAAAACCATACATAATAGATATTCATGGTAAAGACCCATTTATATTGCTAGGAAAGTATAAAATTCCTCCAATTGTTTCCAGAAAGTGCAGGCAGTGGGCACCTGTCATATTTTGACAGGAATGCTCTTTCATAGAACAGCCACAATAAAAGCCCTGCTCTGAGTCATCGATCTTGTTCCCTAAGTAGCATTTCCTGGTCTCCACTGTGGCTTTTGGAGCTGTTGTTACAGGAAAATACAATGTGTTCATGCAGAGGTGGCACTGAGGGGATATAACTTCTTGGGTCACTGCGTGCAGTTTCTCTGCCTTGTGCTTTGAGCACCCAAAGACAAATCATCTCTCTGCGGAAGACAATCTCACAGAGGACACAAAAGGGATGATCCAGTGTTGTGCAGCGTTCTGAGCTTCACCATTTGAAACGACCATTTAGGAAATGGTTTTTCAAAATGGGAATGCTCTCAAGGTTCCCTCATGTCTGTTAAGTATTAATGTGTTCATCTGATTTCAATTTGGTCCCTTTTATGCATAAATGTAAGACAATGCTGCAGTGTCGAGTAATCTTGAGGTACCCTGTGGTAAAAGTGCTTAAGAGAAAAACAGTATTATGAGCATCTGCTGCTGAACCAAATCTGATGGGGCCCTGTAATATCTAAAGCAGCAAAACAATTCCCAGCCTGCTTGCAAAATGTTTATGTCCCACTAGCTGATGCAAATTAGGAAGGAGGCAGGAAAGAGCTCATTTGCAGGCATCTTGGTAAACATAAGGGCTCCACTGTGGGCAAGGTGGAGAATGAGAAACCAACATCCACACCGTCACATGCTGACCTGCAAATCACGGAAGTCACCTTGCCAGTTGCCTAGACGGACCAACTCTCTACCAGACCGGTAAAAGATTATAAATACATGTGAAATATTTTGAGCCAGTCAAGTATGAACTCCTCTGAGCTGGAACAAACCATCTGTTCATGACTGAGCAGCCTTGCTGCATTGCCACCGAGCAAAAGATTTCATTTTTTCAAAAATCCACTTCCAGACAAGACACAAATGGAAAACAGCAAGAGGAAAGAAGAGCAAGTACAGACAGAAGAAACAAACAGTCAATGTACAACATGGTGGAGAAACAAGGGAGATACACACACACACACACACACACACACACACACACACACACACGGACACAGGTGGAACTGTGGTCTAAACCACTGAGCCTCTTGGGGTTGCCGATCAGAAGGTTGGCAGTTTGAATCTGTACGACAGGGTGAGCCTCCGTTGCTCTGTCCCTGCTTCTGCCAAACTAGCAGTTCAAAAGCACACCAGTGCAAGTAGATAAATAGGTACCGCTCTGGCAGGAAGGTAAACGGCATTTCTTCCGTGCTCCAGAAGCGGTTTAGTCATGCTGGCCACATGACCTGGAAAGCTGTCCCTTGGCCTGAAGTGAGATGAGTGCCGCATCCCATAGTTGCCTTTGACTGGACCTAACCACCCAGGGGTCCTTTACTCTGTGTGTGTGTGTGTGTGTGTGTGTGTGTGTGTGTGTGTGGTGTCTCATATGTGGAACTCTTCTCATGAGAACTGTGTGTGTACACGCACACTAATAATAATAATAATAATAATAATAATAATAATAATAATAATAATAATTTATTTATACCCGCCACTCTGGGCGGCTTCCAACTGAATATTAAAAACAGTACAGCATCAGACATTAAAAATTTCCCTAAAGAGGGCTGCCTTCAGTTGTCTTTTAAAAGTAAAATAGTTGTTTATTGCTTTGACATCTGCTGGGAGGGCATTCCATAGGGCAGGCGCCACTACCGAGAAGGCACTCTGCCTGGTTCCCTGTAACCTTACTTCTCGCAATGAGGGAACCATATATAAATTAGAGAGAGAGAGAGAGAGAGAGAGAGAGAGAGAGAGAGAGTATAACTGGGTTGGATCCACAGTTTCCATGAGAAGAGTTCCACATATGGGACACCCGTACTGGAGAAAAGGGGAATGAAATTTTCATTTATTCCCAATTTCCTATGTCTCTCAAAAGTCTAGAGAACTGAGGGAACCTACAAAGCAGTGCAGAAGGTGGTATATGATGGATTGCAGTAGGAAGAGGTTTTTTTTCCCTTTCCCCCAGAAGGAGTCTCTGCTGGATCTGCTGGTCCCTTCCACCAACAGAAGGAGTCTTTTCTCTTCACCAGAGGGCAATTTGGATCCAAGCCATGATTAATCATCCTCGTTATCCCAGCAGCATCAACACACATCAAACTTTACAGAGTTTCAAAAAAGATAGGCCCCTTGCCTTAAGGACCTTAAAATCTATGTTAGTGGGAATATCAACGTATGGCTAAGAAGTTCTTGTACCCGGAAGCACACCTCAGCAGCAAGGAGCCTCACCACAGGGACGCTCGGTGAGAATAGGGCGATTAAAACATGGTTCAGATCCCTGAATGCAAAAACGTCACATGCAATTCACATTTCAACTTAAGCTGTGTGTGAAATGCAGCTCTACGCAACTGCTGGGAAATTAGTTATAGGGAAGTTGCTAAGCACACTTACGTAAGAAACCTTTAACTTGCAATCATCTTCAATTTCATCAGCGCTGTCTTCATCAGAAACCTCTCCTTCTTCAGCATCTGCTCCAAGACTATACGGGAGCTTTTTACCCTGAAAAAATGAGTGTTACAGCACAAAATTGCTAGTCATTTGAAATCCAAATCGAGTACATCTTTATTACGCAGCAGAAATATTTCCTTACGATAAAATATATTGAAATCATCTAAAGACCTCCGTGATGATTCTATAAAATATGCAGGCATCACATAATTCTGTCTGCTTCTGATGTTCAGACTGTGAATGCCCTCGCTTACGTAGTCAAAATGGCAGGGAGCCCAACCATTTCTATTAAAGAAAGATTGCAAAATATTCTTTAAAATCTTCCAAATTGTTTGCGGTCCCTCCAAGTTTCAAATGGCCTGCACAGTTATTACGCATACACTCTGCTCTTTCATTCAATGAATTTCTGAAATATTTGGACACACTGCTGGATCCTGCAGTGGTCCCTGCAGAATACAGCTGATATATCTTTCTAATCTGGTGTGCATTCAGGAAATTACTATATTTTCAACATGAAGCGCACTCTCTCTCCCTCCTTTTCTTTTAAAAAAACCCCTACCACTATTTCAGTTTTAATTCTGAGCTACGCACTGTGTCGCCCACAGAGAACCAAACCATGAAGATTTATTTCGAAGTTTACTGGGCAGTCCTAAATTAGAAGCTCAGCCTGGCTTCTGACAGATGTGCACTAAGGATTGCTGACATACTTGTAAATGAGTATCTTGAGCCTTTCAGACACTAATGGGTCAGAACAGGCCTGCAAGCTCCAGATGTGGAGAATCATGCTTGTTCCACTTAGCGTAGTGCGATATCACTTTATATAATGCAGTACGCAAGTGTCAGTGTTTTGGTACAAGCTTGTCATTATTATATAACAATGACAAGGAAGATGCTCTCCCCACTACATGTTTCACATGACTTTGCTGTCCATATCTGAAATAGCCAATGGGGTGCCAACCCCAGATGTTGCTGCATCCCAGCTGCCATCAGCCCCAGCCAGGATAGCCAATGACCAGCAGCGATGGAAGATGGAGTCTGATAGCATACTGAGAGCACCACGTTGGCTACCCTTGGTCTAAATTCTTTCAGTTCTACTGGCCAAGCTGGAAAAACACTCAACTCTGCTATCTCCGGCACTAATGAAGACAAAACGCTGCACCGTTCATTTTCATTAAACCATTCATTTTCATTAAGCATTACATCAGAATATCTTAAGCGTCGTTAGGATTGGCTGCAAATAAGGATGTAAAACAAATGAAGCGGCTTGTGCTAAATCATGGGTTGCTCAGTACAGGCAAAGGCTACGATCCTAATCCCCACTTACCTGCGAGTAAGCCTCTTTGAATTCAGCAGGACTTACTTCCTAGTAAGCAAGGTTAGGATTGCACTGCAAACTGATGCACATTTATCCAGCACTAAATGCAAAAGTTGCACCAAGCTTGGGTCTGTATGCAATTCGTCGCTGATTAGCACATATTTTACAAGGGAGCCGTTGCTATTGTAAAAACGATTTCTTACATTGCTTTTCTTTTTAAAAATTACATTTCTATCCTACATTCTTCCAAGGAGCCCAAGGTGACTTCTTAGCCACATAGCAAGCCTTTGAGGTAGGTCATTTATGCTGCAATGGCTAAAATGACAGGAAGAATAAAAAATCAGGAAGACCAAATTTTTTAAAAGGAATGGGGAAAATTTATAATTTATCTTTAAAACCACTGTAAACAGCTAAAATCGTTCGTACGATCGGAGTAACGCTTGTAGTTTAATGGTGAATTTTGGACATAATGGAGATGTAAAAGGTTTGGATTATCTTAAGAGAAGCAGAAGGAAATTATTAACAATAGGACCCACAAAAGGGAGGAGGGAAGTCCAGGAGATTCTTTGGAATCTTGTTCTTACGTGGTATTTTGGGTATGTCAGGGACATTACAACAAGAATGTCAGGGAATTACAACAAGAAGACGCCCTACTCCCGGAGACGTATAGATGTTTAAAAGCTTGGCCTAATTTTGCAGCTGCCCCTTACTTAACTAACATCACTAATGAAGCTTATAGATGGGCTTTCTCCAGAGCCTGCTTTGAGACAATGCCCTCAGCAGTGCTGTACGGCAAATTTATGCGCGTCTCTGCCCCTGTATGTCTAATAAGGTAGAATCTGTCACTCACATCCTTCTATTTTGCGAATTTTATAGTGAAGAACAAGTTCAACTTATTTTGCCGTTTTATCAAAATTTACACCCCTTCAATATTATTTGGAATCCTTCCCTGAAATTCTACGAAAATACCTTCTGGAAGATTCCTCAAGCTCAATATCATATGAGGTGGCCAAATTTTGCACTTTGGCAATCAGGAAGCGTAAATCTCTTTTGTTGAATGGCACACTGCGAAGTTCCCTTGTGTAATTTTTTTCTCTTTTTTGATGCTGTTGTTGATTTCCTTTTGTTTGATCTTGTGGTGTTCTGTGTCGTTGGCTTTTGCCGCAATAAAACTAACTTGGTATGTCAGGGATGTCCAACTTCCAATAGACTGCGATCTACTCACAGTATAAAAAAAATGGCAGTGATCTACCTATTGTCATTAGATGGACCAAAGTTGTTGAGCTTTCTTTAGGAAGCCACAGTTGTTTTTTCCCCTTTTGGGGGGAGGGAGATCACTGGGGGGCCAGAGATCTACCAGGATCACCCCACAATCTATCAGTAGATCACAATCTACCTGTTGGACATGCCTGGGGTATGTGATTGTAAAACTTTAATCTGAAAAACCAAATAAATATTTTTTTACATATTATAAAAAATAGGTAAAAGGTAAAGGTAAAGGAACCCCTGACCATTAGGTCCAGTCGTGGCCGACTCTGGGGTTGTGGCGCTCATCTCGCTTTATTGGCTGAGGGAGCCGGTGTACAGCTTCCGGGTCATGTGGCCAGCATGACTAAGCCGCTTCTGGCGAACCAGAGCAGCGCACGGAAACGCCGCTTACCTTCCCGCCAGAGCAGTACCTATTTATCTACTTGCACTTTGACGTGCTTTCGAACTGCTAGGTTGACAGGAGCAGGGACCGAGCAATGGGAGCTCACCCCGTCACAGGGATTCGAACCGCCAACCTTCTGATCGGCAAGTCCTAAACTCTGTGGTTTAACCCACAGCGCCACCCGTGTCCCTAAAAAAGAGGTAGATCAGACTAAACCAGGGATCCCTGTGGGAAGTCGGCAAGCAGGAGGAACTGAGAGCAGCAGCGGCAGCAGGTCTCTCTCCTCCTGTGGCTTCCAGCAAATGGCAAAGGCAGAATATAACCATCAGGGCTGGTAGCCATTGATAGCTTTATTCTTCATGGATTTCTCTAATCCTCTTTTAAAAGCACCACTGACCTAGAAGGTGACTTGTTCTCCGTTGCCCCAGAGGTTGGCTACATTTGATGGGCTTACGGTAGACTTCAGTTGAGCAGAAAGAAAGAGAAAGTTTCTGATGGTAAGAGGAGCTAGATCAGAGTTTCCCTAACTTGGGCCTCCAGCTGTTGTTGAACTACAACTCCCATCATCCCTAGCTAGAAGGACCAGTTGTCAGGGGAGATGGGTATTGTAGTCCAAAAACAGCTGGAGACCCCAGTTAGATGGAAACTCTTGAGTCAGATGGTGGAATCAATTTGGTAGTGGGGGCCTGGGATTTCCCGCATTGCAAGTCCTCAAGCAGAGGCAAAATCTAGCTCTGGATTTCCTGCCATCATTGGGTAGGGTGCTTAACTAGATGACCTGAAAGGTCTTTTCCAGCTCCATGTTTCTATGATTCTATCTCTGCATGAGTGTTTCTGAATGTCCAGTGACATACAATATAGACACAGGGCTGAACGACTCATTCCAAGTAAAGGATTATAGGAAGGTAGCAAGAGAAAGGCCATCAAATTACCAGCACCCATACCGATAAATAATTTGCATCCAAGCGGTTGTATCCAATGTGAATTCTCTTCAAAGCAGATCCACTGAAATTAATGAGCATGGCTAACATAGGTCCATTAATTTCAATGGATCTACTCTTAATAGAACTTAGTTGGAATATAACCCAATGTGTTTTTGATCAATCTCTCCAAGTGCAATACTCATCTGGAAAGAATTGTTACTTGGTCAGATTAAGCGGCTAACTTCAAGACTGCTACACAGAGTACCTACCAGTTTATTACTTTATATACCTGTTATCTTTTTACTTGCTTGGCGCAACAGTTAATGGCCACTGATCAGTGGTGTACAAGAGTGACTTACAGGATCAATAATATTATTCAAAGAGACAAAATCTCCCTTGCAGGAGCAGATCAACTGTGGTATTCGAGAGCATGCTATGAAAATGAAAGGTCTGACTGAGACTGATGATCAGGAAGTGAAATGCACATTTTGCAATATGTGCTTACCAGCCTCTGATTTTGATTAAAAGCGAAAAGTGATAAGAGAGGATGCTCTCCTCACATCAACTGAAATCACTTGATCGCCACTGCAATGTTATTTATCCAAGTCAGAATCAAGAGGAAATAAAAATCCACCAGATCAAGCTAATGTCACACTCGGGAAGTAGAAAGTTGCCTTGAGACTGGCTAGAAAGAAGTGGTGGCAACATTCCAGGAGTGCTTCTGCCCGGCTTAGACAGTTGAGCCATCCTTGGTACAATCAAACCTGCCCATGGTTGCATATCCACTAGTTACATTGCAATTGTGCTCTTTCTGGGGCTGCCTTCAAAAACCATTCAGAAACCATTAGGAAGCTATCGGGGGGGGGGGGAAGAGGCGCAACAACTTTCTTTTTCAAGAAGTCAAAGACTTGCCCAAACCAGGCATAAAACTCCAGCGAAAGATTTGTAAGCTGGCAAGGACACAAGCAACCAAGACAATCGGAGGAATATTGTTACTAAGAACATGGAGACAAATGATCCAAAGCTGGAAACACACAAGAAAAGCAACTGGACTATCAGACGATAAAGGAATGAAAGGGTTAGGGAAAGAGGGCCAGAGAGTCTGCAGAGAAACTAAACTACTTCTTTGCATTAATGTTCATACAGAACATGTCTGGACAGAAATCTATGCCTGCACATTTTTTTTTATTTTTTCTTTTTTGGAGGGGGGAGTGTCTTGACAAAACTAGTCAAACAAATACAACAAAAGATGGCGCTCTAGGGCTAAAAAGGCACCAGATCTCAGTGGTGCCCACCCTAGAGATCTTAAAGAACTCAGATGTCAAATTGCTGTTTCCCCAATGAAAATATGCAACAACAACAAAACTGAACTTGGCTGTATTCCCAAGGCGGAGCTCTGCAGCTGCAACTCTGCTCCATGAAAGGCACAGTCAGAAACTGGAATGGTTCTCCTACTCAGAAAAGCCATCAAGTTTTCTGGCTCTGGCTTTCTGTCAGATGGTATTAATCCTTTGCTGCCGGCCAGCTGAATGGGGATCCTGCACACAACCATCTCTAAAACAACTCCAGTGCCAAAGCAGACTGGGAGAAATCTCAAAAGGCCTGTTCAAAGAGGAAGGTCTCCAGTAGGCACCAAAAGGACAACAAAGATGGTGTCTTTCTAATATTCAAGGGGAGGGGATTCCAAAGGATTCCCCAGCACTAAAGGCCTGCTTCCTACATTGCTCAGAATTGATATCCTGACAAGATGGTATATGCAAGATGCCCTAACTTGCAGGTTGCAGTGATTTGCTAGGTATATAAAGGGTTAGATGAACTTTCAGGTATCCTGGTCTCAAGCTCTATAGCCCTTTACGGACATGGAACAGTCAATAAGGGAAATCACTGCTGCTCTTGGCTTCATACCATACATACACCAAGCAAATGAGATACAATGGTACTTAGGGACAAACTACATAGAGGATTCACACAATTTCAAGTTCATCTCCCATGAAGGTGTAGCTCCTGTTGTGGTACAAATGGGGTGGGTGGATTTTATGTTGTTTCCGATCAAACCAGGTACTTAAAAAAACAAAACATTATGGTTGTGGGATGGGGGTGTTGCTTGCTTGCATTTTACTTATCTTTATTTTAATCTGACTGTTAGATGGACCTCTCCTCTGCTGCCTTGTGGGACATCTTTGGGAGAAGAAAAGGTTAAGGAACAAACCTGTCAGGTGGCTGTTGCGGTTGCTCGAGAGTAACCAGGCAGGACTCCGACTTGTGTTTTACAGGCTTTATTTTGGTGCAAACTATTTACAGTGAAGAGCCCCAAAGCTCATGTCTGGCTCAATCACTAGCAGAATCTGGGAGTGGTCTTTTTTTTTTTGGACTTCCCCCAAGAGTTTCATTACCCCCAAACGTCTCCTCCCCTCTCTGCGCCTCAAACTACTGCAAAGGATGGGTGATGGCAAGGGCGTGTTTCCCCCCTGTACGACTTGCCCAGGAGCGGTGTTAAGGCTCCCACCAGCATCCTCTGGTCCTTGCACCTCTTCTCCACTGGAGGTGGGGCTTTCCTCCTCGCCGGAAGAGGAACTGCTTCGCAAGATTTTCGGAGGCTCCCTGTAACACAACTGCCCTTCTATTTCTTGCCTCTGAGCCGATGGCAGTTCCCTGACAAAACCCTACAAAAACCTGGAGTGGAGGCCCTAAGATGGTTGGGTGGCACCTTGGTGGCTTCCTTCTGGCAACTCCTGCAGCCATGCTGGTGCCAAACGTATTGTTCTACTTTTCTTTGGGATGGATCAATGAGGCCGAGAGGGGGGTCTTGTCGTCTGGGCAACCCAGGACCTCCACACACCCTGTCCAGGCTTATGCCCAAGGGAGGCCACTTGGGTGCTGCTAAAACAGTGGCTTGGCTTCACCCCCAGAGGCACACTCCATTGTCTCTCAAGACAGATGGATGGCAACAAGAGTTGTGCTTCCCATTTGCTGTATCAATGTACTGCAATTTTATGCTTGACGTCTTTGATTCCTCTGTGAGCGTAAAACTCTCACAATGAAAAATATACAGAAAAAAAACTTATCTTTGTAATAGAAAGTCTCTGCCTCACCCTGCTACATTCCTACAAGTGCGTTCATTTCCAGGCAGAGGCAAATACAAATAAATTGATAGCTTTTTTTGCAGTACAGGAAAAGTGCAGGGCAAGTTGGGAGAGGAATTCGCTGCCCTGGCAATCCCACCTTAGTCTCTGGAATAAACATACATCTCGTCGTTCTGGCAAATGCATGCTAAGCCTCAGCACAACTACGGAGGGTGAAATATCACCTTTCAAAAGGAACACAGAAAGAGGTGAGGGCAGCAGGGGGCAATATTTCAGCAACTAACAAAACATCATTTTACCTTGACTAGGATTTTGCCTTTCAAACTCTGAGGACTTGGAAGCTGCTTGGAATCTCCCGCGCTCACCGAAGTCAAGTCCAGCTTGTCACTGAAAATCTCCTTGAGGTATTGGGCAATTTTCTTTTGCTGTTGAATACTGCAGTGGTTTTCGATAGACAATATAATTGGAAATCTAAAAGGAAGAGGGGAGGAGAGGGGGAGGGACCCCCAAGGTCTCAAAAATTTATCTTGGCAAACATCTAGCCCATCACAGCACAACACAGAATGATTGTGGTGTGTTGGTTTTCATAACTTCAGCTTTGTTTGAGGACCCCAGGCTCTCGTATTATGAAGAGTGGGAGAAAAACTTATCTCTATCCACTTTCTCCACTCTATACCAAATTTGAGAAACCTACATCATGTCTCCACCAACCTCAGTCTGCCTTCACCTGCCTGTCTTCTGACTTGCATCTGATTCAGGGAGCGATGCTGCGTATCAGTTTCCTTCCCGCCCCCCGCCCCCAACCCTTAGTCTCAGCGCTGCCTCTTGTAAGGAAGAGGACGGAGGCAAAACTTGAATTATTGTTATTTATTCTCTGAATCGCCCAGAGATGTTGCGATGCAGGGCGGTATATAAATTAAATAAATAATATTAATAAAAATAATAAGTAGTTGGCTGTTGGAGAGCTTGTGACTCTCATAGCTCAGTCAGTAGAGCACAGAGACTCGTAATCTAAGAGTCGTGGGTTCGAGTTCCACGTTGGGCAAAAGATCCCTGCATTGCAGGGCGTTGGACTAGATGACCCTCAGGATCCCTTCCAACTCTAGAATTCTGGAGTTTAAAAAGTTGTGTGTCAACACAAACACAGCAACAGGGAGAGAGATTAACATTACACTGTGCACTTTTTTCTGTTTTACAATTTCAAATACACATCCTTAATATATCAATGACTTCCCTTCATCTCTTTCCATGGTTCATTTTACATATCTTAAATCCCTGCATATTTTACAAAAACTATACTATTCACTATTCCATTATTGCATCCATCAAAACTTATTTACACTGTTGAATTTATCTTAATGCTGCCAGTGTTTTCAGCTGTACACAAATATTTCCCATATATTCAATAAACGTTTTCCAATCTTCTTTAAACATATGTTCTTCTTGTTCTCTTATTCTATATGTTAAGTCTGCAAGTTGTGCATATTCTGTCAACTTAAGTTGGCATTCTTCTTTGGCTGGGACCTCGTTCGTTTTCCATTTTGGGGCTAACAAAACACAGGCCACAGTTGTTGCATACATAAGTAACCTTTGGGAATTTCAGTCTGAATTATCCCCAACAGAAAGTACTTTGGGTTTTTGGGAAAGTATTTTTAAACATATATTTTTTCAATTCATTATAGATCATATAGATCTTTTATCCTTTTACATGTCCACCACATATGAAAGAATGTTCCCTCCACCTTTTTACACTTCTAGCACTTATCTGATTCTGCCTTGTAAATCTTAGGAAGCCTACTCAGAGTTAAACACCACCTGTGAATCATTTTCAAGTAGTTCTCCTTCAAAGAATAACATGCTGTAAATTTCAAGTCACTTTTCCAGAGTTTTTACCAGAGGTTAAAATCTATATTGTGTTCTATATCTATTGCCCAACACAGCAACAGGGAAATATTATATTAATCACTGTGCGACTTTAATAACAGGAGATTATGGCATTATAGTACATTGAATGCATGTGCAGTCATACCTTGGTTGATGAACAGCTTAGCAGTCAAACGTTTTGGCTCCCGAACACCACAAACCCAGAAGTGAGTGTTCCAGTTTGCGAACCTTCTTTTGGAAGCCAAACGTCCAGCAGGGCTTCTGTGGCTTCCGATTGGCTGCAGGAAGCTCCTGCAGCCAATCAGAAGCCACACCTTGGAAGTCAAACGTTTTAGAAATCAAACGGAATTCCAGAACGGATTCCATTTGGCTTCCAAGGTACAATTGTACTACTATGGATTGTTCAAAGTCCCTGCTATACTTACTCATTCTTAACAAAGGCATTTTTGTTGATTGCTTCCACTACATCTTTAAAAAGTATTTTGGAAGTCAGGGTATAACCGTGATGCACAACTGGCTCCCCATCAGGACCATCCCAGCAGTCAACTGTTGAGACAAGAAAGTTGCACATTAAATAAATATTCTTCCAAAGAATAAACTTTCCCCCTTTTTCTTTCGTGATAATGGGAGAGGAAGAGGCATTCCAAACACGCACACAAAGATCTGGCATGTGGAAATCCTGCTCAACAAATGAACATTCTCTTATTACATGCATCAAGTCTCATCTTTTCCACAATCTCAGGCTGGCAAAATGATTAAAGCTGACTGTTCTGCTGTCATTATCATCAAGCGTAATTAGCAAGGATACCTGCCAAGAAAACTACAGCAGAAGTCCGAGTAAGAGCTCTGACTATAGCCTTTTACTTGGCTAGAGTTGAATTGTGGGGAGGGGTACGCACAAAAAATTCATATCTTTGTAATGGAAGTTTGATCATTTGCCCACCATCTGGTAGTTAATTTGGTCCTGTATTTGATGAATATGTATGGCACAAGTCTGGTTCTCTGGAAAAGTCATATGTTGGAACAGTCGAAGGAGATCTGAATTATATAAAAATACTCTAACACAAAAGGGACCTCCTTAACCATATCTTCCTCACCTTGATACATGTACACTTAAGACTATCTTACCATGCAGTCAACCATTCCTAGTATGCCTCTCAAGTCCAAATTGGCTGTTGGTACTGTGAGATGTAAACCACTGGAGCAGTGAAATACAACATTCCTTGTTCTCCTAGAGTGGACACAGGCAGGGGGATGTTACTCCAGCCAGTATAATTTCCTGTTCCACTGGTCTGGAGCGTCCTTCCCCTGCGTGTGGCCAGGGAGATGGGCGTGACCCTGGCTGACTTTATAAAAGAGCTGAGTCACACAGCCATCTCTCTCTCTCTCTCTCTCTCTCTCTCTCTCTCTCTCTCTCTCTCGATACCATGCTGCCATTTTCTTCTCTTGATGCTGTTTTCTTAATGTATTTTGCTATCTGCTGGCTCTCATGGACTCACACTATGTTCTGTAACTACAGGCTAAAGTCTGCCTCCAGGGATCATACTGTGAACTGAATGTGAGGAGACTTCTTGTTACTTTTAAGGAAAGACTCTTGTGTCTTTATTCTTTTAAAAGGGATCAAAGGGGACACCAGGAATAATATTGCTTAACTAAAGAGATTCCAATGAATCTGCAAACTAGCTTTCTGCTATATTGAGGTGAATCTGCTCTACTGCATGACTCACTAGCGTGAGTGAAGGAAGGATAATATTTAATCAATATATGTTCTCCTCTACTACCCTTAACATTCCCATAGGTATCCCCACGGCTACCTACCTGAATCTATACCCATAGGTACTTAGTCCCAGCCCCATTTGCTTCCATTGTGCTCAGTGCTCCAAGCAATGTTCCAAAGAATTCAACATATGCTCCCTAATTAAGCAATCACATCTTAAAGAATGCATTATGCACCCAGAGCTCCCGTGCCAACTTTACTTCCATGGAAGGTGCAGGGGGAAATTGCACACAGAGAGGTCCATTCATTGATACTGAATTCAACAAGAGATTCCAGATCAGGCTGGAATAATATCTTATTAAGCTTACAATTTCATGTCACTTCAAATGTTTGTGTTTTGACAACAAACACATTCTGGGCAGAATTACTGGCATATGCCATGATTAGTCCAATAAATGAGAGTTGGTGCACTTGTCTGAGACAACTGCAGAATTTTCTACACTGATAGAAATCAATATTTATGTACCAAATTAAATCAGCGGGAACTTCCCTCCTAGGAGCTCATAGCAGGCATGGGCATAGCTGTCAACGTTTCCCTTTTTTTAAAAGGGAAATTCCCTTATTCGGAATAGGATTCCTCTCAAGAAAAGGGAAAAGTTGACAGCTATGGGCACGGGCACTTTTTATCAGCATAACAGTGGGAGTGAAAGGGTCAAAAAACCCCTCACTGTTTGTTGCAGCCCCAGTGAAAATCACCACCACACCTGCTATTATTCTACCCCCACCCCACCCCAAAGTGACTAAAAAGTGATGTGGCTATTAATGTAATAATGTGGTTACTTATATTTATTTAAGCGGTTGCTCCTGACATATTTAGCATCACCTCTGCCTGGGGAATTCTTTTTTTAAGTAATCTTGTTCAATTGCTAACGGAGATAGTAACGCAGTACCTTATCTAAACAGTATGCTCATATGACTTTATTATTGGATTTTGATTTAAAAGGGTTAGTATTATTACTTTAAACTTGCCAAAGGGCTAACGGAGTTTCTCATACGCATATGAATGAACACCAAACTCAGTTTTAGCAATGATGTTTTCAAACCGTCTCCTTTGCATATAAGTGAACCACTTACACTGTGCTTTGCAAATTCAATTTTCAGAAATCTAACTTTCTGAATGGCACCATGCTGCTTACAAACAACTGCAAAGAATCATTTCAGCAGATTCAATATAGATTTCATTTTTTGAAAAAAGAAAAAAGGAGAAGCAGGAGTGTTGGAACAAGTCTACTGCAGCATCACATTACATTCTAATGAAAGAAGCAGCGTTTCAGATTGTATGTGGCCAGGGGGCTTTTCGTTCCTGTTGCTTTTCAACAGTAAATCACCTAGTTTTGCTACAAATATAGTGATATGCCAGATCGAATATTGATCTGTGTGCAGCATAGTTTCTCTGTCTGTCTGTCTGTCTCTCCACACACACCTCGTCTGAGGAATTAACCTTAGAGCAAACCCTACAGAAATATTTATTGACTTGATTTTTTAAAAAAAATTACATACCACTCAGATGTAAGCAAGCAGTTTACCAAAACCCAACATATTCCAACCTAATATAAAATATAGAAAAAGAGGGCACCTTCAAGACATCGGCAGCCATCTTGAAGAACTCGGGCGTACATCTCAACTTTAGACTGAGACAGAAGCTGGTCACCAGTTAGGTATGTGTTGTGAGAAGAAGCAATGTAGTAATTGCAAAGGGGTTGATCCATATCCTGGTTCACCTCACTGTGAAGCGGGTTGAACACGTCACAGGCGGGACTGCGCATGAAGTTTGTGAAGCCTTCGAAGGAGCAACAAACAGAGAGATAATAAACTTGCCCAAGTATCCAATGAATCATGCTTGGGCTTTGTGTTTGGAGGAAATAAATAAGGAGGCATAGGGGATAGGGAATTAAAAAAGAAAGGGTCAGGAAACAAGGGGGGGCACAATTTCAAAAAACAACACCAAACCCTCCCATGGGTTCCTCCACCAATTAAAGCCAAAGTCTAATAACCCAGGCATAGGCAAACTCCAGCCCTCCAGATGTTTGGGACTATAATTCCCATCATCCCTAGCTAACAGGACCGGTGGTCAGGGATGATGGGAACTGTAGTCCCAAACATCTAGAGGGCCAGAGTTTGCCTATGCCTGGTCCAATCTCTCTCATCAGTAATGTAATGAAAAATAGCTACTTTCAGTTGAAACCAAGGAATAGAAAGCAGTAACACCAGACAAATAGAGTCTTCAGACCTTTTTTTAAAAAAACCAAAAAGCAACAATGAGAGAGAAAAAGAGATTCAAGTAGAGCTATATAAGAGAGCTTCAATAATAAATAAGCAACAACAGAAGGCTATGAAGGTCCCCAAACACCCAACCCTGTTATTAAGCTTGCTTTCAGACTGCCTGATTTCTTCAGGCTTTATGGGGAGGAAAAGGAGGAAAAATTCTCTCAGACCCTAGAGAGCTCCACTGTGCCAATTTCAATGTACAGATTCAGGCAAGATTGCTCACATTAACTACTGCTGTTCCGTCAACAAAATCATTTCGCTAGCAAGCAAGTCATTGTCCTTGCTATCGGAATTTACTCAACAACCGTCCTGGGGGGGGGGGGTAGAGAATCATCTTTAGTTTTTTGTGGGGATGAGAATTATTTCTCTTTCACTATGAACAATTTGGAATTCTGCATACAAGATAAAATGGCATGCATCTATAGAGGCCTTTTAAGGTTGAGGGAGCCCTGTTTATCAGCTATTGAGGGAGAAGAAAGGGGAGAGCTGAAACCAAACAGCTCATGGGCAGAATTTCCACTTTCTAGCACAAGGTTTTGAAGAAGAATAGGAGTTTGGATTTGATATCCTGCTTTATCACTACCCTAAGGAGTCTCAAAGCAGCTAACATTCTCCTTTCCCTTCCTCCCCCACAACAAACACTCTGTGAGGTGAGTGGGGCTGAGAAACTTCAGAGAAGTGTGACTGGCCCAAGGTCACCCAGCAGCTGCATGTGGAGGAGCAGAGATGCGAACCCGGTTCCTCGGATTACGAGACTACCGCTCTTAACCACTACACCACGCTGGGACTAGAAAGGCAAACTGCGTGTGCAGCCGCCGTCTATGTGAGCAATTTCCCATCCAGATGAGTGGTGCACTGAACAAACCCTTACTTCTGCCTACGAGTGTAGAAGTAACAGTATTTGGGATGGGTGGTGGGAATGGAAAATTAGAAGAGCCATTGGAAGTACCATTGGGATTGAATTATAGAACAGTTTTGGGGTCAGCAACCTTTGGGGGCCAATGGGCAAACTTTTACCTTTTATTGTTGTTTTCCTATGTCAAGCTAGAGAAACTCTCATGGGTGCAAAGCATACACCACAATCAATTTTATTGGCAAAAACCAAATGCTTCTCTCAAGTCTAATTTAAAAAGGGGAAGAAGACCCCGAGTGCCCGAGGGAAGGCCACATTGGCAATCCTTATAATAGTTGGTTGCTCTCACACATAAATCTCATACCAAACCTTTGCCACAGAGAAAACACTGCTGCATGAAAGATGCCATTTAAGTAAACAGGGGAAATCTGAAAGATGTTACCTTCTATACCCAGAACATTTTTGGTCTTGTTTTCTTCCGAAACCTCAAATTTCCTTATGATGTCCAGACAATACTCGGTCGTCACATTGCTCATCTGCACCAAAGACAGCAATGATACATTTCTGATCCTGCGGAGTATGTGACCAACATGCCAAAACTGACTGCCAGACTCAGAATCTCGTTGGAAATCCCTTGGTCATACTCAGCACGCAGCCAACCATGAATGCAACTGTCAGTAAAAATATTCTTCAACGACCTTTTAGAGAGCTGGGGATTCTTGTGGGTACATTAGCCCTTCCCCCCTCCCCCATGAGCATCCTGGCTATCTTTCTAAAGATGAACACTGTGGAGAATTGGTGATCACAACTAGAGCTGTATCTGTCAGAGCAGAAGAGCTGTCTGGGCCAAGCTTTCAGTCCTGGTTCAATATTGTATCTTAGGGGCCAAATCACTCTTCTTTCCACTGCTGAAGAAGTGGCTACATGTTGCTTTCTGGTGGTATATCAACAAAATTCACACTTGCAAAGTGGGGAGCTTCAAATCACTGCAGGGCAATAAAATACATGCTTCTAGATGCACTTGTGGTAGTGGGAAAAGTCTGGGCTGCTGATTCACAAGGACAACCATTTTAACTGTTTGAACAGTTATCCCTCCCCCTGCCCTGTTCTACCATAACATGTGGGGTTGGGGAGAGAGAGAGACTGTCTTGTGCCAATTTAAGGACACTTTCTGGAAATCAAAGCATGTGAAACATCCCTTACTCTCACTCCCCACTCACCAGTCCTTTTAGTTCTTTAGTTGATAAGTTTATTGTTCTAGCCAAAGGCCATGACAAACTTATAGCAATGGTATTAATAAAGTAACATGGAACATGCATCCATAATATAACCAAACATCCATGACGTAAGAGAGAAATTACCAGAGACACCAGCAAGCTTAAATCTAGCTTGATTTCAGATTAAGCTTCCAAATCCCCAAAACAATTTGTAGAGATTTTATCTAACTCCTTTCTCCTGTTCCCCCCCCAGCCACTCTGTGTACTATGAAGCTATTGTTGTCACTCAAAAGAAACCGAGCCATTTCTGCTGGGGTGTACCTTCTAGCTTGTGTAAACAGGGGTTTCAAAGAGTGATCTCTTGGGTCTCTATATAAGGGGCAGGCCAACAGATAATGAGTAATGTCTACCACCTGAGGCTGACAACAAACACAACGTCTGTCTATGTATGGGGCCTTGCTATACCAGCCAACGAAGACTGTGGCAGGTAGTCCTTTTAAAGCAGCAGTTCTAAGAATTTCCAGCCAAAAAAACCCACAGGCAGATCTGAAATTACAGGGGGACTGTAGTCAGCGATGACTGGAAGGCTAGGACTACACAATGGCCATATGCAATGTGTGTGTGAACACACAATCCACCATTGGCTGTTCTGTCTTTATTAGAAATATAGCAGGGCAGCCAGGCACGTATGAAACATGACCACGGCAAAGTAGAGATTGCACACTGTCCTGCTCTGACAGAGCATTCTTCAGCAGCTAAAGTCATATACCCTCCCCTCCAGGCTCTACCATTTAATCCTCCCTCCTCAATTTCATCCTCAGCAATCTAAAAACATGGATTCTCTCTTGAGAAAATAAGGCCTTCTGGCTACCACATATGATCAACTTAATTTCCCTATATTAGCATTATTTATTGCCCAGCCTCTACCACCTGGCCCCAGGGAGGGTTACAGCAATTTAAAATTCAACATTAAAAGCAATTAGACCAAATTACAGTTGCAGGAATAAGCAAGCTCCATGAAAACACATATCTCGGGTGTCAAAGAGGTGCATCTTCTGTGTGCAGTGGGAACCGTATGAGGAAGGTGCAGAGGGTATTGTACAACATAGGCACTGCCACAGAGAATGCCTGATTCTGGGCCACCACCTTCAAACTTCTGAGGGCAGTAGAGCTACCAAGAGGCCCCCTCTGTTGATCTTAAACACCCAAGAGAGTCCGTGGAGAATAATAATAATGATGATGATGATAATATAATTTATTATTTATACCCCGCCCATCTGGCTGGGTTTCCCAAGCCACTCTGGGCGGCTTCCAACAAAATATTAAAATACAATAGTCTGTCAAACATTAAAAGCTTCCCTAAACAGGGCTGCCTTCAGATATCTTCTAAAAGTCTGGTAATTGTTGTTCTCTTTGACATGTGGTGGGAGGGCATTCCACAGGGCGGGCGCCACTACCAAGAAGGCCCTCTGCCTGGTTCCCTGTAACTTGGCTTCTCACACTGAGGGAACCACCAGAAGGCCATCGGAGCTGGACCTCAGTGTCCGGGCAGAACGATGGGGGTGGAAATGCTCCTTCAGGTCTACTGGACCGAGGCCGTTTAGGGCTTTAAAGGTCAGCGCCAACACTTTGAATTGTGCTCGGAAACGTACTGGGAGCCAATGTAGGTCTTTCAAGACAGGTGTTATGTGGTCTCAGCGGCCGCTCCCAGTCACCCAGCGGCATTCTGGATTAGTTGTAGTTTCCAGGTAACCTTCAAAGGTAGCCCCACGTAGAGCGTGTTGCAGTAGTCCAAGCGAGAGATAACTAGAGCATGCACCACTCTGGCAAGACAGTCTGTGGAGCGGTAGGGTCTCAGCCCGCACACCAGATGGAGCTGGTAAACAGCTGCCCTGGACACAGAATTTACCTGCGCATCCATGGACAGCTGTGAGCCCGAAATGACTCTCAGGCTGCTCACTAGACTCCCAGAAGGAACTATTCTTTCAGATAGTTAGGGCCTAAGTTATTTAAGGCTTTGCAACACTAGCACCTTGAACCGAGCCTGGAAACAAACTGGCAGTCAATGCAACGGCTTTGAAACAGGGGCTATGTGGAACCCAGCAAGTCTATAGATTTGGTTGACTTGGCCAAACCTTTCCTGAAGGGTGTGAGAGCTCCAATGTGTTGGAGCACCTCCACAGAGGACTCCCTCATTCCATTCAATGGTGAAGGAAACTCCATAGAACTCAAGTGAATGGGGAAATCTCATTGTAAAGGAGATCTGTGTTTGCACTGGAGGATACACGAAACATTGAACCAGGGGCAGATTTCAGGACATTCGCTGAAGCCTTGATTCTTCCAAGCACTACACAGTTAAGGTGTCATAGACAAGACAGGAGCAACAGGGAGAACCATTAAGAACATGTGTGATTTTACAGCATAATACACACTCTAGAGGGACCTATTATCCCAGCTGGATTTCAATGGCATTTTAATGCCGTGTATAATATTCGTCACATAACCATGAGGAAGGGGAGGGGGAGTTGTCCATGCTTCTCCAGATTCCTTTCATTCAAATATTGTCTCGCTAAAACCTTGGCAATCCAAAATTGACCTCATTTATAATATTCATTATCTTTTTCTTTGTGCTTTGATTTCATTTGTTTCCTGCTGGAAAAGAAATTTCATGTTCTCATCTACATTTGAATTACTTAAAACAGATTCCCTAGAAATACCCTCTAGAATGGTTACTATTCATACTTGTATTAGCATATTTGTACACATAGCATATCAATGAAAAAGATAATTAACATTTCAAAATCAGATTGCCCAGGAGATATGTAGTAAAAATATCCTATATTAAAGGATAGAGTGGAGTTTCTTCTTTTTTAAGACTCTAAGATTAGTGGTTTTTTAAGCAATAGTTTCTCAAAGACACCATCTTCTCCAATTCTGTGCCCAAACTTTGATGAACTGTTTTAACTTTGTGGTTTAGGTATTTGTTTGTCAAATTTGCATCCTTTTTCTCAGCAAAAACAATAAAGGGGGCGGGGTACAAATGACTCCATAAGGTGTGTGTTTATGGAACAACTTGGACAGCAATATTCTGGCTTAATCAACTGAGATACGAACAAGCCTTTTCACTCCTGTCAATAAATGTGCTTCAGCATTCTGCAGTAACTACAAGGGAAGGAATCCAATCTCAAGTCAACAGTGTCTAAACCACGGGTAGGCAACCTAAGGCTCGGGGGCCGGATGCGGCCTAACTGCCTTCTTAATCCGGCCTGCGGATAGTCTGGGAATCAGCGTGTTTTTACATGAGTAGAATATGTCCTTTTATTTAAAATGCATCTCTGGGTTATTTGTGGGGCCTGCATGGTGTTTTGACATGAGTAGAATGTGTGCTTTTATTTAAAATGCATCTCTGGCTTATTTGTGGGGAATAGGAATTTGTTCATTCCCCCCCCTCCAAAATATAGTCCAGCCCCCCACATGGTCTGAGGGACAGTGGACTGGCCCACAGCTGAAAAAGGTCGCTGACCCCTGGTCTAAACTACTGTGGTCAAGCAGTATGTGATCAACTCGGGAGAGTGCAATCCCTATCCAGGGCAGGCAATTGGCCAACTTATCAGACACAGGAACCACACAACACACAGTGCCTGTCTTGTCAGAATTCAAGATCAGCTTGATCTATGATAAGAGCTGCTAATTTTCAGATCTGCCCCTTAATGTCATGCATTGTAATCCTTGATGAGTGGGGAACAGCTACAGTTTTTCAGTAGTGGGGAATATGCTTTCTGCCATTTGGTATGCAACAGCAGTGTACTGAGGTCAACGGTGAAGTAATGGATCAGGACTCCATAATTTACTTTAATTGGGCACAGTGGTTCTAAATTCAAGTACCTAGCAACACATGATTCAGGTTCATAATATAATAAAATGGTGCATCACATCATTTAATACAGGGGTCAGCAAACCTATTCAGCAGGGGCCGGTCCACTGTCCCTCAGACCTTGGGGGGCGGACTATATTTTTAATACATATGAATACTGCAATTAAAGGTAAAGGTAAAGGAACCCCTGACCATTAGGTCCAGTCGTGACCGACTCTGGGGTTGCGGCGCTCATCTCGCTTTATTGGTACAGCTTCTGGGTCATGTGGCAGCATTACGAAGCAGCTTCTGGCGAACCAGAGCAGTGCACGGAAACGCCGTTTACCTTCCCGCCAGAGCGGTACCTATTTATCTACTTTGACGTGCTTTTGAACTGCTAGGTGGGCAGGAGCAGGGACCGAGCAATGGGAGCTCACCCTGTCGCGAGGATTTGAACTGCCAACCTTCTGTTGGTTTAACCCACAGCGCCACCCGCATCCCAATTACTGCAATTAAGAGGGTGCGGGTGCTAATTTAATAAATTGAAAATCTTACAAGGACTCAGCAAAATTTAGTCAAAATGAAGTATATTTAAATTCTACTGATTTCTGTGGAAAGAGGAGTATAACACTTCCCATGGAAATCAATGGGGCTCAACAGCACTGCAGTGTAGCTGGATCAGAACCCAACGTTTTCAATATCTAGTCATTTCTACAGATTCAATTCTCCCAGCGAAGTCAAGCTGTACTTATCACTTACAGTTCAGCTCATGAGATTAGTATGGATGTCAAAGCCTATTGGTTTCCAGAGCATTACATATATATACACTACAGACATAGTTAAATAATAAGCTCAGCATTTCTCAGGTGCTGAAGCTAATCTGAATTATCTTGGTTTAATCCATATGGTGATCAGAATGTGAGACCTGCAGGAGTAAAATTATCCCCCAGAAAAAAGCAGTATTTGGTCCAAGATGTAAGGAACTAGGGACTTCAGAGTTTCTTAATCTGTGCAGAGGGAATAGGTATGAAGTACAGCAAGGTTAAGCAGGGAAGACTAGAAGGAAAATAATCTAAATCTGGGAATCCAACCAGCCGCCACATTCATTCATTCATTCATTCATTCAGTGCATAAACTGCCTTTTAACAGTAGCTAGGCAGCATACAACACAGAACAAATCCATCAGAGTTATAATAAAAAGCAATTAGGATGCAGCAAAAACACAACTATAAAAACAAAGCAAATCATTTTAAAGCAAAAAGTGGAAAAACAAAACACTGCACAGACACAAAAAGTAAGGCAGAAGACAAAGTAGCAAAAAGAAATTCTCAGAGTTAAAGCAATGCAAAGTATAATGAAAAGGGATGGGGAGTTTTGTAACAATGAGTGGTTTTTGTCTTGTGCTGAAGAGACATCAAATTTGGTGCTGGGAGGGCAATCCACAACCATGGAGACACACTGCAGGGTTGGAGAATGAATTTCTCTCTTGTAGTAATTCTGTAATAATTTAATATTTATACCCCGCCCATCTCACTGGGTTTCCCCAGCCACTCTGGGCGGCTTCCAACAAAATATTAAAATACAGTAATGCATCAAACATTAAAAGCTTCCCTAAACAGGGCTGCCTTCAGATGTCTTCTAAAAGTCTGGTAGTTGTTTTTCTCTTTGACATCTGTTGGGAGGGCATTCCACAGGGCGGGTGCCACTACCGAGAAGGCCCTCTGCCTGGTTTCCTGTAACTTGGCTTCTCGCAGCGAGGGAACTGCCAAAAGGCCCTCAGCACTGGACCTCAGTGTCCGGGTAGAATGATGGGGGTGGAGATGCTCCTTTAGGTATACTGGACCGAGGCCTAGTTAGATTTGACTAAGTACCATGTAAACATCCCTGGGTCTTAAAAAGTGACGGTCATCCAACAAAAATAGGACCAGACAGTGCCCTGGGCATTTCTGCATTCATCACAGGATTCAAAATGTGGCAATTTAAAGTTAGCTTGTTTCAAACAAACCAGAGTTAAATTTAATCACAGTTTGTTTGTTTGTTTGTTTGTTTGTTTGTTTGTTTATACAAAAGGACAAACTGTGGTTAAACAAAAATTAAACAAAAATGGAAGGGAAAGCTTTCCATTATATAACATTTAGGAAGGCAGCCCTGCAAAGGGAAGCATTTTAAGCTTTAATGTTTTATTATGTTTTTATATACGCCCAAAGTGGCTGGGGCAACCCAGTCAGATGGGTGGGGTACATATTATTATTATTATTATTATTATTATTATTATTATTATTATTCCAGCTTTTCCTGCCATTATCACAGTCCTTGGGTTTGCTGGTTGAAGCTGATGAGTTTTCTAGGCCAAAGCATCAAGAAGGCACCAGGCTGGGGGAGGCTGGCTTAAGATGTTTTCCTCTTTAGGAAGTAATTTATGTATTCTTTTATACGGTGCTGTGATCATCAAATAAAGTGTTCTAGAAATATTATACCGTGATAAGTATGGGTGATAAAAAAGAGTCCGTCCATATTCTGTAATATTGGTTAGTGTTGGATGGAGACCTTAGAGACCAAAGGTTCAAATCCCCACTCAGCCATTAAGCTCATTGGGTGACCTTGGAGCAATCACTAACTCTCTCAGTTAACCTACCTCACAGGGTTTTTATGAGGAGAAAAGGGCGAAAAAGAGGAGCCATGTACACCACCTTGAACTCCTTGAAGGAAAAGTGTGATAATGATTTTATCATGAACCAACCCAACTCCTAGGGTGGTGAAAGTTCCACAGGATACTTGCAAACAAAATAAATATACATATTACTTGTTTTTAATCAGAGAGGGAATCAGGGAAGGATGTTGGACTAGATGGGCCTTGGATCTGATCCAGCAGGGTTCTCCCTTACTTATTAATGCTGCTTCATGGCAGCAAACCTGGATAACTCAGCTAGTTAGAGCATGATGCTGATAATGTGAAGGTGGCAGGTTCACTCCCCGTATGGGACAGCTACATATTCCTGAATTGCAGGGGGTTGGACTAGATGATCCTCAAGGTCCCTTCCAACTATGATCCTATGAAATAGGCAACAACTATATACTGCAAAATAGACTGTTTTGTCAGTTTGCATTTCTTAGTACAGAAAGTATTGATCTGATGTGTAGAGATTGTTCCCATTCTGATTAATTCAAGAGTGTTCTGGAAAGTTTTCTTTCTATGTGAAGGAAACAGGCAAAGAGTTCTTGTTTGGATTATTCCTTCTGGGAAGCTGGTTTAAACTGGTTATGTTATCTTTTTGTCAAGGTCAAAATAGTAGGGCCAGAAGGAGCCTGGGTTTCACTCACTTTCTCCTTCTGTCTCTTTGTTCAGTATTCTGTTCTGTATGCTATACAGTGGTACCTCGGGTTACATATGCTTCAGGTTACATACGCTTCAGGTTACAGACTCCGCTAACACAGAAATAGTACCTCGGGTTAAGAACTTTGCTTCAGGATGAGAACAGAAATCGTGCTCCGGTGGCGCAGCAGCAGCAGGAGGCCCCATTAGCTAAAGTGGTGCTTCAGGTTAAGAACAGTTTCAGGTTAAGAACGGACCTTGGGAACGAATTAAGTACTTAACCCGAGGTAGTCTTAAGGTTTAGACTTATTATAAGCATTGTAAGTTCTATTGTAAGTGCTGCAACTGGATTTTTATGGACTGTGCCAATCCTGAACGTATTGGATTTGTGGCCGTTATGCTCGTTTGCCTTCAGTAGCAGTAAAGCTCTGCTGGATGAAATACAGATGAACCTCGGGTTGCCAACGTGATCCGTGCAGAAGGCACATTCGCAACACGCAACGTTCGCAACCTGCAGCGGCGCATCTGCGCATGCGCCGAAATTCAGAAGTAACCCTTCCGGTACTTCTGGGTTCGGCGCAGTGCGCAACCCGAAACACGTAACCTAAAGCGTCTGTAACCCGAGGTACCACTGTATTAATTTCCTCTGGTCCATTTTTTGGAAACTCTGCAACGTGTTTTAATTTATTTCCTCCTCTGGAGATGGTGCAATATGTTTTCCCTGCCCTCAAGCCAAAAGGCTATGGTGGCACTGCATGGCTGGCCCCAGGGCTTGGGCAAAAAATAAATGCCTAAAATGGAGTCTGTGCACCCTGGCTGCACAGCTCTGTACTGGACTAACGTCAACTGGTCAGTGAGCAGCAGCCTTCTCATTACCCTCGCCTCCGTGTTTCTCACACATCTTCTGTTACTCATTGGCAGCAGGTCAAGGCTCAGTGAGCTGCCCATCCCACTGGAACCCCTCCTTGTCTCCAGAAGGGAGGTCATAATGCTGACAATGCGCACGGTCCTTTGAATGGATGGCAGGTGTTTCTCAAAGCCACTGATCCAAGGTGAAGTAATGGAAACAATACGACTGCCTTGCATGAGTTCACTCCAAAAGCACCTACGGAATTGCGA
Source organism: Podarcis gaigeae (assembly GCF_964106915.1). Classification (NCBI taxonomy): domain Eukaryota; kingdom Metazoa; phylum Chordata; class Lepidosauria; order Squamata; family Lacertidae; genus Podarcis; species Podarcis gaigeae. The sequence continues at coordinate 79,340,191 of NC_139681.1, forward strand.
TGGGGAGAGGGCAGAGAGGCTGGGCGCCTGACAGCTGACAAATGTATTGGTAATGAACAACAGATGACAAGCAGAAGCCAGGAGCAGCAGTGAAACAAAAAACCAATTATTTACAGCAGGTGTGGGCAGAGTCTACTGCTCGTGGCCCACAAACATATTGATGAAGTCCACAGTCTGCCTTACTGGATCCCTCAAAAGTCCCAGCCTTTTAAAAGTACCATATTTTTCCATGTATAAGACAACCTCTTTTTCTGATTTTTTTTTTGTGTGTGTGATAAATTGAGGGTCGTCTTATCCATGGGTTAATATGCTAAGTAGGCGAGGGCTGGTGCCATGGAGCCAGGTTAATGTCGGGGAGGGGGCTGCTTACCCGCTCACCCATATTTGGTGAGTGCCAGCATGTGGTGTATTACGGCACCAGTTCCGTCGGCCAGAGCAGGGGATTGTCGAAAAGCTGCTCAACAGCTCAGCGAACTTACAAAAGAAACTCAACAATTGTTGAGGGCTCCCCAAAATAGGGGTTGTCTTATACACCGGGTCATGTTATACACGGAAAAATACGGTATACCTTCCTCTGTGCTATAGAAATATGTTTGGTGCAAAAGTTATTTTTCCAGCACAGGGGACTCTATCACTCTGCTAAACTAAATTTGCTAACAGGTAGGAATTGCAAATCCTTACCTGGCAGCTCATGCTTTTGCCTGCTAGAGGACATTTAATTGCTCAAGATTCAGAAAAGGGCACTTACGCCCATTTATTTAACAAATGTATAGAGCACAAGATTCCCAAGGCATCATTTAACAAAAGCAGGACAATAAAGAACATATAGAACCAATAAACAATTTATAGACTGTCAATATCAATATTTGTCAAGGGGTCCAAATACAAGGGAGAATAATTGGTAAATATTTTCAAGACAAATGAATGAAACTTATTTCTTCCTTATACGGCTGACTTCACTTTCTCCATCTCAAAAGCCTTTGAGGCTAGACATTGACACAGAAGCAGAAGACATTTTGATATGCGTGAACGGAAAGACGGAATCTACATTTCTTTCTTGGTTTTCCTACCTTTTGTTCCACTTTCAGAAACTGAGCAAATTCCTCGACAGTGAGGTGGTCTTTCTTGTCGCTGTAGCTCAAAAGCAGTAAGTAGAGGTCGCGCCTTAATGACATCATCTTGTAAAACACAGAAAACTCTTCAAAGGTCAAGGTTCCCTGGTTCTCATCGGTGTCGGCCTCCTGAGGAACAAGCATAACCAATTATGTATGCTGGGTAGCATGGCAGGCTGTTCATAGTAGGAAAAGGTAATTGTGAATTCCCATGTGACTCAATTCAGACTTAATTTAGACCTGGGGCCCTCCAGATGTTGCTATACAACTCCCATCAAGCCTGACCATTGGCCACACTGGTTGGACATGGAACCTGGAGTCTGACAAAATCTGGAGGGGAAAAGTTTCTCCATCCATTGTATAACCATCATTTAGAATTCCAAACCACAGTTTGAGCTTCCAAACACACCACAGGCAAACCATACTTAGAGCTGCTTATTTGCTTTTGTTTTCCACCCTATTGGCACTCCATTTCATACCTTTCTTTGTGCTACAGCAGCCTCTGAATGCATAAAATGACCATAAGCGTGGCTTGAAATTCACACATCAGACAAAACTATAACAAACCTAGGGGTCTTGTCTGAGGACTCAGCTACATTAGTCAAGAAACAGCATTTTGAATGTGTTCTAAACATGCAACACCAGATGGTGCCAGAGAGCAAAATAAATTTCTAAGCGTTTTCCCATAGCGTTTTTTTCTTTTGCGATAACTTCAATTCTGACTTATTGATATCATTTTTTTCCCTGTGTGTAGATCCACAATGAGCCAATGAATCACTTCACATGCCATGCCATACCATAGTTTCTTTTTAAACAATGGTTTAATCATGAATTTAATCACACTTTCCCACATTGTGGCACAAACAAGCCATGGCATGTTTGTTATGTTGCAAAACCTCAGTCATGGTTTGCTTCTTCTTCTTTTCCAAATAAACTACGAGTAGTAATCCAGAAATAACCTCCTGACTTACAGTTTGTGACTTGTTTCAAGCGAAATGCTGTACTAAGGCTTGGTTGTGTCATTCATGGTTAAACCATGGTTTGGAACTGGCTATGGTTTGGTGTGGTGGGCAAACCAGCCCAAGGCATCAACCAATCCCAAATCCCAGCCATTCCTGTGGTTGTCATTCAGCAGCTGTTCCATATGCCAACAGCACACCAAGCCAGGAGGGACATTCAAATGCCTCTGCTGCATGTGTCAACCTAAATGCATGCAGTGTTTACATAGCAGCAGCCTGAGTCACCAGAGCTAGGCAGCAGTGGAGGACAAATATGTGAGTCACAAGTTGGGAGAGATGCCAGAAGTAGGGTCCAGAGCCAGAGCCAGAAGGGAGGCCAAGGTAGCAGAAAATGGGCTGTGACAGACACAGTGACAGACAAGTGAAGGAGATAAAAAAAAGGATTAAAGGCTGAACTGGAAGGAATCCCAGTCTCCCGGAAAATGGGATAGAATTGACTGCATTCAAATATAATAGTAGTATAGTAGTAGTAATAATTTATGATTTATAGTAGTAATAATTTATAATTTATTATTTATACCCCACCCATCTGGCTGGGTTTCCCCAGCCACTCTGGGTGGCTCCCAACAGAATATTAAAAACATGATAATGTTAGCAATTTCACTCCTCCGATGCTGCATTTGTGATTGATGCAAATCACATGCCTGTTTGAGAAGAGTGTGGGAAACGGAAGACAGTCTTATCTCTTCCGCTGTATGTACTTTGTAATGTACTTTCACTTTTACTTGTGCCTGTTTTCTCGGAGCTGGAGAGAACGGACACCATTATGCTTTTGTCTGTACATAGTGTGTAAATAGTAGATTAAACATTAAAAACTTCCCTAAACAGAGCTGCCTTCAGATGTCTTCTAAATGTCAGATAGTTGTTTTCCTCTTTGACATCTGGTGGGAGGGCATTCCACAGGGCGGGTGCCACTACTGAGAAGTCCCTCTGCCTGGTTCCCTGTAACTTGCCTTCTCACAGTGAGGGAACCGCCAGAAGGCCCTCAGTGCTAGACCTCAGTGTCCGGGCTGGATGATGGGGGTGGAGACACTCCTTCAGGTATACTGGGCCGAGGCCATTTAGGGCTTTGAAGGTCAGCAGCAACACTTTGAATTGTGCTCGGAAACGTACTTGGGAGCCAATGTAGGTCCTTTAGGACTGGTGTTATATGGTCTCAGCGGCCGCTCCCAGTCACCAGTCTAGCTTCTGCATTCTGGATTAGTTGTAGTTTCCAGGTCACCTTCAAAGGTAGCCCCATGTAAACCACATTGCAGTAGTCCAAGCGGGAGATAACTACGAAAGCGACACTGATCAGCATTCAAAATGTCCACTGCTAAATCCCACACAAAAGATTCAGCATGGTACAGTGATTAGAGCATTGGACTATTTGGAAGGAGACCCAGGTTCAAACTCCAAATTAGCCACAAAGCTCACTGGGTGATATTGGGCCAGTCACTATCTCTCAAGCCTAGCTGCCCTCACAGAGCTGTTGTGCAGAGAAAAGGGGGAAACCGCTGACACGACCTTGAGCTTCTTGAAAGGAAATGTAGGACAGAAACATAACAAAACAAAATAATTTAACAAAGGTAATTTCTTCAAATACATTGATCTCCAGCTCCACTGAGTTGAATGGGACTCATACCCAAGAAAATGTATAGCAGCCTTAAATATGAGGCTTAAATGTGAATGAAAATCAGCACAGTGCTGCCTCTGAATTTTAAACCTAGTTGCGGGAGGCTGGGGGGTGGGGTGAGTGGAATTCCACGGCCTCAAATTGTTTCATTTCTGCTGCCAAAATACTATTCAAGAACATTAAAAGCCTACAACAACAGAGGACTCAGGGGGAGAAATATCAAAACACTAACTCTACTTTTGATTGCTATTTTTGAGTCTGTCCTGAGGGAAGAAAGGTGCATAACCTACTACATGCTATTATGGCTTTTTTATTTTTCAAAAAAACCAACAACTTTCAGCATCTGCTTAAGAGGATTTGCTTGGGATTTACAAAACATTTCACAGTAGTTCTTCCAAAGTACACTCTTCTTTTGTGTAGTTAAATCCCCGGAGTAACAAGCTTTCAATGAAGGAAGTTTGGCTTTCCCTGCTAAGTTTCAGGCAGCTGGCTGAAAGCCATTCCAGAAGGCAGCGTGGAAAAAGGGTTCCTCATTATTAGCCCCGTTCAAATAATACTCATGTGTAGGGCATATATGTAATGTTGATGGAGTGGGGGCAGAGCAGGCACACTTTTCGTGCTGCTCCCACCTTCCAGGTGTAACAACCATGAGAAGGGCACAGCTTTCTGCGGAGGAGTTCAAACATGCAAGCATCTGATCACATGTACGGGTTCCATGCAATGGAGCACTTGTCCCAAACAATTGAAGCCCCTAGGCACAGTGGCGTAGCGTGGGGGGTGCAGGGGGGGCCGGCCGCACCGGGCGCAACATCTGGGGGGGGCGCGCTCGCACTAGCAGCTCTCTGCCCCTACTAAAATCCACGGGTTAGGGGGCGCAAATTACTTGCCTTGCCCCGGGTGCTGACAACCCACGCTACGCCACTGCCTAGGCATGAACTGGTGCTTGCGCATTTGAGTTTATCTGAAGACAAACAGCACAACCGACAAGACAACCAACAGCTTTATTTTCTTGCAGGAAATAAAGACCCAAGAGCAAAATCACAGTCCAAATCCACCATCATTACAGATTTCCCCTACACATCAAATTAAAGAGTGAGAAGCGTTTGGGTGTGGGCAAGGCAGCAGCTGTTGAGCTCCTTTACCTGAGAAAGACACAGGGCAAGCAAACAAAGAATTTGTTCACACGTTCTTTGAACATCCTCAGAGTAAAAGGAGGATGGTGCTGCTGCCACCAGGACAGCTATACCCCTGCCAGTCTTGGCCCAGCCATGACCCAGCTCTCTGGAGGAGCCAACCTCCTTGTAAGACTCTAAGACTGTTTAAAAAAACCTAATGAGTGGATGCTATAAAGGCAGCATGGCCTTCCACACCTGCTGGAGGGCTGCAGGATGCCCCGCCACAGCCACACAAAGGGATAAAGGGAATGTGATTCACAATCACAGAACCTTTGGTCAATCTGCCTGCAAAACTTTCAAAACCCACTTCCCTTGCCTATCTCCCCTGCTCCTGAGAAAGAGCAGCCACCTCAACACACAGTGGGAGTTTCAAAACATATTTAACAAATGCTGTTGAATCCCATTAAAGTTAGTATTCACTTGTTTGCACATCCTTACATTTGTGCCCCACTTAAGGAGATACATGGTTCTTCTCCTTGTTGTGAAAAGGTAAAAGATAAAGGACCCCTGAATGGTTAAGTCCAGTCAAAGGTGACTAGAGAGTGCGGCACTCATCTTGCTTCAGGCCGAGGAGCAGGCGTTTGTCCACAGACAGCTTTCCGGATTATGTGGCCAGAATAACTAAACCGCTACTGGCGCATGAAGGACTGTGATGAGTGCTAGAGCACACAGAAACGCTGTTTACCTTCCCACCACAGTGGTACCTATTTATCTACTTGCACTGGTGTGCTTTTGAACTGCTAGGTTGGCAGGAGCTGGGACAGGGCAATGGGAGCTCACCCTGTCATGGGGATTTGAACCGCTGACCTTCTGATTGGCAAGCCGAAGAGGCTCAGTGGTTTAGACCACAACGCCACCCATATCCCATGCAGTTGTATCCTCAAAACAACCCTGGGAGGTAGCTTAGACTGAGAGATAAAGAGTAACTGGGCCAGGTGAGATTCTTAGTTAAGGGGGGATTGGAATGTAGACCTCCCAAAGTCCAACAGTAAACGCTACACTGCAGTGGTTCTAATACTAGGGAGCTGTTAAGTTATGGGTGCAGAATGAGAAGGGAAATAGCACTGCTGTGTTCAAGGAAACTCACAGCACAATAGTGCAGCTAAATACAGAGGACACTCAAAGCAACTGGGTCTAAGAGCGATCAATCACTGGCCTCAACACAAAGCAGATTTCAGCCTGCAGCCTGCAATTAATTAAATGTTATAATTCCTTGAGAGAGGCCTGATGCCAGATGTCAACAGTCCAGCAAGAGCCAGATGCTGACATGGCCACAATGATTAGCTCGTCCCCCTCGTCTCTTCAATTAATGGCATCCCACAGCCGGCCCATTAATCTTCGTCGATACCCTCGGGATTCTCACCTTTCACGAGACTAACACTTAAGCTCCCGGGAGGGCAAGGAAAGATGCTCACCTGAAACATTTGTCTTACTTTCCTCCGGGGCAGGCTGACGTTGAGTTTATGCATCAACTGGTGAATCTCTTCAATATTCAGCAAGCCATCGCCATTCTTGTCTGCTTCCTGAAAGGTCTGCTTCACCCAAGTGCAGATGAATTAAGGAAAGGGTAAAAGGCTTGTACCAAAATGTTCCTAGCTTTGCTTTTGAATTATTGAAGAATGCAAAAGGAAAGAGGTGAGTTATATAAATCAGGCTCAGGCTGACAAACACACTATTTGGGGTGTGGCAAAGAGAAACAGTTCACACACGAAATTTTCCCCACAAGGGACAGCACACACACTGCAAATGTTTCCACCTCTCCATGCATGCATATACATGTACAGTGGTACCTCTGGTTACGAACTTAATTCGTTCTGGAGGTCCATTCTTAACCTGAAGCACCACTTTAGCTAATGGGGCCTCCTGCTGCTGCCGCGCCTCTGCACAATTTCTGTTCTCATCCTGAAGCAAAGTTCTTAACCCGAGGTACTATTTCTAGGTTAGCGGAGTCTGTAACCTGAAGCGTATGTAACCTGAAGTATATGTAACCCGAGGTACCACTGTACACACACACACACACACATATATATTCAGTTTTCAGGGCAGTTGCTCTCACAAGGTTGTGTACATGGCAATATAAATCCACATTACACTCCTTAAAACAATTAAAATGTAACCAAGATGCAACAATGAAAAAAATGGATTGAAATAATAATGCATTTTGACTTCATTTTCAATTCACCTGCAACTAGGCCACACCTTCTTCTTGAGGGCAGACACCCCATAGATGTGGGGCTATGACTGAAAAGGCCCTACAGTTTAGCATTGCATACATGAGCCTCTGGCTTGTATGCCCCCCTGCTCAACACTTATGTGCATTTTTCCACTAACCACAGTTCTTTGCCCTCTTTAAGCCAAGAACTGTGGTTAGCCTTATATTGGATTTGCTGAAATGAGCCAAGGCCATAGCTTGAAGTGGGCTGGTTTCAATACATCCTAGTTAACACCCCCTACCATTGGTTCATCCTGATGGGAACGAGTGCAGTAAGCTTGTGCAAAATGCCTCCTCTTCCTCCAGTATTCAGAAAGCACTGCCTCTAAACCAGAGAGATTCTGTTTCGCTGTAGCGAACATCCATAAATGTATTTTTTAAAGCATTTGAACTAGTGGCTACTCTCACATATTGAGCTAATCAGTTACACAAACCAATTGTGTAGAGTGAGAGGAAACATACTTCCTTTTGCCAGTTCCAAACCTACCCCAAATCAACTCAGCTGGATCACCCCAAGTCCTAGCAATGTGTGAATGAGTGGCGTTGGAAAATTCCCCCTTTAATCCATTCTTGCACTCTTTTACCATGTTCCCCCATGTGACATTGTCCTTTTTCCTGAACTCAAAAGCTGCAAGCTCTTTAGATGTGCCTCGCAGTGATGACAGGAACACCGAATGCTGCTGTATATCATTGGTCTATCTTTTTAATATAAAAAAGGTAAAGGACCCCTGGACAGTTAAGTCCTATCAAAGGCGACTATGGGATTGTGACACGCATCTCACTTTCAGACTGAGGGAGCCAGTGTCTGTCCACAGACAGCTTTCCAGGTCATGTGGCCAGCATGACTAAACCGCTTCTGGCACAACGGAACACCGTGATGGAAACCAGAGTGTATGGAAATGCCATTTACCTTCCTGCCACAGCAGTACCTATTTATCTACTTGCACTGGCGTGCTTTCGAACTGCTATGTTGGCAGGAGTTGAGACAGAGCAATGAGAGCTCACTCCAACACAGGGATTTGAACCTCCGACCTACTGATCGGCAAGCCCAAGAGACTCAGTGGTTTAGACCACAGCGCCACCCGAATCCCTATCTAGTTCAGTCTATCTTGTATCTATCTAGTTCAGTGTTGTCTCCACTAATGGGCATCTTCTTTCCAGGGTCTCAGAAGGAGATCTCCTCCAGCCCTACCTGCAGATGCTGAGAATTGAACCTGAGACCTTCTGCATGAAAAACAGAGGCTCTACCACTGAGCTGAAGCCCTTCCCCATTTCCAGATACTTCCCTTGACCACTGCATGTCTACTTGGCAGTGAGCACCGCTATCTTCAATGGAGCTTCCTCCTTCGCAAGTATGTGGAGGATTGCAGTTTCAGTTCTTCTTTTGCCTACATTCTTGGCTGGGCAATAGCCTCTTGGACAACCATCCAATTTCATGGAACCTTTCTCCTATTGGTTGCTTTCTCCCTATGCCCTTCCCCCCCCCAACTGATGCACCCCCCCTTTCAAATCCACATCCCCTGGTGGCTTCTGTTCTCTTCCCACTCCAGCTGGAGCTGTTACAGGGGTCATTTCTCCCTGCCGCCTCCCCAGCTGCCAAGACTGATAACGCAAACAAGGCTTGAAGTCGCATTTCAGCACAACCAAACACACGGCAGCAACATGCAGGCCTCCAAAAGTCAGGGATAAATATAGAAAGTGCAGAAGGAGTTTATGGAGCTTGTAATTTGCCACAAAAGGCTGGCAGGCACTCCTCTGTCTTCCGACAGTCGGAGCTGAAATTTGGAGGTGGGGATTATCAGGTCTGAGAAAGCGTCCCCTACTTTTGCAGTTCACTCGGGCAACCTGGGTCCAACGAAATGGGAGTCACGATCCCATATCTTTGCTGGAGAATAATTTCTTTCATTTCCAACTAGTTTAATACTCTGGGAAAAGTAAATCTTCAAGTGGGTTTCCCACCACCAACCACCCCTCCCTGAATTTACTCCAGCTTTGCAATGTCTTCCGCCCTTGTTTTGTCTTTAGCATATAGTGACATGAAAGACTGATTGAGTGATTGATTTTCTAATTATTTTATTTTTCACCTTCCATTTTCCCTCTCTGCTTTGTCTCTGAGCAAAACTGGATCATCTGCAGTCCAGCTAACATAGTCCTGGCTTGAACTTTAACATTTCTTTCTTTCTAAAAGTGGTCACAGTCCAGGGATGCTTGCATGCAGGAAAAGCTAAAATGCAATGCTTTACTAGTATAGTAACAAATTTTGCCTACCTGCAATGGTTATTTAATTCTGCCACCAAATGCAGATGCCTCACACTACGTATAGATGGTACAACTAAAATTCCAGGGCACTGCTGCCAAAGAGGATCTTCAGAAGGATTCAGCAGCTCACCAGGTTTTTTATTATTATTATTTAATCAGAATTAAGAGAGACAAAGTTGTACAACCACAGTGGTTGTACAATTCTGCATCTGTTAATCCTGAAAAAGGGAACAAGAGGAATATCACCCCACAGGGTGATATCGAAGATATTAATCAAAAATAGCAAGCAAAAATGCAAATCTTGGCAATCAAGAAACAAAGGCATTTTTAAAAATATGACCAGAGGTGAAATCTAGGGAACACCTTGTACCTCAAAGCATGTCATGATGCGAGAGATGGAGAGACTGTGGCTCTCCAGGTGTTTCTGGATGACAACTCCCATCATCCTTGACTATCAGCCAAGCTGGTTGGGGCCGATGGAAGCTGCCATCCAATAATGTTTGGAGGCCCACAGGTTCTCCACCAACCGGAATCCCCAGACACGGAGCCAGAATCTAGCTTCCTGAAAGGATATTGATCGTGTGTTCTCTGTCGCTTGGCTAGAGAGTCCTCGTCGCTGATCCCAGCCATCAGGTACTTCAAGCCAGTGATCCAGGTGCGAGCTTCCTCTGGGTTGGAGGTGATCAGATCCAGCGACTCCATATGGTTGCCGTGGTAAATGGTGAAGCAGCAGCTCGGGTCAAAGTTGCCTTCAGCATGGCGATGGAATATTTCTGACTGCCGTCCTTCAGTCACTTTGTAGATGGAATCAATTATGACTGTAAAAGCAAGACAAGACTGTAAAAGCAAGACAGAACCGGGGGGGGGGGAGACCCGAAAAGTGAAAGGACTCAGATTCTTTAGGTTTCCATATTGTTCATTGCAATTTAGCCTAGTACCTTAATGAGCTAGGGTGAAAATGATTAAAGAGAAGGTTTTTGGGTGGCTTTATAGAAGGCTCCTTGATAGATATTGTGCAAAGTTGCATCCCTCTGAAGATGTAAGTCACTCTTCCCCAACCTGGTGCCCTCCAGATCCCTCACTATTGGTCATGTCAGCTGAGGCTGATGGGAGTTGGAGTCCAAAATGTCTGGAGAGTATCAAGGGGGTGCTCTTGTTAAGTGAGGGGGAGGCACAAAACAGGAACTCAAGGAAGGAAGGAAGGAAGGAAGGAAGGAAGGAAGGAAGGGAAGGAGGGAAGGGACTGTGTATTGCTTTAGCTACTACAGCTGAAGATACTGAATACATTTTACACTGTAAACCAGTGTACATACCATGCTCCCAATTCCTGAACCATAAGAACCTAAGAAATGCCTGCTGAATCATAATAATGGCCCATCTAGTTCAGGGTCCTTTTCTCCCCATTGCCAACCAGATGCCTGTAGGAAAACAGCAATTAGAGGACCTGAGCACAAGAGCACTCTCCCCTTCTGTGGTCTCCAGCAACTGGGATTCAAAAGCATACTGCTACCAACTCTGGTGGAGCACAAGCCATCATGGCTACCAACCACTGTTGGCCTTATCCTCCATAAATGTGTCCGATTCTCTTTTAAAGCCATCTAAGTTGGTGGCCATCACTGCTCCCTGCTGGATTGAGTTGCATATTTGAACGATGTTCTGCATGAAGTACTTGCTTTCATCTGCCCTAAATCTTCTAATATTCCACTTCATTGGGTGTCCAATGCTTCAAGCATTATAAGAGAGGTGGGGGGAGATTCTCTGCAGACTTTCTCCACGCCATTCATAATTTTATAAGCTTCTATCATGTCACCTCTTCCTTGCCATTTTTCTTTTGTATATAGTTTTATTATGTTTTCTGTTTTACAATTTAAAATACTCACTTTACACCCTTAAGATATCAATGACTTCCATCCTTCTCTTTCCATGGTTCACTTTACATATCATAAATCCCTGCATATTTTACAAAAACTTTACCATTCAGTATTCCATTATTGCATCCATCAAAACATGTTTACGCTGTTGAATTTATCTTAATGCTGCCAGCGTTTTCAGCTACATACAACGGTTTCCCATATATTCAGTAAACATTTTCCAATCTTCTTTAAAGATATGTTCTTATTGTTCTCTTATTCGATATGTTAAATCTGTGAGTTGTGCATATTCTGTCAATTTAAGTTGCCATTCATCTTTCGTTGGGACCTCATCCTTGCCATTTTGTTGTTGTTAGAGCGTTTATTAATTTTCCAATAAAAACATCCAATGAGCATCAAATCCTAATCCAATAAAAATAAAAATTAAAATAAATCCAATTGTCTTCCGAATTTAATTCAAATTTTTGCGACTTCCCAAGGCCTGAATGTCAAAGCAACTCCAAGTCTCAGTCCTGCCTCTCACCATATTTCCATATTTCCATATCCAATTTTATCTCTCTAATCCTTGCCATTGTTCTAAACTAAAAAGATCCAAATGTGGCAATCTTTCCTCACAGGGCAGTCGTACCTTGTTAATTTTGGTTGCCCTTTTTTGAACATTTCTCAACTCTACACCTATTGTTATTATTATTATTTACAAAAGTACGTGCATTGTCTCTTTTTTCAGGTTGTGTTTTCTACAGATCAGTTGCATTTATTGTGAGAAATTAGTGTTGTATGCAGTATAAGGTGGGGGGAAGAGGGGGGCAGAGAGGGAGTGGGGCAGTAAAACTTATATTCTTCTACTGTTTGTTTGGGGTATGTTTGGGGTTTTGTGTCAGCGTCACTTGGGTAGGTTCTCTTTCTGTTCGCTTGTTATATTTCCTTGGTAGTGAGAGAGGTTGTGGGGGGCAGCCTAGGGCTTGGCTGGTTGTCTTGGGTTGGCTGCAATGAGATTTGTTTCTGGTTGGGGGGGTGTTATTGGGTCAAGTTAGCCATGCTGATTCGTATGCTGTCGGTACACTATCCTTTTTAAGGTGAGGCACCCAGAACTGTACCCAGTATTTGAACTACAAGGAGAGAGCTTTGGGAACAAATGCAATCCCACACATCCCTACGCACATCCCTCCCCCTGCCAATCTTAAGCATAGTTAACTTTTATATGGTGCTAGGGACGCGGGTGGCGCTGTGGGTTAAACCACAGAGCCTAGGGCTTGCCGATCAGAAGGTCAGCGGTTCGAAGCCCCGTGACGGGGTGAGCTCCCGTTGCTCAGTCCCTGCTCCTGCCAACCTAGCAGTTCGAAAGCACATCAAAGTGCAAGTAGATAAATAGGTACCACTCTGGTGGAAAGGTAAATGGCGTTTCCATGCACTGCTCTGGTTCGCCAGAAGCGGCTTAGTCATGCTGGCCATATGACCCGGAAGCTGTACAGGGAAGCTCCCTTGGCCAATAAAGCGAGATGAGCGCCGCCACCCCAGAGTCGGTCACGACTGGACCTAATGGTCAGGGGTCCCTTTACCCTTTACCTTAACCTTAACCATGGGGACAGGGTTTGAATATGAGAAGAGTGGACAGGGGATTTGGGCCACATGAAAAGGACTAGGAGTGTTGGATATGCACCTGCCCTTTCCAAATTCAAAAAAGGATAGATCTAAAAGACGCACACACAAAAACGCATCTTAGAAAGAACTTACTTTTCGCTTTTTCGCTTTTCCTGGATGGCCTCCATCGGATGCAAGTCCTGTGTTCATCGAGGTAAAAAAGGCGCACAAGTCCTTTGGCTCCACTCTTCAGTTTAACCATCTGAGTCCCAGACTGCATTACACTCATGCATCTTTCAACTGAGGGGAGGCGGGGGAAGAGAACACAACAAATATAGCTGAGAGAGTGATTTGATGCCTAAGTAATTACTGCAGTGCTTATCAACAGAATAAATACTGCATAATCCTTTTATTTTTCATCTGATATCAAGGAAAACTGGGGATTAATCGGCCTCTGAAAACATTTGTAACATTAGAATGAAGCCTATTTAAGAAATTATAACTAGCATTGAGCATTTGTCCTGCATTCATCCCGATTTGCTTACAGGGTGTGTGTCTCTCACACACACACACACACACACACACATCTTCCTGTAATCATCTGTTCATTCCACACATTTCAGGGCATTTAGTCTTCACTTATCTAGCCACAAAAAGTTTGTGTTTTAAAACAGACTTGTACTAGAGTAATGTACTTAGGGTTGCCATATTTCAGAAAGTAACCCAAAAGTTTTATGAACCCAATTTTTTACCAAAACGCCAAAAATTTCGATTGGCTTGCCTAAAATCCAATACAAAGTGCCACATTTCAGAAATTCCCCCCAGACATCATTTCTGCCTTTGAAATCCCAGTAATGTCTAGGAAAATCCAGACCTATAGTGGACCTAGATGTACTCCAAACCTAAATTTCCAGTATGCTTTTGAAATCTTCCCACAAAATACTGACAGTCTGCAGATGACCCATCTCATAACTGTAAATCCAAGGGTTTCTGGTACTTTTCTACTTCTGCTGATACAAATCTTTTAAAGTGTCCCGTTTTAATCTCTATACAGTTTAGGCAACTTAAATTCCAATTTATAAAAACAGCACCTGTGATATGGCAAGTCAAGAAAATATTTTAGAGTGCTTCTCCCTCTACCCCATACACATACAAACCTTTAACATACCCATTTCTCCCTAACAATATATGCTCTTGGTTCAAGTTTAAACATAAGTACATAAACTCTCTCCCATTTCTCTCTGCTTATGTGACCCTGTTCATGCAATTCAAACTCCAAGAGCAGAGAGTGACTCTTACACAAGCTAAGTGCAGAATCCACTACGTGAAAGAGCTTTCTATAAATCAGAACAGATTCAGAGGAGGGCAATTAAGATGGTCAGTGGCATGGAAAACAAGTCCAATGAGAAAAGACTGGGACTGCCTATGCTCAGCCTGAAGAAGAGAAGACTCAGGGGGACATGTTAAGATTCTTCAAATACCTGAAGAACTGTCACATAGAAAAGGGCAAAAGACTTGTTCCCTGTTGTCCGCAAAGACAGGACTCCATCTGACAGGCTGAACTTACAGGAAGGAAGAAACCTGTTGAACAGTAGCTGAAATCTCACAACTGTGAGAGCTGTTTGACAATGGAACTGATGAGTCATTAGCCACTAGGGCTAAAAGCAGCTTTTATAAAGGGAAAGATGGTGTCAGTTGGGGAAACCAGGAAAGGAAAGGGATTAATCCAAACTTCCCTCAACACCACTGTTTCCCATTCATGGTGGTTTTGAAGAAAGGGGTATTAAGAGAGCAGACTCATGGATTTCCTGCATTACATGAAGTCTGGCCCTTGTTTTACAGCATTCTTCTATATCATGTTGTATTATTTTACTGTTGTTAGCCGCTCTGAGCCCAGCTTCATAGAGTTTCATAAAGTTTGACTCAGAACCTTCAAAAACATTATAATAACTTCCAGAGATGACCTGGTTACACTTATTCGTCAAACAATTGTCCTTGCGTCATGCCACAGCAGAAAACCTACTTGTAGACAAGCCTGGCCGGTAACATTCCGAATGGAAAATAAGACACAAATTTGTTCAAGAAAATTAATTTCCCCCTAACCATTAATGTATAAGAATGAATCACAACAGCCATCTTTCCTGAACTACTGGCTGGGACTGAAAAGGAATTATTGTTCAAAACGTCTGAAAGGCACCAAGCTGGGAAAGACTGCCCTAATGTATGAGTTATGTTATCAAAAGACAATAACGGTACATGAAGGAAAAGTCTGTCCAGGAATGCAGTCTCTTTAGGAGGGGAAGGAGGGATCACAAATGGGAATTCATTACAGGAAAAGAAAAATATAAAATTATTTGGTGCTAAACTGTATTTCCAAATAACAAACCCATTAGAGCAGGGCAGGTTTTGTCTTGATGTTTGTTTCGATTATGCAACCCTAATTAGGAACAAGAAGTTTGAAAATCTGTATTATAAAGACAACTTGCTGTAGCACTTATTTGAGGGGGAGGGGAACTGAAAAGAACACATAATTTTGCATATACTGGCTTGTACAAATATCTAGCCTTAGATGATGGAATTAACATTCTAGCCAGGCAGTCTCTGTCGTTTCATATTTAAGTATTTCAGAACATTTGGTATATAATACACATGTATGTGCATCTGAAAATGATAGTCACTTATACAAAAACCAAATTGTGATATTGTTCATATATGTGTGTGAATGAAATCCACATGTGTGGAGCTTGTTATTTTTTGTTAGATTTTCAAGGGGGGGCAAAAATCGTGAGTACATACAGAAATGTGGTTGTTGCTTTTCTGTTCTGCAAATGACAGGAAACGACTGGTGACTCAAAAATTATATTTTCAACAAGGACTCAGCTAAGTAACACAGGGCTTTAATCTATAATCTGGCTGTGCCTGCAGATATATATGGAGTTTAGAGGTAAGCAAATCTTCTAACTTTTGAAAGCCTAACAAAAGCCTATTTTAGTCTGCACTTCTATTCTGGGAGTGCATTATCAAAAATTGCCTGACAATGGAACATCCTGCTACAAACAAAACCATGGCCATAGAAATCTGGTCCCATCCTCTGGGACCTTAGCATTAGAGTTAGTCAGAAGGGATTCTGGAGAGCACGTACCTCCGGTTACGAACTTAATTTGTTCCAGAGGTCCGTTCTTAACATGAAACCAGAGGTCCGTTCTTAACCTGAGGTGCGCTTTCCCTAATGGGGCCTCCCACTGTGTGTGTGTCTCCAGCGTGTGGCTTCCGTTCACATCCCGGGGCAAAGTTCGCTTCTGGGCTAGCGGAGCTCATTACCCGAAGCATTCACAAGGAAGACGGTACATAACCAGAGGTATAATAATAATAAATTTATTTATACCCCACCCTCCCCAGCCAAGACCAGGCTCAGGGTGGCTAACAACCAATAATAAAAACAAGTTGGTTAAAATACAATTTTAAAAAAAAGATTAAAATACAACATTAAAACATTAGGATGCAGCCTCTTCACAGGAGGAGAAAGGAAAAAGAAAGAGGGGAGAGAATCAAACTGATTCTACTGTAGTCCAACTCCCTACTCAAAGCAGAATCCACAGTACAAGATTGAACTACAGCACCCCAACAAATGACCAATCAGTCTCTGCTTAGGGTCATGGAAGAATCACAGAATTGTAGAGTTGGAAGGAATCCCAAGGATCATCTAGTCCAACTGCCTGCAATGCAGGGCTATGCAGTTGTCCCATATGGGAATCAAACCTGCAACCTTGGCATTATCAGCACCATGCCCCAACCACCTGACCTATCCCAGCAGTTTGTGGGTCATAGGAAGCTAACCTATCCTGAGTCAGACCATTGGCACATCTAGCTGAGTACTGTCTACACTGACTGGCAGCAGCTCTCCAAGGTTTCCGCCAGGGGTCTCCTCCAGTGTGGTGTAGTGGTTAAGAGCTGTAGATTTGTAATCTGGGGAACTGGGTTCGCGTCTCCGCTCCTCCACATGCAGCTGCTGGGTGACCTTGGGCCAGTCACACTTCTCTGAAGTCTCTCAGCCCCACTCACCTCACAGAGTGTTTGTTGTGGGGGAGGAAGGGAAAGGAGAATGTTAGCCGCTTTGAGACTCCTTCGGGTAGTGATAAAGCGGAATATCAAATCCAAACTCCTCTTCCAGTCCTACCTGGAGCTGTCATGAACATCCTGCATGGAAAACAGATGCTCTAACAGTGAGCAACAACCCTTCCAGGGAAGGACAGCCCACCGCTTCCCAAGGCAATTTAGGAAATTCAGCTGGTTGTTTAGACAAAATCTGCGTCCCTACAGTTTCCACCCTTTGACTCTAGCCCTGCCTTCTTAAACAATGGAGAACAAACATCCTTGAACTACTCCGTAACTGTGTGAACCCTAAAATCAAAGATCAGCAATTCTCCCTTTTAAGCAAGAAAGTAGCGATTCTGTGATCTTTGTTTAGGAGGGACAAAGTTGCTAACAAACACTACATAAAAGTGGACCACATAGCGACAATCCTTTATATTCTTACCTATAGTCCATTCCCTTGAATTCAGTGTGGCATACTTCCAAGTGAGTGTAAATTAAGGTTCAGCTGCCAGCCGTTTTATTTAGCAAATCAAAACAGCTGTTTTTGAACGACAGTCAAACTAAAAACAAAAGATGCATCTTGCTATTTAGGAACGAATCACGCAAAAGCATGGGACACCAAACAATTAGTATTTGCTATTTAAATGGAATCAGCCCAGCAGCACGCCCAAACTAATCACGCAAGCATTTCAAATAATCTTTTAAAAACAAAAACAGATCGGAGCGCCTGCAGCATCTGTCGAAATAAATAGCGTGGGAATCACACCTGACAGTGACATCCTGCTGCCGCCACCTGCCCTGCCTGTCTTCCGGTTCCCTGTTGCAAAGGGGAGCACGTTGAATCTGAAACTCTGAAAGAGGTACCAACCCATTTGAGCCAAGCGGCAAACTTGTGGAGTTCCCACGCTTCCCACCACATGGTAGACCTCTGAAGCCAGAGAAGACGCCATTGGAGAGCGAGGAGTCCAGATGTTGCTCAGAAGCTTCTCAAAACAGGCCGATGAAATTTATTCCGCAGCCCAAAGCTATGCTTTGCGGCGCTGAGCAAATCAAAAGCTGCCGGACTGGGACCGCTAAGCTGCGAGTCTGAGTAGTAGCCCACACACGGCCTTATGTCCAAAGAGCCCTCTAATCTGCATGGCAGCAGCAGCAGCAGCAGCAGCCAATACCACCTTCTGCTTGTTATTTATCCCTGTGTAAAATGAGGTCTTTTAACATCCTGAGATTGCCTTGGTTCAGACCCTTGGTATTACTGAGTCGTTCGGATAACACGGCTGTGTGACACTGACCCCTCTGCAGCCTGTTTCTGAGCCAAAGGCCCGTTTCTAAGCAGTTTATGCCTCTCTTTGAATAATGCAAAGGCTGCAACTGTAATAAAATTCAAGTGGGCCTGGTTTACAGCGTGCAAAGGGAGCATCAGAGGACGGCAGCAAACAATCCAAAAACAGGAATTCCTTGGACTTTGGTGGTAGCTTCAAAACACACATATTCTCTGCAACCTTGAAAACACATTGGCACATTAAAGTGTGTTTGTGTGTGTGTGTGTGTGTGTGTGTGTGTGTAAACTGCTATACAGTGGTACCTCGGGTTAAGAACTTAATTCATTCTGGAGGTCTGTTCTTAACCTGAAACTGTTCTTAACCTGAAGCACTACTTTAGCTAATGGGGCCTCCCGCTGCCGCTGCGCCACCGCTGCATGATTTCTGTTCTCATCCTGAAGCAAAGTTCTTAACCCGAGGTAATATTTCTGGGTTAGCGGAGTCTGTAACCTGAAGCGTCTGTAACCTGTAATCCAAACATCTCAGGGTGGTTTGCAGCATCAAAATACAATCTGAACACACAATGCATAATAAAAACAAGAAGAAAAACAAAGCAAACCAACAATCCCTCATCCAAACCTTCCCCTTTCTCCTCCTCCCCCCCTTCTGCTCAAGGATGGAGCCAGAGCCTCCTCATCCTGTGAACCATTCATCTCTGTAATGGTTCTAGGGGGTTGCTCGTGCGTAAGTCGTCGCCACACCTGGCTGAGTTACCTGGGTGAACCCTTTCTGTCCGGACAGCCACCCATCCGTGGCTGTCTCAATCGCTGGCAGAATCCGTCAGTGGGCGTTTCTTAAACTTCTTCCAGCAAAGAAGTTCTTTGACGCCAAGTCTCCTCCTACTCTCCCTGCGCGGGAGTCTTCTGCGCAGGGAGGGTGTGGGCAGCGGAGTACCCATGCTCTCCCCACTGGTCTCCTGTGAAGAGTCCTGGAGCCTTCTCTCTGATTCCCCCATCTGCCCCCCTTCACCCCTGGTGTTACACTGATTTCCTTCCCCAGCAGATGGGCTGCCTCTCTCCCTGCTGGGACCCTCTCCGGCATCGCTCTGGAGCCTTCCCTCCGCCTCTGGCTCCGATGGTAGTTCCCTGACAATCTCACAGCATAAAATCCCTGGTTTGTGGGTCAAAACCCCCATTGGGTGGGGGAAACAAAGGGTTCCACCATTTAGTTAAATATGCATGTTGAATGCTTGGCATATAGCCTCCTTTCAGTATGTCTTGAAAAATAACAGCTCTCATTTTATTTATTTTCCACACCCAATTCTAGAACTTGCTCAGTCAGACAGGCCTCCTTCTTTGCGCCTGCCCGTCTTGGGAATTGGATCTAGAAACCCTTATAATTTCTTTTCATATAGATATAGATTATAGATATAGATGATATAGATACATTTTTTAAAAATCATTTCTCATTTGGGGAGTGTTCTGTGGTACAGTGGTACTTCGGGTTACATACGCTTCATGTTACAGACTCTGTTAACCCAGAAATAGTACCTCGGGTTAAGAACTTTGCTTCAGGATAAGAACAGAAATCGTGCGGTGGCGGCGCGGCAGCAGCAAGAGGCCCCATTAGCTAAAGTGGTGCTTCAGGTTAAGAACAGTTTCAGGTTAAGAACGGACCTCCAGGATGAATTAAGTACTTAACCCGAGGTACCACTGTACTCCCCTCTCCCCAGTCCCACAAGACCCAAGAATGCAAAACGAAACACGGGAACTCTCCAAGGTCCTTCAAGTGCTCTGGGTACCATGAATTCATTCCCCCATAGTACTGACTCAGACCAGCAGTCACGTGCCTTTTTAGGCCTGTGAGTAGATTTGGATTTTTTTTAAGCAATTGCTGTGGACACCACCCACTCTGGTCATGCCCCCCACCACCACCCAAACCACCGAGACACACAAAGAGAGAGAATGCAGAAAAACTGAGCTTTTCCAAGGGTAGACGTCAAATTCAGTAGAATTAATCTGACCCAAGAAAACGCAGCTGAAGAATGTATAACTTGCTGCTTAAGTGGAATACACAGGATGAGACAGTCAAATCCGCTATGATAAAATGGGCTCAGGATGTGGGGCATAACATTATGTTTGCAGACTGGGAAAGGTTATGGAACACCGGTTTGAAATTCACGGCATGTACTGCCTTGAAGGAAAATATTATGAAAATGGTATACCGGTGGTACATGACCCCAGTCAAGTTAGCCAAGATATATCATCTGTCTGACAACAAATGTTGGAAATGTGGAGAGGCGGAAGGGACATTCTTTCATCTCTGGTGGACCTGCCCGAAAGTGAAGGCCTTCTGGGAAATGATCCATAATGAACTAAAAAAGGTATTGAGATTTACCTTACCTAAAAAACCAGAGGCCTTCCTTCTGGGCATGGTGGACCAGAGAGTGCTTAAGAAGGACAGAACCTTTTTTATGTATGCTACCACAGCAGCAAGGATCCTGATTGCAAAATACTGGAAGACACAAGATTTACCCACGCTGGAGGAATGGCAATCGCAGTTGATGGACTATATGGAACTGGCTGAAATGACTGGCAGAATCCGAGACGCGGGAGAAGAAACAACTGAGGAGGATTGGGAAAAGTTTAAGGACTATTTGAAAAAACACTATAAGTTGTATGAATGTTAAAAAAAAAAATGCACCTTTCAGGAAATTCTAGCTTCAGCAAATGTAAGTTATTAGAATGAAAATTAAGACACAAGAATTCAGAGGTAAAATAATGAAATAACTTTATTGTGTTTAATATAAAACATATAAGAATTGAGCGACAGTAAAATTGAAAATAGGGAACATGATAAAATGGAAGTTACAATAAGTTTTGAAATAAGTTAACAAATTGCTGATGCTTTATAAGACAGAGAACGCAGGGTTCGGAGGATGTGGGGAAGTCCTATAGGTTAGATGGAAAAAGAATATGGAAATTTGTTATTTATATCTCTCTTTCTTATAACCACTCTTTATTCTTTTTTCTGTATTTCTGTACTTTTAAAAAAGCAATAAAAAAATGTTTAAAAAAAAGAAAAGAAAAAGAAAACGCAGCTGAAAGAGGAATTAGGAAAGAGCATTGCTCTTTTTTAAAAAAAAAAGATTGTTTTTGAGTTTCCAAAAGCAGCAGCATTCAAACAATAAAGAAACAAAGAGCAACGAGTGCATGGAGCACCTTATCGCAGAGGGAATGAAATAAACAGAAGGATCAGTAGACCAGGGGTCAGCAAACTTTTTCAGCAGGGGGCCAGTCCACTGTCCCTCAGACCTTGTGGGGGGCCGGACTATATTTGGCGGGGGGGAATACCCCACATATAACCCAGAGATGCATTTTAAATAAAAGCACACATTCTACTCATATAAAAACACGCTAATTCCTGAACCATCCACAAGCCAGATTTAGAAGGCAATTGGGCCGGATCCAACCCCCAGGCCTTAGTTTGCCTCCCCATGCAGTAGACTTTGTCAGGCATCACAATAAAATAGATTCATTTCCCCAAACCACAGTGGTACACAACCTATGGTGCATGTGTCCATAGGTTTGTCCATCAATGGCTATGGAGAACAGGTCTACCACTGGCAACATGGAACCTGCGTTTGCAATGGTGGAATTGCCATGGAATATTAGTGCTGGGGAGTAACTACAAGAGGAGACTATTGCCTCCAAGTTAACTTATAAAAACTTCATTTTCAACAGCAAAGTCAAGAAATTGCAGTTCATGATGCATTTCATTCTCACTTACAAAAGGTTCCGAAATAAATGCCCATCTACAAGGATAGTGGAAAGCCACTGACATGAGCCGAGAGGCAGCCACAACCTTGTGTTAAGAAGAAACAACTCTAGAGAACAAGAACATTTTATTAGAGTAGGCAGCATACATCAGCTTCTCTTTTAAAGAGATTGTATTCTGTTCCTGCTTCACCATGGTTCCCTGTTCACAGATAATGGGAAACTATGGTTCGCTATAACTTCATGGTTTGTTTTACTGCTTGATGAAGGAAGGAGCAATGGGGTTGTGTGCAAGTGAACAAACCTCATGCACTTCCTAGTTAATTTAGCCAGGATTTGATCAACCAAATGCAGCCACTGTGTGCTGCTGCTCATAAGGGCAAGATCCAGCTAAGTCATACTCTGAGTGGTTGAAATAAATGATTGGCACAAATAAACACTGGCTGTCACCTTAGGAAGACTGGCTGTCACCAATATACAGCAAGTTAAAGTGGGGGACACACACCTCTAATTTTGCACATACTGAGCTGTTAAAATTTGACCAGGGAAAACACCTTGGAGTTATGGTGGATATGCACGTAATCGCACTTACATAACCAGAGAGAAAAATAGTATAACAAACTGCTATTTGCTGCAGAATTACAAATGGAAACAAACTTTGATTTTACAAGCCGAGGAGATGCTCTTCCATTAGAGGCCTAATGCATTATTTTTTTCCTTTTTAAAACGCAACCCTTAAAAATTACAATCCCAGAGGGAAAAGCAGGTTTACAGTGACTGGCTTTTATAGAATTATTAATGTTACCATCATTCAAATGAAGGGAAGATTAGATCAGTCCTAAAGAGCACTGCCCAACAATGGAAGTGTAATTATTAAAAAAGGAAGCTAAACTGTACTTCTAAATTAAATACCTAAAGTGGTATGAACAACATGAAGGCCGGAGGCACAAATCCAACAAAATTCAGTAACAATGAAATGTCCAAACAATCAGAAAATTTAATTCACTGGCAAGCGGAGCCACAAATCCCAGGGGGGTATTTACTGAAATATTATATATTTTCTTCCTTTCAGGTCCACAGCAGACCTGTAGACCGGATCTGGAGAACGACAGAAATAAAAGCACTATGCAGCATCGACAGTAAAGTTACAAAGCAGCCATTAAAATAAAAATAAAAGCACACACTGGAAAGGATGCCTAAACCAGGCATATTTTATCTAGCACCGAGAGTGGGGAAGCAGCTGGCTTCCTGAATAAATGATGCCCGATAACTTTGGATACTAGCTATGGCATGGCTCTTTCCCAAAAAAAAAACCCATTTCATATTTTATCCAGACCAGAGGTGGGAAACTTTTTTCACATTCCCTTTGCTGGTCAAAATTAGCCAGGTGCCAGGTGCATTTTGCAGGTGGCTTTCGACCACTTGTGACCAAGTGAAGATGCCTGGGTACCAGGATGGAGCCTGACATCTCCACCATCTGGAGATTCTTGGATCTGAACTGTTTTCACACACTAATACCCCCACCTTGTAGAATTCTATCCATTATATTTTATTTTATATTTTATCAGAAAATGAATTTCTGGAACCAAAATGCTTTTTCTGTGCAGCCTGAGCAGGAGCAGTTGCCATTAAGAAAAAGAGGTTGGAACAGGCCAATTATTATTTATTTATTTATTTATTTATTTATTTATTTATTTATTTATACCCCGCCCATCTGGCTGAGTTTCCCCAGCCACTCTGGGCGGCTTCCAATCAAGTGTTAAAAACAATACAGCATTAAATATTAAAAACTTCCCTAAATAGGGCTGCCTTCAGATGTCTTTTAAAGAGAAGATAGCTGCTTATTTCCTTCACATCTGAAGGAAGGGCGTTCCACAGGGCGGGTGCCATTACCAAGAAGGCCCTCTGCCTGGTTCCCTGTAACCTCACTTCTCGCAATGAGGGAACCGCCAGAAGGCCCTTGGCGCTGGATCTCAGTGTCCGGGTTGAATGATGGGGGTGGAGACGCTCCTTCAGGTATACAGGACCGAGGCCGTTTAGGGCTTTAAAGGTCAGCACCAACACTTTGAATTGTGCTTGGAAACGTACTGGGAGCCAATGCAGCCAATCCACATATAACAATAGATAGGTGGACTGTCCCTGGATCAAGTAACTATTCCTCCTTTCAGTTCTCAACATCCTTAACTTAGATCACGGTTGTCACTGAACTAGCCATATGTTTAACTAAGAATCAATCAGTCCATCACTTGCAAAATAAAACTTTAGAGCTGTCTTGCCCCAAAATGGCAACTAGACATTCCGTTTTGGCAACCGCAACCATGGTTTAAGGAGCTATTTGGCGCCTAGCTTATACATCTGAGTTTCAAACACTGATTCCCTTCTGAGAGATCTTCTGGGGGCCATGTGCTAGCGGCACACAGGGCCAGATGCGAAGGTGGATGGAGCAATTAATGCAGCTTCCAACTTTGTACAATAGTCTAAATTCCTACATACACACATGGTTCTATTCTCCTTGTGCAGGCAAGCAGGAAGCATTATCAGAGTTCAAAGGCCAGGTAAAAGCACTCAAGGAGGATACCAAGCAGGGCAAGTGGGGGGGTGGATAGGGAAGGGACCTGCCTATTGAGGGCCCAGGGGGCCAGAGAGAGGGGCTTTGAAGGGCCATATTTGGCCCCCAGGTCTGACGTTGCCCACCCCTTGACCCAAACATTAAGCAGTGAATTGTGGGATCCTGCCACAGGAAAGCGGGTGACATATTGCTTAGCATGTGCCAGTGAGGTCCATTACCGTATTTTTTGCCCCAAAAGACGCACCAGACCATAAAGCACACCTAATTTTGGGAGGAGGAAAACAAGAAAAAATTATTCTGAATCCCAGAAGCCAGAACAGCAAGAGGGATCTGGCTTCTGGGATACCGTGTGGCTGTTCTGGCTTCTGGGATAACCGCACCAAGCCTCTTCAGGGCAGCGGGATGAAGGCTCCCCCTGCCTAAAGAGGCTGTGCACGATTAAGGCAGAAGCCAGGACGGTGCATCGCTGAAGGGGCGCTGCACAGTTCTCCCTCTCTGAGATGGGGAACTGTGCAGCGCCCTTTCAGCGAAGCTGGAGAAGGAACAGAAGGAGACCCTTCTGTTCCTCCTCCGGCTTCCAGGACAGGCGCTGCGCAGAGAGGTAGAGCTGCCGCAGCACTCCTTCAGCAAAGCGGGAGGAGGAACAGAAGGGGCTCCGTTTCTCCTCCCGCTTCGCTGAAGCGGCGCTGCGCAGCTCTACCTCTCTGTGCAGCGCCATTCGCTCCATAAGACGCACTCACATTTCCCCTTACTTTTTAGGAGGAAAAATGTGCGTCTTATAGAGCGAAAAATACGGTAGTTATGAGTACTGGATTTCACCCTGAAAGACTCGGGTTCAAATCCCTACCCACCTGTGAAGCCAGTCATCATCAGCCTAACCCTTCCTCACTGGGTTGTTGTGCAGATGAAAGACGTATTACACTGAATTCTTTGGGGTAGAGATGAGGAGCCTAAAGTCCTGTTGGACTTCAGTTCCCAGCAGCCCCTGATCGGTCTCTGCTAGCGAACTGTAACTTGCGCTCGAGCATCCACAGCTAATGCTATTTATTCTTTTCTTTTTTTCCTTCTGAGAGTGCACTTTATCTAAATCCCAAAGTGCAGTGCTAATATCTAGACTATAATTCAGCTTACCCCCTAGCATCAGGAAGCTGTCGGTTGTTATTCTACTTTGGGGGCCTGTTATATAACAAAACATAGAAGGACATACGCTTGCGACTGTCTATCCATGGAATTATTTGTGCCTATGTACCTGAGCTTCTTTTCTCCCTGCCATCATTTCCATTTATTCTGTTACACTTTCCCCAGTCTTGAGACAGAACATTTTCCATAGAATCATAGAGTTGGACGGGTCCCTGGTGGTCATCTAGTCCAAACCCCTACCCAGAATTCCCCGGGCCAATTGCAACAAGGTGGAGATCTCTGGATGCCAGAATGAAGACTATAATTTCCATAGTGCTGGTGATATACACAATTCATTTTCAGCTTCGTAATCTTGTAAATAATAAAAAATGGTGCCTAGACATTCCATTGTGGCAACCGTAACCTAGGTTTAAGGTGCCATTTAGTGCATAGTCTATGCATCTTGAGTTTCTAACACTGCCTACAATGCAGGAAATCTGTATGCTTCTTATAGCAGCTTTAACCAACCCTGCTTTGAAATGTCTGAAAGCAACGTGATCATGTTTCTAAAGTTCATGGCTTCCCTGAATACAATTGTGAAATCTACCAATAAAGAGCCTTGTGGGTGTTACAATATTCTGTTCCACCTTAACAGATGTGTGGAGTTGTTGTATGTCACACGTCTGTTTATATTCCAGCACAGCTTGCTGGGAACTTCCGTTGTGTGTGTAGCTTTTGCTTAAGCTGTTTGCTTGGACACGAAGGGGAGAAGACATGTTTTTCCCTTTGTCCTGATGCTGAATAAAACGCCTGTAAATACGCTTTACGCAACCTCTATCTGCCCTTCTGTTGTGAAGAGTCTTTTTCTCTGCTGGCTTGAGTGCTCAGCTTCCAAAGGTTTCTGAAGCTCGGACATCGCCCGGCCGCCGGCCGGAGCCAGCTGTAGACCTGCCATTTGCCCCCGTTTCTTTGGATGCATCCCAACTGTGGGATCAGACCAAAGGCCCATCTAGTCCAGCATCCTGTTCTCACAGTGGCCAACCAGATGCTTGTGGGAAACCCGTAAGCAAGACCCGAACACAAGTGCCCTCTGCCCTCCAGCAAGAGGCGTATTGTGTCTGACAGTGGCAGTATGCCATAACCATTGTAGCTGGTAGCCATTGATCGTTAATATCCTACCTTTCAGAATACAAAGCCTTCCAGGGGAGCTTACAGTTAATATCAGAATACCTTTTTAATAATAATAATAATAATAATAATAATAATAATAATAATAATAAATTATTATTTGTACCCCACCCATCTGGCTGGGTTTCCCTAGCCACTCTGGGCGGCTTCCATAAAAACCAGAAATACACTAAAATATCACAGATTAAAAACTTCCCTGAACAGGGCTGCCTTAAGATGTCTTCTGAATGTCAGGTAGTTATTTATCGCTTTGACATCTGATGGGAGGGCGTTCCACTACCGAGAAGGCCCTCTGCCTGGTTCCCTGTAGCTTTGCTTCTCGTAATGAGGGAACCGCTAGAAGGCCCTCGGCGCTGGACCTCAGCGTCCAGGCAGAACGATGGGGGTGGAGACGCTCCTTCAGGTATACTGAACCGAGGCCGTTTAGGGCTTTAAAGGTCAACACCAACACTTTGAATTGTGCTCGGAAACGTACTGGGAGCCAATGTAGGTCTTTCAAGACCAGTGTTATGTGGTTTCGGCGGCCGCCCCCAGTCACCAGTCTAGCTGCCGCATTCTGGATTAGTTGTAGTTTCCGAGTCACCTTCAAAGGTAGCCCCACGTAGAGCGCATTGCAGTAGTCCAAGCGGGAGATAACTAGAGCATGCACCACTCTGGCGAGACAGTCTGCGGGCAGGTAGGGTCTCAGCCTGCGTACCAGGTGGAGTTGGTAGACAGCTGCCCTGGATACAGAATTGACCTGCGCCTCCATGGACAGCTGTGAGTCCAAAATGACTCCCAGGCTGCGCACCTGGTCCTTCAGGGGCACAGTTACCCTATTCAGGACCAGGGAGTCCTCCACACCAGCCCGCACCCTGTCCCCCAAAAACAGTACTTCTGTCTTGTCAGGATTCAGCCTCAATCCATTAGCCGCCATCCATCCTCCAACCGCCTCCAGGCACTCACACAGGACCTTCACCACCTTCACTGGTTCTGATTTGAAAGAGAGGTAGAGCTGGGTATCATCTGCATATTGATGGACACCAGTCCAAACCCCCTGATGATCTCTTCCAGCGGCTTCATATAGATGTTAAAAAGCATGGGGGAGAGGACGGAACCCTGAGGCACCCCACAAGTGAGGGCCCAGGGGTCTGAACACTCATCCCCCACCACCACTTTCTGAACACGGCCCAGGAGGAAGGAGCGAAACCACTGTATAACACTGTATTTTTAAATAGCAATATCATAAGACACAGGGCACTGGTGATAGGTGTGACTATACGGGGGTTATAATAGTTCTCCAGAGTGTTCCACGTATGTTTTGAGCCACGTATGTTTTGAGCCATGTTTTCTGCCTCGGTCAAAATCCAGTTCCTCACTTCCTAGGCCACAGAGTTCCCTTTTTGCACTGTAAGCCTGACAGACAGAGCTCTGTGGTTCAAGGGCATTCTCTAGGTGGCAGCGCCAGCCTGCCTGGGCACTGAAGTCAGCTCACAGCCAAGAGCCAAACCCTGTCCATGAAGTCCAAAACAGCCTCAGAGTGTTCTCAGACTGGGTTTGGGATGCTTGAGGAAATGTATGCTTTCTGAACGCTGATATGAACTGACTGGATCCACACCTCCTAGACAAATGTGCAGATCAGAACGTAAGCCGTCCGTCGGCTTTTGCACTTCCTAAATGCTCCGATGAAGATTTTGCCTTCAAAAAAACAATAATGTTGAAATACAATTGATAATAATAATAATAATAATAATAATAATAATAATAATAATAATTTATACCCCACCCTCCCTGGCCAGAGCCAGGCTCAGGGCAGCTAACACCAATAAAATCACAGTAAAAACATAATAGGGGGAAAAGAGGGGGGTGGAGAAGAAAAGGAAAAACCAATTTAAAATACAGGTTAAAATGCAATTTAAAATGCAGCCTCATTTTAAAGTTGCTGATAAATCAAGAGCATAAGGGGAGGGAAACATAAGGGTCAGACCGAGTCCAAACCAAAGGCCAGGCGGAACAATGCATTTTAAAATATGTATTTAAATCCAAGACTTAGTGCAGATTTAAAATTAACAAATTAATGCAGAAAAAGGACACTGCCTGACTATGATTTCCTTATCCTAACGCCGGGTGTCAATGTAGCACATTTCAAACGGTGCAAAGCAGTTCGCCTGCCCTGTGTCAAGACGCCTTCCAACAGCCATCCTGTAAGGTAGGTCAGCATCACTGCAAGTTTAGGGGCTGGAGCTGAAGGAATGGGAGCTTGCATGGGCCCTCTAAGTCAGTTTAGAAACTGCAGGAGTGCAAAGTGCTGTTGCACCCAGTTCCTGTTTGCAGGTTCCCTATACAGTGGTACCTTGCTTCTCAAATGCCTTGATACTCAAACAATTTGGAACCCAAACACTGCAAACCCGGAAGTAAGTGTTCCGGTTTGCAAACTTTTTTCAGAAGACAAACGTGCTCCGTTTTGAGTGTTATGCTTCCGATTTGAGTGTTATGCTTCCAATTTGAGTGCCACACTTCCTTTTTGAGTATAACAATGAGGTCTGTCTGTTTTTGCTATTAATTTTGCATTTTTGTTTTTGGGGCTCTTTTTGTTTTGTTTTTATGACTATGTGTAACCCATTTCAGCTACTGATTGATTGATTGTGTGACTGCAGTACACTGTTTATTGCTTTCATTTTATGGATCAATGGTCTCATGAGATAGTAAAATTCATGTTAAATTGCTGTTTTAGGGGTTGTTTTTGAAAGTGTGGAATGGATTGATCCATTTTGCATTAATTCTATGGGAAAGCGCGCCTTGGTTTTGGAACGCTTTGGTTTTGGAATGGATTTCCGGAACGGTAAACAAAGGTAAACATCTGATTGGCCAATATGACAACAGGATAATAGACTAGCTGGCCTCATCCATAAGCTGACATTTTAAACCACCACCACCCATGCTTTTGTTCCTTTTGCAGTGCCATTTTTGTGAACCTCTAGACATTGCAACCATGACGGCTGTGATGAGACCGTGAAGGCGAGGGAATTTTTTGATCCAAAGCCACACTGGTAGTAAGCCTTTCTTTTTTGTTAATCAAGCATGGAAGAAAAAGAAGTAACCACTTAACTCTAAATTAGGCTAATTGCCAAAAACTGTTGCAAATATTCTGCCACTTCATTATACCACGCAGAACATAAGTTTTATTAATCAAACATGCCTAATGAGTTTACATAGCTTAATCATCACTACTATGAGGGGGAACAGCTTTTCGATAGAAAGCCTTTGTACCACTGAAAGAAAAGTGTGAAGAGTTAATGTTTCAATCTGGTCCAGGATTCTAAAAGCCTAAGCCAAGGGCAAACAATATGGCAGTTCTGCAGATGCCCTTCAGCTACAGATTCCACCATCTCTGACCCATCCACAGTGACCTTGCTGGCTGGAGCTAATTCAGTTATGATTTTTTAATTTTCCATATTTGTAAGCTGCCTTTGAGGATTGTCCTTCCAAGGCAGATCTCAATCATAGAATTGTGGAATTAGAAAGGACCCCTAGAGTCATCCAGTCTAACCCTCTGCAATGTGGCAATCTCAGCTAAAGCATCCATGACAGATGGCCACATTAAAAATAGTTAACAACTGATAACATTACAAATCACAAAAAATATAAACGTCTGAGACACTATATAACTCATATAAAAATCATCACAGCAGCAGGAAGAACCAGTAACAAACTGACTAAAATAATACAAGTGCGAAAACAGAAAGCATAAAGAGCACATTTAAAAACCACCAGGAGAAAAGTACCAACACAGATATTGACACAAAAGCAGTTTGGATTTCTTTTTAAGTCTTTAATTTTAAAAGTCATTACGGAGCCTTATGTATTGACCTAAGGGGGTCTTTCCACAGGATCACCACAAAATAGGCCCTGTCTTTTGTGTCTGCCATTCTAATACAATCTAATATGGACTAGAGTTGATTCTGCAACTTCCAGGCGGCTGTGCTGTCTGTGGACGATGGGAATTGTAGTCCGAAACATCTGGAGGTGTGACAAGTTTTGGAAGGCTGCTATGAGCATTTGCTTTTTCTGATAATATATTCTTTTGCTTTAGAGATAATGCTGGTCAGAAAATCTTTAAAACTGCAAAGAACAAAAGCTTCTTTTGCAAAGCAAAAACAGTCTATGGTGCAGATTAATTCACAGAATCCAGACCACAACAGTGCCATTGTAACAGATATGACATGAACCTGTGAAAGAGGCTTGCAATTAAATTCAGATGAATCCAGAAACCAGTACATCGATAGGGGTCTTACCTTTAATCATGTGCAGATATTGTTAGTCTAGAGGATTGCTATCGAACACCACATAACTTCCTGCTACGGTTCTTCTCAATTAGGAACAAGCAATCGCTCTCCTTCTTCAATGGCCAATAAAACTTCAGAGCAGCTAGACTAGAGTGCTGGAAGGCAGGAGCAGACTTGCTTACCGAACCATTGGGCAAAACACATTCTCCTTAATATCTCCAGAACAACAAAGACTCAAATTTTATGCTATTAAAAAAAAACTCCTAAGAATTCCATCTACAAAAATTCGCAGTGATTCGGTTTTCACTCGATTTGAAAGAATGAAAAATGATGTGAAATAAACACAGAGGAAATGTGCTTATAACAATAAGGACATAAGAGCATCTCCTCTGAATCACACCAGAAGTTCCCTCTGGCCCATCATCCTGTTCTCCCAGTTACTAACTAGATGCCTAAGGGAAGCCATACAGCAGGACTGGAGGCTCAATATTCATGGGGTCAAGGCAGCCTTGTCTCAAAAACAAGGCCAAATACAGAGGGCCATTTTCCAAATGGTAACTTTAAATGGGAAGAACTGCCTCTTATCAAGACAGATGTCGGGGGTGGGAAGGACGCAGACAAGTGTGCACCAGGGGGAGGGGGTCTGGAGTCTGACTCAGGAGGGGGGTAAGGTAAAAGGTAAAGGACCCCTGGACAGTTAAGTCCAGTCAAAGGCAACTAGGGGGTTGCGGCGCGCATCTCACTTTCAGGCCAAGGGAGCCAGTATTTGTTCACAGACAGCTTTCCGGGTCATGTGGCCAGCATGACTAAACTGCTACTGGTGCAATGGAACACCATGACAGAAGCCAGAGCGCACGGAAATGCCATTTACCTTCCCGCCACAGTGGTACCTATTTATCTACTTGCACTGGTGTGCTTTCGAACTGCTAGGTTGGCAGAATCTGGGACAGAGGAATGGAAGCTCACTCCATGGTGGGGATTCGAACCACCAACCTTCCAATCAGCAAGCCCAAGAGGCTCTGACTGTCTTCATAAGCTGAATTCAGACGTGGGGCTTGTTGCATTAGTTTTAGTGGTTCTAATGCCAACACATCGGTCCAGATTCCTAACGTTCCTTTTACTATACTGCAGTGCCTGTTGCGCTGTGGCTTTCTGATCGATAACAGCGCCACGTTGCACTAAAATTTAAACAGCGGGAAAGAGCTGTATGCTGTGATACTGCCCCAAAATGTCAACACATGAAACTGCAACGCAGTGCTCCTGTGGTTTTCTGAGTTAACAGGGCTGCAAACAAATCTTTCCTGGAAATCAACGCTAAACTTCTGCCATGTTCCACTGGATTTCCAGAAGTGGTTGTTTACGTTGTGTGAAAGAGCACACAAAAACGCAAAAATTAACAAGTGAGGAAATGTCAGGAAAGCAGAATAAAGAGCCATCGAGCAGCTTTTCTGCTGCGAGAGGCGGTGTTGCAGGGGAGCCTACAAAGATGAAGCAAAAATGAGTACAGGGCAAATTGCATGAGTGCTCCAAACCTAGCCACTGTCCTCCCTCATAGTGATGAATGAATAGGAAGGGAACACACAACAGACTCTGCCCATGTGGCTCCAGAAGTCATGCACCTACAGGATCACACCACAAGAAATACTCTCAGGGTCCTTCTCCAGATGCATGCAAACAAGTCAGGGTATCATCCTGCAATTTTGGAAGAATGTGTGGTAAAACAATCATCTTCAACCCCGGTGTGAAACCTTCTCCAGAGGTCAAGAAAAGAGAGTAATTTGTTATTAAGCAATCAGTGTTGGACATCAAAAGATCCTCCTGCTGAGCCTTGCTAATAAAAAAAATATATACATTAATCACTCTCTACCTCTTCAGAGCAAATGCTCCTCCTACATAGCAGCAAGGGGCTGTCGACCTCCAAGAAGGGTTAATTTGTGAGATAACTATCTCAGCCACCAGAGCAGATAAAAAGCACCTTCTGATTTCATGTCTGATTATGCCCAGGGGTACACTATGAAAACACGCAGATCCATAGCATAAAATCATTTATTTATTTTTACATCTTGAATACATTCTCTTCTGCTCTGCCTCCCTCCCAAAATGATTTAGATCTAACGACAGCAGCAAAAGGCACTGGATTTTCCTGCACCAACCTCTGTTGTTCCCTCCAGGCTAACTCAAGAGCGCACAGGATTTTGAACTATAAAGGCAGCTCTCGATTTGGCAGGCACAGATTCCCCGTGAAGGAACCCTGAAGGGCAAAATATAAAAAGAGGAGATATATCTACTTGCCTAATAGGTTCGGCGCTGGATACTGGCTCAGGTACTAAAAGTCTCTCTAGGTCTCTCTCAGAGCACACGGGATCTGTTCCACTTCCAGCTCATGCAGGGTCTGAGAGAGCCACTGTGTAAGCAGGAAAGCCAGCCAGAGTGATGCAAGTTACTAGGAAAAGCTGCAGATTTTTGCATATATTATGACGAACCCTTTCACCGTCTTGTAAGAAGGAAAGGCACAAATGTCTTGCGATCCCATCCATTCACCTGCATGTGAAGATGAATCAGCATATAGGGAGGAGGTTCAGAAAGTCTTGACATGGTGCCTAGAGAACAACTTTCACCTAAATATCAGTAAGACAAAGGAGATGGTGTTGGACTTTTGGAGGAAGAAAGAGGAACTAGTCCCGTAGTATATCAGGGGGTGATGTGGAGAGAGTATCTTCCTTTAAATCCCTGGGAGTCTACCTTAGTGAAGACCTTACTTGGAAAAACAATACAACCTGGGTGGTTAGGAAGGCCCAACAGAGACTCCATTTCCTCAGGGTCTTGAGAAAGAACAACGTCAAACAAAAATTGATGATCTCCTTCTATCGGTCCACAACAGAAAGTGTCCTTTCAGAAAGTATTACAGTGTGGTACACTGGTTTGACAGCCATGGACAGGGAGTCCCTACAGAGGATGGTGAATACAGCACATGATATCATGGGCTGTCCCCTGAGTTCGCTAGATGACATCGCAGGAGACCATTGCCTCAGGAGGGCGAGGAAAATTCTTGGGGACGACGCACACCCCAGCCAGCACCTCTTTAATCTCCTACCTTCAGGCTGGAGATACAGAAGTATAGTCAGCCGCACCAAAGGGTTAAAGAACAGTGCAAATGAATTCCAGCAAGCACACAGACTGCGTACAAGACTGAGTGTGGGGGGGGGCTCATTTAATTTCACTGTACACAGGTGGTGTAGTGACAATAAAGGTTTATTATTATTTGTTATTATTATTAAGATTCAAGTTCACTTTTATGTAAGATGCAGGGCCCCTGTCTTCAGCAAGTACATGCTTTAATTATACATCTATAGCCCACCCTGTGTGATGGCCTGGGATTCGGACTTGGAGGCTGAACCTGAGGAATCCCAGCCTGCACAGGAGTCCCCACCTCCGGAACCAGCTGAGCCTGAGCCTGAAGGGTCCTCATCTGTGCTGGATCCTCAGGTGCAGGCACCAGCTGAGTCTGCTCTGGCCCCTGAGGTGATGGAGGACCCATTGCCTGCAGGTGCTCCACTCTCAGCACCATCAGGGGAGGAGGAGGTTGTCTCTGGGTCCGGTAACCCTCCAGCCTCTCCTGAGTTGCAGAGGCTCAGGGCAGAGAGGCAGAGGGAACTACGTTCCTGCAGGAGGACTGCTCGCCTCCAGGCCAGGAGAGGCGAGACACCTGTGGACCGGGGCCGCCCTATGCCCCGGGGCAGATAAAAGCCAGCCAGCCCAGTCCCAGGAACAACGTTGTTGGTAACCTGTTCCTGCCAGACCCTGTACTTCTCTTCTTCCAGAGTTCCTGACCTCGGCCAACTCCTTGCCTTGGAACCCGCTTCAGCCTTGACGGACAGCCTACACACCACACTCTTGACCCCGGACTGGACACAGACGTCGCCGCACAGAACACCCCCCCCCCCCCCGGACCAGCACACCCTGTCCCAATAAAGTTACCCCAAAGCACTAAGTGAATCAACCTGCATTTCCCAGTAGTGACACAGTAGTGAATTCTCCTTCTCATGCTGTTTCGGTACCATGGGAATGGAGAATCATCAACAACAGTGGCAAGAATATTTTTAGCCCAGAAATGGAAGCAAGAAGAAATTCCCATGAAAGAAGAATAGCAGATAAAATTAATGGACTATGCAGAATTGGATAAAATGACAGGAAGGATTCGAAACCTGCGGGACCAGAGATTCACAGAAGATTGGGAGAAGCATACTAATTATTTGAAGAGCAACTATAATCAAAAAATTATGTTAGTAGGACTACAAGAAGTTTTGTAAGGAGAAATAGATGAAATGTTGCAAAGTAGAAAAAGAAGAGAGATATTAGTTATGAGATTTAAATGTAATAGGGAAAGTAAAAAAATGTATACTAAGTGATTGGAAAAATTTTGGATGTGATTGATGGAAGTAAAAAAAATTGTATAAGATGTAAAAGTATGTGTCAGGGGTTCAGGAGCAGAGGCACAGGAGTGGGCGGAGATGGAGAGCGAGGAGGAGGAATCCGAGGGGGGTGGAGGCAGTGACAGCGGTCAGAGGGATTCCACGAGCCTCTCCAGCGAATCGGAAGATTCACATAAGGGAGCGCCGATGGCCAGGGCAAGGGGGGTGCCAAGGGGGAAACCCCAGAAGGAAGGGGCCAGCGGGGACTCCCAGAGCAGCAGTTGGAAATCAGGACCAGCTTGCCCACCAGAGCGCAGTGGGGGGGAGGAGTCCCAGGAATCGGGACCAGTGTTCTCACTACCAGCGAGAGGAGATGAGTCAAGATTGACCACGCCTCCATCGGAGAGCGGGGAAACGGTCAGGAGGAAGGTTACCGGCTGGGCGCGCGCGCCAAGTTCAAATGTACAGGCGAGCGGCACAGCAGGTAGCCCGGATAGGGAGCCAGGTCCTAAAGCCCGCCGGAAGGAGGGGCAAGACTCAGGGGGGTCAGCGTCAGAAGAGTCCAGAAAGGAGGAAACCCCAGGGGGCAGAAGGACCCAGAGGAGGAAGGAACAACGGAAGAGGTGGAGTAGGGCTAGGATCTTAAACTGGTGCGGAAGGGGTGATGAGTCAGACGGGACTTCGCCGATCTAAGGTTAAGACGTAGGGCTGCACGCTCTGGCGTTGGAATGGAAACCAAACTTCAATAAAGACTTTTGTACATTACATCAACCTGGCATTGGTCCTCTGTGAGCTGGGACCTAGAGGCAGCCCTGACAGTATGTTTAATTACTGTTGAAAATGATACGTTAAAAAACTAATAAAAATTTATAGATAGAGAGAGAATGGAGAATGAAGGGTGGAATTACATGGAAAGATTTACAGAAGTGGCATCCCTCCATACCAGTCTCTGAAGCTCCTTCCAAGTCATCCTGTCCCTGCCATGAGGTTCCCTCCACTCCTGGGTTACTAGATTAAGTGGAAAGAAGCCACAAGGGGGCGGGGACAACTTCCCCTGCTGCTTCCAGTAAGTGTGAATGAAGCTGAACACATCAACGCCCCCAACGTGTATAGAAACAGAGATAAATTTGACACTAATGAAGCCATGCTGATGTGAATAGCTGGGGCGGGGTGCAAGCCACGAACCCTCCAATAGTGTTTGAAATTAGCCAGGCACATTTTGCAGGTGGCTTTCAGCCACTTGTGATCAAGTGAAAATGCATGGGTACCAGAATGGCACCTGACATCTCCACCATCTGGAGATCCTTGGATCTGAACTGTTTTCACACACGAATACCTGT
The DNA here is from genome assembly GCF_964106915.1 of Podarcis gaigeae. NCBI lineage: Eukaryota > Metazoa > Chordata > Lepidosauria > Squamata > Lacertidae > Podarcis > Podarcis gaigeae. Next base: position 79,377,058 of record NC_139681.1, read on the forward strand.
AGAATTCTATCAGTTACATTTTAGCTGCACAATCTGGAAAATGAATTTCTGGAACCAAAGTGCTTTTTCTGTGCAGCCTGAGCAGGAGCAGTCGCCATTAAGAAAAGGAGGTCGGAACAGGGCAATATATGTGTGGACTGTCCCTGGATGAAGTGGCTTTTCTTCTCCAAGTTCTCAGAGCTCTTAATCTAGCTCAGGGGTCAGCAAACTTTTTCAGCAGGGGGCCGGTCCACTGTCCCTCAGACTTTGTCGGGGGGCGGACTATATTTTGGAAAGAAAGAAAAATGAATGAATTCCTATGCCCCACAAATAACCCAGAGATGCATTTTAAATAAAAGACCACATTCTACTCATGTAAAAACACAATTTAGAAGGTGATTGGGCCGGATCTGGCCCCCGGGCCTTAGTTTGCCTACCCATGATCTAGCTCAAGGTTGTCATCTGAACTAGCCAGATGTTTAACTGAGAATCAACCAGTCCATCATTTGAAAAATAAGAGTTTAGAATGTTAAGGAGGATGCTAGAATGTAAACAATTGGGCACCATTGAGATAGAGGAAGTGATATGTGAAGATAAGCTAAATTTAAGAAAAAACAAATTTTTGGAAAATTTTAAAGTTATATTTAATTCTTTGAGATTTGAATAAAGGATATTAAAAATTAGAGATATAATATTGGAAAATTAGATAATAAGAATCGAAAAAAGGGGATAAATTTGCTGGAAAAACCTTCTCGGCTAGGAATGCAGGAGCGGGAGATGTGAGGGAGTCCAAAGAAGTTAAGAAGATTATGTTAAAAGATATGTTATATGGTATTGTTTATTGGAATTGTAACTAAATTAAAAAATTGCTAATAAATATATTTTTTTAAAAAAAGAGTTTAGAGCTGTCTTGCCCCCCCCCATGGCAACTAGACGTTCAGTTTTGTCAACTGCAACCTTGATTTAAGAGCCATTTGGCGTCTAGTTTATGTATCTGAGTTTCTAACACTGTTCACCACACACACAAAACCTTTTTGTTATGCTCAAAGGCAGTAATTTGAACCCTGCCTTGGTTGGATTCATCCCACAGTCTCCATCTCTCGCTGCAGATTCGCTCAGTGCCTGAAATTGAAGGCAACTATACCTGAAAAGTTTGCGTGAATCATGAGAAAAGACAGAGCAGTGTGTTAAGTGATGCCCATCATCCAGCTCCTTCTGAGTGGGTGCTGCTGAGACGGCATCTCCCTCCTACTTACAGATACGGGGGGGGGGGCCTACGGAAAAACCCTCTTGCTCCGATGGGAGACGACGCAGCAGCTTTTCAGATAAGCACATTCAAGAGGAGAACGTGTAAAGGCAAGAGCATGTCCTCAAGTGGTCAATTAGCCTGTGACAAGCACAGAAAGCAACTCTTAACAAAAACGATGTGGATTATGGTGGTATATGAATTCACCAAGCTCACTGTCACTGGAGAGGCAATTCCCAAAAATGCCCTAAATTTAGTCTGCCAATTTCAAATCTCATCAGCCCCACCAAATTGTCCAGCAGTCAGGGATCATGGGAGCTAGAGTCTGACAACATCTGGAAGGCATCGCATTGGGGAAGGCTGGTATTAATGCATCACTTGCATTTAATCTCATTTTCATACAAAAATATTTCTTATGTGTACTTGTAGGGTTTTTACAATACAGTGGTACCTCAGGTTACATACGCTTCAGGCTACATACGCTTCAGGCTACAGACTCCGCTAACCCAGAAATAGTACCTCGGGTTAAGAACTTTGCTTCAGGATGAGAACAGAAATCGTGCTCCGGCGGCGCAGCAGCAGCAGGAGGCCCCATTAGCTAAAGTGGTGCTTCAGGTTAAGCACAGTTACAGGTTAAGAACGGACCTCCGGGATGAATTAAGTACTTAACCCGAGGTACCACTGTATTTCATACTGCCAATGAAAGAAAGAGTGAATTAACGGTTGTTCCCTGGAAGTATGTGTTAGGCAGATTTCAATATCTCCTTAACGTCCTGGAGCTTGCTTTTCTCCCTCATAAGAAAAGACTCCCTGGAAAAGACCCTGATGTTGGGAAAGATGGAGGGCACAAGGAGAAGGGCATGACAGAGGATGAGATGGTTGGACAATGTTCTCGAAGCTACCAGCATGAGTTTGACCAAACAGCGCGAGGCAGTGGAAGACAGGAGTGCCTGGCGTGCTCTGGTCCATGGGATCACGAAGAGTCGGACATGACTAAATGACTAAACAACAACATGAGCACAAGAGGGTGTGGAGCATAGGAAGTTGTGTTATTCTGAGTCAGACCACTGGTCCATTGAGCTCAGTAATGTCAACACTGATTGGCAGTGGCTCTTTGGGATTTCAGGTGGAGATCTATCCCAGCTCTTCCTGGATACTCCAGGAATTGGATTTGGGATTTTCTGTGTGCAAAGCAGATGCTCTAGCACTGAGTTATGGTCCTTCCCCGAGTACCAAAAGGCTCATAGAAAATTAAGTACTATTAAAGGGGATTGCTGAATTACGGGTCTGCTTTTTAAAGTCCGACCTTAAAGGCACAGAGGTGCTCAAAGTTGCAGGTTCATTAAGCAGCATTAATAACAGCCTCCAACACACCAGCCTAGATTTATTGCCAGTCAGAAGGAATGGAACGGGGGGAATATTACATCGAGAAGTTTTTAAACTCAGGAGTTCTGCCAAACCAGAGGCAAAATGCAGACCATGGGTGAACTGGACTTCCCCTTTCCCCCCCCCCCACCCCGTGACCTCTTTACCACTTCTGTCACTGAATGGCCAACCACTACCCTCCAGTGGTGTTTTGGTGTAAGAGTAATAAGACTTCAATAACTTGTTTTTCAATGCAAAAGGTGGCAATCCATAACTGCATGGAAATTGCATCTTCTGACCTTGAAGTCCTGTCCCTTCATTGTACAGTGGTACCTCGGGTTACATACGCTTCAGGTTACATACACTTCAGGTTACAGACTCCACTAACCCAGAAAAAGTGCTTCAGGTTAAGAACTTTGCTTCAGGATGAGAACAGAAATTGTGTTCCGGCGGCGCAGCAGCAGCAGGAGGCCCCATTAGCTAAAGTGGTGCTTCAGGTTGAGAACAGTTTCAGGTTAAGTAGGGACCTCCAGAACGAATTAAGTACTTAACCCAAGGTACCACTGTAGACATGCATTTAACCTGTTTTTGGCTTCTCAGGAACAAGAATGAGGGCACTTTGCACATACTCTGAGGCATTTGTTACTTCACCTTTCTCAGGCATTGACATGGTAATTTATTTGTCCTCAACAGATGTTTGTTTTAATTTTGTTTCACTGTATGTTGCTTTAGAACAGGGGTCAGCAAACTTTTTCAGCAGGGGGCCGGGTCCACTGTCCCTCAGACCTTGGGGGGCGGACTATATTGGGGGGGGGATGAACGAATTCCTATGCCCCACAAATAACCCAGAGATGCATTTTAAATAAAAGGACACATTCTACTCATGTAAAAACATGCTGATTCCCGGACCGTCCATGGACCAGATTTACAAGGCGATTGGGCCAGATCTGGCCCCCGGGCCTTAGTTTGCCTACCCATACTTTAGAAAAGTAACCAGCGCAATATAACCCACAGGGGTGCCCCCAAAGTTCTCTGCCTGCTTGCACAAGGGCTCTTGCACTAGGGGATGGCTGGGTTTTAATGCTGCACAACAGAGGAATCCAACTGTGCTACCGGAAACTTGTTCAACAGATTGCGCAACCTATTGTGAAACAACGTTACCAGCAGCCTGCTTGCGCATTTATTCTGTGCAACCAAGTTTCACTGGTGAAAAACATTTCCCAGCCAACTAGTATGCCACTAAGTGGCTATAACTTATCGCCACACCGAATACAAACCAAAATGGATTGCTGAAGCTTGCATAGCTCCATATGCGATGCATTGCAAACACTGTTGATCTGCTGATCATTTGTGTAAGCAAGAACAAGTTACCTAGCATCATTGTGACATCAGGGGTGATTGACAGGTTGGCAGCCCCATGGTTCATGGGGGAGATACGGATCAGGTGGGACCAGCTCCCTCCCCCTGACATATATGCATGAATCCATGCTGAATCCTGGCAGAAATTAAGCCCTGCAGCTTTAAATTGTAGGTGACACTGCTTCCAACATAAATGCATTACTGCGGTTTAAAAGAACCTTATATATTTTTTCTGGGCAGTATCAGATGTGCATTCTTCGGGTCCCGTGAGCAGTCGATACTTAAAGGGCCTCTTTATGCTAGCATTAGCAATGTTTGCACTGCTACACATGCAGTTAAGAGACCAGCAGTGTCATGTCTGCATGGTCCCCATCAGTAAAATCATAGAATTTGCAGGTCAGGCCTTCATTCATTGCCAAAAAAAAAAGCATGAGAGAGACACAAGCATTTTGCACAAGCTTTCCTGGCACAAGCTGAGTTCATGTATGTCTCTGATGAGGGAGAGACCTGTGAGCACTCCCTTGTTATCCTAAATGACAATAACTGTGCTGAAAAACGATCTTATGGCTTATTGGGCACTTTGGATCACATTCGGTGCAGCTGACTGCTCCATCAGGCAATTATCATCCCCTTTTAAACACTGACCTTTCCTTTGTTTATATCCTGACATTGAAAACCAACTATGTTATGACAGCCTGGGAGGGAAAGTTTGTTGCATTGACAAAGCAATAAGTGAATCCTTGCTTCATGAGCCATGTGCAGATGTTCTTCCCTACATCTCTCCCCCCCCCCCAGTCTCTCTGTGGGTGTGCAACCATTCTGCTGACATTTCTACTGTCTACACTCCTGATTTCTGCTTATACAGTGACCTTGCAACATAAACAGAAATTGTAAAACTGGCACATGCATTTTTCTGGTGCCCTATTCATGCATTGCTCTTCTATGTGCCTGGTCCTCTATGCACACATTCAGCAAAACCTCTGGACATCAGGCCAAAGCAGAAAGCAGGGCCTGTCGTTTGCAGTCGCAATCTTCCCTCACCCAAGTCCCACAAAAAAACGCACATAAGGATGCTTTAAATAAGCAATATGCACTCGTAGGGGAGGAAATCACAGTAAAGGGGGGGAGCTAGCAATAAGCACATAGAACGAAAGTGACAAGATCAACAGAAACAGCTTCATTAACAAGCTTTCTATTGGTCCCATTGGAATGGCACATTAGATTGTACTACTTGAAATACAGAAATACTGCTGTGTTGTTCACTCTCAAGGTATAAAAACACCCTCTGCCCGACGCAGATGGCAACCACAGTACAAAATCAAGACAGAAGACAATCTGCAGCAATTTCTTCCCCTACTTTAAAAAGTAAAGGACCCCTGGACAGCTAAGTCTGGTCATAGTCAAAGGCGACTATGGGGTTGTGACGCTCATCTCACTTTCAGGCCAAGGAAGCCAGTATTTGTCCACAGACAGCTTTCTGGGTCATGTGGCCAGCATGACTAAACCGCTTCTAGTGCAACAGAACACCGTGACGGAAACCAGAGCGCATGGAAACGCCATTTACCTTCCCGCCACAGCAGTACCTATTTATCTACTTGCACTGGCATGCTTTCGAACTGCTAGGTTGGCAGGAGCAGGGACAGAGCAAAAGGAGCTCACTCAGTTGCAGGGATTCGAACTGCCAACCTTCTGATCAGCAAGCCCAAGAGGCTCAGTGGTTTAGACCAGTGTTTTTCAACCACTGTTCCGCGGCACACTCGTGTGCCGTGAGATGTTGCCTGGTGTGCCGTGGGAAAAATTGAAAAATTGAAAAGATTTAAAAATAAAGTATTTTATAATTTTTCATATTTCTGTTTACTTACCATTTCATAATAAAGTAATTAATAAATTCTTTCTTTGTTTTTATTTGATTCCTATTCAAGAGAATTACTTTATATATAGTCAATATAGGCACAGAGTTAAATTTTTTAACATTTTCTAATGGTGGTGTGCCTCGTGATTTTTTTCATGAAACAAGTGTGCCTTTGCCCAAAAAAGGTTGAAAAACACTGGTTTAGACCACAGTGCCACCCACGCCCAAACTTTAATTAGAGGTCACTCCTAAGTAGGCAAGTCTGAGCAATGCTCAGGCATGGGTTTTTGAGAGCCTGTGTGCTATTTCAGGTCCTTCTTGTGGGTCCCCACAGGCATTGAGAGGACCACTGTGAGAACAGGATTTTGGATTAGATCAGCCATTGGGCTGACCCAGCAGGCTCTCCCTTAAAGGGATTTCCATAGCCAAGGGTGTTTTAAGCTTGTTCAAAGTGCCCCATTACTTGGGTTCCATCCAAAACCATCTACAGCAGCATTCAGATGTTTTTGACTACAATTCCCATTCGCCTCCTTTTCACACAGCTCTGGCAGGGGCTCCAGCCCTGTGATTTATGATGTGATCAAGACTCGTGCAGATTTCTAGGTTCTATATATATGCGGCTGAACAGGCACCGCCAAGGGGGGAACATCGCTTGTTCGTCTCACTGCATTAAAAGTATAACGTACGTTACGTGAGTGGCATCAATGAAAAACACAAGGGGCAGGTCTGTGGTTGGGCAAATCACGAGGGATTGAGGGAACACGCTCTAGTCTTTGACAGGCAAACACCTTCCAGTAGCGAGAAGACAGGCTTTGTTAATCAGAGACACATAAATTATATTGAAGGTATGTGGATAGGCCCTTAGTTCACAGTTCTCCAAGAAAAAAGTGGCTAAAAGATTACCTGTAAATCAACTGTGACATAAAATGTTTGTCTGAAGCATTTTTATCAGGAGGCACACATTTTTTTTAAGCCGCCAGAGTCTGGTACGTGTAAAAAAGTAACTGCTGAGGCCGAACCAATTAGGTCTCTCTCCCTCCCTCTGCTACTTTAAGGACTTTAGCAAAGCTGCCCTTTACAAAGCTAATCCTTGTCAATTATTAAACTCTTATTCACATATCCATTACCTTATAAAACACTGTGCATACGGCAGATGGGCTGGCACACCGCCCGTTTCTGCTCCAGCATATGCATGAAATTAATCTCCAAGCTCTGTATACAAAACACAGGAGATCTCCAAAAATATAAACACAGTTCCTGGAACTCTAGATAAACTAAACCCTCTGTGTATTTGGCCTCTGCTCTAAACAGCATGCCAGAAGTGTGACCCGCCAGGAAGTGCTACCTCAAATTACTTTCCAAAATCAAAAGGTATTTCCTAGGACAGCTGATTCCCAAATTTGATTTTCCCCCAGGGACGCACTGAAAATTGCTGAAGGTTTTGGCGGACCACTTAACATAGCTGTCAACTTTTCCCTTTTTTTAAGGGAAATGCCCTTATTCCGAATAGGATTCCTCGCAAGAAAAGGGGAAAGTTGACAGCTATGCCACTTAAGGATTCTTCTGCCTGTTGCAGCAATTGTAACGTGCTGTGCTAGGAGCTGTGCAATTTTTACTTGTACTTTTATTGCTCCTTTTATTTCTTACATTGCATTTTATGTGGAGACCTGAAGGAGTGTCTCCACCCCCATCGTTCAGCCCAGACACTGAGATCCAGCGCCAAGGGCCTTCTGAAGGTTCCCTCATTGCAAGAAGTGAGGTTACAGGGAACCAGGCAGAGGGCCTTCTCAGCAGTGGCACCAGGCCTGTAGAACCCCCTCCCATCAGATGTCAAACAGATAAACAGCTATTTTATCTTTAAAAGACATCAGAAGGCAGCCATGTTTAGGGAAGTTTTAAATATTTAATGCTGTATTGTTTTTAACACTTGATTGGAAGCTGTCCAGAGTGGTTGGGGAAACTCAGCCAGATGGGCAGAGTATAAATAATAAATTATTGTTGTTGTTGTTGTTGTTGTTGTTATATTGCATTGCAATTCAAATTCTGCAGAATTTGAATTCCCAGTGCTCTTCACCGACATGCTATGGGCCACATTTTGGAACCACATCCTATTTCTTATTTTAATACTTTTTTATTTCACTGCATTTAAATTGCACCCTGAAGCTTTCTTCCTCCCCATTTTTATCTTCACAACAGTCCTATGAGGCTGGCTAGGCTAAGAGATTGCGACTGGATCAAGGTCATCCAGCAAGCTTCACAGCTGAGCAGGGATTTGAACCCTGGTCTCCAGGTCCTAGTTCAGCACTCCAACCACTACACCACACTGTCTTAGGGGAGAACTTGACCAGCCACTTTTCTCCTCCATGGGATCATCTTATAATAACATAAGACCAGGGCTGTTACAAGGTGCAAAAAGAAAAAGAAAAACGAGCCGGCATTTCCTTTCCGGCTACATAGAAGGTAAAACCTCTCCTCTGCAGCTAGCACAGAAACACAGGTGACTTCAGACTCTTAGCAGGCTAGTGTAAAAGAAGATTTTGCATAATTATTCCTGCATTGCAGGGGGGCTGGGGGCCAGAAGACCCTTGGGATCCCTTCCAACGCTACAATTCTATGATTCTTTGAATCTGTATATACACGTATTTAAATAAGAGGTGACATTACGTTTCAAGGCCCCTAAATATGACAGGCTCTGCACAAAAATTAAATTGTGCAAGCCCTGCCTTCAGCCTTGTAGCCTGTAAGATCAAGACAAGGTACATCAAGGTGCAAAGGAAAGGAAAACAGGAGGAGGTTCAACAAGGAAGCCGGGATATGGCTGGGGAAAGAGAGAGTGCTGGTTTTGACCTTTAACGCCCTATGTGGCCTCAGACCCTCGTACTTACACGACTGCCTCTCCTGGTATGTCCCGCAGAGGACCCTAAGGTCCATGAATAACCATAGTTTAGAGGTCCCGGGCCCTAAGGAAGCCCATCAGGGCCAGGGCTTTTTCAGTGATGGTCCCCAACCTGGTGGAATGCTCTGTCCCACGAGACTCGGGCCCTGCAGGACTTGATCTCCTTCTGCAGGGCCTGTAAGATAGAGCTATTCCGCCTGGCCTTCAGTTTGAATTAGCCGGATCCTCTATTCCCTTTTCCCCTTTACTCTTCTATGAAGAAACCCTTTCTGGGACCCCACATTTAAATTCTTCCCTGGTCTCTTTGCTGGCCCTAGTAGGACCAATTTGGCCAGTTAGCCCTGGTAATCATTTGATGTCTACTGACTGGGGTTTTTTTCCCTGAATTTTTTTAATTTTATTGATATTGATGCTGCATTTTATGTTGTATTTTATGCTGTTTTAAAGTCACATTTTAATCAGTGTTTTATATTTGCTGTTAGCCGCCCTGAGCCCGGTTTTTAAACCGGGAAGGGTGGGGTATAAATAAAAAAATATTATTATTATTATTATTAAACAGAGTCAGATTACTGGGCAGTTTAGCCTAGTGCTCCCTAATCCAATGGGCAGGACTTCTGAAGCAATCTTCTGCAGACCTGGTAGCCAATTGGATGTGCTTGAGATTGGACCTGGGATGAAATACCTGTGTTGCACCCACCGACATCCATCGGTCACATGTTGCTTAAAAGCTGCAGAATTTCCTCTAACGGTCAGTTAACAACAACGCATGACATTCTAGTACCGCAAGGGATCCGAACCACTTATCTCCCCACAAGCTGCGGCGAACAACACTACAAAGAAAACCCCTGAGGTGAATCACACACACACCTGGCAGCAAGCTGCTTTTTCAAACCCTTCAACCCATCCTGTATATCTGGAGGAGGACTTGCTAAAAATTGGGCAGGTGGAAGTGCAGGGGAAGGTCAGAGCAGCAGGAAAGTTCTGTTTTCAAGAGGCATCAACAATCCCCCTTTGCACCAAGAGAAGCCAGGCTTCCTGTGGGACCCAGAGTATAATTTGGTTCCCGTTACAATCTACTAAATTTAATGGAATAATGTTGTCTCTTGTCGCACTAAAGAAAAACTGTGGTTTTTATAGGTCGAGACTCAATACCTTCTCCCACCGCTAAGGAAGATCGATGCATGTTGTCATGTACGGCAGATTATATTTATGTACGATGCCTTGTGTTTGACAGATTGACCCGATGGCTATAAATATGAAAGCAGCTTGTTTCAACTTTTAAGGCGAAATTAACCCACTTTTCACCATAAACAATGCCACCCCATGAAAAATGGTTGAACAATTCATTCAGAATACATTTGGGCAACAAGAAATCAACCTTCATTCAAAGACGATGCACAACAGATGATATAATTTTAAAGTGTCAATAAGAAAGCATAGGTTTGGAGGGAGAGAGAGAGAACTATCATTTTTTAAAGGTTTACAAATGGGCTGAGTCCAAAGATACTCTGTAATTAAAAAACAACAACACCTCAGCTGGAAGACACACATTCTCCCTCCCTTGGGTTGCAGCCCCTACTCGTTACCAACCACAGTGACACTTTGCCCGGTACACTGGTCCTTTGATTCTCTGGAGAGGCTTTTCAGAGAAAGAATATTGGTGACTCCTCCATGCATGAACAGAAGTGACTTTTACCTGCACATGAAGATGTTCTGAATCAATCCTACATCAAATAAAAGGAAGTGGAGAAAAACAAGCTTAAAATATTCCATCATACTGACAGTCATCTCGCAACAACCAGCTGCCCATGTCCAAACACATAGAAATGGTAGTTTAACAGCCACTGAGATGAAATGCACCTTAAAATCAGAAAGAGATTGCACATCATGCCTTTCTGCCAAAGACTTATAGGAATGTGAATGGTATCCTTACCTTTCTCTGGGCTTAAATTTTTATATACTTCGAGGTCTGCCATTAAATCTGTTATTGTTATACATTATTGGCAGGCAGAGCAGAAAGTCTCCTTGAAGCAAAAGCCCAAATTCATTCACATCTGCAGGGATAGAATATTTGCAACACAATTCTTAGAAGTATCCATGAACTTTGTCAATCCTGTCCGTTAGGAAACAAGTTGAAGTCTATGTGATCCGCGGCATGGATTTGGGAAGATTAGCAATCACAGAATCAGAGGACCGTAGCGTTGGAATCATTTTTTTAAAAATCCAAAAGGTGATCCTGGATAACTTTGCTCCAAACTGGAAGGTAGGGAGGGAAAGAAGAAGAAAATCCCCAGGCAGAGAGGAAGACTGGAAAGCTGTGCTCTGTGCAGCTGCTGTTGTGGAAATGCAGGACCACTTTGGGTATGAGACATGCATGCACAGTGAAATGATTCAAATCCTCAAGGCACAAAATGTGCACAAAGCACTGTGAGAAGCAGGTCTCTCAAACGTCACGGAGGAAATCCTTTGCACCTCGGAAAAGAAAACCCATCCCCACTTTTGGGTTTTAAAATCAGAGGAGTGACGCAAGCTGAAAGCTGAAGAAAAGAAAGCAGAATACCACTAAAAAAAAAAAATCTCTAGCTGAGAGAATTTGTGAAGTGGAAAAAAGCAGACAAAAGACAGCACAATGAGCTTTTCCAAGACTTTCTTTAACAAAGAAAGGGCTTGTAAATTATTGTTAATTGGACGGTACTCCCACTTTGCTTTGAACTTAAATAAATCAAAACTGCAAGCATATAATTAGCTTCAGCATCCTTTTTTGCCTAAATGAGTCTACGAACCCTGAACACAGCAGACTGAAATTCTACAGATATCTCTTTCTGTGTGGGCAACGGGGAGGTGTGTACCTGTTGAATTTCTGCCTGCCATTTATTTTATTATTTTTATACCCCACCTTTCCCCCAAGGAGCTCAAGGTGGCATACATGAATTCCCCTCTCCCCATTTTATCCTGACAACAACCTGCGTAGGTTAGGCTGAGAGGCAGTGAGTGGCCCAAGGTCACCCTTCATGGCTGAGTGGGGGCTTGAACCCTGGTCTCCCAGGTCTTAGGCAAACACTCTTAACAACTGTACCGTCCTGGCTCTTCATCAGCCATGCAGTTGATAAAGGCACAGAACCACCAGCAGTTCCTGGTGGAGAGTTCCTTAGTGTCTTGTGCATTGTTTGAGTGCTTATGACTTCTGAAACACACTGGTCTCCCTGCTAAGGGGCCAAGGCTTAGCCTCTGGCATCTTCAGTTAAATATATCTCTGATGCTAAGAGTCATTACCAGAGGAGGCTGCAATCCACTGGTTTGCCTCAGTGTAAAACTGCTCGAGAGAATCAAGTTCTTCCAAGAATATTACACAGCATTTATACCAAGTACAGCGGCAGATTCTGACTCTTCTTCAGCAAAGCCAGCTAGAATCCAACTCCCTGCAAGCGGCTCTCTCCGTCTTTCACTCGAGCGCCAGCAAACCTGAGGAGAAAAGCCTGGGGGGTATACAGCAAACACACTCTTCTCCAGCTGCCTGTCAGCAGTTGGTTGTCAACAAGGCCATCTACAGCCTGCCCTCACTGGAGACACCTGGCACCTAAGTGAGTTGCCAGCAGGAAAAAATCCTTGCTGTCCCTGTGGTATTTTTGGTCTGATGCAGAACAATGGGCTTGAGGAATGAAGGTGGCCGAAAAAAACAAGGCTTAGTTGCCAGTACCACCACTTGCCTTGAATGAATCTTATCAGAAGAGCTCCAGAAAGGATTTTATGTCCTTTATATTATTAAACAGCACTCTTAATGTTATTTGTATTTGTATGGTATTTGCTTTGGCCTCACCTCTAGCCCAGAATTAATCTCCCCACAGCATGCCTCTTACGTGAAGGGGGACTAAGTCTGATAAATACTGACCTGGCCAATGTGTCACAGCTGATGCAGCTCAAGTCAGCATCTAAAGCCTAGTGACAGACTTTGAATCAATCCAGCCCTAGTGGCTTCCAATGAGGCCCTCAGAAAGCCCTGCTGAACCAAATCAAAGCTCCACCTAGTCTAGCCTTCTTCTTTTTCCTGTGCCAAATGCCTTCAGGGAGCCCACAAGCAATGCACAATAGTAAGAGCACTCACCTGTTGCTGTTTCCCAAGAACTAGTAACATTGCCTTTGGACTGAGATCCCACTGGGAAAAGCCATGGCTCAGAAGCAGAGCATCTGCTTTGCATGCAGAAGGTCCCAGGTTCAATCCCCAGCATCTCCAGGTAGGGCTGGGAGAGAACCCTATCTGAAATCCTGGGGTACCACAGCCAGTAAAAGTAGACAGTACATTTACTGGGTGGACCACTGGCCTGGTTCAGTATAAGGCAGCTTCCTAAGGTCCTGATGCAAAGGGGAGAGTTCAGCAGGGAGCACTCTTGAAGCCCAACTCCTTTAAAAGAGTAGTTTAAGACAACTGGAAGGGGTGGGTTGGGTTGGATTGGATTGGGTTGGGTTGGGGAAGTCACCATGGACCTTCCATAGAAGCTCAGCCAGGTCTCACATGGTAAGGCTAAATTTGGTACAGAAGTTGGGGACGCGGGTGGAGCTTCCTGTCAACCTAGCAGTTCGAAAGCACGTCTAAGTGCAAGTAGATAAATAGGTACCACTCTGGCGGGAAGGTAAATGGCGATTCCGTGCGCTGCTCTGGTTCACCAGAAGCGGCTTAGTCATGCTGCCCACATGACCCAGAAGCTGTACACCGGCTCCCTCGGCCAATAAAGCGAGATGAGCGCCGCAACCCCAGAGTTGGCCACGACTGGACTTAATGGTCAAGGGTCCCTTTACCTTACAGAAGCAGCATTCACTGTGGCAGCCCCTAAGTGGTGGAATTCCCTCCCCAGAGAGATGTGTCCAGCACCTTCACTTTCAGCTAATGCTGAAGACCCTCCTCTTTATCCTGACCTTTGAAACACGAGGTGTGTTTTTCAGGACTCCACCCTATTTCTGTGACGATAATTCATTTTAGCTGGTTTTTTTACATCTGAATTTTAAATTGTTGTAACCAGCCCTACAGCCTGCTGTCGAAGGGCTGGAAACAATAATATTAATAATGCAAATCACTGCGCTGAACTCACTCTCTCCTTTACTCCCGAGATAATCAGACTCCTCTCAATTACACAGCATTAGACACCAATTATGTCACAGCCTTTTAACATTTAGCATCCCTAAGCAAATCTCAGTGAAGTTATTTTTCATTTTGCTACTTTATGATATAATGGGCTCCTGTGCAGTTCGTTTTTAACTGAAATTGCTTGCAAAGAAGAAATGCTGGCGTAAAGAGCCCTTCCCTGTTACTTTTACAGCCATAATTTTCCTGAGTGCAGAACATCACAATCTTCTCCTGAGCCAAGAACTCGCTTGAATTTGTAAATATATCCAGCAGATTAAACAGATCAACTGAAGTTTCCAGAAAAATAATTGCAATACTCGTGAAGTTAGCACCTGCTTATGCTAATGTTTTTTCTTCCTTCGTCAAGAGAACCTCTCTGCTGAGAGAGTATTGCACAGCATGGTAACACAAAACAGCCAACTTTTAGGTGAGGCCATTCAGGCTTCTGTAACATGGGCGACTACAACCTGCTCCTCCAGATGAGCTTCTCAAGCAGTCCTTAAGGTACCCCAGGCAGGACCTAGGTTGTTCAAAGCTACATACAGTGGTACCTCGGGTTACATACGCTTCAGGTTACATAGGCTTCAGGTTACAGACTTCACTAACCCAGAAATAGTGCTTCAGATTAACAACTTTGCTTCAGGATGAGAATAGAAATTGTGCTCCGGCAGCGCAGCGGCAGCAGGAGGCCCCATTAGCTAAAGTGGTGCTTCAGGTTAAGAACAGTTTCAGGTTAAGAATGGACCTCCGGAATGAATTAAGTACTTAACCCGAGGTACCACTGTATATCAATGCAATATCCTGGAACTTGACCCAGTAGCTTATGAGCAACCACAGCAAATGCTTTAGCAGAACTATCACATCCTGTCCGCTCCCATCAGCAGTCTAGACCACACTGCAAAACTTTGGTCTCAAGCGATGCAACAAAGAGAATTTTACCATGTCTCCACAACCAATCAAAAGAAACAGACAAAGATTGCCCTGAGAAAGGAGTCTGGATACTACAGACAACCAATTCCCGATTTGGTTGCGATTTAAGTTTACAAGTAGTCCTCCTTGTGGAAAATGGGCATCTGAATCAACCCTCTATATCTCCGGTTGGCTCTTGATGCTATGAGAAGCACTAACAAGCAAAGCACACTTTGGAGAGATGTGCATCTGAGACCTGTGCATCTTCCAAATCTGCATTTATGTTGCTGTTAGAGGAAGTACCCATTATTCATACATTGACTTGACTGTGCTAACACGCAAAGTTGCCCTGTTATTTGTAGCACAGACACAGCTCTCTTCCGCAGCCCAGTGCCATAATAAATACGCGTTGATGTAGCGATGGCCATTAACTTGCATGGCTTTAAAGGAGAATTGGACTAATTCATGGAGGGCAAGGCTACCAGTGACTACTAAACATGGTGGCTATGTTCTGCCCGCACTGCAGGGGACACATGGAGCTATGGTCTAAACTACTGAGCCTCTTTGGGGTTTGCCGATCGGAAGGTCAGTGGTTCAAATCCGTGTGACAAGGTGAGCTCCCGTTGCTCTGTCCCAGCTTCTACCAACCTAGAAGTTTGAAAGCACACCAGTGCAAATAGATAAATAGGTACCACTGTGGCAGGAAGGTAAACGGCATTTCTGTGCGTTCTGGTTTCCGTCAGTGTTTCGTTGTGCCAGAAGTGGTTTAGTCATGGTGGCCAGAAAGCCATCTGTGGACAAAGGCCGGCTCCCTTGGGCCTGAAGAGAGATGAGCGCCATACCCTAGAGTCAAATTTGAGTGGACTTTACCATCCAGGGGTCCTTTACCTCTGAATATTAGCTGCTGAGACTCAAAAGTAGGGAGAGTTGCTGTTGCCCTCGGGTCCTACTTGTGAATTTCCCACAGGCATCTGATTGGCCACTGTGAGAAAAAGATGCTGGACTAAGTAGGCCTTTGGCCTGATCCAGCAGGACCTTTTATGTTATTAAACTGGCATTATTGAGAGAGCGGATGCTCTGAGGTTTATTGCTAGGGCTCCCACCCCCTTTTTCATCTATTCATTGCATCTAATTAACTTAAAAGGAGAATTTGGAGACCAGACCTAATGAAATTGTAAAACAAGCTTCCAGGAACAGTTTTGGAATAATCAACTGTTGGTGAGTACAGACTTGGATATACTTATGACAGACTTTTGTTCCAAAGCCTTCGTTGTGTGTCATTTGAGTTTTCTGCTGTATGTTTGAGGGATTTTCTTGGGACCTCACAGGTGTTCACAGACCACAGCTTCCATCATGCTAGCTAGGGGTGATGGGCATTAGAGTCCTGCAACACCCAGAAGGTGTTCAATGTCATCAGGCAATGCCATGATTCTAGAAAAGACACTGATGTTGCACAGAGCTTCCAGTTTAAATTCCAACTCAGTCCCAAAACCATTGGGTGGCTCCATGCAAGCCAGTATTAGGCTGAGAGAAGCTGGCCAGAAAAAGACCAATGTGTAGTTTCCTCATTTCTCTACGTATCTCTGCATGTCACTCTTAGTCTGCCTGTCCACCAACTTCCAGATCTTGTAACTATTTAGAGCCCTCAATCTCAGATTCACTTGCTCCTCCTCTGTTCCACCATCCTTCACACAGCCCTTCAAGTTTGAACCTTAGCTCATGGATTATGACTACACCACAGAGGCAGTTTCCAAACACTGGTTGTTGTAAAACAGGGGTCAGCAACCTAAGGCCCATGGGCCACAAGCAGTCCATGGGGGTCATTCTACCGGCCCACAAGCCACCCCCAAACCGAGCCGCCCACTCAGTGAGTCCATGCACACTGTGCTAAACTGGTGCAGCATGGCGACTCGCTTCCGCAGTTCTGCAAGTCTGCGCAGACACAGATGACAGAAATCACAGGCACGCGGACTCATGCGCACCCGTGATCTGGCCCATGGAGGGGGCTCTGCAGCAGTGAACCGGCCCAGGCAAGTTAAGCCTTGCAGACCCCTATGGTAAAACCCTGGGAGGGTGGAATGCTTTTGTGCTCACGTTCTGCTCCCTGGTTTCCAACAGACATCTGGTTGCCCACTGTAAGAACAGGGTGTTGGACTAGATGGGCCACTGGCCTGACTCAGCGGAATCTCACATTCTTCTCTACATACAACTTTTCCACCAAGGTTAGGCTCAAAGTCAATGAGGTCAACCAATGAGCTTCCAGGCTAAATGGGGACTTATCTGGTCTCCCAGGTCCTAGTCCACCCCACTGGCTCTGTCCATGAATAACTCTACCTCTCTGTTGACCTTGTTAGACAATGGTGATGGAGCCTCCTATGGAACTGGCTAGCATGCTCCATCATGACTGGTCCAAAATAATACAGAAACAGGAGGGAATGGACTTCTGGGGGAAAGAGTTGCAGATCAGAAATAAGTCTGATTTGACCACCCCAAAGATGCTATTTTCTTATCACATAAATGGATGTGTCATGCCAAGTCATGCTGGCGACAGAGCTACAAATCTATGGTTTTCACTTTCAGATACAGAAGATGGTGAATTAATTAGCAGGAAAGTCACAGAAACTCAAGCTTAGGTACTGAAAAAATTAAAAGCTACATATACTGCCACACAAAAGGAGAAAGGGTGGCAGCATTTATTCATCCTGAACAGACGGGGGAAGGGGACAGTAGCCTAGAGCTGAAATGTAAGATTTATGTCAGATCCCTAGGACTGTCAATCACAGTCAATATGAAGCAGCTGCACCCATGAAGAAAGCCACTGAGATTATAATTAGTTTGTCTAGAAAGGAAAAGGGGAAACTAAAATGACAATCCTCTTTTTTTTCTTTTTTTGCAACACCTGTCCAAACAGGCAGGTTTGGCTTAGACGTACCTTGAATCTGAGCCATCTCTGTCCTTCCAGGATTGCCTGCTTTCCACTCAAATTGTTGCCAACATCAGCGCAGAGAGCCAATCTATTCAATGGGAAACTCTGCAGAGCATCCTAGAGCAGCTTTTAAGCAGATATATTTGAAAGCCTTTCTTGACCATTCTGTAGGGTCAATCAACCATAAATTAAGGCAAGATGCTCCGGGGACAAAGAGACGTCGGTCTGCATGAGATAATCGTAATTGGCTCTCTCTCAGCCTTGATCATTAGGAGAAATCAAATGCTAAATGAAATGGTTCCTTTGGACCACACTTTCTTAAGGTGCTGTGTCAACACTGACAAGATGAGCGTTTTCGACAAGAATAAAATCCCACGGCGGCAAGAGTCTTAATAGCACAAGGATGGAAGAACGAAGAAATCCCAACAAAAGAACTGTGGCAAGGGAAACTAATGGAATATGTGGAACTGGCGAAACTGACGCATAAATTATGTGAAAAGGACAACTGTGACTTTAAAGAAGAATGGGAACCTTTTACAAAGTATTTAAAGAAACAACAAAATGAACTGATCTCCTTGGCAGGTTTTGAATAAACAAACACAAACTTACTATTGGTAACAAATAGATAGATAAATTGAGGATCATTACAATTTGATAATATGCAGAAAATAACATGCACTTAGAAACCAGAGAGAGGAGCTATGGGACGTCCGGAGGGGGGGGGGAATTAGGGGCGGAAATGAGGATGATATGTTTTTTATAAATTGTTATGTTGAAATTCTCAATAAAAACTATTTTTTAAAAAGAAGAATAAAATCCCACCCTCCCAAATTGTAATCTGGGAAACCACAATGAGTGAGTGTGACCATTAATATGGTTAAGGTGACTGCCTCCGTTTTTACAATTCTTGTGTGATAAGATTGACAGAGGGGCCCTCTTGGTATTTCCACCACCCTCAGAAGTTCAGGACTGGCAGTCCAAAGGAGGGCATTCTCTGTGGCATCCCATAAACTGTGGCACTGGCTCCCCACAGAAAAGAGTTGGCATATTCATTGCACAGCTTTCATCCCACACTGAAGGCGCACCTTTTGGCTCTGTCCTTTGATATCCAAAGGACAACTGTGCACTTTTTAACCAACTGTATTTTTATATTGTTTGTAAATTGCTTCATGGATTATTGCTTTATATTTGGGAAGCACAAGCCATCCCTTGCCTTATAGGGGAAAGGACTGTAGCCGAGTGGCAAAACATTTGTTTTGCATGCAGAATATCAGTCTCCCAGGTATGGCCCTGTCTGAAATCCTGGAAAGCCGCTACTCATCCGTGTAAATACTTAGCTAGGTAGATGAATGGTCTGACCTGCTATAAGGCAGCTTCATATGTTCCTATGGTGGTAATCTGCTGGGACTTTATGGTGTGGTGCAGGTAAGAAATTCAATAAAGGCTTAAGTACCAATTGACTGTAGGCCAACAGCAGATGGAGAGCAGCCCAATTTGATGAGAAAAAGATGTGGTTAAAAGATCTCGGGATGCTAGCTCTATAGACAGCACTAAAGCCCTTCAATCAGTCATGGGTAAATCAGTAAGATCCGACAGCAAATAAAATGCCAAGCCTAATCTTGATAACACAGATGCAGAAACTGTCACCAAAGTTGGAAGGGACCTCCAAAGTCACCTAGTGCAGCCCCTGCAATGCAGGAAGGGCACAATGAGGCAGACAAGTGGCCTAAGCAAAACAGTCACAGTGAACCCTCTCCCCTTACAAAATGTTCCGTACACACACACACAAAAAACCCCCACTGACAACATGGGTTGTTAAAGCTAAGAATTGCATCCTCACAATAATTTTAATTTTCTGCTTCACCAACCTTTCTCTTTCACTATCCAAAGTCACAGAAAAATTGCTACTTTTTGCCAAAGAGAGCGATTAGTGGAGGGCAGAACTTTGCTTTCCTACAATAAATATGGAGGGGAAAACCAATATTATATAAGCATTGTGTTGCAACCCAAATTACCCAATTCAGCTAATATAAAATGAGCCCATGAAAGGCTACGTAACACTAAACACAGCCCCAGAAGCTTTTCCCAAAATGGAATAATATAGGCAGAAGTCAACACACTGAAATCATGAGCATCCCAGGTGGGTTTTCTCCAGGTTCCAAGAGAGAAGATCATGAACGTTTGGCTCCTACTCTAATCCTGCTTAGCATATCATCTGAAACTGGGCTTGTGACAAGTCATGCCCTATACAACAAGAACAAACCTTGGTTACAGCACGTCTAGACAAGTGAAACACTGGATGATATGCTAAGGCAAACCATGGTTTGATTGACAGCAGCACCAGGAGCAAGGAGAAACAAAGCTTCCGCAATCTCCTCTCCTGGAACCAACTCACCATTTTACGCTAAAGCATGTTTCCGCTTTGTGTTGGACATGAACAGGGTCGTTCTTATTCTTATCATTTTATTTATACCTCACCCATCTGTCCGGGTTTCCCCAGCCACTCTGGGTGGCTTCCAGCAAAATAATAAAACGTCAAACATTAAAAACTTCCCTATACTGGGCTGCCTTCAGATGCGTTCTAAAAGTTGTCCAGTTCTTTTTCTCCTTGACATCTGAAGGGAAGGCATTCCACAGGGTAGGCACCACTGCCAACAAGGCCCTCTGCCTGGTTCCCTGTAGCTTGGCTTCTTGCAGTGAGGGAACCGCCAGAAGACCCTCAGAGGTGGACCTCAGTGTCCAGGCTGAACAAAGTAGGTGGAGATGCTCCTTCAGGTATACTGGACCGAGGCCGTTTGGGGCTTTAAAGGTCAGCACCAATACTTTGAATTGTGCTCGGAAATGTACTGGGATAAACTAAGACATGATGTTAGCCTGACATTCCCACCCCCACTCCCCGACCAAAGCATAGCGTGCACAGAGTTCTAAGAAATGAAGAGATGTAGGATTAGCAGTTCAGAGATCAATAGTTATGTGGAATATACAGCCGCAGGGTGGCTTTTCACTGACATGTATCCAGAGATCTACTGCTAAAAATAAGCTTGATGTATCCTTTTGAACGTGCACCTGTCTGCATGGTGTTCCCCAACTCCACAAACAAGAATAAGCCCAAGAACGTAGAGCAGGCAGAAGCACGTTTACAATGGAATGCAGATAGCTGACTGCAAAAAAGGACTATATATGTATAAAAGAACAGCACTTGGCTACAGCTCATGGTTAGCAGGGACAGAGTTTAGCCACCAGCCCCAGTTCAGGGAACACGCTAAGCCCAATGCTGGCTTAGAGCAGCATGGCAATACAGAGGAACCTCGAGTTGTGGACGTAATCCACCCCGGAGGCACATCCGCAACTCTCAAAGCATTCGCATCCAGAAGTGCCATGTCTGTCTGCACACATGCGCAGAGTGATTTAGTACTTCTGCACATACGCGAGCAGCGAACCCAGAAGTAACCCATTCTGGTACTTCCAGGTTGCCGCAGGACGCAACTTGAAAAGACGTAACCTGAAGCAGACGCAACATGAGGTATGATTGTAAAATGTGGAGGGAAAAGGCAGCTGTTAGTTCCTCTCTGGGAGCCCGCACATTCACACTGCCTCCGTAAGCCATAGTTTGGCTCTTCTAGATTGGACAAATGTGCAGGAAGGCAAGCCATCGTTTGGCTTTCTGTGCCAAGCATGTCAGCTCAGTGAAGGTGGAACCAAACATGGGAAAAGCTGGCTTCTGCATATGGCGCAAGAGTGGAGATTGGCCACTACAGAAACCCCAATTGCCTTTGACCCTACAGGAGCCAGAGTCTAGTACAAAAAGGGTATTACAATTGATTCATGAGTTTGGTCGGGTGGCGGGATTTAAACTTAAGCAGAAAACCAAGCTTTTGGAAAAGAATTTGACACCTTTAGAATCAGAAAGGTTTCAGAAAGAGACAGAGTTAAATGTGGTTAAAAAAAGTAAGATACCTAGGGGTAAACATAACAGCGAAGAATAGGAGTTTATTTAAGGATAACTATGAAAAGTGCTGGTCTGAAATTAAAAGGGATTTAGAAGTTTGGTCAAGATTGAAACTTTCCTTGTCAGGATGAATTGCTGTTATAAAGATGAATGTATTGCCAAAGATGCTGTTTTTGTTTCAGACTTTACAGATTGTGGACAAAATGGAGTGTTTTGGGAGGTGGCAAAGAGATATCTCTAAATTTGTCTGGCAGGGCAAAAAGCCCAGAATCAAATTTAAGATATTAACTGATGCTAAAGAAAGAGGGGGCTTTGCCCTGCCAGACTTAAAGCTGTACTATGAATCAGCAGCTTTCTGCTGGTTGAAAGATTGGCTGCTTCTTGAAAACACTGATGTTTTAGATTTGGAAGGATTTAACAACGCTTTTGGATGGCATGCATACTTGTGGTATGACAAGGTTAAACTTCATAAGGCTTTCAAGAACCATATTGTCAGGAAAGCAGTGTTCAATGTCTGGACAAAATATAAAGACCTATTGGAAAATAAGACCCCAAGGTGGTTATCACCAATGGAAGCTAAGGCCCGGAAAAGACTCAATATGGAGGCCAAATGGCCGAAATATTGGGAAATAATAGAAAAAGATGGAGATAATTGGAGGTTGCAGAGTTTGGAGAAACTAAAAGATAAAGTGCGAGATTGGTTACATTACGCTCAGATTAAAGAGGTTTTCAAGATGGATAAAAAGATAGGATTCCAGGTGGAAAAATCGAAATTGGAAACAGAACTGTTAGAACCTAAGACTAAGGTACTTTCAAGAATGTACAACTTGCTGTTAAAATGGAATACACAAGATGAAACGGTTAAATCGGCTATGATAAAATGGGCACAGGATATTGGGTACAATATCATGTTTGCTGACTGGGAAAGGTTATGGACCACCGGTTTGAAATTTACGGCATGCAATGCCTTGAAGGAAATATTATGAAAATGATATATAGGTGGTACATGACCCCAGTCAAGCTTGCAAAAATATACCATTTGTCTGATAATAAATGTTGGAAATGTAAAGAAACTGAAGGAACGTTCTTTCACCTCTGGTGGACCTGCCCTAGAGTTAAGGCTTTCTGGGAAATGATATATAACGAGTTGAAAAAGGTATTTAAGTATACCTTCCCTAAGAAACCAGAGGCCTTTCTTTTGGGCATCGCCGGCCAGAGGGTGTTAAAGAAGGACCGAACTTTTTTTATGTATGCAACAACAGCAGCAAGGATACTTGTCGCCAAGCACTGGAAAACCCAAGATTTGCCCACACTGGAAGAATGGCAGATGCAACTGATAGACTATATGGAGCTAGCAGAAATGACTGGCAGAATCCGAGACCTGGGAGAAGAGGCTGTGGAGGAGGACTG
The DNA here is from genome assembly GCF_964106915.1 of Podarcis gaigeae. NCBI lineage: Eukaryota > Metazoa > Chordata > Lepidosauria > Squamata > Lacertidae > Podarcis > Podarcis gaigeae. The sequence continues at coordinate 79,400,068 of NC_139681.1, forward strand.
AAAGAAATTCAAAGATTACTTACAAAAATATTGTAAATTGTATGAATGTTAAGAAAGATGTAAGATTATTAACAATATGGCACCAAAAAGCTAGTTAAAAGGAGTATGAAGATAAATGAAATTATAAGAAAAGATAAATTTTGGATAAATATTATGTTAAAATTAAGCTTCTAAGCTGGGGGTTATATTATCTAAAATTAGGGATAATATTGGAAAATTATAATACAAGAATTGAATCAAGGTGATAAATTGCTGGGTAAAGATAGAAAATTTGGAACGCAGGAACGAGAGATGCGAGGAAGTCCAAAGAAGTGAAGAAAGTATGATGATTGTAAAACCATATGTTACGTTCTTTGTTTCTCTTTTTTATTGTATTAAGAAAATCTTTAATAAATATTTATTTAAAAAAAACAGAAACCCCAATTGCCATTTGTTCCAATTCAGCACTAAACTGAAGGTTTCTCTGAAGGAAAGCAGCCAGGCAAAGGGAAATGTGGGTGAGCCCTAAATGTGTCAATGCTATGGTTCAGAAGACACCTGTGAACACAGGGACCTCAAGTCACTACAGTCCAAGGAAAAGGGTCATCTCCCCACCACCAAACAGAATTGGACAGGGAACATGCAGGCACTCTAAAGCCCACTTCAGATGTTCAAAAAGGACACATGAGATGCAAACAAGGAAGGGGGTGCACTGACATTCCTAATCAGCAGAACACACTCAGAAAACACCTTCAGAAGTGTGCAGTATCTATCTGAGTGAACAGATGTGTCTCTGAAATGCACCTAAAAACCCACTAGGGTTGGTTCAAATCAAATATATATTCCTTGCATTATGCCAGTACTAAAATAGGAGCTTTAAGTTTAGCATTTCCGTGCTTGCTTTTTGGGGTACATGAATGCATTTTAACTCCCCTTTTAAATACTCCCCTAGAATATTTTGTGCATGTCCAGAGACTCAATCCTGGAGTAGCCTATAAATCTGTCATTCCTCTGGCACATCGAATCCAAATAGCTATTTTCTTTCTTCCTTCCTCCATGCTACAAATTAAAGATTCCCACTAGAAAAGTACCAGCAAAAAATAATAACACTTGATCTAATCTGAGCTCTGATCTCTCCCTCCCCTTCTCTCTGGTTATATATGTATGACATTTTTAGCTTTGGGGCACTCAAAAGTCTCCCTGGAGTACCAGACATCAGCAGCAGCAGCCTGAATGTTTGTGACAACGAATTTCTGACATAAGCAGATCAGAATATTAATATCATGCAAATAGAGCTATTAACAGTTTTTCCTAATAACATTAGAAAAGGACAAGGAACCCTCAGGCAAGTTTTGAGTCATGAAAGTGGTCGGGTTTAACATGAACAGAATGTTTATTCGCTGCTCAGGCAGTTTTTCCATGTAGCCGAAATGATCTTCCCAAACACATAAAGAGATGCCTGCTGGCCTCTACTGGCTGCACTCAGAAGTGTTCATTTCTTGGAATTTGGGAGGGTATCCTCAGTGAGAAGATTGCTGCCTCTTCGAATGACACCTTGTCCAACACTACCAATTATCCCGCTGCAATTCACAGAGGCAGGAAAAGAGAGTAAGCCTTGCACAAGCTTTGCATGCAAGAAGAAGAAAGAAAAACCTCGTAAGTTCAATTCTGGGCATTTCCAGTGAAATGGAATAAAGTGACAGAAGAAGGGGGAAATTGCTGCTTGAAGCCCCGGAGGGTCGGTCCAAGGGGTGATTAGTGTCTCCCAGTGGGAGGATGGCTTTGAATTGAAAATAAAACTGGTCATCTCATAATGCCTTTATACAAATCTATGGTGCGACTGCACTGGGAGGACTACGTGCCATTCCGGCCACCTCACCTCAAAAAAGGACATTGTGGAGTTGGAGTAGGTTCAGAAGAAGGCAACCGAGCTGGTCAAAGGGATGGAGCAACTCCCCTTTGAGGAAAGGAGACACAGCAGAGAAATCCATCCATTCCTCATCTCCAGTCTCAGTCTGGTGCCAACATTCCACTTAGCAGCAGTTATTCCAAAGCATCTTCCCACTCAACTCCCTTCTGTAGACCACGCTAGGCAAGCCTCTCTTCTGCAAACCCCTGTCTGTCCTGCAGACAACCCACCCCAGTTCTCACCTCCCAAATCTCTCCCACTGGAATCCTCACTATTCTTGATCTCCACTCAGGGCCTTCTGATTTCCTGGGGGTGACTTTCTGCCAGGTGGCTCATCACCCACTGATAAACACCTTTTACCTCCCTGCCCTGAAGATCAAAACACAACCTTCCATATTTCTACAAGGATATGGGGCACATCAAGAGGAGAGGTCCAGCAATAAGAGTCTCCCAATTATTATTTCTATAGCATTATCCATGTTCACGCCGTTCCCAAGAACACCCCCTTCCCCCAAAATCCACTGCAATGCACAAGAGATCCTCTGCAGAGAAGTCACTGCAGAAAGGATTCCCAAAAGTAATCTCATACACAGAACTATGCACCCGAAAATCCTATATACTCATGTCCAGACTTTTGAATCTTACACACTAAACTTCAAAAAACCATATGGCCAAGAGCTACAAGCTTCAACAAACAATCCCTCTTCCCAGGGAACTCTGGGAATTGTAGCTTTGTAAGAGGACCAGGTAACTCCTAACAACCCTCAGCACCCTTCATAAACTACGGTCCCAGAATCCTTTGGGAGAAGCCATGTTTAAAGAGGTATCATTGTGTTTTAAATGTAATGTGTGACCATGGCATAGGCTTTTGGTGTGATCCTGTAGAGATCTTTTCATGTTCAGAGACACAAATATCATGCCGTTTTGCATGATTTGTACATTCAGCCGCTAGTTACTGTGTGAAATTGGCACGTAGGTGTTATTTTTACGACCACCACTCCGGGCCTAAGAACCATCATTAGTCATTGGGCACTGCTCTCTTATTCCTTTGCTGGGATTTAAAATGAATCAGTCCTCACATGTTTCATTTCCTGCTGAGACTGCAAGGAGGTTCCCTGTGCTACATGTCCAATTATGACTCTATCACAGTAAGCACAGTGGGAAAATTACGATCAGATACTCTTAACATAACCAAATTAACCGCACTAAGCAAGAAAGCAAAGGATAGATTTCTCTGTGAGCAAGACTCATCTAACATGACAGGATTCTAACACCACTCAATTCATTCTTAAGACCAAGGTCTCCAAGGCAGAGAGGAAAGGAACTGATTTTATACGGCAAAGTGGATCCACTGCTATTAAATGCAGTTTTAAACAAGGAGTTGTATGCTTCAGACAGGCATCAGAAGAGGGGGGGGGGAGAATAATTCCCTCCAAACCAGGAATAATAACACTAAAAAAGGGAGCGGGCTCTTCTTGGAACTGATCAAACAAAACGAGCTGTTCATTAAACATCCCATGTCTGCTTTCCGCTTAGGCAACTGAATGACCCTAACATTCCTAAGACTGTAGAAATAAGCGAATCAAGCAAATATTATAAGGCTAATCTAAAAACAGGAAAAGGCTATAATTGACAAATTATAAGTCCTAAATAAATCAGAGATAGGCAAGATGTTTTCATTCGAGGGCCACATTCTCTTCTGAGTTAAGGTGGAGGGTGCCACATGCCAGCAGTGAAAGGGGCAGAAACCAGCCGCCTCCGCGAGAGGTCCAGACTCAGGCATAGGCAAACTCGGCCCTCCAGATGTTTGGGGACTACAACTCCCATCATCCCTAGCTAACAGGACCAGTGGTCAGAGATGATGGGAGTTGTAGTCCCAAAACATCTGGAGGGCCGAGTGTGCCTATGCCTGGTCCAGAGCGTGGCAACACAAGAAAGGCCTTTTCTGCAGTGGCTCCCCATTTGTGGAATGCTCTCCCCAGGGAAGCTCGCCTGGAGCCTTCATTATGTATCTTTAGGCCCCCAGCAGAAACATTCATTTTCTCCCAGGTGTTTGACTAATTAAACCATCTATGGCCTTTTAAACCATGAAGGGTTATTGGTTTTTGTTTGTTATTATGTTATGTATCTTTGTGTTTTTATATTGTAAACCACCCTGTGAGCCATAGATGAAGGGTAGTGTAGAAATGCAATAAAAAAATGAAATAATAAAAATAATAATCCAGAGATTAGTAGCAGCCTAGACCAGGAGGTCCTTACTTGCAGTCACACCTAGCAGCAGCTCCTACAGGCAAGAAGACAGGGCAAACACACACAAAATGTTGCTATCTTTAATCAGATTATTCCGGGGGGGGGGGGGGGAGGACCTCAGCTCCTGAAACATGGATTAATTTTTGAACCAAACACAAAGCATAATGAAGAGGCAGGATAAAATCATTGCCTAGTGATATATTTCATATTTTGTTCACAAAAATAAATATATGAGAGATGCTAATCAATATTATCTCCAGGATTCTCAACTTCACAACACCAACCCGGTGAATATTGTGTTTCCAGAATGATAAGAATTCAAATTAATTCATGCTAATTGTAATTCTAGCCTTAGAACAACAACAAAAAACACGAATATTGGCCTTTGAGTCCTTTTCACATTTGCATCAAAATTAGCATTGAAGCAGGTAACTTCTGTAGAACACACACAGAGTCAGGCAGGCAGAAATGAAAATTAATACAAATAACCTCTCCTCTCCTCAGAAATACTTCAGCTGAACTAAAGAGATACAGGCCATATTCACATATCACACTAAACCAGGGGTATCTATGTGGCGTCCTTCAGGTGTTGTTAATTCCAATTTATTTTAAAAGCAACTCTTTATATATGAAGTCCACAGCGGGGTTTGAAGTTTAAGCGGGGGGTGGAAATAGTAGATTATATTAAGAAACCTGATTAAGAGGATGAAACTCAGTATGAGGGTACTTTAAAATGCAATTATATGTAATTACAATTATAAACATTGAGGGTTGGTGAGCGGAAAGTCATTAGCACTGCAGAATAGGATTCTACTTATCAAGTCTTAAAATGTAATTTTGAATCTTGAAATGAAATAAAATGCTAATATCAAGGAATTCCACCATTTGGAATTTCCACATTTCCTACTGGAAAGAGACCTGGTCATAGCAAGAGGAGCAAAGCCCAGTTCTCTGGTGGTCTTTTGGGTTCTGCCAATAAAGGCTGGATACTTCAACATTTCTGGCCAAAGGTTGATGGGCCCTTGGCTGAGGCAGATCATGGGCGCGGAGCCTGAGAAGGTGTATAGAGTTAAGTCAAGGACCCGCCACCATTTCTTCTGGCTCATAGCACGCAAGAAAGGGCAGGAGCAGACGAATAAAACTACAGCATCAGCAGCACTGCATCTGCATTCAGAGACACCCCTATATGTTGCAAGGGGTTTGGGCAGCTTCTTCTGGGAAAGGGAGTCCAAAACTCGCCACCCATTGAAAAAGCAGTCATAAAAAGCGATTCTCATTTTAATATTAGACACTGAAATGCCATTTTATACCTCTTTTATTGAAAAACTGCTGCAAAATTGCAAGTCGCTGTGTTTAATAATGTTTCCAGGCAAGAGAAATCTAATTATATATAATTTCTAATGCTTTTACAAGGTGATTTAAGAATACGTGAAGGAATGAAATTCTTTCATTTTAAGTCCAATACTGCCACCCAGTGTAGGATTTCGGTGGTTAAAAGCTCAAGCAAATGGCTGCAAATCACACTTTATGTGGGGTGTGTGGAAGGGGATAATATAAGCCTTGGCTTTCCTCTCCCTCACATCCACTTGAGGTAATTGGTTAGAAGGTGATTAACAAGTTAATAATAACAACAACAGCAACCAAAGCCATTCCTTCCTGCTTCTGTGTTAATCTGCATTTTTTTAAAAATCAAGACAAAAATTTGTATTTCAATACATTTTTGTAATGCATTTGCTCACAAAAGTCACATTTCTAAACAGTTTTTGACAGGGGCTTTTCTTTTAGCTTAGAACTGCATTGCTAAATTCAGCAAAGTCCAAATCCAAAAGGATAACTACAGTATGTTCTGATCCACACATTAGTCTGGGAAGTGCAGGATAGGTCAGTACAAACCAGAATCCACAAAATATCAGATTCCGACTTCAAAGTGCGTGCAACTATCGGAATGACAGCTTGATGATGTCAACAAGGCACCTGACACTTACGCAGCTGATTTTGCTTTGCTCCTAAAGGTTTGTTCCCCTTCAGCTAAAAGCCTACGAAAGTGTTAACAAACCAGCAAGTGAGAAAGCCCCACTTCTCAGAATAAAATTCAGCCTCTAGGCTGCATCTCTGCAGGTAGATAAGGACCATCTGTTATGTAGGCCCCACTGTGTAATTTCAGCCACACTTAAAGGGAGGTAAGAAACAAGAGACGGCAGAAGCTAGCGGGGTAAGGTGCCACTTACCATGAAAAACTCCATTGTCCACCAAAAAATGCCGGCAGTATTGCAGACAAGTTCTCTTATCCAGGTTCCAGTAACTCATCCTTAGGAGGGTTTCTTCTCAGCATCAAAGACAATTCTCCTGCAAAATTAAGGAGGGGTAAGTGTCGGTAATGCGAAGGTAATTATTAAGTTGAAAGGAAGAACAATTCAGTGATATTAGTCCTGATAAAAGAATTCTTTGGGGATTATTTCTCATATATTAAAAAATAACAATAATTCCTGCTTTACTCAAAATGCTTCAGCAATTATTGGCTGGGGCTGGACAACTTCTAGTTATCTGCAATTAGCCCATCATCAAGGTGCTTAGGGTCACTTTCAGACAATTACCGCCCACTCATAGAAAGAAGAAAGAGAAACAGTTTGCATGGAGAGGGATATGGGTTTAACAATGCAGGTATTCAAGTATTCATTGCTTTCTCAGGCCATCTCAGCCTACACCAGCCTCACCACTGAGCAGAGGGAGGGAGGAGGGTGGTAGCCAGTTTATGTTGGCAGACAAGGAGGCAAGGTGTTTTGAGTATAGAACTGTGTGCATTATGTCACCTGCACCTCCTAAGCTAGCCTGCTGCCCTTTAGGTGTGGTGATGGATGCTCTCCAATCTTTTCCTATAGATCAAAGCAAAAGGTACTTTTATGCTCTGGTAGTGGCGCTATGGGTTAAAACACAGAGCCTAGGACTTGCCGATCAGAAGGTCGGCGGTTCGAATTCCCGCAACAAGGTGAGCTCCCGTTGCTCGTTCCCTGCTCCTGCCAACCTAGCAGTTCAAAAGCACGTCAAAGTGCAAGTAGATAAATAGGTACCGCTCTGGCGGGAAGGTAAACGGCGTTTCCATGCGCTGCTCTGGTTTGCCAGAAGCGGCTTAGTCATGCTGGCCACATGACCCGGAAGCTGTACGCCGGCTCCCTCGGCCAGTAAAGCGAGATGAGCGCCGCAACCCCAGAGTCGGCCACGACTAGACCTAATGGTCAGGGGTCCTTTCACCTTTACCTAGCTTTCATTTACTATTTGCAGGATGAATACAGCAGCTTCATAAGTAAGCACACGTTAAGTTACTAGCCTGCCCTTTCTTTAGTTCTATTAGCCAGCCAAAAGAGTATTATTTGGCATCTCCAAGCCCCCTTCTCCGCCAGCAGGAAAATGCAGCATTGGCAATTTATTAGCCTGTTTTCCACCAGGTGGGCAGCCCAAGGAGAGATGGAGGCCAAAGGATGGGCTTCCTTTCCTCCACAGCAAGCAAAGAAACCAAGATGACCTTTCTTGCAGAGATTTGCCCTTCTTCTACAAGCCTGCTTATTTCTCTGCATTAAATCCCCTGTTGTCTATGGCTGCCAGGTGAGCTGTAAAATGCAAAGTTGCAACCGTCTCCACCTAGACTGAGATATTGTGTTACAGCAGGGCTCGGGAACCCATGGCCCTCTAAATGTTTTCAGAGAGCAGCTCCTGTCATCCCTGGGCCTTGCTGGGTGGGGCTGAAGAAAGCTGGAGTCCAACAGCAAATCAGGGCAGTCCCTCCAAGTGTCCCTATTTTCCAGGGACAGTCCCTGATTTAGAGAAGCCATCCCGGTTTCTGATTTGATCCCAGAATGCCCCACTTTTCCTTAGGACGCCCCTATTTTCATTGGAGAAATGTTGGAGGGTATGGAGTTATCCAACCCCTGAGTTGTCTGAAGGCAGCCCTGTATTGGGTTTTTATATCTCTTTATAAATGTTGGAAGCCCGGTCAGATGGGTGGGGGATAAATAGTAAAATTATTATTATGGAATGGGACGTCCCTTTTTCATTAGAGAAATGTTGGAGGGTATATCAGGGGCCACAGCTTCTCCACCCTTAAAATAATGGGTACATGATAGAATTGTAGAGCTGGAAGGGACCACAAGGGACATCTAGTCCAGCCCCCGGCAATGCAGGAATCTTTGTGTTCAATGTGGGGCTTGAACCGACAACCCTAAGATTAAGAGTCTCACGCTCTACTGACTGACCTATCTTTTCAGTGTGCAAGAAGGTTCTGTTCCGGCCTTGGATTTAACAACCTGCCTGCTTTATATTCTAGTGTGACCACAGAAATGAATCCAGGATGGAGCTATGCAAGCAAAAGCCACAGTGGTGCTGTTAAGAACTTCAGCTTTGGAGAACCAAAGCTCCAGAGATACAAGGGGTAGATTTAGCCCCTTATCCAATGGTGTTCCCAAATGCATCCCTCTGCAGTTTCTCCCCTTTGCATGAACTATGGAAAGAATAACTGCACATGGAGATGCTCTTATGGCTGCTCTGTCCCTGATGGTGTAAAGCCATATTCCACAAGGAAATGCAATGCATCCGTTTTCCCCCCTTACCGGCATATACAATATACAAGCCCTCCCTCCAGACATACCATAGGGGCAGATGTTTTGCTAGCTACTCGCGAGAGTTCCAATGAAAACGCATAATGAGCAAACTCATAAACAAGGCCAATGCAGTGAAATATCTATGTGAAGCTAAAGATACTGGTACCAAACGGGGAGGAAACCACCTCTATTAAAAAAAACAAAAACAATTACCCTCCATCAGCTTCTATGGTTTTGTCCATTGTTTGGAGCCAGGACCCCAAACAATGCAAACAATTGCCGCTATTATTTTCAGAGACTAACATATAACTCATTAAGAAGTTGACCATTGGATTTCTCTCCACAAGGCTTCCTTTGTTCCCATAATCTCATTCAATTCATTTTTGAGAACTCTTTTCTTTAATCCTACAAATGATGCCTTGCAAAATCCAGTTTGCTCAATGCAGGGCCTGCAAAGGGAGGTATTTTTAAGGCCAAGCTTTCAAATATGTGAATAGAGGGGAAATTGAAGTAACTGCCACTTCATAATAGACAAACCGTTAGTCCGTCTAGCTGAATGCCATCTACTCCAGCTATGACTGGCAGCAGCTCTCTTGGGTTTAAGGTCTTTCTCAGCCTGATCTGGCTTGAACCCGGGACTTTTTTTGCATGCAAACCATGCCATCCTGCAGCTCTTCCCTAGGACAGGAGTTGCAAACAAAAGGCATCCAAAGCCATTTGGGGGAAACAAGTCATCATCGACATCAACTTGATGAGCCTCTTGCATAAGTAACTAAAAACCCTAGCTTTCACTGATAAATTGTAGCAAGTATGGTCACAATGAAAGGAAGGAAACAGATACAGACTCTTTCTTTTTTTTAGTTCAAAGGATGAAGGGAATCAGGGAAAGAACTGGGTGTTTTAGCAGGGAGTGGAAAGTTGTTGCTTGGATTCCAGGTCTACCTACAGCCAGCAGCCCACTGAGAAACAACACAGAGATGGACCCAGCTTCTCAAGACGGGTCTAGTAAAACAGCTCACCATTACTCACCCAGCAAATCTGCCAGAATTGGAAACCTGTTCTCTGATGCTAGTTATTTTCTGTTTGTTTGTCTGTTTATTTGTTTGTTGGTAACCATACATACATTGCCTCCACATAAACATAAAGGTAAAGGGACCCCTGACCATTAGGTCCAGTCATGACCGACTCTGGGGTTGTGGCTCTCATCTCGCTTTATTGGCTGAGGGAGCCGGCGTACAGCTTCTGGGTCATGTGGCCAGCATGACTAAGCCACTTCTGGCAAACCAGAGCAGCACAACAGAAATGCTGTTTACCTTCCCGCCGGAGCAGTACCTATTTATCTACTTGCACTTTGATGTGCTTTCGAACTGCTAGGTTGGCAGGAGCAGGGACCGAGCAACGGGAGCTCACCCCGTCACAGGGATTTGAACCGCTGACCTTCTGATCGGCAAGTCCTAGGCTCTGTGGTTTAACCCACAGCACCACCTGCATCCCTCCACATAAACATACAAACAAACAAAAAACCCTGCAGATGCCCTCAAGACCCATTATAAGATGGACTGTACGAGTACACCAAATATTAGTCAAGTACCCTCAAACCAACTATCATTCTGTTCTTACGTCCAAGAAAGAGGCAGGAGGCACATTTAATTTAGGCAATATTACTGCCAGTCACATCACGCTCTCCCTGGAAGCCTTGTCCTGTTCCAAAGGAAAAGGAAGTTATCTAGGAACAATTAAGTAATGTGTGCGTGTTAAGCTGGGCTAGAAGATTAAGGGATGCTTCTTGCAGCCTTCCTGGGGGTACAGACATCAAAAGAATCTTCTAGACAAGCCTGAAAACGATGAGAGAGGGAAGGTACAATTTGTTGTCATCAAATTACAACAACAAAACATCCACAACAGCAAAAACAAGAGCCTTCTGGTCAAAGAATCAAGATGAAATCAACCAGATTTACACCAACTATAATAACTCAGTGTCTCCATAAGTCCAGTTACAGATAGGTAGCCGTGTTGGTCTGCCATAGTCAAAACAAAAAAAATTCCTTCCAGTAGCACCTTAAAGACCAACTAAGTCAGTTCTTACTTAGTTGGTCTTTAAGGTGCTACTGGAAGGATTTTTTTTTTTTTTGTCTCCATAAGGTAAAGGTACCCCTGCCCGTACGGGCCAGTCTTGACAGACTCTGGGGTTGTGCGCCCATCTCACTTAAGAGGCCAGGGGCCAGCGCTGTCCGGAGACACTTACGGGTCACGTGGCCAGCGTGACATCGCTGCTCTGGCAAGCCAGAGCCGCACACGGAAACGCCGTTTACCTTCTCGCTGGTAAGCGGTCCCTATTTATCTACTTGCACCCGGAGGTGCTTTCGAACTGCTAGGTTGGCAGGCGCTGGGACCGAGCAGCGGGAGCGCACCCCACCGCAGGTATTCGAACCGCCGACCTTTCGATCGGCAAGTCCTAGGCGCTGAGGCTTTAACCCACAGTGCCACCTGCGTCCCCTAGTGTCTCCATAGAACCCTGTGATTAAATGCTGAAAGAATCTGAACTAGTCTAATTAGTTTTTGCCATCCAATAGATGGGATAAGATGTCTGTAACAGAATGCCAGTGACCCTGCCGTTGGGGGAAACACACAAAGAATCACAGTATAGGAAGAGAGAGGGATTGTTTTCTGAGAAATATTTAAGAAGACCACTTAGGCAAGGGGTGGGAAACCTGTGGCCAGTTAGGAGGCTTTAGCTGCTAGTCTCCATCTTGTGTTTAAGAGTGAACCAAAGATGGATTTACCTAAGCCAAAAGACCCTGGGAAAAGATCCTTTTGTTTTGACCCATTGACCTTCTTGCCAGTAAAGATCCAGACACTTCATTTGATTCACCAGAAAGCCATTGGCAATAAGGCAGAATGATTTGTAAGCAAAAGGTCACCAGATACAGGTTTTGTATCAAAAAGCCCTTGGTCTGGAGACGAGCATCTTCAACAAACCAGGAATTCCATAGAAATGAAGATGCAAACCCCACAGAACAATAAAGTCTGTGGACAAGACAGCCGGACTCACCAGGAAGCCACCATCCACAGTTCTTCTCCCCTATGGCCAAGCACACACACATACCTGGATTTTAACCCATCTACTCCATCCCCTCATTTTGACCCCATCTCCCTGGTCATCTTGCCAAGTCACCTAGACACACTTTTGGATCCCCAACAAACTGATTTAAGACCAGGTTTTTGACCTTGCTGTGTATATGTCAACTCTGTGGACCCTATGTCTGTATAAGCTCTCTGCACACCCCAGGAACATCTTTTAACTCACCACTGGACTTCAGACCCAAGGCTTGATGAAGTGTCCATGCCTGAGATCCTGTTTACTAATAAGGATCTAAAATCATGTTGGGCACAGACTCCAGACCTCAACACCTAGGTCTCAGCTTCTTTTAAATAAATACCTTCCCCCCCCCCCCTATAATCTTTCTGAGGCCAATCTGACAAAAAGAAACTACGCTAAGAAACTACTGGGAAAGGTTTGCCTGACAACCTCCATCAGAGCAAGCCCTACATAAGGGCTTCTGCTTGTGCAATGGGGCTTTTCCCTCCTTCCCTCCCCCTGCATCCCTCAACACCCCCAATAGTGGTTCGTGAGGAGCTGGAAGAACCCCCAGAACAGCACATGGGGAAGGAGAAGGGGGATATCTAGGCAGCCAGGGCTCCTCCGGATGACAATATCTTTTTGCACCAGGTCAGTGAGGACTACTTGGTTTTTAAAATTCTCCTGTATTTACAGAACTCCCTGTGCACCTTTTGGACTGTATTTGTAGGTTTCTCCCTCTGTGTCAAATAAGTGTTGTTTACTTTTTATAATACATAGAACATGGATCTCCCTTGGATGGTTCTGGACTCTCCTTCCTTGCAGGTTTCTAAGCAGAGGCTGGATGGCCATCTGTCATAGATGCTTCAGTTGAGTTTCCTATATTGCAGGGGGTTGCACTAGAACAGGGGTCCCCAACTTGCGGCCAATCGGCTCTGGAAAGCACTTCTGCGCATGCCCAGATGCCGAAAATCACTTCTGCGCAGGTGCGTATTTTGGTGTCTAGGCATGCGCAGAAGCGATTTCCGGCACCACAGACATGCGCAGATGCAATTTCCAGCATCGCGCTGCACTGGTCCAGCCCACAGAGGATCTCCGTGGGAGTGATCTGGCCCATGCCTGGTAGGCCTTGCCGACCCCTGCACTAGAACATGGGTAGGTAAACTAAGGCCTGGGGGCCGGATCTGGCCCAATCACCTTCTCAATTCAGCCCACAGACATTCCGGGAATCAGTGTATTTTTACATGAGTAGAATGTGTGCTTTTATTTAAAATGCATCTCTGGGTTATTTGTGGGCCATAGGAATTCATTCTTTCTTCTTTTTTTAAAAAAATATAGTCCGGTGAAGTGAAGGCCCAAGACAGGTGTTGATCATCATGTGAGCTGCGCACAGGTGGGCTGAAGCAAGCTACTGCCATTCCTGTGGAGCCTCCTTTTATTGAGACAAATATGCAAGCCAGGCAGATACATTTTGGGCTGTGACCTTTACACATCTTCCATAGCGAGATCGTGGGGTGGTACAAAGCTATTTTGGCACCTGTTTCCACAGCGTCATTTTCCCCTTGCACAGTTTATGACGAAGGAGACAAAAGGTCTCAGGGACTAAAGGTTACAGACAGGACACCACTGACTGCTGAGACCGCAAAAGGTCAGACATAGGTGGAACGATGTACAGACAGCTGTGGCTTGTCTGGGGGGGGTTCCCTGCACCCCAAGGTCACGCATGCAGGCAGACGTGACTGCCTGCTGGTGGGGAAGTGTGCTCCTTCCGGACCCCACTCCCCACTCCACAATATCCCTACAGTCCGGCCCCCCACAAGGTCTGAGGGACAGTGGACCGGCCCCCTGCTGAAAAGGTTTGCTGACCCCTGCACTAGAAAGACGGCCTTTGGGGTCCCTTCCAGCTTCATGGTTGTATGTTTTTCTGCTTCAACCATCTTTCATTATGTTCCTATCATTTTATGTCATTGTATTTTGTATAAATTATTAAAAAATATAAATAAACCATGTTCTATTTACAAACAACATTTAAATAGCTACCTTTCTACCGGTAGTCCGGGGAAAGATGGGTGTAGCTAGGATTTTTGTTGGGGAGGGCAGGCTTTTGTTAGGGGGCAGAACCTAACAAATTGTATTGATTTTTACTTATGGGGGCAGCTGGCCCCTGCCCTGCCCCCCCTGGGCTACGCCTGGGGGGGAACAGGAAGGAAACAAGGTCAGAAGGGGGCCATGGTCGCAAAAAAATTGGAAAGCACTGGTTTAGACCACAGAGTCACCCGCGTCCCTTATGTTTTATGTAGAAGGTACATGGTGGACCAGCTGAGGGGGAATTGGCTCATTAGCCTGCTGAACTGTTTCAAGGAACGAACAGTCCTAGGAATGCTTCCTTGGCTGCCGCATGCAACCTGAAAAATACAGTGGTACCTCGGGTTAAGAACTTAATTCGTTCTGGAGGTCCGTTCTTAACCTTAAGCACCACTTTAGCTAATGGGGCCTTCTGCTGCCGTTGCGCCGCCAGAGCACGATTTCTGTTCTCATCCTGAGGCAAAGTTCTTAACCTGAAGCACTATTTCTGGGTTAGCGGAGTCTGTAACTTGAAGCGAATGTAACCCGAGGTACCACTGTACTGTAGCTCAGACCGGGTAGAAGAATTGTCAACAAGTTTGAAAACAGAGTCATAATCCTCACCTCATCTTTTTGCTAAGGTTCAAAGAGCTTAAATGCGTTAAAATGAGAGGCTCACTGGGTGAGGAGATAACTAATCTCCTCTTCCTTCAATGCCTCCCACCCCACCCCCCATCTTTTGTTTCAATTCTATCAGTCAAATATATTGCCTGATCAGCAGGGAATCCTATTGATCGACACAGATGGCTATTTAACACTCTCTTTTCCCACTGCCAGAGCCCAAGTCTGTACAAACCAACTGAAACAGCAGGCACACAAAGACAAGGAACACTTTCCAATTAGAGTAGCTCCTTTTCTTGGCCTATATTTTGCAAAGTGTCCCAGAAATAGCCGCAAATGAACCAAAGAGCAGTGCTGCAAGCCCCAGCCAGTAAGGCCAACATTTGGGGACGATGACAGCTGTAGTCTAATAATATCTGGAGAACTACAAGGTTCCTCAAAGTTACCATAAAAGTATAAAGTAATTTTTTTTTTTTAGGTAGTCTAAATCTTGCTACAAAACAAACACACAACAATATAGCCACAACAATTGAAAGAAAATTCACAGAGCAAAACAAGGTTTTGCAAACTCTTTTGAAGAGTAGAGAAGAGAAAGAGAAAGAGAAAGAGAGATCAACAAGGAGGTTACTCTATTACTTCCAGGTCACTGCTGCATCTTGGACAAAGCTACCGTATAGGTTCCAACTTCATGAAGTGAGTTAATACAAAGGAGGGAATGGATCATGAGTGAATGTATCATGGGGGAGAGACACACAGAGATGCAGGAGTGACTTACGGCTCCTCATATACATTAAGAGTGAACTGGTTAAGGCCACATAGATGTGCTCCATGTGTGCAGGAGAAATACAAGCAGAAAGCATGCACAGCGGAAAGCAGTGAAGACCTTTGCCACTGACCAGGCCAGCCTCCCCATTCCCCATACTGAAACCGGCTGCGCTACAACCAGAGTGATGGGACAGCATCTTCCTCAGCACCTGAACACCACAGACCAAATGAGGGACCACAGGGCAAGCTGCAGGCCCTATAAAGTTCTGTGTTCCCACACTTACCTGCCACCATTCCTTGCTAGCCAGAATCTGCCACTTAAGGCAGGTGCCTCACTCTGCCTAACAGTAAAGGTAAAGGGACCCCTGACCATTAGGTCCAGTCATGACCAACTCTGGAGTTGCAGCGCTCATCTCGCTTTATTGGCCGAGGGAGCCGGCGTACAGCTTCCGGGTCATGTGGCCAGCATGGCTAAGCCGCTTCTGGCGAACCAGAGCAGCACACAGAAACGCCATTTACCTTCCCGCTGGAGCGTTACCTATTTATCTACTTGTACTTTGACGTGCTTTCGAACTGCTAGGTTGGCAGGGGCAGGAACCAAGCAACGGGAGCTCACCCCGTTGCAGGGATTTGAACTGCTGACCTTCTGATCAGCAAGTCCTAGGCTCTGTGGTTTAACCCACAGCGCCACCATGCAATAGGGCTGGGGGGGGGGGGAGCTGCCACTTTCCTTTTTCAAATAAAGAGATTTCAAACATGGCATTCTCCCACAGTCCATTCTAGCACCTTAGGGTTTTACCAGGTCATTCTGCTGTGTGTGCACTGCACTGGACATACCAAACATTTGAAGCACATGGCTGACAAAGAATCCTGAGAACTATAGCTTACCCCTCACAGAGCTACAGTCCCCAACACCATTAACAAACGACAGCTCCCAGGGTTCTCAAAGGTGTCGGGAATTATTGTTCTGTAAGGAGTAACACGGGTGATGCGGGTGGGAACACGGGTGGTGCTGTGGGTAAAACCTCAGTGCCTAGGACTTGCCGATCGCATGGTCGGCGGTTCGAATCCCCGCGGCGGGGTGAGCTCCCGTCTTTCAGTCCCAGCTCCTGCCCACCTAGCAGTTCGAAAGCACCCCTAAGTGCAAGTAGATAAATAGGTACCGCTTTATAGCGGGAAGGTAAAGGGCGTTTCCGTGTGCTGCTCTGGTGCCGGTTCGCCAGAGCAGCTTCATCACGCTGGCCACGTGACCCGGAAGTGTCTCCGGACAGCGCTGGCCCCCGGCCTCTTAAGTGAGATGGGCGCACAACCCTAGAGTCGGACACGACTGGCCCGTACGGGCAGGGGTACCTTTACCTTTTAAGGAGTAAGCTACAGTTCCCATTATTCTTTAGGTGAAACCGTGTGCTTTAAAAGTATGGTGTGTATGCAGGCCAAGTCACCACGTGATCTTGATCTCGATAGGTCCTCTCTAGAGATGGGGCTGTCAAGCAGTCTGCCTCTATTTCCTTCCCCCATTAAGGTTACTTAAAACCCTCACCTAATGTAACGAGGAGAAGACAGATGGCCTGCCTGGCAGCGTTGACTGGTGTCTTTGCCCCAGAGGCAAGCAATACAAAGGAAAAGGGAAGCCACACTTTAAGGCTCCCCAAAGGAGGGACATGGACCCCAGGGAGGCAAAGACATCCTCTGGTTATCAGCTGAATGGGAAGGGCATGCAGCTGACTCTATTGTACGACCTGGCTCTGCCAGGATGTGCCAGAAGAAGCTTGCATCTCCCCAGTAACTGTCTGGGCCCCCCTGTAAGGAAGGCAGTCTCAGAAAACCCAATGCTAAATCACAGTCATTATGTCACAAACTAATCACCAGCCATCAGAATACGTCCCCAGAGGCAAGTGGCAGATAACACAGAATTATGATTAGATATTCCTTTAAACTTTCTGCTAATCTGCAAAGTACAGAGAAAGGGTTGTCTTCTGCAATGATTTAGCAAATACTCTCTTATCAGGTGCCATGCATGGTGGAAATAATAATGATAATGATAATTATTATTATTACTTATACCCTGCCTATCTGGCTGGGTTTCCCCAGCCACTCCGGATTGCTCCCAACAGAATATTAAAAACATGCTATAACATCAAACATTAAAAACTTCCCTAAGCAGGGCTGCCTTCAGATGTTTTCTAAAAGTCAGGTAGTTGTTTATTTCCTTGATATCTGAAGGGAGGGCGTTCCACAGGGCAGATGCCACTACCAAGAAGGCCCTCTGCCTGATTCTCTGTAACCTCACTTCTCGCAGTGAGGAAACCACAAGAAGGCCCTCAGCGCTGGACCTCACTTTTAATTGACATGAGTGATTTCAGACAAATCGCTCTGTCTGCTATTTTCAAATCATGCATAGGGCACAGTAACGGACTCTCACAGTTTTGTTAAGTGTAGTGCTCTCTGGTTCCCCCTTTGGTGGGGAGGGCCGTAGCTCAGCAGTAGAGCAACTGTTTTCACACATAAAGGTCTCAGGTTCAATCCTGGGCATCTCTAGGTAGGACTGGGGAAAACCTTTGCCCAAAACCCTGGACAGCTGCTGCCAGCCAGTATAGACTAGCCTTCCCCAATCTGGTGCCTTCCAGATGCTGTGAACCACAACTCGTATCAGCTGCTAGCGATATATATTTTCTTATCTTTTCTTCTGTGGAACTCTGTTACACTTTCCCGCCTGCTCTAAACCATATGTATTGTTCAAGGTGAGCAGCAGTTCCCAGCTTAGCACCATGATCTAACAGTATGGTCAAACGTGATGCAACAAAGATAAGCCCAGCAGATAAATAGCAGTCTTCAGAGAAAACGTTGCTGAGGCAAAAAGCCATCCTGATCTTATTTTACTTTTAGAATGATGGCTATGCTTGGCCTCCACAGCTGGAATAAATAATAATAATAATAATTTATTATTTGTACCCCACCCATCTGGCTGGGTCTCCCCAGCCACTCTGGGCAGCTTCCAACAAAGATTAAAAATACATTAAAATATCACACATTGAAAACTTCCCTGAACAGGGCTGCCTTCAGATGTCTTCTAAATGTCAGGTAGTTGTTTATCTCTTTGACATCTGGTGGGAGGGCATTCCACAGGGCGGGCGCCACTACCGAGAAGGCCCTCTGCCTGGTTCCCTGTAGCTTTGCTTCTTGCAGTGAGGGAACCGCCAGAAGGCCCTTGGCATTGGACCTCAGCGTCCAGGCAGAACGATGGGGGGTGGAGACGCTCCTTCAGGTATACTGGGCCGAGGCCACTTAGGGCTTTAAAGGTAAACACCAACACTTTGAATTGTGCCCAGAAATGTACTGGGAGCCAATGTAGGTCTTTCAAGACCAGTGTTATGTGGTCTCCTGCTTGCCGGTTGGCCACTGTGAGAACAGGATCCTGGACTAGATGGACCATTTGCCTGATCCAGCAGAATCTTCTTTTGGTACTGTGTCTTTAAAGCTGGCAGAACACAAGCAGAGAGGGGCCCTCCAAGGTTCGTGGGATGGAGTCCCATAATTTTGGTGCCACTACTGAAAGGGCCCTGTCTCTAGTCTTGGCCAACCATGATAGAGAAATGAGAAGTGGGGAGGCTGATTGGGGAAAAAACAGTTATTTGGATATCTTAGACCCGAGCAGTTTAGGGATTATTTTTTTAAAAAAAACTGTAGGCTCCAGGTGCTTAGCTGTTGTCTTTTCTTATAAGGGGTCTTTAATGTGTGTTTTTCCACCAAGTCTCTAGAGATCTGGACCTGCCACCTGACAGCAAAGACACCTCCCTGATTCAGCAGGAGATGTAAGCAGAGCTGTGTCCTTGCAGGCATTGCCACCTGTCTGCCTTTTGATCTGTTGTGTGCCATACCTGCTCACACAGGTGTGGGGTGGGTAGGCAACAGGGACATGGAGGGAACAGGTGCCTTGCCTCCTGCTGCCTCTGGAGGCCAAGGCTGCAAAGCTAACCCCACAGAGCCTAGGGCTTGCCAATCAGAAGGTCGGCGGTTCGAATCCCTGCAACAGGGGTGAACTCCCATTGCTCAGTCCCTGCTCCTGCCAACCTAGCAGTTTGAAAGCACGTCAAAGTGCAAGTAGATAAATAGGTACCGCTCCGGTGGGAAGGTAAACAGCGTTTCCGTGTGCTGCTCTGGTTCACCAGAAGCGGCTTAGTCATGCTGACCACATGACCCGGAGGCTCCCTCGGCCAATAAAGCGAGATGAGCGCCGCAACCCTAGAGTTGTCCACGACTGGACCTAATGGTCAGCGGTCCCTTTGTCTTTACCTTTAAAAGTGCAATAGGGCTGAGTAGACATGGTTGGGGTCACTCTGCAAAACTAGGCAATATACTCCTAAGTAGGGGACTATCAGGCCTTGGAAGGGGCTAGCTATATGTTAGAGATGGACTAGACATAGGGCTTTGGCCTGATCCAACAAAGTTCCTCTTACGGCCTTATTTGTGGCATGCCTCCCATCGATTCTTGCTGGTGCCAGCTTTTCTTTCATTTCAAAGGATGGCAAGTACTGTTTCACTTGCCCTGACTTTGTAGTCATCTGGTGTGAGCAGAGTTCAGGCTATCGATCCTGCTGAGTTTTGTGATTAGTCATTAGAATTATTCGCTATTTAGTTACAAGCCACTCACCCTATGTTCAATTCTTCCCTGTCCCCCTTTTTGTTACTCTAAAGAGAGGCATAAGCCTGTCCAAAATAAATAAATAAAACTCATTCACTGAGCACGAACTTCACATGCAGAAAGTCCCACCATAATCTCTGGTTAAAGGACATCAAGAAGGAGTAGGGAATTGAGTGAACCACTAAAACAGCACTCATGGGTTTTTTTCTATAACAGTCTGCCCATGAAGTGTTAACATATTTCCATAGGAAGGTCATGTGGCCAAGCTATGCATTCAATATGTGACCCAGGGCTTAAGCCAAAATCCACAAACTAATCAGTGGTGCTTTCATGCGCTTCTGTCCTTGCTGTACAGATGGTGCTCTGCAGGACTAGCCATTGCTCACTGACATGTGAAGAGGTCATTAATCTTCATTGACACTCAGAGCAGCATCAATTTACATTTCAATCTATACAGAATTATCTCCTACTCAACCTCCTCCCCCCAGTGTGTGTGTGTGTGTGTGTGTGTGTGTGTGTTGCCAAAAGGTGTGTCAATTCACCTAAAAGGTTTATTTCCACAGGATCAGTTTTTGCACTTCCCACATCTTGTAAATTGAATGAAATGACCTACTAAAGCATACAGTCATTCACGCTCTCCTTTTTTATTCCACATCAACCATATTAAAAAAGTGGCATCAGCCAGACAACGGCCTGGTTCACACATAACACAAAGCCAAACCAGAGTTTAGTATGAACAAGCACACTCTCAGAAAGGAGATTATGGCCACCAGCAGTCATTCCACTGCTGCGCTGAGCTAAGCTAAGCTCTAGTTTGGCTTTGCATGTTCTTGAAACAAACCATGAGTTGTAGTCAAGGCTCTTTCATACTAAGCCACGATTTGGTTCAGAGTTACGCGTGAATGAGGCTTGACAGCAGTTCTCACTTGTGAAAGCATGCTAGTCTTTTCTTTGCTATACTTTAAAATGTTAACAATGAAATGTACCCATTTCATATGTATGGTGCAAGCTGATCTCAAGTCAGTTTGCCATATACAATGGTACCTCGGGTTACATACGCTTCAGGTTACATACGCTTCAGGTTACAGACTCTGCTAACCCAGAAATAGTACCTCGGGTTAAGAACTTTGCTTCAGGATGAAAACAGAAATTGTGCTCCGGCGGCGCAGCGGCAGCAGGAGGCCCCATTAGCTAAAGTGGTGCTTCAGGTTAAGAACAGTTTCAGGTTAAGAACGGACCTCTGGAACGAATTAAGTTCTTAACCCAAGGTACCACTGTACTAGCAAAATATCTTCTCCGACTCTTCATTTTGTAAGAGCCAGGGTGGTAAAGCATCTAGTATGCTGGACTAAGACTGGAGAGACCAAATTTCAAATCTCTGCTCAGCCGAGCGATTCTCACTTTGGGTCAGCTGCTAATCCTCCATCTATTTCACAGGACTGTTATGGATTAAATAGGGGTGGGGTAGAGAAGAGTCATGAACACAATTATTTACTTGTGTTTTATTCTGTGAACCACCCTGATGAAGGGCGGTATATAAAATTAATTAACAACAGCCATGGAGCCCCTGGTACCCAGTTGGCGACTCCTGGAATAGTCAGACAAGCCTAAGCCTCTTTCAGACTGAATGTGAGGACAGCCATCCATTCCTAGCCCAAGACCCAAGAATACTTTTCATGTTACACTGGATGGAAGGCAGGAACCTGAAAACTTGCCAAAGACAAGAACCCTATCCATGTTATAATAAAATAATAATAATAATAATAATAATAATAATAATTATTATTATTATTATTATTATTATTATTATTATTATTTACACCCCAGCCATCTGATTGGGTTTCCCCAGCCACTCTGGGCAGCTCCCAATAGAATATTAAAAACACAATAAAACATCAAACACTAAAAACTTCCCTAAACAGGGCTGCCTTCAGATGTCTTCTGAAAGTAAATGGTACCTCTGGTTAAGAACTTAATTCATTCTGGAGGTCCATTCTTAACCTGAAACTGTTCTTAACCTAAGGTACCTCTTTAGCTAACAGGGCCTCCCACTGCCACCGCCGCCACACAATTTCTGTTCTCATCCTGAAGCAAAGTTCTTAACCCGAGGTACTATTTCTGGGTTAGCAGAGTCTGTAACCTGAAGAGTCTGTAACCTGAAGCGTCTGTAACCTGAGGTACCACTGTAGTTGTTTATTTCCTTGAGATCTGGTGGAAGGGCGTTCCACAGGGCAGGCACCACTACCAAGGAGGCCCTCTGCCTGGTTTCCTATATCCTCACTTCTTGCAGTGAGGGAACCGCCAGAAGGCCCTCGGAGCTGGACTTCAGTGTCCGGGCTGGATGATGGGGGTGGAGACGCTCCTTCAGGTATATGCCCATGCATGATTACCATTGCATGAAGAGGGCTGTATTTGCTGGCCACACACACACAGTTACATCCCCATCATGTGACCCTGCCATGCTCCATATTTTGGAGAGGAAGTGTACCAGATTTTTGGGGTACGGGTGTATGCTAGAACCTACTATTTAGGACTCTCCAAAGCTAATGACTGTATAAATGTAGCTAGGGTGAGTCTCCTTCCCTAGATACTGCTCAAACTATTTGGATCCTATAGCTTTTTTGTAGAAACTCATTCACGTGAAATGCACCGTTCCATCATTACATGCTTGAAAGACTATCTGCCATTGAAGTAGCCACAGTTAAACACAGCACTATCCCAAGGAGACAATATGCCCCCCTTCACACACACTCCCAGTGCTGATGCTTTCAGTCATCCTGGAAAATAGGCCTCACAGGGTGAAAGGACTGAGGCATTTACTCCATTTCCTAGGCAACCTCACAAGTTGAGTCGGCATTGTTAAATCTTGCACAGCTAGAAGCAGAGCCACCAGTTGATGACCGCAGTCTACAAAAATAGGTGGAAGAAAGATAGGGGGATGGCTCTTGTAATGCATCACTTATAACCAGCTGAATAACCTCAGTGTTCTTCTGCAATATATCCTATGCAAAGCCAGCAATAGTTTTGCTGCAACAGAAGCATGGGAGTTTGAACCTGGAAAACTCTGGACAATTATTGCAGCTTTGAAATCAGCGGGGTCGTCGTCCCCCACCTCGAATTTCAGACTCTGAATCTGTTGCTGGGATAGAAACTAACAAGATTCCAAGCATAGTTCCATGATTCTCACATTTTCCTTGCTCGCATGACTAAGTAAACTCCTGCCTACAAAAAGCCAACAGGAAGAGAAACGGGAGTCTCAACTGAGATATTCTAAGTCTGAACCAGCTCATGAAGAAAAGAAGCCTGAACTGTTTTATACTGCAATAATGGACACATCAATTACATAAAGAGAAATGCATCCCTTTATTAGCATACAACCCAAAGATGTTGGTCCTGTCCTTTTTCACGGAGCCAGGATATCAGCTACCAAGCAGGGGACTCCCCAAAATGCACACCAACTGTATTGGAGGAAACAATGATATTTATTTGGAAACTGGTGCAAGAAAAAGGGGGAAGCGGGGAGGTCACCAACAAAAGTTATATTGCTGGATTAACATCATAGCACTTTAAAAAAAAAACCAACCTGCAGTGGTTGGCAGCTTGAAAGAAGATGGAAGAACAAAGGCAAAAGCTGGTCTAAGTCCAAAGAATTGCAAAGACTGTTGACACAAGAGACCTAAGCATATTGACATGCACCAGATGTAATCCTGTTGGTAAACAGGCACAGAGACCAAGACTCTTGTTTTGAAAGGCAAGGAAATGGTGCTTTCCAACTGGTTCCCTGAGCCTTTAATGGCTCTCTTGGGTCAGCAGTGACAGCTCACCAGTGCCTTAAAGGCGCAGAGCAGTGCCGCAGGAAACCAACAGGAAAAACAATCAACCACTCATCAAAGGGTTCACCTTTTGCTCCGACTTTCCTGTAAATCAACTCATCTGTTTAATACATAGAGCATACACTGCAAGAGAGGGAGATTTGGAAACTGGGCATCCATATTTCTTCTCAAAAACCTCTCCACTGTCTATAGGAAGAGCACATTCCCCACTTCACTTGGAGATCAATCATCAAACCGGTCACTGCTGGCTTTGTTTACATATAACTTCATCCAATATCAAAACAGAAACGCCCAAAGTGTTTGGCCTCATTTAGGCAGCCACTTCTCTAAAGTGCTGTCAGTGATAAGATAGAGACTTTCAAAAAGAAAAGAATTCTAGGACATTCCTTCTAATAATAATAATAAAAATAAAAATAAAAATAAAATAATAATAATAATAATAATAATAAATCAATAGCCTATTGGTCCTGCAGCCCACTCTGTACATTTACTCGTAAATTAATTCACTCACTTACAGGAAACTAAGACCCACTGAAATGCATGGAACTTACTTATGAGTGGACAAGTATTAAACTGCATTGTTACTTCCAAAGCAAGCACATCACAGAATTGGGCTGTAAAACTGCCATGCAAAAAGTTTTTTTTTAAAAAAATGAAATATTTTTTTAAAAAAATAATATATGAAATATGTAACTGAGGGCTTTAAAAGGGGATGTGTAAGGATCCAAATCCATCCTGAAAGGGTTACTTTGCTGATAAATAGTTTCCAATACAGAAAAAGTGAATATACACCACATGGGAAAAATGTACGCTTACCCATTTTGGTATACATACACTTGAAAAAACACAGCACAAGTTATGAATACATATGTATCTTTATTTTCACCTTCACGGAAGCAATATCAGTTGTAGGGAAGTAGAGCAGTGCAAAGTTTTCCTAGACACCCCTAAAGTTCTACAGAAGTTAATGGAACTTACACATGTGCAAAGTGAACATTTTGGCTTTCCTTCTAAATTGCATTTGCCTTAAATAAATAGTAGCTAACAGTTTTACTACCAACAACAACAACAATAGCCCCACATTTATACAGCGCTTTCAAGTGTTCATTTCCTTGGAAGTAATCCCCAATTGAAATAAACTGGGATTCACTTCTAAGCCTAGAATGACATAACTTCTCACTTACAGCACTTCTTTTAACTTACAAAGTGCTTTACAATATTGATTATCCTTGCCCACAACAATTGCAAAATGCTTTGAGGATGGGTGGCTGTTGTTGTTTACAATCAAGTGGTATATAAACTGGATGAAATACAATACTAATAATATATCTCAGGCCACTTTTCTCCCCATTTTACAGGTTGCAAACTGAAGCAGAGAGCTGTTGACTTTGCCAGTCACTTAGGATGATGCTGTGCAAGTGGCACAAAATCCAAGCCTGCTTTCTCACTCACTCAAAACATTAAATTCAGCTGAAAGGCTTCTGGTCCATATTTTAACCTTAGAATCCTGGACCAGGCTGATCAAACACAGTCAATGCAGGACAATTTATCACAAAGATCAACGAGCGTTTGTGAGAATACACGCTGCCTGGAAGCTGATCTCTCTCTCTCTCCCTCCAAAACATGCAACAAAGGGAGCTCTCCAACCCCCAACCGCAGAGGGAGGGAGAGGAGAAAGGAGCTGCCAACGAGGGTGATGGTTTTCTGGTGGGGAGAAACCTTTGGTGAGAACAGCTCCAAGCAATGACCTTTTTCCTGGCAGGAACCAGGGACGATCTGGAAAACCAGATGGGAGACAATAAAGACACCCTCTTCCCATTTGGCTCCCAAACGACTTTTTACAAGAGGTGAGCTGCAACCCGGGAAGATGGGATGGCAAAATTCTCCTACCCCCACCTTCCCCTTCCCATCCATCAGCTTTTACTGGTTCCAACCGTAGCCGGTTAATCCTCTGCACGCTTTCTTGCAGTGGCGCAAGTAGCCCAACAGTCCCGGTGGGACTTTACTTTCCAGCAAACATGCACAGGAGCGGAGGATTAAGATTGCGGTGTCCTTGCTTATTTGAAGATGCCGTTGCAGCTTGCCAAAGGCAGTTGCAAATTTACGTTCCATCTTAAATTAACGCGCTTCGGCCGGGGTTGTTGTTGAAGGATCGGAGACACGATCCGCCAGGGTATTTCCCTGGAATTCAGGGGAGCTTCTTTTTTCGCCCCGATGGGGCGCAGGTGAATTTTGAGGCAAAAAAAGAGAGACCACCTTACATTTTCAGCAATGCAAAGAGGGACTCGGCGTAGATCACCCTACTTGGATCCAGTGGGGCGGGAGTGTTCACATTGCAGATTTAGCCCCCTACCCATGGGCGTAGCCAAGGGGGGGCAGGGGGGCAGCTGCGTCCCCCAATCAATAAAAAACATATTTAACTGAGGTTCTGTCCCCCCAAACAAAAATCCTAGCCATGCCTATGTGGTTGCACCCTCCTAATAGACAAAGTGGCTGCGAGGCTAGCCTCCCCAAAGCCCCCTTCCAACGGCTTATAGCTCCAGGAGGTCGCCCCCTCGCAAAGCCCCTCAGTCTTCTGCAGGATTCGCACTCACCTCTCGGTTCCCAGCTTCGGGACTTTTGCTTTTTCTTCTTCTTATTACTCCGCCGCCCAGAATCAGGCTTGGCTTTGTAGGGTTTCTGCAGTACTTTCCCGAGATCCGCGCCGGCACCAGCTCGCTTCGGCTGCCGCCACAACCTGCTTTTCTCATTCAAACATACAACAAACCACCCCCGACGGCGCGGCGGAGGGCTGAGAAACCCGGCCTGGATTCTGCTGGATGGGGATTCCCAGCTCAGCGTGCAGGGACACTTGCCAGAAGTTAATTAACTTCTCTTACATTTCACTTACAAGATGCCGGAGCTAAAATCGGATTGACTGCTACAGTACCTTATCTTACACGGTGTCATTACTCCCTGCAATTGTTGTAGACAGCGGGTAAAACATCTGGGCTCCCCCACCTCAGCTTTTTGATGAAGCAGCTTTTTGATGAAGGGAGGAAGCACCCGCAGGTCCCGTCCCCCCCAGACAGTTCCAAGGAAAAGGGGTTGCAAGCAGTGCCGGATTTACGTATAAGCTAAACAAGCTATAGTTTAGGGCCCCACACTCTTGGGGGCCCCCAAAAAAATTAAAGGAAAAAAATGAATGCACATTTCCAAAATATAAGATGAAAAACAAATAAAATAAATCCTACATACAGCAACAGTGTTTTGTGTTGTGTAGGCTCCTATGATGTAAGTCATGGGCCCCGCCTGCTAACCTGCTCCCTCAAATATCACTGGTTTGCTCATTTCTATATATAGGGTGCCTACATTCTGCATGGACTGGTTGCATGGTAACATGCGCAAATGGCTTTCGATACCTATTAGGTCCATAAATTACCATATAGCATATATTCAACACAAAAAACAACGACAATTTGTTGTTGGCAAAGGACAGCTGGAAGTATAAAGGGCCCCATTACCTTCAGTAGCTTAGGGCCTCATCAAACCTAAATCCGGCTTTGGTTGCAAGGGAGAAAGAGCAGAGATCAATCAGTACAAAAAGAATACTTTAAAAAAGAGAGAGTTGAGTATGGAGGGTGAGGCAAGCATCAAGGCAGGCACCGCTTTTCTGCAAAACAGGACCAATGTGGTGTAGTGGCCAGTGCCAGGTTAGTACTCAGGAAATCCAGATTCAAATCTCCACTCAGTAGTTTAGTTCATTGGGTGACCTTAGGCTAGTCACACACACTGTAAGCCTAACTTACCTTTACAATGTGGTTTTTCTTGGGAGGATAGAATCAGGGGAAACCGTGGCCCTTGCCGTGAGCCCTTTGGAGGAAAGGCAGAGAATAAATGTACAAGAAGAAATAAGAGAGGCCATAGCAGGAAACACCATCTACTTGGTGTTGCTTCAAGGCCCTTCTTCAACCAGGCCTCAGTCTCCTTTTTGTGCCACATTATATACTGCCCCGACACGGGTGGCACTGTGGGTTAAACCACAGAGCCTAGGACTTGCTGATCAGAAGGTTGGCGGTTCGAATCCCCACGACGGGGTGAGTTTCCATTGCTCAGTCCCTGCTCCTGCCAACCTAGCAGTTCGAAAGCACGTCAAAGTGCAAGTAGATAAATAGGTACCGCTCCGGCGGGAAGGTAAGCAGCACTTCACCAGAAGTGGCTTAGTCATGCTGGCCACATGACCCGGAAGCTGTACGCCGGCTCCTTCGGCCAATAAAGCGAGATGAGCACCGCAACCCCAGATTCGGCCACAACTGGACCTAATGGTCAGGGGTCCCTTTACCTTTACCTATATACTGCCCTACCAGATATGGGAAAATATGTGAGAGCCAGTGTGGTGTAGTGGTTAAGAGCGGTAGTCTCGTAATCTGGGAACCGGGTTCGCGTCTCAACTCCTCCACATGCAGCTGCTGGGTGACCTTGGGCCAGTCACACTTCTCTGAAGTCTCTCAGCCTCACTCACCTCACAGAGTGTTTGTTGTGGGTCAGGAAGGGAAAGGAGAATGTTAGCCGCTTTGAGACTCCTTAAAGGGAGTGAAAGGCGGGATATCAAATCCAAACTCTTCTTCTTCTTCTTCATGTGTACTAGAAAACACTCACTGCTCACTACAAAATTCTCCAAAGCCGTTAAGCATCTCCAGCCACCTCTAGAAATGTCAGTGAACTATAGCAGGCAAGTCAAATAAAAAAGTCAACAACTTGACATGACACTATCACATTCCTACTACAAAAATGCATGGGTTGTTTTTTTAAAAAAAAAACAATAAAACAACAACGCAGTAGAGTTCCATCTTTGCACATGTTGCTTTTCATTTTGTGGACACTCCAGTACTGCCTGGAGAAATCCAGTGCCAGGAATTCCGGCGTATCCTCGCCTCCTTACCCAATTCAACCTGCCTCTATTGTTTGCTGGTTCAAAGTCTGCTTGGAGGAACTGAGCAGCTTTTCATTCACCTATTTCAAATTCTCCTCCAGTGAGAAAGCCAAGGAAGTTTGGGGCACATTGTTTAAGCAACTGCCAGATAAATCGCAGTGAAATCTCAATACTGAAAAATGAAAGCTTATATGGAAAACTGCCCCAACCAAACACCCAGGTCCACCCCCCCCTTCCTTCTAGCGCAGAGCATAACAATATTGATTTGCATCACATTTTATGACAGGTTAATGAACAAATAATAGTATCTATTACCAAGCGTTCTTAAATAGAGTGTTTCAAGCATTCGAGCTGCCTCTCCATATTTTGGCTCAGTAAATCCTTGCAACAGCATCTTAGACAGCATCCTAGACAGCATCTTAAAAAGCAGAGACATCACCTTGCCAACAAAGGTCTGTATAGTTAAAGCCATGGTTTTCCCAGTAGTGATGTATGGAAGTGAAAGCTGGACCATAAAGAAGGCTGATCACAGAAGAATTGATGCTTTTGAATTATGGTGCTGGAGGAGACTCTTGAGAGTCCCATGGACTGCAAGAAGATCAAACCGATCCATTCTTAAGGAAATCAGCCCTGAGTGCTCACTGGAAGGACAGACCCTGAAGCTGAGGCTGCAATACTTTGGCCACCTCATGAGAAGAGAAGACTCCCTGGAAAAGACCCTGATGTTGGGAAAGATGAAGGGCACAAGGAGAAGGGGATGACAGAGGACGAGATGGTTGGACAGTGTTCTCGAAGCTACCAGCATGAGTTTGACCAAGCTGCAGGAGGCAGTGGAAGACAGGAGTGCCTGGCGTGCTCTGGTACATGGGGTCACGAAGAGTTGGACACGACTAAACGACTAAACAACAACAACAATCCTTGCAACAACCCTGTGAGATGGATTTTAAAAACCATGTGCAGGTGGGCATGGTACGGGGAAGGAGGTTCCAAGAGAGTGATGGTTTGCTTGAGGGTTTGCAAAGCCGTGGCCCTCCAGATCTTGATGGACCACGACTCACCATCCCTGACCACTGGCTGGGACGTATGGGACTTGGGAATCCCAACGGCACAAGTAGTTCCTAAAGCCATGCGCAGAGTAAGCCAAAAATTAAGTCTCCATCCTGAATGTGTGAAGGACCGCAGCTGTAGCCAGTTCACAGCTGCGGTGAGGTCTAAGCAAAGCATTCTCTAGCCAGTTTGCTGCATCTACTCTTCTGTTTATTATGAGGGAGAATCTAAGAAACTGTGCAAGTTTCTTGTACTTAACACTGGCTGCAAAAGAGAATTATTGTCAGTCTGATTTGCCAGCTTAGGAGACAGCTTTGAGGAGGGGAGGGTGGAGGGGGAGAACTGTGACCTCTAGGAGCAGCTAGCTTAAGTTTCACCTTTTCATCCCTGTCCAGCGAGGGACTGGCTGAAACCATAGAAACAGCCCATTGATGTCATTCCATTCAACTCAAGTGACTGCAATTTCATAGCAAAAGAATCTCAGGACCCCCACCCCCAGTGAAGAAACTTTATCCAAAGGTAATTGGATGTGTCATGGTTGGGAAGTTGTGCGTCTCTATAATGCCAACAAAGCAAGTCCCCGCTGGAATTGGGTACCTTTTATCACCCCTGCTAAAATAGCAAGAGACTTGCCAGAGAAATAGTCTACCTGCCCGCAAGGATTTCCTATCTCACACCGAAGTAATTTGACCAGATATTTCTGGTCCTTGGCAAACACTAGCTTAGTGGTCTATCCAAACGGAATAGAAATGTTCCTTTTGGGAACCAAAAGAAGGCGAAGCTACCTTTTCTTAAAAGATACGATAAAATCCAGAAGTTAATCAAATCAACAATGGAATGCCCCCAGATCAGGATTTCATTCCACTTTAAGCTTGCGAATCCTGCTCTAAAGCCATGCTTTAAACAGCTGAACAATTTAAAATAATTGTGCAGAATAATGACTAATTAGTTTACATATGCTTCAGGTTACAGACTCCGCTAACCCAGAAATAGTACCTTGGGTTAAGAACTTTGCCTCAGGATGAGAACAGAAATTGTGCAGTTGCAGCAGAGCAGCAGTGGGAGGCCCCATTAGCTAAAGTGGTGCTTCAGGTTAAGAACAGTTTCAGGTTAAGAACGGGCCTCCGGAACAAATTAAGTACGTAACCACTGTATAATCATCCTTTAAACCATTTCTGTACCACAATATGGCAAACTGAGGCAACAAATGTTACAAAAATATACAATAAAACTATTTGTACAAATTACTAAGAAATATATACGGTTATCAATTCCTTCTCCTCCTGACATTCCACCCCACTCAGCACCTCCTGGCTCTCACCAAGGGCCCAGCCCTACAAGTCAGCTTCCCAAACCTCACAGCAAAGAGGGTCCCTGGAATCTGCTGACATCCGTCCCCTCTAGGCTTTCTTTTATGGGCAGACACCAAAGTTGATGGCGCTTTCTCAGTCATGTTCCCTTCAGCAATGTCCCAATCCCCATCTAGAGACAAGGCTTATTTCTGCATGAAGTTCCCTTTGCCCACACCATTCAGATCACTGCCTATCACAGGTGTAAAGTGGGTTTATTTATTTTCAACTATGTGCTCTAAGCAAATTGATACATACAATAAGCAGAGTAAGAGCCTCTTTCCCCACCTAAAGAAAATCTATCAGGCATGCTACATCGCAAAACAGAACACTGCAAGCATTCTGAAGCACTGTCTCCCCCTTCCTTTTATTAATTAGCTACCGTTATGTTTCCTTTCGCGGCTGTCCTTTTTTTTTTCTACTCCGACTGAAGTTCACCACTATAACCCCTTACATGGATTTCGGAATCATCAACCAACAAGTTTCCAAGCATTACTCCCTCATCAGTAGGACTAGAAACTTGGGTTTTACAAAACGACTCGAGTCTTGACGATGGTTTCATTCGATATTCCACTTACCACAAAAGTAAAATGTGTGCAGTAGACCAATTCTTGCAATGGAATAACGGAAGAGGCAAACATGTATCTAGCTAGAAGTTTGGAAGTATTATGTCCACCAGCCACTGAGGCCACCATGAATGAATTTATCGCATTCCCAGACTTTTAACAGCAGGGTTGCTGCAGTCATGCTGTTTTTTCCAGGACTTTTTACTAGCTTCACCCCAGCAATGAATCTTCACTTAATCACTGAAGATGCTGCTACACAGTAAAAATAGATGTTGATGAACTCTGCAGAGTTCCCCAATTCAGTTTCCCCAACTGGTTGCCACAAAGCTACTTGTTTCTACCCTTGTTGTTTCCAAAATGTACAGGGAAAGGCTGTGCAGGTTTCAAAGCACAGCACAAAGAAACTCTTCCCCCAACTGATATTTAATAAAAGCTTGACTAAAAGAGGGAAGCCATTGTTAAATACATTATTTCTAAAGTTTAGGCTAGTTTCATTTGCGCTCTTCAAGTCCTGTAAACCGAATTGGTCAGACCACACCTGGAACACCATGTCCAGTTCTGGACACCACAATTTAAGAAGGATGCCGACAAGCTGGAACGTGTGCAGAGGAGGGCAACCAAGATGATCAAGGGTCTGGAAGCTAAGGCTTGCGAGGAACGCTTGAAGGAGCTGGGTATGCTTAGCCTGGAAAAGAGGACAGCGAGAGGCGATACGATAGCCATCTTCAGATGGAAGAGGGAGCAAGCTTGTTTTCTCCTGCTCTGGTGGGTAGGACTTAAACCAATGGTTTCAAGTTCCATCGGAAACTTTCTGACAGTAAGAGCTGTTCGGCAGTGAAACAGACTCCCACGAGAGGTGGTGGACTCTCCTTCCTTGGAGGTTTTTAAGCAGAGGTTGGATGGCCATCTGTCATGGATGCTTAGCTGAGATTCCTGCATTGCAGGGGGTTGGACTAGATCACCCTTGGCTCCCTTGCAACTCTACGATTCTATGATTCTTTAAGATGGTCCTGGCTCTCAGAACTCAAGAGAGGAGGTTGTTTTCCATGCTAGATCCCGGTCTAACCAGTTCGATACTCTCTCCAGCACATGCATGACACTACCACCATGTATGCAAGTCCTTAAACCAGGGCTGTAGCTTGGGTTGGGGGGGGAGGTGCTAGCCAGACTTTTGCCCCAGGTGACGCCTCCAGAGAGGTGCCACTGAGACCCCCAGTCTGTGTGTGTGCACGTGAGGGGATGCCAACTGGGTCTTTGACCCAAGTTAAATAAAGCCTAGTTTCGCCCCTAAACACATTCACAGTTCCTCTTCTGCAACAGTGTGGCTCTGCAAGAAGGGGGAATATGCTCTGCTATACAGTAAAGGTAAAGGTTTAAAGGGACCCCTGACCATTAGGTCCAGTTGTGGCCGACTCTGGGGTTGCAGCGCCCATCTCGCTTTATTGGCCAAGGGAGCCGGCGTACAGCTTCCGGGTCATGTGGCCAGCATGACTAAGCTGCTTTTGGCGAACCAGAGCAGCGCATGGAAACGGCTTTTACCTTCCCGCCGGAGCAGTACCTATTTATCTACTTGCACTGTGTGCTTTCAAACTGCTAGGTTAGCAGGAGCAGCGACCGAGCAACAGGAGCTCACCCCGCCGCAGGGATTCGAACCACCAACCTTCTGATCGGCAAGTCCTAGGCTCTGTGTTTTAACCCACAGTGCCACCCGTGTCCCTTTACAGTCCTAGCCAGCAAACCTGCTTCTTCACTGTCTTTCAGCTGGTGGGAGAGCGCGGGGGTGGGGGCGATATGCATGCTTTCCCAAATTAATTTTAGAACACAAGTGCACTCTGAGAGACATTCGTGATAGATTGAGTTCAGCATCTCTTTCAATGCCAAGCTATTAATTCTAAAGTTTGCTCGACAAAGAAATACACACGTACATACACAGTGTTTAAACAGTGGCATCATTTTCAGAAAGGAGCAAAACCTGACCGGCAGCAACTGCCCAACCTTCCCCAGATTTCTGCTCTCAGTATGGTTTTGGACTCCCGACTCTCGTCAGACCCAGGCAGCATGGCCAATAGGCATGAAGGGATTTGTAGTCCGGAACATCTAAAAGTTGCCAGGTTAAGCAAGGATGGTCTACGGAGTGTGGGAACAGATGCTGGAAGTAGCCTACAGAGATGCAAACTGATGGCATTGTTGGCCAACACAAGACTACCAGAAGCAAGGCTTGAACCTTCCTTCCTTCTCCGCAATCACTGCTCATCAGTCAAAATTGCCTCATAGCATGAGGAATGATCCTTGAGCTATTAGTAGAAATTGACTGAAGTGTTGCTAGCAAATATAACAGAAGTGGATGCTCGTCTCACGTAGAGACAAGATGTTTGGTGCCAAAAGCAGCCAAGCCACTTAAAGTTCATTTTCAAAAGTTACCTCTCAAAACATTCAAAAGGCGTATATTTTTAGGTTGTTGTCTACTATTCCTGGTAGGTAATGAAAGCAATGTACATGACATTTATTTTATTCTTTAAATAACTCCTACAGGTGAAAACCTGTAGGTGAAACCTGTGGGTGAAAACTTACAGGTGAAACTCCTACAGGGACGCGGGTGGCGCTGTGGGTTAAACCACAGAGCCTAGGACTTGCTGATCAGAAGGTCGGCGGTTCGAATCCCCGTGACGGGGTGAGCTCCCGTTGCTTGGCCCCAGCTCCTGCCAACCTAGCAGTTCGAAAGCATGAAGTGCAAGTAGATAAATAGGTACTGCTCCGGTGGGAAGGTAAACAGCATTTCTGTGCACTGCTCTGGTTCGCCAGAAGCGGCTTAGTCATGCTGGCCACATGACCCGGCCAATAAAGCGAGATGAGCGCCACAACCCCAGAGTCGGCCATGACTGGACCTAATAGTCAGGGATCCCTTTACCCTTTACCTTACAGGTGAAATGCTTGCAAAAACAACAACACAAATACTTAAAGTGTATCCACATCTGCCTGAAATTCCATTAGTGTAATATAAAAGCACAACTTTATTCTATGCAAAAAAAGAAAAGAAAAAATGGGCTGGGGACGGGAAACACGGAACAGAATATGGCATTATTTCTGACATAAGTAGCAAAAAACAATGAGCCTTGGGTCTGATCCAGAAATGCTACACAGCAGAACTACTCGGTGTTATCAGCAGTTTTGAATTTTGGGAGCAGAGTTGGGGGGGGGGGGGAGAAGAAAGGAAAGGAAACTCCCAGCTTTGAATACCCTGCCTCCAGCTGCACTCCTACCCCTTCCTTAATGGGAAAGCCCAGCTTCTGTTGAAAGACAGCTCAGGTCTTCATCAGGAGCTAAGATGACACAACAGAACTACAGAGCCTTACAAAGTGTTGGTGCTGACCTTTAAAACTCTAAACGGCATTCAGTCCAGTATATCTGAAGGAGCGTCTCCACCCCCATCGTCCACTGAGGTCCAGCGCCGAGAGCCTTCTGGCGGCTCCCTCACTGCAAGAAGCCAAATTACAGGGAACCAGGCAGAGGGCCGTCTTGGTAGTGGTACCCTCCCTGTGGAACGCCCTCCCACCAGATGTCAAAGAGAACAACAACTACCAGACTTTTAGAAGACACCTGAAGGCAGCCCTGTTTAGGGAAGCTTTTAATGTTTGATGTATTACGGTATTTTAATATTTTGTTGGAAGCCACCCAGAGTGTCTGGGGAAGCCCAGTCAGATGGGCAGGGTATAAATAAATTATTATTATTATTACATACTGCACGGATGCATATTTTCATTCGTCCTTCATACTGCATGGGTGTTTTGCAATCGGCACAGCTGCTGCAATGAAAAACCTAGTTTTGGGTTCGCTGAGAGGCGTGGAGGGGTGGAAGCACTGTGCACTGCCTTAAAAAAAAATACTAAAAAGGCATTGTCAAGACAGCCAAGGACTGTCCAGGAAGGACATGATTATTGTTCAGTGCAATTAGCAAAGCCCCTGCCAAGACCCCCCCTTTCCAATTTTATGCCTCCTAACTGAGAAATGATCCAGCTCAATTCCTCAACTCTTTCTCCACTCTTCTGTTGATACCCCCATTCACATAGTACTAATTATTAGGAGTCATAAACAATAATGACAGTCTCAGGTAATATGGCACTGCCTATTGATTTATCCTTTCGACAAGACATAAGGGAAGGTCCTGAGATGCAGGCTCACAAAAAGGGCTTCCCTCACTTTTGGCAACCACAGAATTCATGTGTGCACCAAGGGCCATCTGTCATAGCCAGTAACAGATGCTCTGTGCACATACAAACCACATTTTTAGTTGTGATGCTTTCAGCTATACGGCTAAGGAACAAGATATTAGGGAACTTCCAAGAGAGGAAAAGGTCTCATTTGTTCAAGGTATAGAAATACGTAACTGTCAGAGCTGCCCCTAGGTCCCAGCTCACAGAGGACCAACGCCAGGCTGTCGTTATGTACAAAAGTCTTTATTGAAGTTCAGTTTCCATTTCAAAGCCGCAGCGCGCAGCTCTACGTCTTAAACCCTAGACCGGCGAAGCTCCGTCTGAATCTCCTCCCCTCTGACACCAGTTTAAGATCCTAGCCCTGCTCCACCTCTTCCTCTCCTCTCTCCTCCTCTGGGTCCTCCTGCCCGCTGGGGCATTCACCATTCTGGACTCTTCTGACGCTGAGTTGCCTGACTCCTCCCCCTGCCTCCTGCGGGCTTTAGGACCTGGTTCCCAATCCTCGTTCTCTGCTGTCCCGCGCTCCTGTACATTTGAACTTGGCTCTCGCGCCAACCCCGTGATCCTCCTCCTGACCGTTACACTGCTTCTATCACTGCTTCCTTCCTTCTGGAAGCTGGCTGTACGTGACCTCCCCTCCGTTGCCTGACTCTCCGATGTAGGCGTGGTCAACCCTGACTCATCTTCTCTCCCTGGTGGTGAATACGCTGGCCCCGATACCTGGGACTCCTCCCCCCCACTACGCTCTGGTGGGGAAGCTGGTCCTGATCTCCAACTGCTGCTCTGGGAGTCCCCGCTGGCCCCTTGTTTCTGGATTGTCCCCCTTGGGCCCCCCCTTGCCCTGGCCACCGGCGCCCCCTTCTGTGAATCTTCCGATTCGCTGGAGAGGCTCATGGAATCTCTCGGGCTACTGTCATCTTCTCCTACGCTGCCCTCGGATTGCTCCCCCTTGCTCTCCATCTCCTCCCTTCCCTGTGCTCCCGCTCTTGAGTCCCTGACAGTAACTAAGTATATTAAGCTTTTAATGTCTATATATATACGACATACTCCTTTCAAGGGAGCCATTTGCAAAAATTATACAGGACAACAGAAGAAATACTATGTTTAATCCTCCGTGTACAATATTATCATATTCTAGATTGTTTAGCAAGATTATTAAAACAGTAGCCTTATCATCGGGCCGCCAAATTCTAGCTAAGTATATAAATTAAATGGTTCAGAACAAACAGGCATACATAATGTTCCACCAAAGTAAACATGAGTCAAGTGCTCAGATCTTATGATTATCAATCAGGTCAATTAATCTTGGCAAGAATACATAACGAAGGTCATACAGGAATGAATTTCCATTTCAATGGAACTTTGAAGCAAGAGAGTACAATTGGCACTGCAACCTTAGAAAGCAGTTCAAAAGCCATGTAAGCAGTGTTCCTTTACTTTTAAATCTGTTCAGCTCCTATGGAACCAACCATGGCCTAACTCACGCAAGCCACAACTATGTGCAGTGGTTTGTAATGCTACCATGTAGGCACTGCTCAGTAGAGGATGGAAAGCTCTTC
The DNA here is from genome assembly GCF_964106915.1 of Podarcis gaigeae. Lineage (NCBI taxonomy): Eukaryota > Metazoa > Chordata > Lepidosauria > Squamata > Lacertidae > Podarcis > Podarcis gaigeae. The sequence goes on from NC_139681.1 coordinate 79,437,446, forward strand.
ATGAAAAGCTGTTTCCCTACACAGTTCAGTGGATTTCAGCCAAACAATCACAACTCACATAGATAGCACAGAACATGGCGCAGTAACCCACACATCAGTTGCATTAGAACCAAACCTCAGAATACAACCAGAATCAAGTGAAAGCAACTTCTTCTAGAACAGTCCTTGTATATTCCCAGGGGCTAAAACCAAGAACTGTGATTCCGATTTTTAACGCTCATGCATGGTGCAATGTATGATACCACACACTTGTAATGTCCCTGGGAACAGAGACTACGGAGCCCACTGGTGGCAAATGCCCACGTTTTCAGTTGATGGCAGCACGAATGTCAAATTGCATCAGTTTACAGCAAAGGTGTTGTGCTCATGCTGGTGCCGTGAACTAAATTTACACCAAAAGAGCATTTAGGAATTCAAGTTACTGTTCAGTACATTACCACCTCATCACAGGCTGATGCAGCAGAAAAAATCAGCACTAGCTGATTAAGAACGGTGGTTCCCAATCCTAGGAGCTGAACCTATGTTCCACTCACAACCTCACAGGAGAAAAAAGGCTTCTCCACTCTGTCTGCTGCCTAATTCAGGTGCTCCACGATTAGGGAAGGACTGACAGCAGCCACATGCATAAGACATACCTCAGTTAATTCCAGTACTTCCCTCTATGAAGCAAGCTTTCAGTTTTATTCTCTTGCTGGAATGTTACGTGGCCCAGATTTGGGTCTCTGTTTTTATACTTTTGGATAACTTACATCTGATTTAAACTAATATCTGAATATGCTATGTGCATCTATCTCCTCCAGAAACATATTCTGTGATGTTTTCGTTTTCTTCCCCTAAGGCAGAAGCCACCAACAGAAGGCCAGGCATTAGTTGTGATATTCTGACAGGAGGAAAATACAGTGTTGCATCCTTCTCCATCTGGTGTGTGTGTGTGTTCTTCCTCCTCGACAAACCCATCGATTTTAGAGGCGGATGCTTAGCCAGGTTGCAAATTGTTTCAACTTCTGCATGTATCTGTTGTTTCTTATACGCTCTTTCAGCTTCTCAATAAAGGTTTCTTCTTTCCAGATCCCTCTATTTTTCCTCACGGCTTTCAATTCAGCTCGAAGGAGCCTCTTGTGGAGTTTCCAATATATCCGGGATTCATGAGCTAGTCCATCAATACGAACTGTCTTGCCAAGCCCTCGTCTCAGGATTTCTTCATTTAGGCAGATACTGGAAAATCTACCCTGTTCGGAATAGACATCGATAGCGCTGTTGAGTGTCTTACACAAGAATTACAGAAAACAACAGCTGCATTAAAGGTAAAGGGACCCCTGACCATTAGGTCCAGTTGTGACTGACTCTGGGGTTGCGGTGCTCATCTCGCTTTATTGGCCAAGGGAGCCGGCGTACAGCTTCCGGGTCATGTGGCCTGCATGACTAAGCCGCTTCTGGCGAACCAGAGCAGTGCATGGAAATGCCGTTTACCTTCCCGCCGGAGCGGTACCAATTTATCTACTTGCACTTTGACGTGCTTTCAAACTGCTAGGTTGGCAGGAGCAGGGACCGAGCAACGGGAGCTCACCCTGTCGCGGGGATTCGAACCGCCAACCTTCTGATCGGCAAGTCCTAGGCTCTGCGGTTTAACCCACAGTGCCACCCACCTTAAAAATATTAAATATGCAGAGATTAAGGCTGCAATTCTATGCATTTTTGCTTGGCAATAAGTCCCAGAGAACACAGAGGGTCTTGAGTATACATGCTTAGGATTAGGTTTCATGGATGCATATCCATTCCCCCTGCTCCCATTTTTATTTACCTTACTTACTACCACAAGGCAATCAAGCGCTGAGTCCTTCCTTCCCAGAAGTTGGAACCACATCATCTGTGGGGGTTTTACCTCTTCTTTCAACCAGACCGTGCCATCTGGTGTTAGCTCCACACCAGCAAGTCTGATCAGCAATAAACCATCTGAATTCCCTAGGGATGCATGCACAATAACATTGTTTAATTACAACATTATCAGAGACACTTTGTTGGCTTAATAAATCTAAGCAGCTGGGGTTCTGATCTGCTAGGTTTACATGGAAAATTTCCCAGCTTGAGTGAATATTCTTGGTTTTGCAGCTAGTACTGTGGGTTTTGGGGGCTTTTTTTTTAAGTTAACATTTGCCATGGGCTGATAGAGCCAAAGCAACTTCAGAAATCATTTGCCTTGTAATATTTCCAAGATTCTCCATTATTATGGGATTCATGTGGACTCCCTACCAAATTTTGCCTCTAACAGAGTCAAGCAACTCATCAAAGAAAAAATTTATTTGGACTCTAAACAGAGGGACCTTCATTCACTTTTCCAGATGGCATACTCATCCTGGTATCCAATATATAAAACATCTTTTGGGCTGGAGCAATACTTTATTAATCTCATGCTGGGACCACTTAGAAAAGCATTTACAGCTTTGCGTTCTCAGTGCATGCCCTCCGCATATGTAATGGAAAGATTTAATAACAAAGACTTTGCATCTGTGAGTCGGGAAACGTGGAGGACATTGAACCCTATTTGTTATGGTGCCCTTTATATATATCCCTTAGACAAAAATTCCTTGACTACATCCTTTGCTCTCTTTCCAACCCACCTCCCCTTGAGCAAATCTCTATTTTGCTGGCTGGCAATAATGCATTTATTACTGCACTGGTTGCAAAATTTGCCTTGGCTGCAGGTAAGTTGAGAGCTAGGCACCAAGACAAGTATCATAAGGGGAAGTGTGAGATGTGGAGTGCTTAACTTATGCAGGTGTGATTTTTGCATTTTTGTATGTTTGCTTTGCTGTTGTTGTGGTTCAGTTTTAAATCAAATATTTGTATTCTACGCATTGTGACCAGTTGTGACGGCTTATAGCTTTTAGCTATAATTCATTCATATTTCCAATGATGTGGAATATATAACCTTCCATCACCAGAGACCAACTGTACTGTACAGCTTCCTGTATCAAAAGTGGTCGGGATACAGACATGAAAAAGGAAAACATATTTTGACGTTGCTTATTTAAATGGTACAAGCTATACACCTGCGCTGTGCACCTGACAGAACACTTGAGGAACTTAAATAACATAGACAATAATCTCCTGTAAGGTAAGGAGTGACAGTTAACCTTAGTCTCACAGCATGCGTTTCCAAGGTGTGCAGAAGGCTTGAGAAAATAAGAAGTATGTGCTTCAAATTTTATACTATAAGTACAAGCTGCTCAAGCTGTAGTGTGTGAAGGAGTCCTCGTTAAGAAAATGTTCACTCTATAGCTAGGATAGGATGGATTATACTTGAAAAATACTAGGACCTCTGTCTTTGAAGTAGGAAAACAGTCAACGGTGCAGTTATTTTCATCTGTGCGACACTGTTATGGAAATACAATGTTATCTCTACATCAAGCCATGCAGAGGTAAGAAAGGAGCACATGGTAGGTACAATAGTTCTAGAATTCCAGAATCACTACACTTAAGAATGACTTTTAGCCCAAGGGCTTAGTTATGCTCAGCTCAGTAAGATTTTTGCTACCTTTTCCTTGAACGGTAGACCCCAAGCAAATGGCTTTTGAAATTCTCCTCAGTTGTATCTCATGTAGCATGGGGAAAAAGCAACCCTGAATCGCCTTTGAGTTAAGTGGAACAAGTTGTGCAACTCTTAAAGTCCTTGCTGTTCTATTTTCACTTTGCTGGATTTCATTTCCCATGGATTTCTCAAAGAGATTAAGACAGCAATCCTAACCCCACTTCCCTGAGAGCAAGTCTCACTGAATTAAATACGTAGCTAGGATTGCAGTTAAAGCACTCAAATTCTTTTGCAATGTCTAAGCACACACTGTACAGTGGTACCTCGGGTTACATACGCTTCAAGTCACATACACTTCAGGTTACAGACTCCACTAACCCAGAAATATTACCTCAGGTTAAGAAATTTGCTTCAGGATGAGAACAGAATTTGTGCTCCGGCGGCGCGGCGGCAGCAGCAGCAGGCCCCATTAGCTAAAGTGGTGCTTCAGGTTAAGAAGAGTTTCAGGTTAAGAGCGGACCTCCGGAACGAATTAAGTACTTAACCCAAGGTACCACTGTATTTGCTTTGCGTATGCATTTTCTGGGGATTCCATTCAATGATACCAGGCAGATTGGGATATTATTAAGTATCAAAACCAAAAAGAACTCTTGTGGCATAAGCTTTCCTGGGATACAGTCCATTTCATAAAATGCATGAAGTGTTATTCTGAGTTTGTACATACATACCTACATGATTGGGGCGGTGGAATTGTGTGGAAGGGTGAGATCAGGACGAAATGAGCGGAAAGGTACAGACTGTGACAATCATGCTATTAACAGTATCAAGTTTGCAGATAGTTAAATAATGTTTAACTTGGCCACTATGGGCTCACGCATGTCTTTCATCCTACTTACATCTTCTCTGCAAAGATGAAATGATTGGAATTGTAATGGGAACATGTTCAATTTCCAATCCTTGTTCACTTATTCGGTGCAACCGTCCCCGCAGCTTAACGTTCTTCTCTATAAATTCCACTGGTATTTCCATAGCAGTTGCGAATTTGGTTGTCTTTTCATGAAAAAAGGAAAGAGACAGGGGAGGGGGGAATAAAAAAATGAAGCACTTGTAATGTCCGGATAGATCTCTGTAATTATTTAAATCACATAATAAGATACCGGCGAATGTTTCCAAGCTATAACCTGTTACAGGTATCACTCAATGGCAAGTTGTCACTCTATAAACCTATTCTATGAAGCAGTTTATCTCTGTCATCTACATATCACAACTCACCTTCAAGCCCCTGACATAGAATGGGCTATACATTGAAACAATTGAAATTTAACATATAATGTCGCCCTATAGACATCCTACTAGCAACGTCCTACTAGCAACTTTGGCACATTTCCCTCAATGGGATCAGGTCCTCAGCCTCAACTCATCTCAGAAGGAAAAGGAGCCAGGTTTTGGAGGGTGGGCAGGGGAAGAGAAGTATGGAGGGTGGATGCCCACCTCTGAAAAAGCAGTACGGATGTAGGAGAAGCTGGTAAATGGAGCAGGGCCCAGCAGAGTAACTAGAGTTTACCACCAGAATGGTCTTTTGCTATGTTGCTCATATCACATCTGGCTTCTATTACTGAGGAGGTCAAGCCACCAGGAATTAATTTATTACCCAATCCTTCTCTCCTGTTGTCCTGCAAGGTCTCTTCACAGAAACAGAAGACCTTGCAAACAACATCCGAAGGTTCTGTAAATAAACATAATGAAACAAGTCTGCTGATTGCACTTAGTCTGGCTTTCCAAAAGCAACTGACATGACATATTCTTAACCTGGAAAATACTCCAGTGAGACCATGTTTGGCCACAGAAACTGCACAGCGCTGACTAATTTAAAATTAAAAACATAGCAAGACCTGCTCACACACTGAAGCCGACTCCTAGGCTACATCTCAACTAGACAAGTTGCATATAAAAACAAAGGGACGCAGGTGGCACTGTGGTCTAAACCACTGAGCCTCTTTGGCCTGCCGATCGGAAGGTCAGCAGTTTGAATCCCCATGATGGAGTGAGCTCCCATTGCTCTGTCCCAGCTTCTGCAAACCTAGCAGTTCAAAAGCACACCAGTGCACGTTGATAAATAGGTACCACTGCGGAGGGATGGTAAACGACGTTTCTGTGTGCTCTGGTTTCTGTCACAGTGTTTTGTTGCACCAGAAGCGGTTCAGTCATGCTGGCTACAGGACCCGGAAAGCTGTCTGTGGACAAAGGCCGGCTCCCTTGGCCTGAAGCGAGATGAGCGCAGCAACCCCAAAGTCAAATTTGAATGGACTTAACCATCCAGGGGTCCTTTACATTTACCTTTTACCTTTTAAAAACAATGTAAAAGCCCACCCTCGGGCTTGCAAGACACAAGATGAAATTCAAAGCAAGGGCAGAGGTGGGGAAAGGTAAAGGTGGAAGACTGAGTTGGAGAAAGATGGTGAGCAGCCAAGTTTTGAAGGAGGTGTTTAAATGCAACAATAGGAGCCAGATGGCCGGCAGGAGGCAAAGCGTTCCACTGGCAAAGAGGGATGAAGTCAATGAAGTAGTAATGTGTCTCTCACATTGCCATTATCTGCTCTTTTACTCACTGCCAGCTACTACTCATGGTACTGCTGCTACTATTAATATTGCTACTGCTTCACACATACTACTTTTCTGCACTGGCCCTTGCACACATATTACCAGCCCGAGGTGACAGCTCCTGAAAAGAAGAAATCAGGGGACTGTCAATTTGGTCTTCAGAAATCCCAGTGGGCACAATGAGGCATTTGAATCTTGATTGCTTATGGGCCTGTCACTAATTGAACACATGAAACCAATTGCATACGCATACACACACACACACACACACACACACGTATCCCATTCTCCATCTGGGAAGGAGAGTATGTGCCAACCGTATAAGATACCTTTTCTAAAGCAATGTATCTCATCAGATAGTTCTGTGAATAAAACAAAAATCATGTGAAGGCAGATTTAAAAAAAAAAAAAATACACAGTGATGCTACTGTCAATCCCATCTGTAAATTATGAACCCACATTTGAACAATATAGGTTTCCACACTGTCAAGAAAATGATTCATATACTCATAGGAGGAGATCGACATAGATCGCAAAGTGGGAAACTGCCCAGGAAAGTCAATATTTATTTGCCATGTGCCGGAAGACCCATACAGGTACTGACAAAGGAAGTCAAATATAATTTAAGAGAAACATCATGGGTGATTTGGGGAGAGAGAAACAACGCAACATAAAATAGCAATGAAAAGTTAACAGAACACATATAAAAGCAGCTGTTTTTACACAGAACAGTCCAGTACAAAGTAGCTAATATCCTAGTGATTTACATCCTTAAAGAAGTGAAGTTTGATTTGGGCCATCAAGCAACTGTTACAATGCCGCCTTCCACGTCAGTTTTACCCATTTGCTTGCTTAACAAATAAGGATTTGGCTGGGAAATAGCCAAATATGTTTTGTCTGTGAAATACGTGACTAGCCTGGGACACAAACAGAGCCTTGAAACACTAATGCCCAACTAGTCTATTGCGTTTCAAGGAAACACATGAGGCTGTTTTCCAGCCAATCTCTCACAAAGGTTTGTAGGGGAAAGTAACACTTGTAAAAGCCATCCCAAATCATGTGAAAAAACGAGAAATGCCTCCCAGATATTCCAGCTGAAATCTGATTATTTTATAATAATCTTTATTGCGGTCCAACAACCCATAACATGGATTCAGAATAAAATACAGATTCAAACCCCCAGGGAAGGGAGACCGAAGCATTATTTGTTTAGTCATGGGTATGTTGATCTTTGATTCGTATGACTACTGAAAGAAACTTTGCTATGGCCACTGTGATATCACTGGACTTGTCATCCAGAAGATATTTGATATACTGGAGCTGAGGCTCCAGTACTTTGGCCACCTCATGAGAAGAGAAGACTCCCTGGAGAAGACCCTGATGTTGGGAAAGATGGAGGGCACAAGGAGAAGGGGGCGACAGAGGACAAGATGGTTGGATAGTGTTTTCGAGGTTACCAGCATGAGTTTGACCAAACTGCGGGAGGCAGTGGAGGACAGAGGTGCCTGGCGTTCTCTGGTCCATGGGGTCACGAAGAGTCGGACACGACTAAACGACTAAACAACAACAACAACAATTTTTCGCCCTATAGGACACACTTTTTCCCCTCCAAAAATGAAGGGGAAATATGTGTGCATCCTATGGGGTGAATGCAAGCTTTCCCCTGTCGCTCTCCAGGCTTCAGGAAGCTATCCGCAAGCCTTGCGAGCCCGCAGGAGTTCCCACCAGGCTCCCACGGCTTGTGGAGAGCTGCCTCTATCCCAAAGCCTGGGCGCGCTGAGCAGTCGCGCTCGGGCTTCGGGTAGCTCTCTGCAAGCTGTGGGAGGGCTCCCACGGCTTGCGGAGAGCAGCCTGTTCTGGGGGCTAGGGTCGGGGGAAGCTTGATCTTGCCCCGCCCCAGCCCCGCGCCTGGGGGGGAAATAATTTTTTTTTCTTTATTCCCCCCCAAAAAACTAGGAGCACCCTAGGGGCCGGTGCACCCTATGGGGCGAAAAATACGGTAGTAGGCTTCAGACTGACCCGGCCGATTTGCCAATAGTGGTTTGGGTGACGCTGTGGGTTAAACCACAGAGCCTAGGACTTGCAGATCAGAAGGTCAGCGGATCGAATCCCTGCGACGGGGTGAGCTCCCGGTGCTCAGCCCCTGCTCCTGCCAACCTAGCAGTTTGAAAGCACGTCAAAGTGCAAGTAGATAAATAGGTACCGATCTGGTGGGAAGGTAAACGGCGTTTCCGTGCGCTGCTCTGGTTCGCCAGAAGCGGCTTAGTCATGCTGGCCACATGACCCGGAAGCTGTACGCCGACTTCCAGTCGGTCACGACTGGACCTAATGGTCCTGAGTTATTTACTATCGTAAAAAGTGCCGCAAGAGGACCCCACCAGTGCTGATTTGATATGATCAACTCAGCCGAGATAAAGTCATTTCCTGGGGCCTTACCACTCTTCAGGTTCCCAATTAATGTATAGACGTCTTCCACTGTAACCAGTGACAGTGACAGTTCTGCCAAATCGTCATCATAAAAACTGGTGGGGAGATTTGAATTTTCCGTGAATATATTTCTAAAATGGTTCTCCATACCTGAGCTGGAATGGCACAGCTAGGGGCTGGGGAGCTATTGCTCAGGAAACCGGAGACCAGTTTCCAGAAGGGTTTTGCTTCATTGTTTAGCAAGGCATTCAGTTAGAGAGACCAGGCTGCCTTTTTTTTTGAAGCCAAAAGGGCTAATACTCTTTTCTAATTTTGAAATAGGTTGGGGGTAAATAGTTTAGGCCAGCGTTTCTATAGAGCTACAAGTGAGAGCAGGGTGGAGATCAAAGGTGGTGAACTACCCCAGAAGGAACACGATGTATCTCTCGCCAGAGGGATGAGCCCCCCCAACAAAAAATAATTCCTAGCTTAAGGCAAACTGATATTTCATACCTGTATTTATATATTCTAGGCCATTTTTATTAACTGAGAAACTGGAGCAGCTGCATGTCATCTTTTCACAACAAACTAAACAGCCAAAATGTGGTGCACCGTCAAGTATAATGAAATATGTTAAATGAGACCCCCAAAATCTTGTTTCTAAGAACAAGTGATGATGGGCTTTGACAGGTCTTCTTGTAGAGGAGGGGCCATGAGTGATAAGCCCCTGTTCCATGCATCAGGCAAGCTTACCTAGTTGGCAATTACAACACTCCCTGAAGGATCTCAATGATTATGTGGATTGATATATGGAGAGATACTGCTTAAGATATGATGGTCCCCAGGCATTTAAACCTTTTAAAGTCCTAAGAGTGAAAAATCAACAAAGCTTGACAGTTCTGGGAAGGACTCTTAAGTCCTCTTCATTTCAATTGGCCCTGAGTAGATAAAACCACCATTTTAACAGGGAGTGATTTATTTTATATTCATTCTAGTTAGAAAACCGACTGCAGTGAATCTGCTTGTGTTTTCAAATTTTCAGCTTACTCTAGGGATCAAGCAGGCTAGAGATCTAAATATTCTGCTAAAAGTACACTTCAGATTGAAAAGGCTCAATTACAATAATAGACTTTGGCTAAAAATTACAGATAAGCAAGCAATTACTGCTCATTATTGAACTTGTGCTATGTGTAGCACCTAACCACTTCAGGCAACTCATAAACGTTATTAAATTCAATACATAACTTACCAATTTTACACTCTTTGCAAGTAAAATTACTCCAGCTATCGCCATTCCAGTGCTGATGTTCTGCAGAAAACAACATAATAAATTATTTCATAAAATGTTTAAGTCTCCACTGCATGTCTTTCATTTAACTGAAGCCAGAGCATGCTATCGTTATAAAGAGGAAAGCAAAAAATACATATCTGAGAGCAGCCACAGTTATGTGTCAGAAAGGTTTTCTGACTTAGGTTTCGGTTAATCTAAACAACAACAACGTTTACAAAGAGATCTCAGATTTAGTTTTCTCTAAGCAATCCATTATTTAAAGAAAAAGTTAAATAAATAAAAGTAATGTAAATGATATAAAATTTATAATTATTTTTGGGCATCTGCTGAATTCATTATCTAGCAGCACAATCCTAACTGGGTCTATTCAGAAGTAAGTCTTATTTAATTCCACATGGCTTACTCCTGGGATTGTATCCCCTCTCCATAAAATTTATATACCACTTGGCAATAAAAAGCAAACAAACCTCAAAGCGGCTTTAGAGTAGAGCTTACTTTGGAGTAAATATGCATGGGATTGTGCTAAAATGCAAGTAACTGCAACCCCAAACCTAATGAAAATAACCAGGACTTCTAAAATGGAAGGGACTCCAAAGGTCATCTAGTTTAACCCCAGCAATTCAGGAATCACAGCTAAAGAATGCCTGGCAGATGGCCACTCAACCTCTGCTTAAAAACCTCCAATGAACGAGAGTCCACCACCTTCCAAGGAAATCCATTTCACTCTCAAAACAGTTACGATCATCAGAAATTCCTTCCTAACATTTACTGTAGTTGGAATCTTTTTTCTTGTAATTTGAATCCATTGGTTCGAATCCTATCCTCTGGAACAGCAGAAAACAAGTTTGCTTCCTCTTCTATGTGATGACCTTTCAGATACTTGAAGATGGCTCTCATATCATCGCTAAGCATACCCAATTTCAACCCTGACAGAACTCTGTGGCGCCCCACTTCTCACTTGTTCCCAGGATGGGAAGGAACCACTAATGAAACATCTTTGGGTTATGAGTAAATATGCTTAGGAACATATTTTGAACATGGTCATCATAGCATTGTACACACTAAACTACAAATGATTGACATATCGAATTTGCTCAGAGATGTTGCCATTCTGAAACTGTTGCCCATCACAAATGAGCCAATCTTAGAAAATATGACATATTGAAAATCTATTTTGTTGATTTTTGCTTACTGGTTTTGACCCAGGTTCCGCAGGTAGCCCAGCAGAACCCAGAGGTCTCTCATCTGACTCCCAGAATGGCCTCTGGTAACAAGGAACACACACACACTCTCTCATTATTTTGAACCTCAACTACTTTCACTTCCAACTTTCTCTCTCTCCAGTGTGAATAGCAACAGATACTCTTCCACACCTCCTCTCCTTATGCAGCCAGATTCATATGGGTCTATGCAAGCCTTTGCTGCTGTTCACGCCTTGCCCAAATCTCTGCTAGTGAAAGTGAGTCTAGGCAGGAAGAGCAGCAACTCAGTGAAATGAATTGCAATAGATTAAGCCTCTAAATTTTATTTATGGCCTGTGCGTAAATTTCCATATGAGTATTCTGGGAAGCATGGATAGTAGCAAGCTTCCAACTTTTTAATTTTATTTTTAACACACCTTTATGCTCAGGCTTTTCCTGATCATTAGTGCTAGATCTACTGCCCTAGATTTCTTGATCTCCTGATATTTGCATACTTGCATGCTTCAATCCATTCTAAACAAGCCTCATAAACCGAATTCCTTCTGTGCAATTAGTCTGAGAATTCAGAAGTAGCTACAGTGGTACCTCGGGTTAAGAACTTACTTTGTTCTGGAGGTCCCTTCTTAACCTGAAACTGTTCTTAACCTGAGGTACCACTTTAGCTAATGGGACCTCCTGCTGCTGCTGCACCGCCACGCGATTTCTGTTCTCATCCTGAAGTAAAGTTCTTAACCCAAGGTGCTATTTCTGGGGTTAGCGGAGTCTGTAACCTGAAGCATCTGTAACCTGAAGCATCTGTAACCGGAGGTACCACTGTACCAAGCAAAATATCTCTTTACTGCAATGGCTTTTAGAACTTCAGCCTTGAAGCTGAAAACATTTTTCAAAAAGGTTGTGATATATGTGCTGGCATAAACCTTAAAATGTGTTTTGTCTGAGGACATTGCACCCCTGAAGAATTTCCCTCTTGAGACCCCTTGATTCCAGCTGATGTAGTGTAAACCTCCAGTTTAGACAATTAATCAATTAAAAATATTTTGAACAGTTAAAAAGTTGCCTTAATTAATTTTTAATTTTTTATTTTTTTAAATTAAACCAAATAAAGCCTAAATCTCCTGTGGTCTTTTTAAAGTGTAATTGCAGCCACAGGGAAGGTCTTTTAAAAGTGTAAATGCAAGCACAATTTAGATTAGGGCTACAGAGCTGGTAGGGACGCGGGTGGCGCTGGGGTCTAAACCACTGACTCTAGGGCAGGCTTCCTCAACCTCGGCCCTCCAGATGTTTTGAGACTCCAATTCCCATCATCCCTGACCACTGGTCCTGCTAGCTAGGGATCATGGGAGTTGTAGGCCCAAAACATCTGGAGGGCTGAGTTTGAGGAAGCCTGGTCTAGGGCTTACCGATCAGAAGGTCGGCGGGCACGTCAAAGTGCAAGTAGATAAATAGGTAAATGCAGGAAAGTAAACGCGTTCGCGACTGGACTTAACTGTCAGGGGTCCTTTACTTTTTTTACACACCTGGTGGCTGTGGCATTCAGTTCTTATCTCCAGAACTATTTCCCAAGTCTGTATCACCCCCGTTCCCCAACCCCTCTTTGCCCCACATGACAAAACACACTTTATACTTTGAAGGAAGAACACGTTTACAAGTTAGTATTTCCTAACATCTTTGAACATCGTTTGACTCCACGAAATCAAACCCTTCCCTCACAAGGAGGACCAAATGTACCCCCCGTTTTCCCCTCAGCCAGTGAAGCAAATCGTGCATGTGAGCAAAGGCGGAACCAAAATAGGCCAAAGAGGGGACTCCCATGTTCCTCCCTCCATTTGCACCCGGGTCCCTGTTATAGCCTGGCGCAGCAGAGCTACAAACCAGAACCTGTTCCCGTGCCTCCAGGGCACGCAATCAAGAAGGGAAAGAGCGCCTCTGAGCATGTGCTCAGTGCCCATCCCCAACGATGGTGCGCGGCCACGACATCTTTGGAGAAGCAGCAGGGATCCCGGGCTGCAGAAATTCAACATGCCCATTTATTGTCTTGGTCGTCGCTGTTCTGACCTCTTTTCGTTTCAGCCTATCCCCAAAGACCTAAGGGCGAAGGCAAGCAAGCGCGCCTTGCCGAGGCGCCAGCCGGCTCCCTCCCTCGCCACTGCTCCTACCCGGACGAGGGTGAGGTGCTCGTCCGCCCATGCCGAGAGGCGAGAGACGTAATTCGCTGGCTCCCCGCCTCGTTGACCCGCCATGGCTGACCAGGCGCCGCCACTGCTTGCGCCTTCCTTTCCTCAGGCTTCCGCGCGCACCGGGGCACAGCGCCGCTTGCCGGACACTTGCGGGAGTCGCGCCTTCATTGCTGCTGCTGCTGCAATAAAAATGCACCAAGAGATTCAGTCGACGCCGGTGTTCTTCCTTCCTTCTCCTAGCTTCCCCTTCGTGGTTTGCCGTAAAATGATTACAGCGCAGTCCTAACTAGGGTTGCTGCCTTTGTTCTGGCCAAATATAGGGGGGAGGGAGCTATTTTTATTTTTGTATCCGGTGCTGAAGTGTTGTTGTTTTTATTATGTCTTTTGTGGTTTTATATATTGATTTTATTCTGTGAACCGCCCTGAGACCCCTGTGTATAGGGCGGTATATAAATTCAAATAATAATAATAATAAAGCGACTTCAAAACAACCCATTACCAATCTGTTGCAGCCTATTGTCAACACACGCATGGATTTGTAACACGTGTCTGAGCTAGGCTACCCAGAGCTTAAATATGACCTTTCACACCATGGGCGTGGGGGGGGGGGCAGTTACCCTCCCCTAAATCAAGAGAGATCAATAAAAATACTAAACTGAGGTTCTGCACCACCTAACAAAAATCCTGGCTAAGCCCATGTTTCACACGCCCTTCCAAACACATGCATTTAAGAGAGGATCCTTTGGCAGAAACCTGCAATACAAAACTGTATCAATACAGGACGTAGCATTTTGCATTGGAATATGGGACAGCACAGGAGAGGCGGGCAACCCTAGCTAACCATGTCTTCTCAGAACTACTGGATTTACCTGGTTGCTCCCAGGTAAGCCAGCTACAGCCCTATACACCTATTTGCCAGAAGAGGGAAGGGCAATGGCACTTCACAGGACTTATTTCTTGGGGAGGCATGGTTAGGGTTAATGGGGGTGCTTAGGTGTTTGCAGGTATCAGTGAGGTATCAGTTGCAAAACTTGACAGACTCTCGGTTTGAAGCAGGCGCACACAATTCAACCCCTACAGCCGCTCAAAGAAAGCACGCAGCTCTTCACTTCCGGCCTCCAAAAAGCCGCTCTACCCTTCACGGATCTTTTTCCGCCTCTCTGTCCTGCCCTTCCATCGAGCCGGCTCTATAGTTCTTTCCCTATCCCTTCTTCTTCCCTCTTCCCCTTGATAGGATGGCTTCCCGGTGACGTAGCTCGCCTGCTCCTCCAGTCAGATAGGACCACGGCTGCTCAGAGCTCTTCGGCTGCCTTGGCGGTACCTTTGCGAGCCGGGTTGTGTTTCCAGCCGGGGAACTTGGACGCGTCGGACCGTGCCGGGTAGAAAGTGGGGTTGGGGTGGGCCTGGGGGGTGGGCAGGAATTTATTTCCCTTCCTTGCTCCCTAACGGACTTTTGGGGGCCGGGAGAAGGGAAATTTGTGTTTTGTCGACGAGGAAGAAGCTACTGCTTTGTTTTGGTGGGGAAGCTCCGCGAGGAGGCCCGTGACTTCCAGCTGACGAGCCTGAAGCGTCCTCGACTTCTCCGTCCTTCCAGCGGGTGTGAGGGGACCCCTCTGACCTGGAGCTGGTTAGGCCCAGGTGGGAGGCGGAGGAGGGAAGGCCGGACCCCTGTTCCAGGCGGGGCGGAGCTGGAAGCCTCCCTTGAGCTGCCCTGCTGCCGCCGCGGCGGGGGAAAGGCTCCCCGGTCCCGAGGACGACGGCGCTGGACTACGTGTGCGACATGTCCCCCACCATCTCCTACAAAGACAGCAGCCGGCAGCGCCGGCCGGGCTCCTACCAGAACTCGGTGGATATGCTGAAGAGGGAGCTCCCGCCCCCGGACTTCTGCGGGGATGGCCGCGCCGAAGTGGGAGATGACCGTGAGGCGCTTCTCCAAGATCCGAGCGTCACGCCGCTGGGGACACCCCGGGGCTACCGAGCGGAGCTGGGCAGCATCTTACTGCTCCTCTTCCTCTACGTGCTGCAGGGCATCCCGCTGGGGCTGGCGGGCAGCATCCCGCTCATCTTGCAAAGCAAGAACGTCAGCTACACGGACCAGGCTTTCTTCAGCTTCGTCTTCTGGCCTTTCAGCTTGAAGCTGCTGTGGGCCCCCCTGGTGGATGCCGTGTACTTCAAGAGCTTTGGCCGGCGCAAGTCGTGGCTTGTGCCCACTCAGTACACCTTGGGGCTTTTTATGATGTACCTTTCCAGGCAGGTGGACTCTTTGCTTGGGGAGGAGGATGGCAAAAGCCCAGATGTGGTGGCTCTTACAGTGACCTTCTTCTTGTTTGAGTTTCTGGCAGCCACTCAGGACATAGCTGTAGATGGCTGGGCATTGACTATGTTGTCTCGGGAGAATGTGGGCTATGCTTCCACTTGTAACTCTGTGGGACAGACAGCTGGCTACTTCTTGGGAAATGTCTTGTTCTTGGCTCTGGAATCAGCCTCCTTCTGCAACAAGTATTTGCGGTTTCAGCCTCAACCCAGAGGAATTGTAACGCTTTCAGGTATACATTTTTGAAATGAATGTAATGATGCAGATCTATCCGAGAGCCCCTTTTATCTCTCCCCCCCCCAAGCTTCTGTGTCCTCTTCAGGTTGACAATTGTTCATGTGTAGTGTGGTAAGAAGTGGTGATGGATTAGTCTACTATGGAACATTTCATTTACACCCCTCTTATAGAACTGCAAAAAGAATTACAGTACCTGTGTGGATTTTCTATTCCAGATTGCTATATCAGCTGCCCAACTTTGAAGGTTCACATTTGTTTAGGAACTGTCTGATCTTGATACACTCTTTTGATAAAAAGCTGGTGGATGGGTGGGTGAAACCTGGAAGAACACATGCTGCTATATTAGCACACTTAGTGAAAATGCAGTGTTATCTTACATAAGTTTTGGTATTTGCTGGTTCATACTAGATAGCAATTCTGCATTTACACATTTTGCCCAGATTACTTTGCTTGAAAATGGAGCTGCCATGTCATCTTAATTAATGAATAAGCTAAACTAAGCTAGTTGTCCTCATCCATGTTGCTAACATTAATAATAATGAGAGGTAACATCCTTCAGATACCTATGGTGAAAAGACCCAAAGCAAAATGAACAATTATAGCAGGCACATCCAACTTCCAAGAGACTGCCATCTCCTCACACTATAACAAACTGGCAGAGATCTACCCATTGGTTTGACCAGAGTTGTTGAGCTTTTTGGGGGGAGGGGGAGCCAAAGTTGTTGAGCTTTTTTTCCTTTTGTGGGGGGGGGATGTGGGGGGACAAGGGACGACTATGGGCATCCCGTGATCGACCAGTAGATCGTGATCAACCGGTTGGACAGGCCTGAGTTAGAGTATAGGTTTACAACTAGAAGCAGAATTGGTAAAGACCTGTCAAATCTAGTTTTTTTCAGAACTCTTCAAGAAAGGGAAGAGAGGCATTGTTTTTACACATCTACTTTCCTGCCACCATAAGGTTCTGCATGAGGTTGAAAGCACACAATTGAAATGTACGGTGTAATCATATGGTATTAAAAACAGTTTAGAAGCAATTGTAGTCACAGGAATAGGGTAGTTCCTGAAAACACGTCTCAATTGCCAGAGATCAGAGCAAAGAGGTGTGTCTTTAGCATATGTTGGAAATTGTGTATGTTTCTGAAAAAAGTGATTAATACAATATATATAATATAATGAAGGTGCCAGATGTACTTCTGTGGGGAGGGAATTCCACAACCTAGGAACTACCACAAAGAATTCCCTCTCCCACAGCACAGCTTGAACTTTTGAGGGCAGTGGGACTACCAAGGAGGCCCCCCTCTACTGATCTTGACAACAAGAGCATCTGTATGGAAGTTATGGGCTAGTGTTATATCAGATAGACACAACAAAGAGGCAACAGAGATCCCAGTGATTTCAGACTGGCTACTTATATATCTTGCTTTGTGCATGCATGTTTTAATTTATCACAATGCTTCCAGTTTGGTAAGTAGGGTTCTTGAGGTTGGGGATAAGAGTATTTGCTTAAATGAGTTCTTAAATTTCATTATTCTTAACTTAATTTGCTTATTCACATTGTGTTCTCCAAGTCCATTCCTACAGGGATTAATCTGACATCTTTTCTGTTGGTAAAGATTAAGGCTGCACTATGTAGACTGTTTGCTCCTGTGGAGCCCCTTATTTATTTGGATGAGCTAATAATCCAGCATAAATTACCAGTAATTGGTTTTGTGAAATCTCTTTTTCTTATTGGACGGTATGTTAATTGTTTTATGAAGGTTGCAGCTAGTCTTAGTGTTGGTTTTAAATAGTATGTTATTAGCATCAAGTGTCTTCATAATGGAAAAGGTTTCATTTCCCCTTCAGATTTCCTATTTTACTGGGGTGCTGTTTTCTTAATCACTACCACCTTGGTCGCACTCTTGAAAAAAGAAGATAGGGAACGACACCCATCAAAAGAAGAAACAAAAGGCATCATGGATACGTACAAGCTGCTCTTCTCAATAGTAAAAATGCCAGCAGTCCTTACATTTTGTGCCCTGATTTTAACAGCAAAAGTGAGTACATGATTTGCGATTATCATTTGGGAATGTGCCTCATTTTTATAAGTTCCTGTTATTCATGGACCTATATGCCAGTCTTATGAGCTACTATGCCAGAAAACATATTAATTGAGAAGAGAGATACTATTGCTAGCTAGTTAGCTATTTATTTATTTATTTGATTTATATACCACCCTTTAACCAAAGATCCCAGGGTGGTGTACAAGATTAAGAACATAATTTATGGAGCATAATAATAAAAGCATAATACTGAACATAATAATAGACAGCATAACAATAAAATAATCATGATAACAGTCCGTCCCCTCTGCTGCAGATTGTTTAATGGCCAAACACCCTGGTAAAGAGGAATGTTTTCACCTGGCACCTAAAGACATGTAATGCTGGCACCAGGTGAGCCTATGTGGGGAGAGTCTTTCACAGATGAGGGAACCATCACAGAAAAGGCCCATGTTGTAAGTCTCTAAACCTCTCAGGAGTGGGGACATAGAGAAGGACAAGCACAAGGTCTAGATCAGTTTATATGGGGAGAGGTGGTCCTTAAGGTATTGTGGTCCTGAACCGTGTAAGTTATGAGATAGCATTGTAGCTGAGTTGATACAAAGCAATATGTGTGTCATCTTAAGTATGCACTTTCTGTAGGAGCAATAGATTGGAAGCCCTATACAGACATTACTTTGTGTGCAGAGGGGGAAGCCAATGTGGTGTAATGGTTCAGAGTGTTGGACTAGAATCTGGGAGAATAGAGTTCAAATCCCCACATGGCCATGAAGCTCACTGAGCTCTACCTCTTAGCCTAACCTACTTTACCGGGTTGATGTGGGAATAAATTGAGAAGGAATGAACCAGATTAAAATACATGTCAACCTTCTGCATGTCTGGATAAGCTTGCCTAAACAAAAATGCTTTCAACTAGTGTCAAAACCATTGATGTCAATAGGCAGGGAGTTCCAGTGAAATGACAACAAGATTGCATTTCTCAGTGGTTGAGGTGTTTAAACTATTGGACTCTTCAGAATTGGCATTCCAGGGGATGGCAAGCTTCCACTTTTGTTTTCTTCTTCTGCTAACAGAGAACATGAGCCTTGTTAGCTCTGTAATGCTGACTGTGCTGTTACTTTTTGTATTTTTTGACACCATTCTCTGACATGGGAGGGGAAAGAGGGAGCCTCGTGCTCAGTCTCCAGAGGGCTGCTCTTTCTTTGATTGAGAGCTCATTGAATGCAGTCAGTTGAGAGAGGAACAGAGCCGTTGTCATTGGCTCCCTGACGGCTGCAATTGAGCAGTCATATCTTAACCTAATCAGCAGGGATATAAAAGAGGATTATGACGATGGCCCCATAGTGTGCTGCAATGGATCCTAGAAGTCCTCAATTAACCATAATTTCCTCTTACGTCTGAATCAGAAAAAAACATGATTACTACAGTTTCAAGTTCTTTGTTCTGAACCTAGTCACCACAGCTCCTCCCCCCTTTCTGGTTCTGATTTAACTCTGGCTAATTGCTGGCATTGTGGCATATTGCAGCATGCCAGGGAGGGAATTGGTAGCACAGCAACACAACTCACAGGCAGAAGGCTTGAGCATGTCTCAGCTTATTAAACTACAGCACGATCATTCAACTTTTCCTGGGGTTCTTTTTTTAAAACTTTTTGTAATTTGCAAGACTGCATAAACAATATGCTACCGAAGCCTCTCTGCCAGGAAGCTGGATTAAAAAAACAGTTGTTGAACGAGTTTGTTCTAAAAACAAACTCCACTCCTGAGAGCCAACAGGATTGTTTCTCAGTGACTATCATAGCTGAAAGAGGGAGGTATTGGCATGCAAGGGGGAGCTCCGTTAAATATCCCGGAAGAAGGTATTATTAGACCACAGGAACCCTGGACAAGAGTCGTCCACATTGTAACATTTTGTTGCAGTTCCTACTTGTTTAATGTAAACACTGCCTCTTTCAATTGTTACATGGGCTATATTTATGAAGCCATGCTAGCACTGCAAGATTATTGATCCAATACAGTGGTACCTCGGGTTGCAAACACTTCGGGTTACAAACTCCGCAAACCCGGAAGTAGTTGCTCTGGGTTGCAAACTTTGCCCCAGGATGAGAACAGAAATCGCGCAGCGGGAAGCCCCATTGGTAAAAGCGCGTCTCAGGTTAAGAATGGTTTTGGGTTAAGAACGGACCTCCGGAACGAATTAAGTTTGTAACCTGAGGTACCACTGTGATTATTTTTGTATAGTCTCCCATATTTGCCCTGATATGGCTATCATCTGTGTTGCTTCCTGTCAAATGTTGGAATGATTCCAATTGTTAAAGAAGCTGCAATCTCAAATCAAGGTTTCATACCCTACTTTGATGGCCCACCACAAACCATGGTTTATAAACTGACACAGGCTCAGGCAAAAAAGCAAACCATGGATTTTGCATAATGTTCTATAAGCGGAGGGGCAGGATTTAATTTTTCTAAGCTAGTGATTCCCAAACTGGTCCATGAACCACCTGTGGTCTGCAAGCTTCATTTAGGTAGTATGTGGCATGTAATATTGATTTTTAGCTGTATTTTGATTGTTTCTTTTTATTTCTTACATTGCATTCTATTTTATTACTATCTGCATTCAATAACTGAACAATATAAGAGAAAAAGAAGCAATAAAAATACAATTAAAATCATACATAATCCAGTACAGTGCATTACAATTGCTGTAGTGAGCAGAAAAATCATTAAGTGGTCTGCAAGACACTCAGGATGGGTGACCATGAATAAGTTACTACATAGCAGTACAGCAGGAAAACCACCTTGTAATGTTGAATGTGTGTAAGATTGTAAACTGATTTTATGTTGCAGATTGGATTCTCAGCAGCAGATGCAGTCACAGGCCTCAAATTGGTAGAAGAAGGAGTACCTAAAGAACACTTGGCTCTTCTTGCTGTTCCAATGGTTCCACTGCAGATCATATTGCCTCTGATTATCAGCAAATACACAGCAGGTCCACAGCCCCTGAACACATTTTACAAAGCTATGCCTTTCAGGTAAAAAACCTCTTGATAGCTAAACCTGTTAATATACAGCTCTGTTAATGTGAAACTATAATTTTGTAACCATTAAAAGCAATGAGATGTGCATTTTGGGCTTTTACTTGGAAAGTTTTGCAGTGGTTATTGGTTCGGAATCCCCCACTCTTGTTCATTATGCAATATATAGTGAAGTGCTGTAGCTTTGCTGAATTATACTTTACAAGAGCTGTGCTTGGTTAAAATTCCACTTGTGTCAGAACTGGTGTTTTCCTTTCCACACCCCCTATGGACAAGGCTAAGTTCAAGGTATTGTTTCTAATGTATAAAACCCTGGGCAGCTTGGAATCAGGATACCTAAATCAGTCTTTAGATACTCAATGAGTTACTGTGCTCTGCAGGAGAAGGGATCCTGCAGATACCATCTTATAGGGAGGTCCGCATTCTGTGTGATGTCGAAACTGGGCCTTAAGTGTTGTGCCACATGCCACTTGTAATGCCCTCCTGCTAAATATTAGATAGGTGTCACCTCTGTAGACATTTTGACACCTGCTGAAGACCTTCCTCTTTCAAAAAGTCTTTTAAGTAGAGATATTTCCCAGTCTGCATCTGTATAGGAATTGTTTTTAGATGTGTTTATTGTTTTATCTTTTGTGGCATTTGGGGGCCTTTCATTTCCATGAAGACCACAGAATGTGTCTCATGGATCACTCATTTCCTTCAACTTATATGGATGGGAAACGATGGGTTATGTAGGAGAAGCCAACATAGTATTCTCCATATGCTTTGGATTGGAACTCCTCCATCGCCCCTCATCATTGGCTGGCTGAGGCTGATGGGCCTTGGAGTGCCCATCTAGAGGGGACCATGTTGACTACCCCAAGGTTAGGCAGCTTAGTATCAAAGGGGCTGATTTCAGTCTTGCATGGCCTGCCTCTTTTTAACTAGAATTCCTGAAATCTACTTGCTAAGTTGCAGATCATCGTCAAGGGGGAGACATCTTAACCATGATTTGATAAGCAAAACCTTGATTTAGCTGCCATCTGCTGATGTGAAAAGCCCCAGGGAGGAGCAAAGTGTGTGCGAGCCAGCACATTTGCACAGTTGCTTATTGTCAAGTGCAAAACAGACCTTGTTTAAGGTGCATTACTGAATCAACCCAAGGTTCACCTAGATCAGCATTCTTCAAAATCTGCATCTGTTAGGTAGCCCACCAGAAACTGGCCAGTGAATCACCACTGGCTCATAATCTAACTGCTGTGCCTCAGGTCTAAAGGTAAAGGTAAAGGTACCCCTGCCCGTACGGGCCAGTCTTGACAGACTCTGGGGTTGTGCGCCCATCTCACTTAAGAGGCCAGGGGCCAGCGCTGTCCGGAGACACTTCCGGGTCACGTGGCCAGCGTGACATCGCTGCTCTGGCGAGCCAGAGCCGCACACGGAAACGCCGTTTACCTTCCCGCTGGTAAGCGGTCCCTATTTATCTACTTGCACCCGGAGGTGCTTTCGAACTGCTAGGTTGGCAGGCGCTGGGACCGAGCAGCGGGAGCGCACCCCGCCGCAGGGATTCGAACCGCCGACCTTTCGATCGTCAAGTCCTAGGCGCTGAGGCTTTAACCCACAGCGCCACCTGCGTCCCCTTTGCCTCAGGTCTACCCCTCGTCAAAATTTTGGGTTGCCTTCCTAGCTCGTATTGGTTTAATGCAGAAATGATGAGGGGTTTTGGGTATTCAAGGTGTTTCCCCTTATCTTTTCCCTACAGGTTACTGTTTGGGTTGGAATTTGCTTTCTTGGTTTGGTGGACTCCCAAAGTAAAATACGAAGGAGGATTTCCCATCTATTACTATATTATATTGCTTCTGAGTTATGCTTTGCATCAGGTAATAAGTTGCTATGTGTGTCTGTGTTTGAGTAGTCTGTGTAGACACAAGGCTTTGATATATGTGTGTGTGTGTGTGTGTGTGTGTGTGTGTGTGTGTGTGTGAACAATGTATTGAGCTTAGGCTTTGTTACCACTTAAGGTATATTAAATTTCCTAAATTTCCTAAAACACATTTGTCTGCTATCTACAAGTCTTTACTGTTACTGTTAGTACTAGAGAAGGATGGACCAGTTTCTTTCTTTTCCATGTTAAATATAGTGGGGTAGGAGAGCTGAAAATAATGCCAGTATATTTTACATCTGTCACCCAATGTGCCCCTTTAGTTTCAGGTATTACATGGGTAGATGAGTTTATAAAGCCAGGGACATACATTATCACAGCTCTCTGGCAGCTGTGGTGGCTCATTTACCAGAAGTAATGTGTTTAGCATTAACTCTGGAAGTGTAAACTGTATTCTGACCAAACCAAGCCTAGGAGTATACAGATTGCCAGATGTGAATTTTTTTCCACCTCTTCCGCACTATGTAAGTGTTTTCCTTATTGAAATCTTGTGTTGGAGGGTTATTTTGTTGCAAAAACAATGTTTTTGTTTCTTCCTACAAGATATGTAAAAGTGGGAATCTTTGGTCTTCCAAGACCCCAGCAGCTCTCAACAGCTGGCCCCTTTTGACTACATTTCATGTTAAAAGGCAGCTCCACAGTGTTCCATAAGACATTTCACTAAAATAGCAGTTGCTACTTGAAGCTGTTCTCTTGCATAATTCTCTTTGTGTTCATCTGTCTTTCCCCCAGGTTACGCTGTACAGCATGTATGTTGCTATAATGGCTTTCAATGCCAAAGTTAGTGACCCACTCATAGGCGGAACGTACATGACGCTACTTAACACAGTGTCGAATTTGGGAGGAAACTGGCCGGCAACAGTAGCTCTTTGGCTTGTGGATCCACTTACAGTGAAGGAGTGTGTCGGAGCTCAAGGACATAACTGCGGGACTGCAGCTGCTGCAGAAGTAAGTTTCGTATAAGAGACGCTTTCATTCCAATACTAGTCTTGATGCACTGACACTAACTTTCAGCACTGATATTTCCTCCCCATTTAAAAAGCATCTTAGGAATAGCTTTTGTTCTTGCATATTATCAAGTGAGATAATTTGCACCTCCTGTGTTAGCTATATGCAAGACCTTCACTTTATTCACCTTATGGGGTTTGAACAGTGTGATTTTAGCCACATAGTAGTGTGATAGCAAAGTTGTGAGACTTTTCCAGAATGCTCGTATAAGATCATCTTGAAAGAATAATTGTTCCTTCCGCTTTGGCTACAACCCACATGCTTCAATTGTCTTCCTCCAGTAGGCATCACTGATGGGGCATTATGAAGCTTACGGCAGCTGCATTACTCCCTACAAAAGTATAGACTTTTAATTAAAAAAAGGGTGGGCATCTGGGGAAAAAGTCTTTTTTCCCTTGATGCCCACCCCCTTATTTTTAAAAAAATGTTTTTTGCCAAGTATATAAAGCCAAATCCACACAATTTGAATGTACACAAGTTGCGAGTTACCTTTAATAGAAAATTATTATTAATGGGTGGTAACCAAAGTTAGTCATACTCTGAGCAGACCCATTGAAATCAATGGACTTTGTAACATCCACTGATTTTAGTGGGGGTACCACTTAGCTAGATATCACCCAACATACTATATTTTTAAGGATAAAAACAGTGTGTTCATCTAGAATGCTTTATCAATGCATTTTAACTTATTCTGTTAATACATATATCCGTATAGCATCTTTTGACGCCCTTCTCTCATTCTCTCTTGCAGCTTTGTACAAAAGAAGGTGGATCTTGTATTATTACCTTGGATGGTTATTACGTGGAATCCCTAATATGCGTGGCTTTGGGATTTGTTTGGTGGTTGTTTCTCGGTCCCAAATTCAAAAAGCTGCAGAACGAGAGGGCATCTTCATGGAAATGCAGGAGAACCAGTTCATAGGAAAACACTGACAAATGTTGTTATGGCTTTATCCCATAATGAGTACGCAAAAGAATAAATACATCTATGTAGGGAAAAAATGGCCATTTTATGCCAAATGACTTTCCAAAAAACCAAGCCAGGAAAGTAGTATATGGATCAGTTAAAAAAGCACACACACCAACAACATTTTCTTAAGTTAAAAATGAATAAATAATCATACTCGAAACAGCACTTTAAAATTACAGAGCTGTTGTGCTAACTTGCAGCGTCTGCCTTTTGTTTTCTGATTGATTTCTTTAACATTATCTCTAAACAAAACTTTTATGAAACCATAACATTTTGATTTAAATGTAAATGTTGAATGTATATGGTAAAATAAGCTGTAGAGAGAACAATCAATCTGATACATTTTCCACAACCCCTTTTAATTGCTGACCATAACTACGCTTTATGGGAGAAAACAATGAGTATCAAAGGATTCTCTCAAATGTATTTTCCTGGCTTCTACAAGCTTTAAAGATTTATAAGAGGAATATTTTTATAATGGTGAAAATTTAGCTTTTTTCTTTTCTTTTAATGTGCACACTTGACTTCAAGGCACTTGATTTGCAGATAGAAGTGGTTTCTTCAGGACAGCATTTGCATGAGAGAAGCAGCTGGCTAGGTACTTACGTTGATCACACCTGGTAGAGTGGTAGGCAGGTATATTGACTAGTACTGAAGAACGGGCTTCCAAAAGATTAGGGGCACATATAAGGCCAGTGAATTCAGCTTGCTTGAAAAAGCAAATATGCTGTTTCTCAAGAATTGCTGTTTTTTTTTCTTTTATGAGGCCCAAAGAGGACTAGGCAAAAGATGTGGTGCCTTTTGAAAAGAAATGGTGATGGATTGTCTATACTTGCAATGTTTTAGGACATTCATATCGTTCTAATATAAGTCATTCAATCATTCCTGGCTGCTGCCTGGAATCTCCTACAACTGGTAACGTGATTTTTGCAATTCTCATTATTAAGAGGGAATCTTCTCTTTAGTGCCTTAAGGATGTACAATACAATGTATATCACATAAGAAAGGGGCACTGTTATAGTATGTTGTTGGATGTATTTTGTACATCTCTCATGATATTAAAATACCTTCAAAAGGTGTGGCAGGCTAGTGTCATACTCTTGATGCTGTCTCAGTTTTACTGGTTATTTCAAGAGGTCAATTCTTTCTGAAATGGATATTAATTCTTGATTCCAAGTGAATCTGTGATTTACGGTGTACTGTTTTTCTTTTAAAGCTCTTTTCTGAGTGTAAATAAATGTTAAGCCTGTTTGAGAAGGAAGTTTACACAACTCTTAAGCACACTTACTTGAGAGTAAATGCCACTGAAATTAGTGGGACCTACTTCCAGGGAAACGGAGTTAGGATCATAGGGTTGGAAGAGGTTTTAAAATCAACAGAGAGAAAAACATTCTTAGTCTGCCCTTGATCTATATTCCTCTCCTTCTGAAGAACAAAGTGGCCCATTGTTAAGCAATGTATAACCGAAATTGCCAACACCTTAAGATCCCAGTACTTAGATTTATAGCTGTTTAAGTAGTTTGTGGATTTCAGGGATCCTTCTGCAACCTTAAAACTATATTTATAGCCAGCTGTTTGTTTTTACAATAATAGGGAGAACTCCCGGACTGCTCCCAATTGGATTTTAAGATTGCAGCCTATCAATGATATTCATAAACTAGTTAAATCAGCAATACTCTGATTCAATTCATGGACCTAAACTAGATAACATCCAGTTTAAACATATTTAACTAGTGACTTTGGCAGGAAATTGGGTTACACATTGCTTCCCTGTGGCCACTTGTTTAATATGTTCTGCAGGTAGGCAGTATGTGCTGAGATTGCAGGTTGTTTGTGTGTTCTGTTGGTTGAGCTCCAGTAACTTCATTTAGATTTGGCTGGTAGAATATAGGGATGACATTTTTATTGGTCCCTCCTGCACCTTTAAAAGCAGCTTGATTTTCAGGCATTTGTTAGGTGATAATGCTGATCTCTAACAGCAAAGAGTTGCACCTGTTGATTTCTATAGATCAAGCTGATGTTGAAGGCATGGTGTTGGCTGGGTTTTGGGTCTGTTAGTAAACTTCATAGGGTTTGAGACACTCTAGTCCCCACCCCCCGCCCTGGGCATATTCTAACATGGTGATATTGTTGTATTAATATCTTGTAGTTCAGTTCATATGAATAATCAGACCTGTTTACTTGAATGAAAAATCCTTGGCACTCTCACTAAGTACTTTTAGTTTTCATTCATTGTTTACAATAAACTGATTTTGTTTGCCTTAATTTTGATCCATCCCTATTGGCTAGGTGGGACGAATAAAATGATGCTACTTTAATACTATATGTGTATGAAAGTTAATGAGAGGATATTTAGTGGCTAAAACATGTATTTATCATTTCCATTTATTTTTGGTTTGCCACCGCATAAATGAAAAGCCTGCTAACAGAGAACGTTTATTAACTGTCTCTAGACAATGTTAGGGAGGGGATACTTCTAGAAAAAAGGTGTCTGGCTTGCAAAACATGCACAGGAAATTAGCCAGTGAGGCTTTTTATGTTTTCCAGTTCTGTATTACTGTTTATACAGGGTGCCAAGAAAAATAAAGGCTATGCATTTAAACAAATGTCTGATGCTGTAGAGTAAACGTTGTGAATGGCTAATTAAACTAAAACCCAGAATCAATAGCAAAGCTTGAACTAAAACTTTCCTTAAAAAATGAGAAATCTTAAAAGAAATTTCAGCATACTCCAAGAATGAAAGAAGTGCTCAGCATTACTTTTTTGCACTTAAACACATTTGTATTAAACTTGTTGTGTTGAATTCTTGGACACTCATCACCGATGTGATTTTGCAGAGGGAATTCCTATAGATTTGGAAGCATATCCTGAGTTGTTCCTGCACCCGAGATAGCAGAGTCTGTGGAGTTGCTATAGGTTAAGCATCCACCTTTCACTTACCTGAATTGTACTAAATGAGAACAAAATGAGACCTGTAGTTATTGAAGGCTATCTGCATTATTTGAGAGGTAAATTATGCTGCTTGATATAATTTCAGGTGCAGGCTACAAATGATGTAAATTGGGGAAAAGGTTTAATTAAAGTTCTATATGGTGTTCCCTTAATTGGAGTAAATAATAACGTGATACTCTTGGCATAAAATTGCTTCCCATTTTCAGGATAATGAGTGATTCCCTGACAGCAATTTTGATCATTCATGGCAATCAAGCACAATTACCTCACAAAAAGTGGAACACATCTTCTCAATTGTATATAAGGTTCACAAGAAAATGTTTTCTATAGCAATAATCACGTCATGTGAAAGGAGAAATTGTCAAGGGGGGAGATATGCTGAGTTGTGATAAAAGTATTATTTGATAACTACCACTTGAACTCTCATCTGCACTCTGTGATGCTGTCTTCAGTTCTGATTAGATTTACAAAGCTTAAGCTGTTTTTTTCTGGATTTTCTATTGGCTATAAAGTTCATAGTTTGGAGAATATTCTTTTTATATTTTCAAAGGTTCATCAGAGATGACTGTAGAAGTATTGAATAATAAAATATTGCCTTTTTTAAAAGAAGGCTAAAACTATTTGCTCGATACAAACGATATATAAAGCAAGTTAATCTACAAAGGATTTGTAGATGTACATACTTGTTGCATACTTGTTGATAAAAAAACTAAAATATTGCTCAAATGGATGACAAATTGATTTAAGTGTGAATCATATAAGTAATGGCCAGGAACTCTGTGAAACCAATTCCTTTGACTGTAATAGAGAGTGGAAACAGAAGTATAATGTATATGTTGGAATATTTCTTGACTGTTTGTTTGTTTTCCTTTATAATGTGCTGTAAATTGAGGCACTGGTACACACAAAATAGGTTTGCTTTTGAAACAGCTGTTAGTCATAATGAAGAACAGAGCAAAACGGCTGGACCATTTCATGATTAAAAATAGCTGACTTGTAAAATGGAGCAAACGTGTTTAATTTTTCTATTTTACCCAAAGTGTTTCCTGGGTTTTCTCTTCATGTTTAAGCTTTAAAATGAATAAATAAATAAATTCTGTCAATGGATAAATATGAGACGACACAATTACCTTGCTGAAAGTGCTAAATTTACCGAACCATATCCCTTAGGAAGTCTCAGAAGCTCTATCTATTGTTTCAATAAAGCAATATTGCAATTTTATTTTTTGTTTCTGTATTGATCAGCCAAACTAGTGTTGGGAGCCCTATTGAGAAGATTGGTTTAGAAATGTGTTCATTGCTGGCATTTGATACTAATAATCATTGCTGTGGCACTATTTTATTTTGTGCTCTCCTATTTATGCCAGTGTCTGAGACGAGGATGGAAGCCAAAAGGGATGTCAGAGCAGCTGGTAATTAAACCCAACACCTTAAAATATTTATTGCATTAAGCAATAGAACAGCAGCAGCAGTTAAAACCCTATGTGTGATAAAACAAACTGCAGATAAGTTTTTTGCCTCCTGCTCAAAAGACAACAAAGTTGGCACCAGGAAAGCATCTCTGGGGAAGGATGTTCAAAGGCAGGTGCCACCACTAAAAAGACTCTATATTGAGTCCCTTGGTTGAATGTGGTGGTATAGAAAGAAGGGCCTCTGGTGTGAACTCAGGTTTTGGGCTGGCTCCTGCAGGAACATTGAGAGCAGTGTTTGAATGTGAAAGGTGACAGCCTTGCAAAATGTTTTAGGAACATTTGTGATCCCTTCGACTGGAAATCCAGACCAAGGACTGAACTTGGTTGCCTCTCTATGCAACCAAGGTTGGTTTTGCATTCTCTGTTGTTTTTGGCTTCCTCCGAAGAATCCCAAGAACTGTAGTTGGTTAAGGGTGCTGGGAATTGTAGCTCTGTGATTCTTTGTGGGAAGGAATATGCTTAAAATGTACAGTGTGGATCTGAACCAATAGTCTGGATCATGCCAGTATCGTATGCAATTGTTTCCTTGAATGCTAGTGGGATGATT
The DNA here is from genome assembly GCF_964106915.1 of Podarcis gaigeae. NCBI lineage: Eukaryota > Metazoa > Chordata > Lepidosauria > Squamata > Lacertidae > Podarcis > Podarcis gaigeae. The sequence goes on from NC_139681.1 coordinate 79,467,146, forward strand.
CCAAGACTGCTCCGGAGTAAGTGATTCATAGCTTTGTGTATCAAGCTTGATGTCCATGGATTAAAATCAGAGCAGAATATCAAAGTCAGGCACAGGGAGAGTAAAGTCATCACTCAAGCAATTGTTCTTCGTGAATCACTCAGTTCCTTGCTGAGTGATTACCCAAGCAATTGTTCTTCGTGAATCACTCAGTTCCTTGCTGTGTGGGCAGCACTCAGGGTCCCTGGTTGAAAAATCAATGTTCTAGAGGTGCCCAGTGGTGTTTTAAATAGAGTAGTACTGAAGCCTTATTTACCTAGGGATCCATCAGCCTCGCCATCCCCGGACCTTGGAGGGAACAAAAGTACCAGGAAAGCAAAATCTTCTTTGGAGAAAAAGAGTTTATTGCAATCTGTGCACAGAGACAACCAGCAGGATAGCTCCTGAAAAACTGGCTGCAAAGCAATACACTTCAGCAAGCCTTCTTATACCTTTTGAGCATTTCCCCCCCTCCCATTCCTTCCTTAAACTTCCCTAATCAGCTGGCAAATGTTCAACTTATTCCTTTATATGGCACATCTATATTGCTTGCTAAACACATCTATACTGCTTGCTAAACATTCCTCATACGTGTCTTTCTGCTAGCTAAGCACTTCCCCTTTTGCTTATACACGTCTTTCTTATCTTTGCATTACTAGGCAGGAAAAGCATGGCAGGAAACGGCCTTCTTAGCAGGCTGATTAGATTTGCAAACGGCTGCAATTTCTTGCTAGCTGACAAGGCAGGAAATGGACTCTTGACCTGCCAGAGTTAGCAAACAGCCACTGTTTGCTAACTGCCTGACCACAATTGCAGAGATAAGCTTGGTGCAGATAATATGGAGAGCAACATTCCTTCTTAGGTACAAGGTGCAAGGTACAGAGAATATTGGGAGAAACCCTTCCCATCTCCCTTCAGTACCTCGGGTTACATACACTTGAGGTTACATACTCCGCTAAGCCAGAAATAGCATCTCGGGTTAAGAACTTTGCTTCAGGATGAGAACAGAAATCGTGCTCCAGCAGCAGCGGGAGGCCCCATTAGCTAAAGTGGTTCTTCAGGTTAAGAACAGTTTCAGGTTAAGAACAGACCTCCGGAACGAATTAAGTACCGTATTTTTTGCCCGATAGGACGCACTTTCCCCCCTCCAAAAATGAAGGGGAAATCTGTGTGCGTCCTATGGGGCGAATGCAGGCTTTCGCTGAAGCTTGGAGAGCGAGAGAGCACAACCCCTCTCGCTTTGCAAGCTTCAGGAAGCTATCAGCAAGCCTGGGGAGTCCACGGGAGTTCCTGCAGGGCTCCCTAGGCTGCGGATAGCAGCCTGCTGCCCGGAGCGCGGGGCACGCTGAAGCAGAGAGCCCTGCGCTTCAGGCAGATATCCGCAGCCTAGGGTGCCCTGCGTGGATAGCAGCTTGCTGCCCGGAGCGCGGGGCGCGCTGAAGTCGTGGCTGGGGGGGGATAATTTTTTTTTCTTTATTCCCCCGTCCCAAAAAACCTAGGTGCGTCCTATGGGCCGGTGCATCCTATAGGGCGAAAAATATGGTACTTAACTCGAGGTACCACTGTACGGGTTAGAACATGGGTAGGCAAACTAAGGCCCGGGGGCTGGATCCGGCCCAATCGCCTTCTAAATCTGGCCCACATACAGTCCAGGAATCAGCATGTTTTTTTATGGGTAGAATGTGTCCTTTTATTTAAAATGCATCTCTGGGTTATTTGTGGGGCATAGGAATTAGTTCATTTTCCCCCAAAAAATATAGTCCAGCCCCCCACAAGGGACAGTGGACTGGCCCCCTGCTGAAAAAGTTTGCTGACTCCTGGGTTAGAACTACAACCTACACAGCTGAAAAAACAGATCTTTGCAAGGCTCTTTCAGCACTGTGGTTGTTATTTTGTGCTTGCCCATGACCCGGAAACTGTATGCCAGCTCGCTCAGCCAGTAAAGCGAGATGAGCGCCACAACCCCAGAGTCGGCCACGACTGGACCTAATGGTCAGGGGTCCCTTTACCTTTAACTTAATCGCATAGATTGCAATGAGACCTAAGTGCAACTTAAGATGCAGTCTGATGCATACTTGCTTGTGAGAAAGCCTCATTGGATTCTGTAAAGAAGAAGAAAAGTTTGGATTTGATATCCCACTTTATCACTCCCCTTCAGGAGTCTCAAGGCGGCTAACATTCTCCTTTCCCTTCCTCCCCCACAACAAACACTCTGTGAGGTGAGTGGGGCTGAGAGACTTCAGAGAAGTGTGACTAGCCCAAGGTCACCCAGCAGCTGCATGTGGAGGAGCGGAGACGCGAACCCAGTTCCCCAGATTACGAGTCTACCGCTCTTAACCACTACACCACACTTACTTCTGAGTAGATGTGCCTAGGCTTCCTCTGAAACTTAGTCTGAATCCAACCCAATACACCAGGCATAGGTAAACTCGGCCCTCCATATGTTTTGGGACTGCAACTCCCATCATCCCTAGCTAACAGGACCAGTGGTCAGGGATGATGGGAGTTGTAGTCCCAAAACATATGGAGGGCCGAGTTTGCCTATGCCTGCAATACACAAACCAATATGTGTGAAAGTTTAAAGCAGGCAGCAAAAAAAAAAAAAAAAAAAAAAAAAAAAGGCTGTTTTGGCTACAGCAGGAATTCCAAGATTGGAATAGAAAACTCCTATAAAACTGTGTGTTTAACAATAGTGGAGCCCATTCCTGCTATCAAATTGTCCTAGAGGCTTATCAGATAGTTTATGTTACAAACTAGATTGAGCCCTGCGTAAACCAGCTAAGTATATGATTCTACAAAGAAAGCTGTTCTAATCTAAACTGAGCAGAAAGGGTGTGATTTCTGAAGTGGAACAAAGTCATGGTAAAGAGAGTTCTGAGATATCTCTCCTACATATCCCCCCCCCCCCCAATTTCATTTTGTTAGATAGAGAATGTGTGCCTGTGTGTTTTTAGTGAATCACGCAGCGTACACTAGATATCTCCAGACTATTTGCACGGCTTCTATTTGCAGAAAATATTAATGTGAAGGAATGGGATCTGCTACTGTGACAAACGTCGTGTCCCTGACCAAATGTTAAGTTCCAGGTGAGTAATCCTGTACATATCTACCCAGAAGTAAGATCCACTGTGTACGGTGGGACTTACTCCCAAGTAAGCCTGTGTAGGACAGGATTGCAGCCTTAAATAGGATTCCAGAGCTGTTGCTGCTTTTTTTTGATGGACTTTTTATTCATATTCACATCTAGAAAAAAAAATCAATTGGTATACCAATTTTGTTATAAATGCGCTTTCATCTGTTTGAAAAAAGAACAACCGCTAGCAACCTCTAGTGAGCAGAACATGAAACTACAAGGAGAGTTTACACAGCGCAGGATAAAAAACCTTTAATCCCCCCCAAACATTTACTATTTACTATAAAGGGCCCTCTAGACATCTTTTTTATTGTGGATTCATGATGGTTTGTGCTCATCATGGTATGGGGTGGTTATACAGGATCCCGCTTTCAATTTTGCTGGCAAGTGGGTAAGTTTTGAGGAAGTCATATTGCTTTGTTTCCCATCAGGCTGGGAAGGATAAGAAGAGTTTGGATTTGATATCCTGCTTTATCACTACCCGAAGGAGTCTCAGGGCGGCTAACATTCTCCTTTCCCTTCCTCCCCCACATCAAACACTCTGTGAGGTGAGTGGGGCTGAGAGACTTCAGAGAAGTGTGACTAGCCCAAGGTCACCCAGCGGCTGCATGTGGAGGAGCGGAGACGCGAACCCGGTTCCCCAGATTACGAGTCTACCGCTCTTAACCACTACACCATACTGGCTCTCAAACTGGGATAAACTGGGAAAGTGTGATGGCGCTCATGTCATGTGTGTTTCTCATAGATGGGCCTGATCCAACAGCCTCTTAAGGTTTTGGGGTTTTTTTATGTTCATTTCCTCCCCTCCCTAAGCCCAGATCCTAGGGCTTTGTTTTCTTTTGAGAGCTGGAGATGTTATAATGTTGGCAACATTATCTCCCCTTCACCTGAACCTTCATCAGCTATTATTGCCCTGACAGTATAGTACAAGAAAAGCAGCTGGATTCATGCTGGAGCTTGACGAAGAGGAAGAATGCTGCAAAATGACAATTCTAGTTAAATTTACCTTTGTAAAACTACATGAAATGGATCTTAGTCAATGAATCAAGATAACTTGGATAACGACCCATCTCCTGCAGATGACAGGGGATTAATTACAGAGCACTTTGTAAAAGAAGGGAATTATTCAAATTTCTCAGGGTAAAATCACCACATTTGTCTTTCTAAATGTGTTATGACTGGGTACTAAGTCTCTCAGTTCATATAATATGCATAATAGCGTTTTGGAGGGGATGTTTTGGTGTGTGGGGGTTAATGCAAGTATAAAGCAGTTGCCAGCTTCATTCTTTTCATTTTTCTTTTGCTAACCTCTCTGTCTTTAGTCTCTCTAGTTTGTAGCATTAGAAAGAACAGACATGCCACTTATGAGAGATCATTCTGCTATACAGCTGTCCTTCCCATAAGACACTATAGACATATCTGTGTGCATAATATGAAAAAAAAAAATTAGCAGACATTTTAATTCAAGGAAAAGAAGAAATATTTTTCTTCCTCGGACCATTTACTGGGGGCAGGGAATGCGAAAGCCTCGTTTGACAGACGTTTGGCTTGGATATGATTCTGAGGTTTGAACAAAACTTTGCAGGATTGCTCCTTTCTCTCCTACTGACACATTCAGTACCATATGAATGATGGCTGTATAGCCATCTGCCATGGATGCTTTAGTTGAGATTCCTGCATTTCAAGGGGTTGAAGAGTTCCTATCAACTGAACAATTCTACGATGCTGCTTTGTTTTGGATCAGATTGGTGCTGCATTTAGGACAAGACTCCGACAGTAGGCATGCAGGGTTTCAGATGTGCCTGTTTGCATGAGAGAGAATGGGTATACGTAAATCGAATGGGCACATGGCCTTGTCTCAGCGCTTTTCGATTCACCAGCTGATACTGTGGAGAAATGCTGTATTCCGTGATGGTCAAAGTTCGAGGCCTTGTATGGTTGCGATGTCGCAAGCCTGGTTGGCAGTAGTTCTGAGCGGAGAGAAGAGTGAGAATTTATTAAGCAGGTAAATTCATTTGAGATTGGTCTGGGTGACTGCCAGCTCTGATGGGCTGGACGTTCTAGTCTGTTGGGAATTAACAAAGTAAATTGAGGGTAGACAGTTGGGGATTTGGAGGGGTGTGGGAGGTACGGGGGGGGGGGGCAGAAACCAGAGAAACCAGAAACCTGAATATTAATACCCAGTATGTTGTTAATACTTGTCTGGTGAAGATCAGGGGAAGGGAGCCAGTTTCCACAAGCGAAACTATCCAAGCAGAAGTACTACCAGAGGACATTTCTGGGTTCAGAGACAGATTGATCCCCCATTGCTGGGCTGGATTGTGGATATATTTGGCTGGGGCTAATTTGGCAAGTCACTTCAGAAACTCTGTTTTGGGTCATCGAATCATAGAATTGTGGCGTTGGAAGGGACCCTCAGAGTCATCTAGTCCAGCCGCCTCACAGCTGTCCCTGGCTGGACTCGAACCACCAACCTTCTGGTCAACAGCCAGATGCCATTGTCCCATTTCATAAAATTTGTACACGGCTTGACTGTTAAAAACCCTCAAAGCAAAAAATTTCACAACCGTACTTTAAGGCACACAAAAGTTAAAATGCTGAAACGGGTTAAAAATACCACATCTTTCTAAGCATCTGCGTAGGCTTGCATAAGCAAGAATGTTTTTAGCAGGTGCTGAAAAGAGTACAGTGAAGGCGCCTGCTTTGATCTCAACAGGAAGGGGGTTCCAAAGTGCAGGCGCTGCCACACTAAATGATCGAGTTCTTGCAAATGTGGAATGGCTATTACGTGGACCAATTCCACTGATTGAAGTGGTTGAGCAAGCACATGTGCAGCAAGGCCATCTCATAGGTAATTGGTCCCAAGTTGTGACTAATAAAAACGCTTTGATCCTGGCCCGGTAGCAAATCAGCAACGAGTGCAGATCTCTGAGCATATGCGTTGTATGATGACAAGGCCTCACTCCTGTCAGCAATCGTGCTGCAGCATTCTGCATTAACCGCAGCTTCCGGATCATGCATAAGGAAAGCCCCACACAGGGCAGCCCTCCAGTCTTGAAGTAACGAATGCATAAAGTACCATGGCAAGGCTTTTCCCATCCAAGAATGGCCGTATCTGTTAAACAAGCTGCAGCTGGTAAAAGGCACGACTAGCCATTGAAGCTACCTGAGTCTCCAGTGACAGAGCTGGATTCAGAAGCAGCACCCCAGACTGCAAAAATCAGGGGGAGTGCAACCCCATCCTGACCATTTTCTCAGGCACAGGAGCAGCTTACTCACAGTGCATAGTACACAGTATTCCTTTAATAAATCAACAATCTCAGTTTAAGGTTTATCCTGTTTCTAGTGTTGGTGTTTGGCTCTCACACTTAAGCCTTCTGTACCAGGTGCTAGGAGGTTTTTGAAAGCATTTGGAGTGAATTGGTGGCAGTAGAAAACGAATGAAGCATGGATAAGCAAAATGGTGTTTACCCAAGAGAGGCTGAGGGAAGCAGCATCCCTGATATATGGCGTGGCATTGCATGTTCGTCCACCTTCAAAACACATCTCCAAGCACATCTGCAGACTGTTTATTCTTCTTCAGGGAATAATGAATGAAGATGAATCACATCTAAAGTGACCATTTCCTACCACGACCCTTGCTCTGTTCTGCTAGAGGACAGGCTGTTAATCTGGCTGGTTGAGCAGACCCAGGAACCAAAACACTGGCATAACACAAAAGGAGTCAAATGTGAGTAACTCTGGATTGTTTAGACTAGACAGCAGAGTGCCCGAGCAATGTATTCAGGAGAGCAATGGAGATGAAATCAGAGCTTTTCTACAAATGTGGGTTTATTGGAAGAATATATTAAAATAAGCAATTAACTGATGGACTGTTGAATCCTTTCAAGGAACAGAGAGAGAAAGCAGGGTTCTGGTATGGCTGTGCAGTTCAGCTTCAGAGGAGGTGGAGGGGGGGGGGGAAGGCAATTTGAAAGGGAGAATTAAAGAGGGAGAGAAATTGTACCTATCCTTCCTTTATGTTGCATTCAAAAACCAAGGGCTTAGAAACAGGTACACTGCTGGGAGCTTAAGGCAAAATCAGTAGTGGCCAGTAGGACTGGGCAGAATCATTCAGCCACCCTCTTAACGCTGGTGACACTGCAGCTTACCTGGGCAGGGCAGAGTAGATCAGCAGCAAGGTTGGGGCTGTAGCATCACATTGCATGAAACATCAGATTGGCAGCAGTGGTAGACCAGTGTACCCCAGACCTCACCACCCCCTTGCCACATCCCAGCCCCATCCAGGTAAACTGCAGTAGGATCGCTGTTAGGGGGGGATAGAGGATTTTGTCAGGAAACTTTCAAACTGAATTTGCCCTGGTTAGCTAGGTTTCTGCTTGTTCACCTTCTCAGGCAAAAGCACCCATACAGGGCCACCTTAAATGGGCAGGACAGATCCCTTTGTGCCAAGTCATTTAAAACCATTTTTAATACAGTGGACTCTCGTGTTTCAAACGTAATCCATGCGGCATGCACGTTCGTAACCCGCAGCGTCTGCAACCCGCAGCGGTGCATCTGCCCACACGCGGGTTGCAATTCAGCGCGTCTGCGCATGAGCAAAGCGTGACCGCCAAAACCCGGAAGTAACCCGTTCCTGTACTTCCGGGTTTTGGCGGTCTGCAACCTGAAAAAACACAACCTGAAACGCCTGTAACCCAAAGTACGACTGTACTGCGTTGCACTAGGGCCGGCGCTACCATGAGGCTTTCTAAGTCAGCTGCTTCAAGCGGCACTTCTTATGGACTGGCTGGCTGAAGAGGGGTGGCAGGAGGCACCAGCTGGGGAACCCTCAAGGGAGCTCCCAGGGGAAGAAGGCTCAGCGCCAGGGGATTGGTGGTGGGACGGCAATGTGTGCTTGGAGGGAGAAGAAGGAGCAGACTGGGAGGAGGTGGTGTTAGCTGAAGAGGCAACAGGCTTGAGTGCAGGCACAGGCAAACTCGGCCCTCCAGATGTTTTGGGACTACAATTCCCATCATCCCTGACCACTGGTCCTGTTAGCTAGGGATGATGGGAGTTGTAGTCCCAAAACATCTGGAGGGCCGAGTTTGCCTATGCCTGCTTTAGTGAGCAGGAAGAGGTTGTGGCAGAGAGCAGCCCAGAATCAGAGGCAGAAGTGGAGACCGGAGAGGAGGTGGGCCAAGGGGCAGAGGTGAGTCGGGCTGGTGAAGAAGCCGGGGGGGTCTCCCCTTCCTGCTTGCAACCAGCTCCCCTCCCCACTGCTCTCCCAGAACCTTCAGAGGTATGAAGAGAGCAGAGCAAAGACAGACAAGAAGAAGGAGCCTCAGGTTACTTGGGAAAGACCTAGGGTGGGGGGAGACCTAGAGAGCTGTGGGAAGGCAGGGACCTTCAATCCTCGCAACTGTCTCATTGGTGCAAGACCTACTGGGAAGAGTTGCTATACTCACTAGGCCTTAGCTGTATTTGTTTCTTTAAACAGAGAGTTAACTTCACTGGCTCCTTGTGAGTTATTCCTGACCTACTCCCAATTCCTGCCTTGACACACTCTGGGTGGGGCAGCAAATTTGCATCTGGGTACTGTGCCACCCTGCTGCCTGCTTGCTTGTTTGCAGCAGCAATGCCTCCTCCCTCTCCCCGGAGCAGTTTTGGCAGGAAAGTACCCTCCTTTTCCCCTTCTCCTTTTTGTTCCCCTGGCTTTCCGGCTTTCTCTCACCCTGCCACTCTTGTCCCCCATCTTGTCCCTGTGGCTTTCCTACTTTCCTTCTCCTCTCCCCGCTGCATTTTCATTCTCCGTTTCACCCCCCCTGGCTCCCCCGTTTTGCAACCCTGGTTTTCCTGCTTTCAGTCGTCATCATCATTTTTAATCTGTATACCATCTTTCTATCTTACAATACTCAAGGCGGGTTACAAGCTAAAGAAACAAAAAATGTACATCTTATAACAAAAATGTGATAATAAAACATAACTTCAGAATAGGCAACCTACATCAAAAAGTAACATTCAACAATCATTAGAATAGTATTAAATAATATTGACATATAAAAGTTAAACAGAAATCCACTCAACAGTTACAATAAATAATTTCTAAACTATAATCAATGAAACAGCGGCAAGCCACAGTACATAAAATAATACAATACAAATTGAGAAGCAGAGACTAGAGGGTGGGGCAAGGCAAGTAGAAAGAGGCCTTGCCTGATGGAGTCTCTCCCCTCACCATCAGTCAAAGGCACTCAAGGAGGGTCCAAAGCAGGACTGGAGAGAGGGTGGTCTGAGTCCCAACGGAGCAGCCTAGAGGTCTGTGTTGGTCTCTGAGCCTGATAATTCTCTATCCATGCTCTAAAGCAGGCTTCCTCAACCTCAGCCCTCCAGATGTTTTTGGCCTACAACTCCCATGATCCCTAGCTGGCAGGACCAGTGGTCAGGGATGATGGGAATTGTAGTCTCAAAACATCTGGAGGGCCAAGGTTGAGGAAGTCTGCTCTAAAGCAGCACCTTTAGCAAACTACAATTCCTGTGAGCTGTGCCATTTTCTGTTTTGCCTCAGGCAGCAATATGTCTTGGGCCTGCTCCGGTGAACTCAGTGTGGTTTTCTTTTTCAATATGAAAAGGAGCACGTGGTTTTAGCTCAATCATTCTTATGTCTCTGTTCAAATACTGAGTTCAAGTAAACGTATTCCTACATACGCGTTCAGAGAGTTTCAGTCTTGCTTGAAAATAAATCTAATTGATTTCCTTATGGAAATTAGTTTTAAGAAAGTATACTTAGGATTGCAGATTGAGAGATGAAAACAGTAACATCCGAACATGGTTTGGTGTAACAATAACCACACACAGATACTTTTATTTTTTTGAAGATGTAAGGGACTCTTATGGAAGTAGCCAAAAGCATTCAGAATATTTAGGTAGACCCTTTGTCACAAGTGCTGAAAGCATTCAACAACAGCGGTATTGAAGCCTCGTGGGTCCACTTGAGATTTAAGGGACTGAAAGTCTTTTCAGGGTTGCCGCTAAACTGTCTGATTTGCTTTCGGCAAGGCCAGCTCTTTTGCAAAGTCTGATTGCATACAAAACCATCTAATCTACCAACCTTGAACTTCAGCTGTTGACTTGCCAATTAATCCAGCTTGAACTTTCAGTTTGCTAAACATCAAACGTAACAAAGCCAAAGCCGTTTGTGTACTTAAAGTGAACCTGAGGACTCAGCTAAACCAAAATCTGAATGATTTTCATCCGTTGAAAATATCAGTGTACAGTGTATTTCAGCCTTAACAAGGAGGAGTTAAAAACCCTTAAGAATATCACAAACGTGGTTGGCCCTTTTGTTAAGCAGACTGAGGCAGCTGCCTCAGGTGGCAGATGATGGAGGATGGGGAGTGTGGGCAAAATGTTGAAGGGCAGAGTTGTGTTTGCACTGCATGGCCTGCCACCCACCCACTAAGCTAGCCCACTGCCTTCAGATGTCATGGAAGATGTGTTTCAACCAGTGTTGAAATTAGATTTAACTGTCAATCCAGCTTCTTTCTGTATATGAAATTGTTGAGTATGTTGCCCTTCACCTCAGGCAGCAAAATGCCTTGTGCCAGACCTGATTGCAAAATAAAGGAAATAAATTATCACCTAAAAGCCCCTTGAACCGTGGCTCAAATTTTGGTGTGGACAAGAAGGGTTGGATCTATGAAGGTATGGAGTTGTAAAGGTGTTCCAAGGGTGTTTTCCAGGCCCTATGCTGGTTCTGAGGGGCATCCTAGGCCGGGAGAAAGGCTCTTTTTAAGGCAATCTTCACCAATGTGGCATCTTCTAAATGTCTTGGACTACAGCTCCCATCAGCCCCAGCCAGAACAGTCCGACTGGCTGAGGCTGATAGGGGCTGTAGTCCAAAATATCGAGAAGGTGCCAGGTTAATGAAGGGCAGCCGCTGGAAAAGGAAGATGGCAAAGTCTTGCTTCCTGTCTGGTTCTGAGTGGCCTTGCTTCACCACCCTCAGCAGCAGTCTTTGCACAGCTGCCACTCAAATAATGTGATAATGCTGAGAACCATTGCAGTGAGCAGGGTGCAACTCCTATCATAGGGAAAACAAACAGAAAAGTTAGAAACGGGTGGTTTTTGGGCTGATTCCAGAGCAGCCCGGCTTCCTTTACTTGACCTAGACAGGAAGTTTGACCATAGATGTTAGAGGACCCAATTCCATTGTCTGGAAGAAAAGAAGACTTCACATGCAGTGTTAGCTCCCCTGTGAGAAGTGAGAAGAAGGCTAACTCTCAGTTTCAGAGGGCCTGGTCCAGCCCCCCACCTCCCCAAGCAAAAGTTTCTCACCCCAAGACCTCTACCCCTCAATTTTGGAAAGGCAAAGAATTAAAGCAGACATAGCACCGAGTTGGGAGTGGGGAATGCAAATTGCAGGTGGATCATTTTATGAGTAGAGTTTGATGCAGATTGGTCATTTTATGTTTGGAGATAGCCCTCATTTTGCTGATAAGGGGTGTGTGAGCTTGTGTGGTGGACATGATAGTGTGGGGTGGCTGGCCACACCTCCCACCTCCCTGTGGCCCCTAGATGGTTTTGGCCCCTGAGCCAATGAAAAAGTTAGTCACCCCTGGTCTACACATTCAGTTAGTACAGTGGTACCTCGGGTTAAGTACTTAATTCGTTCCGGAGGTCCGTTCTTAAACTGAAACTGTTCTTAACCTGAAGCACCACTTTAGCTAATGGGGCCTCCTGCTGCCGCTGTGCACGATTTCTGTTCTCATCCTGAAGCAAAGTTCTTAACCTGAAGCACTATTTCTGGGTTAGCGTAGTCTGTAACCTGAAGCATATGTAACCTGAAGCGTATGTAACCCGAGGTACCACTGCATGTGGAGACAGTATTGTCGCCCCTGGCCTCACCTACAAGCTCCAAACATTCAAGTGGTGATGAGAAAGGGTTCTGCATGTGTACGATTGAATACACACAAGCCCTCCTCGTGTGTTATGATTCAGAGTAAACCAAACACATGAGGTGGGCAGCAAGGAAAAGCACACTAACTCTGCCCTTGCCCTAAACTTGTGGAGGGTGACTGATCTGAAGTGGAGCAGTGGGGGGCGGACCTTCAGCACTTGTGGAGGCTCCCTGAACATTGATTTTCCAGGTTTCTAAAGTTCAAAAGGAGCCTCATGTATAGGCAATCACTGCAAATTGAGGGTAACGCAAATGACCAGGAAAGGGCAGAGCTAGGCGTCTCAACGCTGCTGCCTGCCCCTTCATAACACATGAAGAGGGTTATTGCACCAGGTACATAAAATGCCTATTTGTGCACAATAGTGCCTGTTGTTGCCTTCATCTGAACATGTGGAGGAGACCAAGGAGGCAGGCCAGCCAGCAGGGTCCTGCTCCTACTCTCAGAATACATAACAAAAGTGAAAACAGAGCTATTGTGAGGTGGAAGAATTCTGATGCGGTGGCAGAGCTGAGCGTGCCATTTCATATTGCAGACGGGGATGGCCCTTTAAAATGTTTCCTTAAAAAAACACCACGCACACTTGCAAAAGTCTAGCACATCAGAGGAGGTCTAGCTCAGAATGTTCCCAGCTGTACTCATTTGGGACTTGAAGGGGAGGAATTATTATTCTTTGAGGCAAGGCAGCAATCCTGAAAGGCACCCACCACCACCATCTGAAGTGGTACTGTCCATTATGCCACCTCAGATCTCTTGTTACTTCTGCCTCTGCAGACCCAAAGCCTAAACTGCTGCTCTTAGGGAACAACGTGGGAGTGGGGCAGTTTACCCCTGTCTTGGTGCCAGCAAAAATGTTTTCCTTTTTCTTTTTCAAGTGGATAGCATCCAAGGTACCGTATTCCATGATGAAGTCCCTGGAGCAGAGGTACAACACAAACACACCTACCCACCCACCCCGTGGTAAAAGGTAAAGGGATCCCTGACCGTTAGGTCCAGTCGCGGACGACTCTGGGGTTGCGGCGCTCATCTCGCTTTATTGGCCAAGGGAGCCTGTGTACAGCTTCCGGGTCATGTGGCCAGCAGGACTAAGCCGCTTCTGGCGAACCAGAGCAGTGCACGGAAACACTGTTTACCTTTCCACCGGAGCGGTACCTACCGGTATTTATCTACTTGCACTTTGATGTGCTTTCGAACTGCTAGGTTGGCAGGAGAAGGGACCGAGCAACGGGAGCTCACCTCGTTGTGGGGATTCGAACCACCGACCTTCCAATCGGCAAGCCCTAGGCTCAGTGGTTTAGACCACGACGCCAAATTTAGGGGATAGTATGGCAGTTTTCATTTCATAGTGGTTAGAGTGTCTGATTATTAGCTGGGAGACTAATAATCCACACTCGGCCGTGAAGCTCACCTTGGGTCAGCCTAACCTACCTCACAGGTTTGTTGTGGGGATTAAATCAGGGGTATAGCATGTAAGCCACCTTGAGCTCCTTGGAGAAAAAGGTGGCATATATGAAGGAGAACTACCTGAAAATGATTTACAGATGGTATTTAACTCTGAATAGGCTTGCTAAGATGTACAGTATAAGACTGAATCAGATAAGTGCTGGAGATGCAATGGGGTTGAGGGTACATTCTTTCATATGTGGTGGACCTGTAAAAGGGTAAAAGAGTATTGGGAAATAATTTATAATGAATTGAAAAAAATGTTTCAAAGCACTTCCCAAAAAACACAATCAAACAACCAGTCTTTTTTTGGGGGATAATTCAGACGGAAATTCCCAGGTGTCAAAAAAGGTTATTTATGTATGCCACTACTGAGGCCCGTGTTTTGTTAGCCGAAAAACAGAAAATGAGCGAGGTCCCAACTAAAGAAGAATGGCAACTTCAACTGATGGAATATGTGCAGCTTACAGACCTAACATATAGAATAAGAGAACAAGAAGAATATATGTTTAAAGAAGATTGGAAAATGTTTATTGAATATATGTGAGGAAATTGTGTACACTTGAAATCGTTGGCAGCATTAAGATAAATTCAACAGTGTAAATAAGTTTTGATGGATGTAATAATGCAATACTGAATAGTTTAGTAGTTTATGTAAAATATGCAGGGATTTGTTATGCAAAATGAACCATGGAAAGAGAAGAAGGGAAGTCACCGATACATAAAGGTTGTTTAAATGAATAATCTAAATTGTAAAACAGTAAGTTTAATAAAAATTATATATATAAAAGAGAAAAGGGTGGCATATAAATGCAACTAAATTAGGAAGTTGTGATCAAGAACCCTGCTTCCCTTTTGCTTCAGATTTCTTGAGGACTACATACTTGCCTCAGACATCCTGGGATGGAGCCTGTGGCCAATGTACGTTCAAGTTGATAAGCGGGTTCCTAGTTAGGTAATCACAAGACGGGGACAAATTTTTAGGTTTTTAAGCTAATATAAGTAGATTAAAAATAATTATTTGGATATTTAAACTCTGACTCCTGCCCCATTTGTGGTACCTTCAAAACAAAGATTTAGTTGATCTATGTAGGCTTTCCCAAACTTGGGTCTCTAGCTGTTTTTGGACTACAACTCTCATCATCCCTAGCCAGCAGGACCAGTGGTCAGGGATAAGGGAGTTGTAGTCCAAAAATCAGCTGGAGACCCAAGTTTTGGAAAACCCTGATAGGATGGTGGAAGGAGGCAGGAAATCTGACCATTTGGTTAGTTGCCTTAAGCAACACATCAAAGGCCGGAGACCCTCTGGGAGTCCAGTTCCCGTCATCTGTGACCACTGGGTCTAATGGGAGTCGAAGTCCACCAACAACTCGGATGATCTCAGCTTCCTCACCCCTGCTATGCAGGGTGCATCTTAGTTATTTACTGCATAACATTTATACACCGCTTGACTGCTAAAAAGTGGCTGCTGCAACCCAGCCAGATGGGCGGGTTACATATATGGTCATCATCATCAAAACCCAACCGATCAAAGCGGTTTACCAAAAGATCGAGACACCCCAAAGACAATTTTTTGGTGGCATGGCTTTCGCGGACTCTCCAAAGCTGATGCCGTGACATATTTTTTTAACCCTTTACGTGCCTCGAGACTTTTGGTAGGAATCCCCCTCAGTGGCGTAGCGTGGGGGGTGCAGGGGGGCCCGGCCGCACCATCTGGGGGTTAGGGTTAGGGGGCGCAAATCCACGGGTTAGGGGGCGCAAATTACTTGCCTTGCCCCGGGTGCTGACAACCCACGCTACGCCACTGATCCCCCTCTTCCCGTTTCCCCTCCGGCCGGGCGCAACTGCAACGGGCTGCATTTACCCTCGGGTAAAAAAGCGTGCCGAGGATCGTGGCCCTGTAAGCGGGGCAAAAAACAACAACTCCAAAACCTGCATTTCCCTCCTTTCAAGCCAGCCTTTATTGCTCGAGGCGCGCGGACACCCCACGGGCGAGTCTCCCTCTTTCTATAAATGGGTAGCATTGCGTTCCCTTCCCCCGGCGGCCTCCCCGCGCCTTCTCCGTCCGCCAGTGGGCGGGCTCGGCGCGCCGCTCTTGCTCCTGCCCTTCTTCTCCCGCCCGGCGCCGAAGAAGGCGGTCCGCGGGGCGCCGGGCTCCTCCTCGCGGGCGGCGCGTCCTGGCGGGGCGGGCGGGCAGGATTAGCTCATCTCGGCCGCGGAGAGGCAGCACAGCGGCGGCAGCAGCAGCAGCCAGAGCGGCGGCCCCTCGGTAGCCTCGTCCTCCTTCCCGCCCGCCTCGTTGCGCGCTGCTTCCCGGCGCCCTCTCCCTCGGGCGGCGGCGGCGGCTGTGCGCACACGGACCCGGGCGCGCAGCAGCTCGTCCCCCTCCAAGCCTCCGGCGTTTCCAACCCCGGCCGGCTCTATGGCTGTGTGCAATGGAGACGCCAAGGTCAGTGCCGCGGCGCCGGCGGCGGGAGGGACGGGGAGGCGAAGGGGGAAGAGCGAGCGAGGCAGGCGGGGAAGGGAGAGCGGCGCCGCGGCCCCTCCGCCTTCCGCCGGCCCTGCCAGGCGAGCTTCCTCCGGGGGGCTTTGTGTGTGGCGGCGGCGGCGGCGGCGGCGCGTCGTGCCGGAGGCGGGAGCCATCTGGGGCGAAGGGCGAGCCCGGCTCCCCGCGCGGCTTCCACCTCCTTCTAGGGTGGCCCCCCACCCAGGCAAACACCCCCACGGAGCTTCGCCTCTTCAGGAAACGACACCCCTCTCCCTCTCCATTTGCGCGGCGTTCCCCTTTTGCTTCTCGCCGGGCACATGGGGAGAAAAGGCGCGGGGGGAGGGGAGGAAGAGGAAGGGAGGGTGGCTGGCACCCGCCTCCCCCAGCGCGGGCACCCGGGAAGGAAGGAGCTCGCCGAGCGCCCGGCCCCCAAAGTCCGCGGTAGTCCCTCCCCTTCCCCTCCAGGCGCGTTCCCACTGCCACTTGCCCCACATGGGCTGTTTTTGCTGCTGCGGCTGCTGCCTCCTTGCCTGGCAGAACGAGCCCCCACCTTTCTCTTTCTTTTCTTGCCCCCCACCCACCCCTATTACTGGTCACAGGAAGGCAATCAACTCCTATGCCACTGGCAGAGCGGGCTGGATTATTATTTTTTTGGGGGGGAGAGGAGAGATAAAGAACTTTTGCCCAAGTCTGATTCTTTTCAAAAGACCTCTTCCTCTTATAAGCCTAGGCAATGTCAGCTGTCTGTTATGGGGCAGTCCCCCCCCCCCCCCGCCAACCCCCTTTTAGATGAGGATTTGTGTGTGAACATTTGTACCTGACGGAAACAGTGTTTAAGAAGTGTGGTGGGCTCTGCCACGGTAAAAAAAATATACTTTTTTTACTGCATCCTCGTACTTTTACAGTTGCCTGTAAGTTCTCGTAACACCCCTTAAACTCTGCTTATCGGGATGGTCAAAGGCTTTGCACAACACACACACACTCTCTCTCTCTCTCACACACACTTACTTTTGAGTGCATGCTTGTCTGTAAAGTGTGTGTAACCCGTCTGAGAAACTTTGAGAACAGGGACGTTTTGAAAGCATACTCATTTTGAAGTTTTAATACTGGCACGGTAAGAAGTCTTGGAGGAATTGCTCTTTCCTTCCCGGTTGAGCATGGGTCAGGGGTGGGTGGGGTGGAGACAACTCTCCGGGTTCACCTTTGGAAAGCTTCCCTCCTGTGACCAAATTGCTTCTGTGTTGTCTGATGGTTGTTCCCCAGGGCACCCCAGACTTAACTTGAAAGCAACACTTCCCCCCTTTTTGATACAGCAAATATGTTACAAGTCTGTGTCTCTAATGCAAGCCTAATTCCCAAATAAGAGTTTTCAGAACTTTGAAGTTCTGTATACAGTAGATGGCAAAGCTAGAATTGGTTCAAAAGCAATAAAGTTTATATTTTACCAAGCAGACCGAGGAATGATGTGCTCCAATATTAGGCTATTTCAGAGGATGCTAATGATGTGTACATTTAATAAATAATAAGCAGGGACATAAGTGGATTGGAATGGCTTATGTCTGTTGAGTCAGACCTCATGGCCTTTTTTCCTGTTAGAGAAAACTTCGTACATTTGATTTAGTAGCAGAGACGTTACTAGACTGGTAATATGCTACAAGATGGTGGGGGGAAATAGCCAAAATCCTATTTGTCTATCCTGTCTAGACTGAATCAAATGGGCACAATCTCTTTCCCTTGGAATTCCCTTTTCTGGCTCTTCAAATAATCTGGGGAAGGGGAGTGTAGCAAGTTTCCTTACACTGAATTAAACCATTGGTCCTGCTAGTTCAGTATTGCACACACCAGGTCTGCAGGATTTCAGACATGGGTCTCTCTCAGGCCTACCTGGAGATGCTCCCAAGCCTACCTGGGGCTTTCTGCATGCAAAGCAGATGCTCTACCACTGAGCAAATGTTTAATGTTTCAGATTAAAGGCATTGATGATATGGAAGAGACATCATTTATTTCATAATTTATAAAGTGCCCAGAGAATGCCCAAGCAGTGTACAGAAATAGAAATGTAAAACCCATTGCTAAATGACCTGGTTCCAGCTCTAAGGTCCTATGATTTTATGAAGACCAAGAAACATTAAAAGCAACAGAAATAAAATAGACTGGTTTGAGAAGGCACGGGAGAAAAGAAAACACATTAAAAAAACAGCACAGTGTTGGAAGTTGCTTCACTTTTGAGACAGTGTTGGAAACTCAAGATGAATAAGACGTAGCTCAGTTGGTTAGTGCGTGGTGCTGACAACCTCCAAGGTTGCCGGTTCGATCCCATAAGGGACAGCAGCATATTCCTGTATTGCAGGGGGTTGGACTAGATGATCCTTAGGTTCCTTTCCAACTCAATGATTCTATGAGATATCCCGTTTTATGAGATAAGCTAGGTGCCAAATGGCTCCTTAAACCGGGGTTGCAGTTGGCAAAACGTCTAGTTGCTATTTTGGGGCAAGACAGCTCGAAAGTCTTAGATGGACAGACTGTGATTGATTCTCAGTTAAACATCTGGCTAGTTCAGATGGTAACCTTGAGCTAGGTTAAGAGATTTGAGAACTTAAAGAAGAAGAGCAACTTGATTCAGGGACAGTCCACATATATATTGGCCTATTCCGACCTCTTTCTTTTCCTGCTGCTCAGGCTGCACAGAAAAAGCATTTTGGCTCCAGAAATTCATTTTCCGACCGTGTAGATAAAATATAACAGATTTCTACAGGATGGGGTGTTAATGTGGTGAAAGCAGTCCAGATCCAAGGATCCCCCGGCATGCACCTCCAGATGGGTGACATCTGGCTTGAGAGCAGTACATGTGAAAAGGATCTAGGGGTCTTGGTTGACCACAAACTTGACATGAGCCAACAGTGTGACGTGGCAGCTAAAAAAGCCAATGCAATTCTGGGCTGCATCAATAGGAGTATAGCATCTAGATCAAAGGAAGTAATAGTGCCACTCTATTCTGCTCTGGTCAGACCTCACCCGGAGTACTGTGTCCAGTTCTGGGCACCACAGTTCAAGAAGGACACTGACAAACTGGAACGTGTCCAGAGGAGGGCAACCAAAATGGTCAAAGGCCTGGAAACGATGCGTTATGAGGAACGGCTAAGGGAGCTGGGCATATTTAGCCTGGAGAAGAGGAGGTTAAGGGGTGATATGGTAGCCATGTTCAAATATATAAAAGGATGTCACATAGAGGAGGGAGAAAGCTTGTTTTCTGCTGCTCCAGAGAAGCGGACACGGAGCAATGGTTCCAAACTACAAGAAAGAAGATTCCACCTAAACATGAGGAAGAACTTCCTGACAGTAAGAGCTGTTTGACAGTGGAATTTGCTGCCAAGGAGTGTGGTGGAGTCTCCTTCTTTGGAGGTCTTTAAGCAGAGGCTTGACAACCATATGTCAGGAGTGCTCTGATGGTGTTTCCTGCTTGGCAGGGGGTTGGACTCGATGGCCCTTGTGGTCTCTTCCAACTCTATGATTCTAAGATGGTGGAGATATCAGGCACTATCCTGGTACCCAGGCATCTTCACTTGGTCTCAGGTGGTCAAAAGCCAGGAGCAAAATGCGCCTGGCTAATTTCAAACACTGTTTTGAGACAAGAGAATTCCAGAGAACCGGTGCCAAAACTTAAAACGACTTACCTGAGTCCCAGCAAACTTCACCACAGGGACATGTGGCACTATTAGCAGGTCTTTATACACACACACCTGAGTGACCCAGGTAGGATGTGTGTGTGGCGGGGGAGAGGCAGCTTCTCAGATCCTTCCCAGATCCCAGTAGGAAAACCTTGACTCGATAACTCTCTTAACAAAGGTGTTGCATGTTCTTGATAGATTGCCCCAGTGAGCATTTGTTCCAGAGGCTGGCATTGCCTTCTTGTAAACGCCTTGCTTGCCTTTATAGACTTGCAGTATTCTGATCTGGTGGGTCATTTTGTATGGTAGAGAACAGTGGCTGCCTAGCTGATGTATGTAACCCACCTAATTTTGCAAGGTGGGGGTGAATGAGTGAAATAAGCATGTGTGAATAAGAGTGAGAGTGATCAGAATACGCAGCACGCAACCAGCTAACACCAACTGTGTCAACCGTAGAATTTTTATTGGACATGTTCTTAGTAATTCTGCTCTGTTTTCTCATTTCTCCGCAGAAGGTTCAGCTACTTTTTCTTTGCACTTCCAATGCTTAAGTGTGTACAGGTCGCAACACAAAAAACTTTTGCAGCCTGAGCTGTCTGTGAAAGTGTTCAGTTTTCAGAAAGTTTTCCCAGACTATGAACCTGTTATATTAGTAGATTTCTCTCCAGTCTCTTCATCTACATAAGGAAGCTTTGAACTCCTTACTTGTTGCGCAAATCTTCTGACGATTTTTGCCTTTGTTTCAGCCTGATTCTGTGCAGGGTTTTGTGAGCCCATTGAAGTCAAGGTGGGTTGTGTAACTCACTTTGTACAGGAATGCAGCCTGCTCCCTCCCTTTTAAAAACATGCATGTGTATAACATGTTAGAAAGCTTGTTTGCTGTTAGCTGCATACGCCTGGTAATACTGGAGTTTTCTAAATGCTTTCTGACAGGAGGAACGATGAGCAAGGGGTTCTCTATGGCATCTTTTATAAGTCTGCTGTGGTCACTGACACTGACTAAGGTTTATCCAGTTAGAATGCTAGTGGACTGTCCCCCTTTCAAAACTTTTCTAGGGGGTATGTTATTCTAGATGGTTGCTGGTAGCAGTTTAGCTTTCTCCATGATGCCTCCACAGTTTCTTCTTTGTGGCCATGGAACGTGCGTACCAATGTGGAATATAATATAGCCATCCCTAGCCTGGTACCTAACAGATGCTGTTGGACTACAACTTCCAACATCTGGGACCATTAGTGATGCTGGCTGGGACTGTGGAGCTGGAATCACAACAGCACCTGTGAGGGTAACAGTTCCTGATCCCTGTCATAACATCCAAATCACAAACTCAGTGGCAGTTCTGGTGCCAGTTCGACATAGCTACAAGCCCTAGCATCCTTGAGCACTAACCATGCTGCATAAGGCTGACAGGAGCTGTAGTCCAAGAGATCTGGAGGGTACCAGGTTGGGGAAGCCTGGTGTAATGTGTGCAGATGAAGACGGCCTGTTCTCTCCCCCTCCCTTGTGTTAAAGTAAAGGTAAAGGGACCCCTGACTGTTAGGTCCACTCGTGACCGACTCTGGGGTTGCGGCGCTCATCTCGCTTTATTGGTCGAGGGAGCCGGCTTTTGTCCGCAGACAGCTTCCGGGTCATGTGGCCAGCATGACTAAGCCGCTTCTGGCAAACCAGAGCAGCACACGGAAATGCTGTTTACCTTCCCGCCGGAGCAGTACCTATTTATCTACTTGCACTTTGACGTGCTTTAGAACTGCTAGGTTGGCAGGAGCAGGGACCGAACAACGGGAGCTCACCCCGTCGTGGGGATTCGAACTGCCGACCTTCTGATCGGCAAGTCCTAGGCTTTGTGGTTTAACCCACAGCACCACCCGTGTCCCTTCCCTTGTGTTAGGGAAACTGAATTATCCTTGATCAGCTGTAGTTTCCTGGGAGTCTGTGCTCATAGGTGGGTGAGTGCGTGCTGCTGCTCTTTTTGGGGAACTTGAACGTTATGATTTTGTCAGACTGAGCCCCCACCCCCTTTCCACATTCATCTTTGAATCAATTTCCCAATTGCTTCCTCTTGCCGGTTCCACGTTGGGGATGTTTGTTATGACCAAGCCTTGTCAGGTGCGAGGTTTGACAAGTAACAGTCATCGTGATAAGTTAAACACATAGCTGTCACTAGGGAAAGTATAAGAAATATTCTCCACATGATGTAACCAGTGGATTTGCCTTGTGAAAAGTGAATGTGGCAGATGGGCTGTGGGAAGACACATTAGATACAGAGAACTGCTCCTGTATGGATGACCTTTGTTTCTCAACTTAGAAACAAAAGGGCAGGGGGAGAATTCTGTATGAACATTGGCATCTGTGAACTCAGAACAGCTCTGTGAATTGAGATGAGTGCATGCATGTGTCAAGCATGTCGAACGGACTTCATTTAATGCTGGGAATCTGTTTGCCTTAAATTGTTAATTATCCCTGAGTATGCTGATTCTGAGAATATTTTGATGAAAAGGTCCAAATCAATCTTTAGCTGATCTTCAGAGGCCTGTGGTAGAAATTGCACTTTTTACTTGGGCAGCAAAAGCTTTTTTAACATCACCTGGTCAAATGGCATTTAAATTCACTTGTGATACTCACTTTTCAGTGCAAAATAATCTTGGATGGTAGTGAATATGATAATTTCCATCCATCCTTCTCTGTAAGTACTTAGGGTGGATTTCAGAGATGTAAAAATGCAACATTAGGTAAAGGTAAAGGGACCCCTGACCATTAGGTCCAGTCGTAGCCGACTCTGGGGTTGTGGCGCTCATCTCGTTTTCAGCTTCTGGGTCATGTGTCCAGCATGACTAAGCCGCTTCTGGCGAACCAGAGCAGCGCACAGAAACGCCGTTTACCTTCCTGCTGGAGCAGTACCTATTTATCTACTTGCACTTTGATGTGCTTTCGAACTGTTAGTTTGGCAGGAGCAGGGGCTGAGCAACGGGAGCTCACCCCGAGGCAGGGATTCGAACTGCTGACCTTCTGATCAGCAAGTCCTAGGCTCTGTGGTTTAACCCACAGCGCCACCCGCGTCCCACCCAAGCTGGGTCCTAAAATATATATATCTCTTAGGTGTCAAAAAGCCTGAGTAAAGGAAGCCTATGATGAAAACTGTACAATGAAGGCACCAGATGTGCCTTTCTGGGCAGGGAATTCCATAGTATAGGGGCAAGGTAAGGTGTATAGATTTGATTTATATTTATTTGATGCCTTTATTTCCCTTCTTCCTTTCCCAGCTACTTACATAGCTAGTTGGCATGCGCATGCCACACATTCCACCCACCCACCAGTAATGTCAATGACTTTTGCTAAACCAGTCCTGATGTTTTGAGTGTTTTGACATTAGAGCAAAGAAGGGGTTCCTTTTGCAGAATAGGCTAGTATAGGATTGGGCTCCCATCTTTGTTTCAGTTTGGGGTATTCATGATCTCTAGAACTTGCACAGGAAACTGCCAGTAAAGCAAATCATGAGATGACTTTAAAAAAATATTTCATCATGTAATTGGTTTGTTTGGTTGATCAGTCACAGATAACTGCAGACTTCTCATGAATGAGATGATTTATTTCAGTGCGGACGCTTGTGATTTGAATTAATCTACACAATCTGATATCTTGAAAAGAGAAGAAAAGGGCCTATTGTAATTTTATTCTGACCTCCCTTGTCTCCCGTCACAGCCTTCTTTCCTGAATGAAGTTTTTCAATTCAAATGTTCTTAGCTCGTTAATGATTTCCCCTTTATCTAATTTCAGTTGTATTCGAAACTATGTGCCATGTAGAATCCTACTATTGCAGCTACTGACCACAGTACTCTGCATTCACTTAGAGTGAATCCACATGATGGTATTATGACAGGGGTCAGCAAACTTTTTCCGCAGGGGGCCGGTCCACTGTCCCTCAGACCTTGTGGAGGGCCGGACTATCTTATCTATCTACTTATCTATCTATTCCTATGCACACTGCGAGGGGGACAATAGTCCTCCTCCCCACCCACCCCAGCCCCAGCCACCTTCTTGGTTTGCCGCCTGCCTCATTCGCTGAAGGGCTGGCAATGTTGGCACGAAACGGGCATCCTCCCCGCCTAGAGAAGGAAGGTGCTGTGCTTGCTTTCCCAGGGGCTGCTGCTACTATCACCACCACTGCTGCTGCTTCTCCTGAATACGTTGCCTATTGCTCAGGCTGACTGAACGTCGAATGGTTAAGTCATGTCATAATACAGGGGCCAGCAAACTACGGCCCCTGGGCAGGGTCAGGCCCACCTGGGTCCTAAATCTGGCCCGTGCCGCGAAGCCAGAACCTGCCGCGGAGCTGAGACTCCTGGCAATGGCAACGGAGGAAGAGGCCGAGTGGCGGTGGCTCTGCCAATCAAACGCCACTCCTGGTTTACCTCAGCGCGGTGTGGGGACATCTCTGCCAATCAAACACCGCACTTGGTTTGATGGGCAGAGCCACCACCACTCAGCCTCTTCCACCGCCACTACCACCTTGGTGCTCCTGTGGGCTCAGTTTGGTTAAGTTGTGATGTTAACCATAGTTAGCATGCAAGAGGATGGTAAAAAGTAAAGGACCCCTGGACGGTTAAGTCCAGTCAGAGGCGACTATGGGGTGTGGCACTCATCTCGCTTTTCAGGCCATAGGAGTGGCGGTTGGTCCACAGACAGCTTTCCAGGTCATGTGGCCAGCATGACTAAACTGCTTCTGGCACAACGGAACATCATGACGGAAGCCAGAGCTCATGGAAATGCCGTTTACCTTCCTGCCACAGTGGTACCTATTTATCTACTTGCACTGGCATGTTTTTAAACTGCTAGGTGAGCAGGAGCTGGGACAGAGCAATGAGAGCTCACCACCGTCATGTGGATTTGAACCGCCGACCTTCTGATCGGCAAGCGGTTTAGACCATAGTGCCACCCATGTCCTGTGTAAGAGAGAGACCACAAGTGGGGAAGGAGGAAAATAGAAGGGAGAACGGAGAGGAAATAAAAGTTTCTGGAATATTGTTAGCCACCGTTAGTACTACTTTACTAGGGGAAAGGAATGTAAACGGAAGTAGAAAAACAAGCTTTGCCCAATGCATCCCCCTTCAATGTTCCATTTGTGCTTGTATGGCAGAAGAGCCTTTTGTATTTTGTTTTGAAAACAGATGCAGTACATATACACTGCAAACCTCTAAACCCCGAGGATATTGCTATATTTAATCCTCTGTTACTTTTGCATTTGGCAGTTATAGTCTCTCTCTCTCTCTCTCTCTCTCTCTCTCTCTCTCACACACACACACACACACACACACACACACATTACAAGATTGCCTTAACACCCAGTCGAAATCTGTAATCTTGTATCCAGTTGCACTCTTATAAAATCAAACTGATTAGCGTGAGATGCATGCAACACATGACTGACTGCAGTATTTTAATGTGGAACCCATTCCGTACCTCTTCCTTAAGAGCATGCGTGGAATGATGCATAGCAGCCTTGATTTCTTAAATCAAGAATGATTGCTTATTCACAAATGACATCCAAGGCTCCCTGATGCCATGGACATTAGGAATTGAACCATGGTTGCTGGAACCAGACTGGGACCTAAGTCTGGTGAGTTTAGGGCTTTAGGTAACATGAAACCTCTGGGTTGTAGAGGCCTAGTATAAAAATACTTGTGTCTGTGCCTGACCAACAGAACAGTACCGTCTCCAACTCCAGCTCCTAATTTTGGGGATCTTTTATTGCCCAAGTTCATGCACACCTGAGCCATAAACAGTGTTCAAAATTAGCCAGGTGCCAGACTCGTTTTGCAACTGTTGCAGTTCCAGTTGCGACCACATGGAGATTTCCGCATGACAGGTTGGCGACTGGGGAAAGCAAATGTCATTTAGAGAAGGATCTGAAATATTTTCCTTGAAACAGTTTTATTCTGGATTGTTTTATCTAATGTTTTGATGTGCTGTAAAATGCTTTGAGCTTTGTTCTTTAAAATATAAAGCGGTATAGAAATAGAATGAATCTTCATCATCATCATCATCCCATTGGGGGTGGGAACAGTGCCTAGGCATTCCATTGTGGCAGCCTATGCGCCAAGGAGAAAATGCTTAATTTAGCACAGTATAAAGGAAGTGTTCTGTCTGTGAGTTGTTTTCTTCTGATTGCAGTCAGTCTCTTAATTTAAAAAAATTACTAAAGTGTGTGTCAGGGCTGCGTGAAATCTGGTTTTCAACATTGTGATATATCACCAGCTAAATATTGTGTTATACTAATATATCACAATGTCTGAAATACGGATGGAGCTATGTAGAGGCATTGGCTGGCTTCACAGTTTTCCCCACATCCTGATTTTTGCCAGTGAATGCTTTTGTGATTTGCTGCCCACTGTGTGGAGCAGGGGACAGCTGAGCCAAAAGAGTTAACAGGGGCTTCAGGAATTGAGAGAAGCATTGACTGGCTTCATGGTTTTTCACTCATTGTGGTTCTTGCATAGCACACACACACACACACACACACGTCATGATTCGTGATATATTGCCAGGTCAGAAATGATGAAACTGATATCACAATATGGACTTCAAACGAGTTTTGAAGCCCTAATGCGTAGGTCATTTCAGTTCATACTGTGAAGGAGAGTATTATGGTATGGGCAGACCTACAGTGGTGCTCCGCAAGACGAATGCCTCGCAAGACGGAAAACCCGCTAGACGAAAGGGTTTTCCGTTTTGGAGGCGCTTCGCAAAACGAATTTCCCTATGGGCCTCCTTCGCAAGACGAAAGCCCATAGGGAAATCTCCAGGACAGCGGGGAAGCACAGCGCGTCTTCCCCACTGTCCTCGAACCTCCTCCGAAGGCTGCCCCGAAGGCTGGCGGTGGGGCGGAGAGACCTCCTCCCCCCGCCAGGCTTCGGAAGGCTCCTCCGAAGGCTGGCGGTGGGGCGGAGAGACCTCCTCCCGCCGCCAGCCTTCGGAAGGCTGCCCCGAAGGCTGGCGGTGGGGCGGAGAGACCTCCTCCCCCCGCCAGGCTTCGGAAGGCTCCTCCGAAGGCTGGCGGTGGGGCAGAGAGACCTCCTCCCACCACCAGGCTTCGGAAGGCTCCTCCGAAGGCTGGCGGTGGGGCGGAGAGACCTTCTCCCCGCACCAGCCTTGGGATGGCTGCTCCGAAGGCTGGCGGTGGGGCGGAGAGACCTTCTCCCCGCGCCAGCCTTCGGATGGCTGTCCTGAAGACTTGCAGTGGGAGGAGGGTTTTCCTTCCCACCGCCAACTTTCAGAATGCTGTTCTGAATGTTGGTGTGGGGAGGAAAAACCCTCCTCCCACTGCAAGCTCCTGGAACAGAGGAGAAGCGCTGCGCGCCTTCCCCTCTGTTCCCGTACCTGTCCTGAAGGCTTGCGGTGGGGAGAAAAGCCCTTCTCCGCACCGCCAGCCTGGCAAGCAGTCTCCATAGGAACGCATTAATTGATTTTCAATGCATTCCTATGGGAAACCGTGCTTCGCAAGATGAAAAACTCGCAAGAAGAAAAAATTTGCGTAACGAATTAATTTCGTCTTGCGAGGCACCACTGTATTTGTATGGAAGTAGCCCCATTTATTCCCTTCATGAGTGCAATTCATTTATTTATATCCATCTATCAGTCACTTCCCTTGAAATACCTCAAAGCAGTTTCACAATAAAAACAATTTCACAATTTCACATATACACATATCATATTTTTTGTTCTATAAGACTCACTTTTTCCCTCCTAAAAAGTAAGGGGAAATGTGTGTGTGTCTTATGGAGCGAATGCAGGCTGTGCAGCTATCCCAGAAGCCAGAACAGCAAGAGGGATTGCTGCTTTCACTGCACAGCGATCCCTCTTGCTGTTCTGGCTTTTGAGATTCAGAATATTTTTTTCTTGTGTTCCTCCTCCAAAAACTAGGTGCGTCTTGTGGTCTGGTGCGTCTTATAGAGTGAAAAATACGATATATACAACTATAGACAATTTCACATCCTATACCACCTGAATCTCTTAAGCTACGCTTCCAGATACATCCACAAAGGTTGCTAGAATATGCATTTTATTAGCCCATGTGTCTCTGCAGCTAGTGCTAGTAATTTATTGTGACACATCCTTAGCCTGATTAAGGATGCAGTCTCATCTCATTTCTAAAATCTTCCCATCCTGTTTACCTGAAAGTAGTACGTTTTTGCCCAAGCTGAGTGGCTGTTACAAGCTTCCTCTTGGGTGACCCTCTCCCATAAAAGTGTTGCTAATTACTAGATGCTGCTTCTAGCAGAAGCAATTGCAAAAAAGGAAGGAAGGGTTAGAGCCCTAGGAAGGGGTGCAAAATGACCAACATTGCATCTATATTCATTAATAAATAGTGTCTGTTAAACTTGACTAATGCAACGTGTTTTTCCTAAATTTTCTATTTATTGCATATAATGTTACAGTCTAGGGTTGTTGTTGCTTTTTTAAAAAAACCCATGCATTCTTAATTATTCCAAGAGACTTCCCAAAGCAAGAGCTTGCAAGTATCTTAAATAATTAACTTAGCTACTTACTTCTCATTTTAAAAGTAGTTTAATTTTCTGTTCTTGCTCTGTGCTGGTAATCCGAGTGATAAAAGTGTTTATGTAAATAATGTTCACAGTTGGAGAATGCTGGAGAAGATCTCAAGGATGGTCTCTGCCGCTACGATGGAGCTGTAGTGATACTTGATGCTGGGGCGCAGTATGGGAAAGTCATAGATCGCCGAGTCAGAGAACTGTTTGTCCAGTCAGAGATATTCCCTTTGGAAACACCTGCCTTTGCCATCAAAGAACAGGGATTCCGGTAAGATTGGTTCTGTTTTGTGTTTTACATTTTAAGTTCTGAACTTCGTCTGGGAAGCCAGAAGGAGGACTTGCATGGTGCTTTTATGTAGAACTTGACTGTCAAATCAATTTTCCGATATCAGCTTTGGAACACCTAGTGAGGGATGTACTGAGGAAAATGTACATGGTTTCTTATCCTGGGATTATTATACCATTAGAGCAGTGATGGCCAAACTTGGCCCTCCAGCTGTTTTGGGACTATAATTCCCATCATCCTTGACCACTGGTCCTGTTAGCTAGGGATGATGGGAGTTGTAGTCACAAAAAACAGCTGAAGGGCCAAATTTGGCCATCACTGCATTAAAGGGTGGAGATGGAGGATTGAATGTTTGAATGCTTCCCTTGCCAGGCAGAAGACCAGTACAGGATAGAAGTCTACTCTAGAACCTTCACTATAACCTATGTTTCTCCTATGTTTAGGGAGTGTTCCATAGAGGGGGCATTTAGTCATTCAGTTGCCAGGAATATTGTGAGATGATACAGAACAAACAACATACTGCCCTGCTTTTTTTTTTTTTAAGCAAATGCAGATTGGATCTGACACTCAACATATCAGATGTTAAAACATGCAAAATCCTTCTGAAAGCATTCTGGTCTTGAGAGGGAGGGGATTTGGATAGCCAAGCCATCAAGGACCATCCTGGAATGTCCTTTAACATGCTCACATATAGCAAACACTGGGTCAGATTCAAGTTCAGTGGTGGGATTCCTGGCTTGACCCTTTTCAGATCAGAAGACCTTTGAGCTTTCCCTCTACTGAGACACTGGGATTGTGGGAAGTAAGGGTTGAATGGAACAGAAAGATCAAGTTGGGTGTTATCAGCATGCTGAGGACAAGCTCACTCGGAACCTTTCTGCTGTTTCTCCCCCAGTAGTATTAAGGTGGAATCCATCGGGATTCCTTAATAGAGAGATGAGGGGGAAAGACAATAAGCAATTTGCTTATTTTACTCTCTGGACCTTTCAGTTGAGGAGCAAGTACCACATTTTTCGCTCCATAGGACACACCGACCATAGGACGCACCTTGTTTTAGAGGGGCAGAACAATAAAAAAAAATTCTACCCCTCTCTGCGCAGCGCCCCTTCAGCAAAGCGGCAGGAGAAATGGAGCCCCTTCCATTTCTCCTCCCGCTTAGCTGAAGGGGTGCTGCACCTTGGCTGAAGGCCTACCCTTCAGTGAAAGGAACCCGAAGCCTCCAAACTCCTGCTGCGCTCTGGAGGCTTCAGGCGGCTATCTGGAGAGTGAGATGGGTCAGTGCGCACCAACCGCTCTCGCTCTCCAGATAGCCTCGGGTTCCTTTCGCTTGTGGGGCTGGCGGTGGGGAAAGCCGAGCTTCCCTCACCGCCAGCCCCGGGAAAGCCACCGCCAGCCCCAAAGAGCAGGTTGGGGAGCAGCAGAAAGGCTGTATGCAGACTTCCCGCTGCTCCCAGAGCTTGTCAGGGCTGGCGAGGGAAGCCTGGCTCCCCCCCCCACCCCAAGCCCCAGGGACCACACATTTGCTCCATAAGACGCACAGACATTTCCCCTTAGATTATAAGAGGGGGAAAAGTGCGTCTTATGGAGGGAAAAATACGGTAATTGCTTTTCAAGCAGCTATTTGAACAGTCACACACTTAGACCAGGGGCAGCTCGCTTGTGGCCCTACAGATGCTGTTGGACTCCAACTCCCATCAGCCCCAGCCAGTGGCCAAGGATGGTGGAAGCAACCTTGACTTAGAACTTCCAGTGCCACAATTGTGGCCTAACAAGATTCACAGGACAAATGGCACCCAGTCAATGTCAAAGCAAGCATTACTGGTAAAAAACAGATGAGTGGTACAGCAGCCGTAGGAAAATATTATTTTAGTGCTTAAGATAAAACCAGTGGTGGCTAACCTTTGGTCCTCCAGGTGTTTCTGGTCTACAACTCCCATAATCTCTGACTATTGAATATGCTGGCTAGAGCTGATGAGGTTTGGGAGTCCAACAACAAATAAAGGCATGCAATTTAGCCACCTCTAGGATTTGCCAATGAGAATGAATTCAAACACGCTTGTAGGACTGAATGCAGAAGGTAACAGCTTAAACCTCCTAGATTTCAAGTCCATTTACCTCCCCATAAAAAGCTTTTCTTATCAGAATGTTAAAAACGCAGTAGCTTCAGAGACAAGAGGTGTGCACTTGTTTTCCTAAACCTACCAGTTCTGTGGCACAGTCTTTAAATGCTATTATTGCAGCTGGTTGCTTGTTTTTTTGTTTAAAACCAGAGCTCTGTCTTCTGTTAAATGGAAGGAGGGAGCGTCTGTTAACAGAGTGAGTGGCAGGAGTTGAACGAGTAGATGATGTGCGGCCATTTCATAGTTCAACAAGGCTGTCAACAGGAAAGTAATCCTCATAAATGTCTCCCAGAGAGGTCTGGAAATCCAGCCAGTTCCACGATATCCTGAAGTGGGTTAGGATATTATAAACCAGGAGTTGTGGGATGTGGCAGCATAACAACCACATACTCCTTCCTCCCACTTCCTTTAAATGCTTGTTTGAAACACCCAGCCCCTCTCTAGATTGTCTTCACAACAGGAGTAAAGGTTCACAAGGAATCTGTTCCTGCATAAGATAATGGGCTTCCCATGACAACACTGTCTTCTCTAAATTTCCTGTTCAGATTATTCTTTGCCTGATGCATAGATTGCCTGTGTCTTGCTCTAAAACATGCCTGTTTTCCTTTGGAAAGATTGTGACAACAGAAACATTCACAACTTAAGTTCAATACACAGAAGAAAATGCCCCCTCTGTATCTGATTCTCCCAAGGGAATATTACTTTCCCATTTTTGTTACAAAGTCAAATAAACAGCTTGTGATTTCCTTGAGCTGAAGCTGTATAAAACACACACTCCGTTTCCGCATTCCAGCGAAAAAACTTGGAGATTATTCTCCCTCCCCCCCCCCCCCCCCGCTTCACTTCTGCTTATTTTTGTAGATGACAGTAGACATAATAATGGTCTGTCTGAACATTCATAGTTTGTATGAACGGCACAGGGACTTTGGTTCATAAATCCAGCAAATGTCTGAGCCAAATGGCGCTTGCAGATTTATTACAAATTCCCACATTAAAAACAAACTAAACAAAGATTAGTTGCCTGCCTGCTCAGCTTATTTGTAGCCCACCCTTATCCCAAGAAACCTATTTACAGTGGTGCCCCGCAAGACGAACGCCTCGCAAGACGGAAAACCCGCTAGACGAAAGGGTTTTCCGTTTTGGAGGCGCTTCGCAAAACGAATTTTCCCTATGGGCTTGCTTAGCAAGACGAAAATGTCTTGTGAGTTCCTGCGGGGTTTTTTCCCTCCCCCCCTTTTCCTAAGCCCTAAGCCGCTTATCAGCTGATCCGCTGATAAGACGCTTATCAGCTGATCCGCTAAAAGCCGCTAAACCGCTAATAGCGCTAATCCGCTAAGCTGTCAATGGGTTTGCTTCGCAAGACGAAAAAACCACTATACGAAGAGCCTCACGGAACGGATTAATTTCGTCTTGCAAGGCACCACTGTAAGTGTAAAACTTTGAGCTGAGCAGGAATCGTAGTGATGAGTCTCACGTGAATTACACCCCCTCCCATCTGAACGGCTTCTGTCCCAGAAGAAATGTACCACAATTCTCCCGCCCCTTAAAACCTATATGTTTCTTTAATAGAGACTCTCAGGAGGTAGGAATAGGCATAGAGCCTTCAAGAAGTGCCTTAAGTAATTAGGGCACCTCCTTAAGGCCCTAAGGGCCAATTTGTGCAATCAAAGGATCAAGTGGCTTAAAGTCCATCAGGTTGCATGCTTTGAAGTTGGCCTGTGAGGATGCTAAGTTAACTCTTTCCCCTGACAGGATTTTTTTTAAAATAAAAAATTTCATAGCAGAGGGAGATTTCCTTCCCCTGCTGCAACACAAGGGGGAGAATATTTGAATATGTAACACCCCCACCCTTCTGGGTTCACACATCCTGTAGTGGTGCTGTCCACAAAAAACCTTGCTGCTTGTTTGTATTGTGGACCCCTAAGAAAAAGAAAAGAGTGTTAAAAAAGAGCCTCAAGCCAAAAAGACTTCAGCTGAAAAGTTTGCCCAAGCCTACAAATAAAGTGCCTATTGCAACACTGAAGTTCGATATCAGAATTATAGTTCCTCTCCCCACTTATTTCCAGGCGTTTAAAGTCAACTTGGTTAACAAAGTGTTAAGTAATTTCCAGAAATCTTAAAAAAAAAAATCATTAATACAGTGGAAAGCGTTCCATAAATTGTCTTCATATGTAAATCTTTTACAAAGAGTTTTTACTACATTAGTGAACTCTTTTTGGTAGCTTTTAGATATATAGTATCCTTCCCTGTCTTTTAAGTATTTCTAGATAATATTTAGGATTCTGTTCTGGAGATTTTCCAGAGACAGGACGATTTGCTGTTCTAAAATAGCTGCTGAGAATGCAGCTAGTGTCACGTAACAGTGTTACACATGGGAGACCAGAGTTCGAATCCCCACTCAGCCATGTAACTCACTGGGTGACATTGGGCCTAACCTACTTCACAGGGACACACACACGTTTATGGTATACTGTCCCCAGGGTCAACCCTGTCACCGTCTTGTTGTTTGGCAAATACATTTTTGTTGCTTTTAGGCAACACCTGTGTTCTAGTACAGCTACCATATATTTCTGTGTATAAAACTAGGTTTCCCCCCTAAAAAATAATGTCCAAAATTTGGGGGTGGATAGATTCCCCCCCCATTTTCTTAAATTGGAGTCCCCCCAAATAGGGGGCATCTTATACATGGGGGCGTCTTATAGATCGGAAAATACGGTAATTCTGTTTCTAACTATGTTTGTGATTTTTATTGTATATTTTTTAAACTTTGGTTTTAAATAACTTTGAGATATATATATTTAAGTGGGATATACCGCATTTTTCAATGTATAACACACCCCGGGTATAAGAAGCCCCCTCTTTTTTGGGACTAAAAATTGAGAAAATGGGGGGGGGAATTGCCCAGAGTTGTTGAGCTTTTTTCCAGAGGGGGTTTTTTTTTGGGGGGGTGCCATAAATCGCTCACCTGCAGGGCCGCAACAGCCAAACACACACACACCGACAAAGCCACCAATCATCTGCACGAATAAAGGACTATACTGTTGTATAATAATGTGAAAATGCTAATAAACTATAGGGTGTTTTTTTTAAAAAAAGTTTTCACAACACCTATAAGAATTATTCTTTGTAAGAATTAACAAAAGAAGCCTCAGATTCTTGAATCAAAAATACCCCTCAACCTTTAAACTAGGAGTTGTGAGTCATTGGCATATATCATAATTTTTGTTTTTGCTGGATGCTGAAATTTCGAAAGGCAGAAATCTAACTATAGGGTGGTTCTCATTTGCTACTAATTTTTTAAAAGCTGCACTAATGAACATCTTTTTTAAAAGTCTTTTTAATGTCAGTCATGAGAATTCACTGTTCCAGTAAAGCACGGCTTGCTCATTTTATAGATCAGGATGCCGCAATTTTATTTATAAAGGTTTTTTGTTTTTGTTTTTGAAAGTAGGTATTAAAATGGAAATTTAATTAATGTGGTTTAGTTCCAAAAAAATCAATCTTTACTTTTTTATTTTTTTAAAAAAATTACCTGTTTCTTTTGCAGGGCTATTATCATATCTGGAGGACCAAATTCAGTTTATGCAGAAGATGCTCCCTGGTTTGACCCAGCAATATTTACGATAGGAAAACCAGTTCTTGGAATCTGCTATGGCATGCAGGTGCAAATATCATTTTATGGCTGTATGTTTTTGTAGCTCAGTTAAGAGCAAATTGCTGGCTTTTGTGTGTGTTGTATAAGCTGCACAATGCATGAAAATTATGTTTGAAGTTGATTTAAGCAGATGCAGATAAGGACCCTTTTGAAAAAAAGAGAGAAATGGCTGTGTATTAATTCCTTGCATATCACGCTCAGTGCAGTCCCAGGTGCAATCTTTGCATGGATACAAGGATTTTGCAAGCACATCTGTTGTTCAAAGTGTACAGAAGCCTGCTGTGTGGTGATTCATGAGCCTTTTGAGGCCATCACTATTGAGGGAAAAACATGCATAATTTTAAAAACAAGGGATGGCTGTGGCCTGTCAGTTATATTAAATGGGCTTGTATTGGTATTTAAGTTTGCTTTGATATTTAGCATTTACGCAAATTAATCTGGGGGCTCTCATTAAGGCACTGTGAGAACTTTACATGCACAGACTTTAGGTTTACTTATAAAAAACAAGCGCTTAAGATATATGAATTCCTGAACGTGAATATTGGGAGCCTGCTCTGTCGGCTCCCAATCCAGATAACAATACGAGAGGTGGTTTGGAGGGAAATGTTGCAAAAAAACAAAACAACCTCAAAAAGTTAAGAGGGCAGAAAATAAGCCCCGATGATTGGAAGACAAATGCATCAAAGCAGGACGTTATCAAGAATGAAATGTCAGAGAGAGAGAGAGAAAGTGTGTTTTAATAATTTATTAAATGAGAACAAAGAGCAAGGCTGCCAAATATTTCAAGAGAGAGATTTCCGTGCCCAAAGGGGTCGTGAGAGAGAATACACAAGACAAGGAATAGCACAACGGAGAGTGGAAGCTTAGTAAGAAGATTAGTATCTGATGAATAGTGAGACCAAGGAGGAGAATAGAGAGAAAACAACTAAGATGATAACAGGCCAAGACCGTGAAGAGGCTTGGAAGTCAACGGCAGTCTCGGTTCAATAGAGGAAACCAGTGGAGAGAACCCTTAAGAGAGGTGCAACGTGATTAAAGCATGAAGAGAAGAAAATGAAGCACTTGGGGAAGTGTTGAGAATAGAGATAATAGGTTTAAGTGGACGGGTAGGAAGAAATAGTAAGCAAATGATTGCAATAATCAGCGTAAAATAGAATAGGGAGTTTGTTAGAATAGGTAGCTATGAAAGGATGGCGTTTGGAAAGGCTAGACCTGACATACCTTAGCTGGAGCGAAAATTGGAGTGGCGTGAAGGAGTGACAAGGCCTCAAGTTGTGACCAGCAGAATGAGTTGCCACGGAGGAAGAAGGTTTGAATACAAGAATCAAGAAGAGAGAGAGAGAGATCTTCTGGAATATAGGTTCTGAAATTTCCAGGAACAAGAGCACAGAAGAAGAGCAGCTGATGAAAGAGGTAAATCCGAACTTAGAAAGGCCAGGGGGATGACCGAGAGGCAGGAGAATTGCATACATTAAAATGAGCATGAACTTCTAAAGCAAATGGGAAAAGAGCAATTGGAACTGGCAAGACCATGAGAACCGTTGTGGTTTACCCAACCACGTGCCCTGCAGGATGGGTCTAGTGGGAAAAGTTTAATGAATGGTGAAATAGAGAGCAGGGGCTGAGCCTAAGGGTGTCAGCAAGGGAAGTCCAGCTTTCTGTGAGAGCAGCACGAATGAGGCTGAGAGGTCCAATGTGGCTGTGTTTCTCTTTTTGAAAAGGAAGTATTTTATACAGTTCATTTTTTTACATCGGAGGTAAGTGATATGAAACGTGTTTGGGTTAGGACTATACAGTAGTACCTCGGTTTACGAACTTAATCCATTCCTGAAGTCCGTTCCTAAACCAAATACATTCTTAAACCGAGACACACTTTCCCTAATGAGGCCTCCCGCCGCCCGTTCCCTTCTACTGTTCAGCTTCCGTTCGTAGACCGAGGTAAAGTTCGCAAACCAAAACACTACTTCTGGTTTTGCGGAGTTCGTAAACCGAATAGTTCATAAACAGGACTGTTCGTAAACAGAGCTACTACTGTATTGCACTCCATAGTCATCTGCTTTGCCACTGTGAGAACAGAGTATTGCTGAATTTGATAAGCCTTTGGTCTGTACGAGATGGGCAGGTCCTGCGTTCTATTTAAGGGTGAAGTCTAAACCCCAGAAATCATTGGAAAGCCCTGACTAAATTTGGGGAAGCAAAAGCTGGTTTCTGCCTCTACAAATTCCGAAGTATGTGTTGTGCCAAGAAGTGGGACTATCTCGGTGTTGTACTGCAGCGCATTAGTGTGCAAATCCAGGAACAACAACACCAGCCCCATGACTGAGCCTGAGTGAGCTTGCAAAAGACTGTGTACGGGGTCTGCTCGTCTCTGTGAAATCAAATACCGCTGCTTAAAAGTTTGCTGCAACAATGTGGAAACAGTCAAGCGCGATGAATGCCGTGTCAAAACAGAACTCCCTCAAATAGCAAGGCTTTGTGAGAGATCAAATACACTATGGTGAGAAATAATAATAAAGCAAGTTTTCAGATTGCTCGCTGAAATAGTCATGCTTATACGCACAAGGAGTAGTCTGTCGTTGGCGAAGGCTGTAATCCAAGATAGAAACATTGGCCCCACTGGTTGAGTGGAACGGATAATCTTCTGCTATGATGCGATGCTGAAGGAATAATGAATGGCTTTCCCCCCATCTGTATGAACACTGTAATAAAAAAGCAGATACTCTAGTGCTTTAGTAATACATATCACTAAAGGAGCTGGAAACCAGGAATAGCAGTGCCTTGCATGTTTCCATATGTCCAGTGCAGACATAGAATCATAGAATTGTAGAGTTGGAAGAGACCCTGAAGATCATCTAGTTCGTACAGGGGATCAAACTTGCAAGCTTGGCATCATCAGCACCATGATCTAACCAACTGAGCTATCCTGAAGGGCAGTGCACCTAGATCACTTTTATGATGGTTTGGACACACACCCCTGCCTGAATGCACCCTTTAATGGCGCCTAGTTATCGCAAACAGTAGATTAGGCGGTGAAGGTCCTGTGTGAGTGTCTGGAGGCGGTTGGAGGATGGATGGTGGCTAACAGGTTGAAGTTGAATCCTGACAAGGCAGAAGTACTTTTTGGGGGGGACGGGACGGGTGGGTGTGGACGACTCTCTGGTCCTAAATGGGGTAAGTGTGCCCCAGAAGGACCAGGTGTGCAGCCTGGGAGTCATTCTGGACTCACAGCTGTCCACGGAGGCGCAGGTCAATTCTGTGTCCGGGGCACATGTTTATCAGCTCCACCTGGTACGCAGGCTAAGACCCTACCTGCCCACAGCCTGTCTCGCAAGAGTGGCGCATGCTCTACTTATCTCTCACTTGGACTACTGCAATGCGCTCCACGTGGGGCTACCTTTGAAGGTGACCCAGAAACTACCACTAATCCAGAATGTGGCAGCTAGATTGGTGACTGGGAGCGGCCACCGAGACCATATAACACCAGTGAGACCATATAACTCCCAGTACGTTTCTGAGCACAATTCAAAGTGTTGGTGCTGACCTTTAAAGCCCTAAACGGCCTTGGTCCAGTATACCTGAAGGAGCGTCTCCACCTCCCAACGTTCTGTCCGGACACTGAGGTCCAGCGCTGAGGGCCTTCTGGCGGTTCCCTCGCTGCGAGAAGCCACGTTACAGGGAACCAGGCAGAGGGCCTTCTCGGTAGTGGCACCGCCCTGTGGAACACCCTCCCACCAGAAGTCAAAGAGAAAAATAACTACCAAACTTTTAGAAGACACCTGAAGGCAGCCCTGTTTAGGGAAGCTTTTAATGTTTAATAGGTTATTGTATTTTAGTGTATTGTTGGAAGCCGCCCAGAGTTGCTGGGGAAACCCAGCCAGATGGGCAGGGTATAAATAATAAATTATTATAATGTTATTATTAGGTGACAAATCTGTTTTAAGGTTATAGCACTCTGACTCCAGATAGGGCCATCCAGGAAAATCCAGACCAGGCTTCCCCAACCTCGGCCCTCCAGAATTTTTGGGACTACAGTTCCCATCATCCCTGACCACTGGTCCTGCTAGCTAGGGATCATGGGAGTTGTAGGCCAAAAAACATTTGGAGGGCCAAGGCTAAGGAAGCCTGATCCAGACCCTGAGCACAGAACAGTAGATGTTCTTCCACATATAGGGAATTGGAAGAATAGAGGAGCGATGCGTTCTGAGCTTTAGCCTTGAGCAGTATAATCCAAGGACAGGTGAGCCAATTCAGCTGTCAGTGAGATTAAGGCCTAAGCATTTACAAGCAATTGAAACTGGGTTCAGTGGCTATCCAGTGACACGAGATGCGGTTATCCAGTAGATGTTTTCTTGTGATTGTAGCTTGAAGCAATTTTCACACCTCCAACGTTCAAACTGCTTATTAGACTCTGCAGAGGATTCTTTTAGGTGTGTAAAGAATCATTTTTTTTATTAGAAATGGTTTTGCAAACAATAAAACAGCAACAAATACAGTGGTACCTCGCAAGACGAATGCCTCGTAAGACGAAAAACTCGCAAGACGAAAGAGTTTTTCGTTTTTTGAGTTGCTTCGCAAGACGAATTTCCCTATGGGCTTGCTTCGCAAGACGAAAACGTCTTGTGAGTTTGTTTCCTTTTTCTTAAAACTGTTAATACCCAGGGAATCAGTGCTTCGCAAGACGAAAAGACTCGTAGAACGAAAAAACTCACAGAACGAATTAATTTTGTCTTGCGAGGTACCACTGTATTGAATATGTGCTCACTCCTGCCAACTTAGCAATTCAAAAGCATGCCAAAAAGTGCAAGTAGATAAATAGGTACCGCTCCGACAGGAAGCTAAACAATGTTTCCGTGCACTGCTCTGGTTCGCCAGAAGTGGCTTAGTCATGCTGGCCACATGACGCGGAAGCTGCCTGCGGACAAACGCCGGCTCCCTCGGCATATAGAGCGAGACGAGTGCACCAACCCCAGAGTGGTCCATTACTGGACCTAACGGTCAGGGGTACCTTCACCTTTACCTTTACAATCAATTACCACAAACCCTTTTCAGAATGCTTCAGAGCCAGTAGCTCTGTTATTACATTGTATTATTGGATCCCCCCCCCCCAATGTATGCTGAGAAACAGGCAAATGCACCTCTCCTTTGTGGAGGTTAACATAAGTAAAAAAAAGGGGGGTAGGGGTAGCCACACTTCCCCAAATTTACCTTGCTGATTTTTACCTGAAGCAAATCTACACTTTGATGTTATTTCTTCAAAAGCAGTTTAGGTGGTTGTTAGGTGTTCCTCAAGGGGAAATCCCTAGGAAACCTCCAAAACATTCCTCAGCGGTAAAATAGGGCCTTGTGTTCAAATCTGAGCTCTGCCAGGAAACCTTTATTTCAACCTTTGTCCTGAAATTGGGAATGGAACAGATTAGGAAACAATCCGAATCTGCGCAGCCGGGTTGTGTTTTCAAGGAGCGTATAAGCTTTGTGCTCCAGACCAGTTCAGAATGTGCATTGCTGTGTGGAATTGACCCAACCGTGATATTAGTGTTACGCAATATTCAAATGCATCCCCTCAGTGTTTTGGCTGCTGTGGGCTCTAGGGATGGGGCCAAGGGCAAAAGAACTAAATAGGGCATAGGAAAAAAATTAGGCATGCATTTATTTGTATTGCCAAGTGAGCAAAGATGATGCTAAACAGTGCTCCATAGCCTGCTGAAGAATAATGTAAATTATCTCCCTGTGCCTTGGGAGGCTAATTAAAGAGGAGACATATAACTCTTTCTTATCCTTTAGCGGAAATACTCTCAAGATTATAAAGATGCTGGGAACAGGCCTTCTGGGATGTTTTGCAGCCCTATTGATTGCGGGCCTGACAGAAAATTGCACTGGGCTCTGTGAGGTTTTCTCCCAAATAAGTGTTCTTATTTTCTTCTCTAGTCACTGCAGTTGGAGGCGAAATATGATAGGCTACATAACTGGTTCAGTTAGCCAATCTCTCCCAGTCAAGGAAATTTGTCTAAACATTATTTGCGTTTGCTGGTCTCCTGGCAACCCATTCTTCTAGGAATGTACAATTTTGCCATAATACAAAACATAATACAGTACAATAATAAATGTGATAAAATGCAACAATGGTACAGGGGAGAAAAGTAAATATATAGAAAAGGGTATGGTGATCCCAATGGAAGAGGGAAATAATATTGAATGCTCTCAGGGCAGACTAAAGCCGAATAATTTTTAAAATAAAATTTAATGTTAAAAGTGGTAAACAATGCTAAAGTGCATGGATGAGTGCAACAAAAAAAAAAGTCTTCACCTGGTGCTGAAAATATGTCACTATGGGTACCAGGTGAGCATTCTGCAGTGCGGGGCAGCTACTGTGGTGTGGTGTAGTGGTTAAGAGCGGTAGTCTCGTAATCTGGGGAACCGGGTTCGCGTCTCCGCTCCTCCACATGCAGCTGCTGAGTGACCTTGGGCCAGTCACACTTCTTTGAAGTCTCTCAGCCCCACTCACTTTAAATTTGTGCTTTTAATGCAAGCTAGATACCCGAAGAAAGGCAGAAGCAGCTAATAAACCTTCTCTTTCCCCTCCATAGCATTCCCCATCATTCAGTAGCTAGTAGGAATCCTTTGGAATTAAATATAAAACAAAATGAGAACCAGTCTATTGCTGTATAGTGGGTAGAGGGGAGCAGCACAGGCAAACATAAGAGAGGCTGGATTACGAATCCCATGGAAATTACATGCAGTGTTGAATTTTAATATCTAAATTAGCTGCGGCTTTGTCGCTGGCTATGGGTTTCCATCATGCTGAATGAGTTGCCTGATCCCTGGCTCATTTGTGTGTGGTGATGCTGGTGCAAAGGGGGAGGGGAGCCCAGTGTTGTTGATGGTTCAGTGTTGCTGATGGTAGGACTGGATTGTGGGAGCTCATTGACTTTTTCTGATTTTGTCAGATGATGAATAAGGTGTTTGGAGGCACGGTACACAAAAAAGATGTCAGAGAAGATGGAGTCTTCAGCATTACACTGGATAACACATGTTCACTGTTCAGGTATGCAGATACTGGAAGGGGAAGCTAATTTGTGGGACAGCCTTGAGGTTTATAAAGGGCAGTTTTTAATGGAAACGTGTAGGTTGAATTCAGCATTTCACCAGCAGGTCAAAGACTTACCCCTCCTCTCCTCCTTCAGCCCCCTGTGCTCCTCCCCAATTATCATACTTTTCTGTGTATAAGACTAGGTTTTTTCTTTAAAAATTATGCTAAAAAGTGGGGATTGTCTTATACATGGATAGTGCATAGGGTGGACATTTGATTGGTTGTTGCTGCTGCTGCAGCTGTCAGCGGCATGTTATTGGTTGCTGCGTCAAGGGCTGGTGTTGATTGGCCGATGCTGTGGCAATTGGGCAAGCAATTGGCAGCTTCTGCCAGCGGGGGACAGACAAGGGGCGGAATTTTCGCCGTG
Organism: Podarcis gaigeae; assembly: GCF_964106915.1. Lineage (NCBI taxonomy): Eukaryota > Metazoa > Chordata > Lepidosauria > Squamata > Lacertidae > Podarcis > Podarcis gaigeae. Next base: position 79,508,891 of record NC_139681.1, read on the forward strand.
TGGGGGTGAGCCATCTTCCCCCGTATTCTTCAATTCGAGTCCCCCAAAACAGGGGGCATCTTATACATGGGGGCGTCTTATACACAGAAAAATACGGTACTCTCCTCTGGACATAATCTGTTCCTTCTGAACCATTTTGAAGAAATATGGAAAAATGTTAATTGGTGCAATAAATAAATAGAACTATTGTATACTTAAATTTGCATTAAGGGTGATCGTGTTTTTTCCTGTTTTTACTTAGGGGACTTCAGAAGGACGAGATTGTGCTCCTCACTCATGGAGATAGTGTAGATAAAGTAGCGGATGGATTCAAGGTTGTTGCACAGTCTGGAAATGTTATAGCAGGTTTGTATTATCCTCACTGTTAACCATTGATTGGCTCATAAAGAACCTGTAAAGCAAGAATGTGGAACAAAAACAATGCAAAGCTAATGGGCGATATCCAACATTAGCCATACTGAGAATGAACCCATTGAAATCAACAGACTTAAGTCTATTGAGTTCAGTGAGTCTAGAGCAACTTAGGAATCTCCCATATCTGTACATTCAAATGGCAAGCATTTTGCATCTTGGATTCCTAGCAAAGCTTAAGAATTTAAAAATGTGTATTGGCATGTATATTCCAATTGAAACAGAAAAGTGTGGCCCTCATCTTAGTTTTCTGTTATAAATTGCAAGGAGTTAATTTTTTAAATAGTATTTTAAATTAGAGAAGTTTGGATACCACATTGTTGTGATCATCTTGCAAAGGAATTCATGTGGGAAACAGCTTTGACCCCGATCACATCATGGGCATCACAGTTGATGGTTTGGCACATTCAGGATAATTTGGGTGGTTCTGAGCTTGCCTACTATCATGCGTGGGGAGCAAGCCACGATTCCTGCCTCAGTGTTATGTCCAGACAAGGGTTTATTTCACTTGAATCGTGTTCAGTAAGCCAAGAGCAATCCTTACTACAAAAAGAAAGTCTTATTCTGGTATTTTGTTCAGCGTATACTGTTTGTTTCCTTGCCTCAGATTAACCACATTTAAGCCTCACATAGCTGAATTCTCTATGTGTTTTAGATTTTTCTCTTGTTTTTATATTGGTTTTAATGTATGCGTTCTTTATTGTTTAAGTTGCTTTGTGTTAACTTTGTCAAAAAAGTGACTAATAGGTTAATAATAATAATAATAATAATAATGTGCATCTACACACAGAGTAACAATAGTATATGCTTAGATTTCCTCAGGAAGGATGGTGGTAGATACAAAATTTAACCATACTTTAACAAATACTCCCCTCTGGTTAGTTTTATTGTTGATTTGCAATTCACTACCCAAATATAAATGGTCTCTTGTCCATATTGATGTGATTCTTAAGTGTTCTGACTTTTCTTTTCACACCCCAAGCTATAGCAAATGAATCTAAAAAACTGTACGGAGCCCAGTTCCATCCTGAAGTTAGCCTAACAGTGAACGGAAAAGCAATGTTGAAAAACTTCCTTTATGATATTGCCGGCTGCAGCGGCACCTTCACTGTTCAAAACAGAGAACTGGAGTGCATTCGAGACATAAAAGAAAAAGTAGGCTCGTCAAAAGTCCTGGTAAGATTTTGAAAGTTTGATTTCAATGCTCATTCCTCTTCATAAGAATAGCAGTTGCTTATGATGCAACTTACTGCTTCCTGTTTACATGGTTCAGCCCAGCGCTCGCCAACCTGGTGCCCTTTGGATGTTTTGGACTACAACTCCCAGCAGCCCCCTGTGCTGGCTGGAGCTGCTGGGAGTTGTAGTCAAAAACACCTGGAGGGCATCACGTCAGCAAAGGCCGCTTTAACCTATTGTCATTTTTTACAAAAAGAGTGGGATGCTATCCTACCATGTTTGGTGTACTGTGGCTTTGATACTTCAGTAAACTATGGAAAGGTAGTAAAGCAAATGAAATTCAGTGAGTAGATGAAGGCATTTTTCTGTTTATTGAAATTCATTTTAATGATTCTCACCCTGCCCCCATCAACCCTTGCAGGTTTTACTCAGTGGAGGCGTGGACTCAACAGTGTGTACAGCTTTACTGAACCGGGCTTTAAATCAAGACCAGGTGATAGCAGTGCACATAGATAATGGATTCATGCGCAAGAGGGAAAGCCAGTCTGTGGAAGAAGCACTCAAAAAGTTGGGAATTCAAGTCAAAGGTACAACAGCACTCCCTTCTTCACAAATACAAAAAATGTAAACCCCCCCCCCCCCGAAGTTCCGGTTTCTTTCCATAATGCTAGTTTCTGCATTTGTCAGTTAGTTAGTTTTAACATTAATTTGTTTCAGACCATTAACTGCTTTTCAGTGTCTGTAGCCCAGAAAATTCAGATTCTTCTGCAGCTATAGCTAGTGGCTTCCAAATGTTGTTGGATTCCATCCCATTCTGCATGGCCAATGGCCACAAGTGATGGGACCTCTCATCCAACGACTCTGGGAGTGCACCCCAATTTAGGATTTTATTATTCTTGGAAAACATCTGCTGGAACTTCAAACCACCAGGACAGTCTGCTGATTAGAAATAAAACTTCTCTTGGCACGATGTTAGAAGCTACCCCCTCTGTCGCATATCTGTCTCCTGTTTTCAGGCTCACCCACACTCCCTTTCTGCCCCATAAACTTCCCCTAGTATGCCTGTGTGGCTCCAACTTTCCCTTACTCCCCTCCCACCCCCTTTCACAGCTGCAGAGAGCATGTAACACTGGTCTTGAAAGACCTACATTGGCTCCCAGTACGTTTCTGAGCACAATTCAAAGTGTTGGTGCTGACCTTTAAGGCCCTAAACGGCCTCGGCCCAGTATACCTGAAGGAGCGTCTCCACCCTCATCATTCAGTCCAGACACTGAGGTCCAGCTCTGAGGGCCTTCTGGCAGTTCCTTCACTGTGCAAAGTGAGGTTGCAGGGAACCAGGTAGAGGGCCTGCTTGGCAGTGGCGCCTGCCCCGTGGAACGCACTCCCATCAGATGTCAAGGAAATAAACAACTATCTGACATTTAGAAGACATCTGAAGTTTTTAATGTTTGATGTTTTATTGTGTTTTTAATATTCTGTTGGGAGTCACCCAGAGTGGCTGGGGAAACCCAACCAGATAGGTGGGGTATAAATAATAAGTTATTATTATTATTTGCCATATTTTCCCATGAAATGTTTGGTTTAATGCATTCTCCAGTGGCTCCGAGTTAGGATAGTTGTTTGTTCTCGGAAAATGCCTCCTCTTGGTTAATGGCCGAGTCCGGAAGCAAGAATGACACAGACTTTGTGAGGTAGTCCCTCTGCTCCCAGACCAGATGTTGACAATACTCCTTGCCTGTAATCTCCGATCCTCCCATGTCTCCATTGTAAGGTTTGCAGAGCAGGGATCTGTCTCCTGGTTCTGTTGCTTTTTAAAGTGTCGTGTCAATAATAGCGATAATATAACAAGCCGCCTCATGTTGTCATCTTTTGGGATTACTTACACACTGTCATGGAAGAAAGGTTACTCTCATTTTTCTGTCTTGTGGGTAATGACTAGCTGCAGTTTACAATTTTGCCTTTTATTATGCCAATAAACAAGAGTCTGTAAAAGCCAGCGTTCAGTATGTTTTTACATTGTACAGTTTAGTTGCCAAATTGTTTTTTTCTTTAGTACCCTGTGTTTAAACTGGTCTGTCCCCCCCCCCCCCAATTGATAAAGCTATAGTACAGGCATAGGCAAACTCGGCCCTCCAGATGTTTTGGGACTACATCATCCCTAACAGGACCAGTGGCCAGGGATGATGGGAATTGTGGTCTCAAAACATCTGGAGGGCCGAGTTTGCCTATGCCTGCTATAGTATAACTTGGCGGGGGGGGGGAGGAAGCAAAGGAAATGTTTTGTTAGGGGGAAAAAGATGTTTTAGTTGGCCATGTGTAAGGGAATATCTGAGCATGTGAGTTCTCATATCATTTCAGAGTTTTTCTTAATAGCAAACCTTATCTGTTTCTTCAGTGGTAAATGCAGCTCATTCGTTCTACAATGGCACAACAACTCTGCCCATCTCCGAGGAAGACAGAACTCCACGAAAAAGGATTAGCAAAACACTGAATATGACAACAAGTCCCGAGGAAAAACGCAAAATTATTGGTGACACCTTTGTGAAGGTATCTGTTCTAGAATTTAGGGAGAAACTTCAAATGTGCCCTTTCCCCTGCCCTAGTTTTCAAGAGGAGGATGTTGAATTTTCAGTTTTAAAGTTTTACATTTGCTAGCGCGCTCTCTCTCTCTCTCTCTCTCTCTCTCTCTGTGTGTGTATGTGCCCATTAGCTGATTTGGGCATTTTGCTTCCAAATTACAATCTCTAGACATGGAGCTGAAAAAGCCTCTTTTCTGTTAATTCAGCAGTTCCCAACATTTATGGGATGCATTCTTGTTCAGAGATGTGCTCGTAGCATGACCGAGACATTGTCACAGTGATATTACACCCCAAAGGGTCAAACACCATCTCATTATGAAGACCTTAGATTACCTCCTTTAGGATATATTTAAAGTGTAATGGCTAGTTAGAATATACTGTTCTTATTGTAATACGTCCTTATTTCACTTTTTCCTTGGACTAGAGGCCTCAGGTTAAATGAATTGGTGGTAGCTCCAGATGTTTCACCCAGATGTTTCTAGTCAGTTTGGGTCTGTGGTATAGATTTGTAAGGAGATCCGAATAGGAATAACAAGATTGAGCCTTACTGGCTTGAGAAGTGTTGTTTTCCTTTTTTTCAAGGAAGTTCCACATCTCTGGAATAGCCAGGAAGATCACTGAAATGGTGGAATTAGTGGATTATGCAAGGGCTGCAGCTCCCTCCTCAACAGAGTACCTATAACTGGAGTCCAGCTTTTAATGTAGATGAAATGCAATAGGCTTTAAAGTAGAACCCATCCTTTTGTCCAGTAGAGGTTACCCACTATCATTTGCATTTTGTGTACGCTCAGAATGACCATTTTGTAATTCCACACTGGCAGGGCAGGCCGGCCCTTAAAGCACTTATTCTCTAACCCTGACACTTAATTCACAAATAGCTATAAAGGAAATGCTTGCATCATTAGAAAGAGGTTGCTGCAGCAGCTGGAACAGACTCTTAAGAGTTTATTTATTGCTAGCTTGGCTAAAAAATAACGAATGCATTTTTGCTAACAGCTTGCATGGTTAAAAAAAAAAACTGTGGTAGAAACACAGTGTGTAAAATGCCAAACATTAATCTCATACACACACACACACGCTTATTGTTGTGCCAACAGAAATAATACATTTAGTACATTGTAATAGTGCAATATCTGCGGTTGAAAAAATATGAAGAAGGCTACATTGTTGTACAGTTCATTGTTTCTTCCCAGCGTTACAGAGTTCATAGCTTTGGTAAAATCAGTTGTTACATTAACAATAAAAGGGGATGGATAAATGTTGGTAAATTAAATTTATGCTTCCTACTAAGTGGAAGGCACGGAGCATGAATATCTCCTTATCATGCAGAGAGGGCTGCAGTTCTCGAGGAAAAATGAAGCCTACAGTTTGTAATAAAATTTGAGGACTTGATTACAGGGAAGCATCTTCTCTGCTTCTCTTTCCTCTTCTCCCACCCCCAAAACCCCGCAGATTGCTAATGAAGTTATTGGAGAAATGAACCTGAAACCGGAAGAAGTCTTCCTCGCTCAGGGAACGTTGAGGCCCGACCTCATTGAAAGTGCTTCTGTGGTTGCCAGTGGCAAAGCAGAAGTCATCAAGACTCATCACAACGACACAGAGCTCATCAGAAAGCTGAGGGACGAGGTAAATAGAAAGTTACGTCTAATTGTTCAGATGGGCCGGTTGACTGTGGTAAGCGACACAAGACCTGTTGCATTTCCTTCATGGCTTTGTATGTAGCGTTGAGCAGTATTTTCAAGTAACGCTTTTAGAAATTGGTGGTGGTCCTATCATGTATAAAGGCCTTCTTCCACCCCCAATACTAACCCAACATCTCATGGGTATTTGTATACAGGACAACTTACAAAGAGATTTTTATACTGGATAAACAGAACAACCATTTCAGATCCAGTCTATGATATAAATCAGAATTTGTTCTGGTTTAGTCGCCAGGAGACCAAAAACAGTTAGACTGCATTCATTTTACGGAATGCATTTATGCCTTATTGCAGCAGTTTCTAAGCTTTGAATCACTTCCCTGTTGGCTCCTGCGAAGTTTTCGTTGGGGTGGGAGAAGCGAGGTTTAAATTACAGTCCCAGTTGTATAGCGGCATCGTTGTATTAGATTTGTTTTCTCATTAGTTCTGTATTACTCCAAAGAGAGGGCCTGAATGCGAAATGTGCTGTTTTCCATTGCAGGGGAAGGTAATAGAACCACTGAAAGATTTCCATAAGGACGAAGTGAGAGTGCTTGGGAGAGAACTGGGTCTGCCGGAAGAGCTGGTCTCAAGACACCCATTCCCAGGTACAGCCATACCTCTTGTTACGTTCGTTTCAGGTTGCATCCCACAGCGACCCAGAAGTACCGGAAAGGGTTACTTCCAGGTTTCGCCGCATGCACAGATGCACAAAATGACGTCATGCGCAGAAGCAGCGAATTGCAACCCACGTCTGCGCAGACGCGGGTTGCATTCCTTTCAGGCTGCAACCAGAGGTACCACTGTATAGGTGGTTTCTGTTCCAGGTTTTGAGGGAACTTTGAGCAACACATCCTTCACAGGGGCCTCCTCTCTCAGTGAGTCTATCTCCCAGGGGGCTCTTAATGGCAGACCCCCTTCTCAACCATGGTGATCCTTGATGCTGCCCAGGGCATCATCGCATTAGCAGAATTCACCAAGAAGTGGATCCACCACTGCCCTTCTGCAAAAGGAAAGATTTTCTGTTCGTGGAAGTGTGTATACAGATGACTGTGGTTGGAGCCTGACTGACGGACTATAGACAGTGTCAAAACTTTGCAGTAGAAACTCTATTGTAGTCAAAAACAGTTTTAAGTGGAATCTTTTTAAAAACTATAACTTTTACTGAATTTGTATGCAATTCCAACACAGCGTATTTGTATGGTGCCTTTCCATAATTCAGCAGTGCTCAGTGGGTCTCACAACATCAAAAGTTTAACCCGGCTCACTAACGGTTGCAAGGCGTCACAAAGTTTAAATGGTCATGAGCAATAAGCTTATGGAAACGCCTCCTGTTATTAAATGAGCAATGAAATTTAACAAGCCACTGATAGTTTATAATTAAACCATTAACAGCAAAAATAATACACCTCCAAATCTTGACCCTTAGACCAGGCATAGGCAAACTCTGCCCTCCAGATGTTTTGGGACTACAACTCCCATCATCCCTAGCTAACAGGGCCAGTGGTCAGGGATGATGGGAGTTGTAGTCCCAAAACATCTGGAGGGCCGAGTTTGCCTATGCCTGCCTTAGACAATGCCCTCCCCACACAATCTGTAGCCATCCTGAACCGCAGAAACAGTCAAGGCCCTGGCCTCCCAAGCCAGGTGAAAATAAGCCAGATAAGCAGGGAGCAGGTCTTGCAGGATTCACTGTGTGATTGTCTTTCCAAACAATGCAGAATAAACTATTCCAAGCTTGCCTTTCAGCTGAAGAATGTGAAGGGGTTTGGACTATTTGGTGGGGAGGAGAAACGGAAGCCAATTATAGGGCAAGGAAGATCAAGGAAGTAGCACATGGAGCTGGGAGCAGGAGTGAGCATACAGCCCTTTTTTTCAAGTGAAGCATCACAATAGGAGTAAATAGTGCTTCAGACCTCACTGCTGCTTTTGCATATGCAAGCCAAGCGTGTTGCAAATAAATGGCACCATGGCCAAAACACTCATAAGTGCAGTCATGTACGTAGCATTGCTGAAATACAAATTGCCACTTATATGTTGGTAACTGATTCCACGGTGCTGTTCCAATATTGTTTTTTTCAGGTCCTGGCCTTGCAATTAGGGTAATATGTGCCGAAGAACCGTATGTTTGCAAAGACTTCCCTGAAACGAACAACATTTTGAAAATCATAGCAGACTTTTCTGCGAGTGTTAAAAAGGTAATTAATTGTGACTAGAATTGAAGGGTATAAATTCCTATGCGGGTTATGATAAGCCACTGCGATAGATAAGCTTGGCTTAATTGTCCCTTTATTTCAATTTCCTTAAGACACTTGCTGAAGAACCCTCAAGACATTATTCTTTCTAGTGCACTTTCTTCCCATCCCTCCTGCTCCATATCCTCACCTTCCTTTCCTGTGTTTCTCATCAGATTATGCTGGCTTTCCCTGTCAGTTCTCCTTAAGCCATTGTTTGCAGAGTAGGCCCTGCAGTTTCTTTTCTTCCTTCAATAAAGTTCTCGAGATGAATCCCCTCCGCTCCCCATTTTATGTCTTCTGTCTTGGTTTCTACCCTTATGTTCTGATCCTTCATAGCCTAGCAATTTAAAACGGGTTCCCTCTTTTGTATTTGTTATATCAGATGTAGCTAGCATGGTGCCCTCCCAGTGTTGCTGGGACTACAACTCCCAGCATTCCTTGCCATTGGCTATGCTGGCTGGATTGGTTGGAGTCGGAATCCAACAGCATTTGAAGAGCACCATGTTATCTTGCATTTATCACAGGAGTAGCCAAGCGCAAGTGCAAGGGATCAGCAAACGTTTTAAGCAAGGTCCCTCAGACCTTGTGGGGGGCCGGAATATATTTTGACAATAAAAATAAAAATGAACGAATTCCTGTGCCCCACAAATAACCCAGAGAAGCATTTCAAACAAAAGCACACATTCTACTCATGTAAAAACACCAGGCAGGCCCCACAAATAACCCAGAAATGAATTTTAAAGAAAAGGACACATTCTACTCATGTAAAAAGACGTTGATTCCAGGACCATCTGCGGGCCGGATTTAGAAGGTGATTGGGCCGGATCTGGCCCCCGGGCCTATGGATTATATATTTGTACCGTGTGTAGTAGATGATGCGTGGTTTAGAAATAACAAATTGGACCTTAAACTAACATGATATGGCAGCAGTGGTCTAGCCACACTCCTGGCCTCTTTGTTGAAAAACCCCTTATTTTCCAACCTCTGCCTTTATGCAAAACACTAGCTTCCAGTGAGATGTAGCCGAGTAATAATCTCAGGTGTTTTGATTGGACTTTTCCCCTTTGCTGCCCAGCCTCACACTCTGTTGCAGAGGGTCAAAGCATGTACAACTGAGGAAGACCAGGAGAAACTGATGCAAATCACAAGTCTACATTCGTTGAATGCCTTTCTGCTGCCAATCAAAACTGTAGGAGTACAGGTGAGTGCATTGCCGCTGTGGTAATAATACGTAAAACTTGCATGGCTAGATTTCAGGTAACAAATTTAGTGTTTTTGGAGCCAAAATAGAGTACATCCAAAATGGGTTGGGATTAAGCAATGGAAGAGCTATTTTTTAAAAATATATATGTGACAGCCTCTAAATGTCTGAATGGTCGCTTTGGTAAGGCTTGGAAATACTGAAGCATTCTTAAGATTAAATAGCATCACTCACACCGTATTCCATCAGGTTCAGGCTTCCGTTGGAGAAGCAGCAGCTGGAGGCTCATACATATATTCCTACCAATTTGCTCACTGCAGACAAAATTCTGCTTTTACCTGTTCTGCTTTTATAAGACTCGTTTTACTGTCCTCCTTATACTGTCCTATTATTATTATTTTTGTGCTATTTTTCTATGCCACTTAGAGATACTTGAAATACATTGGGGCTGAGAAATGCTTTTCAATAAACAAGTAAACAAACAAACAAACAAACAAACAAACAAACCAGTTCTGCTTTCCTGGTGCAGTTCAGGCACCTGTCAGACACAAAGCCAATTAAAGGCTCGGAACTGCATGCGTTGTAGCTTTATTGGCTCTGGGAGATAGGCCAGTTGTCTGTTCTGGACAGAGTCCCAATCCCTCTGAAAGAAGGGGCTCGCAGTTCAGGGCTGCGCATGGATTCATCTTAGGTGCTTAGAGGCTCAGGTGGCTAGGAGTGCCTTTTGCCAGCTACATCCTTGAAAAGGTCTTGCCTCAACCTGGTGATTCCTAGACTGGCAATTTGATCATTGCAATGCATCATGTGTGGAACACTTGAGCTTGGCCTGGATGCTGTGGCCGATTTAAGATGCCACAAGCTAGAGTTGATGATAACTCTGGTGCTTAAAAGCTTGTACAGTCGTACCTTGGAAGTCGAATGCCTTGTGAGTGTTCCGGTTTGCGAATGTTCTTTGGAACCTGAACGTCCGCCGGGTTCCTGCAGCCAGTCGCAAGCCGCACCTTGGTTCCCAATTGTTTTGGAAGTTGAAAAGACGTCTGGAACGGATTCCGTTCGACTTCTGAGGTACGACTGTACTGGCTACCCATATGCTACCAATAGGCAGGGTGATACATCAATACATTGTCCAAAATTGGTTTGAAGCCCGTATCATGATAACAGTTTCATAATGTATGACTTGGCAATTTATCGAGAATCACAGTGTGTGCGTGTGTGCGCATGTGCATGTGCACTATGTAAAAAATTCCAATATGGGGGAAACCGCGAAGCCGGCCATCACTTCTCTCATAGCTCCTGCTTCCTGTTGCTTATTACTATAAAATAACAGCTGTTAAAGGTAAGTAAAAATGCATCAGTTTTAGACCCCTAAGTAGTAGCAGCTGCCAGTACTCCGTTTGCCTCTGCATAGTTGCATCCTTATTTCAGACATCGTGATACAGTGGTACCTTGGTTTACGAACTTAATCCGTTCTTAAACCAAAAGCGTTCTTAAACCGAGGCGCACTTTCCCTAATGAGGCCTCCCGCTGCCGGTGCCCTTCCACTGTTCAGATTCCATTCTTAGACCGAGGTAAAGTTTGCAAACCAGGACACTACTTCCGGTTTTGCGGAGTTCGTAAACCGAATCGTTCGTAAACAGGACTGTTCTTAAACCAAGGTACCACTGTATAGGTATATCACAATGTTTAAAACGGGATATCGCACAGCTCTACCTTACCAGTCCTTGCTGCAAGGCCCTTAACTTGGGTCCAGGGTACAGACCACTTGATGCTTTATATTCCTGTCTGATTCCAGAAGTATTCAGGGGAGTCATGTTTAGTGGTTCCCCCATGACTGAGATGCAAGGCTCATATCTGCCAGAATCTGTGCATATTCAGCATTCTGTGCCTGGTTCTCTGAAGCTGCCCCTTGACTGACATCAGGTAGGACCCCCCTATTGAATTTAAGGCATTTTGGGTAGGCATAATTTCATCAGGCATTTCAAGTAAGCTTTTCTGAATTAATTTTTGCTAATTTAATCCTTTGTACCTCTTTTCCAACATCACCGTACAGGGCAGTGTGCAAAACGGTATATAACTTGTTGCAAGGAAAGAACTCGATGAGGTTTCAGCTAATGCAAATGTTTCAGCTGTCGATTTTGTTTTGCTGCTTTTCAGGGTGATTGCCGCTCCTACAGCTACGTATGTGGGATCTCCAGCAAAGATGCTCCACACTGGGAGTCCCTTATGTTCCTATCCAGACTCATCCCCCGCATGTGTCACAACATAAACCGGTATATATCTGCAGTATTTAAAAAAATACAGCTGCTGCTGATTTTGTTGTTTGCTTACATTATTGCTTAGATAAATTTTTAACTTACACACGAGAAGTAAAAACGAAACTACCGTATAGAAGAATATGCTACTGCCTTTCTTGAGTGCTTATTATAAATTGGAGATGTAAAACTTTTGGAAATTTTGAAGCCAGCGGGGCGGGGATCTTGTTTTAGGATTGCTGGGAATCGAAGTACATATGCAATACCTTCTTATCAAACCTAAACTTATTTTATTGCTTTAACCACATTAAATGCACCAGTTGCAACGTATTTATCAAATAAAATTGTACTTCGGCATAGTCATAACATTTATGACAGAATTGCCTTGACTCAGAAGTAAGCCCCACTCTGTTTAGCGGCGCTTACTTCTGTGTAAGCACACGTAGGCTTGCATGCTGCTACGCTGAGTGTGTCCCTTTGAATACATGCCTAGGATTGCACTGTTAGTGTCAGAGTGAATTGATGGGAGAGATGAAAAGGTTGACCTTAAGAGAGAGAAGCCACGTCAAAAGCTTTTGGTATCTTGAAACTTGTAGGCCAGAGACCATCAAAGCGAGGCCAGCAGCAATTCACAAGCAATAAAGGCTCTGTAAGCTTATCTCATGAAGATGGCAGGCACCCTTCTAGGTGGATCTGAGTATTGTATGTGTCTGTTACAGGGCACAGGAACTAAAATGCTCTTCATACTACAAATTCAGAGTAAAGCCTTGTTTTTTAAAGAAGCATTCCACTCGATTCAAAAAGAGAAAATAATTCATTCAAAAATGAAGGTAGCACTGTATACTGGAAAGCTAAGTGTCAAGTGCTGCAGGCATGAGTGCTCTTAACAGTGGGGGCTTTTAAAGCAAGGAAAGGAAGCAGACTTTTGCTTTAGTATTGGAATAAAAAGACTGCACGTATTCTGAATGTTAATGTTTTCCAAACGGGATACCTGGCTTTTTAAATAAATGATGTAACGACTGCCTGGGGGAATTAAAGGCACTGTGCACCCAAGTTTTACATGGTTGGACAAAGCCAGAATTTATAATACTGTCTGCTATTCTGGTAGTTTATAGATATATTGCTCATCTTTCCCAAACCTGGCACAAGAAGTTGGGACGGAAACTCCTTTTAGCCCTAGCCAGCGAAGTGCTTGCATTATTCAGTTTGCAATATACCACACACTCCAACGCTTCATTTTCATCCCTCTTTAGAGTTGTCTATGTGTTTGGCCCACCTGTCAAAGAACCTCCCACAGACGTTACTCCCACTTTCCTGACAACAGGAGTCCTCAGCACATTGCGGCAAGCTGATTTTGAGGCTCATAATATTCTCAGGGAGTCTGGTTAGTATGTGCATTTTTTTCAGCGGAAGGTCATTGCTTAGTTAATTGCTAAGCGGTCTGCTGCCCTTGAGTTGCCATTGGCAAAGACCACTTAACAGTTTAGAATTCGTCAAGCAACCCAGATTTTGGTGCAAGACAATAAAGTAAAAGTTTGCATAACAGATGTTTATTTTGTAGAACCCTGGCTTCAGAAAGTTGAATTTTCTTCAGGGACCCTGCAATTTCTTGATTTTGTAGCAGAAATACTACATCAAAAGTGAATCACGTGAAAGCTTTAAAAGAAACTACAGTGGTACCTCGGGTTAAGTACTTAATTCATTCCGGAGGTCCGTACTTAACCTGAAACTGTTCTTAACCTAAAGCACCACTTTAGCTAATGGGGCAGCCTGCTGCCGCCGCACCGCCAGAGCACGATTTCTGTTCTCATCCTGAAGCAAAGTTCTTAACCTGAAGCAGTATTTATGGGTTAGCGGAGTCTGTAACCTGAAGTGTATGTAACCCGAGGTACCACTGTAATTTGATTAACCAAGAGCAGTTTCTGAATTGTACCATAGAGTACAGTCTGTCCTTATGCTTCTCTTTGTTTTCGTTTGTATCCTGCCCTTCCTTAGAGGAGTTCGGGATGGCAAAATGAGCTCCCTCCCCCTATTTTATCCTGACAACAACCCTGTGACATAGATTAGGCCAAGATAGTGATTGGCCCAAGACCAGTCGTGACCTTCACGACTGAATCGGGAGTAGGAATTCTGGTCTCCCAAGTCCTAGTCCAGCACTGTAGTTGAGGGTCATTCCTGACGATCTGCTCTAATCATTACGCTGCGCCGGCTCTCTCGGTCCATATAACAGTTTGTTAATTGCACTATTCTTGCTTTCCCATGCCAAGGTTATGCCGGAAAAATCAGCCAGATGCCAGTCATCTTGACACCGTTGCATTTTGACCGAGATCCTCTTCAGAAGCAGCCTTCCTGTCAAAGATCTGTGGTCATTCGGACCTTCATCACTAGTGATTTCATGACGGGTATTGCAGCGACACCCGGCAATGAGATACCAGAAGAGGTAAAACTTTCAGAATAATCATTCGGAACTGCCTTTTCTTTCTTTGCTAATATGGAAACTGTGCTTGTTCCTTTATTCAAAATAGTTTAAAAGTTCGTTTTTGTAGCACAGAAATAAATGTGTGCTCTGGCCCTTAAACCGCTCCTGGGCGATGTATCAGTACATTGCCCAGGCCTATACTGTACAGCTGTACCTTGGATCCCGAATGCCTTGCAATTCTAAGTTTTGGCTCCCACACACCACAAACTCGGAAGTGAGTGTTCCGGTTTGCAAACGTTCTTTGGAACCCAAACGTCCGACAGGGCTTCCACGGCTTCCGATTGGCTGCAGGAGCTTCCTGCAGCCAACCAGAAGCCTCACTTTGGTTTCCGAACGTTTTGGAAGTCGAACGGACTTCCGGAACGGATTCCATTCTACTTCCAAGGTATGACTGTAGTAAGTTTATGAGCTTCTCCAAAATGTTTGCCTGATTTTTAAAAAAATTTTTGCAAACAAAGTTTGATGCACCATTCCTACTCCCTTCTAGTTGGGTAAAGTAGTCTAATGAATACCCTGTGCCTTACATTACAGCCCCAATTTATCCCTCATTCAAACCAGGGATCCTGTCTACTTAAGTGCTCTTCTCACTTTGTTTTGTTCCTAAATAAACGCAGGTTGTGTTGAAGATGGTGGCAGAGATTAAGAAGATTCCTGGCATCTCCCGGGTGATGTATGACTTGACTTCAAAACCACCAGGAACAACTGAGTGGGAATAATTATTCCCTCCCCCTCCTTGTATGAAAGTACTGTATGCAGTTTTAAATTATATCAGAAACCATTCCCAGTGTTGACATGCAGTACTGTGAAACAGAGTCGCTGGAGCTGCTGCTACATCATACGTGATTCTCTCCCCCCCCCCCTTTCCTGGAGCATAATCTGCAAATTAAGAATGATGTTGGGGGGTGGGGTGGGGCGGGGAGCAAGGTAAGTGGGCTGAGGATACGTACGGGTAAATAATTAGGGCAGTGTTGCCTACGTGCAGATAGATTCATATTGCTTTGCCTTTTTTGGGGTCTTATTGACTGTTTCTACTGTTACGTCATTTCAATGTCTCTTTTTATTTTTTATTTTTATTTTCTTTTGTATACTGTGTAAAAAGAGACCGTTTATTTACATTTACCAAAACCAATGTCGGAACCTATTAAAATAAGGGGAATGGGGGGGGGGCGGGGCGGGAAAGCGACCAACAACTGCTTTTGAAACAGATTTATTATAAATAAATATTTTGCCAAATGGAGTAGTAGGTATTGTTGAGTTGTGGAATCAATGTATAATTTGTTTTGCTGCGTACTGTATGAATTCCTGTTCCGTATCGTTTGGAGTATTAAGCCCATGGCAATAAGTGTTGACTTTTAAGACAACAATAACACCTGGCACTCAAATAATGACTGTGTCTCCCCCCCCCCCCTTGCTCTCCTGTCCCTCCTCCATAATGCTTTTTAAAGCAAGTTTTGTTTAAAAATGTAAAAGCATACATTTCCCCCACCGTGCAGTGATATCTATATTTAATGTACATTAAATCAGTTACAAGGGAGCCAAACATGAATTATGTATACAGTTGGAAATCCATCTTGCGGTTCAGGCAAAATCAAAGGGAGGAACAATCCACCTTCTAGCCATCAAAATCTTATCTGCCCTTTCTCAGTTTTTGTCTTTGTCTTTATGCCGAACTATCATTCATACCGTTGGGCTTATATTTTATATGAGGCTGCTTTGGAAAAGCAAGGGAGAATAATTGCTCTCTGTGTACTCCTTTCCAAGCCAGTGTGGTGTAGTGGTTAAGAGCAGTAAACTCGTAATCTGGTGAACCGGGTTCGTTTCTCCGCTCCTCCACGTGCAGCTGCTGGGTTACCTTGGGCTAGTCACACTACTTTGAAGTCTCTCAGCCCCACTCACCTCACAGAGTGTTTGTTGTGGGGGAAGGAAGGGAAAGGAGAATGTGAGCTGCTTTGAGATTCCTTCGGGTAGTGATAAAGCAGGATATCAAACCCAAACTCTTCTTCTTCTTCTAAAATGTGCTGATTCATATGTGATTGGGTTTTGGAGGCAGCAGGGCCTAGATATAAATTAGTTTGTGCATTTCTTGAAAAATAAACCACCAATAAGTCAGAAGGGTTACCGTATTTTTCGCTCTATAAGACACACTTTTTCCCCTCCTAAAAAGTAAGGGGAAATGTGTGTGCGTCTTGTGGAGCGAATGCAGGCTGTGCAGCTATCCCAGAAGCCGGAACAGCAAGAGGGATCGCTCCGCAGTGATCCCTCTTGCTGTTCTGACTTCACTTCGCTGGAGAGGCGCAGCGCAGAGAGGGAAAGCTATGCAGCGCCCCTTCAGCGAAGCGGCAGGAGAAACGGAGCCCCTTCCATTTCTCTTCCCGCTTTGCTGGAGAGGTGCTGCGCAGAGAGGGAGAGAATATCTTTTTCCTTGTTCTCCTCCTCTAAAACTAGGTGCATCTTATAGAGCGAAAAATGCGGTAAATAGAGTTAACCTCTCGGCTCTGGTTTGGTAAGGATCAGAAGCTGGGTGGTTTTCAATATGTGCGGGTATTGAGCCACATAGCTTCATCTGAAGTGGAGTTGCTTCTACAGCATCTTGTCAGGGTAGATGGTCAAGAGAACAGCGTTAAGGTCACACCCACATCCTATATTTAAAGCACTCTTTAATCCACTGTCAATCATGGCTTCCCCCAAAGAATCCTGAAAACCCCTTACTTTGTTTAGGGTGCTGGGAATTGTCGTTCGGCGCCTCACAGAGCTACAATTCCCAGCATCCTTAGCAAACTATAGTTCCTGGGTTTCTTAGGGGGAGGCCATAGCTGTTAAGATGGTAGAAGAGGGCTTAAAATGCTAGAATAAAGAGAATAGGGCTGGAACAACTTCACTCACCCATTCTGAATACGGCCTTAGCGCACCACAAATCACTGTAACCTTACACAAACTTTGATTTGTACCCAATAGATCTCAAGTGCCCAAGTATTACTGTGTTGATTAGCAGGATACAGATGACCATTCCGCCATGCATTGATGGATCGGAAGGTCACTGCAGGACAAGAGAAAACTTGTGGAGGGGCAGTGAACTAGTCACTTCTGTTGACAAATGTCCTTCTGCTCAATATGATTTTCGCTGTCATTATGTGAATTAACCAAGACATGGCTGGTTAAGATGCAGGGGTCAGGGCTCGCTGGATGGTCTTGCTGGATGTGTGGTAGAGCGTCTGGCTGGAATAAAGCAGAGGGACGGATAAAGGGGAAATAAGGGCAAAAGGTACTCGCTATAAAACCATTATTATGATGGGGCAGGTGTACCTGGCGTTTGGAGAGCTGGGATGAGCTGGTGGTTCTCTTGCTAACTTGCCTCACCAATGCCACATGTTGTCTCCTGAAGACCTTTCCTGCAGAGGTCTTGGAACATGTACGGGAGCGAGTAAACTGGGTGGCACGGACCAGTGTGTAGGAATGCAGTG
Source organism: Podarcis gaigeae (assembly GCF_964106915.1). Classification (NCBI taxonomy): domain Eukaryota; kingdom Metazoa; phylum Chordata; class Lepidosauria; order Squamata; family Lacertidae; genus Podarcis; species Podarcis gaigeae. The sequence goes on from NC_139681.1 coordinate 79,526,366, forward strand.
GGCGAATCATAGAATTGTAGAGTTGGAAGGGACCCCCCAGGGCCATCCAGTCTGACCCCTTGCAATGCAGGAATCTCAACTGTGAAGCATCCATGGCAGATGATTTGCAAATCTGTTTGCCCTGTTTCATCCAAACCCAGGGTGTGCAACAGAAGTGCTTTCCTGTATAGTCCGTGTTTGGGAATGGGTGTGGTCAAGTTGAGCAGAAGTGCAATCCAGACCCAAGTGTTTTCTTAGCAAACTCTACTAGGAAGTCCTCTTTATGCCTGCTGGTGAGATTATGGCACCTGAGAGTATAATGTAATGATCACTTGCAAGCTCTTGCGTGGTGGGAACTCTTATTCAGATGCCTCCTAGACAGTCAGGTTCATAGCAGGGGGATGTTCCTCGAGCTATTGCTGTGCTTTGACATTGTTTACTTGGCCATTTTAAATGTCCTTTTTTAAAAAAGCTGATGTTTAACATAAAATATGTAACCCTATTATAGTTATGGTCCAAGCTAGAGAAATGAGGTATATATAATGCATGGTTCCATTCATAAGAGCCAGAGGTTTTAACTGAGTGGTGTGTCTACTGACGGTAACCTTCGCAGCTGGAGCTAAGAGTATTTTGTGTCCATGTTCACTATGTTAGATGCACAGATAGTCAAATTATAGGATTTCCATCTTAACAAATGTATACGTTTAAGTCAGCTCTGGGCTATAACTTTATAAGCTTGTTTTGTTTTTTTAAAAAAAGATTCATGAAGAAAATGGGAGTTTGGCAAACTTTATTAAGAAGATTAACATTGCAGCCAGAAGCAAACACATGTGTAAGAGGCATGATTGGTTAAATCTGAATCCAGATTCCAGTATTGTATGGAGCAGGGTATTATTTTTATTTTTTATTTTAAAAAAACCACACAGTTAGTTTGTGAGGGAAGTGGAATGTAGCTTCATCGCCATCCTTCCAGTCCTTGAATGTATTTCAATGTGTTCATTCATGTAATCTCAGCCGGATGGAGAAACACAGATTGTCGTCTTCTTGTGGTCCAGAAGGGAATGTAGCTTATGAATGCGGTTGCTCTTGTTCAGTTTGTTTACCCCTCTCTAGTCCTTCAGTGAGACATGTCAACGTATTCAAAGGAATTTGTATAGGGAAATAATTCCTAGCATTCTCGTTTTTTTAAAGAAAGAAAACATTTTCCGCTTGTAAATGATAAGTACTGTGAGCCTTAATTTTTATCCACAAATAAAAGTTACCCATTTGGATACTTGTGTGATTATTATTATTATTTTAAAGACACTCCTTCCAATTTGTTCCCTAAATGATTAAGGCCTGCTGTGGACAACGGTTGGCTCTTCTGGGTGAGCAGAGGAATATCACGGAAACAAACCATGACAGGACAAGCAGTGGAGAGAAGCCATCGGGTGTCTAGAGCTTCAAAATGTGACCTGAGTATTTTGCGGCCTAGTCCAGAACCCCAGGCTCAAGCACCCTTCCTATGAGACATATCACTTAATACAGACTGGTCTGCTGGCGAAGTCAGACTGGAAATGCAAGGGCGAATAGATTTTTTAAAAAAATGTTTTAGAACAAGTGTTTCCCAAACTTGGGTCTCCAGCTGTTTTTTTCGGACTACATTTCCCATCATCCCTGAACACTGGTCTTGCTAACTAGGGATGATGGGAGTTGTAGTCTACTTCTGTGTTAATTCTGTGCATCCTGGAATGGATTTAAATACCCTTTTTCATATGAATGATGTACTGTATTTTTTGCTCTATAAGACTCACTTTTTCCCTCCTTAAAAGTAAGGGGAAATGTGTGTGCATCTTATGGAGTGAATGCAGGCTGCACAGCTATCCCAGAAGCCAGAACAGCAAGAGGGATTACTGCTTTCACTGTGCAGCGATCCCTCTTGCTGTTCTGGCTTCTGAGATTCAGAATATTTTTTTTCTATTTTTCGTCCTCCAAAAACTAGGTGCGTCTTATGGTCTGGTGCGTCTTATAGAGCGAAAAATACGATAAGCGTAACCTTGTTCACCATCCAGCCAAAACCCATATTTTAGATGTGTCTTTTGCTGTGCAGGAGCTGATGGTCAGTTAACTGTATGGTTAACTATACAGATCAATGGTATGCATGTCTACTTCAACAACAGGTTTGTTGTTAATGAGGCTTACTCCCAGGTAAGTTGGTAATGATGGCAACCTAGGCCTTGCCATTGGGGGAAAATGGGGTTCTTGCGCCTTTTTATCTCCATAAGCGGAACCAGCAGGACATAGCTGACTCCCCATGGTAAATAGGAGGCCTAGGGGATGGGAAGCAGAAGCAACGATGTGCACATTCTTTCTAATGTTGTGTTACGCCTTCAAAATGGCAGCCATTTTGCGACTGGTGACCTCAGCACTCTCGCAAAATTCAAAATGTTCCCATTGGTCCAAGACTGTTAGCGACTTCAGAGTGCGAAACGAGGTTATCTGGAATATGGGACTGAATAACATGCGGCAAGTGATAGCCAATATTATTGTTATTCTCTTTTTACTATATGTGTTAGCAATACACATCCATACGTAAGGTAGGATCCCAGGGAGTAGGTTAGTGGAAGGTTATATTCCTCTTCTTGGTGCTGTTTTCAATGCTGTCCAAAGAATTACAGCAATGTCGCAGGTTCCGCTTTTTATTTTTGACCACAGAATGCCTAAAGGTAAAGGTACCCCTGCCCGTACGGGCCAGTCGTGACCGACTCTGGGGTTGCGCGCCCATCTCGCTTAAGAGGCCGGGGGCCAGCGCTGTCCGGAGACACTTCCGGGTCACGTGGCCAGCATGACGAAGCTGCTCTGGCAAGCCTGCACCAGTGCAGCACATGGAAACGCCGTTTACCTTCCCGCTATAAAGCGGTACTTATTTATCTATTTGCACTTAAGAGTGCTTTCGAACTGCTAGGTGGGCAGGAGCTGGGACCGAACGACGGGAGCTCACCCCGCCGCGGGGATTCGAACCGCCGACCATACAATCGACAAGTCCTAGGCGCTGAGGTTTTTACCCATAGCGCCACCCGCGTCCCTTTAAGCCTCCTTAAAGGCTCAAGGCTGTGTTTCTAAACTTACTTAGTAGTAAAGACCATTAAAATCAATGGGATGTGCTTTCAAGTCGCCATGCTTGATCAGAATGTTAAAATGCTTGTGTTGCTAGATGATTGGGAGCTACAAGACTTGTATATAAAGCTTGCTTCAAGGATCCTTGTAGGATGCTGAACTCTTACTTAACTTTGCTTCCTCTTGAGTCACATTGAGGAGAAAGTCCTGTTGTCACACGGATACCCATGCCCTTATAAGGGCTTATATTTTGCACAAAGCTTGGAAGCAAATTAATTCTAAGCCACAGCAAGAGATTTTCAGTATTTCTTGCGATTCTTGTCATTTTCTCAGGAAGTAAGCTGGAAAATAATTAGTATTAGAAAATGGAATTGTGGCTTTAAATATAAATATCTGCATATGATATTTTGCAGTGGCTTGGTTTTTTTGTGTGAACATTTTCTTGTCTTTGTACGTGTTCAGAAAATGAACCGCGCCTTCAAAAAGTTCTGGGACTCCTACGAACTTGCACATTCTTAGTGGACCATTATCTTTCTATATATTCCCCAACACACTGTCACTGCCTAACAAGGTAACGAAACAGGCCTAGGAAAGCGGTTCAGGTGAGAGTTGGCTGGGTGCTTGGTGCTCCCTCACTTTGTGCTGCGGGAAAAATGGTTTCACCTGAAGTAGAGGAGAGGGAATAGGGAAATGACTAGCTTTTATTGCATGCCAGTTGTAATGGAGGCCGCTGTTTTTGTAATATAGAGGCCTCCTTATTTTCATCCTGGGCAAGCCTGCTGTGGAAGGAACAGTTGTGTGATTAAATGCAAAGTGCTAAAGTCACAAATCTTAAGTTTTGCCTGCCCTGCATGAAAAATTAAACCAAAAGCCCTTTCCATACCAATACCTGGCAATAAATGTGACTGGCGTAATTTCATATTTTTTTTCAAGTACATTTTTATTAAATTTCCACTTTAAACAACAAACAATAAAATTCCACTTTCATCTACACAACTCCTTTTCCACCGCTCTACCGAGCAATGACTTCCCTCCCTCCCGGCCACAGGCTTTCTTTTTCAATCTACATCTCACAGTTTCTTGTCCTTTCCAGAAATCCACGTCGTAAGATTTATTTCAGTCCTGTTAATGTCTTCAGACTTTTACAGTTATTGCTTATATAGTCAATAAATTTACTCCAATCTCTTTGGAATTTTCATTCTTCCTGGTTTCGGATCTTGCAGGTCAGTTTTGCCAGTTCCGCATAATCCATCATCTTCGTCTGCCACTCCTCCAACACTGGTAACTACTGTAATTTCCAATTTTGGGCTAATAAAGTTCTCGCCGCTGTCGTGACTTGTGTAATTTCAAAGGGACGAACAAAATTAAGAATACTTTTGCAGAGCTAGACAACTGTGTGTGTGAAAACATACATCTCCCTCTATGTCAAGTGTTTTACTGCCACCTGGTGTTTTAAAGAAAGAGTAGCATACTTGCTGACTTTAGTAGCTTTGGGTTAGTTTATATTATAACAACAGAAGATCAGTAAGTGCAGGAAGGCGTTGTTTCTGATGATATATTTAAGTACAGTGGTACCTCAGGTTACAAACTTAACTCATTCCGGAGGTCCATTCTTAACCCGAAACCATTCTTAACCTGAGGCGCGCTTTCGCTAATGGGGCCTCCCGCTGCGCAGCCGGCATGAGATTTCTGTTCTCATCCTGGGGCAAAGTTCACAACCCAGAGCAATTACTTCCAGGTTAGCGGAGTTTGTTACTCGAAGCGTTTGTAACCCGAGGTACCACTGTATTTGGGTATTCTGCTGATTGTGTGAAACAACTTCAGAATGCAAGGCTGGAAAAAAATGTGCGGCAAAGAACATTTCTAGACACACAGATTATGTCCACTCTCAATGGTTAGCTCCAAATAAAATAAAGGTGGATGAAGAACTTTAAAACCATAATGGTTCAGGTCACCATCATCAGTGAATGTTTAATGCAGAGTGTGAACGGTAAGTAAAGGCATGTCATTCTTCCCAGGCATGGTATTTCACTGCCCCCTGCCCTCTCAGGGCCCCCCACCAGGGACTTTAAACACTCTGTTGGCCCTGTACATGCTTAGTCCTCATTGGGCTTTTGGGGAAGGTTGCCTCCCCCCGTTTTTTTAAAGTGGCTTTTTTGTACTTTTGCAGATGTCAGAGTTCCTCTGAGCTCGCTACGTTAATACAACACTTGCTTTTCTGTGGTGGTGTTTCAGCTACAATCCTGTTGGTGCTCTCTGCCAGTATTTGCAGTAGATGTAATTGTATGAAATCAGGCTGGAGGTCCAGGAAAGATGAAAATATGTAAAAAAAAAAAAAAGAAGAAGAAGAGAAAAAAGAAAACTCATCAAAGTTCTGCTGAGGTCTACTTAACAAAGTTTGAATCTCCCATTTGCACTCTGTCTCAGGAACCAGCTCAGATAAAAAGGTCACAGAGCACTTAGGAGACTGCAGTGCTGTGCTGTGTTGTCATAGCTCTATTAAGCAATGGAAGAAGTTGATGTTCCAGCTTTTTATCTGCTGCCTTTAAAACATGTATATCTAAACATTGCATCCTTTAATTTTTTAATAACCAGCATATTATCAGTGTGAGGTACAGTACTCTTGTTGACATTGTTGTTGACGTTGGGCCTAATCTGCCTTGCAAGGTGTTTGTGCTGATTAAATGTCACAGGAAAGAGCACTAAATATGTTGCCTTGAGCTCCTAGGAGGAAAGGCTGTACAGTACATGATTGTGAAAATGAATAATATAGTTGACCTGCAATGCCCACTTTGCAACCGTGGTTTTTTTTAAATGTATTTTTATTAAAGATTTCTTGGTTGTTCAGGCTCCTTCTGAGCTAAATTTCCACCCACCCACTCCCTGGTTACACTATGGCAGCTCTGGGGTTTTTTGCAGCCTGCTAACTGAACAAATAGGTACATATTAAAAATAATTGTTTTACAGAAGAATGATGTTTTCGGGGGTTTTTTTAATAAAAAAAAATTGTAACCACCACTTCCGCCTCCAGCCTTTTGATTTCACAACTCTGCTTTTCTCTTCTTCCAAACATCCTAATCACATAATTACAAGATTTAAATAGGTAGAGGAAGGAAAAAGGAAAGAGGAGTAGGAAGGAGATACAATGGGGGCCGTCAAATTCACAGCTAGACTCTCACATCTCCCTGAATATCAACCTTCCCCTTAGAATCATAACTGCAGAGGAAAAAAGAAAAGAAAACAAGACTTCTGCCTTCACTGGATCTGTTCCCCTGGTGCCCATTTTGGATTTTGTAACCTTCTGGGGTTCAGGTGTTTTCTGTTGCTACCAGGTAAAGACAAGTAGTGACAAGTCGTGAGGTGTTTATATTGGCTTTTAGCAAACATCGCCCCAGAGGATCTTAGGACGGCATACAGTTTTATACTATGTTCTCACAACAACCTGGTTGGGTAGGTCAGACAAGAAGGAAGCGACTTATTCGTTGCCAACCAGAAGCAATTCAAATGTAGATCTCTCTGGTCATCATCCAACCCTTTCAGCCCAGTGCCTAAGTACTCTTGAGACCAAATCCCACTCCTCACAGTATCTATTTATTTAATTCATTTATATTCCATCTTCCAAAGATCTCAAGGTGGTGTATTTGGTTCTCCTCATTTCATCCTCTCATTTCATCCTGTGAGGTAGGTTAGGCTAGGAGATAGTGACTGCCTCAAAGGCACTCAGGGAATTTCATGGCTGAGTGGGGATTCAAACTCTGGTCTCCCAGGTCTTCGTCCAACATTCTAACCATTTTGCCACACTAGCTTCCAGTAGTCATGGTATGATAGGTCATAAGAGGATAAGAAAAGTCCTGCTGAATCAGATGAAAGGCCCATCTGGTGTAGCATCTTGTTCCTAACCATGGCCATCATCTAGGCAGAAGATGAGGGTAATAGCCCTCTCCCAGTGTTGGTGGATTTATATTCCATGAATTTATTTGCCTAACCCCCTTTTAAAGACTAAGTTGGGTAGCCATCACTACACCTTGTAGAAGTGAATCACACAGCACAAGGCTGTGCTGAGTAAAGAAGTCTTTCATCTTGCCTGTCCTGGATCTTCTATTCAACTTCATCTGATAACCCTGGTTCCCTATAATAATGTAATAATAATTTATTATTTATACCTCGCTCATCTGACTGGGCTTCCCCAGCCACTCTGGGTGGCTTCCAACAAAATATTAAAATACAGTAATGCATTAAACATTAAAAGCTTCCCTAAACAGGGCTGCCTTCAGATGTCATCTAAAAGTCAGATAGTTGTTCTCTTTGACATCTGGTAGGGGGGTGTTCCACAGGGCGGGCGCCACTACCAAGAAGGCCCCCTGCCTGGTTCCCTGTAACGGGTCCTCGCAGTGAGGGAACCGCCAGAAAGCCCTCAGAGCTGGGCCTCAGTGTCTGGGTAGAACGATGCAGGTGGAGACGCTCTTTCATATCTACTGGACCGAGGCCATTTAGGGCTTTAAAGGTCAGCACCAACACTTTGAATTGTGCTTGGAAACGTACTGGGAGCCAATGTAGGTCTTTCAAGACCGGTGTTATGTGGTCTCGGCGGCTGCTCCCAGTCAGCAGTCTAGCTGCCGCATTCCGGATTAGTTGCAGTTTCTGGGTCACCTTCAAAGGTAGCCCCATGTAGAGCGCATTGCAGTAGTCCAAGCGGGAGATAACCAGAGCATGCACCACCCTAGAACTCTAGTTACGCAAGAGTGAGGTAAAACCACCTCTCCATTCATTTTCTCCACATGTAATTTTTAAAAACTCAATCATGTCTTTCTCCTCTTCACACCTTTTCCCCCAACTAAAAAAATAAATAAATACAAATCTTGCCTCCTTTCCTCATAGGTGAGGTCTTCAGCTGATCATTTGTGTTGCCCTTTTCTGCCAATTTCCAAGAAGTGGCCATTTCTCCCACCATGTACCCTGGCCTTCCTTGACATATAGAGATATATTATTTACCCACATCATAATCTTGCTAAAGTACATAGCACATAAATGGACAATGTAATATTCAATTGGTAAACCAGAGTTCCAACAAAAGGTGAACGGCAGGGTCAAAGAGCAACCAAGTCCACATTGAGTGATGTATCATTTGATGACAACATGAGACCCAGCACTATTCAACGGGGCATTTGGAAAGTATGCAATACATGTACCAAAATCTAGGGTGGCTGTTCTGTGTTATGGTATAACCATCCCATTTTTGGCAAGAAGTATAGGTAGGTTGCATATTTTCAGTGTTCTAAGCCTACAGTAGAGATTCAGCCAAGATGGTTGTTGCATTACACAGAGCTACAGTTCCCAGAGTGGTTTAGCAATCAATCGCCCTTCCCAGGGAACTCTGGGAATTGTAGCCATGTAAGGAAAAGGGTGTCCTAGCATCTCTCTGCACCTTTAATAAACCACAGTTCCCAGGATTCTTTGTGGGAAGCCATGAGAGTGTTGAAAGCAGTGCAATACTGCTTTAAATGTGCAGCGCAGATGGGGCCTTCGTCACAACTCACTTTAATTTGGTTGAAGCCACTGTCACCTGCATAGACAAAGAGACAGGGCCTAAGAGCATACCCCCGGATTTCTCTAAAATGCACCTCCAGCATGCTGGGGTCCCTCAGTAAAGGTGCTGACTTGGAAAAGACTCCCTGGGGAGACCTCACCTGGAGTACTGTGTCCAGTTCTGGGCACCACAGTTCAAGAAGGACACTGACAAACTGGAACGTGTCCAGAATGGTCAAAGGCCTGGAAACGATGCCTTATGAGGAACGGCTAAGGGAGCTGGACATGTTTAGCCTGGAGAAGAGGAGGTTAAGGGGTGATATGATAGCGATGTTCAAATATATAAAAGGATGTCACATAGAGGAGGGAGAAAGGTTGTTTTCTGCTGCTCCAGAGAAGCGGACATGGAGCAATGGATCCAAACTACAAGAAAGAAGATTCCACCTAAACATGAGGAAGAACTTCCTGACAGTAAGAGCTGCTTGACAGTGGAATTTGCTGCCAAGGAGTGTGGTGGAGTCTCCTTCTTTGGAGGTCTTTAAGCAGAGGCTTGACAACCATATGTCAGGAGTGCTCTGATGGTGTTTCCTGCTTGGCAGGGGGTTGGACTCGATGGCCCTTGTGGTCTCTTCCAACTCTATGATTCTATGATTCTATGAATGACTGAAAGCTTCTGCTTTAAAAGGAGGAGGGGCCCCTGTCAAGAGGCCAGATGTGGCTTACTGGGTGTTCACATCTGGCCCATGATCTGCCTGCCTTGCTTTTGCACACAGGCAGCAGTTAGGCTTGGAAAGAGCCTCCCATTGGGGAGTTTAAAATGGGTAGGTTGTGTTGATCTGTTGCAGCAAAGAGACTTGTGGCACCTTCATACGCTAATGCAGGGGACCTTTGCAGCAGGGGGCCGGTCCACTGTCCCTCAGACCTTGTGGGGGGCTGGACTATATTTTTTTGGTGGGGGGGAATGATGCAAGAGCACCACAAACCCCGGTGGCTGCTTACCTGTGTCTTGCAAACAGCAGGGGCTGGCAGTGGGACGATGAGCAGCGTGCAAAAGGGCTCCGGAGAGGGGCTGTTTAAAATGGTGGCTGCTTGAGCGCTGCTGCTGCTGCTGGCACCAACAAAGCCAAGTCCCCTTCCTCCTCTAGGCAGGGCGGGGAGAAGCCAAGAGGAGGGAGGGAGGAGGTGGCACCGCCATCGCTGTGTGAGGAAGAGGGAAAGAACATGCGTGCTGGCGATCCACATGGTGATTCCGGACCGTCCGTGGGCTGGATTCAGAAGGCTATTTGGCCTGTTCTGGCCCTCAGAACTTAGTTTTCCTACCCCATGCCCTAATGTGTTACGGTATCCGTTGCCATGGACAAGTGTTGTGGTTCCCACACTTCCCCCCCAGGAATGTTTGGAGGAAGCCATGACTGTTTAAAGTGGCACCATAGTGCTTTAAGGGACGCGGGTGGTGCTGTGGGTTAAACCACAGAGCCTAGGACTTGCCGATCAGAAGGTTGGCAGTTCGAATCCCCGCGCCGGGGTGAGCTCCCATTGCTCGGTCCCTGCTCCTGCCAACCTAGCAGTTCGAAAGCACATCAAAATGTAAGTAGATAAATAGGTACCGCTCTGGCGGGAAGGTAAACGGCGTTTCTGTGCGCTGCTCTGGTTCGCCAGAAGCGGCTTAGTCATGCTGGCCACATGACCCGGAAGCTGTACGCTGGCTCCCTCGGCCAAAAAAGCGAGATGAGCGCCGCAAACCTAGAGTCGGTCACGACTGGACTTAATGGTCAGGGCTCCTTTACCTTTATAGTGCTTTAAAACTGTGGCGTGAATGTAGCCTAAGTGTCCTCCATGTTTGATCCAGCAATGATTCTTAAATCTTTGTTGTTTATTTATCCTTGTACGCAGGCACCTGCGCTAAAGATCTAAGCAAAAGATGGGAAATAATGGCATCAGTATGAGAGAAGGGAAATGCATGAAAAGGTGTGGGTCACTCCATTTTTATTAGTGGGGGAAGGAGCAGTTCTTTTAAAAATAATAGTAATAAAAACCACAACAACCTTTCCTATCCTTCCAGTACTTCATAGACGAGGTTGTGCCTTGGCAGCTGTCGCAGCAAAGAGAATCCGCCTGTGTGGATCCTCATGGGAGCAGTCGTTCTCCTTCATAGGCTGGCGAACAGTCAACACGCGAGAGTCTCATAAAAACCCTCTGCTCTTTTTTTGGGAAGCAGCAATTATTTCCTTCCAGCGGCTCAGAGTTAAAATGGCCCGTGCAAAGTTCTGGCTGCTCACAGGGCTGCTGGTGCAGGCCTTGTATGTGTTTGAGCCCACCCGAGGCGAGGAAGAAGACGCAGCTGGGGAGGAGGGAGAAGAAGAATGCCGGCTGCTTGGGAAGTTTGATCTGCGCGGCTACGTGAACGCAGAGGATGCCATGCACGTAATTGGAGGGATGTTCCCTATGCATTTCAGGACCATCCTGGAAGAAGATCCGACCAGCACGCCACCCAATTCACCAAAATGTGAGGGGTAAGCTGCTTCCTCCTTTTCTCTAGTCCTCCAGAGAGTTTTGCCGTATACAGAGTCAGAACCGTCGGTCCATTGAGTTCAGAGTTGACTGGCAGGAACTCTGTAAGGTTCTGCAAAGGGATTTTCTCCCAGCCCTAGCTGGGAGATGCTGGGGATGGAAGCTGGGACCACATGAAAAAGATGTTCTGCTATGGAGTGGCAGCATTCCCCTTGCTTGAAAAAACAACTGTGGCAAGGCAAGGGTGTGCATGTTGTTATTCATGGTGATAGCCGGGCAAAGGCTTTCTCAATATCCCAAGCTGGGGACAGACAATAAATGCATCAGAGGCCGAAAGGGGATATATAATATAGGTATTGATGCTCAGGTGGGTAGGCATTTGCTACTTTTGTCCTGCCATCACCTCTGTTGGAAAGGGCTGGTGCTCAGAGGGAGAGCATCTTGTTTTGCATGCAAAAGGTTCCAGGTTCAATCCCCAGTCATCTCCAGGGAGGGCTAGGAGAGATTTCCTGCCTGAAAACCTGGAGAGCTGATGCTAGATCAGGACCAGTGGTCATGGATGATGGGAATGGTAGTCCACAGACAGCTGGAGACCCAGATTTGGGAAACCCAGTGCTAGACTCATTGAGCTGACTCATTGCAAAACAGCATCCCATGCTCCTAATCAGATATGGAAGGTATTTTGAAGTTATAAACTACGAGCAAAGGCCAGGCGTCAGGAGGCAGTTTATCTGAAGTGGTTTTCCTGCTTGGTTGGCAGCATACCAAAGGGATGGCCACCCATCCTTTGCTTCGGTAAATACCAGCGAAGCAGAGCCCACCACCTCCCGAGGGAGACTGTTCCGCTGTCAAACACCTCTCTCCATTAGGATGTTGTTTTGCCATAACTTGCTTCCCTGCAGTTTCCACCCATTTGCTTTTAGTCTTGTCCTCTGGGGGCAGGAGAGAGGTGGGCTGAACTCATGGAGCAGAGCCCATTGAGGGCATCTTGCCCGCCAAAGCATTGAGCCATCACTGCTGAGGACAGAGCCTACAGTGGGATGAGGGTTCACACCGTAAGCAGCAATGCTTCTCTCATGCTACCTGGGATGTGGGTTCCGGAGATGAGGGTTATTGTTAAATAAAGATCGCTGGGTTGGATTTGCCATAGCACCAAGGATATGGCTCCATTAGCGCAAGCATTTATGCTTGCCTGATGAAACAATCACCCCTCTCCACCCTCACGCACTGTTCTGGGGGTCATCCTGATCCTCTGGAGGAGATTTGGGAGAGCATGCAGTTGTGCTCGTGTGCTCAGATCCTGCTTGCAGAATTCCCACAGGCATCTGGTTGGCCACTGTGGGAACAGGAAACTAGATTAGATTGGCCACTAGTCTGGTCCAGCCATCTCTTCTTCTTACATGTTGGAGGGTCCTCAAACTGGTATTATTATTATTATTATTATTATTATTATTATTATTATTACTGCTGCAAGAGTGACCATGTCTTCACATAGCAGGGATATCAGATGGTGCAGCAAGCATTCTCCAGAGGATATAGAACTAACAAGAAAGCAGATTCTGTCTGGACATTAGGAGAAGCTTCCTCCATGGTAGGCTGAGGCACCGTGTTGTCCCCCAAGATTGAGAGGGTCTGGCATGTGGCGGATGTATGTGATGTCACACAAGCATCACATGCCGTGTGTCGTGTGCAATTCCTGTCACTGTTGCCCTTCGGTATATAGCACCCTCTCCCAATCCTTTCCCTCTGACCTCTCCTCAGTGTCTCGCCACCAATCCCTGGGTTCTGAGCCTTCCTCCTCTGGGATTTCCCTTGGGGGTCCCTGGCTGGGGCCTCCCACCACTCCTCCTTGTCCAGTCAGTCCCTGACAATGAATTCATTTAGCTGGAGTCTGTCCCTGGAGTGGAATGAGGAGGTACAGTGCTGAGTGGGTAGAAAGGATTACACCACTTGAGACTGCTGGTGGGGGAAAATATGCATTTTGGAATGGCCTTCCCCAACCTTAATGAACTCCATGCAAATTGTTCATTCATTCATTCATTTATTCATACATTTATGTCATGCTTATGTGACAAAATGGTTTCTATATGCCAAATAGAGCACTGAGACAATGTAGGAAAAGATGGAATGGAAACTTTCTCCCTGATGATTTCTAATTGGCAGGGAGTCTACCATCCATTCTGCCACATCAGCGTTTTCCCATCTCATTCAGACTTCATTCTGTCTGCTATTATATGCTAACAGCCCTGTGCATGGCTTGCTTGGGAATTCTAGGGACGCCTGCCCCCGCCCTCCACCAATGTGGTTTTTTAAATCAGTGGTTTAAATTAGTACCGTTTTGAAAGGTTCTGTCAGCCATCTTGATTCAAAATGGCATCCAAATGTATCCAGTCATAGATAAGAACCAGCTCCTTGATCTGAAAAACAAATCTGGTTATGATAACTTAAGAGGCATGCAAATGCGTAGCAAACAAAACAAACTTTCTAAAATATGAAGTAGACGTAATGTATAAATATATGCACTTTGTATATGTGTAATCTCCCAGTCTGAATCTGTAGCAACGAAACAGCAGAGGGCTATGGCTGTTGTTGGTGTTTAAATTTACATACTACCCTTCATCCGAAGATCTCAGGGCGGTTCACAAGATAAAAACACAAAATTAAAGCACAAAATAAATACAGTGGTAACAAAGAGTCGGACACGACTAAACGACTAAACAACAAACATCTTGGTTCTCAAACCTAATCTGTTCCGGGAGTCTGTCCCACTCCCGAAACAGTTCGAAAACTAAGGCATGGTTCCAGTTGGCTGCAGGAATTTTCTGCACTCAAGCGGAAGTCGTGTCGGACGTTCGGCTTCTAAAAAACGTTTGCAAACTGGAACACTTACTTCTGGGTTTGCAGCGTTTGGGAGCCAATTTCTTCGACAACTAAGCCGTTCAAGAACCAAGGTACCACTGTAGTTAAAACAAGAACAAAACCATAACCCCCCTCCCACATTTACCTATCCATCACATTTATCTATAATATGAACTGTATTTATTTATTGCCATGAGGTTCTACAATTACCGTATTTTTCGCTCTATAAGACGCACCAGACCATAAGACGCACCTAGTTTTTGGAGGAGGAAAACAAGAAAAAAAATATTCTGAATCTCAGAAGCCAGAACAGCAAGAGGGATCGCTGTGCAGCGAAAGCGATCCCTCTTGCTGTTCTGGCTTCTGGGATAGCTGCGCAGCCTGTATTCACTCCATAAGACGCACACACATTTCCCCTTACTTTTTAGGAGAGAAAAGTGAGTCTTATAGAGCAAAAAATACAGTATGTGTAATGGAAAATGCTGTCTCTTAACCAAGTTTGGTTTGTTTTTTTTCTTCTGCTTGTGGCAAAAAGGGCAATCAATCAGATATTAACTCATTTCTTACAAGCACAATCTGCTAGCATCACTTACCTGGAGAAAGTTGCTCCATGATCCTCTAATCCAGGGGTAGAAGACCTAAGGCCTGGGGGCCGGATGCGGCCCAATCGCCTTCTCAATCTGGCTCGCGGACTGTCTGGGAATCAGTGTGTTTTTACATGAGTAGAATGTGTCCTTTTATTTAAAATGCATCTCTGGGTTATTTGTGAGGCATAGAAATTCATTCATTCCTCCCCCCCAATATAGTCCAGCCCACCACATGGTCTGAGGGATGGTGGACTGGCCCACAGCTGAAAAAGGTTGCTGCCCCCTGCTCTAGTCAGAAGAGGGACTTAATCACAGAGGTGTTAAAGACAATTCACAATGTCCTGGGGTCCAAGGCTATTTAGAGCTTTAACTTTCAGCGAACACCTGAGATTCCACCTGTGCTGGGTAGAAGAGTTCTGCCTCTATCTCTTTTTTCACATGCAGATTTTTGCATCATGATTTTCCCTATGTAATGTTCTCAAATGTTACTCCTATACAGGAGAACTGCACTGCAAAATTCAGGGAAGTGTGAATTTTGAATAATAGTTGTGTTTTGGTATGAATGTTTTTTGGAAAGTACAAATTTGTGAGGTTCACATTGAATTTCTCCTTCACCCCACCGCCACAATGGCTGGTGCTGGGGGAAGGAGTTCCTGCAAAAATATGGACACCCTCCTTTTAGTAACCAGCATTTGCTTAGCTTTGCAAACTGAGTTTACGCACCAGCCCAGGCCTCCTGGTGCCGATGGATTTCTGAGCAGCTGTTTCAAATAAAGCTCATTTAATTAATTGTAATCACTGATTAGTTCCATGAGGGAATGGATTAGAAGGTAGAGATACGGCATTGAAAAATAGTTACAAGAAAAACGGTGACATTAGAAATATTAAAGGCTTAAAGGAAGCTTTAAAACTTCATGTGCCCTTTGCAGGGAGTGAATTGGTGTGTGTGTATCTCAATATCTGCAGTGCACGTGAGAGAAGATATTGGCAGGGGAGTTGTATAGGCAATGCTACATTCTCCCACCTGCTCTATAATTAACACACACATACACGTTTTCAGGGAAAACATAAATAATATGTTTTCAGTGAAAAAATAATGTGAAAGAAAGGAAATGTGAAAAGAAAGGGGGAAAATAACCAAAACAAGAGTGTATAAGTCAGGGGTCAGCAACCTGCGGCTCCGGAGCCGCATGTGGCTCTTTTACAACTTTGCCGCGGCTCCGGGGCGGATACTAGCGAGGGGAGGAGGCACATTGTGCGCCCCGACACTCCCCACTGTGGTGGGCGCTGTACTGGCTGTGACATCGCATGGGGGCGGTGCGTGCATTAGTCACGCACCGTCCCGACGTCGCCTTCCCGCCCGCCCGGTACATTGTAAGGGGCATGTATGCTGGTCACTGCATTGAAAGGGGGCATGTACGCTGGTCACTGTTTTGAAGGGAGTGAAGAACACACACACACAAAAAGGTAAACTGTTAATTTAACGTTTATTTCTATGAGGAGGAGTAATTCTGAGGGGTCAAACAAAGAAATAATAAAAAAGTGACAAAAAAGTTATTTTTATAATGACGAGTTTTGCGGCTCCCTTTTTTTTTTCCTTCGGAAACGGGTCCAAGTGGCTCTTTTTGTCTTAAAGGTTGCAGACCCCTGGTATAAGTACTTACTGTAAGTGATACAATTAATCCAATAAATGTTTTTCTTTTCTGAGGCTGGCAAGGTTTATTTTAACAGGCCACTTTCCACCAATCCTTTGAGACTTAATTGGGGAATGTATCTCTCTCTCTCTCTCTCTCTCTCTCTCTCTCTCTCTCTCTCTTTCTCGTTTTTATTGGTCCAGGGTGAATGCTGGCAAGTGACAAAAGAATTCACTGTGGCTTCTGTAACAATAAAGTATCTGGCATCAATGATTGTTAGGAATCGCAGCCATCTCACTGGGAGTAATACCACGTACTGGAATGCATTGCCAGATCGTGGGGTATGCACTCTGAATACAAAGCAGGGATATAGTTGACCTTTCTACCAACTGCTATGTAAACTGGAAGAGAGTCGTAGATTTGCTTCTTGCTCTCTTCTGGGAATTCTTTAGCTGCTAAACAATAGGTAGAGGGTATTTAAAATGTACTATTATGGAAGCCTTAGCACCGGGACAGAAAGGGAGACATCAGCCCTGTGGGATCTATAGATGGTATTTGGCTATGTTTTAGTCAGAGTAGACCTATCTTAGACATGGTCAGTACTTTCAGTGGGTCATACTACTCTATGTTGTTGTTTTTTTACTAGAATTCTAAGGTCCACCTGCCAGAACCAGGTAGAAACAGTGATTCAGTCAGATGAACTTATTCATACTCAAGCTTAGGAATTTGTGACAGTCATTCCTAGAATCAAACACAAACTCCTGTCACATAAAAATCCACTCCTTGGTTCTTTCCAAGCATCTTTTTTTTAGGGCTCCAGGGAAGGGCCATAGATCAGTGGCAGACGATCTGCTTTGCTTTCAGAAAGTCCCAGGTTCTCCTAATTTCTCCTAATTTTGCATGCAGTACTGCCTACTATACATATATTTGCCAGATCCCGTCAATATAATACAGTTCTACTAACATACACATTTTTATGCATAGTAAAGGTAAAGGGACCCTTGACCATTAGGTCCAGTCGTGGCCGACTCTGGGGTTGCGGTGCTCATCTCGCTTTATTGGCCGAGGGAGCCGGCGTCCAGCTTCCGGGTCATGTGGCCAGCATGACTAAGCCGCTTCTGGCAAACCAGAGCCGCGCACGGAAACACCGTTTACCTTCCCGCTGGAGCGGTACCTATTTATCTACTTGCACTTTGATGTGCTTTCGAACTGCTAGGTTGGCAGGAGCAGGGACCGAGGAACAGGAGCTTATCCTGTCGTGGGGATTTGAACTGCCGACCTTCTGATCGGCAAGTCCTAGGCACCACCCGTGTCCCTTATTTTTATGCATGCATCCTCCTAAAACATGCATTTTCATACCTACTGTTTTGTTGGTGTCTCACACCGCAAAATTTAGCAAGGTGTGAAACACAGGATACCTCTGTTACAGCCTGAAAACCTCTTAACGCAAGGCCTGGAGAATAATGGAAGTGTTATATTTTCCCTGAGTTTCCCCAAATGATGTCAATCTAGAGAACAGGAAGGTCATAAAGGAAGTGTTTTGTTGTTGTTTACTCTTGGCCCTGAACAAGTCATACTATTTCAAAAACTAGAACTAATACATCCACCTACAAAAAACAGAAACCATCCTTTATAAGCTTGCAGAGGGTTCAAGCAAAAGCCCATCAGGCACAGGAAGAAAAAGCACATGGAGTTGAGGGTGGAGCCAATGAAATTGAAAACTCTGCCTGTTTCTTCTCTTTTACATTAGGGCAATGTATGTGCTTATATCACCGGTTCCCAAAGTGGGCTGACTACCAGATTTTGAAAAGCTGGTATTGCTGGACCAAGTTCATCAATGTTGTTGAATTAATTAAACTCAATACTTTTCATGGGAATAAATGTGCAATTAATGGTTATTATTGTTGGAATATTATTATATTATTATCTTCCTTAGTGGGTTGTGCAAACTGCTATTCAGAATAATGCTTTTTATAGGCTAGGGGGGCACTGGGGATGAATTTATGGAACCAAGGAGACAGTGCCCTCCCACCCAAATTTGGGAAGAATTGCACTATACCTTTAAAGCACATTCAGAGCACATTCTTTCTCTCAAAGAATTCTGGTAACTGTAGTTTGTTAAGGCTTAGGAAATTATAACTGAGGTGGGGTTAAACTACAGTGCCCAGAATTCTTTGAGAGAAAGAACAGGCTTTGAATAGGCTTTAAAGGTGCAGTGTGTCTATGGCATAGACTCTATGCACCAGCATGAAGAAACCTAAAGATGCAGGTGAGAGCTGGTGTAATGTAGTGGTTAGAACTATGCATGAGCAAGGTCTCAGTGGTTAAAGCCTGGCCTCAGCACACATCTGCAACATGGAGCAATAGTCCTGGCTTACTTTACTACATGCTGAGAAATAGGACTATCATTTGGTTAAATGAATTTTAGTTGATTGGGTTTAGTTGATTAGATTTATGGAGTAGAGAAATCAGTGTACTGTATTTCACGTTAATGCTCCTATTCTATAAATATAAAAGGTAAAGGGACCCCTGACTGTTAAGTCCAGTCGCAGACAACTCTGGGGTTGTGGTGCTCATCTCGCTTTACTGGGTGAGGGAACCGACGTTTGTCCACAGACAGCGATCATGTGGCCAGCATGACTAACATACTGCTTCTGGCGAACCAGCACACAACATACTGCTTCTGGCAAACCAGAGCAGCACACGGAAACACTGTTTACCTTTCCGCTGGAGCGGTACCTATTTATCTACTTGCACTTTGACATGCTTTTGAACTGCTAGGTGGGCAGGAGCAGGGACCGAGCAACGGGAGCTCACCCCATCGTGGGGAGTCGAACCGCCGACCTTCTGATCGGCAAGCCCTAGGCTCTGTGGTTTAGACCACAGCGCCACCCGCATCCCTCTATAAAGATACTTTCTCTTAAATGAGTCGTCTTGATTTTGATGAAGTGAAGTTCCGAGTAAGGATGCTTAGGATTTCAGCCTGGTTTTAAGTGCCAGCATAGCAGGGATAGACTCCAACACCTATTAGCCCTAGCCAGCTTGTCCAATGGCCTGAGATGGTGGGTGTTGTAGTTCAACAGCATCCTGAAGGCTACAGTTCCCCATCCCTGGAGCACATGATTCAGTGATTTGCTACAATTTGGATGCAGAAAGTGCTTATCCTTGAAGTAACCATGGGGTTCAGCAATGGGAGTGGGCAATTACTTGCAGGGAGGCTTCTTCCACCTCACCCCATTCTGGCCCCATTTGTGGAGCTTGCTTCTTCTACCGCAGTACTCACCAGTATGAACAACCTCTGGTAAATATGGAGGATGCAGCTTTCCTTTTAGCATTTTTCTTTTCTTTTAGAGAAAGTCCTGCATGCGTTCATATTCTTCTTCTTTGCAGGTTTAATTTCCGGGGTTACCGCTGGGTCAAAGCCATGATACACGCCATAAACGTCATAAACAAGGATGAGGATCTTCTGCCAGGCATCAAGCTGGGTTACCAGATCTACGACACATGCTATACAATGTCCAAGACGGTCGAGAACTCCTTGGCTTTCCTCACTGGGCAGAATGAAACAACCCCTGTGTTCCGATGCAGCACCGGTGCTCCTCTAGCAGCAGTCGTTGGAGCTGGTGGATCAACTCTTTCCATTGCATCCTCAAGAATCCTAGGGCTTTACTATTTCCCTCAGGTATCATGAATCCTGGAAAGCAGGGGTACAGAACCTCAGGCCCGGGGGCTGAATGCCTCCCTCTAGGTCTCTATATCTGGCACTTGGGACTCTCTCCAGGCCACACCCCCTGTCCCAGGCCACACTTACCACTGGCTTTGCTTTTTACCTTCCTTGCGTATTTCTTCCTGGCTGGACTGTCCTTGAACTCTGGTCATGCTTCTTGCTTCTCTGATGGAGGACAGAGAGGGATGTGTGAGTGTGTAGAAACTAGCCTATTGTACCAAGGTAAAAATTGTATTTGTTGCTCTACTGACTGTGGCCTGTGGCCCTGCCCAACATGTGGCCCCTGGAAGGTTGTGCAGAAGAAAATGTGGTTCTCAGGGTTTCCCGCCACTATAATGTTTTTACTGTAAAAAACCAACAGAAGGTCATCTTCTGACATCAGAAGGACATGCTGTAGGGAAGGGGAAATTATGGCTTTCCAGGATTGCAATGCCCTTCAACCACAGTAAGCATGGTTGATGGTAAGGGATGTTGGGAGTTTGACTCCAACAACATCTGGAAGGCCACAATCTCCCAATCCTTCATATACAGAAAACATGAGCAGCAGAGCCAGGAATGGAGTCTTTATTCTCCAGAACAAACCACATTCCCTCTCTCTGGAAGTTTTGAAAGGTGTTATATGGAAAATAGCAGTGTATTAGAACTGCCAGCAAGTCCTGCCTCTCCAGCTTCTTTACCTTGCCTTCCATTCTAGCTCATTGGTCCATTTCTCTAAAGTGCCCATGGCTGAGCCTTGGCTTGAGGGTGAATGGGTTGGTCAGTTCTCAACCCATGTGGCAACAGTCTGCACGATGCATTCTGCATTCTGCAAGGAATGGGGTGGCAGATTTTTGCAATTCGACATCCTTAGCAAAGTCCAAACAAATACTATGAAATACATTCTGAGCTTGAGTTACAAAAATCATGACTACTAAACAAACAAGTACAGAGGAGCAAGTCTCATCCCTCCACAAAAGAGTTGAAGTAATGCTTTCTTCTTTTGAGTTCTAATTTGCTTTGCTATTATGAATTGTTTTGTGGAAAAATCTCTTTTGCAGGCCTGAGCTGTGGCCCACTTGACCTTCTTCCTGCAACTGTTGTATCATTTTCCTTCACATTTTCCTCTTTTTTTGCATTTTTTATACATGCCCTTCTTAAATCTCAGCTCATCTGTAAGCTCTTTTTGCAGCCACATTGGTTTCTTTAGATGCCTCCCACTTCAATTTCGTGTTGGAACCATCTGTATTTGTGCCTTCAGTAGAAAGTTTAAGAAAATCCCATCCATATTGGACTCCCCTCTCTTTGAGTATTTCTGACCATGGAATCTCAGCCAGTATTTCCTTAAGCTTTTTGAAATCAGTCTTCTTAAAGTCCAGAGTGCATGTGTGACTACACTCATCTTTCCCTTGCCTGAGTACAATGAAACCCAGGAGGACATGATCACTTCCTCCCAAGGTTCCCAGTACTTTCACTTTGTCAATCAGTTCCTCCCTGTTGGTGAGAACTAGACCCAAGATAGATGATCCTCTTGTTGCTCCTTCCACTTTCTGGGAAATGAAATTGTCAGTGAGGCAATGGAGGAATTTGTTGGACCTTACATTCTTGGCAGAGTTTGTTTCAATAGATATTGGAGTAGTTGAAATCTCCCATAAATAGTATATCTCTCCTTTTGAAGATTTGGTGGTCTGCCCTAGGAAGGCATCACCCAAGTCTTCACTCTGGCTTGGAGGTTTGTATTAGACACCCACAGTAAGTTCACTGTTGTTTATCTCTCCTACAATTTTTGCCCATATGCTCTCAATCTGCTTTCCAAGCTCCAGGTCATGGATCTCTTCATAAATGGACACATCCTTTAAATATAATACTCCTCCTCTCTTCCTGTTTTGTCTATTCCTTTTGAACAGATTATACCCCTCAATTTCTACATTACAATCATGAGTCTCATCCTACCAGGTTTTAGTAATGTCTGTTAAGTCAGATTTTCCATCCTGTATTAAGATTAAAATTCTTCTTGCTTGTTTCCCATACTCTGTGCATTAGTATTGGGACAATTGAAACCATGAGTCATTCCCTTGAGCTGCTTCCCTTCTTGTAGTTTCTTGCCAGTTAGAAGGTTTATATAGCACCACCTCAGCTTCCTGTGCATCAAAGCTATTACCAATCCCCCCCCCCTGTACCAGGAGTTCCCCTGTCGCCTGTAATTGTGAACATAAAGTTAGAAAATATTAGTTTCAGGGATCAAAGTCAGGTTGGAGCACTGGTGAAAAATCTCATAAGGAGGGACAAGGCCAACTTTTGGAAGTAGGACCTGGTTAAGACAATTCTGGAGGCAGTGTTGATTACAGGCAAGAATCTGAATCAAAGTGTCTGTCTAAAGGAAGCTAGATGGCATCCTGACAGATCCTAGCAAAATCAGTCTTCTTCTGTCCATACTCCTTCGTTTCAACAAGAACCAGCTACTTGAAGTGTGGGATTATTTCCCATCACCCTGCTGTTTCTTTGGCCCTTCTTTGGCTCAAGCAGTCTGTCTTCCCAGTGCCCTCCTAGATTTGGATAATACATGTATGTTAGTTTCCCTTACCCCTGCCTGCCTCTTACTGACCTTTCTGCTGCTCCTTCAGTTCCTGGTCCTTAGTCACTTGGTGATAGGAAGAGAACACTATTTGTCCATTTAGATCAGTGTTGTCTACTCTGACTGGCAATGATACTCCAGGGTCTAAGGCAGAAGTATTTCCCATAATCTGCTATCTGATGTCCTTTGAACTGGAGATGACATGAACTGCACTTGACATGTCTTGCATGCAAATCACATTCTACTAATGAACTGTAGTCCCTCCTGTTAGCCTCCATTGCTCTCAGTCAACAGAGATGTCCAGAAGTAGCAAACAGCTGAGAAAAAACAGTAGCGCATGGGACAGCAACATTTGCCTCAACCTTGCTTGTTTTTCTCTCTTTTTCTTTTAGGTTGGCTACGCCTCCTCTTCTTTACTTCTCACTGATAAGTACCAGTTCCCTACCTATCTTCGCACTATTCCAAGCGACGCTGTACAGTCTAAGGGAATGGCAGACTTAGTTCACCATTTTGGCTGGAGATGGATAGGCACAATAGCAGCTGACGACGATTATGGCAAATACGGCGTCAAAGCTTTTAAAGAAAAAGTGGAGAACACCTATACCTGTATTGCTTTCTCAGAAACAATCCCCAAAATTTACTCCAGGGAAAAGCTTAAAAAAGTTGTCGAAACTATAAAAAACAGCACTGCTACGGTAATTGTGGTCTACTCATCTGATATTGACTTCCATCCTTTACTGGAAGAGATGATGGTTAGCAACATCAGTAGTAAAACCTGGATAGCAAGTGAAGCATGGGTCACATCAGCCTTAATCGCTAGGCCTGAATATTTTCCCCTCCTTGGTGGGGCTATTGGTTTTGGTGTACGAAAGGGTGACATACCAGGCCTCAAAGAATTTCTTCTCGACGTGCGTCCAGGTGAAGATCCTGAGGATGACATGGCAATTGAATTTTGGCAGTCTGCGTTCAACTGCACTTGGCCGAATGCCAACATATCGTATAATACAGACAACAGAAAAAATGTAACTGGCCATGAGAACAGAGTCAATTTTGCTTCGGATGTTTTGTGCACAGGAAAGGAGAATCTTGCAGAACTTAACAATACCTACCTGGATGTTTCAGAACTTAGGATAACTTATAATGTCTACAAGGCTGTATATGCTGTTGCTTATGGCCTTGAGCAATTACGCACCTGTGAACCAGGAAAAGGACCATTTATATCCGGCCCTGACTGTACCAAGATAGATGAGTTTGAGCCCTGGCAGGTAAGCACCAATTTATTAATTTATTTCAGACATATAACAACAACATACATATACATAATAACATAATTCATCCTAACCCAGAAGCTGGTGTTTAAGCAATACATACAAAAGAACAATCAAATAACATAAGTTATTATTCCCAGACTACAATTTATACAGAAGCCGATAAACAGTTTAAGTTAACCATTTTTTTTTATATAATGTAGGGGCATTTATGTATATGTTTTTAGCCATATACATAATAAAGCTGTGCCATTCATTCCCCAAGTACAGTGGTACCTCAGGTTAGAGATGCTTCAGGTTACAGACGCTTCAGGTTACAGACTCCGCTAACCCAGAAATAGTACCTCAGGTTAAGAATTTGCTGCAGGATGAAAACAGAAATTGTGCAGCAGCAGCGCAGCGGCAGCGGGAGGCCCCATTAGCTAAAGTCGTGCTTCAGGTTAAGAACAGTTTCAGGTTAAGAACGGACCTCCAGAACGAATTACGTTCTTAACCCGAGGTACCACTGTAGTATTCATGCTTCAGGCCTTGTGCAAATTTTATTTTATTGTTTAATTTTCCCACAAGTGCTATTTGCCATACTTTGTTGTACCAATTTGCCCATGAAACACCCCCTTAAATTCTTCTAGTATCTCATTATTATGAGCCTGGCTTCTAGTAGAAGATAACTGATTAAAGGTTTAGACTGTAAGTTAATATTGTCTCTCTTGAAAAGATTGAGGAGACCCAGCCCTGGACATTTAGAAACATTTTGTCCAGTAATTGCTTTTATTTGGACAAATATGTTCTCCCAGAACTGAGCCACATTCACACATGTCCACCACTGTTGTAAGTTTTGCTAAGATAATATAAATGTATAACATTCTTTTGGGTCCTCTTGCCAATATAATGCTCCCCTCTTTTGACCCCTATTCTCTTTGGGGGAACCTTACAATTCCCCCAAATGTTTTCCAAAGTTGACCCGCTGACAGCTACTGTTTGAATAAATTGATGCATGCCTTTGGACTTGCTGCAGTGAAAACAATGAAAACTCTTGTAGAACATTAAATTATTATAGCATAAGCTTTTGTAGACTACAGTCCGCTTAGTATTATCCTGAGTTACAGATCAGAAGGAAATAAATGCAGAAAAATGCAGGCAGCATTATTAAGTGTAGCCATTCACGAAAAGCAGTTGTTGATGACACAGACATTCTAGCACCAGGAAACCAATGGACACATGTCGCATGAGAAATCTCACTGAATTTTGCATAAAGGTAAAGGTAAAGGGACCCCTGACCATTAGGTCCAGTCGTGACCGACTCTGGGGTTGCGGCGCTCATCTCGCTTTATTGGGCGAGGGAGCCGGCGTACAGCTTCCGGATCATGTGGCCAGCATGACTAAGCCGCTTCTGGTGAACCAGAGCAGCACACGAGAACGCCGTTTACATTCCCGCCGGAGTGGTACCTATTTATCTACTTGCACTTCGTGCTTTCGAACTGCTAGGTTGGCAGGAGCAGGGACCGAGCAACAGGAGCTCACCCCCTCATGGGGATTCGAACCGCCAACCTTCTGATCGGCAAGTCCTAGGCTCTGTGGTTTAACTCACAGCGCCACCCGCTCCACTTAAATCCACATTTTGCATCCCTCCACTTAAATCCACATTGGACTCATAGGCTGTGACTTCTCTCAAATGGTATTGTAGGAATAGATGTTCTCAGGTGCCTCATATAGTAGGCTGCTGTTCTTCAAGCATAAATAAACTCTCTTAGCTGGTATTACAAGCCCTATCCTTCCTGAAACCTGGACCCCCCTTCAAGCAAGAAGAGAGGCAACAGAATTGACACACGTTTAACAGTCCACTCCATAGTGCACTGCCAGGCAAAAGAAAACTGTTGTGGATACAGGAGAATCAAAATCTTCTGTACAAGACCTTCTGTATAAGATGTTCTGCATGACAAAAGAGAATTGTTGCATTCTCCATATTTCCATAGTAGTTTGTATATTTTTTTAAAGTCCTTGTGAAAAATCACTAGCGCTTTAGTGTGACTTTCCCCTAATATACACATTATGCAAAGCAATTTTTGCAAATGTAAATTTAAGAGAAGCATTCTAATGCACACTGTACTCTACAGTATACATTTTTGTACACATATTACTTGGCCGGAGAACTACATTGTGAAATTCATAGAAATGCAAATTTCAAAAGAGGGCTGTGTTTCAGTTTGGGTACTGTTTCAGAAAGTGCAAATTAGGTAGGTTCACTTTTAATTGTAAACTGAACTGAATATATCCCTCATCTCTACATACATACATACATACATACATACATACAGTGGTACCTCTGGTTACGAACTTAATTCGTTCCGGAGGTCTGTTCTTAACCTGAAACTGTTCTTAACCTGAGGTACCACTTTAGCTAATGGGGCCTCCTGCTGCCGCACAATTTTTGTTCTCATCCTGAGGTAAAGTTCTTAACCCGAGGTACTACTTCTGGAGTCTGTAACCCGAAGTGTTTGTAACCTGAGGTACCACTGTACAAACACACAAACACAATCAAATGCACAAAGCCATTTCCCATGAAAACAAAGCGTGGTCTGTAGAACGGACCCCAGAATCCTTTGCAGGCATTTGTCGACTAATTAATCTCATACATTTCTGCAAAGACAAGAGGCGGCATTAAAAGGTTTGTGCAAACCAAACCTAATAAGAACACAGAAAGCAAGCGAGTAATATTGCCTGGGACACAGAAGACGTCATTCATAGATTAAGGACTGTATTCAAGGAAGGTGTCCCATTTGCACAATGACTTAATGGCTCAGCAACAAACAAGGGCAAAGACTTGCCCCCCCCATTGCGGGGGCATGTCACATGGCACGTCACGTGACGTGTCCCGCCCCTACCTAGTGGGCTGGGTCACAGGGACATCCTGCCACTGTGATGCTGGCGCTTGTGTGCTGGGTGGGGAATGTGAAGCACGGAGCTGGGCTCTGGGTCAGCTTCCTCTTGCCCGTGTGATATTAGCCGGAAGGTGGAGGTGGAGCAGGGCCGCTGGGCTCCACATTCTGCCTCCTCCCCCCCATGCAATATCAGTGGGGTGGAGGAGTGGGACCACAGGATTTTGGGGGAGCCTAGCTCCCTCCTTGAAAAGTGGGGGGGCCCTGAAGACCCCTAAGCCCCCACCACCTGGTGCACCTGGTAAAAAAAAAAGGTATCCCTACCACTTCCCTCCACCTCCCAAATCTGTTCTGGGGCTTGCCTGAACCTTCTGGAGCAGATTGGAGGGGGTGCATGGAGAAAGGAGAGGGAAGGGAAACCCCATTTTGCAAACAAAACTCCTTGTACAAATGGGGCGACTTCCTTTGATAGAACACCTAAGTTTGCCTGTGTATTGAAAGTCAATAATAATAATAATAATAATAATAATAATAATAATAATAATAATAAATTTATTTATATCCTGCCCTCCCCAGCCGAAGCCGGGCTCAGAGCAGCTAACAACAATAAAAGAAACACAGCATTCTAAAATCAATTCATTCTAAAATCAATTCAAAATCAAATTAATGGCAACCATTGGGCTAGAGTTCTGTGAGGATTACCAAAGGAGGGGGTCAGACTGTGCCTTGGCCAAAGGCCTGGTGGAACAGTTCTGTCTTACAGGCCCTGTTATAAACAGAAGAGCCTAAAAAATCAGATCAGAAGGACACAAAAGAATATCTATGGCATTTCCAAAAGCTGGGGCAATCGCTGAAAAAGCCCCATAGGGAAGAACCTGGATCAGGATTCTCAAAGATGACCTTACCATATGGGGAAAGGTGCTTTCTGTCAGTCTTTGGCCATGGAGGAGGTTTAAAACAGGAACCTCAGTGCTGAAATGGCCACCAATAAGAATATAATAATAATTTATTATTTATACCCCGCCCATCTGGCTGAGTTTCCCCAGCCACTCTGGGCGGCTTCCAATCAAGTGTTAAAAACAATACAGCGTTAAATATTAAAAACTTCCCAGCAGGGCTGCCTTCAGATGTCTTTTAAAGAGAAGATAGCTGCTTATTTCCTTCACATCTGAAGGGAGGGTGTTCCACAGGGTGGGAGCCACTACTGAGAAGGCCCTCTGTCTGGTTCCCTGTAACCTCACTTCTTGCAATGAGAGAACTGTCAGAAGGCCCTCGGCGCTGGATCTCAGTGTCCGGGCAGAACGATGGGTGTGGAGACGCTCCTTCAGGTATACAGGACCATGTGCCGCCCTGCCCTAGCTTAATCTCCCAATGCGTTTTCAAGAGCATCTCCCGTGGAGTGCCACCACAGTAGCTAATCCTTGAGGTTGCAAATAGTTAACGAGCTCTTTATAGAGGGACGAAGCCAACAAACCTGATGCAATGGGGGGAAATGCCAGCTTTCTGTTCAACAGTAGCAACAGAACCAGGTGGATGTGCTGGTGCATACCTGCTCTGGCAGGACAAGTCATCCTGAAAAACAGTTGACTCACATAGTCTTGAAGCCAAATACAGACAGAAAACATTTAGTCAATGTTCTGCAAATATCCAAGAACGGAGAGGATCTCTTAAGAGTGTGTGGCATCACAGTGCAAATATGGGGTGGGGTGGGGTGGGGCGGGGCACTTCAATAACCTGACCCGAAGCCAGGGATGAAAAACAGATACCTTCCTGATTTTTGTATTTATTTACTGAAATTCCCAGCAGTTCATGTGAGCAGGGTCATGGCTAGGCATGATGGGAGCTATTGTCCAGAAACTTCTTCTTTTTGGGGGCTGGGGGTGGGGAGAGGGATGGTCACAGGTTCCCCACTTTTATCCTAAACCTTTCAAAACAGTAGGTAAAGGTAAAGGGATCCCTGACCATTAGGTCCAGTTGTGGCCGACTCTGGAGTTGCGGCGCTCATCTCGCTTTATTGGCCGAGGGAGCTGGCGTACAGCTTCCGGGTCATGTGGCCAGCATGACTAAGCCACTTCTGAAGAACCAGAGCATCGCACAGAAACGCTGTTTTACCTTCCCGCCGGAGCGGTACCTATTTATCTACTTGCACTTTGACGTGCTTTTGAACTGCTAGGTTGGCAGGAGCTAGGACTGAGCAACGGGAGCTCACCCCATCATGGGGGATTGGAACCGCTGACCTTCTGATCGGCAAGTCCTTTGACGTGCTTTTGAACTGCACTTTGACGTGCTTTTGAACTGCTAGGTTGGCAGGAGCTGGGACTGAGCAACGGGAGCTCACCCCATCATGGGGGATTGGAACCGCTGACCTTCTGATCGGCAAGTCCTAGGCTCTGTGGTTTAACCCACAGCGCCACCCGCAACCCTTTCAAAACAGTAGTAGTACTAATATTTGATACTGAGCCTGGAAATGAATTGGTAACCACAGGGCCACTGATTCGAACCCTACTTGCCTCCCCATCCCACAGGCACACATATCCAAGAATTCTGGCGCCTGGATTTTACAGAAGCTGAAGTGTTCAGCCCCTTGCTCAGAGTATTACATTCATCCAGTCTGGATGAAAATTTGACACATCCTTACTTTTGTCTCCTGATTTGTAGCTAATGTACTACATGAAGAATAGAATGACATTTTCGGTTCTTGGAGAGGACGTACACATAGATGATAAGGGAGATGTGTATACTTCATATGACATTCTAAACTGGCAAAAAGGTGAGAATGGCGAAGTTGCCTTTGTGCCTGTTGGAACATTTAACATGACGACGGAAAACGATATGGAATTTCATATCCAGAACGACTCAATATTTTGGAATAATCCAGCAGGAGCAGTAAGTGAATTGCATTTTCTATGCCTTCCTCTAGTTCAGTCATTTCCAAAATGGGTGGTGCCACCCCCTGGGGGTGTGGAATTACCTGGGAGGGGGGTTGCTAAGAAGCAAGTGGGTGGCAGGGGGAAAGCTGGTATCGGTGGATGAAGTTCATCACTTTGGTTGAATTAATTAAGCTAAATCGTTTTAATTGGATTTCAAATATGTTAAATGTGAAATTAACTGTTACTGTTTTGAATTTTAATGTGTTATCTTCTTTATTGGGTCATACAAATCACTATTCTGAATAATGCTTTTTATAGAGTAGGGGGCACTGGGAATGACCTTATGGAACCAAGAAGGTGGTGGGCCATAAAAGTTTGTGGACCACTGTTCTAGTTTAACCATCCATGCTACTACAACTCACACAAATTTCACAGGAATAATAAGAATAAGAATAATTTATTATTTGTACCCCACCCATCTGGGTACCCCACCCAGCCACTCTGGGCACCTCCCAACAGAATAGTAAAAACACAATGAAACACCAAACATTAAAACAGGGCTGCCTTTGGATGTCTTCCAAAAGTCAGATAGTTGTTTACAGTATTCCCTTGACCATACTATTCTTATATGTATGGTTCCATTCAGTAGTTTATAGACTTTTCACATCTTCAGTGGTTTTCTCATATTTCCTTCTAAGATTGACAACCCCAATGGACATAAAGTGAATTTCAGAAGAATTTATATGATTTCCCTTGAGAGTCCATGTGGCAACTGGTGGGATTTCCACCTGTCTCTTTTTGTTTGTTTGTCTGTCTGTTTGTAAAGTTTGTTTGTTATAAGCAATCTGGCTGTTTGTAGTAACCCTAATTTTAAAACAAGTCTAACGATTGCTCTTTGAGGAACAAGAATAAAAGGGGCTCAATCCTACCTAGTATGCACAATATTGGGTTCGGATCCAGGCTCACATCCCATGCTAGCCATGGGGCTCATTTTCACTGCTGTTGTTGGAAATCCAGAGCCAGCACTGCCTGACAGCCAGAGTTGCATGTGCAACAGGGCCTGACAGCTGGAAGTCCGTGAGCAGATTGTGTGAGATTTTCAGAATACCTGTGGTTACCTCTGAGTTTCCTCCTCCAGGGGGCAAATAGCAGCTGGGGCCAGGATGTTCATTCGGAAAACAGCCAGGAGAAGAAGGGCAAACACCAGCATGCCATCACTGTCCCTGTGTGATTCTCTCCCCCCCCCCCAGCTGCTATTTCAATTAAAAACAACTGCAGTAAATTCACCGACAGATCTTCCATAACCAGTGTCACATCTATCTGTGTCCCTTGATAAAACAAACTTCATTCTACTCTCACATGCCCTTTCCTTCTAGATTAACACCACAGTGCTATAGATTCTGGCTACTGTTTTCAAACCACAAGTGAGGAAGTGTCATGTTAGGGCTTGTTCTTGTGGCATCTGCAGCAACAAGGAGCCTGCAATGACTTGTTATCTTGCCCTGGAAGATTCTGGCTATAAAAGTCCCAAAATGTCTTCGATGGAGACATAATGCCCTCTTTCCACACCTCCTTTGAATAGGCTTTTCAAGTGTCTACACAAGCAAACACACACACACATTTTGTTGGACGTACCATAGTTCAGTGGTAGAGCACTTGCTTTGCATGATGAAGGTGTCAGGTTCAAGCCCTGGTTTTGGTGTTGGCAATGCTGCCAGTGTGAACAACCCCCCCCCCCATATATATAACAAAATTAAAAAGAAAATATGCCACCCATCTGTTAACAAAAATATATTATATAAAAAGTAAAATGTTACTATGAAATAAATGTTACATATACAGTGGTACCTCGGGTTAAGTACTTAATTCTTTCCGGAGGTCCATTCTTAACCTGAAACTGTTCTTAACCTGAAGCACCACTTTAGCTAATGGGACCTCCTGCTGCCGCCGTGCCGCCAGAGCACGATTTCTGTTCTCAACCTGAAGCAAAGTTCTTAACCTGAAGCACTATTTCTGGGTTAGCGGAGTTTGTAACCTGAAGCGAATGTAACCTGAAGCGTATGTAACCCGAGGTACCACTGTACATAAAATAAGGTTCTTCCATCCTTTAAGACTTCCGTCTCTCTCAGCGTGGGTCCCTCATTTTCTCAACACCTGCATTTGTTATAACAATTAACTTAAGATATATTGTCTGTTTTCTTTACACCATATTATATTGCAAGAGTGAGTCAAAGCATGTTAAAGGTTTCATATGGGAACAATGTTCTATTAAGTTTACAGTGGTACCTCAGTTTACGAACTTAATCCATTCCGGAAGTCCATTCTTAAACCAATACCGTTCTTAAACCGAGGAGTGCTTCTCTAATGAGACCTCCTGCTACCGGTGCCCTTCCACCATTCGGATTCCATTCTTAGACTGAGGTAAAGTTCTCAAACCGGGACACTACTTCTGGTTTTGCAGAGTTCTTAAACCAAATCATTCGTAAACAGGACTGTTCTCAAACCGAGGTACCACTGTGCTTTGTAATTATCCCATTCTTAACTGAACTGGTGTGTTGTTTGGTTCCGAATTCTCCCTGTCAATTTTGCGAGTTCTGCATATACAAATTTTTTCACCTGCCATTCTTCTTTTTGCCAGTGTGGACAAAACTGAGTTTAGTTGGGCCAATGGTTTGACTCAGTATTAGGGTTGCCATATTTTGAAGAGCAAGAAAGGGAACACGTTTGCCAACTTCCACTTTTAACTATGGATCGCTTTGACGGCTCTAATTTTAAATACCCCTACCATATGTAGGCTATAGAAGCTGTTATATATTCTAGTAGCAATATTCTAAACGTTCAACAACTACAACATCATAATAATACATATTGCTCCCTCACTTGCCACATGAAAGTATTTGGGCTCATGTTCACATCTTTGTGAATGTAAGTATGCTCACAATTTTGTGAACAGAACAATTTATTAAATTGTTAAACATGTACGGGACTCTACTTAAGGGCAGGGGGGGTGTTAACTCTTGCCCTCCCAGACTCCTCCTCCAAGATCTTGTAGCTGAGCCAGTGTCCTTTTAGTTCAGCCACAAGAGACGGGATTTATACAGTGTGTAACTAGTTAAGATGCTGCTCTGTCGTGATTCTCTGCTGCAGACTAGCTTAGCTGGGTGCCTTAGATCTGAGACCAATGCACTAGAATATTTTTCTTGGGCTAGTGTAAAACAAAAAACAACCCCCCCTGTCATTTTGCCAAATTTTAAAAATCCACCCGGACAGAAATTTTTATCCTGGAAAGGAGGACATATCCTGAAAAAAGAGGACATATGGCAACCCTAGTCAACATAAAGCAGATTTCTATATTTCCCAATCCAAACTGCCTTGCAGAACTTGACTGTGCACATATATTGCATATATTACTACTTATCATACTTAGCTGCTGCTCTAAAGTCTTGCAGAGAGCAGGGGAAGTGGTAAGGCACCCTTCCTTTATTACTATTATTATTATTATTATTGCTCACAAGACAACTGGGCTCACTGCAAGGTGCAATGCCAATGAGACCACACAACTACCCACCATTTAAATTTGTTCAATGGTACCAATATGTATTAGGGATGTGGGTGGTGCTGTGTTCTAAACCACTGAGCCTAGGACTTGCCGATCAGAAGGTCGGCGGTTCGAATCCGTGCAACGAGGTGAGCTCCCATTGTTTGGTCCCAGCTCCTGCCCACCTAGCAGTTCAAAAGCACATCAAAGTGCAAGTAGATAAATAGGTACCACTCTGGCGGGAAGGTAAACGGTGTTTCTGTGCACTGCTATAGTTTGCCAGAAGCGGCTTAGTCATGCTGGCCACATGATCTGGAAGCTGTCTGCAGACAAACACCGGCTCCCTCAGCCTATAGAGCGAGATGAGCACCGCAACCCCAGAGTTGTGGACGACTGGACCCAATGGTCAGGGGTACCTTTACCTTTACTGATATGTATTAATTGGCATGCACCTTTGTCTCATGGACCTGTGTCCCAGGTCCAAAAGGTGCCTAGCAATGTTCCTGGTTGAGAATCTCCTTGAGAGCTACCTAACAAGGCTCTCAGTCAGGTGCATTGCTAGGCACCTAATGAACTCAGGACACATGGATGTGATTGTAGCTGAGTAAAAATGGCCTCCCAAGTTCTCCACCATTTTTGTATCCTGAGGGATTCTCCAAGGGCAGGAGAAATCCCCCAACAGTTTTTTGAGGGTGTCCATTAGCAATGGCATCAGCATGACTTCTCATTTCCTCCCTCCCCCCACCGTCAAAGATTTCAGCATTAGCAGCAACTGTTGTGGGCAGCCTGCCATTTTGTATCTCCACGAAAGGCCTAGCATCATTCCAAGTCACTGAGGAGGGGGAAATATAACAGCCACAATAGTCACCTCCTTGTTGCATGGCAAAAACAGATACATAGGAGAAATAATAGGTCTTTTCTGTGCCTTTCAGCGTCCACGCTCTACATGCAATCTGAACTGCCAACCTGGTTATCGGAAGGGGATCCTGCAAGGAAAGCCCTCATGCTGTTATGATTGTATAAGGTGTGCCGAAGGACAGATCAGTAATATAACAGGTATGGATGCCTATCAGCATTTTAGCCAATGGGGGAAAAGAGGACATTTGTCTAGACCCAGGATGGGGAACCTGAGACCTTCTAGATGTCAATGGACCACCACCATCCCTCAGCATTGGCCATGCTGCCTGGGGGAAGCTGAAGTCTAACAGCTTTTTTTGGGGGGGGGTGGCTCCCCATCCTTGGCGTAGACTCTAGAGAGCTGAAAATTAACTCAAGTCCAAGTCTTGCATTGGTTCAAACTGGAATCCTATATTCCACTACAATTGTAGTTTCTCTTTCCTTCCTTTTTCTTCAGAGGCTTCATTGGAATAGGGAGGAAGAGAGTATGAGCTGAAGATTGAATAGGACAGATTGAGAGGATAGTGAATAAAGGAAGTCTGTCACTTGGCAAGAGACTATCTGAGGTCTAATTCTCATTGGCCTTTTTTGTACTTGAGTACTGAATGTCTGCATGAGCATGATTCAGGCAGTAGCACCAACAGCTGCCAAGTGTGCATCCACACCTTTCATTCATGCTTTAGTGCCCTATAGAACAGTACTGTGTGCTTTAATTACATGGAAACTCTGAGCTGAAGAAATGGAAAGGATCATGGGGGGAGGACTTCTAAGTAGGCCATAGAGCTTTTTCTTTTGGATTTCTTTTTGGACACACACACACACACACACACACACACACTTATATTTAATGTTTTTAAAAATTTTCCCCTTATCCTTTGATCTTAATTTATAGCAGACACTTTCTATCAAAATTTTGCCTGAAAGGTGGCAAGGGTCATGGCTGGCACCACAAAGTTGATGGTGATGGCATTATGCTTTCTTTTAAAATACAGTTATGCTTGCACAGTTAAGGAAATTCTGGACAACGAATCAAAGGTGCTTTTATCAATTGATTGAATGAATTGCATCTGCTAGAATGTGTATATTGGAGTGGGGGAAGAAACAATAGTTCTGAAGAGGGGAAATCCTTGGGTGAGATCCAACTGTCGTAATCAGATTGGACCCCTTCAGACAAATGGTCTTAAGTTCATTGATTTAAGTGGGCTTACTCTGAGTGTGCCTAAAACACCCCTGGTGTTTTCGATGGTGCACACATTTGCTGCAGGAGGGAATACTTTCACAAAGACAGTGCTAGACGCAAGCAGTTTCTCTAACTTCTTGGATATAGGCTGACTTCTGAGTATATATGTATAGAACCGCACTATTAATGTTATAGGTTGACCTTTCTCAGACTTGGGTCCCCAGACATTGTTGAATTATAACTCCCATCTTCCCTAGCCAGCAGGACTGGTGGTCATGGATGATGAGAGTTGTAGTCCAACAACGTGTGGGGAAACCAAGGTTGAGAATGGCTGTTATAGTTGTAAGATATTAAACTGCTGCAGGTCACCTTAGAACCACATATATTAAAATACACCATAGCTGAGTGGGGACTTGAACTAGGGCCGCCCCTCTCCTAAGATGGTACTCTAACCACTATGTCACTCTGGGTCCCATGTGCCTTCAGTTTCAATCTTTCCGCTCCTATAGCTGTTGAGTTTGTTTTTAGGGCTGCTGAGCGATCTTGTCATCAGTCACTGGAGGCTGAATGGAGGGTGAATGGGGCCCCTCCCCAACCTCAGCCTGTCCTCAGCCTGTACCCACCTGCCTGCCTTGCTGCTTACAACTAGTTAAGGGGTGGCTTTGCTTGTGATTGCCCATATCTCCTGGTTGCCTCGTCATTAACTCTACAGCAGTGGCTAGTGCTCATTAGAACTGGTAATCAGTCACTTCTTGGATTTCAGTTTGCTGTTCATGATCACAGGTCCCTAGTGAATGCCACACAGTAGATCCTGGTTACCCTAATAGTCTTTGACTATGACCCACCCTTAACCTGGAAGACTACCCTCTAATTTGTAACGTGTGACAAACTCTCTGGGGTTGCTTAGTAGTGAGAAAAATGCATCCTGCGTTCATGGGTACATTTTGAACCATTCGGGACAATAATCAGAAGGAAAACTAAGGCACATTTTACCTTTTACATACACTCACCTTTCTGTATTCTCCATCCAGACAAGTAAAAAAGGCACCAGAATCATAGAGTTGGAAGGGACCCTGAGGATCATCTGGTCCAACCCCCTGCAATGCAGGAATATGCAGTTGTCCCACACAGGGATCAAACCTGCAACCTTGGCATTATCAGCACCACGCTCTAATCAACTGAGCTATCCAGGCATTAGTAGAGGGCACATTCCACTCAGGCATAGGGTGTGAAACAGGGGCAGAGAGGGGGGTGGCCTGGGAGAATTCCAAGAGCCAGATAGAGAGAGAGGTCTGAAGAGGGCTTGAGGCTCCCCTATGGCATTTTTTAAAACAATTAGTTTCTGGTTTCTTCTCCAGATGCAAGGGAATGCACAGGCTGTGAGGAAGATTACTGGTCCAACAAGGAGAGAAATAAATGTGTGCTTAAGGAGGTGGAGTACTTGGCTTACGAAGATGCTTTAGGGATGACATTGATTGCGCTGTCTGTGTTTGGGGCTCTCGTCGTCCTGTCAGTGACTGGCGTATATATCAAGTTTAGGAACACAGCTCTCGTGAAAGCCAACGACCGGGAGCTGAGCTTCCTCATTCAGTTTTCTCTTGTCGGAACCTTGATGACTTCTATCCTCTTCATTGGTAAGCCAGAAGACTGGTCCTGCATGTCCCGGCAGGTGACCTTAGCCTTGGGTTTTTCCGTCTGCCTGTCTTGTGTCCTGGGAAAGACAGTGACGCTCTGCCTGACACAGCTGGCCATGAACTCAAAGGTTGCTGAGAAAGCGCGGATGTTGGTGAAGCCGATTTGCCAAAAGATCATTGTCCTCAACTCTGTCCTTACCCAAGTGGGCATCGTCTGTGCCTACCTGATCCTGAATCCTCCTCGCATGTACAAGAACACCCAGTTCTCCATCACAAAAATCATTTATGAATGCAACGAAGGCTCCATCCTGTACTTGTGTGTCATGTTTGGCTTTGACGTCTTCCTCGCTATCCTGAGCTTCCTCACGGCCTTTGTGGCTCGCAAGCTGCCCAATAACTTTAATGAAGCCAAGTTCGTCACCTTCGGGATGCTGGTCTTCTTCATCGTATGGATATCATTTGTGCCTGCTTATTTAAGCACGCGAGGGAAGTTCAAAGTGGCCGTGGAGATCTTCGCCATCCTGGCTTCCAGCTTTGGTTTGCTGGGCTGCATATTTGTGCCGAAATGTTACATTATCTTGCTGAAACCTTTAAGAAACACAGAAGAAATCGTAGGCGGAAGAGCGGCCACC
This sequence comes from Podarcis gaigeae, assembly GCF_964106915.1. Taxonomy (NCBI): domain Eukaryota; kingdom Metazoa; phylum Chordata; class Lepidosauria; order Squamata; family Lacertidae; genus Podarcis; species Podarcis gaigeae. Next base: position 79,563,731 of record NC_139681.1, read on the forward strand.
AACGACAAGAGCGCACCACCAACTTCTGCCTCGTGCACCAGTGAAGTTAACAACACTACTGTCTCTACGGTTCTTGAAGATTAGAACTTTTAAAGCTTTTCGCCTGTCACCAGTTCCACTAGTTTATTTGCAGACGTTTTCCCATCTCTATGCTGAGAGAAAGAAGATGGCTTACCAAAGTCCCCACCCCCTTCTGCTTGTTGGGGAATAATAGCACAAATAAAGCATAGCTGATTGCTTGCTGAGAAAATAACAGAAGGAGCTTTGTATTTTCACAACGACATATAATAGCTTGGATCCAACCCTCTGCAAGTGGAAAGAAATTTCTGCTCACACAAGGGAAGGGGCCACAGGTGCTCACCACCACCAGCAGCTGCAGCCTCCCCAGCTACGTAGTTCAGGAGGGTTCCTTCTCTCCGGAGAGGCTTTCTGGTGTGTGCGTTTATGGAGGAGGCAGCAGGAAGGAGAAGATGGGAAGACTCATGGTTCCTAGGATCCAGCTCCTACGATTCTACCTATAATAGGCCAGCCATTCAAAACCATGCAATCAGTGACTTTTCCATGTAAAAACCAACCCTCTCAGCATAGTATCAACTAACTGCATGAGAGTGCCTCTGATATTTTCCAATAAATCAAATTATTTACAACTTGCTTCATGCTATTTTATGGTTACGGGGAGGCGATCTAATTAGCGTGGAACAAAGTGGCATGATTGTTTCCCACGACCTAGGAACTATGGCGATTTTAATACAGCCTAAAATTGCATTAGTCTAGAGGTAGCCAACATAGTGTCCTCCAGATTTTATGGACTACAGCTCCCATCATTCCTGCCCAGTGGCCATGCTGGCTGGGACTGATGGGAGTTGTAGTCCAAAACTTCTGGAAGGTACCAAGTTGGCCACGATTGCATTAGCTATCCATGTTGCTGCTGCTCTTCCTGAAGATGCACAAAGCAAACTATGGGAAAGGACCATATCTCAGCAGAAGAGCATCTGTCTTGCATGCAGATGGTCCTAAATTCAATCCCTGGCATCTCATGTAGGACTGGGAGAGAGACTCTGGTCTGAAGCCCTGGAGAGCCACTGCCAGTCCGTGTGGACAGTACTGAGCTAGATAGACCAATGGTCTGATTCGGTATAAGGCAGCTTCCTATGTTCCTAATTAGTCAGGTAAATTGGTTGCCATGCTCACCAAATGCATGGGCTTCCAGTATGAGCAGGCCAAGAAATTTGTGCTTGTTGCAGCTGGCCCCTTGGTGACTAAAGAAAATGGGCTTGTAGAAGAATTCCCCCAAAACTGATTGTGCAAAATGACTTATCGTTCAAGATGCATTTTAGAAAATATGGGGATAAATGTCCTGCTCTAAAAAGAGAGAGGGTTTTGGCAGAGCCGCAGAGCCACCCTCCTAAGGCCAGTGACGCTGCTGCTTACCTGGGTTCAACTAAGCTGGGATGGCAGTGGGGTCAGGACCCCAAGGCTGCACCATTGGGTGTGCTGCTGCCAACCCGCAGCTCCCATCAATGCAACAGTGTAGCTCCAACCTTGTTACCCCTCCCCCCCACAGCCTCAGCCCTGTCCAGGTAAGCAGGACTGAAACCATCGTTGGGAGGGCAGCTCCACCCCACAGTGCTCTCCCCTGCTGAGGGAGGGGTAGATTTACTGAGGAATGCTGCTGGGAGACTTCTGCAGAAACAGCCAAAATAGGGTAGTGAGTTGTAATAACAGCACTGCCTTGGCTGGACTGGAGCATTCCATCATCCCTAGCATTGGCTCTCCAGCGGTATGGAGGTAGTATTCCCTGCCTGTTTTCCCAGCTCCGTTTATTTCTGTTACTGTTGGTTTTATTACAGGGAACAGAGGCAGTGTTTACTGAGACCTCTAACAGCCTGGAATGCTTTGTAACTTATGTGCCTTGCGTTGTATACACCTCTGCTCTTCGTTGAGCCAAGTTATTCAGAGAGAGGGAAACCAATATTGATTTGTTTGTAAAGGTTGTTTTCTGCAATGGTTTCATCAGAAGGAGCAAATTGTCTGGCAGCTGGGACTATGTTCATGTCCATGTGCATTTTGCCTGGGAAGCATTCTGTTTTTCAGAGCTTGCCAAAAAACTGTGGCAGCTACCTCCAGAACAGGAGCTACCTCCAGAACTGAAACAATGCAGAACAGGGATTTCTGCATTGTTTCTGCATTAACCATCTCACCAGATGAGGCCCAGTTAAATGATGCAGCCCTTGAGGTGGACCTCATTACTGTGCCTTCCATCACCAGCCTTTAAAGCCATGTTTTGTTGGCCTTGTGAAGATGTTCTTCATGCACATGCAATTGACACATAGTCAGAGGACAGGAATTGTGCATGGTGTCCCCACCCCATGGCATGATTGGACTGTACATATGGGCATATGAGCTGTTCACATGTGCATGCCTTGCAGGATCTGTAGGCTACAGGGCTGTAGCTCAGCAGCAGAATACCTGCTTTGCATGCAGAAAGTCCTAGGTCCAGTCTCTGGCATCTTCAGGCAGGGCTGTGAAAGGTTCCCTGCCTGAAATCCTGGAGAACCTCTGCCAGTCAACGAAGACTAGGGCTAGGGAACTTGAAGCCCTCCAGATGTTGTGGGCATCTATCTGCCCCAGGGGGCATTGGTGATGGTCAAGGATGATGGGGGTTGTAGCCCACCAACATCTGGAGGTCCACCAGTCACTATCTGTGGCATAGTAAGTGAGCTAGATGGGCCAATGGGAATAAGGTCCCCAAGCATACAGACCCTGTGAGCTGACCACACTTTGATTGGATATACCTAGACACAGGAAACTGCAGTCCACATTAGCCATGAACAAACCGCTCAGGTTCACTTTCTCTCAACATCTTGTTTTTTCAGTCTTTTAAGTTCTCCACATTTCTGCACCAGTTTGTGCTTTTCTGGGCGGTGACAGGAAAAGTTCCTCGTGAAAATTTTATCTGCATTTTAGTGCCATTTTCTCCTAATTTACAAAGTGCAAGCAATTTCCCCTAACATAATGCATTTTTGTACATTATTTTCTGAACATCTGCATTTTTTTAATGTACACTTTACCTGGGTACATGCATCTTTATATGCACTACTTGGCTGGAAAACTGCATTGCAAAATTCAGAGGTGTGCAGACTTGGAAGGATGGCTGAGTTTTGGTTTGTGCATTGAATCAGAAAGTGGAAATCAGGCAAGCTCACCTTTAAACGCATTTCTCTTCCATCTCTAATGCCATGTGGCCAGTTCTGCACCCCCTCAGATGGAAGGAGAAACTATCTCATTGCCAGCAATGGAGTAAGGTTCAGCAGACGATCGAGCCAACTTCTCACCTTTGAAATGTGTGTGGAGGGGGATAACACAATATTTTCCTTCAAGCAACGAAGGGTCTGCTCTGGTCCTACACAGCGAACGAAGAGCACCTGCAGAGGTAAAATGTGTGTTGCTGGTTTGTATGCCTTACTTGCATTGGAATCGCTTTTTAGAAAAATGTTTTGCAAATTCCCCCCTTTAATTCCACTAATAAATAATCACATGAGAGATGGGTAAGTTGGCTTGTAGAGCAGGCACAAAACTAAGACTTTTCATTAAAGAAAATTGCCTGGTCAGGTTTAACATGTTTCAGTGCGTATGGGTGAGCATCTGTTTTGGCCCTGTGTCTTATGGGCACTCAGGGGAAATCTGCTGATGGTGCTCTATAGCCTCAGGAGGCGGTGTTCTGTTTCTTGACCTCAGATGCACCCAGCAACGTGACACTTGTTCTTGATCTCGGCAGAACTTTGGCAAAGGACAGCAGTGACTCTGGGCTGGTGGGATGCTGCTCCCAAGAGCATTCTGGCAGAATGAGTTTCGAGTGACATGCAGATGCATGTCTGGAACAATTCCAGGCTTTCCCCAAACACCCAAGGACTTCCTCCAAATGGCATTCATGTATCTCATTGTGCGCACAGAGGCATATTTTAAGGGCAATGGACATTTCCACAAAGACAACTCAGGAAGGGTTATACTACTGCACTGCGTCAACTGTATCGAAGAACATAGAGAGTCTGCTAGACTCAATGGCCCATCTTGCCCAGCGTCCTGTTTTTGCAGTGGCCAACCAAATACCATGGGCAAGCACATAAGCAGGAACTGAGTGCAAGAGCACTCTACCCACTTGCGATTTCCAGCAACTGGTCTTTGGGGGCATGGCTGTCTCCAGCAGTGCAGGTGGAACAAAGCCATCATGGCTGGTAACCATTCAGAGCCTTATCTTCTATGAAAACCTATGACCCCTTATTCCTCAACCCGAGGTTCAATGTAAGGATGAGGCACATGGTAAACAAAACTGGATTTTTATCTAAACACAATGAATGACAGTTAAAACTTAATGGTTTCTGTGATGAGGCACACCACTTTGTTTCAGCTAAAACCACTTTACAGAAAGAATTGAGAATTCTACTTAAAACTTCCACTTTTAACCAGTTTCTGAGCTTCTCCTAAAATGACTATTTGTTCTAATAATAAGAAAGACACACCCAGCCCTTTCTAGGATCCTTTCCTTCCTCTCAGGGTAATAATCACAGTTGCTCTATCTAGCAAATTCCTAACCACACAGCTAATCCCTTTCCAGGCTCTATCTAAGCCCTATCTGAAAGTTTAACTGTTGGGTACCAACTTTTAACTCTGCATTCATTCCTGATTGGTTGGATGACACCCTGCCCAGCCTTGATTGGTTACTGTGTCTCCATGAGGATGACTGTCCATCACACCTGAGCCACCACCAATCCACTACACTGACTATGGGAGGAACTATGTTCAGAAAGACAAGGCTATACCTGCGCTGCAGATGCACCAGGGGAAAGTTGGTGGCTCAGTGGCAGAGCTCAAGTTTGGTATGTAAAAGGTCTCAGGTTCAATCCCCAGCATCTCTGGGCAGGACTGGGAGGGACCTGTGTCTGAAATCATGGAGAGCTGCTGCCAGTTGGTGTAGGCAATATTGAGCTAGATGGACCATTGGTCTGACTCAAAGGAGCGTCTCCATCCCCATCATTCAACCCGGACACTGAAGTCCAGCACCAAGGGCCTTCTGGCAGTTCCCACACTGAGCGAAATGAGATTACAGGGAACCAGAGAGAGGGCATTCTCACTAGTGGCACCCTCCCAGTGGAACGCCCTCCCTTCAGATGTCAAGGAAATAAACAACAATTTGACTTTCAGAAGACATCTGAAGGCAGCCCTGTTTAGGCAAGTTTTTAATGCTTGATATTTTATTGTGTTTTTAATGTTCTTTTGGGAGCCGCCCAGAGTGGCTGGGGAAACCCAGCCAGCTAGCCAGGGTACAAATAATTAAATTATTATTATTATTATTATTATTATTATTAATTCAAAATAAGGCAGTTTTTCACCTTTCTAGGATCTACTGGAAGGGGCATGAATGGTCCTCACTGAAAGGCCATTGTCGAAGTCTGATCAAAACAAGGAGCTAGGCTTCATTTGCCAGGCGCCCAGCACTAAATCAGAGCAGTATTACAAGCAGGAAAAGCTGCAAGTCACCCACCAGGGAACTTAAACCCCAGTGCAATCTTTTAATTGAAAGCTAATAATTTGCTTTCACATGAGCAATGCAGAGCGCAGCTGACCACCTTCACTATGACATGCAACAAAGATCTGGATGTTTTGCAGGAAACAGTTTGTTGGATTAACTGATCTGTGCAAAGCGTTAATATACTCAGTGCTCTCCCCACCAGCTTCATGAAGAAATCCACCACTTTTTCCTCCCCACTTTCAACTGCCTGTGTTGCAACTGATTGCATTGTCCTTTCAGCAAAGTGCAGGAGGTCCACCGGGAGCCCCAGCACAACATACTGTAAATTGCTGTCATAATCAACTGAGTGACTTTAATGAGCTTACTCTACTTCTCTAATTCCATGGGCCATCAAGAGATTTATTGAGCAGGGCTGCTGTTTATTACAGGGTTCAACGTTCAGCCAAGGCTTTGTGTGGATAATGTCACGGCAAACGTGCCTTCTCTTCTCGGAGAGCAATGGGGCTGTTAGTCGAAAGTGCAGGCAGCATCCTAGAAAAACACTTTGGCTGAAACTGGGGGGGTGCCAACCTGTAGGATGACTCCCTGCAATTTTTATGTTTTTCAGGGGTTTTTTGTGTTTTATGTTTTTCAGGTTTTTTATGTGTTTCAGATTTTTAGGCTTTTGAGAAGCACAGCCGTACAGAGACAACTCTCTATGTATTGAACTTCCACCAACCACCATAATCATGCAGGCAGAGCCAGTGCTATCATTAGGCCAACTAGGCAGATGCCTAGGACTCAGAGCTGACCATTGAGGGGCAGAGTTTTATACAGATTAGATTTTGTTATAGCTTATAGGGAAGTTTTTAATGTTTGATGTTTTATTGTGTTTTTAATATTCTGTTGGGAGCCATCCAGAGTCGCTGGGGAAACCCAGCCATAATTAATTAAAAATACATAATTAATTATTATTGATGATGATGATTGCTTCCTGATAATATTTTACTTTTATTTTTAATATTTTGAAGAATTTTATCACTTTTGAAGTAAATAGTACATTACAACCCCCCCCATTCCCCCCCATTAGAATTGCCTTTCATTTATTACTATGAGACATTTGCTTTTGAAAATTGAAATCAACAATTTTTGGGGGGAAGACAGATGCCTTTGGTGCAAAACAGCCTGGCATCAGCACTGCATGCGGGCAATATGTTATTAAACAAAAGGAGCAATTCCAAAGTAAATCTCCACAATGCAGCGTGTGATTCATGCAACATTGATTTTTCCACCCCCCTCCTCCTACCTCTGACTGGAAGCCTTGGAGGGGGAACAAAGCCATACTTGCCAGAAATTGAATGGGAGGCATGAAGAACTACACAAAGCAGCTTCAAAGACCAGATCACATTATTTGGCACAATGGTTTCGACACAAGATCCCTTTTCTGCTATGATGATGGGTTGGCAATCATGCAGCCACAAAGGGTTAATTTGTCTGTCCTTCAAGAAGTCTGCTGCAGGCCGTGTCATATATTTTTAGCACTTCTCTTTTTAAACAAAGGCAAAGGGTTCTTGATATCCCTGCCTATGCCTTTGAGAAGGGGAATTGGAATGATGGAAGTTCATTACCATGCCTTTGCAAAAGCCCTTAATCTTTCACAAGCGTTAACAACATTGGCAAAACAGAATCAGACAGACCATTGATTGGTCCATCTACTGTCTACACTGACTGGCAGTAGCTGTCTAGGGACACGGAAAGGGGGCATACATACCCAGCTTTACTGGGACCTTCTGCACATGAAGGAAATGCTCTACCACTGAGCGACTGCCCCATCCCCCAAACAGCAATTCTTCTACGCTCTATCCAATAGCCGTCAGCAAGGTTGTCCTGTAGCTTAGAAGATAAACGTTGTGGGCTTGTCCACACTTCTGCCTGTCCTGCACCTAGAAAGCATGGGTCTAAGTGGTTTTGCCCTTGCCCTGCCACCTTCCCTGGGAAAACCTGCTCTTTAGCAAAGCAATCTGGAGAAACCCCGTGGATGTTTGCTCTGATTCAGCAGCAACGATTGGGTTTCCTTGGGGAGAAGCAGCAGGACAAGGGCTAGTCTGGAAGAGCCCTGTGTGTCGTAGCCCCGTCTCAGTTCTGTTGCTGAACATGCAGAGGCTAGGAGTCTCTGAGGAACACTTGCTTGAGAGCAGAATCCATATATGAAGTCCAACAGTCCAGAGATCAGGGAATCCAGATGATTGCAGAGCCGAAGGTCCATGTGATGGCCTGGGATTCACACTTGGATGCTGAACCTGAGGGATCCCAGCCTGCACAGGATTCCCCGCCTCCAGAACCAGCTGGGCCGGGGCTGGGGCATGAGCCTGAAGGGTCCTCACCTGTGCTGGATCCTCCGCTGCAGGCACCAGCTGAGTCTGCTCTGGCTCCTGAGGTGATGGAGGACCCATTGCATGCAGGTGCTCCACTCTCAGCCCCATCAGGGGAAGGTGAGGTTGCCTCTGGGTCCAGTAACCCTCCAGCCTCTCCTGAGCTGCAGAGGCTCAGGGCAGAGAGGCGGAGGGAACTAAGTTCCCGCAAGAGGAGTGCTCACCTCCAGGCCAGGAGAGGCGAGTCACCTGAGGATCGGGGCTGCTCTATGTCTCGGGACAGATAAACGCCGACCAGCCCCAGACCCAAATTGCGGGAGCAACATGGTTGGTTACTAGTTCCTGCTTTCCTGCCTGAGCTCCTGACCCGCCCTGGCTCCCTTCTTGCTTGCCTGTTCCTGACTTCACCCAACAGCCTGCCCTGCACCCAGTTTCAGCTACTATGGACTGCATCCACATTGCACCTTTGACCACGGACCGGACTTGGACCTCGCCTCTCGGGTAACCCACGGGACCAGCACAGTCCAACAGGAAGCAGCAAGGTAGGACCAGGAACTACAAGTGTTGTTTCCAGCATCAGACTACTGCTGAGAGCTCTGTTTAAGAAGGCCAGAGCCAGCTGGTTCTCATCAGTACCTTCTCCTCTGTGAAGGCTGATCAGATGCAGGTGGAGTTACTTCACCTTCTCCACCTTCAGGCTGCTGTTAAACAGGTGAAGCTGACTCCTGGCCCATGACAATGTGTGAGAAACTGTTGACTCCCAGTTCCTGGCTCCTGACTTGCTCCAGACTGCTGACTGTGGCCCAACTCTGACAAAATATGCAGGCCATATTAATTTTGCAGTTTGCCCTTTCCCATGCACTTTCCCTGACACTCTTTTAGGATTATTTGAAATATCACCAAGGAAAGAGGCCCACCTTCAGATTAACAATTTGAGAAGTAAATCATCCTGTGGAAAATCTGCGTCGCCACCTACCCATTCCAGGAAATGAGTCAGGTTTGAGGTCAGCTTGAAATACGGAGGCCTCCGTTTAGAAATGCCTTGCTCTCCACTAGGCTCTGTAAATTAAACAAGGGGCGTTTATTTATGGCCCTGTGAGCATAACCAAAGTGATAAATGGGGCACTTGAGGAGCTGCAGTAGGAGGAAGGTGATCTGACGTGAAAATGGCAATGCACTTTTTACTATCACTTAGGCAAAATTGCCCTTGTCTTTAGTGGCAGACATTTTGTAACCATCCAAGAACAGGTTAGCCCTTGCTCAGTGCAAAGGATCCTAAGGGTTATTATTGGGTAGCAGGCTATGCCTTAGTGTAACTGGATTCCAGTTGTTTATTTCAGCCAGGAGAGGTGAAGTTTTCACAGCTGAGGGTCACATACTAGTGGTGTGGGGGGAACAATGGACGGAGTGAGCTCCCGTTGCTGTGTCCCAGCTCCTGCCTACCTAGCAGTTCGAAAGCACACCAGTGCAAATAGATAAATAGGTACCACTGCGGTGGGAAGGTAAAAAGTATTTCTGTGTGCTCTGGTTTCCATCAGTTGTGCCAGAAGCGGTTTAGTCATGTTGGCCGCATGGCCCGGAAAGCTGTCTGTGGACAAATGCTGGCTCCCTCGGCCTGAAGCAGAATGAGTGCCGCAACCCCATAGTTGCCTTTGACTGGACTTAACCGCCCAGGGGTCCTTTACCTTTTTACCTTTACATCTGGGTCATGCAAAACCTGGAGGTTTCCATACACATACCTAGGGTTGCCATATTTCAAACAGTTAAAAACCTGACAAAAAAGTTGTTGGGCATTAGTACAGCGGAAGAACACATTCCAGTCAAGCGAAAGCACTCAAGGAGGTGTGGCCTGGGAAGAGGACAAATTGGAGAAACCTGGAGGGCTGTCACAGACACCCTGTCCCTGATTGAAGCCCATTTCCTCCCCCCTTCAGTTGAAGTTCATTGCTAGCACTACCATATACATGCCCTGGGGTGGTGTTTTTGGGGGCATGCATGGGTTGCACTGTAATCCTTACACAGAAGTAGGGACAGAATAACTGCTTGGCGTGACGTTGTACCATCTTCCTATAAACATATCAAAACAAATGTTCCATAAAGAGCTGGTGTCATAGGAGTTCCCTGAATTTTTTTTTTGCACAAACAAATCAGGAAGAAAGCTTGATAAACTGGTCTCTTGAAAGCAGAGTTGCTATTCTGCCTTAAAGCAGAACAGCAATGATCTGGTGCTGCTAAATTGTCCATATCGGAAACATTCCTGGTGTGTTAAGGCAGATTCAGACAAGTTTCATTTAAGCTGATGGCTTGCTCATATGATCAGAGATATATGCTTACATGAGTCTGACCAAACTGCGGGAGGCAGTGGAAGACAGGAGTGCCTGGCGTGCTCTGGTCTATGGGGTCACGAAGAGTCAGACACGACTAAACGACTAAACAACAATATGCTTACAGTATAAGGAACTAATCATTTGAACTGTGTTTTCTTTTTAATTGTGTGGAAGCGTTGGAGTGCAAAGAGTGGCATAGAAAACTCATGCAAATGAACAAACAATAATTTGGAGATTTCTCCCACCCCATTTACACTCATAAAATGAATCTCAGATTCATATTCTGACTTTATAACTGCTTTCACAAATAAAGCAACCCCTGCTTCACCCTACACAGATTCATTCTGAAGGAAGGAAACTAGCCTCTGGATGAAAATGCCTCTGCTTCTCTTCCCATGATTGGAATACCTGATTGTTCCTGATCATGTAGAGAGGACATTATGCAGTGGAGGAGACTGTTATCTTTTCCCCCTCTCTTTTTAATAATGAACTAACCTTATTTTTCTGTAGCAATTCAAAGAAAATAATCAGGAAACAGTAATTAAAGCCCACTCCCGTTCTCCAAACAGAAACTGGCATCCAGGCAATTAAGCGGGGCTGTTCATGGAGTTATTCATCACTAATGCCCCACTTATCCTCAGGAAGCATTAAAACAGGCTATTTAAGGGGGGAAACATTGCTTAAGATCGGAAAGGACTTTTGATAAACGTGACTCACTTGTGTGCAAGTAAACTAGTACCCTGAGGCCAAGTGTTGCCATATAATATTGTATTATATTAAGAACTTGTATGAATCCTTCATTCTAATTCTGAATCCAGTTAATTGTGAAAAAGCAATGCCTGTAGAAGGTAAGGGGGGAAGGTAAAGGACCCCTGGATGCCTTTGAACTGCTAGGTTGGCAGGAGCTGGGACAGAGCAATGGGAGCTCACTTCATCGCGGGAATTTGAACCACTGATCTTCTGATCAGCAAGCCCAAGAGGTTCAGTGGTTTAGACCACAGCGCCACCCGCGTCCCAATGCTTGTAGAATGCCTGTGGAAGCAACCTGTGTCTGGAGTTGGCAACAGGTAGAGGCATCTTTACAGAGTCTGAGGCAGGATGGATGGCAGTGCTGCCTTGCCTTAGGAGCCTATTTGCTTCCAATATGATCTGCATGCATCCTTGTAGACATACAACTATTAGGCACGATAAGGTGCCAACATTTCCTCATTGCAATCAGACTCTGAAAAGAGGCCACCCGTGGAACCTCCTACCACTTGGGGAAGTTGGGTAAGACACCTCTTTTTATAACCCATGGGAGCTCACTTCATCGCGGGTACTAAGCTTGGATTCTAGAACAACAGGCAAATAGGATCCTAGAATGCAAAAACTGACTGGCTTTCAGGAAAAGACCAATTAAGGTCCAGGAGGAAGTTAATCAGCCTATTAGGTTGGTAGGATTGTAGACTGCAACAACTGATTGGCCTGCAGGAAAAGACCAATCAGGCTCCAGGAGGGAAGCAGAATCAGCCAATCAGAAGGGACTCATTGTATTTATAATGTATATAAAAGCCTGAGGTTTAGGGGGCAATTCTATCACTGTTTTACAAGCTGCAATAAAGAGCATGAAATCACTACAGGACTCCGAGTATATTTCAACCCATCAGTTCAAAAGGAAAGGTTTTGTCAACCAAGGATGAGCCTGCAAATTCTAGGAAGGAGGGACAGTGGAAGTGACAGGCTCAGATTGTGAGGAGACGATTATTACAGCCAGATGCTGTCTGTCTAATTTGCTCAGCGCCGTTTGTGGCAAGAAAAATACAACAGCTGCTTTTCACAAGGGAAAGGAGAAATACTTGTTCAAGCTGTTCCAGTTAATAGCTGGCATTCCTTTGGGACTGAGGCCTCAACACCAACACACTGCTGGCTTCACCTTAATAGAGGAACACTCCGCTTGTTCCCAACTGTGCCTCATTTACATCTTAACTGTTCATGTTATTACCTCTTTTCTCTTTTGATGGTGAATATCTTCTCTGTCTACGTGTGTGCAGAATGCAACAGAAAGCACCTTGTACTGGACTTTGTCAAGTCCTGGGCTGCATCCTTGGCTGAAGCAAATGGGTTGTGATCCATCCATAGCACTGAGGCAGCTTCCACTCTTGCCTTGTTTTCTCAGAGTAATTGCTTATGATCTTGCTGCCATGGTTACTGCTTTGCTTTTGTTTTGTTAGCCTCCTGTAATTTCAGGGTTGGCCCAAGTCATTCTGCTGCCCCAAGTGGCTGCATTGCACAGGGCCTCTTGTACTGTTGCAGAGAAAGGGGTTGCTTAAAAAAATCCCTTAAAAAAACAAAGTACCCCCGCCAAAACCTACTCTCCTAAGTCTTGGTTGCTTATGTGGTCCATCTTGTGGCCTTGCTTTCTCCTTACAAGCAGGTTGACAAACCTCATACATGGTTCCCCCTGCTCTCTATTTTATTAACACCCATACATGGTAGTTTAGGCTGAGAAATGGTGATTGGCCCAAGGTAAGCTTCAGGGCAGAGTAGGAATTTGAACCCTGGTCCTCCCGGTGCTAGTCCAATACTCCAACCACTGCACAACAATGGCTATCAGTTCTGGAATGCTCTCCCTGAGGTTAACCAGCTATTGACAGGAGTGAGCCAGCAGTAAATCACACCGAGGAAGCTGGAGTTAACTCTTTATTAGCCAAAACAGGGTCTGCACAGGAGTGTCAGGCCTAATGAGCCCACAGACTCATCTCCGGCAGGTCTTGCCCCCATGAAGCTGTTGCTGAGGCTGAAGGTCCCCTCCTCCCCACAGCCATCTAAGTCCCCACCTCTCCAGGGTTTCCCCCAAGCAATCTGAGACTGCGTTTGTGTGAAGCTAACTTTCCTCCACCCTCTTCATGCCTCTTCTGGTTCTGGGACACCAGAGGGGAGGGGAGCTTGTCACAGCAGGAAGGGGAAGCACCCATGCCTCTTCACAAGGTGGAGTCATCTCTGCCTCTTGGCCTCTCCTGCTTCAGCTTCTGCTCCTGATCCTGGACTTGTCTCTGTCACAGCCTCTTCCTGCTCACTAAGCCCTGTTAACTCTTCATCTTCCAATACCTCCTCTCTGTCTTCTCCCTCTGACCACTCATCATCCCACCACCAACCCGCTTCTACCCTTGGGGGTTGCCCAGCTTGGTTCTTGCCCCTCCTGCATACAGCCAGTCCCTGGCATCTATTTACACTAGCATCATTTTGGCACCTGGTGCAAACCTTTTCTATTTTACTCTCTTTCTCTCTGTGTGTTGTTTTTCAACTTTGTAAGCTATCCTGGATATTTTATTGATGGACAGGGAATAAATCCAATAATGTTCTCCCACGTATTACATTTCCAGTGAGAAGGGAGGGAGAGAGAAAAATAACATATGAGTGCAAGGTTATTTCATAATCCACTCCCTGCTGTGCTAATTTTCTGATTGGTGAGCTTTTTTTTTTTAAAAAAATAATAATTAAAAATGACTCACAGCCTAATATAATCCATTCAATTCTTCCACCTCCACTTCCCTGACATTTCATTCCATGGCATGTGTAGATCATATTTCATTCACAGCATTCCAGTGGGAAGAACAGGAAAAGAACAGTGAAGATGTCTAGTGTCTAGAATCCAGATTGGTGCTTAATAGGGAAGGGGTGGGGAACATTTTTCAGCCTGAGTGCCACATTCTCTTCTGGCCAATGTTCTGAGGGCCACATGGCAGTGGCAGGCAGGGCCAGAGGCAAAAGTGGGTGGAGCAACTGATTCAAATGTTACCTTTGTACTGTAGGCTTGTACACACATAAACTTCTGTCCTTCATAGAGAAGGCATTATGAGAGTTGAAGGACACATTACAGCCAGGCAAAAAACATACGAGTGTGAAGCAGGACCAGTGAGGGATGGTCCAACGTTTCTCCAATGAAAATAGGGACATCCCATTCCGTAATGATGATTTTACTATTTATACCCCATGCATCTTACTGGGTTGCCACAGAAGAAGAAGAGTCTGGATTTGATATCCTGCTTTATCACTCCCCTAAGGAGTCTCAAAGGGGCTAACAATCTCCTTTCCCTTCCTCCCCCACAACAAACACTCTGTGAGGTGAGTGGGGCTGAGAGACTTCAGAGAAGTGTGACTAGCCCAAGGTCACCCAGCAGCTGCATGTGGAGGAGCAGGGAATCGAACCTGCTTCACCAGATTATGAGTCCACCACTCTTAACCACTGCACCACACAGCCACTTTGGGCAGCTTCCAACACATATAAAAACATTAAGCATTTTTTAAAAAATATCCCTTCCCTATACAGGATTGCCTTCAGACGGCTCTGGGGTCCGATAACTCCATACCCTCCAACAATGAAAATAGGAACATCCTAAGGAAAAGTGGAACATTCCAGGATCAAATCAGAAACTGGGATGGCTTCTCTAAATCAGGGACGAGCCTGGAAATAGGGACACTTGGAGGGGTCTGGGGATGTAGCCAGGGGTGAGTTACAAGGGCCAGACAGGAAAGCCAAGAGGGCCACATCTGGCTCCTGGACCTGCATCTCCCCCTCCTCCGTGAACTATGTGATATCCACTCCTTTCAGAATGGGGACAAAGCAGAAAACAGCAGTGGCTTAGTCACTACTGAAGAGTGTTTCCAGGTGATTGCATATTATGGGTGATGGGCGCAGCTCATCCAAAATCTACAACTGCTGCAAGCCCAGGTTAACTAGAATAATTTTTACAAACTGCATTGCTACCAAAAGGGCCTTGCGAAAACAGCTACCTAGCTTTAGGACCAGGTAGTTTTCAGCTACCTGCCAGGTGGGATGTTTTTCAGCCTGTTGGCCAGAAGAGGGCCAGCTAACCCCAAAGAAACTAGCTTATGAATAGTCCTAAAAAACAACAACCCGGTAACCAAACACGACATGGCAGAGCCACATTTCAAAAAGCCAAACTTGCCTAAGTTCGGATGTCTATATATTATCACGCCGAAGGTTTATTTTTATGGATGGAGAGGCCATATTTACACCCTGTGGGGAACCATGCATCTCTTGATGAGGAAATTATTTCAAATAGGAGCAGCGAATGTCATCAACCTGTTGATTGTGAGGAGTGAACTGAAGCACCCACTTAAGCTGTGTCCCACAGGGAATGGGTGAGGCTGGCAACAGCCCCTTGGGAGGCCTTTGACAAATTGTTTATTATTAGCTCGGAAGCCAGGAAACAGACCACATGGCTCCTTTGTTCAAACAGGCTTTTGCGGTAAATGGAACACAGCGGGCCCTCTCCACAAAGCCAGCCTAGCACAGCGGTTTCTCCGGCAATTGGCTTGTAGACCGCCTCTATCGCACTTCAGGAAATGGCAGATGAAACGGCCCACGTGTAACTGGGTGGATATACATAGCTTTGCTGCAAAGGGTGGGATAGGCATGCTGCTTCCCCCTCCTTTTAACAAATGCATGATGTTCACACTTATGACGCACATTCAAAAATCGGAATGCTCAACCTTCAGAGCAGGACCATGAGACGCACTGAGATAGATACCTAGTTCGTTACTGGTTAGTCTAGTTGGAATTGGCTCTCCAGGGTTTCACACCCTCCAACATTTCTCTGATGAAAATAGGGATGTCCTGTTTAATAATAATAATAATAATAATAATAATAATAGTATCCCACCCATCTGACTGGGTTGCCCCAGCCCCACTCTGGGCAGCTTCCAACAGATACAGCTTTCCTATACAGAGCTGCCTTCAGATGTCTTCTAAAGGTGGTAAAGTTACTCATCTCCGTGGCTCCGGTCACATAACTCCATACCTTCCACTATTTCTCTGATGAAAATAGGGACAGCCTGGGGAAAAGCAGGACATTCCCAGACACCCCCTCCCCAAGTGTCCCTATTTTCCAGGGACAGTCCCAGATTTACAGAAGCCATCCCGGTTTCTGATTTGATCCTGGAATATCCCACTTTTCCTTAAAGGTAAAGGCAAAGAACCCCTAACATTTAAGTCCAGTCACGAATGACTCTAGGGTTGCAGCGCTCATCTTGGTTTATTGGTCAAGGGAGCCAACATTAGTCCGCAGACATTTTTTCCAGGTCATGTGGCCAGCATGACTAAGCCGCTTCTGGCGAAACTAGAGCAGTGCATGGAAAAGCCGTTTACCTTCCTGCCAGAGCGGTACCTATTTATCTACTTGCACTTTGATGTGCTTTTGAACTGATAGGTTGGCAGGAGCTGGGACTGAACAATAGGAGTTCACCCCATCGCGGGGATTTGAACCACCGACCTTCTGATCGGCAAGCCCTAGGCTCTGTGGTTTAGACCACAGCACCACCCGCATCCCGCTTTTCCTTAGGATATCTTTATTCTCATCAGAGAAATATTGGAGGGCATGGAATTATGCAACCCCTGAGCCAAGGAGATAGGTACTGTAACTATACAACATTTAGATGACATCTGAAGGCAGCTCTGTACAGGGATTTTAAAAAGTGTTTACTGGGTGGTGAATAAATAATTAAATTATTATTATTATTATTATTATTATTATTATTATTATTATTATTACTATTACTATGGAATAGGACTCCCCTATTTTCATTGGGGAAATGTTGGAGGATATGTGGCATGAGGAGATGGGGTGTGATTTGGGAGCAGGGTTGCATGGATAGAATCTCTAGGGCAGTGCAGCTAGGATGGTTGCATTTTCTCTGTGGGCCCGAGGTTCCCCACTCCGTGTTAGGAAATAACCCAAGTGGCATGATGCACCCTTTGCTAACCTGGTGCCCTTCAGAAGTTTTGGGCTGCAATTCCCACCATAATGCTTCAAAATCAAATTGAGGCTTGTGGGTCTATGTCTGCAATGCACCTTGCTTTCTAATGTGAAATGTTAATAAGAGACCCCATTTTCTCCAGCATTCAAGTTCCAAGTGTAGGAAGGTCTCCACACCAGTAGAGGACAGCCTAAGCATTACTTTCTAATCTGACTCTCTGTGACAAGACCCAAAGAAAAGGACTGTGGAAGCAAAGCAAGCACAGCTGTTGTTTGTTCTGGGTAAATGCAAGAAGTCGCTCTGTTGTGTGTCAGATTGTGCACAAACTCAGCGTTGATGAAACAGCAGATCTTCACGAGAATGGAGGGAGGCCGGGATGAATGTACTTGCTTTTGAGGCACTTGCCACCAAAGTGCTTACTGACTGGGAAACACACTTTGGGCTGAGAAAATATGGAATACCCAAATGCAAGACAAGAGTCCTCTGGGTTCAAAGTGATGCTCCTAGATAACAGAAGGAAATGCTGTCAATAAAATATAATCTCACAATTTCACAATGAGAACACCAAAAAGGGGGGTCCATTCATGGATCCTTTACTCTGTGGAAGAAGCAACACTCTCACCGCTTCTTAAAAGCAGGATTTAATCGAAACCTTGTTCTTCTCAGAAAACAAAGCCCAGGGTTTCGCGGTGCAAGGCAGGTTTAAGAGAAGCAGGGACTTGCTTATTTGGAAAAACAGAGATCTAAACACACAATCAACCACCACACTAGTCAATGAATCTTGATACAGGAGCTTGAACGGGACGTCGTCCTCCCCAAATCAGGACTGCAGAACTGTGTCCCTTTCCCTTAAATAACAAGCTGGCCTTCTAACAGGAGCTCACCTACAAGAGAAAGGATCATGCTGAAAGGATACCCAGCAGCCCTCAACTTACTGTCCTTTAAACAAGCATTTGTAGCAGCACGAAAAATATTTCCTCACAGGTTGGACTATGTTTGTTAAACCACTAAAACTCTTGGGTTGCAGATCAGAAGGCTGGCGGTTCGAATCCCTGTGACGGGGTCAGCTCCCGTTGCTCTGTCCCAGCTCCTGCCTACCTAGCAGATTGAAAGCACATCAAAAGTGCAAGTAGATAAATAGGTACCGCTCCGGCGGGAAGGTAAATGGAGTTTCCGTGTGCTCTTGTTTCTGTCACGGTGTTCTGTTGCACCAGAAGCGGTTTAGTCATGCCGGCCACATGACCTGGAAAGCTGTCTGTGGACAAACGCCAGCTCCCTCGGCCTGAAAGCAAGATGAGCGCCGGAACCCCATAGTCGCCTTTGACTGGACTTAACCCTCCAAGGGTCCTTTACCTTTTAACTTTTACCAACTGAAATCAATGGGACAAGCTAGGTGACAATCCTAACCCCACTCCCCTGGGAGTAGATAAGAAGAACCAGCTTGATGAGCTCCCTGGCCCATCTAGACCAGTTTCCTATTCTGACAGTGGGCAACCCGGTGCATACAAGAA
This sequence comes from Podarcis gaigeae, assembly GCF_964106915.1. Taxonomy (NCBI): domain Eukaryota; kingdom Metazoa; phylum Chordata; class Lepidosauria; order Squamata; family Lacertidae; genus Podarcis; species Podarcis gaigeae. The sequence continues at coordinate 79,582,209 of NC_139681.1, forward strand.
GCCTGAAAGGAACTGGGTACAATCACATTTTACCACTTGTGATTCCCAGCAACTGGAATTCAGGGCAAATGGCCTTTGGCATTACCATTGGGCGGTATTCAATTATGTGATGGCCTGGGATTCGGACTCGGAGGCTGAACCTGAGGAATCCCAGCCTGCACAGGAGTCCCTGCCTCCAGAACCAGCTAAGCCGGGGCTAGGGCTTGAGCCTGAAGGGTCCTCATCTGTGCTGGATCCTCAGCTGTAAGCACCAGCTGAGTCTGCTCTGGCTCCGGAGGTGATGGAGGACCCATTGCCTTCAGATGCTCCACTCTCAGCCCCATCAGGGGAAGGTGAGGTTGCCTCTGGGTCCAGTAACCCTCCAGCCTCTCCTGAGCTGCAGAGGCTCAGGGCAGAGAGGCGGAGGGTAAGTTCTCGCAGGAGGAGTGCTCGCCTCCAGGCCAGGAGAGGTGAGTCACCTGTGGACCGGGACCGCCCTATGCCTCGGGGCAGATAAAAGTCAGCCTGCCCAGTCCCAGGTTGCGGGAGCAACATTGTTAGTAGCCTGTTCCTGCCTGCACCCTGTCCTGCTCTTCTGCCAGAGTTCCTGACCTCGCCTGACTCCCTGCCTTGGACCCCGCTTCAGCCTTGATGGACAGCCTCCATACCGCACCCTCGACCTCGGACTGGACTCGGACCTCGCCGCACGGTTAACCCTTGGGACCAGCACAAATTATCTGTTACTCAGAGTAAACCCATTGAAATTAATGAGCTCATCCACATTTTCATTTGACCTGTATTGTGATTGTATTGTATGCCAATGAATTCCCCTTGGGTCCAAGAGCTTTCTCCATTGTCCTGCAGCTGTACCTTGCAAAAATTCATTCCGTTCCTCCTTTCTGAAATCTCCTATTTGATATACGCTCTTGCAAAAAGTCTCTGAAGCCTCCCATAAACTAAGTGGGAAAACTGTGTCCATTAATTCCACAAAGGATTCATTGCCTTGGTTTGTACATTAACAGCTTGGCTATGGCCGATCAACTGACTGTGAGTAAACCGAACTGGTTATGGAAATTCGGTTGAAGAATCCCGGAATCAATATTTAAAGACCATTAGATCCCTTTTCTAGGAGCAAAGCCATCCACTGTGTATCAGTTCTACATTTTTCATAGGCTGGTTTGGGATTACCCTGGGTGGCCAAGAAGGTATTGCCACCTGAATGGATTAATGCATGCTAACATTAAACAGTTGTGTTAAGGGAATATCTGCCTTGACAATGGCTTGTTATGACATGAACAACTAATACTTCAGATTAGCTGCAACTGTATTTACTTAATGTTTTAAGTAGCAGCCTCTATCTTTTCTGCATTTCTGAAGTAGCTCTGTGCTGCAACTACAATGTTACACTTACTTCCAGGTAAGTCCAAATGAACTAAATATAGGATTGCCATATGTCCAGGAAAACCTGGACATGTCCTCCTTTTGGGGGTCAATATGCCCATCTGGCTAGATTTTTACATTTTAAAGGAAATGTTCAGGGTTTTTTTTGGGGGGGGGTAAACTTGCTCTTGGGCTGCTCTGCACACCATGGCTGCTGCCAGCCTGTGCCAGGGAAAGAGGTGTGGGCAAGGGCACTACACATGCTGCATTCGCTGCCAGCCTGAGCCATGGAAAGAGGCACATGAGGGCGGCTCAGGGTGTCCTCTATTTTGCCCTTCAAGATATGGCAATCCTACTAAATATAGACTTACTTTTCAGAAGACATTCCTAGGGTAGTGCTGTTAGTTTCACAAAATAAAAAGCATGGAAAAATGAACTTTGGTTTTGCATAAACCTTCTTCAAATCCTACAAGCTGCGGATAACCATCTGATGTAAGCCAGGGCTCCTCCAGACAACCTGTTAGCTGAGCATTCAACCTGATTTGCTTACATAAAACCCGTGCAGAAATTCTACAATGTCAACTCGTGACTGAGGAAACCTGCCTTGTTCCACAGATTTTCAGTCATGTTAAACTCTGGACTTTTTTTCATAAGGTGGTATTCAACTAAATTTTACCCACTGCAGACCTATTGGAATTAATGGACCTTGTGTATCCAATTAATCTGCCTTGGCCAAATTTATGGACCCAGTGGGTCTATCCTGAGTGAAACTTAGTTGAATGCCAACCATAACCTTTGGTTTTATGCATATATATGTATATCTCCTTCCATTGTTTCATTTCTATACAGTGGTACTTCGGGTTAAGTACTTAATTTGTTCCGGAGGTCCTTAACCTTAACCTGAAACCTGAAACAGTTCTTAATCTGAAGCACCACTTTAGCTAATGGGGCCTCCCGCTGCCGCCGCATGATTTCTGTCCTCATCCTGAACCAAAGTTCTTAACCCAAGGTACTATTTCTGGGTTAGCAGAGTCTGTAACCTGAAGCATCTGTAACCTGAAGCATATGTAACCTGAGGTACTACTGTATATTAGTGGCTTTTTGACAGATGAAGAAGTAGGCACTACTAAAAAGAATTGCAATACTGAACAGACTTTAGACAACACTGCCTTCTTTTGATTAATAAAAGTAATCTTGCAAGCAAATCATTTGATAAAATAAACAAGAAATGCTAATATAAAGGCTGTTATGCTTCTCTTTGCATCTGTTTTCTGCTTCATCAGGAACTTTTGTGTTTCTCTCATGGCCTGGCACAGAATTGGGCAACAGGTGGACTCTAGGTTGTCAAAAATGGGGGTGTAACCTGATGCTTGCAAGCCCCCAAAAGAGATGTGGGGCTTCTCTAAATATCCACTTGTCCTGTGCAGAGAAAGTATGGGGCCAAGCAGTTTCCCACTGTTCCCATGTTTTCCAGGCACAGGTCTGAGTGGTTGTGCCTTTGCCCCACAGCTCCCCCCTGGAAAACCCACTCTTTAGCATTGAACCAGAGCAAATGTCAATCTGGATAAATCTAAGTTGATATTTGCTTCGATTCAGTGGTAAACAGCAGGTTTCCCTGGGGAAAAAGATGACAATGGGGCAAGTGGAAGTGTGAAGGAGCCCTAATTTGTTTTGCAAACTCCATCTTCCCACCCCAAGGCTTGACACTACAGTGGTACCTTGGGTTAAGTACTTAATTCGTTCCGGAGGTCCGTACTTAACCTGAAACTGTTCTTAACCTGAAGCACCACTTTAGCTAATGGGGCCTCCTGCTGCTGCCACGCCACTGGACCCTGATTTCTGTTCTTATCCTGAAGCAAAGTTCTTAACCTGAAGCACTATTTCTGGGCTAGCGGAGTGTGTAACCTGAAGCGTATGTAACCTGAAGCATATGTAACCTGAGGTACCACTGTATAAAGATTGTACACAGTGAAATTCACATGCTGCATAAACCTGGCTAAACCTGCATCCTTCTCCCTTAGTTATGAAATTTGCTATCTCCTGCAGTTTTGCCTTCCAGTTTCTGCCAGGGCTACCAGAATTGGACCATAGAATGTGTGCAGTAGTTGCCAAGCGGCTCTGAGCATGTGCAGAGTGCCCCTACTTTTTACACACAGAGGAACCACACTCGGCCTCTGCTCCGGATTTGCTCCAGAATTTTATTTTATTTTATTTATTTTTTAAAAAAATTAAAGTGCTTGTTGCAGTCAAGGACATCAAAAGGTAGAAAACTGTGACCAGATGTGTCCATGGAAAGGGTACAGCTCTGCTTTCTAGTTTAAGCCCTGTAGATGTGTATCTGATTACAGCTTTGCGACCAGGATAAGGTTGTAGAGGGATGAAAGTGCCTGCTGGAAAAAAAAAAAAATCAGTTTGTATGATTTCAGGCCAGAGACTTAGATGGTGTGTGCCTTTTGAACCGGCAAAGCACCAAGATGCTTGCAGCTCGTACTGGGGGGACCGTGAGAAACCCCGAGATGAAGAAGCCAACACACTTTCCAAAGGTCGCTGTGGAAAAGGACACCAAAAAGACCACCTTGGACCAGATGCAGCTAAAGGCCCGGCGGGCAGCCCTCCTGCGTGAGATGGAAATGACTTGGTACCTCAAGGCATGCGAATTATCCCATGAATACACCGTAGCCTATATGAGTGGCATGCCACACAGGTAAGCTCCTTAAATGTGCTGCCCTTAAAAGACAGATAATTGAAACGATACCTTTTTGAGTACACAAAGGATTCACAGAAGTTGTCTTCTGTGGTGATGCTTTAATGTATTTTAAACATACAGGTTTGTTGGTGTGGGTTTGTTTGTTTCTGCTAGACATCAAGAAACCCTCTTGCAATAGCTCTCGTTTCACTAATCAGTTTTGCCTGTTGTTATGGGATGGCTACTTTGAGAGTGTGATTGTGACCTGGTCAGAGGGCAGCTTCTAATATATCAGGCGTAGTCAGACAAGGGGAGAATTTTGGCTTGCTAGCTTTGCTTTTCCTATGACTTCGCTCTGGTTCCCCCACAGCTTAAAGGGTTCTTGAAATGTGTGTGTGTGGGGGGAAGCTTTTGCAGAAAGCAACAAGTTTTTGCTCTTAAAATAGCAGCACCCCATTTCAGCTCAGCAATCAGTATTGGTTTCATAAACTGAGCCAAGCAGATAAATTAGAACAAAAAAGACAAACCAAGTTCCAGCAAAATTCCAGAAAAGGAAACAGAAAAACAAGAGCTGGATATCCATACAACTTTTAGGAATTGTTTCTTTGACCTCTTCTACACCAGAAATTAGGATCCTGTGGCCCTCCAGATGTTGTTGAGCCACCACTGACCACTGGCGTGACTTAAGTTACAGTACAGCCACATATGGATGACCACAGGTTCCCCCATCCTTCTCTTAGACTATAGTTAGCATCGACAAAAGGATGACCGTACCCACTGCCTACTCTCAAAATGACCTGATGTAAAAGCCCCCTTAATTTAGCTGCTTCATATCCACACCACTCTTTATCTCTGGGGTTGACCACTGAGGGACCAGATAACATCAATTTAGGGTCGAATTTGGCCTATGGGCCACTTGTTGCTGACCCATATCTAAGATCTATAGGATTTGTGCTCAGCCAATGTCTCTCTCTGTATTTGCATGGATGAAATAAATAACCACTTTATAACACAGTGGCAGGCTATATGCTTTGTGTATCTAAGGTCATTTTTAATCACTAATGTCTTCTAATGAAAAGGAGCTCTTAATGCAGAACTGGCAAAGACCTCTGTCTGAGACAGGGGCAGATATATGGTCCAAGGGGCACAGCCATTTCAGGGTCCCTATTTCTTTGCCTGAATAAATGTGACTAGGTCAGCATTAGGAGTGTATGAGGATCTGGTAATAAGATTTCTGCCTTTGCATTGGACTTCCCTGTTCTCTCCAACAACTTGGGAACAGTCCTGCCTGGGAGCCAGGCAGGAGGAGAGGGTGATGATAATTATGAGGCCTCTGAAATGGATGACCCCCAACCCTCAGAAAAACCCACAACAATATTGGGAACAATCAGGAAAAATGTGGCAATAGTTGTGCTGATAGTAATGATGAATGGCTCTACACTGCCCTGCTCCCAAACAACTTGAGAACAATGTGGGAAAAGGTATAATACTTATGGTGACTCTACACAGGGCTCCCCCCCCCCACGTCCACACCAGCTTTGGAACAATCTTATGGCATGAAGCAGAAACTTGAAAAGGGCTTCCATATTGTCATATTCAACTGATGCCCTTCTCAAGTGTCTGCCTGCACCGCATGCCGGCAGGCAGCAAAACAAGCACAGCAGCAACAGGACAATTCCAGAATTCCTTCCTCCAACCTTGCTCCCACCCCCATATTTTCAAAATGTCCCTCAAGTAGCTGTCTGCTACAAAGCAAAACGAACAGCTGTGCTTGCCTACTGCTCCATGCAGCTGGCTGGCAGCTAAACAAAATAAATAGAACAGCAAATGGGTGGGTCCTGTTCTCTTCCTCCAGCACTCCACACACATGCATAATTTCTAAGAGGCCCTCCCCGGCCAGAGCAGCTGACTGCTGTATGTGCCACAAGGCCTGTGGGCAGCAAAGCAAAGGCAAAGCAAGCAGACCCTGACACTCCCTCTTGCCCCCTTTTCAGAAAAAGCCCCTCCAGGGACAAGAAGGCTTCCCTGCCCCTCTTTCAATAACCCTTTCCTTGGGTAGCAAAGAAAGGAGAAGAAAAACAGGCACAGCACTTCTTGCTCTTCAACATTTATCCGATGAAAATAGGGACGTCCCATTCCATAACGATAATCTTACTATTGATACCCCATGAATCTTACTGGGTTGCCCCAGCCCCCCAGTGCGGGGGGTGGATGACTCCATACCCTCCAACACTTCTCCAATGAAAATAGAGACATCCTAAAGAAAAGCGGGACATTCCGGGATGAAATCAGAAACTGGGACGGCTTCTCTAAATCAGGGATGTCCCTGGAAAATAGGGACACTTGGAGGGTCTGACCCACTCCTTTTCGAGAAGTCATTCCATGGGCTATCAAAACAGAGGAGGTGGAATGGCATAATAATAATAATAATAATAATAATAATAATAATAATAATAATAATTTATTTATTATTTATACCCCGCCCATCTGGCCGGGTTTCCCCAGCCACTCTGGGCGGCTTCCAACAGAATATTAAAATACAATAATCTATTAAACATTAAAAGCTTCCCTAAATAGGGCTGCCTTCAGATGTCTTCTAAAAGTCTGGTGGTTGTTTTCCTCTTTGACATCTGGTGGGAGGGCGTTCCACAGGGCGGGTGCCACTACCGAGAAGGCCCTCTGCCTGGTTCCCTGTAACTTGGCTTCTTGCAGCGAGGGAACTGCCAGAAGGCCCTCAGCACAGGACCTCAGTGTCCAGGCAGAACGATGGGGGTGGAGATGCTCCTTCAGGTATACTTAGCTATTCTTCCATCCACAACATCCTCCAAAAACCCAAAGGGGTGGCAACTATCCATCTTCTCCTCTCCATCTTCGTCCCACAACAAATGCCCAGGCAAATCTTTTCTTCCAGAAAGGAGGGGAAGAGCTAAAATCATAGCCAGAGGCGATAGCTTATGATGGCAATAGGAGGGGGGAACATCTCACATGTGACGCATGATGTGCCAATGTCCTGACATGCGCATGATGTTAGGATGTTGGGAGGAGCCAGGGATGAAGCCGAATGTGGTGGCCTCATGACTTCAATGGCCAGTGGCTCTTCCTCTTCCTCCTTGCACTGCCCCCAGTAGGAGGCTGCTTGGAGCCTTCTTGTCCTCTGCAGCAAAGAGGAAGAGGGAAAAGGAGCCAGCCAGTGGAGTCACATCACATCTTGGCACCCCTGATCATAGTCAATTGGAGCAGGAAGTGGGTTGGGATCTTCCAACTTCAGCAAGTGCTATGTGCTGCAGAACCAGGAGAAGCATCAATACTCCTCCTCCTGTTTGTGTTGGGTTGGCAAATCTAGACTTAGAAGGTTGCCTACACATTATGCTTGATAACTGCCTTTCTAGAAGGACTGGAGACTTCTTTGTTTAAGGTTCTGGGGTCCCTGCTGGCATGGGCTCTGTGCCATCACTCCATTTGCACCACTATTGCACCTGTTAAGATCCCAGGGCCGGCCTTCAAAGTAACTTATCAATCATGATAGCTGTGACTTCACTCATTGGCAAAGAGCACTGATAGGTGGGAGCCATCTGTCTGGCTCATTTAACACATATTGCTTAGAAATTGCATATTATATGGAAAAATGTTCTTTTTTAGAAGTGCTGGAGTCAACTTACTCTGTTCAAAAATCACTTAGACTGACACTCCTGTCTGAGGGCACCAGTGAAGACCTTCATGGCCATAATGGACCAGACTCCACTGCTTTTAACTGGAGAAATGAAGAGTGGAAGCAATGCAACACACTAAAATACTAGAATTCAACAATGGCATTGTTTGCAGTCAGGTTTCAAATGTATCCTCTCAGCTAACAATGTACCGGTATACTGATAATCTGGGAGGCCCTCAGCTATAATGCACATACCTATAAGTTTTGCTCTAGCCCGGGACATTGCTAAGAATCAGATGATTGGAATGTATAGTACTAAAGGACCCCTGACCATTAGGTCTGGTCGTGCCTGACTCTGGGGTTGCAGCGCTCATCTCGCTTTATTGGCCGAGGGAGCCGGCGTACAGCTTCTGGGTCATGTGGCCAGCATGACTAAGCCGCTTCTGGCGAATCAGAGCAGCGCACGGAAATGCCGTTTACCTTCCCGCCTGAGTGGTACCTATTTATCTACTTGCACTTTGACGTGCTTTGGAACTGCTAGGTTGGCAGGAGCTGGGATCGAGCAACGGGAGCTCACCCCATCGCAGGGATTCGAACTGCTGACCTTCTGATCGGCAAGTCCTAGGTTCTGTGGTTTAACCCACTGCGCCACCTGTATAATACTAGGTGCACCAATTTGTATAAGGCAGCTTTACAGTAAGGTGGGAGCGGACCTGAGTGAAGACTGTCACGCTCAGGTCTGCTCCCAAGCGCCCCTCCCCCACCGCTGCGGATTGGTGCAAATTCAAACTGGGTCTGGCGGGGGCCCCATAATGCTCCTGGGGAAGAAACTAATGACTGTGGCTGCAATGGAGTTGCTCTGGACCAGGCATCAGCAACCTGTGACCCATGGTTGGAGGCTGTTTAACTGGCCCATGAGCCACCCCAGAACCAAGCCGCCCACTCAGTGAGTCCCCACGCTGCGTCGCCAACTGGCACAGTGCGGGGACTCACTTCTGTGGTGTCGGAAACTGCGTCTGCGCATGTGCAGACTTGTGCAGATGCTGAAAATTGCGGGTGTGCACGCTCACTATCTGGCCCATGGAGGAGGCTCTGCAGGACTGATTCGGCCCAGGCAAGGTAAACCTTGCTGACCCCTGCTCTGGACAGTAGCAGAACCACTGTGATGAGTTGCAACCACTGCCCACCCTGGACTGGATAAGCAGCCATTCTTTCCCACTGTTTTCATGGGTGATCTGATGACATCCATCATTGTGTTACACCATGCACCCTGGTGTGAATGAAATTTAGCATGGCATGGCAGTATATTGATTTTTTAAAAACAACAACGACACACCACAGTTCTATAATGGAAGAGTTAATGCAGTGTCAAAGGAACATTAGAAACTGGGATAGACGCACTAGCATTATAACCAGGAAAAGTAATGCAATAATCTCAACACCCTCAGCTATCTGACTGCGACTCCACATTGACCAGAGACCCCCCGCCATTTTCTGGTGGAAAAATGATGTTGTGATGTTTAGTACCGGAATCTTTCGTCCCAAAATGTCCCTTTTACCCGGCCCGACCCTTAACAAGATCACCATTTCTGTTAGAGCCAATGGCCACAAGGAAGTGCCTTTCCTGAAACTGGGCGCCTCTTGGTCCCAGCTTTGTTCTGCCCGGGAGGCAGCATCATTTTGCTCAGTTTTTAGGAATCTCCCAGGAGGTTCTTTTTCAAGTCTGCTTCAACACTGTGCTCCAAGCAGGGATTTCAGGAGAATTCTGATGAAAGCGGAAAGTGCTGCAGTTCACATCTTCTTCAGTGGTCAGGAATGGAAGTCGGTCAAGAAGATACAATTCGTATTCCTCCACATTGTGGCTGTTGTTTTTAAGGCTGTAAAGCTACAAAGCTGATGACTTTTAAAACATTGTTTCTATGTTTCCTTTACATTGAAATGAATGTAAGTTACATCAGTTATGCAAATAGTTCTGCAAGTTGTGTTGAACAGCAGACAGGGAGATGAATAGCATAGTACCATATTGACCTGAATATAAACTGTACCCGAAAATAAGCCACACCTTTAAAATTCCACAGGCACTCACACCCGTTCCATTTTACCAGTTGTTTCAGCAATGATATCATAAAAGCCAATTTTTGTAAGGTCACAAATTTAAGTTGCACTTTAACTTTTCATGGTCGGAATTTGGAAAAAAAAGTGCGGCTTATATTCGGGCCAATACAGTATTTTGGAAGAAGCTGAACTGCAATAGAACAGAAACATGCTGATTGTGACAAATGTAGGTTGGAGTGGAAAGCATCCCTAGCTTCAACTCCTGCAGGCACTAGCTTTCTTCAATCTTCCCTTGCCTCCTTCCCCATTCCATCTGTTTCCTTGCTTGAGGCACAAACCAGGATTATCCCAAAGGAAGCTTTATCTATTTCTGGAACTTTATTGGGAAGGTTCTTGGAACCCAGAGTGGAATTAGACTTTGGCTCAGGGGTTGCCTATAAAGGTTTGTTTACATTCAGTCACTCCGTCACAGCTTGAGTCTGTTGAGTATCCTTTCAGGAAGCAGAGTAAGTGTGCAAGCTTACTCACTTTATACTAAAAGGACCCACAATCCACTTTTCATAATCACTGTTCAGCAGCCCTAGACTCAGCCACATCCCTGTTCCTTTGGATTATGAATTATGAGTACTTTGAATTATGAGCACTTAGCCCTGCCTTTCTACCTTCTGCAGACTTTTACATTAATCCAAGCCCCAGTCATCTGCATGTGAATTCCACCCCCCCCCCGGTGTGTTTAGGTACCCATTCTACCTGCCTAATTCTCTAACACTTGCTTCTATTGCATATAAGGCCATCTTTCCAGCTCCCCATCCTCTCTTTCTGCAATAGGAGTTATTCAGTCTTCAGTATGAATTTATTGCTCTAGCCAAAGGCCATGACAAACCCACAGCAACAGTACCAATAAAACAATACAGATAATACATCCATAATATGAACCGACACCCATGATATAATACGAGGTTACCAGAGACACCAACAAACACACATCCAACTTGATTTCAACTTAAATTTCCAAATCACGACAACAATTTATAGCAATTTTATCTAACTCATTTTTCCTGATTTTTTCCCCCAGCCAGTGCATAGAGAGCCACTCTCTGTGTTACAGAGGTATTGTTGTCACTCAAAAGAAACTGGACCATTTCTGCTGGTATGTACCAGCTTGCTTGTGTGAACAAAGGTTTCAGAAAGTGATATCTTGGGTCTATATATAAGGAGTAGGTTAACATATAATCGATACCAAGGGAATTTTGGCGTTTCTAATTGGTTGCAGGTCCCGTCCAGATTCTATTCAGAAGAGCCAATCCCTTAGTTGAATTTATTCAAGGTCAAAGCAGAGCTCAGTTTTAGAAAATAACAACAGTCTAAAACATTTGACAATCTGCTATCTGGAGGTTATTTATCATCCAGTTCCATATAGCACAGAGTAGGAAAATGCTCAATAGACATAGGAGCCATTTTTAAGCTTTAAAATTGTTATATTTTAACTGGATATAGTCTGCTCTTGCCTTTATTGGTAACCACCCAGATTCTGTATGAAGAACAGCTGCTGATATTCCTGATGGTAAAGAGTATCATTTCCAGGAAAAAAATGGTTCTGCACAGTTTACAAAACTTTAACGGAGTTTGAATCGGAGCCCCATATTTCAATGTCATAAAGCATTTGGGTAAGCTACCTAATACCTTTAGGGCAGGTTCAATCAGCTGCCCTCCCTTATTGCAATAGAACTTCATCAATGCCCCTGTGCCTTTACTTTCGGAAGGTTGGCGGTTTGAATCCCTGTGACGGAGTGAGCTCCCGTTGCTCCGTCCCAGCTCCTGCCAACCTAGCAGTTAAAAAGCATACCAGTGCAAGAAGATAAATAGGTACTGCTGTGGTGGGAAGGTAAACAGCGATTCTGTGTGCTCTAGCTTCTGCCATGGTGTTCCATTACACCAGAAGTGGTTTAGTCATGCTGGCCACATGACCTGGAAAGCTGTCTGTGGACAAATGCTGGCTCCCTCAGCCTGAAAGTGAGATGAGTGCTGCAACCCCATAGTCGCCTTTGACTGGACTTAACCATCCAGGGGTCCTTTACCTTTTTTTACCTTCCTTTCACTATCTCCACATGACACTTTCAAGAGAGAGTTTCATTAAGGAGTACATCCAGGCATCTAAATGAGCAAGTCTGTTCTATAGCCTGCTGATCCAAGCATCATCTATACCCAGGACTGTGTCTGCCCAAATTTGCATCTTATTCTTAGATTCATTTATATATGGGCTTTCCTGTTTACCGTATGAGCTGGACACCTCCAAGAGATTTTTGAGTCCCCAATCGGAAAAGATGGAGGAACCATAAATCATATGTCCCTAATTACTGAAGAGGGGGAGTTTGTATTGGCTACATATGGCATCAAATCATAAATGTAAAAGTTAAAAATAGTGAGATCTAGAAGGCAACCTTGATTCATTTCTTGCAGTTTTTTAAAAAGTATTTGTCACACCACCATTTGAACCTACTCTGACCCTCATTTCTGTGTTGCTGTATAGTTCTTGGATCAATAGCAGAAGCCTGCAGTTGATGTTGGCGCTTTGAAATTTCTCCCACATTTCGATTAATAAGCATTGAATGCTTCAGGCAATATGAGTTTGGGGTACCTGTGCTAGATCATATTTTTGTATTGGTACTTAAGCCACAAAGTTGTTTTACTCATTGCCAACGACTTTGCATAAGTACATATTTTAATCATAGTAAATGGTGTGGCTCTTGCTAATTCCCCAAGCAGACAAGACAAGATTAGCCATTTGGAGTAAAGCGGTTCATTGCAATGACCTCTGTAGCATCATGCAACTGCCTTCAGCCCAGCTCCCCAAAGTGACAGATCTATGAACATATCCTAAATAAGAAAGAACAGGAGAGTGAAGGTGTGTTGCTAAATTATAGACTTGAAAACTGCCAGTGTGTCCAAGATTGGTATGTTCCTGCTCAATTTGCAAGCTGCAATATCAGCCTGACTGCTGGGATTTTGGATCTGTCCAACTTTGCTTGCTAATGCATGGCAGACAGTACAACAATATCTATCAGGTTTCCAAAGCAGATGTTAAAAACAAGTTTTGACCTTATGTATTATAACCAGGAACTGGAGATAAGGCCTTGGTGAAACATTTCAACAACTGGCATTGGCAAGGTCATCGAAATCCCACAGGTTATTGGTCAACCACTGCTTGCAAAGCAGGAATAAGTCTCTCCGTTGCACGGAAATATAATCTTCTCCAAAGCATGTTCTCTTTGCAGATCAATCTTGACTGATCTGCTTTTGAAAGATTTAGAGATTAGTTGAGGCCATGAATCATCATCAGATGAGTTGATTATCTAATGACATTCTGTTTGATGGATTACTGACGGAAAGAAAGACCGGGTTAGGGATGGCCTGGCTATTACAATACAGCTCCCCAGAGCCGTAAATGCCTGAGGCAAGGTTATTCTAGCTTCTGTGGATGTTTTTTTTTTTTATAGATTTTTATTAAATTTCTTTCAGTGTATTACAAGCATGAAAAAGAAAAAGAAAAAAAACACCAAAAAATAATTAAGAATACATAACAGAAAAATACAGCTGCTCACTTCGTCCGATAACAAGTGAGATAAGAAAAAAAAAGGCACTGAGGAAAAAAAAAGGAAAGACCGAAAAAGTACATTAAAGGAAAAAACAAAAAGTGTGGTGCATGTAACAATTAGAACATGTCACCTGACCTCCTTCCCTGCTGATTTCGGATTCCAATTTTAAAATTTCCCTTTTACAGCTGGTGTTAGTCTAGATTTGTACATCGGAAGTTTTAGAGCCAACCTGCTATAGTTGGTAGGTTTTTGAAATTACCTTCGATATAGTTCATAAATTTAGTCCAGTCCTCATTTAGCTTTGTATTTTTTTGGTACCTGATTCTTCGCGTCATTTTTGCCAATTCCAGAAAGTCATATAATTTCGTTTGCCAATCCTTCACCGATGGTATGTTTGAGTTTTTCCAATTTTGGGCGATTAGCATTCTGGCCGCTGCTGTTGAATATTGAAATAGGGTTTTATCTGCTTTCTTTATCTCATCCCCGACGATCCCTAATAGAAAGGCCTCCGGTTTTTTTGGGAATGTGTATCTGAGTATCTTTTTTAGTTCATCATATATTTGATTCCAGAATTTTTTTATTTCCTCACATTTCCACCACATATGTATAAAATTACCGTCTTTTGTTTTACATCTCCAGCAGGCCTTGTCACCACTCTTATATATCCTATTTAATTTTTCTGGTGTTAGGTACCATCGGTATACCATCTTTTCTAAATTTTCTCTTATTGCAGCGCTTGCCGTGAATTTTAGGCCCTCATTCCATAATTTTGACCATTTTTCCAATTCTATATTATGCCCCAGATCTATCGCCCATTTAACCATCACATCCTTGATTTCCTCATCTTTTGTGTCCCATTCCAATAATATATTGTACATTTTAGATAACAGTTTGGCTTTGCTTTCGATTATTTCGATCTGGAATTTGGATTTCTTTTCGTTCATTCCTATTTTTTTGTCCTCCGTCCATATTGCATTAATCTGGTGATATTGGATCCAGCCGGTCAACTTCCCTTTTAGTTCCTCGTATGGTCTCAATTTCCAACTGTCTTGGGATCTTACTAGTAGATCTTCATACGTCAATCTTTGGTCTTCCTGATCTACTTTTTTGATGGTTAGGATATTTGTTGGGGATACCCACCAAGGTGTTTTCCCTTCTAGCAGTTTTTTGTTTTTTCCCCAGACCTCATACAATGGGCCCCTGATAATGTGGCTCGCAAATCCTTTATGGACCTTCGCTTTGTTAGACCAGAGGTAGGCATGCCAGCCAAACCTATTGTCTGCCCCTTCGAGATCTAACAAATCAGTGTTCTCCAAAGTGATCCAATCTTTCACCCAGCACAGACAAGCAGCTTCGTAGTACAGTTTTAAATTAGGGACTGCAAGCCCTCCTCTCTCCTTCCGATCCGTAAGTAATTTAAACCTGATCCTTGGTCTTCTTCCCTGCCATATGAACTTTGAGAGAGTTTTCTGCCAGTCTTGGAAGATTTTGGGGCCTCTGATAACAGGGATATTTTGAAACAAGAACAGCATCTTAGGAAGTATGTTCATTTTTATGGCCTCCATCCTGCCCAACCACGAAAGGCTGACCCTATTCCAAACATCCAAGTCTTTTTTAATTTGGTTCCAAGTTGCCGAATAGTTATCTTCAATTAGATTTATATTTTTGGATGAGAGCCATATTCCTAGATATTTTACTTTTTTGGCCACTTTAATTCCATATTGCCTCTCTAATTTCCCTCTTGTGTCTTTATCCAGTTTTTTTATCAGCATTTTTGTTTTAGATTTGTTCAATTTAAAGCCAGCTAATCTACCATATTCCTCCAAGACCTCCAACGCTCTGCCCATGCTTTCATGTGGGTCTTGCAGGGACAACATCAAGTCGTCCGCATAGGCTTTTAGTTTAAACTCCTTTAATCCAATTTTTATCCCTTGTATCTCTGGCGTTGTTCTTAATTTGTTCGCTAGAACTTCTAAGACTGTAATAAATAAGAGCGGGGATAGGGGGCAACCCTGCCTTGTTCCTTTCTCAATATTAAAAGTGCTTGTAAGGTTATTGTTTATTACCAATTTGGCGGATTGGGTTGAGTATATCGCCTGAATTCCTTTCATGAATTCTCCCTCTATTCCCGCCTTTTCTATAGATTTTAATAGAAACAGCCAGGAGACATTATCAAACGCTTTTTCTGCGTCTATAAAGATTAGCGCCGCAGGGATATCGTTGTTAATCTCCAGATATTCGATTATATTGATGACATGTCTCACATTATCCTTCAAAAGCCTATCTGGAAGGAAGCCCGCCTGGTCTTTATGGATAAGGTTTGTTAGACACTTTTTCAGTCTGTTTGCCAGGATGTCAGCATAGATTTTATAATCGTTGTTGAGCAAAGATATTGGTCTATAGTTCTTCATGTTCAATTTATCTGTGTCAACTTTAGGAATTATTGTTATAAAGGCTTCCCTCCAGGACTCGGGTATTTTCCCTCCTCTCAGGATATTATTCATGGTGTCGCAGAGCATAGGTGTCAATTGGGTTTCCAAGACATTGTAATATTTTGCCGAGAGGCCATCCGGACCGGGTGCTTTACCCAGTTTCATTTTTTTTATCGCCGTCTGTATCTCTTCTATAGTTATGGGTCGATTTAATTGAAGTCTCTCTTCCTCTGTGACAATTTTCCCTTTACAGTTCTCCAAATATCTTTCCACACAAATTGGGTCTTCCTCTCCTTTCTTATAAAGCTCCTCATAAAATTTAAGAAAATTGTTTTGTATTCTTTTTGGGTCTGTTACCAATTCTCCCTCAACCATTATTTTATTTATCACATTTTGTTTTTGTCTTTTTCTCAGTTGCCAAGCTAGGAATTTTCCCGTTTTATTAGCCGATTCGAAATATCTTTGCCTCATTAGCTTGATTTTCCATTCGACTTCCTGATTTACTAGCATCGAATATTGTGTTTGCAATAATTTTATTGTTTGTAAACTTTGTTCGTGTCTCGGGTCGTCTATCAGTTTTCTCTCACATTCCCTTAGCTGTTTAAGAATTTCTTCCTTCTTTTGCTGTCTTGCTTTCTTCTTATAGTTGTTTTGCTGGATGAAGAAGCCTCTTAAAACCGCTTTGCTAGCGTCCCATACCATTCCCAGGTCTGTTCCTGTGTTGAGGTTAAAATCGAAGTATTCTTTTAATGTGGCTTTAGCTTTGTCAATAATCTCATCACTGTCCAGTAGATATTCATTCAGCCTCCATCTGAAACCCCCCTGTATAACGCCTTTTAGTTCCATTGTTATTGAATTGTGGTCCGAGAGGGTTCTCGGCTGGATTTCGCATTTTACAATTCTTAAGGTAAGTTCTCTCGAGGTCCAGATTTGATCTATTCTACCCCAACTTTTGTGCACCTCTGAAAAGAAGGTGAACTGCTTTTCTATTGGGTGCTTGTATCTCCATACATCTATTAGGTCTATATTTTCTTCCAGGTCTTGGAAAGTTTTGGGTAACTTCCCTTGATTTCTCTTTCCCTTTTCTGTTTGTCTGTCAATTTCTGGTGACAGTACTGCGTTAAAATCTCCCAGTAATATCATCTTTTCATTTCCTAATTCTATTAACGCTTGTTCTAATTTCTTGAAAAACTCTTGCCTGTTGGAGTTTGGGGCATATATGTTTACCACATTAATCTTCTCCCCCTGAAAATTGATTTGGATGTTTATACCAGAGAGGAGGATATTATTCTCAAGGGTCTGATGCTGTGCCTCAGCTTATTGGGTGGTGGCGGCGGAATAGTCAATACACAAGAGGTGTACCAGAGGCTACTTTGGGAAGCACCAACAGAACAGCTCACTCAACAGCATTGATAGAACCTGGGAAAGTTTTTAAGGCTGTGAAATAAATATCATCAATAGCTATTTGTACCATCTAGAAACAACTGGGTCCATTGTAGTTTCAACAAGCTTTGTTGAGAAAGTTCTTGCCTTTAGTGTTGGTTCATAAACCTATGCTTGGTTGTCGCTGTATTGCTTTCAAATTGATTTTATCTGCTTTCAATGATAAGTCTGTAAATCACCTTGGGGCATGTATGTGGAAGGTGTTTCACAAATAATAGCCCCACCCACCTGGGAGTGAGCTCCATCTAATTCAGTTGGACTTATTTCTGAGTTGGTGTGATTAGAGGTGCACTCACTGCTGGTTTCACCATTTCTTTGGAGGGAGGGGTAGCCTTGCTGAAGAGGTGATCAAATTAACTTTTCTTTAAAAAAGAAAAGAAAAAAAGAATATATGTCCTGCAGCAATGGAACCCTAGCCTTCAAAGGCCTAGGTCGGTAATAAGGAATGTTCACAAAATGTTGAGGCTATGTGAAAAATCTTGCCCTCTGGTGATACAGAGGGGGAAGTTTAGCTACTACAAAGACATTCTTACAATAGAAAAGGGTTAGAAATGGAGATTGATAAGAATGTGAAGTGAACTCATCACTAATGACATCACAGGCACCAATTCAAAACCATGCCATAGCAAGCTCACAACCACATCTCAGAATAGATTGGCAGGTGAGGGGTGAACTATTTTCAGCAAGAAAACATTCCAAGTTCAGCACTGGGGAAACTATTACGTTCTACAAGGTATGAACTACCTTGAGGAAAAATACATTTAGTTTCTTTGCAACAAAGAAATAACAACTATATTATTATTATTATTATTATTATTATTATTATTAATTATAAAAGGATATTTGGGAATGACACAATCAATCTTGACTTTAAATAAACTCTGTGGGAGCCTGGAACTGAGGGCTGAATCCCAAACAAACATATTTTTCTTTATCTAAATATAATTGCATGAGAAACAGAGTTGGCATTCTATTCCCATGGCAGTTGCCAGCTCCCTTTGACCATTTGTGACCATGTGGTTCATTTTATGCATCCATTAAAATGAGATGGTAAGCAGAACCTACTGGGGGACTGAATGGAAAATATGGAGCAGTATCTTCTGGGGATCTAGTGGGCAAACAGCATTTTCTGAAAACAGAAGCATAATGGTGAGAGGTTCTTAAAGAAGCCTGTGGACAGAAGAGGAGGAGGGGGGAGGGGGAGGAGGAGGAGTTTGGACTTGATATCCCACCTTTCCCTCCCCTTAAGGAGTCTCAAAGCGGCTAACAATCTCCTTTCCCTTCCTCCCCCACAACAAACACTCTGTGTGGTGAGTGGGGCTGAGAGACTTCAGAGAAGTGTGACTGGCCCAAGGTCACCCAGCAGCTGCATGTGGAGGAGCGGGGAATCGAACCTGGTTCACCAGATCACGAGTCCACTGCTCTTAACCACTACACCACACTGACATCTGAGCGGTGTGGGGTTTAGCTCTTGGCTTTTACAGTAGAAGATGAATCTGTACAAGCCAGTGTGTACTGATATCCCACCCCCAAAAAGAGGTGTGCAGAAGTCTAGCGAAACACCTTTGAAGGATACAAGGCAAAATATGGTTCCTAAAGTCTGCCTTCCAGTAAGATGCTGGCCTGGAGAACTAAGGAGCCCAGCAGAACAAAAGCTACTGGAGAAGTTTTTGCTTATGCATGGACTATTGATACAGCAAACTGTCAAAGCTGCCACAGGAATGCTATACAGGTACCTGCATTCACTGACAGATGATGAGTGTGTGTTTAATTTAGTGAGATGACTGCACCTGGACTTCTGGCTGGTCCATGATCAGTCCTGTCTTCGTCTTCTTAAACTTACATTGGGGTTGTTCTGCAGTGCTTTCATCTGAGCTTGTAGCACATTTTAGGAGTTGGTTGCTTTTAACCCATCCTGCTTATTCTCAGACTTTAAGGCATTATAGTTGCCTCTTCCCTGCAGTTCTCTGTTTGGCTGAATGTGGTACTTCTTCCAACCTTTTCCTCAATTGAGAAGACTGTTGGAACAAATGGGATACTATTTGGAAACTATAGCTTTTATGGGGGGGGGGGAGTCTGGTAGAGGTCCGTGTTGCCTCCTTAAATCATTTCTATTTTACAGTCACTTAAGCTGCAACTCTAGGGATGCGGGTGGCGCTGTGGGTTAAACCACAGAGCCTAGGACTTGCCGATCAGAAGGTTGGCGGTTCCATTCCCCGCGACGGGGTGAGCTCCCATTGCTTGGTCCCTGCTCCTGCCAACCTAGCAGTTCGAAAGCACATCAAAGTGCAAGTAGATAAATAGGTACCATTCCGGCAGGAAGGTAAACGGTGTTTCCATGCGCTGCTCTGGTTCGCCAGAAGCAGCTTAGTCATGCTGGCCACATGACCCGGAAGCTGTACGCCTGCTCCCTCGGCCAGTAAAGCGAGATGAGCGCGGCAACCCCAGAGTCAGTCACGACAGGACCTAATGGTCAGAGGCCCCTTTACCTTTAAGCTGCAACTCTAACCTCAGGTACCTAAGTGATGCCCATTGGATTCAATGGGACTTACTGCTGAGCGGACATGGTTAGGATTGTGTTGTTAGCCAGTGTCTGCCCTCCTCTGAATAGAAATATATATATTGTTCTGGTTATAAGCTTTCGTGTGCATGCACACTTCTTCAGACACACTGAAACAGAAGTCACCAGACCCTTATATGTAGTGGGAGGGTGGGGTGGGGTTTTCCCTCAGGTTTACCATACCCATTGAGTCAATCATCCATTTCCTACTACCCTTCTGAGAAAAACCCCACCCCAACCTCCCACTATATGTCCAACCTTTTTGGAAGTTTGTCCTGAGTGTGTTCCTGAAAATAAAATATACATCTCCCATAAATGAAGGAGGTATGACAACTGCACAATGTTCATAATCTATAACAAATCTTGCAAGTCTTTTATTAAGCAATTTCATGTTTAGCTCTTGCAGATCCCCCCAATGAAAACCATGGTAAAGTATGCTTTTAACACCTTGGAGAATGGAACAAACCTGGGAAAACCTTGGAGGGTCTCTGCAAGTTTCTGCCTGCTGAGTACTTCCACCATTTAACCATGAAAGCAAGCTTTAAAGAAGTAGAATATAAACAAAAGTTTGTGTGTGGGGTGGAGGGTAATGAACAAAATCTAGCTAAGAAGAGGAATAAGCTGTAGTATTAGCATTCTACTATTCAACAATAAGCTGAATTAGCAGGATTTGTTAACATTGCACGAGAGGAAGAAAAGCTAATCATTGTATAAATAAATCAGCTTATGAGAATTTGATGAGTGTCCCTTATTAACAATTCATTGTTTTCCATACTAAATTAAACAGCATGAAATAATGAATGGATTTGCTTTCAACCTGAACTTAAGTGAGTTAAGCATTCTCTCTTAGTGTGAAAATCTCAAAAACAGATGTGGCAGGCGAACAATTGCGCACAATTGAAAGGTACCTTCCAAGTCAGCAGGAGATGAACACAGAATGTTCACTTACGTTTCAAATCAATACGAAAGGGAAGTGTATATATTGAAGTAGCAAAAGCAACTCATTCCCCCAAAATCCATTTGTGGGCTTCCGAAAGAGCTTGTTACCTGCTGCTTAACTTCTGCACCCACAGTGTGGAGTCAAAGAAGCAGAAGTAGAAGTCATTGTCCACTAAGGTTTAAACACTTCCCAAATCTCTTTTATGTTTTGCTCCCAAAACGCAGCTCAACAAATATCAGGTTGGTGCTGATGGGCTTCTTTAGCACTGCCTCCCTCTGCTAAATGCACAGGTGGTGTGCGCATTCTATATGGCACAGTGGGTTTTTCTGAGCATTGGCAACAGGTTCAGGCACAATAAAGCTCCAATAGCTAGTCCAGAAAACTGACAAGATTGATTTTTCAGTTTCTATACCATGCTGTGTTATTTGAGTCTATTCTGTCTCCAGGTTGCTTGGAGCACCACCTGGCATGGAGATCTAAGAACATGGGAATATGGTTTATACTGAGGCAGACCATTGATCCACAAGATCAGTATTGTCTGCCATGAATGACAAGCAGGTCTCAAGGATTTCTGACAAGGGCCTCTCCCAGAAGGGACTGAACCTGGGACCTTCTGCATGAAAAGCAGGTGCTCTACCAATGAGTTAGCGCCGTTCTCATAGCCTGACAAAGCCTTTACTGTCTCTTGTTTCTCTGGATAAACGAGAGAAGGATAGGTTAGTGTGCCCCAAAACTAGCCTGCTGCGCTCTTAACAGTTATTTATTCATTGAATTTATATCCTGCACCATCCTCCAAAGGAGCTCAGGTTGGTAAATATGCCAATAGTGAAACAATACAATTGGAACTTCTAAATAAGAGCCCCAAACTCCTAAAAGCAGTGACCAGGGACAGAACTTTCAATCATCAAATGTCTGGGTAAACTTTGTCCTAAAATTTAATAGTGAGGGAGCCTTATGCACCTAACTAGGGAGTGAATTCCACAAATGAGGGGCCGCCACTGAGAAGGCCCTGTCCTAGCTCACCTCCCCAATGATGGCACCACCAGCAGAGCTTCCTGTGCTGATCATAAGGCCTGAGATGCTTGGTATTGGGAAGGGCACTATTTTAGATTACTTGGGTCCCAAACCATATAGGGTGACATTTTCCTTTGTTGCTCCACCCACTTTTGCCTCTGGCCCCTCCCACCACTGGCATGTGGCCTTGGAAGGTTGCCCAGAAGAGAATGTTTCCCTCAGGTGGAAAAAGCTCCCCCATTTAAATGCTTAATTACTCTCTTAACACTAGTAATACTAGTCCCACAGTAGAACCTTCCCTATACATTTGCTACTAATGTTTTCTTGTGATTTTTCATACCAGTCCTGTTGGCTGAAGCCAGAGCCTATTAATTTTAGGCCTCTTAGGAGATGTTTTAAAATGCAGTTTAAAAACTGACCATCTCCCTGACTTCCCACAACAAAACAGCACCAGAATGCATTCATGTGGTTGCTTTAGTTTCGACTAATTAGACTAATTTTTTAAAAGGTTAGGCCTTGGTCAGCTAGCAGCTTTGCATGAAGAACAGACTCTACAATAATGTGTAATTGTTTATTAAAGCAATGATATTTCTGGGTTAGCGGAGTCTGTAACCTGAGGCGTATGTAACCTGAAGCGTATGTAACCCAAGGTACCACTTTATAGGTATTATTGTGATAGTTCCTATGAAATTTTTAAGAAAGAGGAAATAACAAGTGATCTTAAAAGCAGCTGAATCTCTCCCCCACTCATTTAGTTTTTAAGAACAGTTTATTAAGATTCTACATACCAAAGAAAAACAAGCAAAGAAAAAAAAAAAAACCTGGAACATTTGGTTACAGCAAACTAAGAGCAAAACAAGCGGATCTTGATTCCTCTCTCCTTACATAAAAATCTCTCCTCCTCTCTCTTCTTCCATCCATTGAACCATGTCCAGGGATTTCCGAACAGCAGGTGATTGGAGATGGGTTGAGGCAGAGCTGGTGAGCTCTGTCATGCTTGCTTGGCAAGAACAAGATACTGCTTGAGGTCCAATTCATGCATAGAAGTCAATAGCACAGTAGCTGCCTGAACAGAAAACAGCAGAGTGGCTGCTCTGCTTGGGAAGCTGTTTGTGGACAGTACTTTTTTGCTCCTTTCATGCTAGTTCTCTCTTGGAAAATCATTGCAAATTCATTGGGAGCTGACTGCGTGAACAACTGCAATCTGAAGTGGTGATAACATTTTCAAGTGGCTTCCATGCTACTGAGATTACACTACCTGTAAAAAGACAATTGCCCCAATTTGTTTTCTACCTGTCTTTTGTAGGCATAGTGCTTTTCACTTCCTGAAAGTGTCTCTGGGCTCCTCCAGATGAGCTGTTTATTGAGTATTCATCCTAATTTGCTTACGCAAAACCTATGCAGAGGTTAGAGTGTGCATTTGGTCTATACTGAGCATTTATCCTGATTTGTTTGTGGGGAGGTTATATGACAACTGTTTGTTGTTGTTGTTTAATTGTTTAGTGTTGTCCGACTCTTCGTGACCCCATGGACCAGAGCACGCCAGGCACTTCTGTCTTCCACTACCTCCTGCAGTTTGGTCAAACTCATGCTGGTAGCTTCGAGAACACTGTCCAACCATCTCGTCCTCTGTCGTCCCCTTCTCCTTGTGCCCTCCATCTTTCCCAACATCAGGGTCTTTTCCAGAGAGTCTTCTCTTCTCAAGAGGTGGCCAAAGTATTGGAGCCTGAGCTTTGGGATCTGTCCTTCCAGTGAGCACTCAGGGCTGATTTCCCTAAGAATGGATAGGTTTGATCTTCTTGCAGTCCATGAGACTCTCAAGAGTCTCCTCCAGCACCATAATTCAAAAGTATCAATTCTTCGGCGATCAGCCTTCTTTATGGTCCAGGAAAACCATAGCTTTAACTATACGGACCTTTGTAATCCACTTTAATTGCACAAACCTGTGTTTGAATCTGTCCTCCAAAAGTCTGGAAGCAGTCTCAGTAGTTTGGCTGTTGTTACTATCCTAGAAACTGTCCTGTCTACTTGTCTTCTTTCACCAACCATTTTGGGTTAGAATGCAGAACCCCAGGGGTAAGTACACACTAGTGAGCTCTCATACTGTCTTATGCATGCAATGTTCACAAAAGTGGACTGCATTTCCGATCAGCAAAACTGAAAAAAGTGAAGAAATGCCTTTGTAAGAGAGGCAGGGAACTCAAATTGGTTTGAAACAGAAAAGAGAATTTTTCATTTACTGTACTTTTGAAACTGCAAAACATAAAAGCAGTGTTCCTCTGTGCTTCAATATTTGCCGGCATAGAGATTGGCGAACTGCAATAATGTGTTTTTCTCCAGCCCACCTGCCCTATGAGGTATTATGCCAAGGAAACAGGCACCATAAGGAAGAATGAAAAAAAATAATCAGAGTAAATAAATGCTGTTTTTGATCAGGTGTACCTTTATGCTGTATTGGGTTTTTTTTTAATGGTTTAGATCCATTTTAGGAAGCAATGGGTGTAAAGATGACTAATTCTCAGTTATGGATGCAAATGGGAAATTGTGTAAAGGACAGGGGTTGAGGGGAGATTAGATTCAGTTTGCATTTAAAGATGAACTTGCCTAATTTGCACTTTTGTGGAAAAAGATGCAAACTGCAATGCAGCAAACCTTAAAAACTGGCTCTTCTCCAAATTTTTCAATGCACTTCTCTGGTGTCTCTCTCTGGCTCTTGGAGTACCACACCTCTCACCAGCCACGCTTTGCACCCTCCTTGAGTGTTTCTGATTGGCTGGAATGCATCCTCAAACTCTGTTAATGTTTGTTGCTTGCTTGGGTGAAAGATGGAGAAGGATGGTGTGTTTGTGTGTGTGTAGAAACTAGCCTACTGCACACAGGTAACATTGACATTCATTGCTGTTCACTTTTGCCTGTGGCCCTGACCACCACTGACCAGTGGCCCCTGGAAGATTGCCCAGAACTGCATGTGGTCCTCAGGCTGAAAAAGATTCCCTACTGCTGTGTTGTTCTGGCTTTCACATGTTCATTAAACTCTCTGGTTAGGCCTGGAGGAAGAGGAGGAGCTCTTTGGCCACCTGGTTACCAGCTTAGATGTGATGATGGCTAAAACCAATGTATTTAAACAGGCTTCCTCAACCTCACACTCCAGATGTTTTTGGCCTACAACTCCCATGATCCCTAGCTAGCAGGACCAGTGGTCAGGGATGCTGGGAATTGTAGTCTCAAAACATCTGGAGGGCTGAGGTTGAGGAAGCCTGTGTTTAAATCAGGCTCTGCCCCACTCATGGTGAAAGCAGAAGCCTAAGTTCAGCTGTGGGGAGCGTGCAGGTACTGGTTGTTGTTTTTTTGCTCTATAAGACTCACTTTTTCCATCCTAAAAAGTAAAGGGAAATCTGTGTGCGTCTTATGGAGCGAATGCAGGCTGCACAGCTATCCCAGAAGCCAGAACAGCAAGAGGGATTGCTGCTTTCACTGTGCAGCAATCCCTCTTGCTGTTCTGGCTTCTGAGATTCAGAATATTTTTTTTCTTGTTTTCCTCCTCCAAAAACTACGTGCGGCTTGTGGTCTGGTGCGTCTTATAGAGCGAAAAATACGGTAATCCTCTGGCAAGTTATCCCACATAGTCCATTACCTCCATTACCAAAGCTACTTTTGCTTCTCCTCTAGCTGAACTCTTAATACCAAAGTGAGCTAATTGAAGTGCCTGGAGCACTGCTGTGGGGAAGGAAGCTGCAGGAGGGCAAAGGAACCTCTGTGTGAGTGGGGTGAGTGGTGTGTGTGTGTGTGTGTGTGTGAGAGAGAGAGAGAGAGAGAGAGAGAGAGAGAGAGAGAGAGAGCCCTTAGCAACTAAGCACTGCTTGGTCTCTCTCCTCTGCATGGTAATTGGTAATTGACTCATTTCCCCTTATCCTTTTGGACCTTTACAGAGCAGAAGTTCTCTGAGCGCTTTATCCCTTGAAATCTGAAATGCTACCTTTTGCATGCCTTACGTGGGCGCCGATTCAGTCAAATCCAGCCTTGCAAATCTCTTAGCAGTGACTGGAGTGAATTTAGAAAAGATATTGACGGACGCTTTAGTGTTTTCAGCTAGCAGGAATCACAGTTAAGGTATCGCTTCAAACAGACTTGGTCATAAGTCCCTGGATGTCTGCTGTCTTTCCCTCCTCAGAATTGACTTGTTTCAGTTTAAATTGGTTCGCTAGCAAAGAGAACGAAACGAAGGCTGCTGCTAGGCAGGGGACCTTGAGCACTGTTGAGGCAATGCTTTCCTGCCATCAGCTAAGAGCGCAATGAGATCGGTGCCTCCAGCCAATACTAAATATAACACAGTGCTTGCCATCAGGATCTGGTCCTGTGGCCAAGAGCCTTCAATAATGTTTACCCAGAAGTAAGTGATGAACAGCAGACGTTCCCACAACTTTAATTAGATGTTTCTGCCTTTCATTGATTCCTGTTCAGCTTAGCTGCAACATTAATAATTATTGAGTGCTACATTATCACACAATTAGTTAGTTCCTGTTCCTTGCATACAGACATGTGTGAGAGAGAAAACATTCCTGGAATCTTCTTCTCTGTGTTTTTTGTTTTCATTTACTGAGAAATAGAAGCCTTCGGCTATTAAAAAAACAACAGTAACTAACTCCCATGAGAACAAGAACTGATTTAGCAAGAGGCAATTAATTAGTAATTCATCAACAATACTGGGGCTGCACCAAACAGAAAGAATTAGAGGTGAAGAAAACTATTTTTTTCATAGAAGGATGGGTTTAATTAAAGGCGTGGTAACCCCCCAAGAGCCTCAATAGCGTTTTGCCAGTCCACATTGGACAGGGTGGCGCTGTAACTGTGCCTTAAGATAACAAAAAATGTCATTAATTATTTCCGGGGGGGGGGGGAGTGGGAGGACAACACAGAAAATTCAACAATGCAATGGGCTAGCAGTGATGTGGTCTGGTTCCCACGTAAAAAGTGCATGAGCAACAGATGGCATTTCTAGAGTAAACATCTAATTTGGAAGCAGCTTATATTTTGAAATACTGTAGAGCTTTGGAATGTTTTGGCTTAAACAGCAGTTGTAACTGGTGCAAATTTGACCTTAGCCAGATACTTAGATTTCAGAATTGTAGCTTCTGTATATATGTGTTTATGTGTGTGTGTGGGGGGGGTGCACAGACAAACATATGTACAGCAAGAAGTCTGGGTCCAATGGATGATTTATGTTGTGTGATCTGGGACTCACGGAATTCCTTTGTTGATATAACTAAGACTTATGTGAAAGAGGGCTTTTAGGAAATGAAATATGATGTTTTGTATGCAGGCCAACATTAACCTGGCAGAGCCAAGTGATCTTTAAATGAAAAGAGCCGGGAGGTTTAAGGAGGCTGAGGCAGTTTTCTATGTGCTGCAGCTTTTATCTGTTGCCTCTCGGTTGTGATTTTAGTGTGTTATTGCCTTACTATAATGTTATTGTTTTATTGATTGCATGAGCTCCACTGAGAATTTAATTTCATATGTTGTAAATGTCCTTCTATATCCCTTTGGGGCTGAAAAAGCTACCAAGACAGCTTTTATTTAAGTTTATTGGTAGGACATCAATTTTAGTATAAGCTAAATAGTAAAGCAATACTAATCAGTGACTAGTCTAGTTTTCCTGATGGAATTGAGTTACGGAAACTCTGAGAAAACTGCAGGAGAAAAAAAATATTCAGCACTTGCTGAAACCCAGCCCAGAACATTATAGAAATAGACCATTCAGAGATCCTTCTATCTTCAGTGCTGCTGTTGATACTAGTATCTAAAGGTCTTTAATTCATGTTGATGGCAGCTGGAGATTTGTTTCATACACGAGTCTTCTCCCAACCTGGCAATAATCTCTGTAACAGCCTGTGCACACATTTTAGAAACCATATATTGGCGATTTTGACTTCCCCAAAATGGAGCAACCCTGTTGCTATACACTTCGATTCTGGAAAACCTCAGCCTGTTAGACTTGTCCATAATTGCTACAGAGATGCCAATAAATCCAATGATGTTAAAAGCAAGAACTTCTAGATGTAAATGCTAGACACATCAGCAATGCATGGCCTCAACCTAGAGAATAGTACCAGCACCACTGCAGTTCAGCAAAGGAAGCCCCTCTGAGCATTCCACCCTCAAAGCCCTGCATCTTCCACCTTAAAAACAGCACCATTTTAACCAGAGCAGCTCAAAGATGGAAGCCAAAAGGTTTTGCTGCAAGAATTTAACATCTCTGTTTTGTTAGTCACCGTGCTGAATATATGGTTTGGGTGATTAACTGCATCTTACCAGGATCAAGAACAAATTTGTCTGAAATGCTGTTTGATCATTTCATTCCCCCCCCCCCCTCTGCTCTAACTTTTTCTGAGGAGTTGTAGTCTGCTGAATTTCCTGAAATGTGCAGGGATTTTTGTGTGGGATGACAGATAGGGATGGATGGATCTGTCAGTCTTGGTCTCTCTGTTTCTGAGAGCCAGTGTGGTATAGTGGTTAAGAGTGGTAGACTCATAATCTAGGGGACCAGGTTCGCGTCTCCGCTCCTCCACGTGCAGCTGCTGGGTGACCTTGGGCTAGTCACACTTCTCTGAAGTCTCTCAGCCCCACTCACCTCACAGAGTGCTTGTTGTGGGGAGGAAGGGAAAGGAGAATGTTAGCCGCTTTGAGACTCCTTAGGGCAGTGATAAAGCGGGATATCAAACCCAAACTCCTCTTCTCCTCCTCCTCCTCATGTCTTTAACCTTAAGTTATTTTCACCGCATTTCTGCATCAGGTCTCTTTTGGTTTGTTTAAGGCCACATTTTTTTTAAAAAAATCAGCATTTCTCCTAATGTTTACATTTTACTTGCAGTTTTGTTGGACTCGGTACCACGCAGCTTCCTGTGTTCCTATATAACATTAATTTGGAACCTTTAAAATTTCCTTGTGTATCAATATATAGACTGGTGATATAACATGGATAATTACTCATTTGTTGTTCCTCCTGAATGAATTACTTTGATTAGAAGTCTGCAGATAAAAGCTCTTTTTATAACAACTGATGTCCCAGATGGTTTGACTGACTGCTTATATTTCTTTGGAGGTTTGAAGAAACAGTTGACATTTTGGAGTCTGCTTGTCTCTTTCAAAAGATAGGGGCTGGTTGGAAGCCTCTGCTATTAGATACAGGGAAGACACTTCTTACAGCGCAAATATCTGAAGACAGCTCCTGCATGCATTTGACTGGAGTTGCTTATAAGCTTCTGTGCTATTGGGAACTCTGACTGATGAGGATTCCCAGTTGTATAGAAGCTGCTATGTGCAGAAGGACTAGAAGGAGTGAATCTTTCTCACTCTTGGTGCTGCTGCTATTTATTTATTTATGTATTTATTATAGTTACATACCACCTCTTTCTTCCACGGTGGTGTACATGGTTGGTGTTATGTACTGAGTTGAATAGGATCCAAAATGCAGCAGTCTGATTGGTCCTAAAACAATAGGATTCAGAATGTAGCAGTCTGATTGGTCCTAGAACATTAGGATTCAGAATGCAGCGGTCTGATTGGTCCTAGAACAATAGGATTCAGAATGCAGCAGTCTGATTGGTTCTAGAACAATAGGATCCAGAATGCAGCAGTCTGATTGGTCCACAGGAGCCACCCAATCCAGCTCCAGGTGTAAGTGAATCCGCAACCTGATTGGCCTACAGGAGAATCCCGGAATTAGCCAATCACGTGGGGCCTATTGTGTAAATAATGTATATAAAGCAGACCTTCTGGGGGAACTTCCATTCCTCCTCACCACTATGAGCTGAATAAAGAGCATGAAATCCACTCTCCACTCCGAGTATATTTCAGTTCTCCTCCTCCTCTTTTCATTCTCACAACAACCCTGTGAGGTAGGGTAGGCTAAGAGATGGTGATGGGCCCAAGGTCGCTGAGGGAGCTTCAGGGCTGAATGGGGATTCAAACCCTGGTCTCCCAGGAGGACTCTGCAGCTGAAGATTCCTAGTCTAGGGCCATGGCAAATGGTGGGCTGGCTGCCTGGCACTCTGAACAGGAGCACTTCTATTGGGGATAGCACACTGCCACACAGGGAACTCATGCGCACAGAGGAATGCTTGGCATTCAATGTGTGGCATCAGCTGCACAGTGCCAATCATATCAGTGTTGCAGCAGGAGAAACGCTATCCACAGGATGTTACAGATGAGTCTCCTCCGCAATAGAGTCTATTCTGGGAAGGCGGCGAGCTTTTTCTTATAATGCTGGCCTCATACTGGAGCAGTGGAGCTTTATCATCTTGGCAGCATGCATTCTGCTTTGAACACTGAAGTGCTGGCTCAGTAGGAAAGGAAAAATTGGGTTATGACACTTGTTACTTGGGCTGCATGGCGTGAAGGAGCATGCCTTGCTCTTTTCCACTGACTTTCTCCAGATTCTTGTGGGAAAAGTACAGGCCTATAAATTACAATCCAGTTAATGAACCTTCGTTTCATTTTCCCGGCTTGTCATTTACATGGAGTGCTGGTGCAAACCTGCACTAGAGGATGGACCGATTACACAAACGAACCAACAAGAACTTTGAAGCATCCCATTTCAGAAATCCACATTTCTCACCTACTCAGGCTGCTTCCAAGCTGCCGTTATTTTGCAGATGGGATTAACTTGCAGGCCCACAAATTCACACCGCACAACAAAAATGGATTTGGTGCCTTTGCGCGACAAACCTTTTTCAAAATCTGACTTTTTCCAGTAAGGAAAGTTATGGGGTCCAAGACTTCAAAACCGTTATAGGAATGTGGTTGGGCTATATGTCTTTGGAGGGCCCCTTCCATTCCTGTGAATTCAAAGCTGAAAAATTTTGCAGAAGAGGAAGATTGCAAAAGGGAAAGGGGAAAATGTCAAACCAGTTTCTTTGTTAAGAAAATAATCTAGTCTGTTAAGTATCTGCTTTGTAATGTCAGCTAGGGCAATGAGTTGTACAGAATGTAGCTGGAGATCCTTTTGGAAGGTAAACTGAAGTGGCTATTTTTTCTGTTCCTTTTGCTGGAGATGACATCATCAAGGTCTCTCTGTATGTCCAGGCAGTCTTGGGACTGGAAAGAGACAGAGAATTGAACGGCTTTCTGTGCAAAATCCAAAGCTGTGGCTTGGGTGCTCTAGTAAAGGTAAAGGGACCCCTGACCATTAGGTCCAGTCGTGGCTGACTCTGGGATTGTGGCGCTCATCTCGCTTTATTGGCCGAGGGAGCCGGTGTACAGCTTCTGGGTCATGTGGCCAGCATGACTAAGCCGCTTCTGGAGAACCAGAGCAGCGCACGGAAACGCCATTTACCTTCCCACTGGAGCGGTGCCTATTTATCTACTTGCACTTTGACGTGCTTTCGAACTGCTAGGTTGGCAGGAGCAGGGACTGAGCAACGGGAGCTCACCCCGTCGCGGGGATTCGAACCCCCGACCTTCTGATCAGCAAGTCCTAGGCTCTGTGGCTTAACCCACAGCGCCACCCGCTCTACTCCCATGCAAAAAATACCTGATGGGAAGGCAAGATCCGCTGGAGTGTTCATGCAGTGAACCTTCCATTTCATACTCAGCCAGTATCTGATTATAAATAAAATTTTATATTGCAGGAAACACTATTGGTCTCCAGTGATCTTCATTCCAAGGAAGCTAAACTGAAGGAATGTTTTACTGGAACTCCTTAAACCTCTCCCCATTTAGAGACTGTGGTGTCCAATTTTTTAAAAAAATACCAGTGAAGGAATTCTGCAAAAGATGGGGCTGGCTTCTCTTACTGTGCTTTCACAATTCATGGCTAGCTTATAAAAAATCATTTTGGGCAGGAGTGGTGTTAGTGATAAATGAGGCTGTAACCATTTAGACAATGCAACTGGTATCCTTCATCATTAATAAGGAAAGGTTTTCAGAGGGTAGTTTAATGTGTGATGTATATTACACCAAATCATTATGATCTGGTTTATGTTGTACTTTTTGCAGTGATCAAGTTTTTCTTTTCAAATTATGTTTTTAATTAGTTTTAGGCATCTGCTACTCTTGACTGAGCTGGTATCCTTGAAACCAGAGTATTGGCTAAGCAACAGCAAAGGACATTGACTGATATTCCCTATATCAAACTTAATTAATTTTTATATAGGTTCATTACAATAACTGCTATTATTCTTTAAGAAAATGCCATTAGGAAGCTTGACAGATCAAATTAATTTGAAGTGTATGGTGCTCATCTGCAATCCAAAATGGTTTTTCACACATCCCTTTGTTACTTGTGAGCACATGTGAATGTCCTTAGTGAAGAATAGATATCAACAAGTCACTAGGAAAGTGGTGCGACAGGAGAGCATCATGGACTTCACTCTATTTTCCAAAGGCAAAATAAGACACTCATTTATTCAGGCTCCAATAATAAAATACATTTTTAATTGCATCTTGAATGGAAATGGCCCATTTGGTGAAAACAAAGAAAGATTTGCCTTGGGTAGGTGACAGGCTGAATATGGCAATTGGAACTTTCAGATAAACTTATTGTAGGCTCACTATAAGCTGAGAGAGAACAGAACACTTTTTTGGATGACTGGTGGCCTTTCCTTGCCCTCGTACATCAATTTCAAACCCTGGGAAGGCCAGAACTCCACTCTCACAGATACCACTCTGGAGGGATATGTTGCCTTGACTGAAATAGGCAAGCAATGTGAAAGTATAGTTTGATTTTATGCATTCAGTTCTATGATGCAGAACACCCTGTTTAGGGACTTTTTGCTGGCTCTTGCCAGCCAGGAACTCACCAGTGAGCCTTCTGTCCACTTGCCCATTCAGCTGCTGGCAGGTTGGCTGAACCAAGAGAGGTGGGCAGAGGAACACCTCCACCTCATTCACACAACCCTGGCCCAACACAAAGGGTGGCTGTATTACTCTACTCATCAGCATCCAACACACTTGTACAATTCACTGCACGTCCATCTTGACCCTGACTCAAGCTGCCCCCAGCCTCCTGCTTGGTTGCTAGAAGTCCCTAACCACAGTAAGAAGAGAAGTGAAAATGTCCTTGGATGAGCTTACATTCTCTGGTTGAAGTTAGTCCAGCTTGGAGACAGCAGCTTCTCTGTGAACAGCAAACCTGAGCAGAATGCATTTTTGTATTTCCCCTGATCTACTTTCCCTTAACTTGGAGGAAAACAAATTGAGCTAGAATGTTATAGCTACATATTGGAGGTGGCGGGGGGTGGGGGGGGTGCAGTTTCCTCTGAAAGAAGCCTCAGGGGTCTGATATGCATTGGCATTACATTTGCTTTTCTGCACCCAGTGGCTTCTGCCATCTGCCTCTTGAAACTAGTTGTGAGACGCATTTCAGCGCATGAATCCTTGCCATGCCCAGAAATTGTTGGTAGCAAGTGCTAAAGTGATCATGTGAAACTAGCCATTGCCTAGTCAGATGACTATTTTGGCAGGCTGTTCAGATATGCTGCTGTTCAGCCAGGGCCCCTGCCTAGATCTTACATGACAGACCTCAAACTTCAGGAGTATATAATAATTAGTCCAGAGAAATTAAGCTTTCTGTCCTAGAGTGTGCTGTTCCCTAATTATGTTTTATTTCTGAGAGAATTTGCTTCTTGTTATTATTTTACTTAGGGCATTTCTTTTTTCTTTTTATAAATAACAACATGTTAGGAGATTGGCTTAAGATAACACACAGAAATGCATCACTCCAATGACTACTAGACACAATGGCACAGTTCAGTGCTATTTTTCTAGAAAAAGCGGTGCTTGTTCTCTTACGATGGCAATGGTGCCCACCTGAGAGGTGCCAGAACTGAGTTCCAGCTGAAAAAAACGTGGTGGCTATGTTCTACCTCCACTGGTGGAGACAGTAAAGGTAAATAACCCCAGGACGGTTAAGTCCAGTCAAAGGCAACTAAGGGGTGCGGCGCTCATCTCGCTTCAGGGCAAGGCAGCCAGCGTTTGTCCACAGGCAGCTTTCCGGGTCATGTTGGCAGCTTGACTAAACCACTTCTGGCGCAACGGTACTGTCATGGCTCAAAATTGGCCGCTGTTTCTTTAATGCTAAAAGAATTAAGTCAGCTACATATTGGAGGTGGCGGGGGGTGGGGGTGGGGGTGGGGGGGTGGGAGTCAGCGGCCTACAATGACTCATGCAAGCTTTCACCAAATTGTACCTCTATATATAGAGTGGTCAATGTTAGTGTTGGGTGTGGGTTGGTTGGATGGTAGAAAGCTGGTTGCATTTGGTGTGTGTAAAAGCTGTCAGTCGTGGTTGGAGAAGAAGACTTTTTAATAATAAAAGCAGCAATACTCTGCAAGAATACTCTTTTTCAAAGACTCTTTTGAGCCAACTAAGGTCTGAGGACTAGGCAAAAGAGTAAAAAGGAGGTCAGAACCTTTTCTTTTTCAAACACTGACAGGTACACCATGACGGAAGCCAGAGGGCACGGAAACACCATTTACCTTCCCACCAGCTATTTATCAACTTGCACTGGTATGTTTTCGAACTGCTGGGTTGGCAGAAGCTGGGACGGAGCAACGGGAGCTCACTCCGTCACAGGGATTTGAACTGCCAACCTTCTGACTGGCAAGCCCAAGAGGCTCAGTGGTTTAGACCACAGTGCCACCTGCATCCCAGGTGGAGACAGTACAACTCTGAATACCAGTTGCTGGGAATGGCAGGTGAGGAAAGTGCTCTTGTGCTTAGCTTAGGTCCCGCTTGCCAGTTTCCCACAGGCCTCTGACTAGCCACTGTGAGAACAAGATGCTGGACTAGATGTGCTACTGTTCTGATTCAATAAGTTCTTAAGTTCCAGTAACAGAAGTAAAAAGGTAAAGGGACCCCTGACCCTTAGGTCCAGTTGTGACCAACTCTGGGGTTGCAGCGCTCATCTCACTTTATTGGCTGAGGGAGCCGGCGTACAGCTTCCAGGTCATGTGGCCAGCATGACTAAGCCGCTTCTGGTGAACCAGAGCAGCACACGGAAACGCCGTTTACCTTCCCACTGAAGCGGTACCTATTTATCTGCTTGCACTGGTGTGCTTTCAAACTGCTAGGTTGGCAGGAGCAGGGACTGAGCAACGGGAGCTCAACCCATCACAGGGATTCGAACCGCCGACCTTCTGATCGGCAAGTCCTAGGCTCTGTGGTTTAACCCACAGCGCCACCCGCGTCCCTGTAACAGAGGTACTATATATCTATATCTATCAATACCTGTTGTTGGGAATCACAAGTGGGAGGGTGATATTGCACTGATTTCCTGCTTGTTGGCTTTCAATAGGCACCTGATTGGCCACTATGACTGGTCCTGCAGGGTTCTTATGTCCTTATGGACTGGAGAGGGTTAATAGAACTGGAGGCTGCCTTATCATGCACAGCCTGCCACAAAGCCTGATTAGAATTACAGAAACACTTTCTCACATTCTGCAGGAGCATGAGATGCATTTTACCAAAATGTTGCTTTACAAAAAAATAACAGAACACTATGGATCTGTGCCATGCCCCAGTCCTGGGTCCATCTGTGACTCTGCATTATTGCCACAGCCTCAGTTATGTCCTGTTCTTAAGCACAGATCTGATCATGGGCCATAAGTCATATTTCTCGAATTATAAGCGACTGTTCCTAAGAGGTAGCTTAAATATTAATTGCGACGAGAAGCAGATTACCCTCTCCTTTAAGTGATTGCTCCATATATTTAAGAAACTGAAACTGTGCAAGATGAGAAACATGTATTTAAGAAGCCCTTTTGATATGTGAAATGCAGGATGCTATCCTATATCCACATATCTGGAAGTAAACCCCAAGGAACTCTGTAGGGCTTACTTCTGGGTAGCCGTGCATTGCTAGGTTTTAAATTCTCTGCAATCACTGATCAATGTGCTTTCAGTCCTCAGGGTGTCTCAGTTGAAAGCAGGTGCTGACACACAGATTGATATATATTTCATCCTGGAAGATTTATAAGTTTAGCTGATCCAATTAAAGTAAGCCAAGAAGCTCTCCAAATGTTCCAGAGTTTGAACTATATTTTAACGCTGAGCTCAAAAGCCACTGCCTATTACTTTTTCTTAAGTGGCATATCAGCATTTATAGTTCCCCCCTACAGCATGGGGTGGTGATCTATCATGTGCCCATTGGAATTTTAAGGGTCTCTATCTTTCTGTCACTTCAAACACAGCACTCTCTGCTAAGGTTGCCAGTTAAATTTCATAGATGAAGACACCCCAGGCAGCTATGAAAAGCAGATGGGTATTCTCGTGGATTCTAGTACTGTCAATCAAGATAACATGGGATTGTAACAGCCAGCACCAATTGGGGAGGGTGAAGGGGAAAATGTACTCTCTGCCTAGTGGTCCCATCATAGAATTGTAGAGTTTGAAGATACCCTGAGGATCAACTAATCCAGGAATATGGAGCTGTCCCATATGGGGATCAGACCAGCAACCTTGGATTTATCAGCACCACACTCTAACCAACTGAGCTATCCACTTGGATAACCATAAAACAATAGTAAAAGCCTCTGTGCCATAGTGCTTGACTAGAACCAGAAAGGCTTGGGTTCGAATCCTCACTGAGAGATCTTGGGCCAGTCACCATCACACACCCTAACCTACATTGCACTGTTGTTGTGAAGATAAAAGGGGGGGAGCGCTATATATTGCACTGAGCTCCTTACAGTAAAAAAGGGATATGAAATAATAAATAATTGTACAAAAACATAACAGTGCAAATACAGTCAATTTCTGGCTACCAGTTAAACACTGGAAGATTTTGACAGCATAAATTACAAGCATGCTGGAGTTTGTGCATCTCTTGCAAGACATACTTTTGCACAGACCAGATGAAGAGTTTGAATGGCACAGATAACACAATTAAGTCAATAGGGCAGCTTGCAAAGACCTGGGGTGGATGTGAGAATCCACATGGGTGTGTATATTTGGAACAAGTTTGACTACTGATGCACACATTTATTTATCCTTGCTAACTTCCTCTTCACAGAAGTTGGATTTAGAGACGTCACTGGAGCCAGCAACCCAAAAAGAAAGACTTTTTGCCTAGGTTTCCCTGAGGCTAAATTTGACCAAGAGATTGTGCTTTGGAGGGGACCCCACAATGTCACATTCAGTGCCTGTGAAAATCATGCCATGTGTGATGGGATATGTCTCGCCTGTGCAGCATTTTTTATTTTATTGTAAAGAAATGTATAGTCCTTTTGATTCTCTGAGCGCCAAGGTTTCAAGTCTTCCAGGGCTTACCTTGATGCTTGGTTTCCTTCGAAGCCAGGTTATGTGGGGTTTTTGGCATTAATTTACAAATATACTTAGGGACGCGGGTGGTGCTGTGGGTCAGGGGTCCCTTTACCTTTACCTTAAAAATATACTGCTTGAGATTAGGTAGCAATTCACAGATTAATAACCCAAAGTTTACTGCTCCCATGCGGGTGGATCTCACACTCTAAAGATGCTTCCAGAGCTCCTTTTAAGCTCTCTGATCTGCAGCGCATCTGTTTGACTCTGAACTGCTCATTTTCCCCATCAAATTAGCACATTTCTGCAGCTGTGAGGGGGAGGAGGAGGGGGAAGCTAAGGCCCCTTGCATAAATTCTTCTGCCATTTCCTTAGCCATACAAAGGAAAGACCGTTCTAGGACTGTTGGTCCTGACCTTTCTATAAAAGGGGGGTCTGCCAGGCTAAATTTGACCAACCAGTTTTTATCTCTTTAGCAGGAATGGGGGGGGGGTACACCCTTGAGAGACCATTCAGACTATAACACCATATCATTCCAGTACCTATGATCAATATTGCAATATTCCATGCCTTTGTACACTTCCAGTTGACCTTACATCCTATTTTGCTTGCGGTCTTCATTGAGCATTGATTCTGATTTGTCTATAAGGTGGTTATATCACAATAAGGATTCATCCTGAATTCCTTACGGGGTATTTATATGCCATCCCTTTAATTGCTTGTTCACTCCGTATTTTTTCAGTGCATTTTCCTCATCACTTTCTTAACTGCAAAAAGTGCACGTGCATGTTTTTTTGCACCAGAACGGCACAGTACTTTAACTGTGCAAAGCTAAAGTTCCGGAATGTGTTTGAATCCACCCTACAAAACACTGACAGTCGGGAGGCACCCTTTTTCACCATAAATGTTAGGTTATGCAAATTTACTCACTGGTAGTCCCACTGGCTTTATTGAATATTACTTGTGCCGCCTGGGCTGGGCTGGGCAGGAGTTTTGGAAACTCTGCTTTTATTTACAACCAGCAATAAGCAGCTGTTAACAGGGGGTACACTGCTTCAACCTTGTCTTGGCGCTATGCTTCTGCCCTTTAAGAGATGTCTGGGAGGAGTGCACTTGCTGTCCTTTTAAAAGTGTGCCACTTTAGAGAGCCTGATTTAACATTTTTAGAACTGTGGATTGGAACAGTAGAGACTAATATAGTACAGTGAATGGCACACTGCCACTTCAGCTAAGGCTATGCACCAGATTCTGCTGAAACCAGGACCAAGTTGACTGGGCTTTGGAAGAGTTGGATAGAGGTAGCTCCTGGATTGGGCTGCCCGGAGAGATCCAGGGTCATAGGTGTCATCTCTTGGGCGCCATGGTTGCTGAGGGACCCACAAAATTTTTACTGTGGGTGCCTGGCCGGGCAACCCAACACGTTGCAGCTGTGGTGGGCCGCTCCATTGGCCCCTCCCACTGTGGCAGTGACGTGTGATGTCACACACACACGTGACATCACACAC
Organism: Podarcis gaigeae; assembly: GCF_964106915.1. Taxonomy (NCBI): domain Eukaryota; kingdom Metazoa; phylum Chordata; class Lepidosauria; order Squamata; family Lacertidae; genus Podarcis; species Podarcis gaigeae. The sequence continues at coordinate 79,620,703 of NC_139681.1, forward strand.
ATGTGCTGGGCACCCACAATGTTGGGTGGAAACCGGCACGCCTGTCCAGGGTTGTCAATGCAAAACACAGTCGTCTCAGTTAAAGTCAGAAGAGAATTCCCACAACAGTCAGAAAAAATTGTTCAGGTGTGCTTTTTCATATCATGTGCAACTAACATAGCACTGCTGTTAATATGAGGTTATACTTCAAAATGAGTGTTTCATTAAAAAAAAATCAATTGCACGCAGAATGTCAAGTTCAGAATAACCAAATTTGTAGGGCTCATACACTGACTGCTGTGCAAAGCAACATGCTATATACCAATTGAAATCCAGATGGAGTTTGTGGACTTCTTATTGACTGACAATTGACTACATTTACAGGTTATCTATTTACAGTATTTTTCTAAAAAAAAAATTAGGGGTACTCTCATTTTCCTACTCATCTTGAAATACTACCCCTCAATGAGGCCAAACTTAGATTCACAAAATGTTTAGGGGTATGCGTACTCCTGCATCCCCCCCCCCCCAGGAAAAAGCGCTGCCTTTATATCATGTGATTCAAACATCTGGGTGATTTTAATTAAGTGCTCTTTGTTGACTCAGAGTAAAAAAATATATATAATCAAATAAATATAAACGAGGGCAGCTTATAAGATTACAAAATATAGTGAAGGATGGTCTTAACGCTAAAGGTCAAATCTATCTTAATGAAATGTAAGGGATTAACACCTCTTGTAATTTGTCATTTCAGAAGAAAATTAAAAGGACAAAATTTCCTTGCCTTACACAAACTCAGACCATTGTTCTGTCTAGTTCACTGTTGTCTAGTCAAGAGCTTTCCAAACTTTTCATGTTTCTGACATACTTTTTAGACATGTATCAGTTCATGACACAGTAATTCAGTTTTACTAGCAAACTGGAAGTTAAACTATCCCCTTTCCAGCCCCAGGAGGAGCATGGGGAGTGTTCACGTGACACACCTACACACTGCAGCCAGCACACTAATGTGTCGCGATGCACAGTTTGGAACGGTCTGGTCTACACTGACTGGCAGAGGCTCTCTGGGATTTTAAGCAGCATTCCTTTCCCAGTCCTATATGGAGATGCCAGTGACTGGAGCTGGGACCTTTGCTAACATCCTATGGCTGTTCCCCCCAAAGGTCAAGTTGTGTTTGGTGCACAGATAATGTGCTTTGTGCATGCAAGTCTGAATAACCAATCAAAGGAGCAGGAAGCGAGCTGACAGCAGCCCGTTTGCTCACTGCCCTCCATAAAGGATTGCAGCACGTTCAATCTGAAAGCCTAGTCATTTGAATGCAAGGAGACGGAACTAAATAGGCTGTCCTAGGCAACGCTCCAGGAAATAGTGTGAGGAAACACTGTTTCTTCCAGCTTGCAATCAGAGAGGGATGTAATCTCTTCAAGCCATTTACTGTTCTCTTGTGCAACTCAGCGGCAGCATTAGTCACAGTGGGATTCTGGCCTTTCTTCTGAGCCCATTTGGGTATGCATTTCCCTCTGCCCAGTGGAACTGGCAGATTACAAACACACAACCCACAGAGAAGGGTAAACTTCAGCAGCACCAAGGTTGGCATCTGAACATCTCTTGCAGATTCGTTCAGGCCTTTTCTATTTCTGTCCTCATCCCATCAATATCATTACCTTGGTGCCTTCTGCTAGAGCAGCTGTTATCACACTAAGGGGTACATTGTTCTATGGCAGATAGCAGCCCTTTTACCTAAACATGATAGGACCTGCATGGTTAAGAAGAGTTTTATTATTATCATCAGCACTGTTGATACTATTACATAACCTCCAATGTTTCTCCGAAGAAAATAGGGACGTCCCATTCTGCTGAACTTCAGAGTCGAATAGATAGCACAACAATTCCCTCAGCTCAGCTGAAGAAACCCTTCTGGGTTGACATGCTGATCTCTGTGGTGACAGTGTCAGTCCAAGGAATCACATAATACCTTGTATGAGATCTAACAATGGACTGTAGAGTTGGCTAAATCATAAAGTGTTCTTTCACCATTCAGTGTGACTCTGAATCACAGCTGTGCCATCCATCAACCAAGCAAGCTGTGTGTTGCCAACTCTTCTGAGTAGGTTGCTCGTAGCAGCGCCACAACATTCCTGTAACGTTTTCAACAGCTGTGATTTGATGGGTTTCTTTAAGAAGCCATCTGCATAGGCAATGACAGAAGGGCATCTGCAACCATTCAAAGCTGGAAAGTTTCTTCATGCCATATCCTCTGTCCCATGCCAGGCTGATTAGCCTCTGTAACTAGAGTAGCCAAAGTCATTCTGTATGGCTGCTTGCTGAGGATGCTACTAAAGGAGGTAGGCTTGATTCTCCTTCAGTCCCTGAATATCAGTCTCATGAGTGGTCAATATTAAGACCTGGGTGAGAGGAACAGCAACAGCAATACTGGCCCCTATGTGCGTAACTCAAGAGGTCTGGAGGGAACTGAAACTACAGCCAAGTCAAGCAGAATCACAATGAGAGGTTGACCTAGTGAGCATTGATGATGCTAGTCAAATCCCACTTTCAATATTACCTGGCTGGCACCTCTGTTGTCAAATTCAGGGCAGTCACTTAAGTAAAAAAACAAGTAGGGCTTACACCATATGGTTACAGGGTAGAGTGCCCTCCCCCTGCTTTGCATCAGGGTCCTCCCATAATGTTGTTACAAAGGTGGCACGCCATCCCTCAATCTCTGCAGAGCGGTGCTCACCCAGGGTCATGTTTCCGTTGAGACTGTAGTGACTTTAAGATATATGGTTTATTCACAAATATACAACCTGAGCGTAGATTGAAGGAGTTGCAGATCTTGCACGATGGTCATCTCAAGAGAGTCTCTCCCTGCTGCTTGAGAGCAGCCAGCCATGTTCCTCAGCCTCTAGGTTGCTGCCTTTCCAGCCAGCAGCCAAGATGGTCCTCTCCTTTCTTCTTCTTCTTCTTCTTCTTCTTCTTCTTCTTCTTCTTCTTCTTCTTCTTCTTCTTCTTCTTCTTCTTCTTCTTCTTCCCAACACACCCTGCATAACACAGCCTATTCCCTTCAGCCCCAGCTCTTCCAAGCCTGGCTCAAAAAGCTCAAAATCTTCCTGTGACATCACACCCAGTTACCCTGGCAACCTTTTCCTGATCTCCTCTCTCCGTCCACTTTGCTGAACAGCATGAAAAGACAATTCCTTTGCATTGTCAAGGGTCCTTAATGGCCTAGTACAGCCAACTCCCCATTTATGCGGGGGTTACATTCCAAAGCATCATGCATTTAAGTGAAATTGTGTACCGGAATATTGGAAACACCATTGGAAAAGCCTGCAAACACCCTCCAAACCTCTGGAAACCTTTTAAAAACCCTTTAAAAAAATTAAAAAAACCACCCAACTCCACCACAATTGCTCCCTCTAAACCCTTGTTTAAACTTCAACTCTACACAGGTCTCAAAGGTCTGTGCAAAGACTCCTGGGATTGCACTTGCAAAGCCTTGTGGGATTTCTAGATGCTATTTCCGCACTATTTTTTTGCCATTTCCCCCCCTTTTTGTGTCACTTTTGTGTTTGCGGCGATGCAAACCAGAAAGTCCTCGGCACCTTGGATCTCCCCCTCTTATCCCAAATATCTAAATACTACTGTTTATTAATTTCTACTTACTGTTTATTAATTTCTACTATTCATTATTTATTAATTTCTACTATTCACTAATAGACTCTGGTACCTCAAATCTATAACAATACAGTGTCTTTTCAGCTTAGAAAATTGTGTGTGACTCTAGCCTTCCTTAGCTCTGTGGCTGAGGCATACCTACAGGAAAGATGGACTCTGGGGTTCTAATCAGGAAAGTGGTTTAAGGAATTATCCATCCTCTGCATCCTCGGCTCTAAAGGGAAAATGATGTTTCCATCTGGCACCATGGACCACTTGTGCTGCGACTGTTCAAATTAGCCTTGCATCTGGATTTTCCACTGCCGCCTCTCTTCTTTTCAACTCTGCGCCTTACTGTCTTCAGTGCGATAAGCAAAGCATCATGCATAACAAAAGATACATAATTGTAGCAGTTGCAGGACAGAGAAATGGAACGAAGAACACAGGGGGATATATATAGTTACGGAACTTATGGATGCAGATTTCTGCATTTGCTATTTAATGCATAAGTGGCTTTTTATATAATGAATGACATTTAAATGCCTTTGTGCCCAATGTGAGGGTGGGGGGCGCAGAGGCAGCTTTGGGGGTCCTTAGGCAAAAAAGGTAAAAGAAGAATTTTTAAAAAAGTCTTAAGATGAAGCTGGACACCTGAATCTCCAGCTGGGGACTAGCTCTTTGTGTCTTCAGCAACTTGCTTTGACATCTTGCTTTGTTTTTAACACATAGTGCTTGTTATCCCAGACCTTTGGTGCTGCAGTTTTGCACCCTGATATTAATAATATATATTATTAATATTATTTTATTTATACCCCGCCCATCTGGCTGGATTTCCCCAGCTACTCTGGGCAGTGTACAGATGCACTTCTCATTGCAGAAGTTACTCAAAAGTAGACCTATGACACAGTCCTTCAAGGACACTGTTACCTACACTGTAGGAAACATTGATGCCAAATTTCAGATGTATCGCTTTTTTTAGATCTTCTTGTTATTTATGCAGAAATTTTTTAGTTTGGTTGCATATTTTTTACGTTTTATTAATTGTTCATGACTATTTTTGTTATGTTGTAGTTATGAACTTTTTTTCTTGATGCAAGCCACCTTTGAGTGTAGTTTGAACTGTGGAAAGACAGCATACAGATATAATTATTTACATTTTTACATTTTTCTTTCTGGTACAGACAATATCCCATGGTCTCTTGATTTTTGCTATTGAGGGCTGTGTGTGTGTGTTTCGTTCCAACTAGCATGTGTTTAGGGAAGATTTTTCCAACAACAAATGGCTCATTGGTGGAAATTTAAAGGCTCAGAGTTTTTTAAAATTGAGAATAGAAGAAAGAAAAGCTTGAGACAAGAAATATCCCAAGAAATACATTGATTTTTGCCACTTCAAAGCTTATGTGTCCAAGGCATTGTTAAGAACATACTGGGAGAAACAGTCTCCATAGCATTTTTCAAACAAAAAATGATCCACAGAAGCAAACTTCACCCGACTCCACACCCTAGGTTTAGTTGAGGGACATTTTACTACTACTTCAAATATATATTGGAATATACTTTGGGGTCGTAAAACATTCCCAAAAGGCAACAATTTAGATGGCCAGATTCAGTTCTTCGATTTTATCATTTTTTCCCCAATTGAGTTCTCCACGTTTCTGCAGAAATGTGTTGTTGTTGTTAAAAATAATGAAAATTCATCAGAATTTTCGTTCAGATTTTTCCTAATAAACATCTTTTTACATGTAGTTTTGAGTAACCTACCTCACTAGGTTGTTGTGAGGATAAAATGGGGAGTGGGGAAACCTTGTATGCCACCTCGAGCTCCTTGGAGGAAAGGGCAGGTTATAAATGCAATATGTAAGTAAAATAAATAAATAATACACATATTTTTGCAAGTCACGCTCCATAATGTAATGCATTTTTGTATGTGTTTTTTTTACTAATGGATGCAATTCAACTCACATTTCCCCCCAAGATATGCATTTCCTACTTATTATTTGGTTTGGAGCACTACACCACAAAATTTGGGGATGAGCGAAAGTTGAAGGACAGCTGGGTTTTGGGGGTTTTTTTGCTTTGCATTTTGATTCAAGGAGTGTGACTTAGGTAGTTCATCATTCAAATGGAAACAAAACTGAATTTGTCCTCCATTTCTGGGGAAGGACAAGGAGCCGTGAGCGTTGGCAGCCAAGGATTCCTATTTATCTTAAAATGTTCTTACTCTGGTGAACTTGGCTAAAAGTTTTTTTTTCTTCCATGTGATAAGTTTGTGAGCCTGATTGAGGAAGAGGGATTAAACCCGTTTATTTGTAGCAATGGATTTTGTGTTGCTTTAAAAGTATGCACATATGTTGGTGAAAGCTTTACACTTATGCAATGGCTGTGGCGCCTGCTATCTCTCAGTTGCAGGGTGTGTTATATAGATGCTGTCCATGTTTCATACTCAATAAACTCATTTTGTGTTTAAGAAGAGTGCACTGTTACTGCTTCACTCTTGGAGCATGTCTGGTCTCAAACCAGGGGTTGGCAACCTAAGGCCTGTGGGCCAGATCCAGCTCAATCGCCTTCTAAATCTGGCCCATGGACAGTCCGGGAATCAGCGTGTTTTTACATGAGTAGAATGTGCCCTTTTATTTAAAATGCATCAAGGGACGCAGGTGGCGCTGTGGGTTAAAGCCTCAGCGCCTAGGACTTGCCGATCGAAAGGTCGGCGGTTCGAATCCCTGCGGCGGGGTGCGCTCCCGCTGCTCGGTCCCAGCGCCTGCCAACCTAGCAGTTCGAAAGCACCCCTGGGTGCAAGTAGATAAATAGGGACTGCTTACCAGCAGGAAGGTAAACGGCGTTCCGTGTGCTGCGCTGGCTCACCAGATGCAGCTTTGTCACGCTGGCCATGTGACCCGGAAGTGTCTTCGGACAGCGCTGGCCCCCGGCCTCTTGAGTGAGATGGGCGCACAACCCCAAAGTCTGTCAAGACTGGCCCGTACGGGCAGGGGTACCTTTACCTTTACCTTAGAATGTGCCCTTTTATTTAAAATGCATCTCTGGGTTATTTGTGGGGCATAGGAATTCGTTCATCCCCCCCACCCCCAAATATAGTCTGACCCTCCACAAGGTCTGAGGGACAGTGGACCGGCCTCCTGCTGAAAATTTGCTGACCCCTGTCTCAAACCAGATTCTGCTGCAATAGACTTCTGAATACAGGGCATTGCAGATGCAAGTATCCTTTGTGCTTCTAAAAATGGAATGCCTGTGTGCTGTAACTCTAGCAGTGACATTTTAAGAAGATGCTAGGATATTTAGCAGCGTAATATATGAGCCAGTCCCTTTGGTTTGCTGATTACTCTACGGAAGTGCAGCTAAAAAGCACAGAAATTGGCATTGAGTATGTCTTCTTCTTAATTTTTTCAAAAAGGGAGCTTCTGGTGCTTCAGGCTATGACAGCGTGTGAGCAGTGTCTGATGAAATTTTCAAGGCCAGAGTAGCATATTCATTTTTGGGAGAAACAAGATAAATTATATGAAATGCAAATCTGATTGTAATAGACACAGGCTGCATTTTTTTCTTCTTCCCCTGGTATGTAAAGTGGCATTCAACTAATTTTACTCAGTAGACCCATTAAAATTAATGGTTATGGGTAAGTTCAATTCATTAATTTTGGTGGGTCATCTCTGAGTAAAATTTAGTTGGATGCCACCCTGACTCCACACCCCCAGCTTCAAAAAATGCCACTAGATCTTGCTCACATGCTGCCATGGGCTTAAGTACTATAAACTTTCAGGGAGAAAGTTGACGTAGTATTTTTATACATTTTTCAAAACACCACAGGACACACACCGATTTCAGTAACTCTGAAATGGTGAAGAAGCTTCTTCTTCTTGCACTCCAGACTGTCTAGGGGCCTCTACAGATATCCCAATTATTGTGCATTCATCTTGATTTATGTTCCTGATGGTATCAGGGCAGATATATATATACCGTACTCCTTCTTTCAATATTCTTTGAGCCTGCAAACCTTTCGAGGTAGTGATAGGAAGAACTATAATGTTTTCCTTCCTTTCAGTGCACTGCCCATACTTTCCTGTTGAAACGGTCTAACCTTTCATGCTGCAAATGTTCCGGGGTGTTTACTTTGTGTCTCGCTTGTGTTGCACTTTACTACAAGAGTGCCCCTCTAGATGGCAATCTAGTAGTATCATTTAGGAAGCATCGCAGAGCAACTGTAATAAAGTAAAGCGAAGTGTGAACTGCCCACTATAAATCCACATCTAATGTACTATTCATGTGGCAATGACATGTTGCAGAATACACCTTTCCACCCTCCAAAAAAATTTAAAAAAATCACCCACCTGGAGGTGCCTTCCTAGTTTTTTGTTCCTCCCAGTGCCTATCAGCACTCCCTTCCAGGCTCTTCTGATTTTTCAGCAGTCAACTACCCCACTTACACTTACCTAGCTAGGCTGGTGGGTTTTTTCAAGATTTTCAAGCATTGCCAATTGACTGATGGCAGCAAAGGCCTTCAGCTGACTGGTCATTTCATGTATTTGAGTATAGTGTCACAGTCACAAATCCTTATTCTGAACACTTCGCTGTGGCCAAAAATGTCCTGTCAGCTTTGAGATATTTTAGATACAGCCTATTTTAAATGCAGAGTGTCTTAGAAAGTCTTGGTTATGCTCACCACACACACACACACACTTAAAAAAACACACCCCAAACCCCTTTTTCATTTGCATTTTAGGAGTGTCTAAAGTTCTGACAAAGAACACTGGTGAAGGGCAACTTCTCCCTTATTTTGGGTACTTCAGCTTGTGATGGAACCAAGGTGGAGTCTAGAGACATATTTAAAAAGTTGTGAAAATGCTTGCTTAAAAAACGTTTTGAAAAATATATTGAATTTGCCATAGCTCACCACCGCCAGCTAGTGTCACATTTCTATAATGTAATTTACAACACTCTTAAAATGTTTTATTTGCAGCTGTATAGCTGAGTCCCAAGTCAAGGCTTGTTTTGCTCCAGGCCCCTGAGGGAATGCATGTTTTTGATAGACAAATTCAAGCAAATTGGAGACTAGGTTCCTAGAGGGCAACAGAGTTGTTGACACTGTTCTTTGGAATAAAGAGCACAACTGTCCCATCCCTGCAGAACGTCTCAGGGATGCCGGAGTCCAGAGTTGGCTGTAAGATAAACATAAAGTGACCAACAAATTCAAGAAATAATAAAATAATAATAAAAACCTTGCCACGCCAACTTCAGCAATTGTTTCAGGAACTCTTTCTCTGTCATTGAACATTTTAAATGTGATAGCAGAACCAAGCCTGAATGTGCATGAGAATTTCAAGCTATGTGTCCAAGTACCATACAGGTGGCAACCTTTTTACATGTGGCGCATGACCATTAATGTGCATGCTGTTTTCGGCCCTGGAAGGTGGTGGAGTGAGACAGGGGTGGAACAGGATGGGAAGGACTCACCGTGGGTGTATTTCAACAACATGCAAGATGACCTGGAACACAACCGGCATGCCTGTGTGTGTGTGTGTGGTGGACCACAATGAAAAGACAACACTAATTCAAAAAATTACTATTGTTGTTCTTATTTCATTTATTTAATTTATCAATCACTTCCCATGAAGCATCCCAAAGCAATTTACAATATAATAATACACACACACAAACACAACATATACAGCAACTCTCAACTTACGGACAGGTTACATTGCTTAAAGCCAAAATTTCATAAAGTCAAAACACATTGGGTGCAATGGCGGGTGGGATTGCCAAAATTTCTACCACGACCACAACCCGATGCCTGCCCCCTTTTGCCCCCTTTAAAAATATTTGTCAAAGCACACAATACACACAAGTTAAATGCACCTAAGTTATGAGTTACCTGTATAAAAAACAGCTTAAAGCAACAGCACATACTGTACCTAAAGCCAGTGCAAATCCAAGACAGATACTAATTAGGATAAAGAAGGCTTTAGCAAAATGTACTTAGCAGGCACAGAAAGACAATAGAGGAGGTGCTTGTCTGATGTGCAAATGCAGGGAGTTGCCAAGAGTAGGTGCTACCACATAGAAGGCCCAGATCCAGCACTGTGTGGAATTATCAGTTAATTAATTCAATTTATTAGTCTTTAAATTATTTACACACACACACACACACACACACACAAAAAAAACCAATTAAAAGGGGTAATCAAAGTCAAGCAGCCGGATTGGCAGCTCAGCTCTTTCCATAAAACAGGCTGCTGTTGCACCCATTTCACAGATGGAGAGCCAAGAGGTTGAGGCAGAGACTGTGGCCCAAGGGCAAAGCGAACCTCCAACTCATTAGGACTGAAGCTTCTGTACACATGGCTGCTCTCTGCCTTTGACCAGCTACTGACATGTGCAGGATCAGACCTTTTTACACATAACAGCAGGCGTTTGGGGACGTGGGATTTTATTCCCTTTGGTGGGGAGCAGATGTTGTGGCCTTCCAAAAGTGTCACCATAAGCATTGGGGGGTGGGGTGGGCGGGTATCTAAGCTCCAGCAATCCAGCGCATGACGGGTGTCTGAACGCTTTCGCCTGCACTCGCACCGCCCTGCGCCTCAGCACGCATCCGTCCCTTTGTCCCAGTCCTTGGGGATAATCTGATTTTGCAGCGAGTTGTGTGACGGGGATCAAAGGGCGTGCCACAGGGTATCTATTTTAGCCGGGGACCTGTTTTGTGAGGAGAGGAGATTAACCCCTGGCCCTCCTGGCAAGGGACGGATTGCGAAGGCAGAGGGGGCTTTAAGCATGGCAGATGAGAGGGATTAAGGAGTTAATTCGGCAGCGTGCCCTGGAATAGTAATTCCTTTCCCCTCCCAACATACTTCGAGACGCTACAGCATGCTGGAGCATCGCTGGGCGCAGTCAGCGTGATTGTGGGGGGCGGGGGATACCTCCTCTCCGTTCAGCTGCGCTGCCAGTTATCCCGGCAGCCCGACCCATTGCAAGTGCCTGGCTTGCTGCTGCACACAAAGGGAGCCGGCCAGCCACCCTCTCCCGCTTTCTGCCAGCTTCTTAAAGGGAGCGCTGCATGCTCAGCCTCACAGCTGCAGCGCCGGGTTCATCCAGTGCAGTTTCACCTCGCTGTCAGGGGGTAGGGGGAAAGACAAGGGAATCCCGAAGAGGCTTTTTTGCAGGAGCCGACCAAGGCTCAGATGGATATCCTGGGTCTGCGGAGACCTGCCCCGTGATCCGGTGCTCCTTGGTGGCTCCTGAGCTTTGCGCCTTCAGCATTTCCATGGTCCACCGGGTGTTGCAGACGCATCTTTGCAGTACGCGCCTGCATTGGTTTCGATCCAGCAAGCGGAGTCAAGCCAGCATTGAAGCAGCCCTCATGCTGCTGCTTGGGGTTTGCGGTGAAGACGATGCAGGCTCGAGGTTTCTGAAAGCCACAGAGCAAATGGAGGGGGCGATTTAAGAGCCGGGTACAAGCGGGGAGGAGGAATCCTTGCAAAGTGTGGAGGATCGATCAAGACGCGCGGCGTTGCCAGTTCGTTTGGTGCTTCTGGCTTTCTAGCAAGTTCAGCACTCGCGAAGGGGACAGCGCCTCGGGTCGCCTCCGTCCTGCAGCAGAGCCCTAAGTTGGAGAGCGCCCCTCTGAAGTCTCCTGCAGCTGCATTGTGAGGGACCGGCCCTTCGGCGCACCGCAGTCGTGCTCTGCCACCCGAAAGGGGTCCTCTCTCTTCTGTCAAGGAGGGCTCGGCGAGAGCGCAATGCAAGTCTCCATCGCGTGCACGGAGCACAACCTCAAGAACCGGAATGGGGAAGACCGACTCATCAGCAAACAGAACACCACCACCCCGAACTCAGTCAACGCAGCCCGGGCGAAATTCCGGACGGTGGCGATTATTGCTCGCAGTCTTGGGACCTTTACCCCTCAGCACCACATTTCTTTAAAAGAGTCCACTGCAAAGCAGACAGGCATGAAATATAGGTATGGGAAAACTCTTTATTCACGCTGTTTCAGTGTCCTCGCTCTCTCACTCCCCCCCCCCCCACGTTGCGAGAGATTGTCTGCTAACCAACCAGGAAATCTTTGCATAAACCCCACCAGCAAATTTCTAGAGTCCAAGAAATGGATGCAGCAAGGAAAGTTTGACGCCTTTAGAAAGTCACTCCAGTCCTACCTAGGTTTCAGTCTTTTCTTTTTCTTTTTTCTTTTGCAGAGTCCCCTATATTCTGTATTCTAGGTTTTCTGGTTTATTTGAATTCTACAGAGTATTCAGGGGAGCAGCATTGCATGGGATTTTTGCCTTACTTGCATTTAGGACTTGGAATTAATAGATGACACTCCAAGCCCTGTTTGGGGAAAAGCTTGCTTCTCAAGGTACTTGCTGGTTGATGCAAAACAGCAGTGCCTGTTAAACTAAGTTAGATGGTCTTTGGGGCTCTAATTATCACTCATAGGCCTGTAAGTGACTTGCTGTCTAAGGACAGGGAAGGATTTGCTTTTTGTGAAATGCAGGCAAAGCAACATGCTTGTCCCTATAAAATATCATCTGTTGTCCCAAATCATCTCCTCTGCAAAGTAGAAAGGAGAGAGAACTGAAGACTGTCACAAATGAAACTTTGCAGACTGAAGTTTTGTGTGGGTTTTTTTTGTTTTGCTTGGCCAATCAATCAATTGCAATTAATCTCACACATCTTATTTTTTTAATGCCTCCTTTCCAGCATATGCCATTTGATGTCAGAATGGCTTGTTTTCCAAAAATAAGGGGGAGAGATGGCGGCATTCATAGGCTCTCTTAGGAGCAGAGTTGTGACTTAGTCATTGAACAACCCACAGAGTTTTCTGATGTCATGTGTTGGAGTTGAACCCAAGAGACATGGCTTTAAATTGCCAGATTCGTTGGGTGGCTTTGGGAAAGTCAATCAGATAGTACAATCTTATGTGTTGCTTGAACAGGACTAAATCCCACTGTGTCCAGTGGAGTTTACTCCCAAGTAAGTCATGAGTAAGATTGCAGCTGGAGTCTTGCTTAGCAAATAGAGCTAGGGAACTGATCATTATTAGCAGCCACAGGACAGGGTGGCTAACCTTTTTTTGGAGGTTGGTCTAATTCCAGGATATGCTTGCCAGCAGTGGGTGTGGCCAGCCCATACACTTGCCTGCACACCTGCAAATTCATGCATACACACAGGATGCACACTCACACATGTGGGCACACAGACAGGTGCACATGCACACACCTTAACTAATCCATGGAGATCAACTGGGGATGGTTATCATCACTGCCCTCTCCATTCATCAAATGATCCACCTGATGACCAGGGAGAGGGCAATTCATCCACTTCAGCACTATGTATATGTTCATTGTTTTATATGCTCCTTGTTTGCCAAAGGCTGGGTGGGAGAGAAAATTGCTTGGCAGGCAAATAGGAACACAGGAAGTTTCCTTACACCTAGTCAGATTCATTGGTCCATCTAGCTCAGTGTTGGCTACAATGACTGGTAGTGGCTGTCCGGGGTTTCAGAACCCTACCTGGAGATGCTGGTGGTTGAACCAGGGACCATCTCCATGCAAGGCAGATGCTCTACCCTTGAGCTACAGTTTCCTCAAAGTTGCCCTCAAAATGGTCATTAGCCACCCTTGCTCTGGAAGAGGGCTCTTGTTGAGTATGATCAAGCTCAAGGTGAAACCACTTTCTTACTCAAAAACATCACACTAGTTAACAAATACTAGTTTAGCAGGCAAATTTTATGATGGAAAGAATGTGCTGCGCCCCTCATGAGTGGGAATACTTGTGCTTTCCAGAGGTAGATGATCATTGTCATAGCAAGCAGCCCAGATCTTAGAGAATTATTTTAATGGTCGAGGGTCTGAAGACATACTGGAGCTTGGCGATGGGACATAAGGACAAAGAGCAGTGGTCCCTGTAGTTACAGGTCCTCGTAATTAGTCTAGAGGCTCTGTATTCTGGGGGGGGGACATCTACAAGTAGTTTTTGAGTAATCTGGGGGGCACTGTGATGGTTTACACTCATCCAGCTCTTCTACACAATAAGCCATTAGAAGTAGCAATAATCAAGGATGGTAAGGGAGGCAGCAGTCTCCACTACAGAGACTGTTGGTTGAGGGGTGAAGATTTAGTGGAGGCTAAATCTGCACCCATTCATGGTCCAAGAAAAGAGGAACCCCTTGCCTTCCTCCAACACACTCATCAGTTGGCACCCATTCCTTATTTATTTTACTTATTTTAAAAGACAGCTGCTCACATTAGAATATATCAGAGTGGTGTACAGAAAACCAAATTTAAGTATAAAATACACAGTACATAAAGGTTAAAATAACACTGCAACACTAGAAGATGGTCAGCAGACAGTGATTTTAACAATTCATTCACTAAAGCCTGAAATTAAAAGGCCTTGAGCATGCATCTAAAAGAGAAGGTTGTTGGAGCATGCCTTATCTCAATTGATAATGAATTACACCTCTAAGGGGCCACAACTCTGAAAGCCCTGCTACTAGGAGATGCAAGGCAAATCAAAGGTTCTCTTGGAACCACCTGAAGGTCCTCTGTCATGGAGCATAGTGGCCAGGCTGGATCATAAGGGGAGATACGGTCTTTCAAGTAGTCTCCCAAGTTGTTTAGGACTTTCTAAACAAGTCACAGCACCTTGCTTGGTGGCATATAGGCAACCAATGCAGCTGCTTCCTCCTATATGTTGAGGATGGCTAGCTCAAGATGACAACCTCACAGCAGCATGATGCACTAACTGTAGTTTCCAGACCAACGTCAAGGGCAGCTCCACAGAAAGTGAATTGCGGAAGCCAGTTATTGAGGGGACCAATGCATGGACCATTGTGGCCAGATTATTCCTGTCTAGGAATGGCTGTAGCTGGCCTACTAGTCAAAGTTGGTAAAAGTCACTCCTAGTCACTGAAGCCAGATCACCCTAGTGACCCTTTAGGAGTCAAAGGGAACCATTGGAAGAGCCCTCTCTCTTTTGCAGAGCTCTCTGTCTTCACCTGTCTCTCCTTGCTGAGATTTCTATTTCTTTGCCACACAAAGAGACAGCACCAAAGAACTATCTCTGTATGCTGTTTATTTCATTGATAAATCACTTGTGAGACATCCCAGTGTGATTTACAATAAAACAAAACAGATAGATATATATATGGACATCACCTTAATCTTAACAAATAGACCTCTTATCGAGTAAAGGGTAGAGTCTTTAAAAATATGTATTGATTCATACCTTCTTTGGGATATACTAGGCACATTCTCTAAAGAAATTTGGCAGAGCATGACTAACCGGAAGAATGGGAGGTTTGCTGAGGTTTGCAAGGGAAAGACAAGGGCAGGAGAGTTGACTGGAAGGCAGAGACTTGTGGCAAAGAGCAAGTTCTTTGTTTTCTCCCCCTCTATCCACCCATCCTCTTATCTTAAGTAGCTTTTGTGTATCTAAATCCTTTACCCATCATTCCACACCTGAACTAATATGAATTAACATACAGAAGGAGATTCACTGCCTCCAAACTCTGTGTGCACATTGGACATTGAAAGATACGTTGGAATGTGTGCTGGGTATTCCAACCAGTTGTCTATTATGGGCACTGCTTCCACCTCTGCATGAAGTTAGAAATGTTTTCCAATAAATAACCAGAGGGACATAGAACTACATGGGGAGAGAAAGAGTTTCTTTGTTGTGTTGGTGGGACTTTGATGGGGTCTTTGTCTCTTTAAGTGCAGAATGGAGCTGTGCCTAAAAGGGCAGGGGTAGTTGGCAGCCTGATCAGGAGCACATTTAAATTGCATTTAAAACAAATCCCCACAAAGAACCCTGGGAACTGTCACTTATCTTCACAGAACTACAATTCCCAGCACTCATAACAAACTACAGTTCCCACGATTTTTAAATATGTGCTTTAAATATATTGTTTGTATGCAGCCTTTGCTGCAGGGTTCTCTCAAGTTTGCTTTAGGATGATGCCGATATAATGTGAGAGCTGAGCTTACTTGGGAAATATCCACAGCTTTCTTGTGTAAAGTTTGGGCACTGTAAACTAGCTGCCCTTTCACTGAATTTGCACACAGCTACTTAGCAAACAGAGGATTTGATCACCTTCTGTGTTTGAATTTTCTTTGGCACGTACAGCACTGCAATAAGTATTACACAATTGGAAGCTTCTCTTATTAAATCTGTAGCCATATGGTAGCATGTGTATAGGGTTGGGTGAATAAAAAGTTACATATCTTTTAATTTCTCTGAAGGCCAGCATCTTTTGAATGCAAATTCACTGATGATA
The DNA here is from genome assembly GCF_964106915.1 of Podarcis gaigeae. NCBI lineage: Eukaryota > Metazoa > Chordata > Lepidosauria > Squamata > Lacertidae > Podarcis > Podarcis gaigeae. The sequence goes on from NC_139681.1 coordinate 79,636,623, forward strand.
ATTCTGCTCCTTGAGCTCTGATGCACTGTGACATAAACTTTGCTTTCTGAAGGTTGTATCTCATTATTCCCTCCTTCCCTCCTTCCTTCCTTCCTTCCTTCCTTCCTTCCTTCCTTCCTTCCTTCCTTCCTTCCTTCCCTCCCTCCCTCATAATCCCAACCCCTGGGAATACAGCCTTTTATTCATATTTAGAGCAAATTGACATTGGCTAGCAACTAAGAAGAGAGCCTATATTTTTACAGTGGTACCTTGGGTTACAGACGCTTCAGGTTACAGACTCCCCTAACCCAGAAATAGTACCTTGGGTTAAGAACTTTGCTTCAGGAAGAGAACAGAAATCGTGCTCTGGTGGTGCGGCAACAGCAAGAGGCCCCATTAGCTAAAGTGATACCTCAGGTTAAGAACAGTTTCATGTTAAGAACGGACCTCCGGAACGAATTAAGTTCGTAACCCGAAGTATCACTGTACAGTTTTTGTTTATCTCCCAAATGGAAAGAGTAACAATAATAGAAGACAAGGATAGGCAATGTGATGTCCTCCAGATGTTGTGGGACAACAGCACCCAGCAGCCCCAGCTAGGATGGCCAATGGAAAGGGATTATGGGAGTTGTAGTTTAACAATAAAACTGGAGGGTACCACGTTGGCTAACCCTGATCTAAACCTCTGTTGTTCAATGTCATTTGAGACCAGTTTACCTTCAAGACCCCTAGCACCCACAACAGCCTACACATATCTTATGGCAGATGTCCATCAACAAAAGTGGGCACAAGGAACAAGGCCTTTTCTGTGGTGGCCCCCTGTTAAGGAACTCAATTCTGGGAGGAGCCAGGCAAGCCTTGTTGCTGTTGTATTTTATTGATAGTCATTAATACATTTTAGTGATCGCATACTGCTTTGGGAAATTATTGACCCGAAGAGCAGTTTATTAGCTCAAACATACATATATACATGCATACACTGAAGAGGGCAAAAACTTATTCTCTGCCATCCCATGGTACAGAACTAGTCCTAAGAAGCTTAAGTCACAGAGGGGCAAATAGGGTCCCTTAGGGAAGGGAAGTAGCTCAGTAGTAGAGCACCCCCAGGTTCCATTCCCAGCGTCTCCAGGTAAGACTGGAAGAGATCTCCATCTGCAACCCTGGAGAGCATTTGCTAATCAGGATAGACAATAAAGGTAAAGGTACCCCTGACCATTAGGTCCAGTCGTGACCGACTCTGGGGTTGCGGTGCTCATCTCGCTTTGTTGGCTGAGGGAGCCGGCGTACAGCTTCAGGGTCATGTGGCTAGCATGACTAAGCCGCTTCTGGCAAACCAGAGCAGCGCACAGAAAGCATTTACTTTCCCGCCGGAGCGGTACCTATTTATCCACTTGCATTTCATGCTTTTGAACTGCTAGGTTGGCAGGAGCAGGGACCGAGTAACGGGAGCCTAACCCAACCGTGGGGGATTCGAACCGCTAACCTTGTGATTGGCAAGCCCTAGGCTCTGTGGTTTAACCCACAGCGCCACCCGCATCCTGTTGGATAGACAATACAGATGGATTAATGGTCAGACTCAGAAAAAGGCAGCTTCCTCTGCTCTATGGAAACTTACTGATAGTGAGAGCAGTTTCTCAATGGAACCAATGACCTAGAGGGGTGGTGTGCTCTGCCTCCCTGGAGTTCTTCAAGAACCAAGGTGCTAGGCAGCCATCAATCAGATGCTCTAGCTCTGTATGTCCTGCATCAAGCAGGAGGTTGGACTGGTTGGGCTACAAGAACCCCTTCAAATCCATGGTTCTATACATACCCTTTTCCATGAACAGCCAGAAATACTCTCCTCCCTAAGATCGCAAACTGAGAGAACTCACTGATTTGATCACGAAGGTGAACAGCCACCTGAATCTAAGTGAGTGGATTAAATTTGCAATTTTTGTACACTGAAGGCACACATGAATAGCGTGTTGCTGACTGTGCTAAATCTTCCAAAGTTTCAAATGGGTGCACTACAGTATATGCACAGGACTGTATGGAGAGCCAGTGTGGCGTAATGGTTACAGTGTAATGGGTACACTGAGCTGCAGGGATCCGTCCTGATCCATTATGATGTGCAACTCCAAGGGAAGGCGGTGGCCCAAACAAAATGGAGAACGGCAGACTTTGAGTTCTGGAATCAGCTGGAAACTGCAGCAAAGTCAGGACCCTGGTAAGGTGATGGTTCAGGACCATGGCTAGCAGCCATGCATGTAAGCAGAATTATTATTATTATTATTATTATTATTATTATTATTATTATTATTATTATTATTATTTTATTTATTAGTTATACCACGCCTAAACAGGGCTGCCTACAGATGTCTTCTACTCTTTAACATCTGGTGGGAGGGCGTTCCACAGGGCGGGTGCCACTACCGAGAAGGCCCTCTGCCTGGTTCCCTGTAACTTAGCTTCTCACAGGGAGGGAACCACCAGAAGGCCCTCCCAGTGCATCCCCCCCTGTGGAACCCGCCCCAGCCATTTTGTTGACCCACTCCCAGGCAGCCCTGACTCCTGAGACAATATGCTGTTGTCTCAGCAGTGCCTTGCGGTAATTAACAGATAGTCTGGGCTGGGTGATCAAGATGAGAACCCCGCTGCCTGAGTGGGGCATCTGGACAGTTAACAGGCCAGTGCCTTTCCCTGCAGGTGTTCAGTTCTTCCAGGCAGTGGGGATTCAAGTTAGGGGAACATTTTCAAGTAGGCTCCTTGTGTCTTTCCTAATCCTCTCTGTGGTCCAGTCATCAGTGTCTGCTGGCAGAGATGCCTCTTCAGTTTCAAGGAGGGCTTCAGGGACAGTGGATCTACATGGCAAGGACCAGGCAGTGGATCCATCTCCTTCTTGGGGCCACTGTTTTAGGAGGCTTTGTATGATTCCTGATCTGGGACCCATGACATGTTCCAAGCACCCCATTCAGATACAACTGACCTTAGGCCGGTTGCTATCTCTCAACCTGAGCTACGTTGAAAGGGTGTTGTGTTTAGGTTCATATGAGCAGAATAATCAAATAACCAAGGTATGGGTCATGAAGCTTTGCCATCCTTTGCTAGTGGACATTTTTTTGCATTTTTGACTCTTTTTGTTTCAGGTATGCCACTGCTTAGAAAATGTAGATGCTATTAGAAATGGGTCATGAAGCTTTGCCATCCTTTGCTAGTGGACATTTTTTTGCATTTTTGACTCTTTTTGTTTCAGGTATGCCACTGCTTAGAAAATGTAGATGCTATTAGAATTATGTATTAGAAATAGTATATTTTGGTACCTACTAATGATGAACACCTGCCCAATTTTAAGTCTCTGTAAGACTTGGATAATACTAAGGCAGAGCTGCTGTACAGAATACTTTTTAGTGCTTTATTATTTTAATCTTTCATTTACTTACACAGTACTTTGCCTCCTACGTCTGGTAGGCAGCTTTTGAACTGCTGCAGCTGAAAAGAATGGCCCTGTCAGTGGTTTATATAAAGGGGGAGGGAGGGGGAGAGAGAGAGAGAGAGAGAGAGAGAGAGAATTAATGTGTGATTCAGCAATGAAGAGAGCCCTTCATGCGTACAACAAACTTGTGGGATTAGTTCCAGATCACAGACCAGCTGTAGAGTCAAACACAGGCGGGGGGGAATCCCTATTAATGAGGAGTTGCAGCTGACATTCCACTGAAATCATGCAGATTTAGGTGGATGTGAATTGAGCTATTTTTCTGTTCAAGGTTGCCCCACAAGCTCTTTCCTTCTCTCTTGTGGGGTTCCAAATCTACATTAACCCTAGTCCATGAGTGGGAAAATAGCTGGGCGGAAGGTGTTCCTGAGTAGAAAAATTCCCATCAGAGAAATGGTCAACCTCACATGCCTAAAAATGGTTAAGCACAGATTTACATAAACTATAAATTTCCCTCTGCCAAAGCAGCTTTGCTCCTTTATTTAAAAAAAATATATATATACCGCCTGTGTGCATTAATGTACAACATTTCCTTGCTTGGGGCATCAATATTTTTTGGAGTGCCAGTGAAGCAGATGGCATTCTGAGTGTTGCTGCATCCCAGTAATTTCTGTACAGTAGCATAGGTTTATAAACACACCCCACTCTATTCCACATTTAGACAAGCCAAAGATTTGTTCGAGGGCACATTCGAACCAAGCCAAAACCTAAAGGTGCAAAGCAGAACCCATGAAGTCCTTCTCCTATGGAGAAGGTGTGTGGAAGGGAGAGTTCTGAGGACCAGATCGAGAGGCCTGAAGAGCTGAATTTGGACCCTTGACCTGAGTTTCCCAACCCCTGACCTAACAGAATGCCTCTACTTCTATGTGCCTGCCAAGACCCTAATATCATACTTACTGCTGAAGTATGGAGGGTGGCAACAAGATGTAATCATTTTAGCTTTTGCTGGCTTAATTATGTCATAATTTTAACAACTTTCGCTATCTCGGTCATTAATTTTTTTTCCTGTCAGTCTGTTGATGACTGCTTTTTTCTTGTAGGGTTCTTTGGCTTCTTTTTTTTAATATACATAAAAATTTTTATTAGTTTTTTAACATATCATTTTCAACAGTAATTAAACATACTTTTACATCTTATTCAATTTTTTTGACTTCCATCAGTCCTGTCTGAAATTTTTCCAATCTAATCTCTCAGTATGCATTTCTTATTTTCCCTATTACATTTCAAACTCATAACCAATATCTCTATCTTTTTCTACTTTGTAACACTTCGTATATTTCTCCTTACAAAACTTCTTGTAGTCCTACTAGCGTAATTTGTTGATTACAGTTGCTCTTCAAATAATTCATATGTTTCTTCCAGTCTTCTGTAAATCTCTGGTCCCGTAGGTTTCGAATCCTTCCTGTCATTTTGTCCAATGATGCATAGTCCATTAATTTTGTCTGCCATTCTTCTTTCATCGGAATTTCTTCTTGTTTCCATTTCTGGGCTAAGGGTTCTTTGGTTTACATCCCTTTGTCCTCCTTGCTGTGGCTTTGTTTTATTGATTTCACATTGGCACCAATGATATGGGATGTACTTACATTGATATGGGATGTACTTAATCATTTTTATTGTACGTTGTCAAGAGGCTTTGGCATGTGGTGCCAAATTGAGGAAGAACAAAATGGCATGTGATCCGAAGTTTAGAATAATAGAATTGTAGAGTTGGAAGGGACCTGTCTTGCAACAGGCCCTGCCCACGGAGGCAAATGAGCTCACAGACTCACTGCTTGGCCACGGCCAGATTGAACTCAAAAACAAATCAGTTCAGCACACAGTGCCTTCTCCAATAACACCACATGTTACCTTGTCGAAAGAAGCATTAAAGCCTACAGGAGTCTCAGATTCCACTCCGTGTGAGATGGCAGCAACCTGACAAGCCAGTGAAAATATTTTCAGTCCTTCTAAATCTATTCATATTATGGTTCGTTAATTCGGTGGCCCAGAAAAAGTCCATATCCTGTAATGCTGTCCTAATAGGTGCTGCAAATCTTTGAAAAGGTTTTTTGTTGAAATGCTTTGCTGGGAGAAAAAAGGCTCTATCTCCTATGGTTTTTTGAAAGCAGCCTTCTCTCTCTCTCTCTCTCTCTCTCTCTCTGTGTGTGTGTGTGTGTGTGTGTGTGTGTGTGTGTCCTCACTTTAATTGCCTTCAATACAGCATTCCCAGTGAATATCCCATTTCATAAATTTTGTGCTTAGTGGATAACTCTGTGCTATGGACTCCCTTCAACAGGAACAAAATTCACCAGCAGCCCTGAGCCCCATTACTGATGACAGATTCTCCTCTAGTATGTTTATACTTTTTCATATCAATGTAGACTAGAGAACAGAAAGAAATTTCAACTGCTCCTGAAGGAAGGTGAAAAATCAGATAACAAGCTTGAAAGATAAGCTAATCTTTCAACCAGCATCTATTTGTAGCCCCAAGGCACTGTCCGTGTTACTTCTAAAATGTTTTGGACACGCTCTTAGCAGTTGAACTGCGCATAAAGATATGTGGAAATGTGAGGTCTGGAGGATAAAATGAAAGGAAGAGTGGAAAGGGAACCCTAAACAAGCAACTGTGATGGTAAATATTAGATCTCAGTTCATCTGAGTGTGAAAACAAATCCATCTGCACAGTAAAAAAATATAATCACATGAGATTTTTCATTCTTAAAGAAACCCTTTAGCTATTTAAATGCCCAATGAGAGGCTGATTTGCTAACCTTTTCACAGAAATGATACAAATTTCCAAATGCAGTCCTAGAATTCATTTGTCTATCGTCCATTTTAAGGTACTGAAGTAAGCTTTGTTTTTTTTTTAATTTAAAAGCATTTCTGTGCTGCTTAATACTTTTAAAATCTCTAATTCTACAGTCTATAAATACCAGGAAAACACCAATATCAAAACACACCAAAGCATCTAAATTTGAGTAAAAGAAATCCAGAAGATTCAAAACCAGATTGTTCCTGTTGCCACTGAGGGCATGTGGACATTTCATGAAATTTGTTGATTTTCAACTGATGAATGCTGAGTGGGAAAGGAAAATAATTTGAAACCCTACTGGCTTGTGGATTGCTGGTTTCTCCACTAGCCGGCCTCGTTGTGTGGTTTGGTATATGCAGGGGGAGAACAACTGCTTGAGGGATAACATGAGATGGGTAGATGTATCTTTTCCTGAGAATATTTTAGAAACAGCATCTCTTCTCCAGGGCATTTGTAACTATGATAGCTGGCTGTACAAAGTCTTGTAACTTCTCTCTTCCCAGTCCCCGTTGGTTACCTTCAATATCTGATAATATAGATAGACATAAGCAAAACATAAGGCCAGAGCTGGACTGTATGTGAGGCATGAAAGTATTTCTTTTTCACCAAACCTGCAAAAAGAGAGAATATCAACAGGGGGGGGCAGATAAAGAAAAAGGAAGCAATTAATATTATCTAGTTATTTTGGAGTCTGTGATTATTTCCTTATTTAAAAAAGAACATTAGCATTGCTTTATGCGAGGTTTGATCTGTTATGCAAGGTTTGATCTGAACATTTGATCTGTTTGAAATGCACACGGTGTAAGTATGTGCTTGTATTTTTATCCACATCGCCACAGCCAGAGGCCTAGTGGGCCTTTCTGAAATGTTCTTGAGAAGGATGAAATTCTGAATGAAACATGACATGAAAACCCTAGTCCAGTTTCCCCATACTGAAATACGACAGTAACCACATAATAAACTGCCTTTCTCTCCTGCTTGCTCCCCTTGACTATGGTTATGTTGGGGGTGGAGTTCCTCAGGCCCAGCGACCAAACCTGGCCCTCCATGTCATTCTGTTTGGCCCTTGAGATTCTCTTCAGGCAATGTTCCCTCCCAGGCCAAACCCCATACTAGCCTGTGCCCTCCTTGAGCACTTTTGCCTGGCTAGAATGTGTCATTGAACGGTGATAATGCCTCTTGCTTGCCTGGATGAACAAAAGAGTGTGTGTAGAATCCTCTGACATTTTCATGGCTGGAATGTAGCCTGCCATATAAATATGGGAGTCCCATTGGTTGCTTCACCCACTTTTGCCTCTGGCCAGTGGCGTAGTGAGGGTTGCCAGTGCCTGGGGCAGAGGGAGGGAAATGGATGGAGTAAGCATGTGCATTCAACTGCACATCACACTGGAGATCACAGCTGCAGAGATAAGAAAAGAAGAGTCATTCCGTTGTCTAGATAGGTCACTTCCTGGTTCGCATGGAGAAGCCATTTTCAACGGATCCTAGCGACAAAAGCACACAGCTGTATTGAAGCAGCACCAAGTGCTGGAATTTTGTGGCCCTAACAATTTTGCAGCCGGGGCAACCACCCCTTTGTTCTCCATGCTATGCCACTGCCTCTGGCCCTGCCCAGAAGTGGATGTGCTCCCCAGAAGGGAGACAATGTGACATTTAGGCTGAAACAGTCCTGAACCCTCATTTTTACAAGGGTGGGTCTTGATGATAGATGTACAGGTTTCAGAATCTCATCCCTTCAAAGTTCTGGGGACATTGAGACTCATGAAAAATCCAGCTTTCACTGAATTTCCCCCATAAATCACCATCCAGTCTCTGCTTATGAACCTCAAATGAAAGCAAGTCCATCTGGTTCCAAGACAGCCTGCTCCATTGTCAAGGAGATCATGCCTTCAGGAAGTTCCTCCTAATGTTTAGCTGAGGTCTGCTTTCTTGTCCTTTGAAACTATTGGTTTGAGTTAAAACCCTCTGGAGTGACGGAGGACAAAGTTGCACCACCTTCTACATTTGAAGACAGCTATATCTTGTCTGTTCTCCAGGCGAAACATAACCTAACTCTCATCAACTTTTCATCAAAGGACTTGGGCTGCATAAACGCCATACAAGTATGAAGTACATTTGAAGTACATTTTTCCCTTTCCAAGAATTCCGAGTATTTTAATTTACAATTTCTACCCACCCGTAGCAAATTACGGTGCCCAGAATTCTTGGGGGCGTGTGTGTGCGTGCTTTTTAGGTATAGTGTATACGCAGCCTTGGTCTCCAGATGAGCAGGACATAAGAAGAATCAGCAGCAAACCAGGCTCAGGGTTTTCTCCTTGTTAATGACTGTTATTACCTGGGGAAATACTGTTATGGCAAAAATATTTCAGAGATTGTGGGGCTTCTCAAGTATCTTTTGACAATTCCCTTCTGCCGAGGTTCCTTGACTGTTGGGCCTTGGAGAAGAAATTCTCTCTTTTTGGTGCTACTCCCTGTTGATTTCATCAGCTGAAAACTGCTTGTATCCAGGGCTTCCTTGTCCTATTCTGTGCAGCCAAGAGCATCTGGGAAATCGCTGCATCGTATGTTCATGCCAGAGGTGGTAGCACAGAGCATGACCTCATGTACAGCATCTGCTCCAGTCTCACTTTAGTTCATTGTATGGGAATCATAAGATAGAGACAATTGCTAGCAAGCTGTGGGCAGACCCAGAAGGAACCAAAGAAGCGGTTCAGATAACTTGGCATAAGAACCATCTGTGAGCTATTGTGACTTTAAAAAAATTAGGACTACTGTTGAAGGAGTCTCTCAAGTGTAACCTAAGCTTAGAGTGTTTTATTCTTTATTCTGTTCCGGAAAACCATTACTGTGCAGTGCACTTCATAATGGATTGTGGAACAATGGTGGCAGGCTACAGAAAATGTTAGAGCAGTCCATCACTGCTTCAGTGTGCTCACAGCTCTTAGTCAATATCTATAGTTCCAGCCGGTGAATGGATTCTGTTTTGCAGTCATACAGTGCATGTATGAGTCTTAGAAGTGGGGATGAAATCAAAGTGACATTAAAGGTGCAATAAAACATTGTGGAAGTGCTGCGCACAAATTTAGTATTTGACCTCTAGTGCTATTTTCTTTTCAAAAACGTTTCTAGCTCTCCCTATTGCAATATCTGGTGAAACCATAGACAGCAGAGACATGATGCCTGGGCTTCAAGTTAGCAGGGAATAGGACCTCAATATTAAGTAAACGCAGAAGTTGTTGTCTTTAGTGTGGTGCAACTAAATTCAAACTGGGTAAGTCTGAATTACAACATTTTGAACTTCTGGGTAGAAAATTTGGTGCTTCAGTTGCTCTGCAACCCTTTGAACAATTCTGACTTGCAGACTGGTTTGGGTGGATGCCTTGTGTCTTCAGACAAAATTAACAGGATTCACTGCTAGTATGAGAAATGGCCAGTTACACCACCATCTTGACTTGGATGTATTTCATTTGGGGTTGTAAAAGTACAACACCTGACCTGCTTGTGTCAGGGAATATACGGTAGCTTGCTTTCAAAGCACCTGTACATAATGTTTCTCTACATGTAGCTTTTATAGATACAACACAGTCAAGTATTACACCTTAGCTGGTTTTTGCAGGCAGCTGTGGATTGGTGGGCTATCCTGCCTATGTGTTAATGAAGCTGAATACCTCCAAGTCCTTTTGTCACATTGCATCATAAACAAATACAACTGAAACCCAAGGGTTCACTATGAAGCCAGGCTTGTTTTCCCTGGAGATATATGAGCATCTGGCTTTGAGCGGCACACCTACAAGGAATCCTTGTAATACAAACACAATTTCTAAAGTGGGGGAGGGGGTGGTTATTGGCTGTTCGTGTTTTTATTATGTGTTTTGTGTTTTTATCTGGTATTTTTATGCTGTCAACTGCCCTGAGAACTACAGATGAAGGGTTGTATACAACTGTAATGAATAATATCCAGAAGTAATCATAAGTAATCAAAATATTTTAAGAATACATATCTGAAGATTAAAAACCTAGTTTAACACAACCAGACCAGTTGCTTATGTCGCCAAAGGTCAGGTGCACAATTGTGTCTCCAGTCAACATCTAAAAATGGTCATTGTAGGGAACAGACCTACTTTCCCAGGGGCAGAGAACATCACAAACTAGGGTGCCACCACTGAAAAGGCCCTTGTTAAACTATGGTAGAAGCTGCTGTTTATATTAAAGGTGGAAGTTCTATCACACTTCCTATTTCTTTGAGTGGTGGAAGCAACTTCCTACAGAATCAGTTCCAATCATCTTTTATTTACAAATATGCAAGCTGAGTGTGTGGAAAGCAGGCAAACACTCGAACAGATGGTGCTATTTTTCTTAATAAAAAAAGCAACATCAGTTTCCAAAAGACAAAACCGTGATATTAGAGCCTTTCACCTTGGGAAGTGTTCTTGCTATTATTTCTTTTTAAGAATATAAGCCAACAGATCATAAACAGTAGCATGATGGTGTATGATGAAAACGTTAAAGTATCATAAAACTGTTGGTTGTTGTTGGCATCCGTCTGTGTGCTGGTCCCATGGGCTAACCGGGAGGCGAGGTCCGAGTCCAATCCGAGGTTGAAGGTGCAGTATGGAGGCAGTCCATAAAAGTTGAAGCTGGATGCAGGGCAGGGAGTCGGGTGAGGTCAGGAGCTTCGGTAGGATAGCAGGACAGGGTTCAGGCAGGAACTGTCAACCAACGAAGTTGCTCCCGCAACTTGGGACTGGGGCTGGCTGGCTTTTATCTGCCCTGAGGCACAGGGTGGCCCCAATCCTCAGGTGACTCGCCTCTCCTGGCCTGGAGGTGAGCACTCCCCCTGCGGGAACTTAGTTCCCTCCGCCTCTCTGCCCTGAGCCTCTCCAGCTCAGGAGAGGCTGGAGGGTTACTGGACCCAGAGGCAACCTCAGCTTCCTCTGCCGGGGCTGAGAATGGAGCACCTGCAGGCAAAGGGTCCTCCATCACCTCAGGGGCCAGAGCAGACTCAGCTGGTGCCTGCACCTGAGGATCCAGCACAGGTGAGGACCCTTCAGGCTCATGCCCCGGCTCAGCTGGTTCTGGAGGCAGGGGATCCTGTGCAGGCTGGGATTCTTCAGGTTCAGCATCCGAATCCCAGACCATCACAGTCTGTCTCAGGAGATACAGTCTCTCCGCACCACCGCCAGCCTTCGGAGCAGCCATCCCAAAGCTGGCGCGGGGCGAAGGTCTCTCCGCCCCACTGCCAGCCTTCGGAGCTGTGCTTCCCCGCTGTCCCGGAGATTTCCCTATGGGCTTTCGTCTTGCGAAGGAAGCCCATAGGGAAATTCGTTTTGCGAAGCGCCTCCAAAACGGAAAACCCTTTCGTCTAGCGCAGGGGTCTGCAACCTGCGGCTCCGGAGCCGCATGTGGCTCTTTTACACCTTTGCTGCGGCTCCGGGGCAGATACTAGCGAAGGGAGGAGGCGCATTGTGCGCCCCGACACTCCCCACTGTGGCGGGCGCTGTACTGGCTGTGACGTCGCATGTGGGCGGTGTGTGTGTTAGTTTTGCGGCTCCCAGGTTTTTTTTTCTTCGGAAACAGGTCCAAGTGGCTCTTTTTGTCTTAAAGGTTGCAGACCCCTGGTCTAGCGGGTTTTTCGTCTTGCGAGGTGTTCCGTCTTGCGGGGCACCACTGTAATGGAGCAGCACCCTTTTGGGGGTGAAGTAAAACTGTTGGAAAGTTGCAATGCCTGCTGTGGCTATAGAGACTGATACAGGAGAGACATGTTTTGCTGCAGCTGGGGCAGATGAAGGAATCTGGTTGTGCTGCTGCAGATGCACCATGGTGCTTGTTATCTTCTCTCTGTGCTCCTCCCAGCAGTCATTCCTTCACTGGTCACTGCTGTGGATGCACGATCTGAGTCCCATATGGTGGGGTTGCCAGGTTGCCAGCCTTCAGGTCCCATCTGCAAACATCTTTGTAACACAGAGTTGGTCTGCCAGAGTTATAAAATCATTAAAATGCAGAACAAATAACCAACATGGAATCAAATTGATTCTCAAAAAAATACTCGCCAAAGCAAAAACATTTACAACCAGCAACAAAATATCAGAACCTGCCTGGTTTCAATAGGTACTGGTGCCACTTCACTTAAAGTCTTGGTTCACCTAGAAATTAAGTGAACATGAGATAAATGTGGAACGAGAAGGAGAACTCTTCCAAATGATTCTCTTGATCTAGCTCATGTATAAAGGACAAGACAGCCCTTTGGGCAACCTGGTCCTAGACTGTTGAGGGCTTTCTACACCAAATGCCATATCCTTAATTTAGCTTGGTAATATACTAGCAACCAGTGCAGAACTTTCCATACTGGTATGGCAGGCCACAGAAATCTGTGCTAGTTGCAATTTCTGAACCAGCTTCAAGGGTAGATGGGGTTGCCATCTTTCAAAAAGTGAAAATCCGGACACAAAAGTTGTTGAGCATTTTGAGGAGTTTTTTTTAACTATTTCTAAGGAAATTCGCCAAAAAACCCCAACACTTTTACCAATTTCCAGAAATTCAGCCTGGACGCTATTTCCAACATACCAAGCCCAGATACAGTATGTCTAGGAAATCCCGGACACATGGCAACCCCAGGTAGATGCACATAGAACACAGTGCAATAGGCTGGTCTAGCAATTACCAAGACCTCCACCACTGTGTCTGAGCCTAACATACGTAGATGGGGAGGAACTCTAGTGAAAGGGATGGAAAGACTGCATTTTTAAAAAAGCAGGCCAAGAGACCCAAAGCATGGTGCTAGGGATCCAGAGCTAAGCATGCACACACATCCCACCAACCACTGCTAACAACACCCCTGCTAAAACCCAGTGAGGCTGGTTCTATATTAGATTACTAGAATCACAATGAAGAGCCAAGCAAGGAAAGCAATGCCTCTGCATAGTAAACAGAAAAAGGAAAGAGAAGGATGCTCTGCTGTCGCCTTCCAAATGAGATGCAAAAGAGAGACCCGTCTGACTACTTGCAGTATTGACTGCTCCCCTGGGCACTCCTTTAGTGTCAGCAAAGGTGTAAAAGCCAATGGCCTGGCCAGATTCCAATCTGTGTAATGACATTTTTGCCTACTTCAATTCCATTGGTGCTCTAAGTGACTAAGATGTTCTTTTTTCCCCTGCTTGCTGGCCTTAACTGTTGGGTGACTATTGCAAATTCCATCATCTCCTCTTCTGCCTTCCATGTTTTGGCCAAATATGCTACTACAAGGTGATGCCTGGGCACTGGACCACATATACAAGATTCTTGCCTTCCCTCCAGGCTCTTAGCAGCATAACCTGACAGGGCCTGTCAGGGCCTGAGATTCTCAATCTCAGAGTCATGGGTTTGTGCCCCATGTTGGGCAAAAGATTCCTGCATTGCAGGGGGTTGGACTAGATGACCCTTGTGGTCCCTTCCAACTCTGCAGCTCTATGATTCTATGACTGGGGCAAATATGGAAGGTCTTGCCTTCTCTCCAGCCTTTCAGAAGCACCTGGCAGGGCTGAGGGAGAGATGAAATGAATTTGCTCTCAAAATTCTCCATTACAAATGTGATATTTTCAGGGTATTTGCCAATTCCTTGATGCCTGTGTGTGACATGCAGTGGGAACTCATTTTCAATATTTGATATCCGGCAGCTGATATTTAACAATATTTGGCAGCTGATGTGCAACACAGCATTTTAATGGTTGTTAGTGCTGGTGGCTGATACACAACGATCTCATGTAGTGTTTTCAAACGTTCAACCTTCAGGGAACAGTATCCATATCAGACATGGAACCTTTGGGTGTCTACACCCTTTCTTCTGGGGCAGCATCCCAGTGTGCCCACCTGGTTCATGTGTCACGTGCTCTGCATGCGAAAGGTCCCTGGTTCAATCCCCAGTATCTCCAGGTAGGGCTGGAAAAGTCTCCCTGGACATGTGCTGCTGATTGGTGTAGGCAACTGGCTCAGTACTCATATAAGACAACTTCCTGTGATCTTCCTATACCCATGACCAGGGCTTTTTTTTCCAGCCAGAACTCGCCAGAACTCAGTTCTGGCACCTCTCAGGTGGGGCCCATTGCAATTAAGAGAACAACTTCATGGTAAGTACTGGCACTTCCTTTTCTAGAAAAATAGCACTGCCCACAACAGGCAGGTAAAAGGTAAAGGACCCCTGTGTGGTTAAGTCCAGTCAAAGGTGACTATGGGGTTGCGGCACTCCAGGGGCATACGAAGTGGGGGGCGGAGGGGGTGGGCTGCCCTGGGTGCCACTCTGGGGGAGGGGGTTGAAAGGTGGCCCCTGCCTCCCCCCAGCTGTAGAGCGGCCGAGGGCGTGTGCAGTCCGTATGGGCACCGCTCGTGTGGTGTCCGTACAGGCTGCTGCTCTCACACAGCAGTCCATACAGGATGTCACTTGTGCGGCAGCCTGTATGGTCGCCGTAAAAACAGCAGCCCATACGGTCGCCACACATGCACAGTCTATATGGACTGCCACTTGTATGCCATACGGGCTGCCTCACATGTGCACTCTGTATGGTATGCCTCTCACGCAGCCTGTATGGACGCCGTGCAAGCGGCAGCCCATACGGCCACCATGTGCGAGGGGCATCCCGTACAAACTGTGCATGTGTGGCATTCCGTATGGAGTGTGCATGTGTGGGATGCCACACATGTGCAGTCCGTACGGGATGCCGCACATGCGTATTCCGTATGGGCTGCCCCGCCCCAGGTGCCAGAGAGAGTTCCTTTGCCACTGTGGCGCTCATACCACTTTCAGGCCAAGGGAGCTGGCATTTGTACACAGACAGCTTTCCGGGTCATGTGGCCAGCATCATTAAACTGCTTCTGGCACAACAGAACACCATGACGGAAACCAGAGCACAAAGAAATGTTGCTTACCTTCCTACTGCAGCGGTACCTATTTATCTACTTGCACTAGCGTGCCTTTGAACTGCTAGGTTGGCAGGAGCAGGGACCGAGCAACGGGAGGTCACTCTGTCACAGGGATTCAAACCGCCGACCCTCTTGTGGCTAGTGTTGCGGAAGATCAGTGGTAGTGAGTGAGCTGTCTTTCAGCTCTTCATGTCACTGAGGAATTCCTGTCAAGCTGCCAAAGAACTCATGTGAACTAACATGGGACACAACACAGGAAGCTGCCTAGTACTGAATCAGCTCAAAAAAGTATAACGTAGAGTTGGAAAAGGTTCAGAAAAGGGACGTCAAAATTATAAAAGGGATGGAGCAACTCCACTACGAAGAAAGGTTATAGCATTTAGGACTCTTTAGAGAAAAGGAGAGTAAAAGGTAACATAACAGAAATTTATACAACTATCCAGAAAGTGGATAGAGAAACATTTCCCTCCTCTTTCTCCTGTAACACCAGAATTTGTGGGCATCCAATGGAGCTAAATAGTGGAAGATTCCAGGTGGATAAAATAAAGTATTCCTTCAAAGAGCGCATAAACTATAGAGTTTGTTTGCTCCCACAAGAGGCAGTGACTAGCTTGGGTGGCTTTAAAAGAGGGTTTGACAAATTCATGCAGGATAAGAGTTAGGTTAAGGGCTATGGTTTGCCTCTACAGTAAGAGGCATGTGCTCCTAAGTACCAGTTGCTTGAAACCTCAGGAGGGCAGAGTGCTCTTGAGCTTAGTAGGTTTCCTATAGGCCCCTAGGTTGCCACAGTGAGAACAGAATGTTGGACTATATAGGGCCAACACAACACTCTTCATATGTTCTTAATATTGTCTACACTGACTGGCAGAGGCTCTCCAGAATTTCAGACAGGGAGTTTTTACCAACTCTACCTGGAAATGTCAGAGACTGAACCTGGAACCTTCTCATGTAAGCAGATGCTCCACCACTGAGCTGCAAGTTCTCCAGAAGATACATTGAAAGCATTGGTAGACCCCCTTTGACAACATATTAAATAGTCTTTGATTTAGGGTAATAGTTTTATCTGATTGCTTTTAGTTGATAAGCACGTGATGATATTGAGTATTCCAGTTACACCAATTTGTTTAGTCCCAGTTGTGGAAAATTATTTTTAAAAATCAGGACAAATTAACTGATTGACATCTGATCACATCTATTTTTTAAAACTGATATACCTGCGAAACCCAGGAGGAGGAGGAGGAACCAGACAAACTGTGTTAAACAATTAATGTTAGATTTATACATCCAGCTCATGTCGTAATTAATGCGAAAGCCCAGACAAATACATTAGACATATAATGGAATTTTCAAATGATGAAGTGATAGTCATTGTGTAAATGTAAATCGACTGTCAGACATTCAGCAATTAGGAGTGGCTGTTCAAAGTCTTCTCCGTCTTTTCTCCTATAAAAGATATCTTCCTTCTCTAGCTTGACACCCAAGATCTATCATCTCTCCCCTAATGATGCCATCCTTTTAGTGATTCCATTGCGGCCAGCTGCTTCATTGACACCTCAAACATCCCTTATCAGTGCTAGATTGCCCTACATGTTGTTGCACTGTATTGCAGGGCCAGATGTAGAAAAAGTTCTCAAGCACCTTTTTATGCCAGTCTCCCCACAATGTACAATAAGACCTATCAATCACCTTAAGCCAAGGCCACGTTGATGGTGGCTCCCCTTGGTGCTGCCCAGTTGGCACTGACCCACAACAGGGCTTTCCCAGTAGCTGTTCCCAATTTGTGGAATGAGTGAGGTGTGTCTCCCTCCCTCAGTATTAACATTCAGCAGGGACTTCTCTTTATCCAGACATTTGATGGCTGAAATATGCCACTCCTGGCAATTTTAAAGTTATTAGCTGTGAGATTATGGGGCAGCTTCAATATGTTTTTAGAGGTTCTTAATGTTTTTAAATAGTTAACATGTTTCCATTTGTTTTGTAATGGTGTGTGGGTTTTTTGCTGCTTTCTTTCTTTGCGGCCCTGGACTCCTTTGAGCAGCAGGGCAGGAGAGACTTGTAATAAAAATAAATATTAAAAAATTGCATTTGCTCTCTTTGGGAGCTTTGTAATATGCCAAATGAATCATGACTCAAAGATTGAAAATGCAATGCTTGTTTGCTTTCCAAATGCAACTTTCTAATCTGCATCGACCTGGGAAAAGCAAACAAATTCAAATAACATAATGAGTCCAAACAACAACAAAGGGCACATGAAATACATTTTTGGAAAATGGAAAAGCTATCAGATCTGCAATTTGTGTAGGTGGTGGTTTTTAGATCCTTGCTTGCCACACATTCAGATCTTATGTGTGTTTGCTTGGATGTAAGCCCAGCTGAGCTCAGTTTTTATGCACACTTACATGGGAAAAAGCCCTAGCAAACACCATAGAGACTAACATCTCTAACCATAGAGATGCGCAGAGAATTGCACTATGCCCACGCATGGGATTGCATCCCTAGAATTCTGCGGCTTTTGCTATTTCCAATGTTCAGGCTGTGTTATTGCTTTTGTCCACAACATGGTGCCCTCCAGTTGTTGTTGCAATGAATCATGACTCAAAGATTGAAAATGCAATGCTTGTTTGCTTTCCAAATGCAACTTTCTAATCTGCATCGACCTGGGAAAAGCCCCATCACCGTTGACCGTTGACTATGCTGACTGGAGTTGATGGCAGTTGGAGTCCAACAGCATTTGGAGAGCCTCACATTGGCTACCCCTGTTTTATGTAGTAAAAAAATGACACACACACACCCCACAAACAACAGGAGACGTATCAGCCAAATAGGTTTCTCAAGGTTGCAGAATTTATTTATTTAATTTTTTAAAAAAATTATCTTTGGGGTGGTGCAGAATTAAGGGGAGAGTGAACAGTCCAATAACATCTGTGCATGCTCAGTGGCCACAGGGGGACAAAAGATGAGGGAGTGGAGTGGCTAAACCCCTGAACAGGGAACTCTCCCCATGGCATCATTCTGTTGTAGGTCCCACTTGTGATGTGATTTCAGAAAACATGAATCTTGCAGCCGCTTTAAAAACGAACAAATTTAATGTACCAGAAGCTTTTGTGGACTACAGCCCACTTCATCAGGTGCATGAAGTGTTTCAAGGTAATGTAGAAGCGAATCTTTGGATATGAGCTTCTTTTTCTTTTGCCTGAGCAGATTATAGGCATCTGTGCAGTGCTCATCACCCCAGCAAATAAAATTCTTTGCTGTTGACAACCCAGCTGGGTACAGGGTGGAACACATGGTAATGTATCTCTCCTTGCTTCAATCCCTCTTATAACAAGAGTTTATAAAATGGGGGGTTTCTGAAAGGAAGGCAAAGGAGACATTGAGAGCTATTTTACTTATCTTAAATAGGCAAAAAAGATTCTCTTCTTCTTTTAGAAACTCCTAGCAACTTTCAAATTTCATTCAAGGCTCTGGTGCCCAGCAGCTGTGTACATGGAACATAACCTGTAGCACTTAGCAGTGTTTAAAATATCTTGAGCTGAAAGATTTCCCACTGGTTAGGCTCTTGCAGTGCATCTGTCGAAGGAGCATAATTACATCGTCTCAGGATGGGATCTTAGTTCAAAGCAAAATACAATACAGCGCTAAGCAATTTGTTTCATTAATATGCACTGGTGACTATTTTTGGAGATTAGGTTCGGTTTTCATATCTGCCACTGCCTTCACAGACTGGATATTTGAAACTTCAGAAACTGGATCATCACTAGTAGAAAGTTTTAATACTTTCTGGCTGGTATGACTGGACAGCATTTTATTGACTTATTTTATTGGACATATTTAGTGCTGTAGTTTGTATATGACTTCTCACTTGAACTACATAGAGGAATCCATACGCGTCCTTAGTCATCCCTTAAGCTGCATAAAACATGAGATTTATGTGAGCAGGCAAAGCAGTAACAGGAGTCAATTGCTTCAACTCTGGATGTAGCGAACATCAACACATTTTCTTCATCTGCATGTTTTGCTCTAAGATGGAGTTAGATTTGGACCAAATTGCCCCCAAAGAGATGTGCGATAGGTGTTACATGGTGATGAGGACTGCAGTCCTAAGACACTTAACTATCGATTGAGTGAAGCCCATTGCATACATTGGGAGTTCAGTTCTGAGCAAACACACATAGAATTGCACTGCCATTATGGCGATAGTTTACCTCCGCCATGGGTGGTGCATCCCATTCTGCTGCTTGAGGTGACTCCCAACATCTTGAAGAGTGTGCTTCCACTACCCTAAGGCTTCGTCTATTCTCATCAGTAATGGAAATAACGGTGGAAACAAATATGCCGCTGAAACATTGCAGGAAAGTACCAGTGCCATCCTGTTCCTCCAAGCTGGCTGATGCTGTAATCTTGATTGGCTAGGCCTTGATTGCTTCCACTGTTTTAATAAAAGTTATGGTTCTATCGCTCTGTTGCCTGGTTGAGCTTGTTTAATACTTACACACACACACACACATATACATATACATATACATATATATATATTGGGGGGAACAACCTTTGTTTCCAAATTAATTTAGTTTAAAGGTCAGCACAATCAGGGGCGTCTTACCCATAGAGGCTAGTGGCGTAGGGCACCAGGGTGCCAAGTTCTGGAGAGTGCCAGGGAGGGGGCGGAGGCTGGACACGGAGCCTGCCAGCATCAGCTTACTGCCCTTGCCATGCCGCACCGAAGCAGCACTGCGCCTGGAGCCTCCATCTGCCGTGGCCACCATGGCATGAAGCAGCCAGCTGAGCCGGGAGGCGCCGCATCCAGCCTCCGTCTCTTCCCCGCTGGAGGAGCTGCCCTCCAGTCACTGCCCGCCTCCTCCAGCCCAGCCAGCTGCGCCGTCCTCCCTAAAAGTCTCGGGGGGGTGGGGGGCATGCTGGAGGGAGCTTTGCACCACGGCACCGGATATGCTTAAGACGGCCCTGAGCACAATGCACCTTTCCTTTTTCACTCGGTGCTATGTTTCCTCATCTGTGTCTCTTTGGCAAGAAAGCCTTAATTGTTCCTTCTAGTGTACTTTTTGTGTTTTTGTTTGACATGAACATGACCATAATTTTGGGTAGATCACATATTTATCTCTGTAATTCATGGATCATAAATTTACCCTGAAACAGCTCTTCATTGTCTGCTTGTAGCCTGGCTCCTGCTTACAGGAGACTGATAAATGGTAAAAAGCCCTTCTTGGCAAATACAAGAATTAGTGCTCTCACCATTCTTCAAACAGAGTCAGGATGTTAGCCTTTCTTTCCAGGTCACATAGGAGATCGGAGCTTGAGTCACTATCACACATAGTTCATAAGGGGTATGTTTTATGTTAAATTCATGACAACTCTTCCAGTGCCATGATCCATAGAAATAAACCATGTGAGAAGTCCAGACTAGCACCCATTGTTACACAATACAATTGGTATGTGCATTTTATATGCAATTATATGCACACTTTCCTCTGGTATGTGCAATTTTGTGCACATTATGTGGCTGGAAAGTGATAATTTCGAATCATGGCAGTGTTTTGGTTCGTGTATTGTTTCAGGAAGTGCCAATTAGATAAGTTCTCCTATAAATGCAAAACAAAGCAAATTTCTCCCCTGTCCTTATTTTCAGAAAGATGGGGTGTAGTATCCATTTGGACAGGGATGAGAAACCTGTACCTCTCCAGTTGTTGGAGGATTTCAACTCTCCCCAGCCATCATGTCCCACAACATCTGTGGGGAACAGATTCATAGCAGTTAAGGCTTCCCTTGTGTTCAGTTCCCCTGAAATCCTTAGGACCAGGCTGCAACACGCCTCATCCATGAATCTGATGGTGGTACAGATGTCTAGTTTGCTGCCATGGGAACAGAAAACAACTTGATTTTTGACTTCTTTCTTGAAAGGCATATTTTAAATATGCATGTATCCTGCTGTGATGTGTCAGTTTTATAGAATATTTCACAGATTTCTTTTGTATTAAAGTGACAGAGCCAATCATTACACTCTAAAGATTGATAATTATTTGCATGCTTTTTTATTCCACCCCACCCCCCAAAAAACAGAGGCGGCTTTTGGCTGGGAAGCATTGCTTTAAAACTAAACATATTCTTGCTCCTATTGGTGAAAAAAGCAGATGTGCAAAATCAAGCGTCTCAGTGATGTGAGAGTCATTAAAACATGCTAGTTTCCTGAAACTGGATTTGTGGGGAAGCTATTTAATGGCTGTTCTGCCATGAATTCACAATGGAGTTTGAGGTAATGATTCAAAGACATGTAATTTAGTCTTACAATTCAGTTTCGAATACTGATTTTATCTGATTTTATTTTATGTATATTTGTGGGGGGGGGGGGGTTAAACACTTTTGTAAATTTTAACTGCTTTGTCAATTTATTTTTATTTTGTTTTATTTAGTATTATATTTATATCCCATCTTTCCTCCCAGGAACTCAGTGTGGCTTATATAGTTTCCCCTCTGCCCATTCCCCCCCCCCCTCAAAACAACCCTGTGGAACAATCCTCTTCACTGCTCTTAATGCC
Organism: Podarcis gaigeae; assembly: GCF_964106915.1. Lineage (NCBI taxonomy): Eukaryota > Metazoa > Chordata > Lepidosauria > Squamata > Lacertidae > Podarcis > Podarcis gaigeae. The sequence continues at coordinate 79,658,308 of NC_139681.1, forward strand.
TGCCACCTCCAGTCACTTGACTTCCCTCATTTCTCTCACCTTACCCAAGAATGTCAGTGATCACATCTGCTCAGCTTCTTGACCCATATTTCAAAAAATTTCTCACAGTATTTCTGACTAACAAGTTAGCCAGGCATGCAAGCTTGGCCCTTTAACCAGTGACAGATTTACGTATAAGCTAAACAAGCTATAGCTTAGGGTCCCACTCTCTTGGGGCCCCCAAAAAAAATTTAAAGGGGGAAAAACTGGATGTACATTTCCAAAATAAACACCAAATAAAATAACACCTACATACAGCAACAATGTTTTGTGTTGTGTAGGCTCCTACATTGTAAATGTGGCCCGCCTGCTAGCCTTTTGTTATGTGCAAATGGCTTTAGATACCTATTAGGTCCATAAATTACCATATAGCATATATTCAACACAAAAAAACAGTGGCAATTTGTTGTTGACAAAGGACAGCTGGACATACAAAGGGCCCCATTACCTTCAGTAGCTTAGGGCCTCATCAAACCTAAATCCGGCCTTGACTTCAACCATGGGTGCTTGGGGTCATGGGTGCCATGCAGAGTGCATGGCCCTGGCGCCGAAATTTGTGGGTGTCCAGCCCTTTGGACACCCACAAATTGGAAGTGAGTGCTGGACCATAAAGAAGGCTGATCACAGAAGAATTGATGCTTTTGAATTATGGTGCTGGAGGAGATTCTTGAGAGTCCCATGGACTGCAAGAAGATCAAACCTATCCATTCTGGAGGAAATCAGCCCTGAGTGCTCACTGGAAGGACAGATCCTGAAGCTGAGGCTCCAATACTTTGGCCACCTCATGAGAAGAGAAGACTCGTTGGAAAAGACCCTGATGTTGGGAAAGATTGAGGGCACAAGGAGAAGGGGACGACAGAGGACGAGATGGTTGGATAGTATTCTTGAAGCTACCAGCATGAGTTTGACCAAACTGTGGGAGGCAGTGGAAGACAGGAGTGCCTGGCGTGCTCTGGTCCATGGGGTCATGAAGAGTTGGACACGACTAAATGACTAAACAACAACAACAACAGCCCTTTCATGGGGAATTGTGTGGGTGCTCGGGCACCTAGGGCCCCATGGAGTTGGCACCTATGAAGCCAGCAGTGTTTGCCCACGGAACGTGATTTTGCTCCTCTTTCTAACAGCCTGCTTGCACACCTCCTTTGTGACAGTTTTCAGCAGCCACAAAATCTGTGTTCCCTAAAATCCTTTCAGCTAGATTATCCTCCTGCTCCTTCGGTTGTGCAATAATGCTGCATTTCCTGCAAAAGAACCCAGGCGAATATTAAGCTGTCTCGTTGCATTTCTGTGCAGTGTGGGTTTTTGTCTGCATTTGTGTAAGTCCTATGTGTTTATGTTATATAACGCAATGTCATCCCTGGCTTTTCGAATCCTTACAACAAAACACATTGGAAATCTTCAGGGATGAATCTGCAGAATGCTTATGAGCCGAGGAAGTTCTGCATCTGCATTGAAGAAACACAAAAGGTCAAACAGTATGAATCAGTAGCCTGCAAAGGAAGGTAGCGACTAGTTCTACATTGTTGCTGCTGCTGCTGCTAGTTCTAATACCTGCACAAAAATAGAAAATGCAGTTGCCTCAGCAACCAAGCTAAACAGCAAATCTGCCACTAAAGATCTAATGATCTGACAAATCTTTCATGGATAGCCATGTTTCAAGGTTGTCCTGCTGCACCTACAAGAGGCCCCTCTTGGAAACTAGGTGTGGATACAAAAGCAGCGCTGAGGACTAAGTTCCTTTGTAGATATTATGGCAGGGTTTGTATTCCTTCATCAGAATTCCCATTGCAGAGAAGGTGGAAATGGCAAGGTTTTTGCTTAAGAAGCTACACACCTTGATCTGAACCAGCCTGGAGGCAATGCCTGCTTCTTGTAGAAAGACCACAGAATCATATTCAGGGAGAGAGGTGAAAAACAATAGGGGCAAGATGCATGTAAATGGGTAGTACTAGGTCTACATTTAATTAATTTGCAAATATAATCTCCCTTTCTCCCTACGTTCCAGCCCTTTCAGGTGAGCAGAGACATACCCCACAACTCCAGCCCCAGAGACACTCCTGGCCACAGCCTCACAGCCCTGAGTGGCAAGCCTCAAAATGTGTCTAGTACCCTCAAAGGTGCCTAAGGATGATGTCCGTAAATTCATCCCCTACCTGTTAACCTTTCTGCAAATGTGGTCAGTTGACACCAACTGTCCCTCTTTGCACCAGGGCAGGGGTGCCCAAACTTTTTTCAAAGAGGGCCGGATTTGATGAAGTGAACATGCGTGAGGGCCGACCTAAGTTGTTAAGCTTTTTTTAGGATTTTACCCTGAAATATACTCGGAGTCAAGTGTGGATTTCATGCTCTTTATTCAGCTCATAGTAGTAAGGAATGCAAGTTCCCACAAAGTGTCTTCTTTATATACATTATTTACACCATCGGCCCCACATGATAGGCTAATTCCGGGATGCTCCTGTAGGCCAATCAGGTTGCAGATTCACTTCCACCTGGAGCTTGATTGGGTGGCTCCTGCGGACTAATCAGACTGTTGCATTCTGGATCCTATTGTTCTAGGACCAATCAGACTGCTGCATTCTGGATCCTATTGTTCTAGGACCAATCAGACTGCTGCATTCTGGATCCTATTGTTCTAGGACCAATCAGACTGCTGCATTCTGAATCCTATTGTTCTAGGACCAATCAGACTGCTGCATTTTGGATCCTATTGTTCTAGGACCAATCAGACTGCTGCATTTTGGATCCTATTCAACTCAGTACATAACACCCCTCCCCTCTAAGTTCCAGTCCTGCCCGGGAGGTTGCATTCATAGTCCTCTAGGTACGCCGGCCGCCTACGTGTGCGTTGCAGCCTGGGGTGTTCCCTGGTCAGGGGTTCGGGTTCTGGCTCATGTTCCAAGGATGCTGGCTCAGTACATAACATACCCCATGGCATATACTGCCATGGGGGGCAGATTAAATTGACCGGCGGGCTGGATTAGGCCCCTGAAACAGACTTTGGACATGCCTGCACCAGGACTACTGTACTGAGTAGGTGAAAAATCTGTTCATGGAGTCAATGTGGCACAGGTGTGGGAATGTTCAGGGGTGCAGGAGAGGATATATTGTGTGATTATATCCTAATCCAACTTGTGCTAACAAGTTGCCAAAATATCAGCAGAGTTTATAGACATTCCCCTTTAAATTCGCAACAGTAACGTCTGCACAGGTTCGCTAGAACCTCTATAATAATTACTCTGGTAATTTCCCCTTTGTTCCCTCTTAAAATACAAGACACAACACAGTCTTTATAAAAGTATAAAAGAGTTTGCTCACGTTCTGTTCACAATATGATGCCAGGTTACATACATTCAGAATCTATCTTATGCAAAGATAGTCCTTATCTCCTCTCTTGGCTGGGAGCCAAGAGAGCATCCTTAGATGTTTCCTCATCGAAGGAAGATGGCAGAGAGAGAGAATGGCTGCCTGCCCTGTGCTTTTATCATTTACCTGCACAGGTGAGGCCACACCCACCTCTGGTCACAGGAAGTTCACCTGCTTACTGGACAGACATCCCTCCCCATGTTCTAACATGTACACTCTAGGAATGTTGTCTGCTCCTGTGTTTTACATCCCACAACAGGCAGGTCAAAAACTCCTACTTGGCCCTAAAGTGACCAATATAAACCTTTACAGTATCAGAGGAATGGTGGGCAGGAGCCAGAAATTCAAAGACACTGAAGGGAGAGGAGACCCGGGTTTAAATAACCATTCTGCCATTTACATGCATCCATCCTTGTGCCACAGTTTCTGTCCCAGCCTCTTCTTCACCCCATCCACAAAACATATGTCAGACCAATGTTGTGGCATGTGAAGAAATTGGCCAAAGAAAAGTTTTCCTCCCTCTCTCATAACACTAGAGCTCACAGACATTCAATGAAGCTGAATGTTGGAAGATTCAGGGAAGATAAAAAGAAATGACTTCTTCACTCAATGCATAGTGAAATTATGTTGACTCCATAGGAGGACGTGATGGCTGCCAACCTGGGTGGCTTTAAAAGAGAATTGAACAAATTCCATTTCTCCAAGTTTCCACATCAGTTTGTAATTTTAAAAAGAAAAAGTCATCATGAAAATTCATCAGCATTTTAGTGCAAATATGCAAATTTTTGTACACAGTTTCCCCTAATATACATGTTTTGCAAGCCAGTTTTCCTTAAAAGTAAAATTTTGTGTGTTGTTTTAACTAATATATGCATTTTAGGCGCAGTTTCTCCTTTGCATTTTTGTACATGTTACTTGGCTAGAGAACTGCACCTCAAAATTCAGAGAATTTTTGAAGGATTGCTGTGTTTCAGTTCATAGATCGTTTCAGAAAGTGTGCATTGAGTAGTTTTTAACCTTTAAGTGTGAACTGAATCAAATCTCTCCCGTATCCCTAGGCACAACCTTGGACTGATATTTCCCCCTGCAAGTTTCCTAGGCCCATCAACTTGATAGGACTTGGCACCAGTAGGAGAGCCATCTATTTGGCGGGTTACCAAAATGACCACCATGAACTTACTCTATTTTGCCAATCACATTTAGATATAAAGGTACAGATTTGGGTATATATATATGCAATCAAGCTAAGTCGTTACTTTTAGCACAATCCTATGCAGATCTCCGTGGAACCATGTCCTGTAGAATTCAGTTGGGCTTGCTCTCAGGAAAATGGGTATAGACATGCAACCCTAGTTGTAACATCTCATGGGGTCCCCTTCCCCTTCAATCAGGCTTGAAAGAAACATTCTGCTGTTGCCAGTATCATAGGCTGTGGTGTATACTTGGCCATGGTGTGTGCATGATATCTGCAATAGTTTCTCCACTTTCAAACATGCCCACAGGCTCATAAAAGGTTGACCTCTGATAGAACATCTATGGAAAGCAATGTTGAGTTTTTTCTTTCCTGGAGAAAGCCAATTGCCCAAGGCAGAAAGGAGAAATGGCTTCTCTGTTTATCACCATTTGCTGGTCATTGGCCAAATGATAAACCTATCAATTGACAGAGCTGGAGCTCCATCTTCCCCCTATCTATGCTCACTCTACAAGGAGCTGAAACTTTGCAGCTCTCACTGCACAGTATCATTTGGTATTCCAATAGGACCGAGATCCAATATTCCATCCAGGATCACCACACTCCCGATTCTTGGGCTGACATAAAATATTGCAGAGGGAACTGACAGATAAGCAGAGCCATTCTTCATCCCAGCTCCTGTCTGCTGTTCGTCAGGGCTCATTTATGTCACCTCCTCTACATTTTAGTTATGTTCCTGAGAAGACTGCCAAAAATACAAATCGAGATTGGGTGGACCTTTGGACTGATACAGCACGGCTCTTCATCTCATGCTTGGATGATATATAGGGATCTCTGAAGAAAAAAATCACTGTACTCCTAAGTATCAAAAAGTACGTAGCAAGTAAGCCTCCAAACTTTTCCAGATCCAGGGATCATCACTAAATTTAATCTGCAGCGTAGTGTTGATGGCTACTGGCTATGGTGTTTATGTTCTAGGTAAGGTAAAGGTAAAGGGACCCCTGACCATTAGGTCCAGTTGTGGCTGACTGTGGGGTTGTGGCACTCATCTCACTTTATTGGCCGAGGGAGCCGGCGTACAGCTTCCGGGTCATGTGGCCAGCATGACTAAGCCGCTTCTGGCGAACCAGAGCAGTGCACGGAAACGTCATTTACCTTCCCGCCGGAGCGGTACCTATTTATCTACTTGCACTTTGAGGTCTTTTTGAACTGCTAGGTGGGCAGGATCAGGGACCGAGCAACGGGAGCTCACCCCATCGCATGAATTCGAACCGCCGACCTTCTGATCAGCAAGTCCTAGGCTCTGTGGTTTAACCCACAGTGCCACCCGCATCCCCATGTTCTAGGTAAAGTTAAAGGTAAAAGACCCCTGGATGGTTAAGTCAGGGCTGTCTTAAGCATATCCAGTGCTGTGGTGCAAAGATCCCTCCAGCTCCCCCCCCCCTTTACCAGAGTTGACCTTTTTTTAGGGCTGGAGGAGGCAGGCAGTGGCTAGAGGATGGCTCCTCCAGTGGTGGCAGAGGCTAGACGCAGCACCTCCTGGCTCAGCGGGCCTCTTCGTGCCACAGTGGCCATGGCAAGCAGCACACCAAGCAAGCGGGTCTGCGCTGAGCGAGCGAGGGCGCGTGTGCCACTCCCGCTGAGCAGTGGCTCGGTTTTTTCCCTTTTAGCCTTCTGGCGCCCCACAGAATTTGGCGCCTGCAGGCTAAAAAGGAAAAAACCGAGCTTGGTTGGAGCGGTGCACACACCCTCGTTCACTCAGCATGCTCATTCGGTGTTCCCCAGACTCTCACATGGTGCCCTCCAGAACTTGGCACCCCGTGCCACTAGCCTCAATGGGTAAGACGGGCCTGGGTTAAGTCCAGTCAAAGGCGACTATGGGGTTGTGGCGCTCATCTCGCTTTCAGGCCGAGGGAGCTGGCGTTTGCCCACTAACAGCTTTCTGGGTCATGTGGCCAGCAGGACTAAACCACTTCTGGTGCAACAGGACACCGTAATGGAAACCAGAGTGCACGGAAACACCGTTTAACTTCCCTCTGCAGTGTTACCTATGTATCTACTTGCACTGGTGTGCTTTTGAATTGCTAGATTGGCAGAAACTGGGACAGAACAACGGGAGCTCACCCCATCACAGGTATTCAAACTGCCGCCCTTCTGATTGGCAAGCCCAAGAGGCTCAGAGGTTTAGACCACAGCGCCACTCGCGTTCTATCCACCATTGGAAGCTGTATGTCTCTGAATACAGGTTTTTGGAAATCACAGATGCAGAGAGTACTGCTGTGCTCAAGTTCTGTTTTCAGGCTTCCCATAGGCATCTGGTTGGCTGCTCTTGTTCTAATGATACCCACTTTAATTTGTATACTGTGAACGGGTGTACACATATACAATACACATAATATTGGGTGGAAATTTGGCACCTGTAATGCAGCTCAGCCTTAGAACAAAATCACCAAACCTCTAGTATTGCTTCCTGGCACTCTTCCTTGTCCCAGTTCTTACCCCATCAGTTAGCTATTGAAAAAGCAATTAATTTTAAAGTATCATCTTAATATCAACACGCAGGATGACACTGGAGCGCAGTGAAATTAATTAAAGGATGAACGGAACTTGTATTCACTTGTGGTTAAGTCGAGGGTGAAGTGTGAGGAGGACCCAGGCAGCCCAGCTGATAATAAATTTTAGTTTTATGTTATGCAATGAGAGATGGGCCAATCTGTCAATTTTAGGTTTTATCTTTTTCTCATTTTTCCAATCTTAAGTTCACTTCTCCGCATTTCCACATTAGTCTCTGAATTATTTATTTTTTAAAGGCTTCATAAAAAATCATCAGCATTTTAGTGCAAAGTTTTACTAATGTACACATTTCTTTAGTCAGACTTGCCTAATGTGCAGTTTTGCAAAGCAGTTTCCCCATATGTAATACATTTCTGCACGTTACATTTTTTAAAATGTTATTTTATGCGCGCTTTTATTCACACTTTAGTGTATGCGTTTCTGTAGCTGGGGAACCACACTGTGAGATTTGGAGATGCATTTTTGGAACAGTGTCGGGGCTGCACAACCATCCCTGCTCAAATTATGGGTGGAGCATTGACTGTGATTTTTTTGGCAGCTCACAAGAGTTGTGGTTGTGTTTTCAATACAAGCAGATACATCCACCCAACCACAGACACACCTTAGTTGATGGACTGACTGATTGATCGAAGAACAGAGATGTTAGACAGAGCCGTACATAATTAACGTACTCCTCAAAAGCAAATTGCTGGTTCTATCTGGAGCTCCATGCATTGGTGTTAGGGCTTTGGATACACCCCTATCACACCTCTGTCCACACTTTTAATGCTTGCGTGTTCAGCCTGGTAAGTGCTATTTTTCTTGAAAAAGAGGTGCAGGAGCTCACCATGAACTACTCCCCTTTTTCTCTTAGAATGGAAATGGTGCCTACCTCAGAGGTGCCAGAGCTGAGCTCCACTGAGCTGCAGATGGGGGGAAAGCCCTGAGCTTGGGTATTGCAAAGTTTTAGGCTTACGTATCCAACAACTTATGTATGTTTGGGTATATGCATTTCGATTCCTTGTAAATTTAACCCTTGAATGTGTAGATCAGACATCCCCAAACTCAGCCCTCCAGCTGTTTTGGGACCACAATTCCCATCATCCCTGACCACTGGTCCTGTTAGCTAAGGATAATGGGAGTTGTAGTTCCAAAACATCTGGAGGGCCGAGTTTGGGGGTGCCTGGGGTAGAGGCTGGGGTTAACCTCAATCAGCTTCCTGCATGCTCCAAAATAAACAGGCTCGAATGTTCAGCTGAAGCAAGCAAGGAAAGAAGATGTAGCAAAAATAGAAATATAATGAAAGGGGAAGGCAAAGTAGCGCTTCTCCTTCCCCAGAACACTTGGCACCCCATCCATGACATTTAACTGCAGGCCGTAATTTGATAAATCCATACCTCCCTATAGCTACTGCATTGAAAAATTTTGTAGCAAGCGTTCTTGAATGTTCTCCTGCCCACACAAGTTTTAAAATTAGTTTCTGCCAGCTACATAATATATTCATGTTTACTTGAAGGTATAGCTGTAAATAAAGACTGCAGCTTTGGCAGGACATTTAATCATAAATATTCTACCATAGTAGAGATTCCCAGTCCAAACGAATATGTCAAGTGCTTGCGTGACCTATTGTCAGAGTGTCCTCTGCCCTTTCATTTATATTTTTCTGAAAAACTGAGATCCCTAGATATAATCCAGCAAGGAGGAGCCATGTGTGGAGCCAGGATCTGCAGATACTCTCCACATTGTGATGGACTTATTCACTGCTGTCTCATAGAACTGGCTGGGTGTGGCATTTGATGTGAATGGCACTGTTGCGCATATATCATCATGGACCTCAAGTTGTTCAATGTAGCCAATGGCTCACAACTAAATCTGAATCAAATAAAACTAGGTGACATTACAGTGGTACCTCAGGTTACATACGCTTCAGGTTACAGACTCCACTAACCCAGAAATAGTGCTTCAGGTTAAGAACTTTGCTTCAGGATGAGAACAGAAATCATGCTCCGGTGGCTCGGCAGCAGCAGGAGGCCCGATTAGCTAAAGTGGTGCTTCAGGTTAAGAACAGTTTCAGGTTAAGTACGGACCTCCGGAACGAATTAAGTACTTAACCCGAGGTACCACTGTATCACCATAAATTTACAGCACATTTAAAGTGCATGTCTTCTCCCAAAGAATCCTGGAAGCTGTAGTTTACCCCTCACAGCTCTACAATTTCCAGTACCCTTAACAAACCATAGTTCCCAGTGCTTTGAATGTGCTTGAAGTTCATTGTGCGGATGTGACCTGTCTATTGCTTTGCAGAGAATGTAGCATCGTTTTGCAACTCTGCCTTTAAAGCTTTTGTCTTTAGTGCTTTTTCCTCTACAATAATCTTCCAGACGAAAGAAGGAGACTTCAAAGGTGCTGAATACATGAATGAGAACAATTCATTAAGGGCCAACTGCTCTGTGAAGCACCTCCCCTCTCTGTTTAACATGGCTGCAGGAAGGTTTAACAGGAAATGGCTCTCTGAAGTGCCTTCCCCTCCCTTAAAATGGGTAGGGGTGAACTGTGAGGTGAGGGGTTGGGTGAGGTGTACAGGCAGCGTGCTGTGGACCAGTGTAAAGGAAGGAGGGGTTGGCTGAGGGGCTGGTGAGCGAAGTGAACAGAGGCAGCTGCCGCTAGTCAGCTATAAGACTCTTCTTCAAGAGCAACTGATTCATTCCAGTATACCTGAAGGAGCGTCTCCACTCCCATCATTCGGCCTGGACACTGAGGTCCAGCACCGAGGGCCTTCTGGTGATTCCTTCATTGCGAGAAGTGAGGTTACAGGGAACCAGACAGAGGGCCTTCTTGGTAGTGGCGCCCGCCCTGTGGAACGCCCTCCCATCAGATGTCAAGGTCATAAGCAGCTATCCTATTTTTAAAAGATATATGAAGGCAGCACTGTTTAGGGAATTTTTTAATATTTTATGCTGTATTGTTTTTAACACTCGATTGGGAGCAGCCCAGAGTGGCTGGGGAAACTCAGCTAAATGGGTGGGGTATAAATAAATTATTATTATTATTATTATTATTATTATTATTATTATTATTATTATGCTTTGAAATTCTAGTATGCTACAGTTCCCCAAGCATATGCTGTTCATGCAGAATGTCCCATGTTCAATTGCTAGCATTTCCAGTTTTAGTTGTGTGTTTTTTTAAGGATAAGGTAACAGGTAATATGAAGAGAGAGAAAACCTCACGTGGAACCCTAGAGAGATACTGCAAGTCAGAAAAGACAATATTTGGGTAGATGAGTGAATAGTCTGACCTTATATTCGGCAGCTTCCTGTGTTCCTAGATAAGATACCATTATTTTTTAATACTCAGTTCATCTCTTCCCTCATTACTAGGCAGGCATCTTCCCTTATTCCCTCCCATGTTAATTTCCAGCTGGAGCTGTAAGAGGCAGTTTCTACCTGTCTTAGCTTTGCCCAGACAGGGCAGCCTCTTCTTTTGAGCATCCGCTTATGTCTGAGCCATTCATACATTGTCAGAGTTTATATTTTGAAAGCCTGACTAATTAGAAGCAAAATTATAGGTGCATAAGGATACTTATATGGTATCTGAAGAAGTGTGCATGCACACGAAAGCTCATACCAGTATCAAACTTAGTTGGTCTCAAAGGTGCTACTGGAAGAAAATTTTTTATATATGTACAATATATGCCTGTGCAGTACTCTTGTTTCTGCAGCATAATTTTATATTAATGCATGTGAATTTTATACAGTTATGTGCTTTGTTATATGTTATGTGTTGGTTATTTTAGGAAACCTGGAGTGCATGTGTGTATAATATTATGCAAATAGTAATATGTATAATAATGCGTATAATATGTAATTTTTGACACTTTTAGCAGAACCAGGCAGGGTGTGTGGACTTGCTTCCTGTTGTGATTAAGGTACAAGATGGGAAGTAGGTAAAAAAAAAAAAAATCATGCGAAAAGCTTGACATCAAGATTTTCAGAAAATTCCATCCCTATACATTGAATCTTCAGAATTTTTTTTTTAACTCACTTTGTATGCTGCATAAACATTTTCCAAAAAAAAGTATATGGCTTATTGTATTCAGGCTAAGCAGTGCTCATGTTGATCCCATGCAAATATTTCACAAAAGCATGAATTGTATAGATATTGGCTGTATTTCCGTTATAAATCTGAAAAGTATAGTGGCTTCCAGAGTGTTTGGGTAAGACAGAAATCTAAACGTTTAAAGAACACAGCTCCAGAAATGATAGCTAGACTAAGCTTTGTAGTACTTACTCACCAGATTTCAAAGAACAATTTTCTTTTGAAGTGCTCTGTTTGAACATATTCCAGCAAATGGGAACTTTGTTGCACAATAGGCTTGGGAGAAATAGTCAGGGAAGGGTGGAAATAAGAGTACTCACAGCCAATTTGCTTGTATACCACATTTCCACATATATACATAGTGGTCAGAAGGATTCGAACAGATTAAACCATTTAAATGCAATAGGTAATATCCTACTCTGAGTAGTGTCCACTGTTGTGCAACCAGTATTCATAATCATCACAGATTCAACAATTCACAATTCATTTAAAACATATCAAAAGTTGAAACAAGCATGAAACATACCGAGAGGTAGGCTGGTGCCTATTGGATGGAAGGTGGGAAGACCAGCAGTAGGTGGTCAATGACAGACTGATCTACACTGAGTGATTATAAATAAAGAGGGCAGGTGTCAGGATGCTGTCAGAGGCTCCCGGCTGGTTGCCCAGGAAAGTATAAAGACAAGGAAAAGTTTCTTACTGTCCTTTTTTAGTTCAATGTTTACAGAGAGAGGCTATAGAACCCAGCCTCTTGGATAATGCCGTTGTCCCGAGTGAATCTCCACCCCCCGTCTCTCCCACTTCCTCATTCATCGCTGTTGCATTCTGAAGGCAAAGGAAAGGGCTGGACCCTGATTAATAAAATAGACACGAGGCTTAATAAAATTAATAAAATAGACAAGACTCAGGGAGAAAGTGCGCAACAATAATCTGCAACACCTTGGCCCAGGTCCCTTTTATTAACAAAAGAACTTTTAACACAGCGTTTGTAAGAACCAATCAGATTTCCTCTGAGCATTTAAAAAAAAACAACCCACCGCTGGAAGGCCCTTGGCGCTGGACCTCAGTGTCCGGGCAGAATGATGGGGGTGGAGACACTGCTTCAGGTATACTGGGCCGAGGCCGTTTAGGGCTCTGTGCCATTTAGGGCTCTAAAGCACTGTGGTGCTGCTTTAAACAGTTATGCCTTCCCCCAAAGAATTCTGGGAGTTGTAGTTTGTTCAGGGTTCTGAGAGTTGTTAGGAGACCATGTTCCCCTCCAAGAGCTACAATTCCCAGAGTTCCCCATGAAGAGAGAAATCATTCTGGGAAATATAGTTCTGGGAGGGGAATAGAGGACTCCTAAGAATTCTCAGAGCCTTTAACAAACTACAGCTCCCAGAATTCCTTGGGGGAAGCCAGGTGGGTTGAAAGTGGTATAGTGCTTTAAATGTATGGCATTGATGCAGCCATGGACTCCATTGGTGCATTTGCACTGCACTGACCTCCTCACTGCCTCTCCCTTTGCCTCCCAGTGAGCAGCAGCGACCCACTGCCAGGAAGTTAGTGTAGGGACTCCAACCCACGCAGTGAGTCAGTTCCACCTAACAATAAGATGCTTCACCCAGATCCAGCTGGAAGCAAAAGAGGGGAAATAAAATCATCACAAGGCACCAGGCAGCTGAACCTCAAGCTGCAGAAAGCAACCCCCTTCTCACTGCAATAAATGTCCTAATGGCTTAATGACAGTTAAGAGTATTAAAGGCAGATGACACAATCTCCTCCTCAAGTAACAAGTAGGCTGTGGTAAATCACCACCTTGTGATCCCATTACTAGCTCACCGTCAGTGACCTGTAGCAAACATATGTTCACTGCTGCACAAATGCTGGATTCGCAGTGTAAAAACAAATTTTATTAAAAGCAAAATTGGCAGGTGGCTCACTGGCTGCAACCTTTCCAAATAGCTCTTCCCAAAGACCAGAGAAGGCAAGAAGTTCATGATGTGCAATGTATAAATTAGACTGGTTTATAGTAGTAAATATATAACTTCATTCAGTTTGCCTTTTCATTTGCACTTCTTGAAACAATACATGAACCAAAAGGCAGCTCTTCGTTGAAATGTTCACTTCTTCAAATCTTCCGATGCCGTTTGCCAACAGAAAAAAAAGATGTGCTCTTAATAATGCATATTAGGGGAAACTGCACAGAAATGAAGATTATGGGCAAAAGGCAAAACAGCTTGCAAAAAAATATTCATTGCATTCGGGGGGGATTGCATACAAAACAGAGTATATGAGGAGAAATACAAATACAAATCTGTATGAATATTTATGCTGATTTTTTTTTAAAGGAGCATGTTGATGTAGAAATGAAGCAAACTGAATATAAGATTGGAAAAGTTAGAAACTGAGAGGAAACCAGAATTGGTGGGTTTACCCATTCCTAGCTCAGGTTTATCACACATAGTGCCTTACTACATGAGGCATTAACAATGCGATCATGCTGTGTGTGTTTTTGAAATTCAGTACTAGACATGGGGAGAATAGGGGCAGGAGAGCCCTTCCTCCCCAGCAATAACCTCCATGAAATTCACCCCAGTCCAATTAGCTCGGGGCAGGGGCAGCCATGAGAAGTGCGGATTTCACAGAGATTGCAACCGGTGGAGGAGGTTTAGACTTCCCCTCCCTGCATGTCACAGTCCTGATGACAAGTCCCTCCCCCCTCTGTGTGCCCAGTATTTCATAGATAGATAGATAGATAGATAGATAGATAGATAGATAGATGATAGATAGATGCTAGATAGATAGATGATAGATAGATAGATGATAGATAGATAGATAGATAGATAGATAGATAGATAGATAGATAGATAGATAGATAGATGATAGATAGATAGATAGATAGATAGATAGATAGATAGAGATAGATAGATAGATAGAGATAGATAGATGATAGATAGAATGGCCCTTGGATCAGCCTTGGACCATACTGGCTGGGACTGAGGGGAGTTGTTCCCCAACACATCTGAGGTAACCATCTTGCTTGAAGGCTATCTTAGATTTTGACTGTAGCATCAAGATGCCCCTTATGTTTCCTGCACCTGTAAAAGAAAACATGCATTGGCTTGAATTTGCACCTCCTTTCAGAGTGGCTCTCTTGTACTTTCTATACCAGAGGTTAGCAACGTGCGGCCCATGGGCCGGATGCGGCCCACAAAGACCATTTTACCGGCCCATGAGCCACCCCCAAACTGAGCCACCTGCTTGGTGAATCCCTAAACCAGCGCAGTGCGGGGAATCGCCGAGTGGCACCAGAAATGGCATCTGTGCACGCACAGATACCAGGAATCACATCTACACATGTCCAGATGCCAAAAATCACTTCTGCGCAGATGCGATTTCCGGCGTCTGGGCATTCACAGACGCGATTTCTGGCATTGTGCTGCGCCAGTCCAGCCCACGGACAATCTCCATGGGAGTGATCCAGCCCGTGGCTGGTAAACCTTGCTGATCCCTGTTCTATACCATTTGGGCAGCATTCACACATGCGCATAAATAGTGGAAGTGTAAAAATGTCCTAAATATTTAGGAAAGATTTTAAAATATATCAGTGCCTCAGTAAATAAATAAAATAAAATGATTGTGAATCACAACCCAGTTCTACCACAGAATCATGGAATTGTCGAGTTGGAAGGAACCAAAAGGGTCAACTAGTACAACCCCCAGCAGTGCAGGAATAAATATCACGAGAGCCATGTTTGCTCTTATCAATCGCTGTAGCAATTTGGACAAAAATGGCCTCAGTCTGCAGCGTAAGAAGCCCTGCGAACACCAGGCATAAGGCTATTCGCCATTGACTTCTTCATCCCGCTATGCCTAGCAAGAAGCACTTTTAGTGTATCAATTGCTTTTCCATTCTCGTCTCATCTAGCTTTGCAACCACCTTTGTGCACTCAGCAAGACTAGGAGATGGTGCGACAAGTCCAGCCACTCACTCTGCCCTAATTACTGTGGGAGGAAAATGAATGGTTGTCCGGCAACTGCTGAGGGATGAAGACACAAGGCAGCCTCAAGGCATAGTCAAAAGAACAGCTAAGGGATTGGAGGCAGTAATATCCATCATTCTGTTCCCATTAGAGAGGCTTGTTGCCTGCTCTTTCCCGGCAAGGCATATATCTGTCAAGCACTACTCAGAGACTGGCAATAGTCCTTGGAGAGTCACTACAGAATGCATAGGTATTCTGAAGCTCTCTCACAGTCAATCTGGCAAGGGTGGGCTTGAGTGGGAAGTGGGAAAGACCGTGGTCCTCAGTGACATGCATACATGTAAGTCTGTATCCACACCAGCTGTATTACTCAGGATGCGCCGCTGGAACAGCTAGTGCCGCTTTGTAGATCATTTTTGTTGTGATCCTAACTACACTACCCTTGCTATGAATTCAAATCCCCAGGGCCTGATCCAAGGGTACTAAAGGAGCTTGCAGGTGTAATCTCAAAGTCTTGGACTATGATCTTTGAGAATTCTTGGAGAACAGGTGAGGTCCCTGTAGAATGGAGGCGGGCAAATGTTGTCCCCATCTTCAACAGAGGGGGAAAAGAAGACCCAGATAACTACCGACTGGTGAGTTTGACATTGGTACCAGGAAAGGTCCTAGATCAGAATAATCCAACAGTCATTCTGTGAGCACTTAGGAAAGGATGTTGTGATTACTAAGACCCAGCATGGGTTTCTCAAAAATAAGTCATGTCGAATGAATCTCTTTTTAAAAATTGTTTTTGGGTGGAGTTATAAGCTTGGTGGAACAGGGGGATGCTGTTCTATTTGGCTGATGTAGAAGTACGTACATTCATACCTCATGTTACATCCGCTTCATGTTACGTTCTTTCAGGTTACGTCCTGTGGCAACCCGGAAGTACCGGAAAGGGTTACTTCCGGGTTTCACCTCTTGCACATGCGCAGAAGCGCAAAGTGACATCACGCACATGCGCAGAAGCAGCAAATTGCAACCCGCACGTGCGCAGACACGCCGCTGCAGGTTGCGTTCTTTTCATGTTGCAAACGGGCCTCCGGAACGGATCCCGTTCACAACCAGAGGTACCACTGTATACATTGTTGGGTAAGAGGAGGAATCTGGTTCTTTAGACAGGCCATTATGGTTCCTTCAACGCTACCATCTTTCATGTTCAGAGACTTTCCCTTCCTCTGCATCTTTTCCTTTTTGCTGCCTGCCTTTTGTCTCACTTGAAAGTCAAACACATCAAAAAATCTGCCTGCAAATCTGTTTATACCTCCCCCACAACTTCTCCTCCTATTGAGGCCATCCGCAGCTTAGCTGTAGGCTTGCTTCTCTCACATAGCTCCGCGTGTGCTCACGATGCAGATGTGGCGCTGTCATTGTAAGACACACAAAGCCTCCGAGTGTTGGTGGCAGCTTCACTGCAGAGTCTCCTGTATAAGGGTATTTTCTCCCTGTGGCTAGATGTTTGTGGTTCATTACACATGGCGGTTCATTCGTAGTGGGAAATCTGAGCCTTGCGATTCAAAGCCAGACTCCCTGTGGAACAACATCGCGGGGCTTGCAGGATGGTGTTGTTGTGGAGGGGTGGGGGCAGAATTTGCATCTAGCCTTTGGAGCTCGATAAACAACTCGTTTAAACCATATTGACAGTCCTCTCTGAGGTGTAATAGTGGGCATTCTTTTCCCCCAAGCGGAGTAGGTTAACTATCGTGACTCACTACATTTCTGAAAGAGACTTAGAAAAACAACTTTTAAACTAGAGAAACAAAGCCCCTGATGGCAAAATAGGCTTTGTCTGCAGTTCTTTGAAAATTTAATGTGCCTCCCATGACTTTGGATCCCTTGCTTAGAAGTCCACACTTTAAAGGGCATGTTTGCTTAGGCTTGCTTTCGTACATTCCCCATTGCAGATCAAATCTCACATGATAACTGACCGACTCACACTCCATCTGCACTGTACATTTAAAACATTATGATACCACTTTAACAGTCATGGATTTCCCAAGAATCTTGGGAACTGCATTTCATTAGGAGCAGTGCTATATTTTTCCAGGAAAAGAAGTGCCAGAACTCACCATGAAGGCCTCTCTTGTTCTCTCAAAATGGAACCCACCTGAGAGGTGTCGGAACTGAGTTCCGGAGAGTTCCGGCTGAACAGAAAGCCATGGTTAGGAGAGACCTGTAACCTTTACAGAGCTACAATCTCGGTTTAACAACCAATCTACCTTTCCAGGCAGCTCTGAAAATTGTAGCTGTGTGAGGAGAATAGGAGTCTCCTAACAACTCCTGTTTTCCTAGTTCCAGCATAACACCCTAGCCTGAGGTGGGGGAACTTTCTCAGCCTGAGAGCTTTCTGGGCAGCCTTCCAAGGGCCACATGCGGATGGCAAGTGGAGCCAGAGACAAACATGGATGGCGCAATGAATATAAATGTTACCTTTGCACAATAGATCAGTTTCTATATCAGACCCTCTAAGTGTCCCTATTTTCCAGGGACAATCCCAGTTTTACAGAAGCCATCCCAGTTTCCAGTTTGATCCTGGCTTTTCTTTAGGATGTCCCTATTTACATCAGAAATGTTAGAGAGTATGGTAGGATGCCCCTGTTTTCATTCGAGAAATGTTGGCAGGTATAGAGTTATGTGACTCCCAAGCCCAGGAGATAAGTAATTATACAACCTTTAGAAGACATCTGAAGGCAGTCCTGTATAGGGAAGTTTTCAAAATTTTAATGGGTGGCATATAAATAATAAAATTATGGTTATGATTAAATAGGGTGTCCCAATTTTCATCAGAGAAATGTTGGAAATGTAAATGCACAGAGACACCCTCTTTGTCCTCCAGGCAGGCAGGCAAGGGGCATTTCCAGAGTTCAAGGATACTTGCCAGCCAGGCAAAAACTCTTGCAGAGTGTGAGAAGCAGGGTTGATGAAGACTGTGGCCTTGGAGAGAGAGGTGTAGGCAGGATAGCCAGATGGAGAAACTTGGAGGGTCTCATTCAGCCTACAGATCTGAGGTTGCTCATTCCTGCTCTATCCACTGAATTGGCCTTCCAAAGGGCCTGGTCTCAATGTAGACCAAGGGATACTCATAGGTCAACAGAGACTTCAACCTGGGCTTCACACACCAAAACCTGATGCTTCAACCCTCACATCACCTTGACTCCCTTCTCTTGACATTTAGGAGGTTAACAAACAAAATATTTAGAAATGTTGAAACCTACAAAGCAGACCGTGTCACTTATGTTCCTTTTACATAAGAGGGATGCAGTTACTTTGTTCGTTGGTCCTCAGAAGATTTGAAAATTTCATTTCTGAAAACATTTTTCCCTAATATATTGGGTAACTCACTTGCATACACTCTGGTGTAGCTCAGATGAGTCTTCCAGCCAAAAGGTTAATGCGAACCCTACATCATCTCCTAGTTGCCATAGAAACAGTGTTCTTACCAAGCTTTCTACATGGGTTGCTGGAGTTAACTTCACAAGCTTCATCCTGGTTACCATGGCACTGACACACACACACACACACACACACACACACACACAGACATTCTATTGTTTGTAATTTGCATTTAAGACCCACCTCCCTCCCTCCCTCCCCTTAATATTATCCAAGAGTTACAATTAAACCTTGCAAAAATTAAAGAGGAACACCATGTACTTCCTTTAGACCAGCATCCCCCAAAATATTGGCTCAAGGACTTCATGCTTTCTTTTGATTTAGGATTTATTTATTTTATTACATACTACTACCATTTCTTGCCAGTAGTGAAATATGGCAGTGAGAGTTGGATCATAAAGAAGGCTGATCGCCGAAGAATTGATGCTTTTGAATTAAGGTGCTGGAGGAGACTCTTGAGAGTCCCATGGACTGCAAGAAGATCAAACCTATCCATTCTTAAGGAAATCAGCCCTGAGTGCTCACTGGAAGGACAGATCCTGAAGCTGAGGTTCCAATACTTTGGCCACCTCATGAGAATAGAAGACTCGTTGGAAAAGACCCTGATGTTTGGGAAAGATTGAGGGCACAAGGAGAGGGGGACAACAGAGGACGAGATGGTTGGACAGTGTTCTTGAAGCTACCAGCATGAGTTTGACCAAACTGTGGGAGGCAGTGGAAGACAGGAGTGCCTGAAGTGCTCTGGTCCATGGGGTCACAAAGAGTCGGACACGACTAAATGACTCAACAACAACAACAACAACAACCCTTTCTTGATCACCTTTCTTCAGAACAATGTTCAGCCATGAAACTCACTGGGTGACCTTGGGTTAGTCATTTTCTCACAGCCACGTACATGGCTCTCTCTCCTCTTATTCAACCCTGTGAGGTGGCTTAGGCTGAGAGAAAATGACTAACCCAAGGTCACCCAGTGAGTTTCATGGCTGAACATTGTTCTGAAGCTGAATCTGGGTCTCCCCAGACCTAGTCCACCACCCATCTCTAAGTATTAGTGCAGGCTGGGTTTTGAACTTTGAAAGAGCTGAGTTTTGCCCACCTGGAAAATCTCATCTCTTCTTATTTTGGCAGCAGACAGAGCCCTCCACCACTTTGGCACCAATGAAGAATGAGGTCCCAGAATCTGCTCTATGAGGCTGGAAGCAAACACTGCAGTTAATAATACTATAATAATAAATTTTTATTTTTACCCCACCCTCCCTGGCCAGGGCTGGGCTCAGGATGGCTAACACCAAATGTAAATTACAATAAAAAGTAATAGAAAAAAGGGGGGAAAGTTAATTAAAATATGGCTTAAAATGCAACCTCATTTTAGTAGTAGCCCATAAAGAAAGACCATAAAGGGAGGAAACATCAAATATTCACCAAGCCAGCTATCCATGCTGGTCCTACATGGGCTGGCAAAAAAGCCAAGGGAAAATTTATATACCAAATCCCATATAAGGGGTCAGAGTGAGTCCAAGCCAAAGGCCAGGCTGAACAGCTCCATCTTGCAGGCCCTGCAGAAAGATGTCAAATCCCACAGGGCCCTGGTCTCTTGTGACAGAGCGTTCCACCAATTCAGGGGCCAGTGCTAAAAAGGCCCTGGCCCTAGTTGAGACCAATCTAACCTCCTTGAGGCTCAGGACCTCCAAAGTATTGTTATTTATGGGCCTTAAGGTCCTCCTCGGGGCATACCAGGAGAGGCGGTCCCGTAGGTATGAGGGTCCTAGGCCGCATAGGGCTTTAAAGGTCAAAACCAGGACCTTAAACCAGGACCCATCAGTGAAGAAATTTCCCAAAATTAAGTTCCACCCCGCTAAAATGATACACCCTATAAGTATATGTCCTTCCCATAAAGCCCTGGATTGAAGCATAGGCTATTAACCACAATGGCTATGATCTGTTTCCTTGGTCAGAGGCAGTAAACGCTTCTGTATAACAGTTGCTGGAAACCACAGGAGTTATTAGGAAGGTATAGGCCGGTAAAGAAACTAAGATTAAGAAACTGACAAGAGAAATTATCTGAAACCGTAACCTTGTTAATGCGTATAAAATAAACTTGTTTATTTGGTTTAATGGTAACAACTGTCTGGACCCCGTGTGTACCCGAGAGAAACGGTTGGTGGCAGCGGGAAAGCGAGCACAGTGGTGGCACAGGGATCAATAGACTGTCAAATGTCCGGGGACCCTGTCTGATCGCCACAATGACCCTCATGGTCTTACAGTTCTATGATTCTATACCTCTTTTTCTAGAAAAATAGCACTGAGTGCTTTCATATGCTAATTGCAAAGGTGAATTCATACCTGTACACTACCGAAGACTGCTTCTCCTTGTCTTCTTCCCCGTAAGGGGGTAGAGGGAGAGCTTAACGTTTCCCCTGGTGCATTTCATATATGACTAATAAAGTGTAGTTATATTCAGTATCACTGACAAGCACTTCCAAATCACAAGTCCATTGTGTCACCTATGTTAGTTTACACAGACATCATCCCCTTAAAATAACCATACTATGCAGGCGACAGAGCGCAGCGCATTCCTGTTACCTGGATACAGCTCTAAATTTAAGCTCCAGTCATTCGCAAGTTGTTTCACTGATTCTAATATTTTAGAATTAATTAAAAATGAATAATTATCACCGTTTCCTAACCCTGCATCTCTAGGGACAAATTAAGCGCCCTCTCTGCAAGTACAGAATGATACCCAAAATGCATTTGGGGCTTATTTGTGATGCAAGTATTTCCAACCAGCCACAACCAGTCATAACTATTATTGCGGCACCTGGGGACACCTGGACTTGACTACTTCAGTACAGTGTGCCTAGGGCTGCCCTTGGAAGCTACTTAGGAAATATTCAGAAAACTGCTCAGAACCACATCCCACTGTTTCAGAATATGGCAGTCAGAGTATTGATTGAAGTCGGCTGCTGGGAACAAATTGCACTAATCTCTGCTATCTTCCTATTTGTTTCAGGGGGCAAGATAACACACTATTCATTCATTCATTCTTTTCAAGTTTATACATTTCACTAATTTTACAACCATTTTGACATTTCAAAGCTTGACTTCCCCCTCTTTCTGCAGTTCCTTAAATTTATTTTTAATATCTTCTGCATATCCAGATTAACTTAATTTGATCATTTATTCATCTTCTTTAAATATATACTCTTATGAAACTGCAGGTCATTACAATAATCCTGCTGATGTTCTTAACTGCTTTCAGTTTGTTTGTAAATATTCAATAAACCATTTCCATTCTTTTATAAAAAGTTCGTTATCTTGATGTCTTATTCTTCCTGTAAGTTTCGCCATTTCTGAATATTCCATAAGTTTTTGTATCCACTCTTCCTTTGCTGGGACTTCTGCTTCCTTCCATTTTGGGGCGAGTAACATTCTTGCCGCTGTAGTCACATACATGAATAAGTTTCTCTACATTTTAGGTAGTGCTGTCCCTATAATTCTCAAAAGAAAAGCTTCTGGGGTGTTTTTTGTTGCAAAGGCTATTTTAACCATACTTTTCATTTCATTATATATCATTTCCCAGTAAGCTTTAACTTTAAAGCACTTGTTTTAAAGTTTTTTACAGCTTGGTATCAGGGTGTCTGAACTCATATGAACTTCATTGCTCCTTTGAGATCTTTGTCAAAGTCCCTGTTCTGGGCGTTGCTGCCTTGAGTGGTGACTGGTGGATTTGGTGGAAACTTTTCGCTGAAATGGTCCCCAAAGGCAGGTGAGACACCAATGGATGTAGGACATCCAATTATAAAAGGGGAGTCAGTGTAGACTAGTGGTTAGAGTGTCCAACTAGCACCTGGGAGGCCAGAGTTCAAATATAATGGAGGCATGCAAAATGGTCGTAGTCTAGAAACAGTCTGACCCGTCCATTTCTACTCTCAGCACACTGCTGCTATAAGCAACTTCCCACCAGCCTTACTCTGGCATAAGAAGTAAACTGAGAGAAAGGGAATAATAATAATAATAATAATAATAATAACAATAATAATAATAATTGTCGGTTTTGCAGTTCTGAAAGATGCTCATCTATTAGAGGTAGCCAACAGGGTACCCTCTAAACATTGCTGGACTAAAAACTCCCCAAATCCCTCACCATTGGTTGGGGCTGATGGGGGTCATATTCCAACATCATCCAGGAGACAAAAGATTGGGTACCCCTGCATCAGCATTGCATCACTCAGTGTTATGTTATGGGAGATCTCTTTCACAGACCAGCAGTCCCAATTATGACCTAATTCAGGATGTAATGCAACTGGAACTTCATTAACCTCAATCACATCATCCTTGATTTACCTAGTTGCAATCAAGAGCAGGGTCTTGCAAGCTGCTTCAGGGCAGCCAACTGTGGCAATATCCCTTGACATTTCATTCCACTGCTTCTGCTTAGTCAGCACGTTGCCTAAGAATTTAAGCCATAATTTAAATAAGAACCGCTGTCACACAAAGTTTAGATGGCTATTAGCTTTTTTTTTTCACACGCAGTGTTGAGTATCATTTTTCAGATCTTAAAATAATCGCCCAGTTGATAAACGAGGCTTATGTGATCACCAGGGTAGAGAAGTCCTTTCATTTCAGCTAACAGCAGCATATTTTTCCATGTGATGATTTCTCTCCCTACTTACAAAGCTTTTTTCTGATCACGAACTAGGTGAACCTTTTTAATGAGCTGCATATTAAGCTCAGCAATACAGAGCAGATATTACGAGTTAATTGGGGAAACAGGTGTTCCAGGAGAAAGGCAGTTCACGTGAAGCAGATGAAATTGAGCAACATTATGTAAAGAACCGATCAGGCGCAAAGGAACCGGTGGGATGTTTGCTGTGATCGATGTGTCTTCTGGCATCTTGTCAGAAGGAATGAAATGACTTTGAATGATTAAAAAAAATGAAGATACACTACTACAAGTTGGGAGGCAATCTTCATATATTAAGACAACCCCAATATCTACATATATATTAGAGAATATATCTGTCAATTTCAGTGTCTCATTTCTCCCCCTCTTAAATTCAGTTCTCCACATTAGTTTAGATATTTTTTTTAAAAAAGGTCCTCATTAATTTTTTTCAGCATGTTAGTGCAAATTTCTCCTAATACAACATTTTTCTTTGCAATGTTCCCTAATATGTATGTTTTTTGTAAAGCAGCTTTCCCTGACAAAATGCTTTTTATTACTATATGGATTTTATGCACATTTTACCATAATATATGCATTTCTTGGACATATCACTTGGCAGCGGAACGGCATTGCAAAATTCAGAATATTGTTTAGTGGTGGAGTGTGTCATGAAGCTTTTCACAGGAATGGATGGCACCCTTCCGAAACTGCCACAACAGCATTGCCCAGTGAATGCTGGTTTTCCTTGGTGGAAAAGCAGTTGTGTGAAATAGTCTCAGGCCAGAAATGGGGAATCCATGAACCTCCAGATGTTGTGGAGTCCCATCATTCTTACCAATGGCCTGTCGGGATCTCCGCTCGGCCAAGCTGATAAAGCTCATTTTCTTCCCCCGAGTCTGAACCTTTGATAAGGCTCCAAGGCACGTTCCATTCAGCAGAGTTTCCAGCACAGGAAAGAGACGAGAGGTTTGGGCTACATTGTAAAGAGTTTTATTTCTAAGCTACGGAGTCAGAAAAAATATCATTTCTCTATGAAAGCATAGAGCAACTGAACAAAGGAACAAAGGAAACAGAAAACCACTAACGTCACATCCCGTCTCCTTTCCCATGAGACTTCCAATAGTATGGAATCCCAGGAATGTAAACAGAGTCCTGTGACTCCAAGCAGCTGCTCAGTGATAAGAACAGAAACTAACATGGCCATGCTGACTGGGAGCTCATGGAATCCAAGAACATCTGGATGACCACAGTTTCCCTGTCCCCCACTTTAGGCTATTTTGCTGCTTGCATAGCCCACAGAGTGCCCTCCTTCTAGGGATGATGCTTTAAAAAGTCTTACTGCACCATTCAGATGCTAATTTTTGCCTACCTCTTCCCTCCATTCATGGTGCCACCTAAAGCAAGACTCTTCACTTTGCTGCATGGCTGGGGCCAGGTCTGCTTAGCTCAATATAATACATTAGTGCATGGCATAAGAGTTGCTTCATCCCACACTATACTTCGCTATTTCTGGTGGGGAAGCTGTGGGTAGTGGGCTACTAACAGCCCATGGGTTCAGAGGAGCAACTTCTTCTTTGGCGATCACTTGTAGCTGAGTAAGATTGTCTTCCGTAACATGGTTTTAACAATGAGTCCGTAAGTGACTGTGGAGGCCAATTGTGGATCCTTCCACAGTGGGGACATTGGTTTCTGAGTGAGAGTTGATCACAGTGAGGGTTTGCCAAGCGTGCGTTCCAGCGTGGTGTAGTGGTTAAGAGCGCTAGACTCATAATCTGGTGAACAGGGTTCGCTTCACTGCTCCTCCACATGCAGCTGCTGGGTGACCTTGGGCCAGTCACACTCCTTTGAAGTCTCTCGGCCTCACTCACCTCACAGAATGTTTGTTGTGGAGGAGGAAGGGAAAGGAGATTGTTAGCCACTTTGAGACTCCTTAAGGGGAGTGAAAGGTGGGCTATTAAGTCCAAACTACTACTACTACTACTCTTCTTCTTCTTCTTCTTCTTCTTCTTCTTCTTCTTCTTCTTCTTCTTCTTCTTCTTCCACTTCTCCCTTCTATCCTGAGTTCGAGCGGCTTCAAAGCCCATGACACCTTTGGTAAAGTCTGTTCTCCCATTGGAGCGCTCGCAGGCCAGTGCTTCCCAATTGTCGGTGTTTATACTACATTTTTTTAGATTTGCCTTGAGAGAGTCTTTGAACCTCTTTTGTTGACCACCAGCACTACGCTTTCCATTTTTAAGTTCGGCGTAGAATAAAGGAGCAACAAGGAGCCTGGTAGAGGCAGGTCAAGAGAAACTATCTCTCCCCCCCCCTTGGCAATTAGAAAACCCCCAAGCAGGGCAGAGCAGGGATGAGGGGGTGGAGATGAGCCAGACAGAGATCTGGTGCATCTTAAATCAGTCCAGCAGCTGAAGAGTCTCAGCCCAATGGCACATCAGCCTTGAGCTGGCACTAACGTGCTGCCCCTTTCACCCTAACTGGCACAAGTGGCAGAGTTTCAGTGGCTCTGATGTATCATTTAGCCCCACTGTTCCCTGGCTGCCTGGTTGCTCCAGGGAGTCCCCATCACTCCAGAAAGGAGCTCATCAAAGGGAGACATCTGCCACATCTGACCACCAGTTGTCTCAGCACCATGGATTGGGGATCAGGAGTGCTCTGTAAGTGTCCAAAGAGGAAAGGAACAGTGGTTGGTTAGGAGGCTTTAAAAAATGCATCCTTGACCCCAAAGATGTAAATGTACTGCAGAGAGTTCCTCGTGTTGCTAGAAAAGGAATGATTTCTGTGATTAATTTTGAAATTCAAGGGGCACGCTTTAGCAATCATTCTGGGACAATCTAGAAGTTCATAATAGTCACCAGCTTCTCTACCAGATTTGGCATCATCCAGAAGTCCAAGTTAAGCAGAGCCATTGTGAACCATGTGGAATTTGTCTGTACAAAACCATCTCTCTCCCCCCGCCCCCACTCCACTGCATGCAGTAGTAATTGAGTTTAGACTGAGCTGGTGGTGAACAAACATCCCTGGTCTAGTGACACACGCCTCCTCATGTGAGTGACAAGTGAGACATTCCAGCTTGGCAAAGATCACAGCATAGCAGTTACTTCCACCATGTGGTTTGTGGGATGCGGCCATGTGGCTCAGAAGGCAAAGCCATCACTCAAAGTTAGATTTCTTAGGTGGTGATGGGATTGTGAAAGGCACCACAGGCAACCAAACGTCTAAGTAAGAAAGCGGACCATCTGAGTTATTTTTGGTTCTATTTAATTTAGCAAAGCAAAACAAATGCAAGGCAATAAGATGAGTGTTAGCAGGAAATGCACACATTTTTCCACAGTCTACTCTTGCCTGAAAATAAAATATACAGGACATGTAATTCATAAATTTGGAAGAATGAATCCGCTGAAGAAAGATAACAAGTTTTTGGGTGCTGCGACTGCATCAGTGGCATGTGTTTAAATCTGTTCCAGAGAGGCATCTTTGTATCACTTGCAAGTGACAAGCTGCAAGTTATTTTAACTACCTTCAAACATAGACCTAATGTGAAGCTGGGGTCAGCAGGGGTGGCAAAGCCAGACAGCAAACAGAGCCTGGGTTCTGGTTCATGACAAAACCTTTAGCATACATAACCTTTGAAGGTTAAAAAAAACAAAACCCACCACTGTTAAACCAAAGATGCTCACTTTGCATCATTCCAATGTGCCACCTAACACTTTGAGGACATGAGTATCTTATACACATCAAGGAGTCAGGATTGCCTGGTGGGAAGTTATGGGTGGGTAAGAAGGTGGGAAATGGTCATCCAATTAGATCACTTGTTATAACTATCCTTTATTCTTTTTTCTGTATTTCTTAAAATTAATAAAAATATTTTTTTAAAAAAAACAATTAGATCACTTGCATGCAGATCTGTTTTGGGCATGTGACACGGACAGTCCTTCTTTCATACTCAGCTCATTGCTCACTGAAGATCAACCCGGCATATGAAACAATCAAATGGCAGTGTCATTGTGAGGATAAGTTGTGGTGTTTCTTATCTCTTATTTGTGAACTGTTTGCTAAGGTTGTCATTTGGCCCAGAGGGGAGCGGGTTTCTTATGCATCACCCTTCCCACCCCCTGTGTTTGGTCACCCAAACAGAGATTGTGGCAAAGTGACCTTTGTAACTGCAAAAGTTGCTGTCCCGGTGCTGACTTGGGATGGATAACTTGAAGGCCCCTCCTGCTCTCTCTCCTTTTGCTGCTGCATATTTAAATTTGACTTGGCCCTTCAAACAGAAAATGGTCCTCTGTAAAGTAGGATATATGGTCACCCTATCAGAGAGATGAAGGAAAACACCAACCATATTTTTGACTACTGGAATAGCTCAGACAGTAGAGCATGAGCTAGGAATAAAAAGGGCAGCTCATTAAGCACCCAACAGTCCACAACACACAGCAAACATGACAGAGCTGTGGGCTGGGGCCCCCACAGACTGATCAAGCTTTCCCCTAGTTACATCAAATTGAGGCGAATGTCTGGCAAATGAGTCAATGTCAGCTCAGGTCTGCACCCTCTCTCTAGTATGAGCTATACAGAAACAGGAGTCCACGTGTGGTTTCACCATCTACATCTGCTGACCTTATTTAGCTCAGAAGGCTTTCTGCCCTCTCCGTTCCTGGTTTTCTCAAGATGTTAGACTCAAACAAAGACAGATTTCTAAAAAGAAGTGTAGCTGTGGTTTTTTACATGCCAGATATATGAGAAACAATTTTAATTAATGTCTTTAGAAAAATTGCAGAGCGCTACACAGGCAACTTGTCATATGATGGCAAAGAGCACAGATCATTTTAGTGTATTATTATGTACTTTCCAGGCTCCAGCAATAGTCGTGCTTTCCCTCCTCCTATTTCTTTTCTTTGTCCCCCCCCCCCTCTCTCTCAGATGTGCTAAGTCAGAACTTCACCTACTCAGCTGAGAACTTGGCCTGTTAAGTTCTCTCTCTCTCTCTCTCTCTCTCTCTCTCTCTCTCTCTCTCTCTCTTTCACACACACACACACACACACGAGACACCAATCTTTGTACACAAAAATTAGGAAGAATAAATCTTATCACTGGAAGGGCCATAGCTCAGTGACAGAGTACACACTCTTCCTGCAGACCAGGGGCCAGCAACCTTTTTCAGTCGTGGGCCGGTCCACCATCCCTTAGACCATGTGGTGGGCTGAACTATATTTTGGAAAAAATAACAACTGAATTCCTATGCCCCACAAATAACCCAGAGATGCATTTTAAATAAAAGCACCCATTCTTCTCATGTAAAAACACCAGGCAGGCCCCACAAATAACCCAGAGATGCATTATAAATAAAAGGACACATTCTACTCATGTAAAAACACGCTGATTCCTGGACTGTCTGCGGGCCAGATTGAGAAGGCAATTGGGTCGCATCCAGCCCATGGGCCTTAGTTTGCCTACCCCTGCTCTTGACAGACCCAGGTTTAATTCCCAGCATTTCCAGGCAGGTTGGGGAAAATTCCTGTCAGAAGCCCTAGAGAGCAGCTGGAGAGGGGCCATAGCCATTCTGCAGTTCTCAGCATCTACAGGCAAGGCTCAGTAAGGCCTCTGTCTAAAACCTTGGAGAGCCAGTGTCAATCAGTGTGCAGATGGCTAGATGGGCCAATGGTCTGACTCAATATGAGGCAGGTTCCTAGTCAGCCTAGCCAATCTTGGGCTAAATGCACCAATGGTTTGATGCAGATCAGTTTCCTATATTCTGAATGCTTCTAAATTAATTCACAAGTCCAAATAAATGCATGATGTGCTTGCAACTGACGTCCAACACTACCACTAGGAACTAATTCCAGAAAGTAGGATTTATAGATAGAGGACTTACCAACATGTCCACCTTTGCATGTGGACTGGAACGGATTACAGAATCAGTGCTGAATGCTGCACTGGTTTGGCAAAGTGGGATGCAGTCATTCTGTTCCCTGACAAAACTCTGCCAAGCAGTTCTGCTCATGCCATCTGCTGACTTCTGGCACACCCTGATTGACAGGGAAAATTTATCAAAGAGGAGATGAGTTTACACTTAACACTAATTTATCAAAGAGGAGGTGAGCTTACATCTAGCACTAACCTTGCAGAACTGATGGGGAATTCTTGGCGAGCTTCAGGAGCACACACACAGCTCATCACACCCAAATCTTATCTAGGATAGTTATTGATTTCTGCATTAACTACCACTGCCCTTACCCTTGTTGATGATATTACTGCAAAATGCAGGTTTAAATACCGGGAGAAAGAGTTGCAGGAACACAGACCCACACAAATGTTATGCAAAGATACTCAAAGGCCCGCCAGAAGGTTTTCCATAGGGCACTGACTTGGCTTGTTTTGTCTTAAGGGCCCCTTTGGCTACATATACCAGATGTAAGAAATGCCTTGTCCTCTTCTGGCTCACATCAGTGGAAATAGGGAACAACTGAATTGCTGTCAGTGACACGGCACTGATAGAAAACCAGCTTGACAAGGGGAATAGGCACAGAGTTTGTCAAATCTTCTGCTAAAGGGAGAGAAAAGGACCACTACAATAATGCCTCTGAGGCCATGTCAAGCAGTGTTCTGCTTCTGTCTTAGACTTATCTTTATCTTAATTTTAAAGGTCAAAAGCTCGAAGTGTCCTGGCTGTGTTGCCTATATAACATACTGCCATATGGCAGTATCCATGGGAAGTGCTAGTGTGTGTGTGTGTGTGTGTGTGTGTGTGTGTATGCTCCATGACACTTTCAGCTGTATCCAACTGTGTGCCATTGGTTGGTTCATTGGTGTATGGCAGTGATGGCCAAACTCGGCCCTCCAGCTGTTTTGGGACTACAACTCCCATCATCCCTGGCTAACAGGACCAGTGGTCAGGGATGATGGGAACTGTAGTCCCAAAACAGCTGGAAGGTCAAGTTTGGCCATCACTGGTGTATGGAATGCATGCATCCCTTCCCACAACAAAAAGTCCCAGAGCTATTCAAAACAGTGATAAAGTGCAAGGATATTTATAAATATGTTTAAAACACAGAATAAAAATTTCCAGTCATTGGTGTTGCCCAAATGCCCAAGAAAACAAAAACGCATTTGCCTGGTGCTAAAATGATACCCAAGCTGGCACCAGATGGGCCTCCCTCAGGAAACCAGTTCACTGGACAGGGGGCTACTACAGAGAAGACCCTGTTATTTCATCACCACCCCCCTCCAGACCTCCTTCAGAGATGGCACCAGAGAAGGGTCTCAGATGATGATCGAAGGGTCTGGGCAGGTTCTATGGGCAAACGTGATCTCAGGTATAGGGGTCCCAGACTATATAAGGCTTTAAAAGTAAAAATAACAGAATTTTGAATTGGATCTGAAAATAAATCAGCAGCCAAAGTTCTTTATTGTTAATTGTTAGCATTATAACAATAAACACCTACTGGAATACCACGAGTCATTGAGTACAAACATCATTATACAAGAATCAAGCTTTCCCTCCATCTGGTTAATTCAGCAAATCCATCCCAAAATACCTCTGAGTATCTGGAGGCCACACACACACACACACACAATCCCCTATCAATATATGCGAGGAACAGGAACCAGATTTCTGTAAATGTACTCTCTTTCATCTGATCTCTTGCTAGCTGCATCTGTCTTTCAGATAAAGCAAACTGCGAGATTCACACAAAAACACTGCAGAGTCTAATCCCCAGGCATTTTCCAGTGCCATGCCACCTCCAAATGTCTTGCCAACAGCAAGTGCCTAACTGTGGCTGCATCCACACTGCAGTTCATTCCATTCCCCCGATACTTCTCTGTTAATTTTCACATTATACTTGAGCTTTCACACAATGGAAAAGCCACTTCCAGAAAACTAATGGAATATAGTGCATGCTTAGCACTCATTTCCATGTTATTTGATTCCAGGGGAGGGAATCCATTTATAGCCCCATTAAGCTGAAAAATCATGGAAGTAACGTGATGAAATCTGGGGCAGTATATACCAGCGCACAGTTCTTTCCCTAGATTTTCATGAAGGAATCATTGGGGGGGGGGGCAGAAGCACACATGTGCAGAAGGTTTGGGGGGGGGAGTAACATCATTGTTCAATGATGTTCACTGTTGTGTTGCACCACACCCACTGGCATGCAGGAGATTTTAAGACGAAGTGCTGGTATAATGGTTTTTTAAAAAGCCACAGTTCCTGAACTGCAGTACAGAAGTGCAGTACAGAAGGAACATTAGAAAACTGGACAGAAGCAATAGCATTAGAATCAGGAAAACAAGCACAACATCCCCTACACCTGAATTTACCTAATATCTTTGTAATAAATTGGTTGATTCCTTTGATGCAAGCACCTTTGCAATCATCTTATACCTCTTCACAACAGCTGAGTTAGGTAGGTTAGACCAAGAGTTGGTGACTGGCCCTGGGCAGGAAGTGAGGGAAAACTACAACGAGTTAAAAGTGAGGCGAAAATGTGAAACAGCACTAAGTTTGGCTGATCTTCATTGAGTCTGATTCACTTGCATTGTGTTGATACTGTACATCTTCCTGTTGTTATTCATTCAACCTACAGTTTCAGTGCATTTCCCCATCCTTTTCTTAACCACAAAAAGTCAATAATAATAATAATAATAATGATGAATTAAATAAATCATAATAACTCTCAGCAGCCTTAACTAACTACCGTACAGGCTTCCAGAATTCTTTTATATTTTTACTATATTTTTTATTATATTATATTTTTTATATATAAAAAAAGATACTCACCAGTATCAGATACTGTCATCTCTTTTTTTGCAGTCATTGTGTGCTGGCATCGATGACTTTTTTTTATCAAGATATGAGTACTGACACCTGATATCTTTTACCTACCTACCTATCTACCTACCTACCTACCTACCTACCAAACAAACAAACAAACAAACAAACTGGAAGACGTTGTTAAAGTGGTATTATAGTGCTTTAAATGAAGGTTGCCATACGTCGGGAATTTCCCGAATAAATTTGGAATACCGTGTTCATCAGCAGCGTCCGGGTGGAAATTGGCCAAATGTCTGGGAAAATTCAGCTGTATGGCAGCCCAGGTCTGCAGTGCTGACTTTGCCGTTTTCCCCTTAAAATAGCTCAAAAATGGAAATTTTGTGGGGGTTTTGTGATTTTGCCAAGAAAAGTCCAACAACCTTGGGCAACACTATTTCAATGCATAGTGTGGATGTGGGCTGGGAGAAAAACAACCTGAAATGACAAGCGTGGGGATCAAATGCCCTGCATGTAGATGATCAAAGCTGCAACTTTCAAGGTAGTTCTCTTCAGAAAGCCCTTTGAGATTAGCAGGATTTAGAAGCAGAGCTGATTGAAATAAGCCCTCTCCATTTATGAATAATGATCACATTTTCGAAATCTTCCTGGCAAATCGCCGTGTTCAGCCCCAGAGGGAAGCCTCCTCCTCCAATGGGTTTCATCACACTTGATTAATTTCTCAGAGAGTTGTGGCGTGACATTGTGTCACATCTCACAACACGACATTGCCAGCTAACAAGGACTTGGCATTTCAAAAACACAGCTTGGTTTGCTTTCTTTTGCAATTCCGGTTCTAAACTTGAAGCAGTTTCCCTTGGTCATTTCATGCTCTCTGTTTGGTAAATATACGCACGAGGAATTCTGAAGTCTTGGGAAATCTAAGTATGTTCTGCACCACTAACAGAGCCCAGGCATTAAATCAGCATTAAATGCGCTCCTGTGTGCCTCAGATTCTCGCAATCTGTGCTCTCTGTCTCTTTCTCTCTGGTTCTTATATGCCAAGGATGAAAAACCATTTTTCTCCTGAGGGATACGTGCATTGCTTCAGGGTTAAATCTATTGGGGTGCACGCATTGGTACTGGGCAGCGCTGGAGCGAAAGCTGGTTGGTGCTGCCTTCATTAATCTCTCTCCCTGTATGCCTCTCTGTCTGCCAGCCACCTTCTCCCCACCCCTTGCTACCTACATGAAATTAGGCAAAGGGCCATATGTGAACTGCTCTCTCATACACACTGTGTCTTTTTCTGTCTTGGAATTTGTCTGTCTGTTTAGCCTGTTATCTTAAGTGAAGCATTTGCAACCGCTTGTAAACATATGTACGCCTTAGACCATTCTGGCATATAGCAATCACTGTGAAATAGAAGTACTGTATCTTGGGGGTTATTTTTCCACCTCCTACAGAGGTATCTACACTGTTGGTTTAACGTTCTTATGAGTTACTGTTTTGTCTTTATAATCACATAAGTTTCTGAACTGTAGCAATCTGAAATCTTGTGCTCAGATCCTGCTCTTGTCCTGGACTTGGGGTCTAGTTTCCTGCTTACCCTCTCGGAATCTCATCTAGACATACTTGAGTTTAAACTCTTTCAGTTCTTTGATGTAAGAATGGCACCTTAGTTATGCTAACTTGTTAATTGTCTGATCTTCATTTTTTTCAATGAATCTGGGGACACTTTTTTTGTTTTTTTAAAGCTGAGTAGCAACAGGGAGTCAGTAGTGGGGATGGTGAGGCAAAAGCCCCTGGGACCAAGCACACATGCATATTGTATAAAGGTGCAAAGCCCTTCTTTCGCACCCACTGAAACATAAATGCTCTGAGTTTTTTAAAAACTGGGCAACGGCACGCCAACCGCTTGTGACTCCCGAGCCTCCCCCGATCTGTCAAATCAGAGGGGGAAGGGGACAGGAGATCTGTACCACCGGACGTCCCTGGTTCCCCCTCGGCAGTGGCGGCGGCAGTGAGCAGCAAGCAGTTCCTGAAGCCAGCCAGAGCCAACTGCACTACCAGGCTGACTCCAGGCTGCTGAGGCTGCCGCTGCCACATTTCCCGGGGACACATTTGCAAATCTGGGAACATTCCGGGGGCGGAATTTGTCCAGGGACAGATTTGCAAATCTGGGGACATCTGGTAACCCTACGCTAGGGGGGCATTCTGCCCATCCGTGTGATGTAAAGATAATGTTTTGTGGTCACCTACCAGACTCGACAACAAGTCTTCTGAATGCTCACCAACTGCAAAGAACCTGACTCCATCTGTCTTGCCTCGTCAGTATAGGACTGTGATCATCTTTAGCCTGCTCATTGCATTGTGTCTTTAGAATAGCCTTTCTTTCCTCTAGGCAGCTTGGGAGGTGGAGAATGGCTCAGTGGCAGAGCATCTGTTTCCCATGGTCCCAGGTTGAGTCCCCAGCATCTTCAGGTAGGGCTGAGAAAAAAAACTATTCTCTGCACCTCGGAAAGCCAACCAGCATAGACCATAGTGAGCTAGATGGACCTATGGTCTGCCATGGCATATGTTGGTGCTGTTATGTCCTAAATTTATAACCATGGGGTGGCATTCAGCTAAGTTTTGTTCAGA
The DNA here is from genome assembly GCF_964106915.1 of Podarcis gaigeae. Lineage (NCBI taxonomy): Eukaryota > Metazoa > Chordata > Lepidosauria > Squamata > Lacertidae > Podarcis > Podarcis gaigeae. Next base: position 79,693,005 of record NC_139681.1, read on the forward strand.
GTAAACCCATTGCACTTAATGGACACAGCTAAGTTGGGGGCATTAATTCCAGCGGATTTACTCTGAGAAAGACTTAGTTGAACAACACCCATTATATATGAAAGCTATCCTTAGTAAATTTTCATTGCTGAGCAGACTACTGCTAAATTGCATGCTCATTGGAGCAAGTTCATAAATCAGGAAAACACACAAGGAGCCATAGCTCAATGGTAGGGCAGCTGCTCTGCCTGCAAAAGGTTGCAGGTCCAGGCAACATCCTCTCCAGGTAGCACTGAGAATGTCCGCTGCCTGAAAAACCTGGACAGCCACTGTCAGTCAGTGTAGAACAGGGGTAGCCAACATGGTACCCAAGAAGGGAATCACAGGTGATATACCCATGCAGTGGAAGTTGTTCCCAGTACCAGTCATGACAGGGAAGCAAAGAAAGGTACTGTTGCAGAAGATAAGGCTCAGTAAAACAGTTCTGGACATAGATATATGCATTTTGTAGGCTTTTGCAGATACAGATATATACAAGTACAAAGTGTCTCCACTGCGTTAAGTAAGTTCAACAATTCAAGACGTAACACTGGACAAGTAACACTAAGAGACTGATGACTCACAAAGCAACAAACTGAGCTGACTTGCATTAATCACAGATATAGCTGGGGCCTTGGGCTGTTACCATAGCAACTGGCATGGCTGACCTTGCACTTGTGATTAGCTCATCCACAGGGTGATTTATGCTCTTGAAGGAAATTAACCCTGTCTCATGTCCAGTTACTCCAACCCCCTATAGATGTTTCAGACTACAACACGCATCATCCCTGCCCATAGACCAATGTTCTGACTCATTCGGTATTCGGTATAAGGCAGCTTACTTATGTTCCTATGTTCAAGCGCCTTGAGAGATTGATTCGTTGGCAATTTCTGTGGGAGACTGAACTCAGTTTCTCCAAATCAGCAGATTCTCTGCTATGGAGAATTGCACATTGCCTCATACCTGTTGAGAACTCCACTGCCCCCCATCCAAGGCTGAGGCCCTTTTCCATACCCCATGTTGAGGCCCTTTCCCATATCCCATGTTGGTCCTGAATGGGGTAACTGTGCCCCTGAAGGACCAGGTGCGCAGCCTGGGAGTCATTCTGGACTCACAGCTATCTATGGAGGCACAGGTCAAATCTGTGTCCAGGGCAGCTGTTTACCAGCTCCATCTGGTACATAGGCTGAGACCCTATCTGCCTGCGGACTGTCTTGCCAGAGTGGTGCATGCTCTGGTTATCTCCCGCTTGGACTACTGCAATGCACTCTACGTGGGGCTACCTTTGAAGGTGACTCGGAAACTACAACTAATCCAGAATGCGGTAGCTAGACTGGTGACTGGGGGCGGCCGCCGAGACCATATAACATTGATCTTGAAAGACCTACATTGGCTCCCAGTATATTTCCGAGCACAATTCAAAGTGTTGGTGCTGACCTTTAAAGCCCTAAACGGCCTCGGTCCAGTATACCTGAAGGAGCGTCTCCACCCCCATCGTTCTGCCCGGACGCTGAGGTCAGCGCCGAGGGCCTTCTGGCGGTTCCCTCATTGTGAGAAGCAAAGCTACAGGGAACCAGGCAGAGGGCCTTCTCGGTAGTGGCGCCCGCCCTGTGGAACGCCCTTCCAGCAGATGTCAAAGCAATAAACAACTACCTGACATTCAGAAGACATCTTAAGGCAGCCCTGTTCAGGGAAGTTTTTAACGTGTGATATTTTACTGTATTTTTGGTTTCTATGGAAGCCGCCCAGAGTGGCTGGGGAGGCCCAGCCAGATGGGTGGGGTATAAATAAATAATAATAATAATAATAATAATAATAATAATGGGAATTGCAGTCCCTACCCTTCTCTTCTTTCCAATCATGCCCTCTTGGTAACAGGGAAGGAGGAAATCTGAGTGTGTGATTGTGGATTGTCATGAAAACTTTGAATGTGCTTGGAGGAAAGGTGAGAGCTGCAGTGAGCGTGAGGTTATTCTTACAGATGTAATGTATGGACTCTTAACAATTTGCACCTGCGTAATGCCTTTTGCCCACAGGGGTCTTATTTCCCACTCATACAATGGCATATTTTAACAGCTATACTGCCAATGCCAGCTAAGCCCCCAGGGAAATTCACTCCCACCAGGAAGTGTTGCTGCAGACTTTTCAGTAACTTCTGCCGATTGAGCTGAATCCCTGCCCAGATCCTGAGCTCACTCTGTCCTGGAAAGCAGGCTTTACTAGCATTCGGTGTACTGCGGTGCTGGCACGTGTTGAAGCATTCACGAAATTGGCTCGTCATCATACCAAAATTCTTTGAGAAACTCAGTCTACCTTGACTTCGTTATGGAGACGTAGGGAGGAATGCCTGTGCGGCTCAACCCTCCTGTTGCTGTCCCAAATTGGCTTAGAAGAGGAAGAAGAGTTTGGATTTGATATTCCGCCTTTCACTCCCTTTAAGGAGTCTCAAAGCGGCTAACATTCTCCTTTCCCTTCCTCCCCCACAACAAACACTCTGTGAGGTGAGTGGGGCTGAGAGACTTCAAGGAAGTGTGACTGGCCCAAGGTCACCCAGCAGCTGCATGTGGAGGAGCGGAGACGCGAACCCGGTTACCCAGGATTACGAGACTACCGCTCTTAACCACTACACCACACTGGCTCTCACCACACTACTACTAATAATAATTTATTATACCCCGCCCATCCGGCTTCCAACAGAATATTAAAATACAATAACCTATTAAACATTAAAAGCTTCCCTAAACAGGGCTGCCTTCAGATGTCTTCTAAAAGTCTGGTAGTTGTTCTTCTCTTTGACATCTGGTGGGAGGGCGTTCCACAGGGCAGGTGCCACTACCGAGAAGGCCTCTGCCTGGTTCCCTGTAACTTGGCTTCTCGCAGTGAGGGAACTGCCAGAAGGCCCTCGGCGCTGGACCTCAGTGTCCGGGCAGAACGATGGGGGAGGAGACGCTCCTTCAGGTATACTGGGCCAAGGCCGTTTAGGGCTTTAAAGGTCATCACCAACACTTTGAATTGTGCTCGGAAACGTACTGGGAGCCCGGGTAGGTCAAGCTAAGTGGATTTTGGACTGAAAGTAAAGTCCCGTTGGGTTGTGATTTTCTCAGCATTCATGAATTAGTGGTGAAGTTATGGACTGCAAAAGTCAGGGGCCAGCCACACACACAAGCAATCTGTATGTGTCTCTGTATGTGGCCAGTGTGTTCTCTCGTTCTCTCCAGATGAAGGTAACTGATGGGCATGACCAAGGGACAACGGAGTTGATGGCCACAGCAAGCAAGGGTTCTGATAGTCATACTGTCCAAACCAGAGATGTTATACTGTCTGCCCATGATAAAGCCCAATATTATATACCAGTATTCCCTAAAACCAGAGCCAGGGTTAGTGGTGTCCTGCTCTGTGAGAAGGCCCAGACTGGGTCCAGTACACGACAAGCAGGACCTAGGACTCATAGTGGAGGTACAAGACAGGGGAGGGCACAGGCCAAAGTAAAGCATGGTTCAGACTCAAGGCCCTGCAAGATGGGGCAGGGCTTAGGCCACACACTAGGAACATAGAATTCTGAAGCAAGAACTAACCTGAGAATGAGCAGCAGGTGCATCCTATAATTGTTAGCCTAATCTGTCTTGGAAGATGCTGATTCAATTAAAGGGATCTAGCCCTGTTTCCACTAGTCTCCTATCGCACCAGAGCAGAGGAGCCTCCAGTCCCATAGGGTCTTCTGCAATAAAGTCTCTGAGACCAAAATGGCAGTGCCACATTCCCAGGCGAGAGGGGCACTGGCTCTCACAGTCTTGTCCAACAGAAGCACTTTGGGGGCTGGCCCTGTGTGCTTACCCCAGGCTTCCTCAACCTCGGCTCTCCAGATGTTTTTGGCCTACAACTCCCATGATCCCTAGCTAGCAGGACCACTGGTCAGGAATGATGGGAATTGTAGTCTCAAAACATCTGGAGGGCCAAGGTTGAAGAAGTCATACGATCCATCAGGTTCAAGGCCCACCAGGTCCCGTTCACCCTTAAACCCCGCATCGACGAGGAATTAGACCGGCTCGTGGAGCCCCTTCTGATTTGTCTTTGAACACTTCACTTGAAGATGATGAATCTGACTTCTTGTCTCTGATACCAGGTAGGCATCATTGGGCACCTTCTAAGCCAACCTTTAAATGGTGGTTTGTTTGGGTTTTTTTCATTTGAGGGGCAGGTGAGTGGAGAGTAGTGCCTTAGGAAAGAGAGGAGTGGACATCACTGGGATTCTCTTACACAGTAAGCTAAAGGGACCCCTGACCATTAGGTCTAGTCATGACCGACTCTGGGGTTGCAGCCCTCATCTCGCTTTATTGGCTGAGGGAGCCGGCATACAGCTTCCAGGTCATGTGGCCAGCATGACTAAGCCGCTTCTGGCGAACCAGAGCAGCGCACGGAGATGCTGTTTACCTTCCCACGGGAGTGGTACTTATTTATCTACTTGCACTTTGACGTGCTTTTGAACTGCTAGGTTGGCAGGAGCAGGGACCGAGCAACGGGAGCTCACCCCATCATGGGGCTTCGAACCGCCAATCTTCTGATTGGCAAGTCCTAGGCTCTGTGGTTTAACCCACAGTCCCACCCGAGTCCCTTACACAGTACCCCTCCCCAACCCCTGGAGCTGAAGTCTGATGACCACCATTCCACATTTCACACCAATACCCCAAATCATGCTCAGCACAAATACCCTGGGAAAATATTTGTGTCATAGTGTTGTTTAGAGGCATTTGGGGGAAAGGGTAGGGGGAAGATAGCAACCACTGATTGCCAAGAGGAACTCCTCCATCACCAAAGGCGGTGGCAAAAAGTTTTGGGTTTTTTAAAGGACAAATCAACACCCCGAAACCCTGTGAGATTTTTCATTCCCTCCCCCCCAAAAAATTGCCCTCAGTTTCATGCACTTCTTCTGCTTGCACATCCAGATCAAGGCAATAGCTTGAAACATTTTTGTTTGTCTCTAATTTGTACAAATCATGTCTAATCCAGAGGCTTTGTATTTCTTGCACTTTCACAGCCCCCTTATGGGCCTGAAAGGGGCTTTGAGACCTGGAGATACATGCTCTACAACCCATCACCAATATAGCCAATATAGTTTTACACCGAAAAGCTATTGGTTCAAGTGCCAGAGCCCTTGTTTGGTCACTGATCCTGCCCCAACACCAGAGCGCTTAAAATGCAAAATTTGACAACTGTAGTCCTTCCCTTACCACTGTAATCTCCCAGCTAAAAATAAATTCATTACTCCTTTATCAGCTGAATTAAGGAGCTTCTTTGTGGGGCTGGTGGTTCTTTTCCAGGAGATAAGAAGAGGCTGCTGGAGAGCTCCACATGTTCTAAAGAAAGTCCTGTTTTACATCACCCCAAAAAGATGCAATAGGAGTTACTGATATTTAGCACAACAGTAGTTAGTAAACAGACTGGGGGGCGAAATGAATGTAATAATGATGTGTCAATCTGCAAAAGCCGCTTACTGAAGAAATCAGGGCATCTTGAAATGCTGGCATGCCTACGCTATGCTGAAATGCAAAACTTGTAATATAAAGCTTGTAAGTGCCTGTGTTAGGCAGCTTAATTCATCCAAATAGCTCCAGCTCAGGTGGAGCATTTCTAAGCTAAGCAGGGTGCCAATTCTCAGCTGATGTCAGGGAGCAAAAAAACAAACTTCCACAGGGAAGGCGAAAGGAAAAGATTTCCAGTAAGGATCAGAGACTCAGGCGGCTTCCAGACAAACAGCTCCCAGTTACTGCATACCCTCCAACACAATGAGGCCCAAATCTGGGACACCATCTTCTGGGTCCGAAATCCTGTGTGAGTCACGTGACCTACATGAGATTGGAAAAAATGCTTTTTTTAGGGTGAGATCTTGGCCCAAAATCGCGTGGGAGTAAGCCACCCAAAATGGCTGCCGTACGCTTGCAGGGGGAAATTGGTATGTCATTGCTGTTCCACAAAAGGATTTGCAACTGAGGACTCATTCACACTTCCACTTGTCACATGCCTAGAAAGAACGGGTTCAAGGGTTTCTCCCCTGCGCTGATCCTTTCCCAGGGAAAACCCACTCTTTAGTGCTAAATCAGAGTAAATGTCAATCTGGAGAAAACCCAAATTGCTCTTCGCTCTGATTGAGCACGGAAGAGTGGTTTTCCCCAAGGGAAAGCAGCAGTGCAAGTGGAAGTGAGGATCGGCCCTGCCTTTTGAGCACTATTGGACTTTTGTGACAGAAGAAGAAGAAGAAGAAGAGTTTGGATTTGATATCCCGCTTTATCACTACCCGAAGGAGTCTCAAAGCGGATAACATTCTCCTTTCCCTTCCTCCCCCACAACAAACACTCTGTGAGGTGAGTGGGGCTGAGAGACTTCAGAGAAGTGTGACTGGCCCAAGGTCACCCAGCAGCTGCATGTGGAGGAGCGGGGATGCGAACCTGGTTCACCAGATCACGAGTCCACTACACCACACTGGCTCTCACTGACAGATAAAAGATAAATGAAAATAACATAGAATGGTGTCATGAAATGAATCCCACCATAAATATTATGGGTGTGTTCCTGAACGTTCCAAAAATGGTCAGACTTTCTGTGAGCTGAGGGCATTCCTAAATAGACCTATTAATTTGACTGTCTGTATTTTAGTTGGTTAGGCATGCTGCTGTATTGTCTGATTGTTGCTTACAGTATTGATTTTAATGAACTTGTACTTTAAATAAATAAAGGTATCTGAAAAGTATGCAGGTCCTGGTACAGAATACAGGATTCACACATGAGGCTGAGAGTGGAACCAGCAGGCCCAATCCTGATTCTGCCCCCTTTCCACACACTCAGGGCACCCCAAAATCTACACATCACCATAATCATTACAGTGGTACCTTGGGTTACATACACTTCAGGTTACATCTAAAGTGGTGCTTCAGGTTAAGAACAGTTTCAGGTTAAGAACAGACCTCCAGAACGAATTAAGTACTTAACCTGAGGTACCACTGTAATTGGGCACATAATGAGGAACCGAATGTATCTGTGATGGCTGTTGGCTGCTGACCTTGCAGCTAGATATATTTGTGTGCTCATGAAAAATCAGACTCTCATTTGATCTTCTTGAGCGTCATGTCTTCGGGCAACAGAGACACTGCCTGCTATTCCCAGGAGTCAGGATAAGATGGTTCATCTAGTTTGCAAACACTCTGAACATGTCACACAATACAGGAGTTCATAAACTGTTTGTGCCAATTTCCATGAATGAGACGGCTAGCCTGTTTGGTATTTCATAGGACATCAAAGAGTGTGGGACTCCCAAATGACCTAGGACAGTTTTACCTTCTTTAGCTCTGCATACTATGACTTGTGTTACTGCGATGTGTTCTGCCTTTAAACCAACAAAATGGCTGTACTATGAAAAGAAGTATTTTTAGTTTGCTTTTTTTTTTGCTTGTTTTACAAGTACAGCACAATTTCATTTTATTTGTTGCATCAATGTTCTCTTTGCGACAAATTCTACCTATGTGGGGGAATATGCATTGGCTTTAGCACTGCAAAAAGTGTTTAGATTAAGGTGGGTGGGGTTTGGTTAACTTGTCGCAGTAAATGTGGTCACCCCTTTTTCATTGTCTATTCATCCCGGCCATCTTGCACTTTGTGCAAGAAACCATCTGGGAGAGTGAGTTTTGGGAAGAAAGGTCATTTTAAAGAGGTGTCTGGTTTGGATGTGATCTTATACATTTAAAGCACATCCTTCCCCAAAGAATTCTGGGAACCAGGGGTGAAACTAGGCTTTATTTCACCCAGCTTGGCACACACACCCAGGTGTATTTGCGCACACACACAGAGAGAGAGAGGGAGAGAGGCTGGGAGCCTCAATGGTGTCCCTCTTGAGGCTTCGCTTAGGGCAAAAAACCCAGCTAGCCTCTCCACCCAATAGCTATGGCACTGCTGGGAACTCTAATTTGTTCATAATTCTGAGAGTTGTTCGGAGACCCCTCAGAGAGTTGCAACTGTCAGCACCCTTAACTACAGTTCCCATGATTCTTTGGGGGAAGCTTAAAGTGGTGCAAGACTACTTTAAATGTATCATATGGATGTAGCCTAAAATAGCCTGTCAGAAGCATTTTTTGTTGCATCTCCAGTATTCAAGGAACTCCCAGCCAAAGCAAATTTGAATAGCTTCCTTGCTGACTTTCCGCAGGCAAGTGAAAGCATTTTCATTTCCCCCATTATTAGTTGTCAGTTGTTATGGTACTTCGGTGAGCAGTGGTCTACAAATGTTAACAAATAGCCGTTAATGAAAGGCACATACGTCATGGTGCATGTTCAAATTACTCACCATCTAGTGCAGGGGTTGGCAAACTAAGGCCCAGGGGCCAGATGCAGCCCTCCAGGCACGTAAATCCAGCCCATGGACCCTGCTGCACGCTCAGTCATTCCCCGCGCACTGCAGATGCCTCGCCGCATGGGGACTGACTTCTGTGACACTGGCACAGCTTCTGGGTGGGCGGCGATGCTGGTGTGGCTTTGGCACACTGCCCGCGGCTGGTGTAAACCCAGCACAGCCATCGATGGAGAGGCCGGCGGGTGGGTGGGTGGCAGGTCTGGGCCATGGGCATTGTGACGGGCACGTCACAGGGCTTCAACCGGAGCTTGGTGCGTGCTGCTGCTGGTGGCGCACTTGGCAGCTGCACTGGAGTAGCTGGAGGGCAAGCTGTGCACCGCTGTCAACTTTTCCCTTTTCTTGCGAGGAATCCTATTCGGAATAAGGGAATTTCCCTTAAAAACAGGGAAGCGTTGACAGCTATGTGCCTGTCCAACTCTCCACATGCATGGCCTGCCCGCCAACCTGGCCTCGGACGACGGGCCACAGCGCATGGTGCACGCCGCCTGGGAGCTCTGTGGGGATGGACTGATGGAGCAGCTGCTGCTCATCAACGCACATGCAGACTGCGTTCCTCCTCCAGGTCTGGAGGCAGCTGCAGGACTGGCTTGCATGGTATTTATATTTTTCAAAATATAGTCCAGCCCCCCACAAGGTCCGAGGGACAGTGGACTGGCCCCCGATGAAAAAGTTTGCTGACCCCTGATCTAGTGGTATTCTTGTAGATGTTTGCTGGTGCTAAGATAGAGGGGGAAGTTGCTATTCCATTACAGTGGTACTTCAGGTTAAGAACTTAGTTTGTTCTGGAGGTCCATTCTTAACCTGAAACTGTTCTTAACCTGAGGTACCACTTTAGCTAATGGGGCCTCCCGCTGCCGCTGTGCCGCCGCCGTGCGATTTCTGTTCTCATCCTGAAGCAAAGTTCTTAACCCGAGGTACTATTTCTGGTTTAGTGGAGTCTGTAACCTGAAGCATCTGTAACCTGAAGTGCCTGTAAGCCAAGGTACCACTGTACTATCCTCCATGCTTTGTAGATTATTGCTGCATTGTGCACCTCGTTATATATGTTTATTGTGCTTCCTTTGACATGCTCTGGGAACAACCTTGTGGGCAAATAGCATGCAAATAAATATGACAATGATGAAACCATAAGCTCTGCCTCCTGACTGCACCCAGACCCAAATCATTCCCCTGACAGCCTTCAAAAAACTTTAGCTAAGTTGGGGAAGAGCTTGTAAAAGTTTGAAGAAGATTCCCCCCCCCCCACTTATTATTTAGTTAAAACATCTATACACTTACAAAGGTTTGAGGTGGCTGACAGGCAATTACCTTACAATGAAAAAAACAGCAGTGTGGAACCTTTGACCCTCCAGATTTTAGACTCCAATACCCATCAGCCTCATCCACGATGTTTGGTGGTCAGGGATGTTGGGAGATGTCGTGCAAAAACACCTGGAGAGCCACAGGTTCCCCACCGCTGCAATAAAATCAAGGCCTTGCATTTCATGTGAATATTCTTCAGAAGCACCTGCATCTCCCATTATTAGGCAATACTAAAAGTAACTCTAGCAAATGCTCTTAAAATACATCACTGTTTTGCAATTCCAAGAACCTAGCTGAGAATGTTCCCTCTGCCCCCTTCCGCCTCCGTACACGGAGATCCAAAAAGGCTTTTCCCAACTGCTGAGCTAATTTCCAGTCTTGGAGCCCAGCTGAGAGAACACTTCTGAGCCCACCCCACGTATGACTTTTCTGTTTGAAAGACTCTCCCCACCCCTCTGTTTTATCCCTGTTTGCTACAGCAACTCATATTCTAAGACAGGGGCCAGATAAAAGTCCCCTCCCCCAGACTCCACTGATTTTAGAGGAGAAACAGAAAAGTGGAGACAGTATTGGCGTGGGCAGAGTCTGAAGCCCTGATAGCAATTCAGATCAAGGTCTTCCTAGACCTCAGACTGATCATTTGGTGAATGGAGAGGGGGAGTAGCTCCCATCCTCAATTGATCTGCATGGGTCACCTGAAGGGCAGGGGCTGGGTGCCTCTTTGTGCATGTGTGTGGGAACAAGAGTGTGGGGTGGCCCCACAGATGGCAGGGCTTTTCTGCTAGCCTGACACCCACCTACCACTGGGATCCAGTCCCCAGAGGATTGGCAGAGGTTGAATGTAGCCTTCAGACCAAGAAATATTAGCCATCCCTGTTCTTAGACAAGGCTCTGTAGTTGTGGCATCTCAACTGGCCTTCTGCTGGGTGGCTTGGTTTTTGTGGGTGGGGAAAGGAAATGTTTGAAAGCACCTACAAATTCTTTATCAGCCTTGCTGTGCCTCCCCCCCCCCCCAATAACTGGCTTTGTTAAGCCTAATTCTCAGAGAGCCAGTGACAGTTTTCACTGCATGAAAAATGAGCGAGCTGCAGGTCCCTTAATTTTTAATATACGGTGAAACAATATTTTGAAGTTTCATTTCTGTTGTGTACTTAAAAATGAGTACAGATGAGTTTTTCCTGCGCTGCCAAGGCAACCTTAATCTTTCACCTGCAAAATAAAATAAAATTACACCACTTAATGTCTTGCAGCACGAACATTTCTATAGCAGATGATAGCATTCATCACATCTTCATTAGGAGGCTATAACCTGCCAAATACTCTGTTTGATGGCATGCTTACTGAATAGCAAGAGAGCTTGGCAAAGAGAGGAGTCATGGAATCATAGAATTGTAGAGTTGAATTATGGTGCTGGAGGAGACTCTTGAGAGTTCCATGGACTGCAAGAAGATCAAACCTCTCCATTCTTAAGGAAATCAGCCCTGAGTGCTCACTGAAAGGACAGATCCTGAAGCTGAGGCTCCAAGACTTTGGCCACCTCATGAGAAGAGAAGACTCCCTGGAAAAGACCCTGATGTTGGGAAAGATGGAGGGCACAAGGAGAAGGGGACGACAGAGGACGAGATGGTTGGACAGTGTTCTTGAAGCTACCAGCATAAATTTGACCAAACTGCAGGAAGCAGTGGAAGACAGGAGTGCCTGGCGTGCTCTGGTCCATGGGGTCATGAAGAGTCGGACACGACTAAATGACTAAACAACAACAATGGAAGGGACCATGAGGGAATCTTTTGCCCAACTTGGGGCTTAAACCCAAGACCCTGAGTGTTTGCTCCTGGGCTTTTAAGTTTCATATATATATATATATATATTGTGGATAGAAAGCAACATTATTTCCGTGCTCAAACTATATACATTGGGGTACACACACAGCTGATTGCTGGTGCATACAAAGCACTGCGCAGGTCATCTGATCTGTGGTGTTTTGTGGGTTTTGGCTCCCCCAGCAAAAAAGTCTGATTTCAAACTATGTGGGGCAAAGGCAGGTCAATTGACAGAGAGGCACCCCGCCCCATCCACTGAACATGGCCTGCCAAGAGAAGGATCTAGATTCATTCCACACCAGATCCATTCCACACCCACCCACCAACCCACCACCACTTAGTTATCATAACACAGTTTTCTCTTCTTGCCTTCAATGGATTCTCTTCCTGATTAACACTTCAACATTGGGTTGCTGAGAAGGGAGCTGTTAAGCTAAATGACTGCTTAAGGAAACTTAAAGTGATAATGGATGACGTCTGTTGCGTGCCTTAGGCACTTTCTCAAATTATTTATAAGCACGTGGATAGTGCAGTTATGGAGACAAACAAGCTGCGGGGGAGATTTTGTCTCCCTACAGTAAAACAGAATAAAGAACCGCCGTGTTGACTGGTGAAAATTGTCACCAGGTGGTGGGTGACATGTACAGTATCTAAGCTCCTTCTTCTTGCTCACCTCTGTTTACTCACATTAATTCTTTCCTCTTCTGGGCAGTGGCAGCTGGTGAGGAGGGATAGAGGACAATGAAGCCAGGATATGTACCTGAGTTGAAATGCTTATCGACCACATGTTGGTGTGGACATGAGGGGCTGTGCCCAGCTTCATCCGCTTGCACTTCTGGGAGTTCTCGGTCCACATACTGCTTAAGCCTGCCTTGTAGAATTTTAAGCATAACCTTGCTAGTGTGTGAAATGAGTGCAATTGTGCGGTAGTTGGAGCATTCTTTGGCACTGCCCTTCTTTGGGATTGGGATGTAGACTGATCTCCTCCAAGCCTCTGGCCACTGCTGAGTTTTCCAAACTTGCTGGCATATTGAGTGTAAGACCTTAACAGCATCATCTTTAAAAAATTTAAATAGTTTATCTGGAATATCATCACTGACGTATGTTGCTATATCTTTAAGATGAAGAGAATCTTAAAAGCAAGGCCCCATAAGGGTGCAGTGTATCTCACAGGAATATACCACCCCCACGCTTGGGGGGTCTTGTAAGTGTGCAGTCCTCCCCTCATCCTATCATAATGATGGACATGTCATTAGTCAACCATGAATTGCAATTTAGCCCTCAGCAGGACGGTTGTGGACTTAAAAAAAATACACACACAAGAGAGAGAAACACAATAATTTCTATACGTATTTTAAAAGGCAAAGTGGATTTGAGTTCCCTAAAGAACATGTTGAAGTGGGTGGAACATTTCACAAAGTAATCTAGAATTCTACGTCATCCCACGAGATAAGTTTTGAGCTCTCTAGCCTGTAATGTTCCATCAGCCACACAGACAGCTGTAACCTTACAACAGTTTAAATACTACATTTGGTAATTGATATGCAGTGAAAAGAAGCAAAAAAAACCCCAACCTATATTTAAAAAAAACAACCACCATTGTTTCATTTCCAGAGTTCACTGTAATTTTGGGTTTGAGTTTGTGGAGTTTAAAGATGCATCCAAATCAGCGTACCTTAAGGAATGAACGGTGTTCTGTGAAAAAGCTGTACTGGGAAAAGGCTTTTAAAGGGGGGCATTTTTTGGTTAGGAAAATTGGTGCCAAGGCAATGAAAGAAAACAAATGTATTTAAGACTCACACACATCAGCATTTATATGGTACTTTGGGGGGGGGGAGGCATACACAGCTTTCCCTGTGTGAAAATGTACTTCTCAGAGTTAGACAGGTTTACAGTCTTTCTCATACCGTCCAACATTCCTCAGATGAAAGTAGGGACATTTCTCCCTCTCCTCCAAGACTCCTTGCTCCCCCTTCATTCCCACCCAGGGCAGCCCTGCCTTCTGCCTGCCCCTCAGAGCCAGCCTGGCATCAGAAGCTGGGGTGGCTTTCATAATTCCAGGACTGTCCCTGGAAAATTGGGACATTCGGAGGGTATTAGAAGGCATCTGGGTGGCTACTGTCAGAAGTGGATGCTGGAATATCCAGCTTTTCCTTAGGACATCCCTATTTTCATTGGGGAAATGTTGGCAGGTGTGAAATAGGGTGACCTTATTTTCAGCAGAGAAATGTTGGAGAGTATGTGTGAGTTAGTGTGGCGGTGACTGATGTAGGGACCTTTCCTCCATTGATGGGGGGCATGTCCTCCCCTCATTTTGCAGCCTCAGTTCATACAATGGTACCTCAGGTACATATCAGACGACACAGCAATTCTTCAAACAGCTCTTGTTTATTCACAGGCCAGAACAGAACTGAACTGAAGGGTTCAGCCAGCCAGCTTATATAGAGCTCCACTAGAACGCAACCGTAACCATTTTCTGTAACTATCCAATAACTGAACGTCACTTTCGATCCCTTATTTGCATATGTGGACCTGAGTGAAAACTATCTAGAGTATCCCCCTGCTGGCCCAGGGTGAGAACTTCAGTACATAACAGAAATCGTGCTCCGGCAGTGCGGCAGCAGCGGGAGGCCCCATTAGCTAAAGTGGTGTCTCAGGTTAAGAACAGTTTCAGGTTAAGAACGGACCTCCAGAACAAATTAAGTTCTTAACCAGAGGTACCAATGTATTCTGTTCCTGTAGATGTGGCAGCCATTATCTCACAGCTGTGTTTTGTCGTGGGCCCACTGCTGCCATTTAGCGATATGTCATGCTTCCACAGCAGCCATTTTCTCAAAATTTCAAGTGTGTGCTAAGGGCTATGGATGGAAATTAGTCTGGTTTCATCAGCTTGGCTTAGTGAAGACCAATTTGAGCAGACTTTGTTTTTTGTTTTTGTTTTTAACCCATCTGCCTACCCAAACTCAGCAGGTCTGTGTTGTAATCCTACAGTGCTCAGCAGTTTATTACACGCATAGGGCAGGTCCAACTGTGTTATTTCTTGGCCAAGTCTCTAGCTCTGAGCCGCTAAGTTTGATTCCAGCAGAAGTAAGCCATGTTAAGAGAAAAACAGTTCAGGCATGTTTTGCTTTAAAATAACGCATGCTCACAGCTGCATAAAATTACCCAGAAGGCTAGAGCTGCTGACGGTTTCTTGAATCAAAGGTGGAGAGATTGTTAGCAAATTATACCTTTTATCTTAGCAAAACAGGGGGAAAGCACCCAAATTGCTATCAGTACAGCTGATAATTTAAGTGCTCCAGCAGAAAGGTATAATTAAAAGGGAGTTACAGAGATCACTTTGAGCCAGGGTCCATGTTTAACGTAACATGCTCATTAGCCTTAATGATAGTGATCTTTCCTGACATCTTGCTTTATTAATTCTACTGTCTTTTGAGTGTGTTCTCTCACAATAACTGATGCGGGGGGTGGTAATCACACCAAATCACAGATGTACCGAGACCAGATTACTGTAAAGCCTTGCAAAGCCTCCAGAAGTTTGAACTGGTGCAAAAACACAATCTCTGGGTTACGAATATTGCCAATGTATTAATCAGTGTTACTACAGTGCATGCAAAATGCTGGCTAGACTATCCGAAATTGAAGATGCGCAGCACACCTCACGTCAGGTCACACTTCTCTAAATATATCCACTTATTTCCCCAACTACAACATGAAGCTTCAGCAGAAGCCTCTCTGGTAATAAAAAGACAATACATCCTTCTTGAAAACAGCTAACGGAAGAGATCTGTGCAGCCGTGCCCCAAATTACAGTATCGTCTCCACATCCTCAGACGCGCAAATCCAATAATGTCCAGCCCATTCCAATCTTCCTCTTTGTGCAGACATTAAGAAGCCATCCAGTATTGCTTCTTGAGAGGTATTTAGCACTTCAGACTCTTACAGCAATTATCATTGCCTGTGAAACCCATACTTAAGACTTCAGGGTTATGAAATCGTAACAATAAGAAGCTGTTGGAGAATCAGAAGCCTCATCTTTCCAGTTCTGAAAGCCGTGTTGAAATGTCTGCGTGCCATAGGTGAGACTAGAGGCAAGGAGGAGGGTTTGCCTAAAGACCAAAATTAAGCGTGATGATAATTGGGTAATTGCAATTAACATGTCTAGCTTGAAAAAAATCAAATAGCAGCCATGGGTGGGGAGAGAAAAAAGTGCACTGGGCAATAAGAGCAGGACCCAAAGCATAGGGAAAGTGGTTAACCCTTTCCTCCCATGCTGCAGCCCTGATGGAAATAGTGCAGTGGCTGCTATTGGTGCTTATGGGGGTTATTGCCAAGGTTTTTGAGGGAGTGGGGAGGACAGATAAAAAAAGGCAAAGGAGCCCTGGATGGTTAAGTCCAGTCAAAGGTGACTATGTGATTGCAGCACTCATCTCGCTTTCAGGCCAAGGGAGCCAGTGTTTGTCCACAGACAACTTTCTGGGTCATGTGGCCAGCATGACTAAACCGCTTCTGGCACAATGGAACATGGTGACAGAACCAGAGCACATGGAAACGCTGTTTACCTCCCTGCTGCAGCGGTACCTATTTATTGACTTGCACTGGTGTGCTTTCAAACTGCTAGGTTGGCAGAAGCTGGGACAGAGCAACAGGAACGCACCCCATTGCGTGGATTCGAACCGCCAACCTTCCAATCAGCAAGCCCAAGAGGCTCAGTGGTTTAGACCACAATGCCACCCGCTCCCGGGGAGGACAGATAGACTGTCATTGGTACTATAACAACGGGAGGGTAAGCCCTCCTCCGTATGCACTACCATCCCAGTCCTGATATCAGAAACAAATCCCACAAACCAAACTTGTTGATTGCAATCACATGCAATTAATGTCCCAAGTTTGACCCTCTGCCATCCTTCCTGCTGCGACCCCCATCTCTGACTGTACATACATTGCATTCTCAAGTCCAAACTTGATGTGTCAGAGATGCATCTGTGTCTCTAAAGGGAGTCCTGTGCACAAGTGAGGGGCACCAGCACACACTAGGCCTGGGCAATAGAGCCATATATCTCCCAGGACCGGTATGAAGAGCAGACTGTGATGAAGAGTTTGGATTTGATATCCCGCTTTATCACTACCTGAAGGAGTCTCAAAGCGGCTAACAGTCTCCTTTCCCTTCTTCCCCCACAACAAACACTCTGTGAGGTGAGTGGGGCTGAGAGACTTCAGAGAAGTGTGACTGGCCCAAGGTCACCCAGCAGCTGTATGTGGAGGAGCGGAGATGAGAACCCGGTTCACCACTACACCACACTGTTGCCTTCACTCAGTGGTATATTGCTAGTGAAACCACCGCCACTTCTGCGTCCCTCTGCTAGCAGCGTCCCCTGGAAGGAATCAAGACTTCCTTCCTCCAGTGGATGCTGCTAGCAAAGAGAGGCCAGGCCAAGGACTCTTAAGCTGCTAGGGAAGGAGCCTTAGAGAGCAGCAAGAAGGCAGGGACCTTCAGTCCTTGCAACTGCTTCTTTGGGACAAGACCTACTGGGAAGAGTTGCTGTGATCACTAGGCCTGCATTGCTTTGGTTTCTTTGAATAAGGGGTTAACTTCACTGACACTGGATGTTTTATTGCTGACCTGCCTCTGGCTCCAGACAGCTGGCTTTGGCCTTTAATGCCTTGAGATCAGATTACCTGAAAGAACTCTTCTTCCTTGATGTCCCTTACCTAAGGACTATCCTCAGAGACTCATCTCCAGATGCCCTCACCGAATGAGGTGTGGCAGACGTGTATTTAGGACAGGACCATTTCAGAGTTAGCACCCCAGTGGAGTGCTCCACTAGGGAGGCCTGTTCATTGCACGTCAGAGAAAATTTTGGAATTATAGAAAATATAGAATGCAAATTGAAGTGCGAGAAAGAAGGGCTGAGCAAGGATGGGATGTGAACGTTGTGCTTGCAAGAGAACCAGGAGAGAAGGACAAAGTAGCACGTAAGCAGGAGAAACTGTAGGAGGATGAAGGATGAAGGCCGTTGCTATGTCAGAAGGGTGTTGTTATGCTACATGACCTAGCCAGGCAGAATACCTGTTGTCTATGAAAGCTCAAAGTTTAAATATTACTGTGCCTTTTACCTGGCATGATAATTTCCTCTTTTGCATTCATTGCAATGCTTTTAATAAAAGAACGTCTGTTTTGCTGACCTCTGGAATCTAGATTTTATTGGCCATCCAGGCTGAACCCACAAGGTATTGGGTAGTGAACCCAAATATTTCCCTGACGTTGTTGTTGTTGTTGGCATCTGTCTGCCTCGAGAGGCAATGGAGTGCAACTCTGGGGGTGGAGTCAAACTGCTGCGGTAGCAGCACCAAAGTGACCTCCCCAGGGGGTAAGCCTGGGTAGTGTGTATGGTGGTCCTGGGTTGCCCAGAAGACAAGACCTCTCAGTCTCCCTGAAGTGGTCCAAAGGAAAGCAGAGCGATGTTTGGCACCAGTTTGGCTGCAGGAGTTGCTGGAAGGAGACATACAAGGCGCCATCCAACCATCTTAGAGACTCCACTCCAGATTTGTATAGGGTTTAACAAACCAGGGTTCCCTGACAACACTTGTTTTCCTTTGCTCTTTTCTGGGCTAGAAGAAAACCTGTTTGTTTTTCCACACCTTTTAAGGATGTGTGTTTAATTCATTGGTTTTATTCTCTTCCACTGAGGTTTTCATGCTGCACAAGATCTCCTCCCCTTTTTTCTTACAGTTTATAATTGTACTCTTAATGTTTCTACAAGCCATACAGAAAACTTTATTAATGGGTGATATATAAATACTTCTAATAAATGCACACATGGGGGTACTATATTACAAAATGCATATACACCTGGTGTGCAGATATTGGGAAGATGAAGCTCACTTGCATGTGTGCAGGCAATGTGTGTGAAACATGTATATGATGTTACTGCCTGCACAGAGATAAATCTGGTAACAGTAATCATATAATTTATTTATTATATCAATTGAAATCTGAGCTAATTGTCTTCTTATTTTGATTCTAGAAACCTTGGAAAGTCTGGATTAAGAGTTTCATGTCTGGGGCTAGGTGAGTATTTTATTGTTACTTTAAGGATAGAGGGAAGAAATTATACTAGCCATGTTCATCTGCATGATTCTGCTAATGGTAGTAACTGGGTTAAAATGTGAATAATAGTGAGTTTCCCATGTTCTTATTGCCTGTGTTTATTCCATTTCTTAGATGCCCAGTATAATGCAAAAATATATTATGAAAAATATACACAAGTTAAAATGGTGACAACAAGCAGTTACATATTATTATACTCCCACAATGCAATCCCAACCATGTTGATTCAGAAGTAGATCATATTGAATTCAGTGGGGCTTACTCCCGGGTAAGTGGGGTTATGATTGCAGCCTAATGCTAAAAGTAACAAACAGATACCCCCACCCGCTTCCAAGCGCAGGCATGCCAACATGATCAGCAAGAAATAACTAGCCACTTAAAACACCCATAAAGATAAGCGAGATATTAACAAGCAAGTCAAATGCCTGATGCTTAAAAGATGTTAGCAAAGGTGCTGGCAAATGAATTTCTTTGAGGAGAGTATTACACAAATGGGAGGCCAGTACTATTTTTGATTTGAAAATTTGCATGAATACATGACATGTGCATTTATTTGACTTCACTTTCTATGAAACTGTATCAATGTTGCATGTGTCTAGTTCATCTACAGGGGCATATAAAAATATTATATTCCATACATATTGCATATTTTTGCCTTTAGTGCCTCTAAGATCAAACAGCGCTTTCAAACAGATAATCTGCACAGTCAAGAAAGCAGTTTATTTAACATTTTCGAGTCCCATGTATGATGAATTTAAGTGCAGCTAGATTCAGGAACAGTGATTTCAAATCAAGCAAGATTCAGAGTTGTGCCCCCCAAAAAGAAAAGAAATTTTTCTACTCAGATTTGTAGCTTCCAATGTTCTTATTCAGGAGATATATTTGTGTGTTCTATTATGGGCGTACATATATTGGGCAGTAGACCAAAAAAATTCATCAACTTTCCATTGATGGAAAGAGCACAATCCAGCCCTATAAGCATGCATTGCAGTGACATTTTCCATAGCTTCAAAGAGACCCCAGTTTGCATGCAGGTCCAACCAGTAATGTGTTCTATGTGTGTCATTTGCTCACTGCCTCTAAATCTAAGACGACTTTGAAATTCATACCTCTAGAGTTTGCTTATCGTATGGGGGCTCTTTCTGAAAACCTTCCACTGTGTGGAATCTGGCACAGCTTAGCATACCTCACTGTGTTGCTATGAGACGTAAGCTTTTCGACGCTGTGGGGTCCATAGATGAGAGTGAAAACATAATAATCAAATTTGACTGCTCCCAAGGCTTTGTGCAACCTGAAATTGGATTAATCCTGAGAAAACGTATCAATTTATAAGCAGAGATATCTAAACGTCCTCAAGACCATACCCTGGCAACAAAGTGTACACTATAGCCTGAAATGCAACCTGTTCGTTGCCACAAAACCCTTCTTTGTTTAGATGACTTTTCCCATAATCACAGGGCCCTGCTGCCTATTGTTATTCTTTTTTTTTTTTTTTGCAATTAACAGCAATATTTAATTTACACTAACACCCCTTCTAACTGGGCAGGTTTAGATCCATTTCAATCTGGATTCGAGCATGGCCATGGGGCGGAGTCGCTCTGATAGATGAGCTTTTCAGGGAGTGGGACAGGCAGAATGCAACTTTGCTTTTGCTCCTTGTTGTCTCTTCTTCTTTTGATATTTAATATCTCTAGTGCCATTAAGATTGAATTACTGCAATGCACTCTGTATGGGGCTTCCTTTGTGCTTGATTCATAAGCAAAATGTTGTGGCATGAATCCTGATGTTATTCTCACAGTGGACTTCAGAAGTAGGTTCAGATGGAAGAGGAATTTGCCAGATTCACACACTGCAACTAGTTCTGTTTAGCAGGGATATATTTTCTGGTACCAGTCCCTGGTAAATCACTGGACTTTTTAAACCTGATTTCTTTTTCCTTTGGGGAATCCTAAGTTAAAAATTTGTTAGAGTGCAATGAAGGTTGGTGGAGAAACTTGATTCAGTTCACATTTAAAGGCATATCTACCTAATTGTGCATCCTAAGATATTATATATGAACTGAAATATAGCCATCCTTCAAAATCATCACTTCTCTGAGTTTTCTGAGGCAGTTCTCTGATCATTAATGTGTGCAAAAATGGATGTACTTGAAGAATGTGTGCATGGATACATGCATGAGTGAAAATAATAATAATAATAATAATAATAATAATTATTATTATTATTATTATTATTATTATTTGTACCCCACCCATCTGGCTGGGTTTACCCCAGCCACTCTGGGCGGCTTCCACCAAATATTAAAAATACATCAAAATGTCACAAAATAACATGTATAAATGTCCTGTGTTCGGGGGGGGTTAGTTTGCAAATTTGTATTAGTTTGCATACAAAACTGTATATGAGGAGAAATTTGCACTAAAATGCTGGTGGGTGTTTGTTCATGAAAACGTCAAAATAAAATCAGGAACTGGTCCAGAAAACTGGACTTAAGGGTGTGAAAACGAGAAACAGAAAGAAACAAAAATTGACAGGTTTGGTCATCCTTAGGCGCAAACATTTTCATATTATTCAGTTCTGATAGCAGCCAAGGGCAAACACTGCACACCTTTTTTTTCCCTGAGCCCAAATAGGGCTCCGATGCCTGACTGCACCAGGTTACTAGGCTTGTGTGAAGGAGGGGGTGATACCTTGGTATTGCTCTTGCAGATGACCTGATTCTAAGTACTGTACTGGCAGGCTGGAAGAGGAATGGTGAGTTGAAGGCAAGACAATGGAAACCTTCTGGCATGCAGCTGGGGCTGCTGAAAAGGCATCTGGGCATCTGCTGGGAGCAAGAGGTGCCATTGTTGGCTGGGAGCAAGACAGGACTGAGGATTTATGGGCAGAACAAAGGAATGCATGTGTAAGGGAAGGTGAGAGGGAATCTTGTTCAGATAAGGTTAAAGAACAGAGGGAAATGCAGAAGAAGCAGAAAGGAGTTAAGTTACACAAAACCCCGTGTTTAGTATGGGATTAACTTGAATGCCTCTTAAAGATCCAACAATAAAACATGATAATGCGTAGGATCCAGGCCTTTCTTGAAACCAGTTACACTCTGAAGTAAACATGAGCTCTGACGGCTCTCATTATAAGGGAGAATTTTACAGATAGTAAAAGTCCAACTTTAAGCCCCTGGATCTCAGACAGAATTAACTTTCTTTTATTTCTGGTTTGGTTTGTGTTTGTGGTTTTTTTTCCCTCATCTCATTTTGCAATATATAACGGACAAGAACTGTTACAAATATCTTGACTGTCTTTGCATGGTGTTATAGATGTAGGGTAAACCGTAGAAATTAATAAATGCTATGGTTTTTGTTATTTTTATCTCCCGGGTGGCAGCCAGGGAGATGAACCAACACAGGAATGGTTCCCACTCACAACACCCCCCCTCTGGGAAGAGGAGAGGCTTTGCAAGAAAAGAGATTCCGATTAAACATTGGGAAAAACTTTCTGACAGTAAGAGCTGTTTGTCAGTGGAACAGACTCCCACGAGAGGTGGTGGACTCTTCCTCCTTGGAGGTTTTTAAGCTGAGGTTGGATGGCCGTCAGTCATGGATGCTTTAGCTGACATTCCTGCATTGCAGGGGGTTGGACCAGATGATTCTATAATTCTAGGAGCCTCAGAATAAGCAAGCGAGGGAGCCCAGCCAGCCAGTCCACCAGCTCTTGCTGTTGGGAATGGACCGACAAGTCCCAGGCCCCTATGGGGCAGTGTGAGGAGGCACCTCTCTTTGGGGGGGGGGGGTGTTCAACTCAGAGACCTGGGACGGCAGCAGCAGCTGCCCAGAGGATTCCCAAGGAGAGGGGAGGGGAGAGGAGGCTGAGGGAACCCTCCACAAAGGAGGGTGTTCGAAAAAGGGTGAGAGGCTGCCAGCTCTGCAGGCAAGGGGTGACATAACTGGGCTCTTGAGCCCCACAAGGGTGCCACAGAAAGAAAGTAGTTGGTTAAGGGAGCCATGGACTCAAAAAGGTTGAAAACATCTGCATTAGAGGAGTCATGATTGAAAATAATATACATTGTCATGCGGTACAAATAGCACACAAGACGATGCTCGAATCAAGGAGATTTCTCCAAAGTCCACCATGAAACTGGGGGGGGGGGGGAGTCCTTGTCTGTTTTTTCCAGGGATGCCAACTCATGAGTGCTGAGCCCTTTGGGGGGCCCAAATATTTTTTGGGTTGGGGCAGTCCCCCCAATGCCCCCCAAAATCAGGGGGCAGAGGAGGTCAAGCAAGAAGCTGAGCAAGGTTTGGCTTCATTGGCCTGATGTGGAGGTGAAGGAGGTTCGAAGCAGCCCCCTGTTGGAGGAGGAGGAGGAACCGCCAGGCATTGAAGCTCCTCCCAATATCACACATGATGTCACGCTCGTGACGTCAGCCCCCACATCACCTTTGCATATGATATAAAGAGTTGCCATGCTGTGTAAAAAGAAGAAGAGCTTGCACTTCATTTTGCTGTGTGGATTTGGCATGTTAGTTGTTCTGCCAGTGCCATTGACCAGATCCTTTGGTACCACGCTTCAATTGTTAGACCTTTAGCCATTCGCCAGCATCTGGCAGTTTCCAGATGGGCTGCTATTAGCAGAAACAGCAGCATATATTTACCGGTACATACAGTGTAGGGTTGGTTATTTTTAAATTCTCACACTGCAGCTGTTGTCCCACACTTAGGCTTTGGTTACCTTTGAGGGAAAGATGAGGCTTGTAATGTAAATTTAATCTTTTTTCTTTCTCCTTTGATAATAGTAAAGTTCTAGCCCTCATGGCTAGAAGGGGGGGGGGGGAATGAAAATGTGTTGACTTAATAGCAGTAGCAGCTGGCAGGGCAGGAGGATGGCATTTGTGATATTGTGGAAGACAATTGTAATCGTGAGGAGATTAAGGTGGTGCCTGGCAATTGCCCTTCTCATGCCCAGATCATGTCTAAATCCTGAGCCGTTAAGTGGTTAATTCTGTTTATTCCACAAATAAGCAGCCTAGTTTCTCATGGAATATAAATGTGCTTGAATGTTTATCTTTAAGATAAGGCTGCAGCTGACACCTGGAGTAAAGAGTCCTTGGAAGTTATCTGTGTTGACTTCCTGCCTAGTATTATTTAGTATTTCAACTCTGATGGGAAGTGGATGTTTTACCCAAACAAAAGCTGTGGCTTATGTAACTTTGGTGAAGATGGGCCCCAAGGGCATATAAGCCCCAGGGACTGTGTTAGTGAGAACCTCTGGACGGTCTTCAGGGGTCATGCCTGTTGCTGAGAGAGTTCCCAGGAACCCAAAAGGCAAAGAGGCGTGAGATCGTGACAAAGCTGTGTAACTTTGTTTGACGTGCTTAATGAAATATTTAACCCTCTCTCCATTTATGTCTTGATTGTGCTCAAAACCCTAAAAGAACCATTGCCCCTTTGGCAATACACTGACCTCCCCATCACCAGCATTGCTGGGCTTACTGGGAGAGAGGGAGGCAGCGGTGAGGTCAGAGCAGTGCAAACACACTAGCAGGGCCAGTCCAGTGTTCCCAAACATGATGGGTTGCAGCTCACCAACCATCTCACAGCTATTTCCCTGGTATGCCGCAGCTATGACAGTGAAGGGAGGTCAGATAGCAGCCACTGCTCTGACCTGCTGACCGCTATGGCTCAAATCTTTACTCATGAAAAGTAGACGCAGAGTTGCCGTTATCAAAATGTAGTACCTTGTCATCCAGATCTCCTGTCATTCCACATCTATTTGCCTTATAGCATTTGAACGGGCAGCTTTCTGTCACTGATGGGGGAGGTGGCCATGGGACATGGAATTGCTGATGGTGACAAATCCAGAATTGGGACTTTACAGCTTTAAAAAATTGAGATATTTGAATAGAATCATAGATCTGTAGAATTGGAAGGGTCTCAAAGGCTCATCCAGTCCAATGGACTAGAGTTGTTTATTTTATGGGCATAGTCAAATGTGGCCTAGCAAATACATATCTTTGCTATGTGAAAACATGTGTGTGTGTGTGTGCGCGCACACACACACACGTGCATTTTGTTGTTGTCGTTGTTTAGTCGTTTAGTTGTGTCCAACTCTTCGTGACCCCATGGACCAGAGCACGCCAGGCACTTCTGTCTTCCACTGCCTCCCGCAGTTTGGTCAAACTCATGCTGGTAGCTTCGAGAACACTATCCAACCATCTCGTCCTCTGTTGTCCCCTTCTCCTTGTGCCCCCCATCTTTCCCAACATCAGGGTCTTTTCCAGGGAGTCTTCTCTTCTCACGAGGTGGCCAAAGTCTTGGAGCCTCAGCTTCAGGATCTGTCCTTCCAGTGAGCACTCAGGGCTGATTTCCTTCAGAATGGATAGGTTTGATCTTCTTGTAGTCCATGGGACTCTCAAGAGTCTCCTCCAGCACCATAATTCACGTGCATTTTAGGCAGATGCAAAGCTGTTGTGGTAAGACATTGCAAGTGGATTTTGATTTAACAGGAGGGGGAGGAAGCAGCCTGCAGACCATTCCCTTCTTTTGAAAGATCTAGGATTAGGGAGATCATGGAATTTGTTGCTGTTGTTTTAAGAGATGTAAAAATATAATACAGCAGCGTAAAACTAAAGAGGCCAATTCTGCTTGATTTGCCCTTTGAAAATGAAACACATGGCTGCTTGCCATAGCAATTGCTATAAAAATAACATTCCGGAAGAAGTTCTAGCGGACAAGGAGCCTTTGATGCACGGAAAGAAAGAATTGGCAATAGGGGACTCGTAGATGTCCAAGTGAATATGTGATCTTCCCCTCACAACCCACCCCAATTCACTTGCTCGTAACTTAAAATGCCTTCATGGTTCCCTTTAGCTAGCAATCAGTTGGCAAATGCCAGATATTTACGGTTACTTTCTAAGCCCAGTAGAGTTTTAGTAACAACATATTTATCAGCAAGCCTGCAACAGTCTGATATTCGGGAACAGTTTGCCGCACTCGCCGCTCTGAAGAGGAAATGCTTAAGCCATTAATTGTTCCAAAGAAGCTTAGTATACCAGTATATATGAACTGCTCTTACCCTGCTCTCCACCTCCAGATCTTGAGTCATACATTTTGGCTGCCGTTAACATGGGCATATGCAGAGCACATCGGGGGCACGGCAGCGGCCCTTTTGAACAGCACTGTCGTGGAGTGCTTGGCACCAGATTACAACAGTCAATCACTGAATGGTCAAACAGTTATCTTGAATCAGTTTTATGGTGCTCCACTGCCTACTGAAGGAGAATATTGTTGAAGTGATGGAATTATCAACATGCCCCATATACCCCCACTTGGCCACATCAATCCGCAAAACCAGCATTGTTATGAGTGCCCTATAATACGTATTTCACACTTTTAAGAAATCTTTTTTAGTGTGGCAGCACCTACACTTCAGAACTCCCTGCTTATTGGCATCTGGTAGGCTCCGTGGCTGAATTATTTTTGCTTAAAACATTTTCGTTTAGGCAGGTCTATCCAGACATATAGAAGTTACATCTGTTTTAACTCTTTTTCCTCTATTGTTGATTTTAATAATCTTTTGAATGTTTTAAATACCAGTTTTGAACTGTTTTTAATCAATGTTTTTTAAAGTTTTGTTTTATATATTTGTACACCACTTAGAAGGGACCCGTATGGCACTGTGGTCTAAACCATAGAGCCTAGGGCTTGCTGATCAGAAGGTTGGCGGTTCGAATCCCTGCAACAGGGTGAGCTCCCAGCTCCTGCCCACCTAGCAGTTCGAAAGCACGTCAAAGTGCAAGTAGATAAATAGGTACCGCTCTGGCGGGAGGGTAAACAGTGCTTCCTTGTGCTGCTCTGGTTCACCAGAAGTAGCTTAGTCATGCTGGCCACATGACCTGGAATCTGTCTGCGGACAAATGCCAGCTCCCTCGGCCAGTAAAGCAAGATGAGTGCCACAACCCCAGAGTCGTCCATGACTGGACCTAATAGTCAGGGGTACCTTTACCTTTACCTTTAGCGGGTTCTTTTTAAAAAAAAACAATGAAGCAGTAATAGTACCTCTCTATTCTTGCTTGGTCAGGCCACACCTGGAATGCCGTGTCCAGTTCTTAGCAGCACAATTTAAGAAGGGTATTGTCAAGTTGGAATGTATGCAGAGGAGGGCAACCAGGATGATCAGGGATCTGGAAACCAAACCTTATTAGGAATGGTTGAAGGAGGTGGGTATGTTTAGCCTGCATATGAGGACACTGAGATGAGATATGATAACCATCTTTAAAGGTTTGAAGGGCTATCACATGGAAGGTGGAGCAAGCTTGTTTTCTCCTTCTCTGGAGGGTAGAACCCAACTCCATGGCTTCAAGTTACAAGAAAGTAGATTCTGACTAAACATCAGGGTGAACTTTCTGGTGGTAAGAGCTGTTCAGTAGTGGAATGGACATCCTCGGAAGATGATGGGCTCCTATCATTGAAGGCAAAGGTTGAATATCAGGGATGCCTTAGTTGAGATTCCTGGGCTCCAGGGGGTTCGATTAGAAGACTCTACGGTTCTATGAGCTACATGGAGCAATGGTCTGACTCAGTATAAGGCAACTTCCTATGTTCCTAAGGAATTATCTATGTAACTCAGGATCATTCACATAATCGATAGCACCCTGTTCTGTGACATATCCTTATTTCAGCATCTCAAGGGTTTCAAGATATAGAAGGGAGGAGAGAATCCTCTTATTAGTTTTTTTTAAGTTGTTGTTGTTTAGTCATTTAGTCATGTCTGACTCTTTGTGACCCCATGGACCAGAGCACGCCAGGCACTCCTGTCTTCCACTGCCTCCCACAGTTTGGTCAAACACATGCTGGTAGTTTCAAGAACACTGTCCAACCATCTCATCCTCTGTCGTCCCCTTCTCCTTGTGCCCTCAATCTTTCTCAACATCAGGGTCTTTTCCATGGAGTTTTCTCTTCTCATGAGTACTTTGTTTTTTAAGGGGGGGCTATAATTAATGTAAAGGTAAAAGGTAGAGGATCCCTGGACAGTAAAGTCCAGTCAAAGGCGATGAGTGCCACTATGGGGTTGTGGCGCTCATCTCGCTTTCAGGCCGAGGGAGCCGGCATTTGTCCACAGGCAGCTTTCCGAGTCATGTGGCCAGCATGATTGAGGACCATGATGAGTGCCAGAGCACATGGAAACGCCGTTAACCTTCCCTGCCAAGTGGTACCTATTTATCTACTTGCACTGGCGTGCTTTCGAACTGCTAGGTTGGCAGGAGCTGGGACAGAGCAATGGGAGCTCACCCCATCATGGGGATTCGAATCACTGACCATCTGATCGGCAGGCCCAAGAGGCTCAGTGGTTTAGATCACAGCACCACCCGCATCCTTATAATTAATATAGGACCTTTGAGGCAATTTTACCCAAGACTTCAGCACCGCAGGATAGTGTCTACCCTTCCAGAAACAAAGTGATCAAAAACGTTGGAAATGACCTTATTCTCTTGCCCCCGTCATGCTGGCTCCACCACCCTTAGGAATGTCTAGTGTGTGGAAAACAATATCCTTAATCCATTAATATTTCTAGCTTTTCCTTTGATGTTTAAATTGCTATTTTATCTCTTGTCCTGGTTTCTCATGCTTGCTGCTTTCGGTTTTGTGATACAATTCTAGGGTAGCTTTTGTTTGTTATTCCAGTCAATTCATGCTAGAGACAGTTAGCTGGTACTTTCTCCCTGAGTTGAATCAGACAAATTGCTATGCAGCATGGAAGCCCAGGCACCTACATAGATCTCTCAATTACTGGGCATGTTTGAGTAGACAGTGTTTAGGTGAATCATAGACCATGCAGGATTAAACCTTCAATATTTGCTGGGATACTCTAGAGTTTTCATAGGAGTACTGAAGTGATTGTTTTTAGTCTAATTGGCAGTCATTAGAGAAATGCATTAAAGTTGCTACCAGGCTGTCAGTATTTTGCAGGAGGAATTCAGGCACATACTGGAAATGTAGGTTTGTGCTATTCAAGTGGATTAAAGGTTTGTCACTTTGCACAACAAATCCAGGTGCAGTTTTTTTAAAAAAATACAGTGGTATCTCAGTTTACGAACTTAATCCATTCCGGAACTCTGTTCTTAAACCGAAACCATTCTTAAACCAAGGCGTGCTTTCCCTAATGAGGCCTCCCGCCGCTGGTGCCCTTCCACCATTCGGATTCCGTTCTTTGACTGAGGTAAAGTTCTCAAACTGGGACACTATTTCCACTTTTGAGGAGTTTGTAAACCAAATTGTTCTTAAACCGGACAGTTCTTAAACCGAGATACCACTGTAATAAGAATCATTTGGTTTTTATAGTTAAGAAAGCAACCAGGGAATGCACTAAAAGTGTTGGGTCAGGATGAATGCTTGTTGTCATGGAAGCTCCCCACAAATAAATCAGAACAAATGTTCAATAAAGACTGGACATAAGCTTGCCTATACACCATGCCATCGAAGCACATTCAAAACACATCATTCCCCTCACATAAAGAATCCTGTGGGAACTATAGTCTGTTCCAATGGTAAAGCATGAAACTCTTAATCTCAGTTTTGTGGGTTCAAGCCCCACATTAGCCAAAAAGATTCCTGTATTGCAGGAGGTTTTGACTAGATAGCTCTTGTGGTCCCCCTTCCAATTCTACAATTCTATGATTCTATGTATGCTGGGAGTTGAATGGTAAGCTATAACTCCCAGGATGAGTGTTAAACTGTAGTACCCAGTGCTGTGTACATTAGGCCATGATGTGGGTGGAGCCTCAGTCCAAACCTCAGTGTAAGCTTTGCCAGACTGGAACCAAATGGTAAAAGGTCTGAAGTTTCTAACCTTTGCCCATGAGAAGAAGAGGAAGTGCTCCCACTGCCAATCCATTGTTTACCATTATTTCTGAATATGTAATTATCAATATTTTGAAAGAAATCTCCAGAAGGCAAGTGGATGAGAAATAAAATGGCAGTTTGGTGCCCAGCTGCAGTGATTTCCTGCATCCATAGAATTTCTACCGCAGTGTCCCAAGTTGTTGTTGAACTCCATCCCCCATCATCCTCAGTCAGCTTGGTCCGTGGACAAGAATTATGGGAGTTGTAGTTCTGGAACTTCTGGAATGCCACTGTCAGCCAGAGCAGACAATACTGTGGTAGGTGGACCAATAGTTTGATACCTGCATTTGGCTGCTTTGTATGTTCCTAAGTAAACATCTGTTTTCACTGCCTGGTACCTAGATAAGTGACAGCTCCTCCACTAGCAGATAAAGCAATTCAAAAATTGGAAGTAATATGCTCATATGCTTGACTCTTTGTGCTTTGGGATTTTCATCTCCCAGTGTTTACAAGTTACCTCTGCCTATGAGGTTTAAAGCACTTGCATGTAAACATTTTCAGGTTTCCTCGGTTGCTTTGGTAACATGTCATTTTTGAAAGAATCATAATGGAGAAATTACTGGAAGGTTGAAATGGCTTAATGCGAAGGATTGCAAGAGATTTCAAGGATGGTGAAGCAGCCCCTGAAAGTAATATTTGAAAGTGGAGAGCATGAGCCCTGTCAATGGTTTCTTAGGCACCCTCCTTAAATCCTTAAAATGGGCTCTAGTCAGTGTTCGGTTGGGTTTATCACAAGCCTTCCACAGACACACTCCCCAGCTGTTTCATTGCTTCCAGCTAAGCTACCCAGAAAACCAGGGAGCTGATGTGACTGGATTGATTGTTTGTTTGCTTGTTTATATGCTGAATGATGGGTGTGGAGAAACTCCTTCAGGTATATAGGGCCAAAGCTGTTTAGGGCTTTATTCAAAATGCTTCACATACATTTAGCAATCTCCACAACTGCTGGTGGTTGTTCATTATCACAAATGTATCAAATGTACATTTTAGGATTTTAAAAGTATGTTTAGAAATGTGCCCATTGAGATAGGATACATATATTTATGGGGGGAGGTGGGGAAAAAATGAGATGGACTGGGTATATGAATCAATAGATGAGAAACTGACACAGTCCAGAAATAGACTGATCTGCCTGTCCCTACAGGGGTGACATTTGAACGATGGAGTTTCTAGCTCAAATCTCAGTTTCTTAGCTGCAGTATGGTACGCTAGCTTTCACCTAATGCACAACCTCCTGCATATGTCAATGCACAAATAAATTAAAATGCATCAAAATGCATAAGCATAAATAAAGGTCAAATAGATGTTCCAACAACAAACTGGCTTGTATAAGGGGACCGTGGACAAATTTATAAAATACACAGAGAGGCTAGTTTTACTCAAGAATGTAACTAATGATCAACTCTATTTCCCCAAGCTCCAAAGCTTAACTATGCAGCTGAATATTGGAATTAACAGAGTGAATCATATTAGCATTGTGAATCTGCCTTTCTCCAGTGCTAGAGTAAATAGCAGGCATTAGTTAGAGAGACTGTACCCATCAGGAACATGCAGGTGCAGAATACTTCCAACATTCATGTTTATCTCCAAATGCTTTGGTATTTTGGTAACTTGCTTCCCCCTTCTCCTCTCTTCAGTAGGACCATACATTCTGCTATTCATACATTCTTATCTTAAATCCACAAAGTGCGCCCATTACAGTGGTGCCCCGCAAGACGAAGGCCTCGCAAGACGAAAAACCCGCTAGACGAAAGGGTTTTCCGTTTTGGAGACGCTTCGCAAAACGAATTTCCCTATGGGCTTGCTTCGCAAGAAGAAAGCCCATAGGGAAATCTCCGGGGACCTCTTTTAAATGCTAGCGGTGGGGAGCAAAGCCTTTCCCCCCCTCCGGCCTTCAGAAGAGGTCCAGGAAGGCCGGCGGGGGCCGAAAGGCTTTGCTCCCCACCGCCAGCATTTTAAAAGCAGTCCGGGATAGCAGGGAAGCGCTTCCCGCTATCCCGGATGGCTTTTGAAGGCAGGCGGCGGGGGGGGGGAGCAAAGACTTTCGCCCCCCACCGGCCTTCAGAAGAGGTCCTGGACCACTTCTGAAGGCCGGCGGGGGGCAAAAGTCTTTGCTCCCCCCTGCCTGCCTTCCGGGAGAGCGGAGAAACGCAGCGCTGCGTTTCTCCGCTCTCCCGGGAAGGCAGGCAGGGGGGACAAAGATTTTGCCCCCCGCCCGCCTTCAGAAGAGGTCCAGGACCTCTTCTGAAGGCCGGTGGGGGGCGAAAGTCTTTGTCCCCCCTGCCTGCCTTCCCGGGGCTTTTAAATCGCCCCGGGACAGCGGATAATTCCTCCACTGTCCCGGGGCGATTTTAAAATGCTGGCTGGCAGCAGCGCTGCCGCCCGCCAGCATTTTAAGATCACCCCAGACAGCGGAGAAGTCCTCCGCTGTCCCGGGGCGATTTTAAAATGCTGGTGGGCGGCAGCGAAGGCTTCGCGGGCAGCAGCGCTGCCGCCCGCCAGCATTTTAAGATCACCCCAGACAGCGGAGACTTCTCCGCTCCCGGGGCGATTTTAAAATGCTGGCGGGCGGCAGCGCTGCTGCCCGCGAAGCCCTCGCTGCCGCCCACCAGCATTTTAAAATCGCCCCGGGAGCGGAGAAGTCTCCGCTGTCTGGGGTGATCTTAAAATGCTGGCGGGCGGCAGCGCTGCTGCCCGCGAAGCCTTCGCTGCCGCCCACCAGCATTTTAAAATCGCCCCGGGAGCGGAGAAGTCTCCGCTGTCTGGGGTGATCTTAAAATGCTGGCGGGCGGCAGCGCTGCTGCCCGCCAGCATTTTAAAATCACCCCGGGAAGTCTCCGCTGTCCCAGGGGCATTTAAAATGCTGGGGGACGGCAGCGAACGCTTCGCTGCCGCCCGCCAGCATTTTAAGACCGCCCCGGGACAGCGGAGAAGTCTCCGCTGTCCCGGGAAGGCAGGCGGGGGGGGGGAGCAAAGACTTTCGCCCCCCACCGGCCTTCAGAAGAGGTCGGGGGACAGACTGTCCCCGGACCTGGTCTGAAGGCGGTTTCCATAGGAACGCATTAATTGATTTTCAATGCATTCCTATGGGAAACCGTGCTTCGCAAGACAAAAAACTCGCAAGACGAAAAGACTTGCGGAACGAATTAATTTCGTCTTGCGAGGCACCACTGTATTACTTTTCCCTTGTTCTTTCTTTGTGCCTCTGCACCCAAACAGTAAGTCACCCTAAACCTTTTGAAATGTGCAGCGATATCTAACAAGGTCAGTTGGAAGGTTTCTTCATAAAGTTAGCTATACCATTTTAATTCACCCATTTAACAGTGAAAACCATTAAGGCTTTGAAATGTGATTTTCTTTCCTGGATTGTTATTTAGCCAGGCAGGTTAGTTGGTTTTGTGAGTTGACACCACTAATATTTCCTTTTCCATTTTTATCTTCTTTGGGTCTTTGTTTTTGCCAAGGTTTTCTGAGATGCTTGGTGAGTCTGCAAGGAAGTTTATGGTTGCCTCTTTTCACTTGCCATGGTAGACTATGGTTCATGTCTTACTGGCAATGAACAGATCACTCCTACTGTTGTAAATAAAAATTGCCCTTTTCCCTTATGGGGTATCCAAGAGCCCATATAGAGTCCTTACATGGGTTCCCTATTGGTAGCAGAGAATAACAGAGGCCAACCAGAGAATACTGAGAAGCAAAGCAGCTAGTAAGCTTGATCTTTATTGATCTGTTGCAACAGGGTGCTCCCCTCACACACAGGAAAGGAGGAGGACCCAGAAAAAATGGTGTGCAAGGCCTTATAAAGACTTTTGAAATTGCCACCCTGTAGATCAAGACCACCCCCAGAAACATCATGCATAAATTACAGAAGGGGTGTAACCTAAGACCACCCCTCAGATACATCATGCATACATCACAAAAAAGGCAGTCTTAAAACAGAAATTTGAATGTTGTTTTTCTCCTCTCGTTTATTTCCTGTCTGGCAGGTTCCTTGATTGGATTTCTTGGGGAGCCTGGCCAGTCTTTTGTAGTGATAAATACTTATTCAAACACAGACATACCCTTAAGACAGGATTTGTGAAGGAAAAGACAATGGGGAGGCTTTTCCAGTTTGACCTTGCAGAGAAAACATTTGCTCAGTTTAGGAATCAAAATGGTTCCAGGTTGGCCTTCCTGTGCTGATCTATGTACGTGTGGTTATGAATATTGCCATATATCTAAGACCATAAAATTCCTATCACACTACTTTGTTCCTCATCTTGTGAACGCAGGAGCTGCAAGCCAAGTAACTTGGCGTGTCAAGAGGTGTGAGCACAGAATTATGCTTTGTTTTCCCGGAAACAAACCGTGATCTGGAGTCAAGGTTTGTTGTTGGCTTTCTAGACTGGGGCTGCCCGGGTGCACCAGGGGAACCAATCCTGTGCTCCTCCTGGTGTATGTTAACGGAGAAATCTGAGGGCTCCCTTGGACAAAAAAACAAGGACACCAGCCAGGAATACTAGAGTAAAACAGCAGCCAGTAGGCTTGGTCTTTATTGAAGACTGTCGCAACAGGACTCCCACCTGTCACAAGGTGGAAAAAGATGGAAGCCCCAAACAAAAGAGAACCCAAACTTTTATTAGCTGCTAATCCACATGTTACATCCCCCCCAAAACTACATCACTAATACATCATGGTTACATCATGAAAAGGGAGGTCTGGTGCAAGCACCGTAATCTGAGCATTCTGGACCCTGCCCCATGGTTCTCCTTGCCCTCCACCAAACACCCATCAAGTGTAACAAAAGAGATATTTACATTTCCCTGTTTCCCAGCCAATAATAATAATAATAATAATAATAATTTATTTATATCTCGCTGAGTTTCCCCAGCCACTCTGGGCAGCTTCCAGTCAAGTGTTAGAAACAATACAGCATTAAATATTAAAAACTTACCTAAACAGGGTTGCCTTCAGATGTCTTTTAAAGAGAAGATAGCTGCTTATTTCCTTCACATCTGAAGGGAGGGTGTTCCACTGGGCATTCCACAAGTTAACCACACCCTTTTGTCTTCATCTGGGTTTGTTATTTCTGGAATGGCTATCTGTCTGGCACTCAGGTATCAGGATGCCAGGAATTATCACTTAGGCAGAGGGACTGCTGAGTAGCTGAGCTCACATGTCTATATGAATTTCTGAAGTTTTCCCAGCGAGCCAGCAGTGGCGTAGCGTGGGTTGTCAGCACACGGGGCAAGGCAAGTAATTTGCACCCCCTAACCCGTGGATTTGCGCCCCCTAACCCTAACCCCCAGATGTTGCACCCGGTGCGGCCGGCCCCCCCCTGCACCCCCCACGCTACGCCACTGCGAGCCAGTACATAGATACATTTATCAGTGAATTGTTACATTTGGTATCGTGCAGCAAAGGCCCTTTGAATAGCTAGGAAGAAACTGTGATGAAGTGTTTTGTGGGGACAAAACACAAAAGTCACAAAAGTGATTGTGCTGATTTTGGTAGAGGGTTGCATGTGCATGATATCTGCTGGAGGGGCAACTCCCCCCACCAACCTATACATAAATTCCTGCAACATGTATACAGCCCCAACCTCTCTTGATGTCCTGCCCATTCAGATAGGCAGCAGCTGTCATAGGTAGGGCAGTGGCACTGTGCTTTTCTGCCAGCCTCCTAATCCCAAGCTACTGATTTTTGAAAAGACTGGGGAGGTCATGATCACAGCCAGCCCTACCATTAGGCAAAGTTGAAGCCATTGCCCCAGGTAGCAGATGCTGGAGGTTGTGCTGTCAGCCCCATGGCTGCTGCTCCTGAGCCCTCCAACCATTCCCCTCTTTTGGAGGAGAGAGCTGTGCATGCCACATGACCTGGTCTGGCTCTGGTGAAGAATACTCTCCCATCGCCAGTGTTCAAGTAAGATGGAGCTGCCCATCAGGTCAGCTTTTGTGCTGAAATGAGAGAGGGCACCATCTTGTCCTTTGCTTCAGGCGGCAAAAAGTCTTCAACTGGCCTTGAGTATTATTTGATCAAAATGGGGGACAGGGTAGGACTCAGGCGGTGGGGCTCATTTTATTAAGCCTTTCCAACTATCTGATAATGCGCATATTAACACATGTGCATTTCTGAGCGAGACATGTTTTGGGCTGCTTTGCTGCTGTGATTGAATCAAAGTGACACGGTAACTAGGTGATAAAGAGCATGGGGTGATTTTTAAATTTCCCATTTTTTCACACTACAGCACCCTGTCTTCTGCATCATGATGTGCAAACTCAAGCGATGGTGACAGAAGCAAAGGCTGTTTGAGCTCTTACTCATCTGTGGTATTTTCAGCTTTAGGTATTTGATGAACAAGAGCAGGGCAAATCTTCTGAATGAAGATCTTTATCTCAATTGGCATCTGTATTGGATTTGAACTGATTTTGAGCTGTTTAAACTGTATATGAATCTTTTAAATTGTTTTTATATATCTGCTATTGTTTTAACTGGTTTTTATATATGTTAACTGTTGTGTGGATAGATGATAGATAGATAGATAGATAGATAGATAGATAGATAGATAGATAGACAGATAGATAGATATAGATAGATAGATAGATAGATAGATAGATAGATAGATAGATGATAGATAGATAGATAGATAGATAATAGATAGATGATAGATATAGATAGATAGATAGATAGATAGATAGATAGATAGATAGATGATAGATAGATAGATAGATAGATAGATAGATAGATAGATTAGATAGATAGATAGATAGATAGATAGATAGATAGATAGATGATAGATAGATAGATAGATAGATGATAGATAGATAGATAGATGATAGATAGATGATAGATAGATAGATAGATAGATAGATAGATAGATAGATAGATAGATGATAGATAGATAGATGATGATAGATAGATAGATAGATAGATAGATAGATAGATGATAGATAGATAGATAGATAGATAGATAGATAGATAGATAGATAGATGATAGATAGATAGATAGATAGATAGATAGATAGATAGATAGATGATAGATAGATGATAGATACATAGATATAGATAGATGATAGATAGATAGATAGAGATAGATAGATAGATGATAGATGATAGATGATAGATGATAGATAGATAGATAGATAGATAGATAGATAGATGAGAGATAGATAGATAGATGATAGATAGATAGAGATATAGATGATAGATAGATAGATAGATAGATAGATAGATAGATAGATAGATAGATATAGATAGATAGATGATAGATAGATAGATAGATAGATAGATAGATAGATAGATAGATAGATGATAGATAGATAGATAGATAGATAGATAGATAGATAGATAGATAGATGATAGATAGATAGATAGATGATAGATACCGTATTTTTCGCTCCATAAGACGCACCTGACCATAAGATGCACTTAGTTTTTAGAGAGGGAAAGCAAGAAAAAAAATTCTGCGCAGAGCATGTAAGCGGCTCTCGCTTTCCTTGCTTTAAACCCTTCCATCCCTCCTCCTGCTTCGCTGAGAAGCCAGCAGAGCAAGAGTGATTGCTGCGCAGCGCCTCTTGTTCTGCTGGCTTCCCAGCAAAGCGGGATGAGGGATGAAAGGGAGCCCTTACAAGGGAGCGTTGAGCAGAGCCTGGCAGCGGCTCTTGCTGGCTTTTCTGGGAGATGTGGGAAGGGACAGAGGGCAGCCCACCAGTCCCTTCTCCCACCTCGTGGAAAAGCCCCCAAGAGCCACACACACGCTAACCATGACTCTTCAAAGGGAGTGCTGAGCAGAGCCTCCTGCCTGCATTCGCTCCATAAGACGCACACACATTTCCCCTTACTTTTTAGGAAGGAAAAAATGTGTCTTATGGAGCGAAAAATACAGTAGATAGATAAATAGATCATACAGCGAGAGAATTACTAGCATATTGCATACCTGTAAAGGATACCCCTTAACAAATGACTAGGGCACTGGTTGGCAAGCTTGAACAACAGAACACACAACTTTGTCCCAAGTGTCAAAATCGCCCAAAAAATGCTTGCTCCAGGTGAGAGATTTTTGTGTGTGATAGGACTTTTTAAAGAGCAAAAACAGATTTAAAATAATAAAGAGAAGTAAGAAAAATGCCAAGGAGAAAAATAATATTTCTTCTACATTGCAGACATGTTCATTTTAAAACTCATTCTCACACTCACTTTTCACTACCAGGGAGGTTCCTGGGTTAATCCATTACTGGAAAACAAACACAGAACCTTTAAAGATTAACAGAATGATTGTGCCATTAGCTGTTGCGAACTTTGCGTAATCTTGCACAGCTCTCAATCATTCTCATGGGGCCTAGATGGGAGAACTTCTCAGTGGATGATGACCTTAATGTTTGATGAGAGGTTTCAGAAATCTCGAAACTCATCTTGACACCATGAAGCAAGAGTTACATCTAGTATTAAGGTTAACTATGTATTCCCCTTCACACATGATTGCAATATTGCGGACGAGAGAAGAGGGCTGTGTCTGCTGATCCTGCCCCTACTGCCACATCTATGCTGACCTCCCCCCACCCCATTTACTATTTGGGAGACACAAGGGAACCCTGCTCTGTGCATGTAGGCTTTCCCCCAAATGTAGATCCCTGATTGCACACAGCTGCTCATCACATACGTCAATTTCAGTTTTTCTCTGTTTCTCAGAAAATCAAAAGTTCAGTTTGCCACCTTTCCACATCTGTTTGCAAACTTTTGTGGGGAGGACATCCTTATTAACATTAATCTACATTCCAGAATGCATTTTTCTTAAGACACAATGTTTTTGTATACAATTTTGCCCAAAATACCCCCCCCTGCATTTCTCCCTATTACAATGCATTGCTGTTATTGTCACCAATTCTTAGCACACTTTATTCTAACATACCATATTTTTCGCCCCATAGGGCGCACCGGCCCATAGAGCGCACCTAGTTGGGGGGGAATAAAGGGGGGAAATTATTTTTTTCCCAGGTG
This sequence comes from Podarcis gaigeae, assembly GCF_964106915.1. NCBI lineage: Eukaryota > Metazoa > Chordata > Lepidosauria > Squamata > Lacertidae > Podarcis > Podarcis gaigeae. The sequence continues at coordinate 79,731,524 of NC_139681.1, forward strand.
CGGGGCTGGGGTGAGGGAAGCCCAAGCTTCCCCCGACCCCAGCCCCCAGAACAGGCTGCTATCCGCAAGCCTAAGGAGACCGGCGGGAAGTCGTGCCGGTCTCCCCAGGCTTGCGGTTATCTGCCCGAAGCCCAGGGCGTGCTGCTTCAGCAAGCTCCGGGCTTCGGGCAGCAGGCTGCTATCCGCAAGCCTAGGGAGCCCTGCGGGAACTCCTGCGGGCTCCCCAGGCTTGCGGATAGCTTCCTGAAGCCTGCATTTGCCCCATGGGACGCACACACATTTCCCCATCATTTTGGAGGGGAAAAAGTGCGTCCTATAGGGCTAAAAATACGGTATATACTTTTGTATGTTGGGGGGGTTGGGTCAGAGAATTGCATCACAAAATTCAGAGAAATGTGAATTTCTGAAAAGAGCTGTCTTTCAAAAAATTCTAGAGTTGGAAGGGACCCTGAGGATCATCTTGTCTAAACCCTTACAATGCAGGAAAGTGCAGCTGTCCCATAAGGCAGTGGTTTTGAACCAGTGTGCCCTGACACCCTGGGATGCCTTGCATGATATTCAGGGGTGCCGCAAGCAACACTGGCCTCTGTCCCTCTTTCCTTCCCTCCCTCCTTCTGATGCCCTCTCGCATCTCTGCCTCCCAAAGGCTTGCAAAGCTGTTTATTGCACCAGCCATGGCTATAAGCTCCACAGTGACCTCTCTTTGCGGTGAGAAGGGGAGGAAAGCCAGTGTGGTGTAGTGGTTAAGAGCAATAGACTCGTAATCTGGGGAACCGGGTTCGCCTCTCTGCTCCTCCACGTGCAGCTGCTGGGTGACCTTGGGCCAGTCACACTTTTTTGAAGTCTCTCAGCCCCACTCACCTCACAGAGTGTTTGTTGTAGGGGAGGAAGAGAAAGGAGAATGTTAGCCGCTTTGAGACTCCTTCGGGTAGTGATAAAGCGGGATATCAAATCCAAACTCTTCTTCTTCTTCTCTTCTTCAGAGACAGGGATGGCAGTAGCTGCTGCCCAGAGGACTCCCAGGGAGAGGGGAAAGGAGAAGAAGCTGAGGGAGCACTCCACAAGGGTTTGAAAAAGGGTGAGAGGTTGCCAGCTCTGCAGGCATGGGGTGCCATAACTGGGCTCCTGAGCCCCACAGGGGTGCCGCAGAAAGAATGCAGTTGGTCAATGGAGCCGTGGACTCAAAAAAGTTTGAAAACCTCTGCCATAAGGGGATTGAACCTGCAACCTTCATGTTACCAATGCCATGCTCTAACCAACTGAGTTTCAATTCACATAATGGTTTAGGAAGTGCACATTGGGTAGGTTCTCACTGAAAGGCAAGCAGCAACAAGTTTATCCACCATTGCTGTACTCCCCACCATAGACTTCACCCCAGTACAGTATGTGGCTGGTGGGGGGGGGCATAGCTGTCAACCTTTCCTTTTTTGCAGGAAATTCCCTTATTTCAGCGCCGTTTCCCGCTGCTTCCCGCTGCTATCCCGGAGTGTTAGATATCCCGTAGACCAGCGGTTCTCAACCTGTGGGTCCCCAGATGTCGTTGGACTACAACTCCCATCATTCCTGAGCTCTGGCCTTGCTAGCTAGCGGTGATGGGAGTTGTAGTTCAACAACATCTGGGGACCCACAGGTTGAGAAAGGCTGCCGTAGACTGTCTCTGGGACAGGTGAGGCTGCTGATCCCTTATTTTCAAATCCAAATGTAGACAGCTATGGGGGGGGGGCAGGAAAGACACAACAGGCAGCAATTGCCTGCTGCCCCTGCCAGAGAATGAGGCTCTCATGAAGAACTTCTATCTTTCTCTATTGCTTAAGCCTGAGCACGGGGCTTTGTCGGGTGAGTGTGAATGGGCCTGCCCTTCTCCCTTGCCTGTTTATCAACGTATATATTTTTTCTCCACAGTGCCTGAATAGGTTTAATGTTGCCTACAATGCAATGATATGCATAATCCAAGCTCTAGTTGGGTTTTTCAAATCCCAGGGTATTATCTCTCTACAGCTGGTGGCAATGAGCGCTGGCAGAAACTATGCATCGTCACGACATCCTGCTCTCTCTACTAGCTGAGATATTGGATACAAAATCATACTCCCCCCCCCCCACCTACCAGAGTAAAATTAATCTGTAATGGCTGATGGCAGATCTAGCGGCACATACAGAAGCCAGCTGTGTAACTGCTACAAGTATGTTCTTGAAGTTTTCACTCACATAAACTGACCAATAGGGATCCGTGACTCAATCCTTAAAAGGTAAAGGGACCCCTGACCATTAGGTCCAGTCGTGATCGACTCCGGAGTTGCGGCGCTCATCTCACTTTATTGGCCGAGGGAGCCGGCGTACAGTTTCCAGGTCATGTGGCCAGCAGGACTAAGCTGCTTCTGGCGAACCAGACCAGCGCACAGAAACGCCATTTACCTTCCTGCCAGAGCGGAATCTATTTATCTACTTGCACTTTGACGTGCTTTCGAACTGCTAGGTGGGCAGGAGCTGGGACTGAGCAATGGGAGCTCACCCCGTCGCGGGGATTCAAACCGCCGACCTTCTGATCGGCAAGTCCTAGGCTCTGTGGTTTAACCTTCTTCTGACCTTTTAGACTACAACATCCATGACCTCAATGTCCTGTTGGAAGCTGTGTGCTGGCTGGGACTGAAGGATGTTGTACTCCAAAACATTCAGAGATTGCTATGAGGGGGAAGGCTTGCTTCTGCACTCTCTCACCTGTGAGTAAACCCCATTGAACTCAATGGGGCTTGCTCCTAAGAAGGCATGTAGAGGACTGCGCTGCAAACTGAATTAAGCGAGCTTGACTTGCGCCTATTCAGAAATTCTGTGCAGAGCAGTTAATGTGGGAACTGTCATGTGGAGAGGATGTCTGATCAAATCTAGCTTCTAGCTGCACCATGGGCTCTTTTTCATACTGACTTACCCATAATTGCTAACAGGAGCGGTGCATTCACTGACAGTAATCTCTTCCTATCGAAACATTTCATCCATGTCCTATTCAGAAAGGAGAAATCCCTACCTAGCTATGACAAGGCTGTTTAAGTAACGGAAGCCCGGCCACTGTCGCTTGTCAGGCAATTAAATTGAAAGCATTCAACATCCTTGGAGTACATTCTCATTAGGAAAGAGCTCGTCGAACAAATCAGCTTGGGGAGATTCTCTGAGGGAAAGTTTCCTAATTATTATGTGTTTCATATATTAAAGGAAAGCCCTAAAGAGTAACAAATCACTGTGTTTCTTCCTAGGGACGTGGGTCACGTTTGGAGGTCAAATTTCAGACGAGGTAAGCAAAGTTTCATTTAACTACAACTTGCAAAAAAAGTGAGATTTGGCTGCACCTTATTTCTTATATGTCTTTTTAATTAAAAGGCAAACCACAGATGACAGAATGTACAGAGTCCATTCCGGCAACAGGAATGATCTTACATAAAAGAAAAGGGATTTGTGCTTTTCATGCACTTCAGAACATCTTTTCAGAACCTGGAATTTAATGGACAGCACCTCTGGCATTAAATGGCTCTGCGATCCAATTAAAATACCTTTTTAAACATGTCCCTGAAAAGAAAAGACACCTGTGAACCACTGACAGGGATATGAAGAATACATTTTGAGGTCAGGGCAGTGAGGAGCATGAGTTGTGAGCTTAGCAGACCTGATTCACAATTCAGCTCCAATGTGGGCTCAGTCGATAACCTCAGGCACCAGCTACAAATTACTATGAACACAAGACCTCTGCTACTGGCAACGTATCCCCAGTAGTGTTCGGTTACACAGATAACATGAAATTATCTTCACTGTTTCTTAGGCACTCTACTCCACACCTTTCTATGTTCTCTATGTTATGCTAAAACAGTGGTTAAGAGGCTACAATCCTAGATTATTATTTTTCCTGGGAGTTAGTCCCATTGAATTCAATGGAACATTTCTCAGCAGGATTGCGCTGCCCATTGCTTACATTCGCGTTGTAAGGTTGGCTTGCCGAAACTGGCCTCTTTTTCCCTCCGTGACATGGGCCCGTGATGGTGGGCAACAGGGTCCAAGTTGTTGACATTTGATAGCTACTCCAAGCTAGTAAATACATGGGTTTCAGGTTTTAAAACTTGTCCTTCTTGCTTGAACATGAGCTGAAGGGAGGTTGTAAGGGAGAAGACCTATGAGGGGACTTTTCTGGGCTCGGAGTGGGAGAGGCTGCTAAGCAAATCTTTTGGCGGGTGGCAACGTGCTAGAGGACAGAGCTGAGTGTGCTACACAGCCTATCCTGCCCCTCCTAGCCCGGCTTGCTGCTTCAGATGTGTGACAAGTGAGAGTAACTGCCAGTCTAGTTGGCTGCTGTCCACCAAGAAAGGGGACCATCTGCCCTTCACATAATCCCTTATGCTGGCCCTGCTTCTGCAGTATTTCAAAATGGTGTGCTGGACACATGAAAGGCGCTTGCCCCCATCAATATTCCAGCTGTGTATCACTAAAGAAAGCATTGGGAATATGTGGCCTTCCAGATGTTTTTCCCATCATTCCTGACCGCTGGCCTTGCTGGCAGTGGTGGCAGACATCAGGCAGGGTACAGAAAGAGCAAAGTACAGTGGTACCTCGGGTTAAGAACCTAATTCGTTCCGGAGGTCCATTCTTAACCTGAAACTGTTCTTAACTTGAGGTACCACTTTACCTAATGGAGCCTCCCGCTGCCACTGCGCGATTTCTATTCTCATCCTGAGGTAAAGTTCTTAACCCAAGGTACTACTTCTGGGTTAGCAGAGTCTGTAACCTGAAGCGTCTGTAATCCAAGGTACCACTGTATATTTCTAGTTGGGTGACTTCTTAAATCTCTGAAAGAAAAATAGCAGTGTGTATTAATGAGTCCAGCAATTGGGGGCAAGTAGGGGTAAGTTCCTTCTTTGAGGAGCACTCCCCCCAAAAGAATGCTGGGTGGGTTTTCATGTGTATTTCATTGCAACTTGGCAAATATTAAGGAAGGGCCAAGGTCTGTGCTCTCCCAAATATTCTGGACTTTACTCCCTGGTTCAACTCCTGTTGAGAGACACAGTGCTTCCCAAAGACTTTAGAAATGCCTTGGAGATTTGGATGGTGGGTTCTGTGTTTTGAGGGTCACTTAGATGTGTGATTGAAATAAAGCAACACACAGCTGTCTCTCCTGACTGCTCTACTCAGTAATCAGCGCAGCTTCAGAACTCACATGTATTGGACTGAAAAGCAACCAAAACAAAGATTTTAGAATAGGGGAATTTGTCATTTATTTTTTGCTCTAAGCACAATTCCTGCCGTTGTTGTTGTTTTAAGACTGCAATCTTAACAGTGGGGAGTAGGTCCCACTGAACATACTAGGACCTCTGAGTACACATGTATAGAATGTATAGGCTCTATTTCTTTTTAAATCAAAGCATTGGCGCTTCAACACTGTGCAACTTACAAGAGCACTTTGAAGACCCCTGTAAAATTCTGGCAGATGTTCCCCGTAGTGGGAATATTCCAGTCCATTGGAGCGTTCACTCCACTATTCAGTGTCTCCTTTGGGACACATGTAGATTAGAGCCCTATGTTGTTTTCCAAAATAAGCCTGCTCGGCTGCAAAAATGAAGAGTGGCAGAGCACTGCGTAGCAATGGAGAAAAGAAACTGTGCCTGCAAGTGTTGGTGAAATAAATTGTGCCACTGAGAAGCCCTTGCAATGATTTCTAATAATGGTGAAAAGAAGTGGGGAATGTGTAGTTAATAGGCTCTGTAGCAGCAGCATTGGAGATATATAGCTGCCATTATTATTATTATTATTATTATTATTATTATTATTATTATTGCCAAATTTAAATGTACACCTTTACAAAAATTATTGAACTGATTCCATCCTATGAGCTAATTTACTGAACTAAGTCCATGCTATTTTACAGACTGTTTCCTGGTTTGACAGGACACTTGGGATGAGCTTCCATTGTTCTGCTTATCCTTTTAATTTATACCTGTTATGAATTGCCCCAGTCTCAGCTGAGCGGTATGTGGGACTTCAGGCGCTCACGCAGGGTTTGTGTTTCTTTTGGAAAATTAGGTACAATTGAGGCTATAGTGTCTTTATGACATATGGTTTATTTACATATACATGCAACCTAGAACCTTCAACAGAGGGGCTAGCAGCAGCAACAGCACCCCAAAACACGCCAGCTTATTCTATAGTAGGAGCATCAGCATCCCTTCTTTGCAACCTCTCTTGCTCTGCAGGGAACATCTCAGCTTAACCTCTCTGCTTCCTGGTTCCATCATTCCTGGCTCACACTCCATAGCTTCTAGGGCTAGGCTCTCCTTTTCTAACATAGGGAGATGCCTCACACTTGCATTCTCACATCCTTTGATCCTGTGTTGTGTGAACACCTAATATTTTGATGCTCTGAACCCCCTAATTGTTTCTCCCCACCCCAGGAGGTCACCTCACAAAGAAGTCTTTCTGACTTCATTAACACTTGCTGATTTGGCTAGGATTACAATGTCCAACACACAACCCAGGAAGTTTACCTAATTAACTAGCATTTTTACAGAGTCGTATCAGTGAGTCCATCACACCTCTGACTACCCCTAGCATACACTTGGGGCTGGCTATTCCTGGTGCCTACATGCAAATTCTAATTAAACCCTAACATTTGTCAAACTCAAGCTTTCAGCACCCACTCTAAAGAGAACTTGCCTCTGTAGATCAAAGACACAATCTTTTGCAGCCGGATAGTTTTATTCTTATCATTATTACAATGCAGTCTTCCTGGTGATTCCAGCCCAGCAGATAAGGTAAAAGGCCAGAAACACAGGTGACCGAGAGGCTGTTTCCCCTGATGCAGTTCTTTGGTTATGCCAACACAGTAATGGACTAAAATGAAGGCTTCACCAAGGGCATTATGGTAGCACGTTCCCTTAAGAGGAGATTACTTTCCTTCAGAGTCCTTAAACAAGGCACCTGTATTGACGTTTGGCAACATGCAATTTTATTTAATGTGACCAATCAATGCACTAAAGGCCTGTCAACCCCCAATTTTAAGCCTTAACTAGAGGTGTAAAAAAAAAAGACATTTAAGAATGAGTTTTCCCTGTCATCTCCTATAGTTAAGCTATCTCCTTCTGATCAATATTTTAAATTATTTCAAAGAAGCAATAGTGACACGGAAGTGCCATTTGAAGAACATTTACATGCAGGAGAATGTCAAGGGGGAAAACCCTGCTACATGGAGATATTTCTTTTCCTTCCACAAATTGTCCAAGGCTTGTTTTATTTGCTGCATATAAGAGAGGTTATATGCAGTGGGGAAAGACAATGACTGATTACGGGACTAATCCAGTAAGTGGAACACGGTGACAGGAGGAAATGCTGCAGGGAGTGAAATAAAGTGCCAAAATCTTACGCATCCACAAATGACTTTTACAAGCACTTTGTCACCTGCAGGCTGTTATGTCTAAGATTTAAGAGTGAAGCCAGCCTTCACCAACCTGATAGACTTCAAACGTTTTGAACTACAACTCCCATCAGCCCCAGCCAGCTGGCTGAGGCTGATGGGAGTTGTAGTCCAAGACACTTAGACGCCACCAAGTTAATGAAGGCTGTGTTAGGCAATAGAAATAACGAGCGCTTTCTCTGTAACGTTGCCTTCTGGGAGATCAGCTGCAGACCTAACTGAAGCGATTGTGATTCAGCTGAAAACATCCCTAAGAGACACTTAGCCCAAGAATAGTCTTGGCACCTGAAGCAGAAAATCAACATGGTGTTGGCATGATGATAAAGAAAGAATAATAAATACAAAACAGACCGTTGTCCGTTGTCTGCTCCTCTAATGATCTCTTTGAGGTGGACTAACTCACCCTGCTTACTGGTACAGCTCTGCAAATGGACCTGGGATTCCTCATTCCAGTTGCAGCCCAGTTAGCCAAACGTTGTGAAATAAAAGAATGCATTGACAGCCCTTGAGGAGCCCTGCATTACTTTCCTTGAAATGAACCCCGATTTCCCCCACTCTGGATTTTCTGGGTCATGCCATGGTGACATCAGCCATTGCATGGGGGTTGGACTAAAGTACCCATCCAACTCTACAATTCTATGGCTCTATGATAACTGACAGGTGGTTGGTCCCAACCAGCCATCAAGGAAGGAAATAAGAATCAGTCCTGCTGGCTGGATCCAGTCCCCAAACCCTGATCACAACATCACTCAGTCTGAGCAACAGTGAATAGGGTGGGAGAAAGTTTCCATTTTGCCTCTTCGGTTGCCATTGTCACCATACCTGTGGAACTGCCAACAAAGAGGCGAGGGACCAGAGAATGTGTTTGGGACCTGTGGGTGCTGGGTATGGGGGGATTGGAAGATGTTGGAGACAGGTGAGGAGCCAAGACTTCTTTTTTGATCCAAGCGAGCAAGAAAGTTTGGAACTTTGAAAAGGCACATTTCATTTTGGATCTGGCTTTCCAGTATTCCTAAGTTTGATTCTGAGCCCAGGTTGGGAGAGCTTTGCTGCCATGCCTTCGGGCAACAACCACATGGGTTTATCTTGCTTACGGTGAGCAAGAGAGAGGCTGATTTTGGCTTGGTAGGTCAGGCTAGTTTTAGGCCCCTACCTGCACCTTACATTTAAAGCAGTATCATACTCCTTTAAACTGTCATGGCTTCCCCCAAAGAATCCTGGGAGCTGTAGTTTGTCATGGGTGCTGAGAGTGGTTTGGACACCCCTATTCCCCTCAGTGACAAACCTAGACAGCATCTTAAAAAGCAGAGACATCACCCTGCCAACAAAGGTCCGTATAGTTAAAGCTATGGTTTTCCCAGTATTGATGTATGGAAGTGAGAGCTGGACCATAAAGAAGGCTGATCGCCGAAGAATTGATGCTTTTGAATTATGGTGCTGGAGGAGACTCTTGAAAGTCCCATGGACTGCAAGAAGATCAAACCTCTCCATTCTGAAGGAAACCAGCCCTGAGTGCTCACTGGAAGGACAGATCCTGAAGCTGAGGCTCCAATACTTTGGCCACCTCAAGAGAAGACTCCTTGGAAAAGACCCTGAGGTTGGGAAAGATGGAGGGCACAAGGAGAAGGGGACAACAGAAGAGGAGATGGTTGGACAGTGTTCTCGAAGCTACCAGCATGAGTTTGACCAAACTGCGGGAGGCAGTGGAAGACAGGAGTGCCTGGCGTGCTCTGGTCCATGGGGTCACGAAGAGTCAGACATGACTAAACAACTAAACAACAACATTCCCCTCACAGAGCTTCAGTTATCTGAGTAACAACCTCTCCATTTTCCCAGGGAATTTTGAGTAGTGTAGTTCTGCTACACTTCCCAGATTTCTTTGGGGGAAGCTATAACTGTTGGATACGATACTGCAGATGGGGCCTGATTGTAAAAATGGGAAGAGATGGCACCAGTCCCAGAGTAAAACTCTTATAAGGGAAGTGCTTCAAAAATACTGGATGTACTATGCACATTCCTTAGAATTGCCTTTCACCTGCAATGGAGAGATTTGTAATCGTTTTAAATGGTCATTTAAGTTTGCCTTTCCTGCCGCTAAAGCAAGACGCAGTTTTGATGCAACTATAAAACAAGCAGCCTGGTTTTCATAATTTCCTTCTCACCAACTATTTCATCATCATTATTGCAATGGTCAAGTTTCTTCAATCCCCTGAGCATTGTACTTCATATAATGGCAACGCTGATTCAGCTATGCTAGCTGGCATCATCATAGCCGGTCCTAAATAGGCTTGCAAAATAAAACATAACCATTTGTGACGTCTGTAATTACTGCTGTGGCTGCTAATGCTTGGTTTTTCAAATGTGTACTTGACTGCCCAACATGAAACTGTGGAAATAAATATGGATATATACTATTTTTGCTTTGCTGCAAAGGCCAAATTTACTTTGTGTCTTCCAAACACAAAGGAGAGCATGAGACTCTTAATCTCAGGATCGTGTGTCTGAGCCTCACATTGTGTGAAAGATTCCTGAATTCTGTAATCAGCACTGATGCTTCTTACTTTTTTGGGGTGACAATTGCAGCGAAGGCTGGTTCCTTAGGGTGAATGGGGTGCTGCCCCACCCATTTCAGTCTGCTCTCGCCAGCCCCCACTTCCCACCTTCTTACTGGGAACCAGTCCAGGGGGTTGAGGAGATTTCACCCCTCCCATATCCAAGAATCTCCTGATGATCTCCTGATGATCTCTGCTGACTCTCCAGAGAGGAGGAGGCGTGTTCTGCTATCTACTTATTCTGCCCCAGCACCACATCAAAGTGTGTGAGTCAGTCAGTCAGTCAGTGTGTCGGAGAGAGAGAGAGACTGAGTGTTAGAGATCGTGCGTAGAGATAAGGTTGCTGCTAAGAGCAGCTGCAGACACTCAGTGTAGTGTAGCATTCTTTATGCTTAGAGAACCCATTAAGCTCTGTATATAGTTTGTATAGTTGTAGATAGAATAAAGAAGATATTCTACAGAGCTGCTCTCCGAGTCTCTGCTAGACTCTGCTATACTCTGCTGTGCGACGACTGTCTTCTTGTGGAAGTGAATCCGGTGCTCACAACTCTAAGCTGTGAGTCCACAGCACTTTGACCTGTTCCTGTCCAGAAGGTGGTCTCTGGAAGTGCTACCCAGCTCGCCTAGCCCAGTCGGGGCTGAAGTGCATGAGTCCAGTTGGTGGTACTGGCTCAAGGGCAATGCTGACAGGGGTACCATAGTTCTACCTGTCAGCTTCCTGCTCCTTAGTCTCAGTGTGGCTCATGTAGACTTCAGCAGCAAGGAAGAGGGGACGAACCATAACTAGTTGGCTCTGTCTGTCCAAATGAACACCAGCCACTACTGAGTAAATGGGAAATGGCAGTAGAAGCAGCAGCAGTTTTCTTTCCTGTGCTGCAAAACCCCAGGTCCATTCTCTATGGTTTAAAAATTGGGGTTTCCTTTGGGTGAAGTTCCTTGGTCCTTCTCTATGCAAACCCACGCTCTATTATGGGTAGTTTCTGCAGCACAGCGCAGTAGATGGTGGTGCTACCTTTCGTGTTCTCTAGGACTAATGTCATGTCTCCCTTTCCCAAAGATTGCGGAACAGCTAATGACTATCGCATACGAGAGTGGAGTAAACCTGTTTGACACAGCAGAGGTGTATGCAGCTGGAAAGTAAGTATCTGTGCTGACTTTGTTGCTTCCAGTTAAAGAAACTAACTTGCAGCTCTGCTGCAGCATCTGGGCAGAACAGAAGACTTTAGCAAACATGCATGAGTAACAAGGGGCTTTAGGATAAAATGGCCCTATGGCTGTCTGGTACTCATTTCTACCGTGTGTTGATGTGCTAATTTCTCAGCTGAATATTTCAGTTGTGTTCTGGATTTTTTAAAATAAATAAATTATTCCATCATACATAACATATTGTTATGAGTTGTAGGTGCTAGACACCCTTAAATACCTGCAACCAGCGGGTACTAGAATTTAATTAAGTTCAGGAGTGCTAAAACATAGCTAGACCCTGTGTATTAGACTCATGTGTATTAGGCCAGACCCATGTGTATTGAAGCTGTGTACTAGACACTTCTAAATCATGTGATCAACATGTGTCAAAAGCTAATTAAGCCAAGCTGGTTCCTCCTGTGATGGTGTCAAAAACTCCCATCATCCCTGATCACTGGCTATGCTAGCCGAGGCTGATGGGAGTTGAAGTCCAACAATATCTGGAGGGCTGCAGGTTCTCCATCCCTGATTTAGAAGACATCTACCAAGTAGCATCAAGACTAGCTATTGTTGGTGATCCTTCAAGCTCAGAAGTGCCTATACACACAGTGGGGAGCAAATGAATCCTTTCAAAGCAGCATCAATGCTGACTTGCAATGCAATTGTGCAAATAACCCAAGCATTGATATTGTGAATGAATGAACAACTGAATGCAATAAATAGACCTGTAACAGTTAGCATAAAACGATAAACGAGTGTGGTACCATACTCTTATGTCCGAAAACATTTCTTCCGAATGGTGCATCTGGGTTTTTTTATTCCTCCCACAGGGCCGAGGTGATTTTGGGAAGCATAATAAAAAAGAAAGGCTGGAGGTAATGTAAAGATTTAAGCATTCAATTCTTGGTATGCAATGGTAGAATTGGGAGTACTAAATCAGGACTCACAGAGCTACTCTGAATCTTGGGCCTTTGCTTTACAAAGGATTGGCAAACCTGCCCTCAAATCAGGCCAACACTAGGCTAGTATTGAGATTCTTCTACTTTTCAGGCTGCTTAGCCTCCTCCAAGTTGCTCTTTGTTGTTGTTATGTGGAAGAAGCGGCCGGCCCAGGAATGACTAGGGCAAAGGCAATTCAAGGGTCCTGGACATTTCTTGCAATGCCTGCTCCAAATCTGAATTAAGAAAAATAAGGACCTAGCTGCATTGTAAACCAGTAATGTGTACACACCCTTGTGTGTGTGGGTCACAGTGCCAACATTCTGTCAGTTTCTGTATAGAGCTTGTTCTATAACTGCACAGTTTTGATGGAAAAGTTTTTATGATGTAAGAGCTATTGCTGTTTCCCTTTCTTCTTTATGGATGAATTTCAGGCATGGCTGTATTAGGAAGGTTGCAGTTGCAAAAGAAATAATGGCCTGTTTTTCAATTTTTATGTGTTCTATTTGTTTAGGAGGTCAAGTCTGGTCATTACAACAAAACTCTACTGGGGAGGAAAGTAAGTGTCCTTTTAATCATTGTGTTGTAGAAAACATTTGTTATTAAAAGTAAAAAAGACCTCCAAAGAAGGAGACTTTGTACCATCAAAATGCATTTAGGTTGGTGAAACCAAGAAAGATAATTTGCTTTCTTTGAAGAGCCATCGATTTTTAAACCTGAGAGCAGAGTTGGGAGTTATCCTAGGTAGCTTTCAGACTAACCATTTCTTCAGCATTCATCCTAATTAGAAACCACTGGCTATTTAATGAGCATCCATTCTGATTCACAAGTGTGCTAGCTCACACTTGTAACTGCATTTTCCCATCACTTTCTTAGCTTCTTCGTACCACTTCTATATCAGAGTTGGGCAGTACTATTTTTCTAGAAAAAGAGGGGCCAGAACTCACGATGAAGACCTCCCTCGTTCTCTTAGAATGGTAATGGCTTCCACCTGAAAGGTACCGGAACTGAGTTCTGGAGAGTTCCAGCTGGAAAAAAATCCCTGGGGAGGGATGGGCAGTGGCCCATGGGCAGTGGCGTAGCGTGGGTTGTCAGCACCCGGGGCAAGGCAAGTAATTTGCGCCCCCTAACCCGTGGATTTGCACCCCCTAACCCTAACCCCCAGATGTTGCTCCTGGTGTGGCCGGCCCCCCTGCACCCCCCACACTACGCCACTGCCCATGGGGGTTGTTTAAACGGCCCCCAAGCCGCCCCCAAATTGAGCTGCCCACTCAGCGAATCCCCTCGTGCTGCACTAAACTGGCGCAGAAATCGCATCTGCGCAGACGCAGACACCGGAAATCATAGAATCATAGAGTTGGAAGAGACCATAAGGTCCATCGAGTCCAACCCCCTGCTAAGCAGGAAACACCATCAGAGCACTCCTGACATATGGTTGTCAAGCCTCTGCTTAAAGACCTCCAAAGAAGGAGACTCCACCACACTCCTTGGCAGCAAATTCCACTGTCAAACAGCTCTTACTATCAGGAAGTTCTTCCTAATGTTTAGGTGGAATCTTCTTTCTTGTAGTTTGGAACCATTGCTCCGTGTCCACTTCTCTGGAGCAGCAGAAAACAACCTTTCTCCCTCCTCTATGTGACATCCTTTTATATATTTGAACATGGCTGTCATATCACCCCTTAACCTCCTCTTCTCCAGTCTAAACATGCCCAGCTCCCTTAGCTGTTCCTCATAAGGCATCGTTTCCAGGTCTTTGACCATTTTGGTTGCCCTCCTCTGGACACATTCCAGTTTGTCAGTGTCCTTTGCAGGCATGATCTGGCCCACGGAGCAATCTCCACAGGAGTGATCCGGCCCAGGTGAGGTAAACCTTGCCTACCCCTGGTCTAGCATTTGTCAAGATAATTAGCACACTTATGAGGGAAGGTCAGCAGGGAAAAGGGGGAGGTACTAAACTTTTCTTATCGCCAACCAATTCTCTCCTTCAAATGACCCCATTTAGGGAGCAGTGGGAGCAACTGACCCCAGGCCTTGCTGTGTGCCTCAAATCAATATTGGCATAGGTGCCATCTCCCTGGGCCCCTGAGCACCCACAAATTTAGGTGCATGGCACCCATAGCCCCAGGCACCCACACTCATGGGGCCAAGTTGACATTCCTGGATATTGACAAATAGTATAGTGAAACTGAAGAGTATTCGAAGGGCCCTTTCCCCTCATAATATTTCCCCTGTCAGCCTTAAGGGGTGGCTGGTGCCGATTGAGGCTTGTGGGGCAGAAATCTGGGAGGGGAGCCAGAGCCAATGACAAGCAGAGCCAACTAATTCTAGTTTTATCCTCATCCTCTTCCTTTATGAATTCTAAATTGGTAACATTATTGAAGCACAGCATGCATCCATATGAACCTACCCAGGCAAGGGCCTTTTCAGTGGTTGCATCTGCATACATATGTTTGGCTCCATCACTGCTGGATTTCAATGCACCCTGAAAACATGTTTATTTTGTTTGTTTGTTCGTTTTTAATTTGTACGCCAGGTGGGACTTTTTCATGGCCTATATTGCTGCTGGTTTTTAAGCTGGTAGTTTTAAATTGTTCTTTTTAGCTGTTGAATTAATTTTATATTGAGTGTGGCACACTTTTCATAGAATCATAGAATCTTAGAGTTGGAAGGGACTCCAAGGGTCATCTAGTCCAACCCCCTGCAATGCAGGAATCTCAGCTAAAGCATCCATGACAGATGGCCATCCAATCTCTGCTTAAAAACCTCCAAGGAAAGAAAGTCCACCATCTCTCGTGGGAGTTTGTTCCACTGCTGAACAGCTACTACTGTCAGAAAGTTTTTCCAATTTAGTCGGAATCTCCTTTCTTGCAACTTGAAGCCATTGGTTTGAGTCCCACCCTCCAGAGCAGGAGAAAACAAGCATGCTCCATCCTCCATGTGGCAGCCCTTAAGATATCTGAAGATGGGAATCATATCTCCTCTCAATCTCCTCTTTTCCAGACTAAACATACCCAGCTCCTTCAAGCACCCCTCATAAGGCTTAGTTTCCAGACCCCTGATCATCTTGGTTGCCCTCCTCTGCACACATTCCAACTTGTCAACATCCTTCTTAAATTGTGGTATCCAGAATTGGACACAGTATTCCAAGTGTGGTCTGACTAAGGCAGAATAGAGTGGTACTATTACTTCCCTTGATCTGGATGCTATACTTCTGTGGATGCAGCCTAGAATAGCATTAGCTTTTTTTACTGCTGCATCACACTGTTGACTCGTTTTAAGTTTGTGGTCCACCAAGACCCCTAGATCCTTTTCACATGTACTGCTAGTAAGCCAGGTGCCCCACATCCTATATTTGTGCATCTGGTTCTTCCTGCCTACGTGCAGAACCTTACATTTGTCCTCATTGAAATTCATTTTGTTAGTTTGCACCCAGTTCTCCAATCTGTTACTGTCATTTTGAATCCTGATTTTGCCTTCTGCAGCATTAGCTACCCCTCCCAGTTTGGTGTCATCCACAAATTTGATGAACATCCCCTCAATTCCTTCATCCAAGCCATTTATAAAATGTTTTAACTGCTGTTTTAACACGATGGTGTTTTATTGCAATTGTGTTATTTTCGCCTTTCCTTTTTTTATGTAAGCCAACTTGAGAGGGCTTTTCTCTATGAGGTAGCCTAGAAACGATGAGCCTGGATAGCTCAGTTGGTTAGACCATGGTGCTGATAACACCAAGGTTGCAGGTTTGATTCCCGTACAGGACAGCTGCAGATTCCTGCACTGCAGGGGGTTGGACTAGATGATCCTCAGGGTCCCTTCCAACTCTACAGTGCTATGATTCTATGAAAGATTTAAATTACATGCATGCATACATACATACATGAAATTGCAATTCTCCACACAGCTTTGCTGCTTAACAGACCATTTGAATCAATTTCAGCAATCTAAATGGGTGCAGGATTGCAGGCATAATAAAGATATATATAAATAGCATCCCATTCGTTCCTCCAAACTCAGCTTAAAAAGTGTGCATACTGCATAATGTTCAGCAGTAAGGAGGAAATAATATTCAGCCTTTGGCAGCATTTTATTTAATGTCTGAAAGTTAAAAATATCTTCCTGTGACCCCCTGGGGCATAAGCTCAGATGACTCCCTGTAGTAAGACCAGGTCAAAAGGACCATCTTGTTTAAAATAAAATGTGACCACCTCTCTCTCTCTCCACCCATGTTGGCCTAAATGGAAGAAAAAAAAAATATTTCCCTCTGTTCACAGGAACTCTGTACAAATTTTGCTGGCTAAAATTACTTGGAACGCCCTCCAATCAGATGTCAAAAAAATAAACAACTATATGACATTTAGAAGACATCTGAAAGCAGTCCTGTTTAGGGAAGTTTTTAATGACTGATGTTTTAATGTATTTTTAATCTTTTGTTGGAAGCTGCCCAGAGTGGCTGGGGAAATCCAGCCAGATGGGTAGGGTAGAAATAATAATAATAATTATTATTATTATTATTATTATTACCATCATCATCATCGTCATTATTACTACTACTACTACTACTACTACTGTTGTGCCCAATCCACCCTTTGAACTGTAGGCAAAACTATTCAGAGTTGAATAGGCTTTAACTATTATTTTTTAAAAGTCATTTAAAATAAAAACACTTAATCTGATAGGCAGAGTGAGCAAACTGATTTTAGCTGTCATAAAAGGCAAGGAAACAGTTACCGTATTTTTCGCCCTATAGGACGCACTTTTTCCCCTCCAAAAATGAAGGGGAAATGCGTGTGCATCCTATGGGGCGAATGCAGGCTTTCGCTGAAGCCTGGAGAGCGAGAGGGGTCGGTGCGCACCGACCCCTCTCGCTCTCCAGGCTTCAGAAAGCTATCCGCAAGCCTTGCAAGCCTGGCGGGAGGTCCCGCGGGCTCGCAAGGCTTGCGGGCAGCAGCCTGCAGCCCCACAAGCTCGGGGGACAGCGGGGAGGCGCAGCGCCGCCACCCCGCTATTCCCCGACCTGGTCTGGAGGCTGGCGGGGGGGGGGAAGCAAGCTTGCTTCTCCCCCCCACCAGCCCCACAGGCTTGGGGGATAGAGGGGAGGCAGAGCGCCGCCACCCCGCTATTCCCCGACGTGATCTGGGGGCTGGCTGGGGGGAGAAGCAAGCTTGCTTCTCCCCCCCCCGCCAGCCCCACAAGCTTGGGGGATAGTGGGGAGGCAGAGCGCCGCCACCCCGCTATTCCCCAACCTGATCTGGAGGCTGGCGATGGGGAGAAGCAAGCTTGCTTCTCCCCCCCACCAGCCCCACAAGCTCGGGGGACAGCGGGGAGGCGGAGCGCCGCCACCCCGCTATTCCCCGACCTGATCTGGAGGCTGGCGGGGGGGGGGAAGAAGCAAGCTTACTTCTCCCCATCGCCAGCCCCACAAGCTCGGGGGATAGCGGGGAGGCGGAGCGCCGCCACCCCGCTATTCCCCGACCTGATCTGGAGGCTGGCGATGGGGAGAAGCAAGCTTGCTTCTCCCCGCCCCGCCCCCGCCAGCCCCACAAGCTCGGGGGATAGCAGGGAGGCGGAGCACTGCCACCCCGCTATTCCCGGACCTGGTCTGGAGGCTGGCCGGCGGGGGGGAGAAGCAAGCTTCTCCCCATCACCAGCCCCACCAGCTCGGGGGACAGCAGGGCAAGCCGCTGCCCCACGGAGGCTAGAGAAGCTGTCCCTGAAAGCAGAAGAGGGAGACGGAGCGCTCCGTCTCCCTCTTCTAGCTTGGGGATGGCTGCGCAAACCTGGGCGGGAAAAAAAAATTTCCCTTGATTTCCCCCCAAAAAAACTAGGTGCGTCCTATGGGCCGGTGCGTCCTATAGGGCGAAAAATACGGTAGTTACCGTATTTAATGTTTTGTTGTTGTATTTTTTTTACTGCCAGAGAGGGGTGCAGTGCTTGTGGGGTTTTGCTGCCTTCAATGAGAAAAATAATTTAAGAACATAAGAACAGGCCAACGGACCACCCCTCCCTCTAGTGCTTGAAGTCTGTAGGTGTCTGGTGAAGCGGAAACTAAAAATTCAAATCATACTTCTTAGATTGCAGACCACAAACGAGGTTTTTCCTGTCTAACTTCCAGCTGCAGCATGCAGGCTGGGGAAGAAAATGAACACAAAACACGCACACAAAATCAAAAGCATGCTGATGAAGCCAAAAAAATATATATATTTTTGCACTTTTAAAATGGCCATTTCAGGAACTGGGGGCCAGGTAGTCATTGCCTTCTTTCCTGCTGCTCAGATGCGAGTTTAATCAGAATCCAGCTCCTTTCATAGCACGTCCTAGCTACGTAGGGGAGGAAATGGTCTCTTTGATACATAGGAATCTAATCCTAGATAATTAGCATGAAGATTTCCTTCTGGTGAATTAAGCTAAAATGCAGGCTTTGAATGTAGCCTACAAGCCAAACATCTTTGAACTCCTTCCTATTAAATAAGGATATCTGGCTGCTTGCCAGTTGGCAATTTTAGCTGCAATATAACTTTCCACGGACTTCTGAAACTGCGGGTGCGTGTGTTCAGAAACCCTTGTGTGTCTGACTGCCAATACTCAGGCTATTGTTACAGACAGTAGAGTTGAAAGAGAAGGAAAGCAACACTGAAACTTCTTGTTGTTCTTTTTTTAAAAAGAATTAACACAGAAAGAGAATTTTTGGTATTGCAGGGAGCTGCGTCACAAATTGGAGTTCTTTGACTTTGTTCAGATTTCTGTTTTGTTAACGGAAAAATCTGAGGGCTCCCTTGGACAAAAAACAAGGACACCAGCCAGGAATCCTGGAGCAAAACAGCAGCCAGTAGGCTTGGTCTTTATTGAAGACTGTCGCGACAGGACTCCCACCTGCCACAAGGTGGAACAAGATGGAAGCCCCAAACAAAAGAGAACCCAAACTTTTATTAGCTGCTAATCCCCATGTTACACACACACCCCCAACTACATCACTAATACGTCATGGTTACATCATGAAAGGGGAGGTCTGGTGGCAGTAATCTGAGCATCCTGGACCCTGCCCCATGGTTCTCCTTGCCCTCCACCAAACACCCATCAAGTGTAACAAAAGAGATCTTTACATTTCCCTGTTTCCCAGTCAAGTTAATCACACCCTTTTGTCTTCATCTGGGGTTTTTTATTTCTTGAATGGCTACCTGTCTGGCACTCAGGTATCAGGAGGCCAGGGAGTATCACTCAGGCAGAGGGGCTGCTGAGTAGCTGAGCTCACATGTCTATATGAATTTCTGAAGTTTTCCTAGTGAGCCGGTACATAGATACATTTATCAGTGAATTGTTACATTTGGTATCGTGCGGCAAAGGCCCTTTGAATAGACAGGAAGAAACTGTGATAAAGGGTTTTGTGGGGACAAATCACAAAAGTCACAAAAGTGATTGTGCTGATTTTGGTAGTGGGGGCTGCATGTGCATGATATCTGCTGGAGGGGCAACACCCCCCCCCCCACCAACCTGTACATAAATTCCTGCAACAGTTTGAAAAGGCTTCTTTAAAAGGAAGTTGAAAATGGGCTTTCTAATTGAACCAAGAGGTTTTTGGTTAGTTTTATGTGAGCGAGAACACACACACACAGAGAGAGAGACTAAACTGGTGTCCGGCTCTATCTTGGTATAAATGTTTTGTTACTGGATTACTACTGCTTGGGCATTATATCTAGTATATGCTCTGTACAAATAGGGAGTGTTGCTGTTTGAGCTTTCAAAACGCACAGGCCGTTTAGGTAGGGTTGCCATATTTTGAAGAGCAAAACAAGAGAATGCTATGATGGCCATTCAAAGCAGATAAATCGAATTTGTCCCAAATTTTACTCCTGAAAAAGAAGGACATATCCGGGGAAAGGAGGACCCACGGCCAGCGGCGGAGCATATGCCTGCACTGCCCAGGGTGGGCACGCTCCCAAGGGAGGTGGGGCGCAGAGGGTGCCCTCCCAGGCATGCACCCTGCAGCCGGGGGCAGAGCGAGCTGCCGATGGTGGACATTCGGCGCACCGCCCACTTGCGACTGCCAAATGTCACCCCCCTCAGCAAAGACACCTCGGACGGCCCGCCCCCACCACACACCCCTTCCTCCACCCCTGCACACAGCAACCCTAATTTAGGGAGCCTGCTCTGCTTAAGAATTTTAACCTATCAGCCCTGAGAGAATCCACATTGCAACTGGGCTGGTCTATTCAAATTCTCTGCCCTGGCAAACTATGCAGCGATACAGATAGGTAACTATGAAAGGCCGGATCCGGACTGTGAATTGTAAAAGCATTCATGTAGAATTATGCATCTATTGCTGAAGCCAAGGTTAACATTATATATATATATATATATATATATATATATATATATATATATATATATATTTGCTTTCGTAGATTTTCACGGGTACAGGAATGCAGGTTTTGGTGTCCTCGGGTGTCTTCCCGTGTAAAAGTTGGGGTGTCTAGGCGACGTTTCGACGAGGTCTCACTCGTCATCTTCAGGCTGGTGCTTTCGGCTTCTTGTTACTGGAACAGAGCGGGATCTCAATGTTTGAGTTCCTATAAATACTGTAGAGGGGGTGTGGTGTCTAGCCTCCAATGTTCTGGGCAGAGAGGAAGTTCCCAGGCTAGTGTGCCTTTTCTTCTTTTGTTCCTTAATTACTTGAGAGATACCTTGAGTGATTTCTTGAGTGATATCCTGAGTACCACTTAGGTGGGTCATTAGGTGTGGATTAGTTGCTAAAGTCTTTGTGTCTTGACCTCTTGAACTTTGTGAAGAGTTTTCCTGAGAAGATGGCTGTATTGCACTTAGTTGTGCTTTGGCTTGGCTTCGTGTATAGGGGCGAGCTGTGGTTTTGTGGCTTGTGTCAGCCAGATCTGTGTAGGGATTGCAGGGGGGTGCAGCATCCGGAGGTGCCACCATGGATTGGCTACTGGATGGTGTCAGTAATTCATCTGTGGAGAGGGTCTGGGTTTGGGTCTGGTGTGGTTGATTGGTGTTGGCGTTCTGTGTGCCTCTGGATCTGGTGTCAGTTTTTGTGGGGAGGGCTAATTTCCAGATGTCTGGCAAGCGGGATGTGTCGTCACGCTTGTTCATGTTGTGAGGGTGTTTCTCTATCTCGATGGCTTCCATGATTATTCTCTTGTGGTGATGTTCCGTGTTAAAGAGCAATTTGGAATCTGCAAAATTAATTTCGTGTCCTGTTTCTTTCATGTGTTGGAAAAGAGAGGAAGTTTTTTCTTCTTTTTTGACGGCATTCTTGTGTTCTGCGATACGTGCATTTATTCGTCTGTTTGTTTGTCCAATGTACGTGGCTGGGCAGATCCAATTGGTATCCAATTGCCAATGGATACCAGCAAAACAGGATTACGAAGCTAATCCAAAAGGAAACACCCCCCAAAAACCAAGACACAGAAGAAAACAATGGCATGGCCCTCCTTCCTTATATCAAGGGCACTACAGATAAAATTAGCAAAATCCTCCATAAACACAATATCAAAACAGCCTTTTGCACCAACCAAAAAATAGCCAATATCCTCAGAAACCCCAAGGATAAAATCCAGTTGGAAAACCAAGGGATCTATGAAATACCCTGCAAAGTCTGCCCAGCCACGTACATTGGACAAACAAACAGACGAATAAATGCACGTATCGCAGAACACAAGAATGCCGTCAAAAAAGAAGAAAAAACTTCCTCTCTTTTCCAACACATGAAAGAAACAGGACACGAAATTAATTTTGCAGATTCCAAATTGCTCTTTAACACGGAACATCACCACAAGAGAATAATCATGGAAGCCATCGAGATAGAGAAACACCCTCACAACATGAACAAGCGTGACGACACATCCCGCTTGCCAGACATCTGGAAATTAGCCCTCCCCACAAAAACTGACACCAGATCCAGAGGCACACAGAACGCCAACACCAATCAACCACACCAGACCCAAACCCAGACCCTCTCCACAGATGAATTACTGACACCATCCAGTAGCCAATCCATGGTGGCACCTCCGGATGCTGCACCCCCCTGCAATCCCTACACAGATCTGGCTGACACAAGCCACAAAACCACAGCTCGCCCCTATACACGAAGCCAAGCCAAAGCACAACTAAGTGCAATACAGCCATCTTCTCAGGAAAACTCTTCACAAAGTTCAAGAGGTCAAGACACAAAGACTTTAGCAACTAATCCACACCTAATGACCCACCTAAGTGGTACTCAGGATATCACTCAAGAAATCACTCAAGGTATCTCTCAAGTAATTAAGGAACAAAAGAAGAAAAGGCACACTAGCCTGGGAACTTCCTCTCTGCCCAGAACATTGGAGGCTAGACACCACACCCCCTCTACAGTATTTATAGGAACTCAAACATTGAGATCCCGCTCTGTTCCAGTAACAAGAAGCCGAAAGCACCAGCCTGAAGATGACGAGTGAGACCTCGTCGAAACGTCGCCTAGACACCCCAACTTTTACACGGGAAGACACCCGAGGACACCAAAACCTGCATATATATATATATATATATATATATAGCAAGTGGATATAGCAATGTGTGATAATTGTTTTGGGATACCTGTTCAATATAGCCAGTTGTTTGCTTTAACCAACGGTAGTAGCTATTAGCTAAAGGTCCTATGAGACTATTTTTGACGCAGCAGAATCCCATTTGTAAGTCAAAGGGTATGGAACAACAATGCTCACATGAAAATGTGTGCCTTTTCTCCTTGCAGAGCTGAAACAGAAAGAGGACTCTCAAGAAAACACATTATTGAAGGTATATCGTATGAATAAAAAATACTTGGTGTGCATGTGATAATGTGTTATTATGCTAAAGTGCTTCCCATACATTTGGCCAGTGCTTTTTGGGGGGGCAGGGGTACGCATACCCCTAAACATTTTGTGAATCTCAGTTTGGCCTCATTGAGGAGCAGTATTTGAATATGAGCAGGAAAATGAGAGTACCCCAAACATTATTTTTTTAAAAAAAACACTGCATTTGGCATAATATTACAATAGCCTTGGGCTCTACCCAGCTCAGGTATACTCAGAGTAGACCTACTGAAAGGAGTTAACATACCCTCCAACATTTCTCCAATGAAAATAGGGACATCCTAAGGAAAAGCAGGACATTCTGGGATCAAATCAGAAACCGGGATGGTTTCTGTAAATCTGGGACTGTCCCTCAAAAATAGGGACACTTGGAGGGTCTGAGTGAACCATTAATTTCAATGAATCTGAATAGTTGGCAACAACCCAATGATGTTGCTATTCCTGCATTGCTCTTCAGTTGCTTACAAGTAAAGAGCTGAAGCTAGGAAATAGTGGCTTAAGATGTAATGAGTCCATGTTTAAGACCAGATATGTGCAGCTAGTGAGTCCTGCCTGTGGAAGCCCTGCGTAAGAGCAATGGGACTTTCCCCCCTCCTACCCCATGCAACCCCTATAGGCTTGGAGAGAACCCCAAAACATTGGATGGGGGAGGAGAAGGGGAGATTGTTCCTTCTGGCAAACCAAAACACTTGTCCGGATGGAACAATCACTTTGCCAGTAATGTGTACAAAAATACATATACTAAGCCAAACTGTGCATTAAAATGCATACTTTTCCGTGTCTAAGCCGAGGGGTTTTTTTTACTCGAAAAGAATGTTGAAAATCCGGGTTCGTCTTATACACAGATCATGCAGAGGGGGGGGACGGGCGATTTGTTTCAGCCGCAAGCAGCAGCTTGTCACTGGTGATTGGGTGGGTGCTTGGTGTCTGCGGCTAGAACTGCTTAGGATTGGCTATTGCTACGGCAATTTGGTGGGTGGAGTCTCCGGCAAGGGCTCTTTTTGATTGGCTTCTGCTGTGACAATTGGGCGGGTGATTGCTGGCTGCTGGTGGCGAGCAGGCAGACGCTTATTTGATTTGTTGACGAGTGTGATTCTCAGCGTTTGTGAGTCAGGTGAGTGATCATTGGCATTCTGCCCCCCCCCAAAAAAAAAGCTCAGGGACCCCCCCCCCAAAGCTCAACAACTCTGGGCCATCCCTGCCCCCCCAATTTTCTTAAATTGTAGTCCCCCAAAATAGGGGGCGTCTTATACATGGGGGCGTGTTATACACTGAAAAATACGGTAAGTAGAAATAGCATGCATGCATTGCATTGGGGAAAATGCAAGCTTCAAAAAGATGCATATTAGGTAAAATTGCATACAAAAATGTACATACTGGGAGAATTTCATGCTAAAATGCTGGCGAATTTGCTGGAGGACCTTTTTCACTTAAAATAATAATAATCACAAACTGACATAGAAATGAAGAAGAACTGAACTTAAGATTTGGAAAACTGAAAGAAATCAAAATTCACAGGTGTTGGCTCATCCCTGCTGCTGGGATACCTGTTTGGAATCTGCCTTCGGCAGCATTGTACCAGGATGGAAATCATGACTATATATTAGAGTGCCAGATTCACCTCCAGATTTTAAATCCTAGTGGTTCGCTGAGTGGCAGGGCTTAATTCCATGGAACAATACCAGTGCAGTCTTGCAGGGAGAGGCGGCGTATGCAAAATAATTCACTCTGACACAATTTTGATTAGGCGTACTGTGAAACAAAATCTGCGCTATCAGCTTTGTCCCCCGAGGCTACAGTTTGACAAGCGCAGAAGGATACTGTGGTTAAATGCTTGTCGACTCCAATCCAAGTTTCAATGTAATTATGATTTTCAAAAAATTAAAAAATGTGGAGGGCCATGAATTCTGTATAAACTCATGCTTTGGTTGTTTTTAATAGTATAACATCTCTGATCTCTGGAGCAGATTTAAAGATGGTTCATGGTTCAATTATATTTTTGAGTCATCAGATTCTTTGTCATGGGTTCCGCACATCGTCTTCTCTCTTTTTCTCTCTCTTTCTAATGCTTCCTTATGTTACTTCTAGGATTAAAAGGCTCTCTCCAGAGGCTGCAGCTTGAGTATGTGGACGTCGTCTTTGCAAATCGACCAGACAATAATACCCCAATGGAAGGTTAGTGAGAGATTTAATAAATGTTTTTGCTTGACTGGCCCCAGCTCAGGAGCTTATACCAGCAGGAAAATGGCTCTCCTCAAGTATTCAGGTGAGGGAAATTACTTGAAAAACATCTCAATCTTAATCTATTGGAGTCTTTCACATTTCCACTCTTGAGAAAGTTGTGTGTGGACTCAGCTCTGCGGAAGAATGTGTTAACTGTGTCTATAACCCCAGGGCCAGATTATTAATATCCCCAAAGCAACTTTGATGCCATCCACTCTATGTATGTAAATATTTCTTTTTCCTGACATAGTCAAACAAATTAAAGTTGGCTGCAGGGGTTTGTATGTGTTTCTGCATTTTCTTTTCAGCCTCAGTCGCCAACCATGGAAATAAAACGTTACAGAGATTGTGGTCACAATCCAAAGTATAGAAAGTCAGTGTTGTTTACACGGGAGTAAATCATTTTGATGTATCTTACCGTTGATCAGCTCAGAGGGAAAATAAGCCTTTAAAATAATAATAATAATAATAATAATAATAATAATAATAATAATTTATTATTTATACCCCGCCCATCTGGCTGGGCTTCCCCAGCCACTCTGGGTGGCTTCCAAAAAAATATTAAAATACTATAATACATCAAACATTAAAAGCTTCCCTAAACAGGGCTGCCTTCAGATGTCTTCTAAAAGTCTGGTAGTTGTTGTTCTCTTTGACATCTGGTGGGAGGGCGTTCCACAGGGCGGGTGCCACTACCTAGAAGGCCCTCTGTCTGGTTCCCTGTAACTTGGCTTCTCACAGTGAGGGAACCACCAGAAGGCCCTTAGTGCTGGACCTCAGTGTCTGGGTAGAACGATGGGGGTGGAGACGCTCCTTTAGATATACTGGACCAAGGCCATTTAGGGCTTTAAAGGTCAGCACCAACACTTTGATAAATAAAAATAAAGCTTTTTGCCAATGTAGTTTCTGCTGGTTTGCTAGATCTTATGACCAGACTGAATGGAGTGTGGAATCGAAGCAAGTCACCTTCTGCCACACCCTAAAAACACCACCTTTAAGGGATTTACCCTAGCCTCGGCTGAGTCCCAGCTGAACTGGCTGAGCTGGGATAGAGGACTTACACCAGAGTATCTCCATCTCAGCCAGGATAAAGGACTTCAGTCAGTTTACCTCTCCTGAGCCCAGGCTCAGCTGGATAACTCCTTATTCCAAACACATAATCTGTGACATGGGCTTTTGTTTCCCCCCAAATGCACAGATCAGGCACAATTTCCCTACATGTAAATTAATCTCTGCGTAGATGAATTTGTAAGACGTTGCAAAGCAAAACGATGCAGCCCTTTAGTGTAAATTAGAACAAATGCCAATATCAATTTCTGAAAGGCTGCTTTGATGTGATGCTTGCTGACAATGCCCTACGGTTGTAGGGTTGAGAGTTTTCACTGGAGACAGAGTCTAGTGCAAATTTGCCAGCAGTTGATGAGGTCACGGAGAATAACATGTCTTGTATATTGGAGGGAGACATAACCTTTTTGCTCAGTCAGTTATAATATATAGAAAGATAAAAAAAAACAGGCCTGCAATCTTGCACATAGCTAAAACCTCTTAAAGCCCAGTAGCCTACTAACCATGAAGATAATTGAAGTCAATGGGATTTGAGACGCCTAACCTTGTACAGGATTGCAATCATGGTACATATAACATTAAGTTGTTATATATAACATTAAGTTGTGTCTGTGTGTGAGAGAGAGAGGGGGGGGGAGAGAGAGAGGGAGGCGGGAGGGTGACATTCACATAGTTGGCCAAGTCTATTGAAACAAGAAGCATGGGGTTTGCCCCGACTTGTTAGCTGGAGAAGTACCAGGCTGCCTTCTTGCGATTCCCTTTTTTGACGAGTGCTAGTTTCTGACGGCCGTGTTCATCTGTACCAATACCCCTCTCAGCTGTTAGCATTCTGCTTTCTCTATTTTGACCCTGGATGTTCTGTGCCATCTGCTTCGTGCTTTTTCTAGCATCTCCCGTCCAGGTTGTAAGTTTCCCACTTTGAACTGTGAGCACCTGTTTTTCTTAAGAGAAATGTTCCACATCAAGGGATCGAGGCAGCATAACTTAAAGGGCCATAAACATCCTGTGATTCTACACACACTAAGAGCGGAGGAAATCCTGTGTGACTAAAAGGTGTGTTTTTGCAGCTTTGGCAGGCGGATTGGAGAAAGGTAGCCTTTATCTCCCTTCTACAGTCATAAGCTAAGGGCTGTTTTGGAGCATAAAAACTAGGAAGGCTGGTGCAACAGCCCACCAGTTATACAAGGGAAAGCAAGGGAATGGGGGATTTCTGTGTCCTCCTTTTGAGGAAAAGTATTATGCATTGGCTCCACTGGTGAAAGGCACAGTTTGTGCTGCGGTAACTGAAGCTAATCCATACTATAAATGGCTTCAGCCCAGTATAAATTATTATTATTATTATTATTATTATTATTATTATTATTATTATTACTATTATTATTATTATTACCCTGTTCAGCCTGGGCATTGAGGTCCAACTCTGAGGGCCTTCTGGCGGTTCCCTCACTGCGAGAAGTGAGGTTACAGGGAAGCAGGCACAGGGCCTTCCTGGTAGTGGCACCCACCCTGTGGAACGCCCTCCCATCAGATGTCAAGGAAATAAACAACTATCTGACTTTTAGAAGACGTCTGAAGGCAGCCTTGTTTAGGGAAGTTTTTAATGTCTGGTGTTTTATTGCTATTATTATTATTATTATTATTATTATTATTATTATTATTATTTCCTCACTCACCGGCCCCCTGAAATTCAGCCATAAGGTAATATGCCCCCCAGACTGAAAAAGTTTCCCCACGCCTGCTATACACGCTTACCAGAGAGTAAGTCCTACTGAACTCACTGGGGCTAAACTTCTAAATAGACAAAAGTGCAAAGGGTTGTGCTGCAAGATTTATTTAGTCTGGTGACACCCCTGATACAGCCTCTATAGTGACCGCTCAGGCAGCATCACCCTCCTCACCTTCTGCCACAAGCCACAGGGCTGCAGCACCTTTTCGAAGCCTCCCCCCCTGTTTGCTTCTGCAGATGTACAGGCAATTGCCCAGCCTCTTCGTTGCACTAACACACAAGCAGTAAAAGCCCTTTCGTGACTCATCCCATTAATCCTCAGCAGGGATAACTACACATCAGAGAGCAGATGATGGAGGAGGGAGGTTTGTCAGCTCCGTCTACACATTTTTGCAGCTCCCCCTCTTGGTTATAGTGACAAGTATTTATGCTTTCACTAAGTGCTTCCACTTGAGGCACTGAAGACAATTTGAAATATTGCCAGCAGAATGGCAACACCTCTGACAGCCATCTGTGCAACCCAGAAGGTGAGAATAATTCAAAGAGAGACTGTCGGTGCAATTCTATACATGTTGACCCAGAAGTAAATCTCATTAAGTCACATGGAGCTTCATCCCCGGTAACTAGATGTGGGATTGCAGCCTTAGCCTTAGGGACATTCCTTTCCTACAGTCAACTCTTCACGGTTCACCTAGTAAGCTGCTCCTCCCGTTGGACAACCTGTACAATGTATGGCAGCAGCAGAACTTGCACTGTCTTTGCTTCTTGCTGTCAGCGACTCAGCTCTTTAGCGCATGATCTTGACCTTTCCCAGCAGCCTTCATGGCTGTTGCACAAGTCAGCATGGCACTTCTCTACTTGACAAAGTGCAAAATAATCTTTTGAGCAAATAGCGGAATGCCAGAGAGAAGCCTTTTAATGTTACACTTTCACAATGCTTTCACAGCATTAGCAAAGATGAGCCATGCTAAATTCGTAGCATTTTGTCAGGGCGTCAGCACTAAACCTGTGTGCTAGATTCAGAACCAAATCAGGCCAATTCATGGGGGGAACTGGGCTTGGGCTAAGTCAGGTTGAGACAGCCCCGGACAAGATGTAGGTATTGCTGTAAAACAGGAAGGGGAAGCTCAGGCCTGGAGGCCAAATCTTCCTGCTCCCCGTCCGCTCCCCAGCATCCTTTTTCAGCAACTGAATTTGGAAGAGTTGAAAAAGCTTTTTAGTTTTTGCTGTCTGATGCTCCAAGATATGGAGTCAGAAACCCATGCTGATCTATTGCAAATCACACAGAGACCTATTTATTGCTGCTGCTGTTATTTGTCATTTATGAATTTCTTCCCATGAGGCATCACTAAGTGATTTATAATACTATATATTGTACTATATGGGATGCGGGTGGTGCTGTGGGTTAAACCACAGAGCCTAGGACTTGCCAATCAGAAGATCAGCGGTTCGAATCCCCCTGATGGGATGAGCTCCCATTTCTCAGTCCCTGCTCCTGCCAACCTAGCAGTTCGAAAGCACGTCAAAGTGCAAGTAGATAAATAGGTACCGCTCGGTCGGGAAGGTAAATGGCGTTTCCGTGCGCTGCTCTGGTTCGCCAGATGCGGCTTAGTCATGCTGGCCACATGACCCGGAAGCTGTACGCTGGCTCCCTTGGCCAATAAAGCGAGATGAGCACCACAACCCCAGAGTCGGTCACGACTGGACCTAATGGTCAGGGGTCCCTTTACCTTTATATTATACTATATCTATATATCTCTATCTATCTATCATCTACCTATATCAGATACATATCTAAAAATAGTGAAAGTGATTGCATTTTTTAAAATGATTTTAAAAAATACATAAATATAAAAACAGTTTAAAGCAACAGCACATATGGAAAATAAAATCAGTTCCAAGACGGGTACCAACTGGGACAATTATTTTAGAAAGTTTCTTGAAAGAGGGATTTATTTAGGGTTGCCATATTTTGAAGAGCAAAAAAAAAAAAAAGAGGACACATTCGTCGACTTCTACCTTTAACTATGGATCGCTATGATGACTCAGCCCATGAAAAAGAGGATGTGTCCTGAGAATGGAGGGCATATGACAATTTACCCGTGGATCCCAGTCTATCTTCTGCACACCCTGCTTCAGGAACAGCAATAATCTTAAGGGGTAGTGGGAGAGGAAGGAGGTTTGCCTTCAAGCTTTGGATCCTTCTCAATCCTACTCTCCCTTCTTCAGGCTTGATTTATTGCCAAGCATCACTTGTTCCACCCTCTCACCATCTCCTGCTGCTGCCTCATGACATCCTCCCTATGGGCATAGGGATGGATCCCTGAGGGGTTAATACGTGAATCGGTGGCGGCGGCAGCGAAATAAGTCAATCTCTGGGTGAAGGAAGAATAATGGAGATCGCACTTCATTGTTCACATTCTAGACTGACAGGGAATTAAGCAGTTTGTGGGAGGCTGCACACACGCACATGCGCGCACACGCGGCAGATAGGCAAGAGAAAACAAAGAGCTCCACATGGTGTTTGTGATAATTACATCCCTTGCACCGCTGTCTTTTGGAAATACTCTCGCTGCTCATGTGATTTGAGTGTCACACAGAAAGGAGGGTTGCTATGATTTGCTGGCAAGAGAGAGGGAGCGTCTGTGCTAGTTTAATATCCATGGAATCGTAATTGACAGAGTGGACAGAGCTGAGCTATTTTAGCCCGTTTACAACAGTAGTCGAGGGCCTGGGACGGCTCAGTGGGTAGAGCAGGAGACTGTTAAATCTAAGGGTCGCGGGTTTGAGCCCCACGTTGGGCAAAAGATTCCTGCACCGCAGGGGGTTGGACCAGAATTCTATTCTATTATCTATTCTACATGTCGCCTAGACAGCATCTTAAAAAGTAGAGACATCACCTTGCCAACAAAGGTGTGTATAGTAAAAGCCATGGTTTTCCCAGTAGTGATGTATGGAAGTGAGAGCTGGACCATAAAGAAGGCTGATCGCCGAAGAATTGATGCTTTTGAATTATGGTGCTGGAGGAGACTCTTGAGTGTCCCATGGACTGCAAGAAGATCAAACCTATCCATTCTGAAGGAAATCAGCCCTGAGTGCTCACTGGAAGGACAGATCCTAAAGCTGAGGCTCCAATACTTTGGCCACCTCATGAGAAGAGAAGACTCCCTGGAAAAGACCCTGATGTTGGGAAAGATGGAGGGCACAAGGAGAAGGGAATGACAGAGGATGAGATGGTTGGACAGTGTTCTTGAAGCTACAAACATGAGTTTGACCAAACTGCAGGAGGCAGTGGAAGACAGGAGTGCCTGTCACGAAGAGTCGGACACGACTAAACGACTAAACAACAACAACAAATGTCACAAATGGCATAAAGGATGCCGAGGAGAATAACACTCTAATTGTTATGAGTTTGGGGACGGGGGGGGGGGGAGCTTTCTATACCTTCTGTGCAAGACCCTTCTAACCCCTGGATCCATCAAATGTTGAAATATAAGCCAGTCTAGCTTCATGTGTTGGCGATAGCCTGGGTGATGGGCCATTAAGGGAAACAAAGGAAAAGGGCTCTGTGTGAGATGGCAAATGGCTGGGGTCCCTCCCAGCTTGTGGGAAGGACAAAGTTCTTTAGAGTTTTAGAGCAGAGTTTGGCAGTAAACTGGAGAGAGAGTCAGAGCAGCATTGGAGAGCAATGTCTGATTTCTGTTTGAATCCAAGGCTGCGGAAATGGGAGAAACAAGACCCTTTTGGTGGTGTTAATGCTGTAGACCCCTCCATTTTAGGCTCAGGTTGTGCATATGTGAAAATAAACCATATATCATAAAGACATCACAGTCTCTGTGGAAACAGGAACCCTGGGTAAGCACCTGGGACCCCTGGAATCTTGCACTGCTTAGAGATTAGAGGGACGTGCAGCAATACTGAGGGGGGCAGGAATTCTGAACATTTCAAAATACTTTGTTTCCGTCGTCCTCTTTTGTGAATATCTTTCTCATTACTCCTTTCTGGACACGCAGTAATCAGAGGCACTGCTTTCTTCCTGTATCAGAAATGTAGAGAATGAGGTTGAAATCCTATATCCATTGGTGTAACTTCCAGTGTAGTCTGTAGGAATTAGTTCCAAAGAAATGTGCATAGGATCTTGCTAATAGGGAAGGCAGAGGTAATTTGTTGGCATCCCTACCATGTGTGGAGTTTCCATGGCAACGGTGCACTCTATGTCACTCTGAACTGTTCATTTGTGTGTGCGTGTGTGCGCACACACACACACACAAGTTCTGGTGTTCTGGCCCTGAGGGATGAAGCCATCTTTTCACTTGTTATGTGTTTTGTTTTTCTAAACGGATGCTTTGCAATTAAGACTGAATGCTATATTCCATCCCAATGAGCCACAGTGCCCAAGTACAGCAATACTTTTGGCTACCGGAAGCTGCATTTACTATTATGATTTGTTCTTTAAAAACCAACAGTATCGGAACTGATCTGAAGCGAGATAGGATAGCAATGGCAAGAGACTAGAAACCGCAGGACAGCAGGTTCCAATGGTTTCTCCAGCTGAATGAAAGGCTCAACGATATGGAGATTGTGATGTGTTGTCTACAGTATTTGAGTGTTTCCTGCTTCTGTTGTATATGTGTTATTTATTTTGACAGTAGGTGTTTTGCCTGGGTTGGGAGGGGGGTTGCAGGGGTGGGTCTGAGCATTGCCAATTTTTCTTCTGCGGAATGGGAATTTTGTAGTACCCACAACAATTGCAGTCCCTGGTTTAAAAGTTAGGGCCTTTCTCTCAGAAGAGGACTGAGGATGATAAAAGAACATCGTGGACTCTCCTTCATTGAAGGTTTTTCAACAGAGGTTGCATCTAGCAGACTCTTTGAACCCTTTCCAACTCTGCAATTCTATGGTTCTATGAAAGAAGACCTAGTTAATACTGTTTCACACCTTTGCTGCCTAATTACTGTGAAATGGGTTCATATTATGATGGCTTTATCTTGAAACGTTGGAGGTACCCATGAGATGCAATGTGGGGAGATCCATGGCTGACAGGTCCTGTTACTCTTTGAAGGTCAGGGAAGTAACACTCTCAAAGAGAGTATGTTCAGCTATAATTATTATTATTATTATTATTATTATTTATGATTTATTTCCCCAGCCACTCTGGGCTGGTTTCCCCAGCCACTCTGGGTGGCTTCCAACAGAATATTAAAATACAATAGTCTATTAAACATTAAAAGCGTCCCTAAACAGGGCTGCCTTCAGGTGTCTTCTAAAAGTCTGGTAGTTGCTTTTCTCTTTTACATCTGGTGGGAAGGCATTCCACAGGGCGGGTGCCACTACTGAAAAGGCCCTCTGCCTGGTTCCCTGTAACTTCACTTCTTGCAGTGAGGGAACCGCCAGAAGGCCCTCAGTGCTGGACCTCAGTGTCCGGGCAGAATGACGAGGTTGGAGACGCTCCTTCAGCTATACTGGACCGAGACCATTTTGGGCTTTAAAGGTCAGCACCAAAACTTTGAATTGTGTCCGGAAACGTACTGGGGAGCCAGTGTAGGTCTTTCAAGACCAATGTTATGTGGTCTCGGCGGCCACTCCCAGTCACCAGTCTAGTTCCCATATTCTGGATTAGTTGTAGTTTCCCTCCCCTAAGACCAAAGGTTGGCAACTCTGTGTTGATTGATATGGTTTTCCTCATTCAAGCAAAAGACTGTGCAGCAAGATATAAAAGAGTTAACTTCCAAAAAGCAACAATGCCTTGAATAAAAATAAGTGGCTGGGGCATGGTAGATAATAAACTCTACAGTGAAAAATTCCTGGAGGCGTTGAGAAGTTCTAATGTAATCATCCCCTGTGCTGTCAACTCAATAGATGGATGACTAAGCGAGGCCCATAGAAACTGGCACAGTTTACATGTTTCATTAAAGAAAAAACACGTATACTGTTTTCTGGTCACTAGTTGGCTTGGCTTTTCTGATCTTGCAGTGGTTTCAGAAAGCTCAGAGGGTTGGATGGAATATATACTGGGCTGTGGGAAGGGCAACAGCAGCAACAACACTTTATTAACCCAATGTATGTGTCGCAGGCTAGAAGAGAAAATAATGCAGTTGTTTTCAAACTGTCACACAATCATGGAGCTTGTGATTTGCATCCATGTTTGATCTCTGGCATCTCTAGTAGAAAGGACTAGGCAGCAGGTCATTGGAGAGAGGTCTGCTGGACACCACAGAGAGCCACAACCAAACATGGCCAGCCCTAAGGGAGAAGGAGAAAACAGCTTCAAAGAATTATAGAGCTGACCTTAGCAGTCATCTAGCCTAACTCCCAGTAGTGATGTATGGAAGTGAGAGCTGAACCATAAAGAAGGCTGATCGCCGAAGAATTGATGCTTTTGAATTATGGTGCTGGAGGAGACTCTTGAGAGCCCCATGGACTGCAAGAAGATCAAACCTATCCATTCTGAAGGAAATCAGCCCTGAGTGCTCACTGGAAGGACAGATCCTGAAGCTGAGGCTCCAGTACTTTGGCCACCTCATAAGAAGAGAAGACTCCCTGGAAAAGACCCTCAGGTTGGGAAAGATGGAGGGCACAAGGAGAAGGGGACGACAGAGGACGAGATGGTTGGACAGTGTTCTCGAAGCTACCATCATGAGTTTGACCAAACTGCGGGAGGCAGTGGAAGACAGGAGTGCCTGGCGTGCTCTGGTCCATGGGGTCACAAAGAGTCAGACACGACTAAACAACTAAACAACAACATTCCCCTCACAGAGCTTCAGTTATCTGAGTAACAACCTCTCCATTTTCCCAGGGAATTTTGAGTACTGTAGCTCTGCTACACTTCCCAGATTTCTTTGGGGGAAGCTATAACTGTTGGATACGATACTGCGGATGGGGCCTGATTGTAAAAACGGGAAGAGATGGCACCAGTCCCAGAGTAAAACTCTTATAAGGGAAGTGCTTCAAAAATATTGGATGTACTATGCACATTCCTTACAATTGCCTTTCACCTGCAATGGAGAGAAGACTCCCTGGAAAAGACCCTGATGTTGGGAAAGATGGAGGGCACAAGGAGAAGGGGACGTCAGAGGACGAGATGGTTGGACAGTGTTCTCGAAGCTACCAGCATGAGTTTGACCAAACTGCAGGAGGCAGTGGAAGACAGGAGTGCCTGGCGTGCTCTGGTCCATAGGGTCACGAAGAGTCAGACACAACTAAACGACTAAACAACAACAACAAGCCTAACTCCTAGCTCAGTCCAAGATCTACAGTTCAAGCTGGAGGAGGAGAAGTGTGCAGAGGCCCAGTGGATGGTTCAGTTGTCCTCACTACCTTAATTCATGGTGACTGTGGATGAAAGTTTGGTCTTTTCTGAATTCTAGTCATGCCTAGACAGGGTGAGGCAGTTGTTTCCTTAGTGGTGCTATGTGCTGCATGAAGTCTAGATTAGTTTTTGACACACCACTCCTAGTGTTCCTGTTGCTCGGTTTGCAGTTGCACACAGAAAATGCAGAGAGAGGATGAATTCCTCTTTTCACACCTCGCAGCATCCTGCACAGGCAGAAGCCATGTCAGAGTCTTTGTGAGTGTACCAATTTCCTCATGGCAGGATCAGTGGGACAGCCATCATCCCAAAATGGCTGCAGGAATCGACCCACTGAAATTTATTTATGTTTCCATTGTAGGCTTCCTTTCTATAAAAAGGAAGTTGTTCTTCATGTAGCGCATAGTTAAATGATAGAACTTGCTCCCTCAGGGGGCAGTGATGGCCACCAAGTTGGGTAGCTTTTAAAGAAGATTAGACGGATTCATGGAGGACAAGCCTATCCACATGGTGACAATGTTCTGCTTGGGTGGCATGCATGGGGCTGAAGTCTGGGTGGTCTCTGATCTAGGCACTTATCTTGCTTAGCTTGAGCAAGGTTGCTGCTTTAGACCATGCCCTGGGCCCAAATACAGGGATTTGTACAAAAGCACAACTGTGCAAGCCTTGCACATCTTGCCCTTGGATCAATAAGCTGATTTCCACTTGAGAAATTGATCCAATGAAATTTAAAAGCAAAAAGAACCCTAAAAAGTTAGTATTCCCATATATCTCTTTCTACAATGCTGCCCTCTTGTGTTGCTTAAGTTTTAAACTTTTCTCTTTGTGGACAGGTGTGTTTTTTTTGCTTAGTAGGAGACTCACAAAACCATGTGTTGATTCTCCTCAGTTGTACATAAATTACACTAGCCTCTCATAAAATAACAGCAAATTCAGTTTGTAATAATAGCCTTTGGCAACCTTCCATATTCCTGGTAATGATTTTCCAGGGTTTTCTGTGTGAAAGTAAGGATAATATTTTGCATCTACGATCAGCCTCAGAGATGTGATGTGGGCTCAAAGTTGCCCAGCAACATCTCAGTTTCCACAATCCAGGGACAGTCTAGACACCAGAACATCTGGAGACAGATGATTCTTAGACATTTGCGAGGTGTGCTGACTGAATCTACTCAATATTAACCCACAACCTGGTGGATTGCAGTGAGTTTATTTATCGTGACCATGCCATAGGGCTATCATAGGGATAGCCCTATGGCATGCCATAGGGATATGTGAATATTTCATCATGAAGATGGTTCAGCTAGGGGGCCAAAGTCCAGGATACCCAGATGACCAGCCAGAGAGCATCGGGTGATGGAGGCAGCAGCAAATAGACTCAACACCTAGGTTTGCATACACACACTGAGATCTACTAAAGCTGTTTCAATATGCTTTCTCTATCCTTATTTTGACTCTAGTTGCCTCAACAACATGCAGGTGGTCAGACATGTATATGGTTGCATAGTCTCATTATTAAGTCTGCAAATTCTGTGAGGGAAATGTTCTGGGGATCATACCTAAAGTCAAAATCATGTACAGCGGTACCTCTGGTTGCGAACGGGATCCGTTCTGGAGGCCCGTTTGCATGGTGTGCAGGTGTGCGGCACGATTTGGCGCTTGTGCAAAGCGTGATTTAGCACTTCTGCGCATGCGCGAGCAACGAAGCCTGGAAGTAACCCTTTCCGGTACTTCTGGGTCGCCGCAGGATGCAACTTGAAAAAACGTATCATGAGGCAAACGTAACATGCGGTATGATTGTGTAGTCAAAACCCAGTGGGCTCAGTGGTGGAAGGGTTTGCCAAGGTCATTTTTCCCGGAACCCCACCTCTTTCAATATTTTTTAAAATATTATTTTGCCATGTTCATAAAGTTGAATGCGCACAAGTTAAATGCGCATAAGGTGGGGTGTTACTGTACACTATTGCGTAAAATGTAAGAACATTCATACCACCTGAATATGTAAAGGGGGGAGCCTTTTCTTCCACGGCTACTTTTGATGCGCAATGCATCAAAGAGGCAAACTTATAAATGCAGGATTGAAAGTTGGACTCTAACCTTTATAGAATTAGTTGCAGGCTGACGTATGTAAAGAGAAATAAGAAAAGGCCCACTTTCTATTTAGGGAGGTTTGCTAAGTGTACGACCTTGTTGCATCTCTCTCACACACACACCCTTGGTCCCAATTGCATATTTCTGCTAACCACCTTGCTTGCAGTTGCATATGATATGGTTCTGTTCTCTCTCTCTCTCTCTCTCTTTCCAATTTAGAAATTGTCCGGGCGATGACTCACGTGATAAACCAGGGAATGGCCATGTACTGGGGAACTTCCCGATGGAGTGCCATGGAAATAATGGTAAGGTCGCTTTGCGAGAGGATCCAGCGTTATTATAGCTGCAAGCATTGAAACAGAGCCAGGTGTGATGTGTGGAATTGCCTTGCTCTGCTCCCTCGTTTTTTATGGGGCATCCACACAGTGCCATCGTCCAATCATTGCCTTCCTGTATTTTCCTTCCGATTCTTCAGTCTTTTCCCAGGCTCCGAAAAGTCTAGCTTTTTTAGAAGAAGAGAAGAACATAGCTGGTAGAGACACCCATAGCACTTCTCTTCCATATTATTATTATTATTATTATTATTATTATTTAAAAGGTTGGCGTTTTGATGTGTGCAGTTAAATATTAAGACAGTAACCCTTTTGCCAAAACCAACTGCCCGCTCAGCACACCTTTGATATTGCTTTTTCACTCCTGTTATCACTTAAGTTTTATTTATGCTAAAATCTCTTAAGCACGGGTCCATCTATATACTTTTTAAAAGCTCAGCAATAGCTCCATAACACATTTTAAAATGATTTTTAAAAAACAAATTGACTCCCTACTGCTTTCCTACTCACTGTCATTTTAGTGCATTTTTCTCTAGATATGTGCTTCCAATCTGCACTTCCAGTCCAAATGTTAAAAACTTTGGGGGGGGGTGTTAAAAAAATGTTTTGCATTCAGCAATGGGCAATCGAGCTTGAATCTATAAGGACATGAATGCATAAGCACTTAGCACTAATTCAATATTTGGTTATTATTTTTAAGCATCACTTTAGACAGACAGACAGAAGACTGCCCAAGTAAATTGGAAAATAGCATTTCCCACCCTCAGCAGCTGTGCTGTGCTCATTGGGACATTATTATCATTATTATTATTATTATTATTATTATTATTATTATTATTATTATTTACAGGGACTCAAGGAACTTACCAGCATGGGCGCACAGTAAAAGCACAATGCCCCTAACAGTACAAAAGGCAATCTGAAAACCAGCTTACAGCGGGAAAAGCATCCATTAGTAGTGTTTGTGTTCCTGGTTCCTCTGTTTTCTAAACCACTTAGAAGTCTATTTTGGCACTAAGCAGTATATTAATTAATTAATTAATTAATTAATTAATTAATTAATTGATCAGTCAGAGTAAGTTGTGGTAGCAGCACCTCTAGGAGCCCCCTACTTGGAAGCAATCCAAAATTCGACAGTCCACAACCCCTTTCACTGTGGTAGGTAGTGTGATCATTTGTGGGGTGGGGGGTGGATAGGAATCTTGAAAGAATTGATGATATCCACATAGACATGCATATAAGAAAAATAATTCAAGAGAAGAAAAGTTGTGTTTGTGGTACAGGCAGGTGCTTTTAAGTGATGCCTTGTCGCAAGCTGGACAGAAGATGTTCCCTGTCATTTGCACCTTTTTAAAGTACAGTCGTACCTTGGTTCTCGAATGGAATCCGGTCCGGAAATCCGTTTGACGTCCAAAAACGTTTGAAAACCAGGGCGTGGCTTCCAATTGGCTGCAGAAGCTTCCTGCACTGAATCAGAAGCCGTGGAAGCCGTGTTGGACATTCGCCTTACAAAAATCATTCTCAAACCTCACTTCCGGGTTTGTGGCGTTTGGGAGCCAAAACCTTCAACTCACAAGGCATTCGAGAATCAAGGTACGAATGTAGTTGTATTTTTTTTTTAAAAAAAGGGCTTCCAGTTAATACGATGTTCTTTTAATCAATTTGTTCAAATGTATTAAACATTGAAACCCTAATAAAACATCTGTATTGTGTACTGTCTTGGAAAAAGTTGATTTGATTAATGCTCTGTCATTTCTCCCAGGAGAACTCTCCGCTAATGTGCTATTCTTTTTTTGCTGACTCTCCACAGGAAGCCTATTCTGTAGCGAGGCAGTTTAATATGATTCCACCCGTGTGCGAACAAGCAGAATACCACCTTTTCCAAAGAGAGAAAGTAGAGGTTCAGTTGCCGGAACTGTATCACAAGATAGGTAATGTCAGAAAGGCTGCATTGTTAATATTCGCGAGGGAATGAGGAACAAATCATTTCTATGCAAAAGGTGTCGGCTCGGAAAATATTTCATAGCCCCTGCTGTTCAATAATTATCGGAGGTGCAATTAGTCTCTTGCCAGCAGCAATTATCCCTGTGCGAAGAGGTAAGTGACAGCATGTCTGCCAGGCTTCTTCGATGGCTTTCCTCTGTAATTTATTATTATAATAAATATAGTGTCATCAGAACCCTATATAGCAGGTCCATAGTTGTGCATGGTGTCAGGCTAAAGAAGCAGAATGCTTAACTACAGTGTTCTAGTATGTTCCTTTCCCACACCAAAAAGTGCCATGAGCTGCAATCCTAAGAACACTTACTAGGGAGAAAGCCTCTTTAAAAATAGTAGAGTTTACTTCCAAGTGGGTGAAAAGATAAAGGACCCCTGGAGAGTTAAGTCTGGTCAAAGGCAACTATGGAGTTGTGGCGCTCATCTCGCTTTCAGGCCGAGGGAGCCGACGTTTGTCCACAGACAGCTTTTCGGGTCATGTGGCCAGCATGACTAAACCGCTTCTGGTGCAATGGATCACCACGATGGAAACCAGAGTGCACAGAAATGCTGTTTACCTTCCTGCTGCAGCGGTACCTATTTATCTACTTGCATTGGTGTGCTTTCGAACTGCTAGGTTGGCATAAGCTGGGACAGAAGAGCAGGAGCTCACCCCGTCATGTGGACTCGAACCGCCAACCCTCTGATCAGCAAGCCCAAGAGGCTAGGTGGTTTAGACCAGGGATCAGCAAACTTTTTCAGCAGGGGGCATTTTAAATAAAAGCACACATTCTACTCATGTAAAAACACCAGGCAGGCCCCACAAATCACCCAGAGATGCATTTTAAATAAAAGGACACATTCTACTCATGTAAAAACAAGCTGATTCCCAGATCGTCTGCGGGCCGGATTTAGAAGGCGATTGGGCCAGATCCGGGCCCTGGGCCTTAGTTTGCCTACCCATGGTTTAGACCACCGCGCCACCCACATCCAAGTAAACATGGGGAGCCCCACAGTGACACAATGGGTCAAAGCATCTGGCTATTAATCAGAAGGTTGGTGGTTCAAGCCCACCCAGGAACATCAGTGGGCAGGATTTCTGCATAGCTTGGGGTTGGACTAGATGAACTCTGGGGTCCCTTCCAACTCTTACAGTTCTGTGGTTCTGTGCAGAGGATTACATAGAGTACTACCCTAGACATCTCTCCTGCTCCTTCAGACCTGGGTATGGAATGTGTGTGATCACTGCTTCACTGTCATGAGCTGGTATAGCTCAGTCGGTAGAGCATGAGACTCTTAATCACAGGGTTGTGGCTTCAAGCCCCATATTGGGCAAAAGATCCCAGCATTGCAGAGGGTTGGACTAGATGACCCTCGTTATCCCTTCCAACTCTACAATTCTATGATTCAACTGTGTCACCAGGGATGGATGTCATCTACCAATTTCCAGTCTACAAGTTTCTCATTTGTCCAGTGGCCTAGGACCCATGTACCTACGGGACCGCCTCTCCTGGTATGCCCCGCAGAGGACCTTAAGGTCCACAAAGGACAACATTTTGGAGGTCCCAAGTCGCAAGGTGGTTAGATTGGTCTCCACTAGGGCCAGGGTCTTTTCAGTACTGGCCCCGACTTGGTGGAACGCTCTGTCACAGGAGACTAGGGCCCTGCAGGACTTGACATCTTTCTGCAGGGCCTGCAAGACAGAGCTGTTCTGCCTGGCCTTTGGACTTAGTCTGACCCTTATGTTGCCCTCCCCTTATGGTCTTGATCTATCGGCTACTTTTAAAATGAGGCTGCATTTTAAATTGCATTTTAACCTGTATTTTAAATTGGTTTTTCTCCCCCTATTATGTTTTTACTGTGATTTTATTGGTGTTACCTGCCCTGAGCCCGGCTCTGGCCGGGGAGGGCGGGGTATAAATAAAATATATTATTATTATTACTATTATTACTATTAAATTCAGTCTGCAGCAATTT
Source organism: Podarcis gaigeae (assembly GCF_964106915.1). Lineage (NCBI taxonomy): Eukaryota > Metazoa > Chordata > Lepidosauria > Squamata > Lacertidae > Podarcis > Podarcis gaigeae. Next base: position 79,773,178 of record NC_139681.1, read on the forward strand.
GCTATTCTTTTTAAAAATCTTCATAAACATTCTTCAGCATTTTAGTGCAGTTTTGACTCATGTGCACTTTTTTGCAAGCAATTTCCCCTAAAATGATGCATTTCTGTGTGGCTTTACCCCTACAAATGTATTCGTTATTAATAGCATACTTTACTCTATGCATTTTAGGAAACATGGCTGTCACTCTGGAAAAAGGTCCTGGAGATGCTCTCTCCCACATTCCCCCTCCACTATGCCAGTGCCAATGAGCTGTATCTAGGACACTCATGAGCAGAGCATGAGGGCAATAGGCTCTGGTATTAATTTACAAGGCCCTTAATAACTTGGGCCCAGGGACCACCTAATCCCTAATATCCCTGCCCAGTTATTGAAGTCTTCAATGTTAGCAGTCCCCCATGGCTCAGATGTGCATCTCAGATGCTTCAGAAGCCATGCATTATTGTTGTGGGTCCAATTTTATGGAACAATCTTCCAGCTGAGGTCAGACAGCACCTCCCACCACCTCCCGTGCAGCTTCTAGCTCCTACTGAAGACTTTATTATTATTATTATTCCAGCAGGCATTTTATCTTGGAGTCTGATTTTATAGTTTAAAATGATGTTTCCCTTTTATGTATTGTATTTCTTCGACACCACTCACAAGTCCAGCAATATAGAAATTGTTTAAATCACTAAAAAAAATAAAAATAGTTCTCTCCCATTGTTGCTTCCCAGCAACTAATATTCACTGCCTTTCAAGAGAGGCAGTGAAACATTCAATCTTCATGATTGACAGCCGCCAGCAGACCCACCCTCCTCCACGAATTTGCCTTCTTCCCCTCCGAAAGCCGTCTGAGTTTGCATCCATCGCAATGTCCCGTGCCGATGAATTTCATGTTTTAATTCTGCTTTGCGGGAAGAATTGCTTGTTTCTGCCTCTCCTGAACCTCCTGCCAATCAGTTTCACTCAGGGGCAGCTTGCCCAGCAATGGAGTCGCTGTCGCTTACCAAGCAGTAGAAGCTGTGCCGAGGCTGCTGTGGGAATACTGAATCAGCTTTGCTGGGGAATCCGCACAAGATACGGCCTTCATCCCTCTCCCTCTCCCAGTAAAACAGCACTGGTCCCACTGTCAGGAATCTGCTGTGGTTCTGCCCACTAAGCAATGGTTCCATTGAATGCTCCCAATTTCTATTATTATGAAGGCGGGAGGAAAACGTCTCTCTTTCTCTACACCATCTGTAATTTTATAAAACTCTTATCATGTCGCCTCCGGCCCTCCAGCCCCTGGAAGCTCAGCCTTCTGTTTTTCTTAACTGTAAAGGCCAAATGATGTAGTTTTTCCTCATAGCAAAGGTACTTGGGTCATTTGTGGTATATATTTGCTTTTATTTGCTTATGTAATCCAGAACACACATGTGGGGTGTGTGTGTGTGTGTGTGTGTGTGTGAGAGAGAGAGAGAGAGAGAGAGAGAGAGAGAGAGAGGTGACTATAGGATCTTGTTAACATTTCTGTTAACAAGAACGATTTCTGTTCTCATCCTGAAGCAAAGTTCTTAACCCGAGGTACTATTTCTGGGTTAGCGGAGTCTGTAACCTGAAGCGTCTGTAACCTGAAGCATATGTAACCCGGGGTACTACTGTATCTCAGTGTTATCTCTTGTCTGATTGTTCTGCAGGAGTTGGAGCAATGACGTGGTCCCCTCTCGCCTGTGGGATTGTCTCAGGGAAATACGCCAATGGAATTCCCGAAAGCTCAAGGGCTTCTTTGAAGGTATTTTCCCCATGCTAACCACTTATACGGTCTGTGCTCTAGAGAAACGTCTTTTCTGAGCTCAGGATGGTAGGTGAAAAGTGTGAAGGTGCACATGTTTGAATGATGGAAAGAATTTCCCCTGAGATCTACAAGTAAAGGGCGGTATACAAATTTAATAAATAGCAATAATAATAATTCCCTTGGCAATCAAGATTTCAGCATTAATGAGAACATTGTTGCTGAGCTCTACGCCCAGTATGACTAGCATGAGATACAAGCCTATCCCATTGCTTGCCATTTTGATTTTATTCACAAAGTGGATGGAGATTCTGATTTCATTAAGTATTCTTGAAGAACATCCAAGTGGCCTGTTACATACATATTTCCATGTTATCTCTTCTTGCTTCCCTGATTATTAAGATTCTTGGTGTGTGGCTAGATAAGAAGACATGATAGGCTTTCACTACGCAAGAGGTGGAGGAGACCTAGGAACAGTTTAAACTTTTCCATGGCTGTGCATCTTTGCACCAGACTGGGATGCAATTGAACAGTTGGCCAGCTGTGTGCTGCTTCACATTTTTGCCTCTGACACCATCCACCACTTGCCCATGGCCCCCAATGGTTGCCCACAAGGGAATGAATGCATCTCTCAGGCTGAAAAATGTTTCCCAGCCTCGGTATATATACTGAAGACAACAGATGTCCTTCCACAGCCTTTAGTCTGCTCTGAAACACTTAGATCAGTGTTTCCGTTCCTGGCGTTATTGATTAAATCAAGCTGGCATGCCAGCCACAAATTGTATCCAGAATTGCTTCTAAGCCTTTTTAAAGGAAACTTAACAAGGACATATTGACATGAATTGCCCAGACACATTGACTGGCTGCTGTTGCAGCCTGTTTTAGTATAGCCTGTTATCTGTGACATACTGTCACTGTTGCCAACCCACCCACCCCCATGCCCCTCACAGCAACCTTGTTTGACATTTTGAAGGATGGCAGCACACTGAAATCATTGTGGTATGTTTGAAAGCAATCATCAAAGCTCCACATGTTTAAGGAAAATGGATTTGTCCAGCACTAGAGTTTGGCTGCCTAAGGATAACTGAGTTTGTGTTTGCTTGCTGGCTCTGCGAGTGAGAGCCAGGAGCTCATTTCTCCCCCGTTTCTCTCCAGAGCGTAGCATTCATAAACTCATTGAGCTCCTTCTTTCAACCAGAGAGCACTAAAACATTGGAAAACAAGTACTCCCAAGAGAAGGCACTCCTTGAGTTGGCCAATATGTCATACCAGAGGCAGCTGCAGCCCAGTTTCCCATCCTTCTGCCATAATGTTTAGTGTTCACTGCATGTGCTCAAGCTATCGCATATCACACTGCACCCCTGCCGCTGCTGATGGGGAAATGCTACTCGATGGCCTCAGCTTACACAGTGAGTTGCCAGCACCCTTGGCAGTTGTGACCAAGAGAGCGGCTCTAACAGTGCAGCGCATGATTTAAACTGCAAGGTTCATGTTATGTACTGAAGTTCTCACCCTGGGCCAGCAGGGGTATACTGTAGATAGTTATGCAAATAAGTGATTGAAAGTGACGTTCAGTGATTGGATAGTTTTAGAAAATTGTTACAGTTACGTTGTACTGGAGCTCTATATAAGCAGGCTGACTGAACCCCTCAGTTCAGTTCTGTTCTGGCCTGTGAATAAACAAGAGCTGTTTAAAGAATCGCTGTGTCGTCTGATATGTTCACCCACAACTTAACAGTTCTAAGGTTTGTCTTCCTTTTAACATCTTGTTGTCTTCTGTTTCCCCAGTGCTATCAGTGGCTAAAGGAGAAGATTGTGAGCGAGGAAGGGAGAAAACAGCAGTCGAAGCTGAAAGATCTCTTCCCCATTGCTGAACGCCTCGGATGCACCCTACCTCAGCTGGCTGTTGGTGAGTGATTCTGGGAGTCCCCCCCCCCTCTGGGCACCTCCAGATGTCTTTTGCATTGTGTTTTCATAACTATTCGTATTCATGATGCTATCAGCGAAATCAGACACAACTCCGCATTCAATACTGTTTGTGCCTGCTTGGGTTTTGGGGCAGTCCCACTGCTTCACTTCCAATCAGTGCATATTGTGTAACTTTCTGCTGAAATCCTGGAACTTTTCATACCACAAATGTTGGGTGGGGTGGAGAATCCCTCTTTGGTTGCAGTATAGCCCCTTAATCCACCACAAATGAAAGCGCATCAAAGTGCAAGTAGATAAATAGGTACCGCTCCGGCGGGAAGGTAAACGGCATTCCCGTGCACTGCTCTGGTTCGCCAGAAGCGGCTTAGTCATCCTGGCCACATGACCCGGAAGCTGTACGCCGGCTCCCTCGGCCAATAAAGCGAGATGAGCGCCGCAACCCCAGAGTCGTCCGCAACTGGACCTAATGGTCAGGGGTCCCTTTACCTTTACCTTTAATGGACTATTATTATGTCAAGAATACATAGACAAATACACCCCCCCAAGAAACCTATATCATTAGTGATGTTCAGTTGGGCTGGCACTGTGAGCTACTTGCGGTGCAAAGGAGGTACTTATCCAGTGCCTTTTTTGAGAGTTGGTTGCAGTGGTCTTCAATAGCTAATTTTATTTATGCATTTACCTAATCATTTCTAGACTGCTTTTCCAAAGCTAAGGGTGGCATACAGAAACAACACCCAACTTAATCAAGCTTCTTATGATCAATTAAGGTTCATAGGAAGCTATCATATACAGTCATACCTTGGTTTTCGAATGTGTTCCGGAAGTCCGTTCGGCTTCCAAAAAAATGTTCGGAAACTGGAACACTCACTTTCAAGTTTTGATCATTCGGGAGCCGAAATATATGAGTAACAAGGCGTTCAACAACCAAGGTATGACTGTACTGAGTTCTTTGGACCATCTAGGTCAGTATTGACCCAAAGTGGCTGGGGAAACCCAGCCAGATAGGCGGGGTATGTACAGGGGCGCCGACTTATAAAAAATATTGGGGGGGGCCATACCGGGGTCCTGCCCCGGGAAGTTTTCTAAATTTTAGATGAAAATTAGTGAGTTTTAAAGTTTTTTAAAAGTATTTTAGAGTCATATGATCAACATTAGAACCCCGAAAACTCAACTCTCTATAACTCCACACTCCGGGAAACTCGACAAGCCTGAAACACTTTTTGGCTTTGAAAAAAGAAACAAAACATAAACACGCACGGTATTTTCGTAAAAAGCTAATTTAATTTACAGTAACAATTATGCTTATAGACTATTACAGAGCAGTGAATATATAGCTCTGAAAAGACTGAAATGATATTTAAATAAATCCTAAACTATCATTAAAAGAATAAAACATGAAATATTGCTGTCGCACAGTAATAGCACTTTGATTAATAAGTGAAATAGCTAATTTAAGCTTACTTTGAATAAGGCTGAGAGTTCATTAAATAAACATAATATCTCAAAGTTAATGCTTTAATACAGTTAATAAAGTTAATACAGTATGCCTAATACTGTATGTAAATACTGTAATACTATATGTAAATAACGGGCTTTAATTGGGTCTTACACCCTAAAAATATTTAAGTATTTGAAAATAACTAATACAGTACTATAGTAATATAGAAATACAGTACTAAACTAGTACTAATATTTCAAAACTGAAAAATTAACATTCTGTATGTATTTAATTCTCTATTTTATAAAGATTTTTAATATCTGACAGTGAGTTTGGAGTAGCCCAATGCAAAAATCCCGAGGATCCATGTGGATCCATGCTTTGTAACCACGTTTTTGCACCACTGTGACCCTAGGCAACAGTGGGTGCGTGATTTTTTTGGTGCAAGATGTAGCCATGGACATGCTATGTGATCTGATGGTGAATTTACGGTGACCCAATGCAAAGATCCTGAGGATCCATGTGGATCCGTGCTTTGTAACCACGTTTTTGCACCACTGTGACCCTAGGCAACAGTGGGTGCGTGATTTTTTTGGTGCAATATGTAGCCATGGACATGCTATGTGATCTGATAGTGAATTTGGGGTGACCCAATGCAAAGATCCTGAGGATCCATGTGGATCCGTGCTTTGTAACCACGTTTTTCAACCACTGTGACCCTAGGCAACAGTGGGTGCGTGATTTTTTTGGTGCAATATGTAGCCATGGACATGCTATGTGATCTGATGGTGAATTTACGGTGACCCAATGCAAAGATCCTGAGGATCCATGTGGATCCGTGCTTTGTAACCACGTTTTTGCACCACTGTGACCCTAGGCAACAGTGGATGCGTGATTTTTTTTGGTGCAAGATGTAGCCATGAATATGCTATGTGATCTGATGGTGAATTTGGGGTGACCCAATGCAAAAATCCTGAGGATCCATGTGGATCCGTGCTTTGTAACCACGTTTTTGCACCATTGTGGCCCCAGGCCACAGTGGGTGTGTGATTTTTTTGGTGCAGGCTGTAGCCATGGACATGCTATGTTATCTGATGGTGAATTTGGGGTGACCCAGTGCAAAGATCCTGTGGATCCATGCTTTGTAACCACGTTTTTGCACCATTGCAGCCCCAGGCAACAGTGGGTGCGTGATTTTTTTGGTACAGACTGTAGCCATGGACATGTAATGTGATCTGATGGTGAATTTGGGGTGACCCAATGCAAAGATCCTGAGGATCCATGTGGATCCGTGCTTTGTAACCACGTTTTTCAACCACTGTGACCCTAGGCAACAGTGGGTGCGTGATTTTTTTGGTGCAATATGTAGCCATGGACATGCTATGTGATCTGATGGTGAATTTAGGGTGACCCAATGCAAAAATCCTGAGGATCCATGTGGATCCGTGCTTTGTCACCACGTTTTAAATGGGGAGGGAAGGAAAAACACAGAAGGGACAAGAAGCACAAGAGGGGTGTGCGGAGAAGCAGCTGGCTAAGAATGCAGGGGAGGAGTTTAACGGGGTGGGGGGGAGGAAAGGAAGGCAAAAGTCCCCCCCCCCAAGCCAGCCCTCTCTCTCTCTCTCACCTGTTTTTCGGCTGCCTGCGAGTCCCCAGAGCACAGAGAGGAGGAGGTGGTGGGCTGGAGCCTGCACGCAGTGTGACTAGGAAAGAATTAGAAGGAAGGACTCGATCCTTTCCTTAACCCTCTGCTTGCCAGGAGGGCAGGGGATTCCCTGCTCTTTGTTGAGTTTGAGCAAACGCAGCAACAGAAGCGGGTGGGCAGTAAGACCCTGAGGCAGAATGCAGGAAAGCAGCAGCTTCCGCCTTCCCTCCGCCCGACCGCCCGATCTGATTTTTGCCTGATTTTTGCCTATTTCTGCCCCTGCGCTCCGGCGAGTCAGCTCCAGGGACCACACATTCGCTCAATAACACGCACAGACATTTCCCCATACTTTTTAGGAGAAAAAATCTGCGTGTTATAGAGCGCAATTTACGGTAATAATTTTCTTAAATTGTTGGGGGGGCAGAGCCCCCCCAAACGCATTTTTGAGGGGGCTCGGGCCCCCTCACGCCCCATGGAGTCGGCGCCTATGGGTATGTATGCATAAATAAATAAATAAATAAATAAATAAATAAAATTATTATTATTATTTAGCATTTCAGACAGAATTCTCTCCCAGCCCTATTTAGAGATGCATACCAAGTAATGAGCCTAAGACCTTTTGCTCTACCACTGAACCATGCCGCTTTTCATATGACTTTCTGCTGGTTTATGGTTATTGATTACATATATTTACTTAAGGGGTAAAAACCATATTTCTGAAGTAGGAAGCGTACGTGTTTCTAGGTAATGTGCACCACATTGTCATAGCAAGCATAATCTGAGAAGGTCCCTAATATGTGAAAGAAAAGGGGAAATGCTCTTTTAAGATAGTACTTGCCTTAAAAATATTTTTTTTAAAAAAAAAAAAAAAGAAAAACCTGCTGGCTGATTAAATTAGGGACACTATTTGGCTGATTAAAAGGGTTTAATCAAATAATCATTAACAAATTAAACATTAATTAATTGCAACCCTGATTAAAACAAATTGAGTGTACCATGAAATCCTAAGGAACAGATGCAGCATCCCTTTGGGAAAGAGGCTAAAAGACTTGCCAGCAAAGAGGAAAAGCTATGGGGGTCTTCCAGATGTTGTTGGACAACTGTTCCCATCGTCACTGACCATTGGCTTTGTTGGCTGGGGCTGATGGGAGTTGAAGTTCCACATCTGGCAGGAACCACAGCAACTATCCCTGATTTAGAAGGAAGTCCTTTCAAAACACTAGGACAGTTCACAGTTAGGGCAATAAAAATAAATCTCCTTGTAACTGAGATACACAAAGCAGAATCAGATTAGATAACAGCTTCTGGCAGGGGATAACTGTTCTTCTCATATTTGCAAAGGGCGTTGCCATGACTGACAGAGGCAAGATAGTGTACTGATTTAGATTTGGGTTTTTCAGGCTGAAGTGGGACACACACTGGCCCCTGGTCCCTCACTGATTCTCAGCACAGGTGTTCTCAGCTCCTGTGGTTTTGCTCTTGTAAGTAGGGATGAGCCAATCTGTCAATTTTTGTTCCTCTCACTTTCCAAATTTAATCAGTTCTCCACACTTCCACATAAGTTTGCAATTCAAATAAAAGTCCTTGTGAAATTTCGTCTCCATTTTAGTGAATTCAATCTAATGCACATGTATTTGTTTCCAGTTTTGCCAAATTCACACCTTTTTTGCAAAGCTGTTTTCCCCAACATAATTCATTTTTATGGCATTTTTTCCACTGATTTGTGCATTTTTATGTACATGCATTTTTGTATGTGTTACTTGACTTGATAACTGCATTGCAAAATTCAAAGAATTGCGAAATTTGAAGATTGCTTTTGTTTTAGTACACACCTTGTTTCGGGCAGCACCAGTGGCGTAGTGTGGGGGGTGCAGGGGGGGCCGGCCGCACCGGGCGCAACATCTGGGGGTTAGGGTTAGGGGGCAGAAATCCACGGGTTAGGGGGCGCAAATCCACGGGTTAGGGGGCGCAAATTACTTGCCTTGCCCCGGGTGCTGACAACCCACGCTACACCACTGGGCAGCACAAATTAGGTAAGTTTACCTAAAAAATGTTAACTTGATCAAACTTCTCCCTGATTTCCACTTGCAAGTCCCTCTCAATATGGATGCAAGCCAAATCTTCAAGTGACCCACGGAGACCTAGCAGGGAATGAATGTATGATGCTGCCTTATACTGAATCAGAACATTGCTCCATGTAGCCCAGTGCTGTTTATTCTAGCAGTAGATCTCCTGGGGCTCTCAGGCAGATATATCCTCCGACTCTGAGACCCTTTTGATTGGAGATGCCAAGGACCAAGCCTGGGATCTTCTGCCAGAAAAGAAATGCTCTACCCCGATCTGTGATTTATCCCCTAATTTCCTTCCGGCTGCTGCTGCAGTAAAAATGCTGTCTTTTCCAGGATGCCTATTGTTTTACCCAACAATACAGCAAGCCTGGTTATGAAATGCAAATATTTACAAAGTCATCCAAGTACCTTGTCGCATACTGGATACAGCTACTGAATGCATTATCTTTGGGGGTAGGAAGAATAGCTGTTTTTATGGACGACAGCAACAAAGTTGGGCTAGCGATTACTATGAAATAATCATGAGCAGGACTGGATTCCCCCCCTTTAATCTTTTTTTTCCCTTTTCCCCTAGCACAGTTCCCTCCCAACAGCTGTGTAGCCCTGATTGACTCAGGCTGCAAAAATAGAGCTAACACAGCGCAGAAATTCGAGAGAGACCATTAATCATGTTTAACTGTGCTGTCTCGTTCTTGCCTTGCCAAAGACACGATTTAAATGTTTCACAGGGATGACGGGGTGGGAGATAAATGGTCCGATGAAGTTCAAATATCACTTCTGGCCCTGGCAGATGACTTTTCAAAAAAAACAGCTAATACATTCAGTGCAGGAATAAGTTTAAAACAAAACAATCCAGATTCTGTAGCAGCCAGCAAGATGGGGCAGTGCTGGTTACCTGGCTTCCGAATGCTGAGGTCACTGCTGGTACCTGAGAGGGGCAAGACACTAGGGAGGCAGGCATGGTGCGGACACAGAGGTGAAGCTAATTCCCTGCTCCTGCCATAGCACCTGCACCGCACCAACCTGCCCATCAACTCACCCCTCCGCCTCTTTCTGTCAGTTACCAGAAGTGTCCTCCACATTGGGAAACCAGGTAAGCAATGCGGCCCGATCCCACTTCTCTGGCTGCTGCCTAGACAATGTAAGCCATGAAGCGCTCCTCACAATTTTGCAAACCAGCAAAGGAACAAGCTTTTCTCGTCATCTGCAACCGGGGAGAAAGAAAAGGCAGTACGTGATGACAATGGACATTCCCCAGAAGTCAGTAGCCCAAAGTGGCTGCACAGAATAGGTTTCAATTCACCTCAGCACCATCGCCTGTGTGCTCCTAATTTCATTTATTTTGTTGCTCTGCCTGTTTTTTGCTTCTGGCTCTACCTACTTCTGACATGTGGCCCTTGGAAAAGCTGCCTAGAAAGGGAATGTGGCCCTGGAGCTGAAAAGGTGTCCTGTCACAGTGAGGAATGTCCAGAGGGCAGAATTAAGTGTATTGTCAAAAGTAGACTTACAAGTTAGGAAAAGGCAGGTCTGTCAGTTGTAGGTCCCTCAGCTACTCCTAGCCATGCACTCGCTGAGGCTGTTGCAGCAACAGAGAGGCCTCAGGTTATGTATTTTCCCCACCTGAGCTACACACAAGCAGGTGAAGACTGCATCAGCGTGCAACCTGCTTATGCTGCTCCCACTTCAAACCTCGTCTGGTCTTGGTCTCCTGCCTGACTCTCGTCTCCTGGCTGTTACAGGTTCCCCCAAGTCACTGACCCAAGTCAGTCTGCAACACCCCATTCTCCCGATGTCCTCTCCTCTGTACACAGTGACCACTCTTCAGTGGCTAGCCCAGGGGTCAGCAAACTTTTTCAGCACTGTCCCTCAGACCTTGTGGGGGGCCAGACTATTTTTTGGGGGGGGGAATGAACAAATTCCTATGCCCCACAAATAACCTAGAGATGCATTTTAAATAAAAGCACACATTCTACTCATGTAAAAACACGCTGATTCCCAGACCGTCCGCGGGCCGGATTGAGAAGGTAATTGGGCTGCATCCGGCCCCCGGGCCTTAGTTTGCCTACCCATGCTCTAGCCTGTCCCTGACAGGTCCCTGCAATAGAGATTGCAAATGGGGCATAAGCAAGTTTTGTTTGTAGCCAAATGCCACATAATTTCTTTTCTTCTTATCACAGCGGTGTTAAACCCCAAAAACCTATAAGGAAAAATGTCTGTATGATAAGGTCTTAATCACTGCATGAGATAAGCCTCTGAACTAAGGTTGCTCACCAGCATCAACCGATACCAGCCCTAACACAGCCATGGGCTTTTCTGTCTCCCCAGCATGGTGTCTACGTAACGAGGGTGTGAGCTCTGTCCTCTTAGGATCTTCCAATCCGGAGCAGCTAATAGAGAATCTTGGTGCCATACAGGCAAGTACAATATCCTGCTTTGTGATGAGCCGAAGCAAATGGATGGTCAAAATAGGCAAATTTATTCAAGTATATTTAAATTCTGAACACAGCGCATAACCCATCTTTACCTGCATTCCTTTGGAGTAAAATGTCGTTTTTGTTTTAATTGGTGAACTGAAAGCACGTAATGATCCTGAACGTATGCCGCCCACTTTTATGCTTACAGGTTCTTCCGAAGATGACGTCCCACATTGTGAACGAGATCGATAACATATTGGGCAACAAACCTTACAGCAAGAAGGACTACAGATCCTAATGCACTGCATGATTAAACTGGACTGCATGGCTAAAATAGCGCTCTGTACTTAGTACAGTACCAAGTCAATAATATCCTGATTAGAATTATTCGGCAGTCTCTGTTGTTTACTAGATTCTCCAAGGCGGCGTGCTGCGCCGGAATCCAAAAGCACAGCCGATCTCTCTTTACAGCTGAGATTGCCTTTGCTTTTTTGCTTCTTCTTCTTTTTTACTACAGTCAGATTCTCCTGCACAAGCCCTGTTGAAACGAATGAGATCATGCAGGACATTGTGCGCTAGCATTCATTTCCGCAGAGTTTGTGCACAACTTTTCCCCGGGTCGTGCCCGCTCCCTGTTGACCCTTATTATCCTCTCGGCACTTCCCATTTATGCAGTGAAAATACACATTGTAAAGAAACAATAAAAGATTTCTTCTAAGCTTTAGTTACTTGGAAATTAGAAGAAGGATGTACAGATATATTTTTTCAACGAACACAAAAGCCAGATACAGGTATAGGTCAAAGACGCATATCAGGCAATTTCAAGCATAAAAATTCTTCAAGCTATCTTGAAGATGAGTAAGCTTGGGTGTGTTTTTTCCCATTTGCATTTTTTTATGCTGAATCTGAGTTCTAGGGTACTAGCCTAGTTTGGACTTTGTTTAGGGGAGTACGGGCTGTCCATTTAAAGGCAGAAAATAAAAGAATTACAGAGGATGGCATCTTTGCCCACCAGTTATTTTAGGATTTCAGAGGCAGGTTGTATATGGTAGCTCCAGATTCACTGGGGGGGGGGGGAATGGACATGATCCATCCAAAACTAAGCAACCATTGGCTACACTTCTGTGCACACTTACCAGGGAGTATGTAAGCCCTATTGAATACCCTGGGATTTAATTCCAAGGAAAAGTGCACAGGATTGAATGCATATGCTTCACACTCCCCATTTGGGAGGTGGGGAGGCTTCACAGTGCTTAAATTAAGCTGGATTGTAGCCATTAGCTTTACTGCATTTAAAAATAAAAAGAGTAAAGGCTGTAGTTCTATCACCTGCTTAAAGCAGAGGTGGTTTACCTTCGGCTCTCCAGATGTTGCTGGAAAACCACACCCATTTATCCTTAACTGCTGGCCATAGTGGTTGATAGGAGCTGGGAGTCCAAAAACATCTGGAGAGGGCCACATGTTCCCCCTAGAGGTTTGCACCATCAGAACAGAGTCCCCCCCCACCTGAGTCAACGTGCTTAGGATCAGGCTGAAAGAGGCTAGGCTAGGCAAGTAAAATTCACACAATCATTTTGCTGCTGCAAAAACGGAAATAAAAAATGCCATAATTTAATGCTGTTTTATTAGAACCTGCTTTACTTTTGGCAGCTTGTAGACGTAGTTACTGCAACTTTGATTACTTAAACTTAACTAATATAATGTATAATAAATGTACAAAATGTGCAGAGTTGTACAATTTTCTGAAGGTGTATTGGAAAGGGTTTCATTTCCCCTTTTGTACCTCCATTGAAAAGCCTGATGCAGTTTGTAAGCACTTCATCACAGTTTAATGGATCCCAGGAAATGTTTTTGTTTGCCCAACCTCCTCTGCCTTTTCTCACTTTCGTTTCCAAACTGTATTTAGGATCATCATTACATCACGGGTTTTGGTTTCCAATCCTTGTTTTGGCACATGGCAGCTGTGGTTTTCAGTGATCTTATGCTGCTTAATGGTAATTTCGCCAAGCACTGGACTTAACATGCACATGCCAGTTGCACAGGATGGCCTGTGATGGACAAGAGCATCTTGATGCAACAAGACCATCTTTTTTTAAGTACCAGTGGTGGGACGCCAACAACATCAAGCTTTGCCAAGTGCAAATGGAAGCTGGCTGGTTTTGGCAAGCTCCTTTTGCAGTGTAGCTAGAAGTCAGCATTACTGAAAATTGCAAGTGTTGTGTGTAAATCAGCCCATAAGAATCAGCAATCAAAGAGCTAGAAAGAGTCTAGAACAGCTTTCCCCAACCTGGTGCCCTCCAATGTTTTGGAGTACAAGATCCATCTGCCCTAGGCAGCATAGCCAGGTAGAAGGCTGATCACACACTGTTCTGCTCATTTGATGGGTAGGTGTTGTTGTTGGCTGTTGTTGGCATCCATCTGTCTCATTCGATGGGCAGATGATTAATACAGATAAGGAGATCTCCTCTCCCTTCTTCCCACTCCTAACCTGCCCCATTTGCATGGTTGTATTCAATTGGCAATGATCCCAGTGATGAAATGCAGCTGTTTTGTGCCTCTTGATTTGTATATCTCTATCATATGATATGTGTATTCTAGAAATCCTCCAAACCATTGCATTTGAAAGCTCCATTTAGGAACAGCACACTCTCCCAGCTACAACCCTGTCATCTCTTACTTTCCATGAATACTTTGATTTTGTGGGCTGCAAAGACCTTATCATGGACTCTTCTTTTTCTTCAATGGGCTTGGCCAACAGAAATGAGGTCTTCTCAGCTGAGATGTTTTATTACATTTGTGGATAGGTCCACTTTTTCATGTCTAATTGAAGTCTCAAGAGTGGTTTTGAGATCCACTACTGCAAAACACTGGTGGAGAACCTGAGAGCCTACAGATCTTTGACTCTTGACTTGCATCAACCCCGGCCAGTATGGCCAGCGGATGGAGCTATTGTCCAACAAAATCTGGAGTGGCTCCTCACCTCTGTAATAAATTATATAAGTGCATACAATTGGGGGTGGAGAGGTGCCAAGGCCTTTGAGCAGGGAACGCCGTATTTATATGGAAAGTACAAATATCCTTTAAGTTTACTACATCTCACTTCCACAGCATGCACTGTAAAGGACAGACACAAACTGCAATCTGCGTACTCAGTGGGGCCTAATCCATTAGGATTGCAGCTCAAGACCCAGATCCAGAAACATACTAAATACCCACTGCTACACAGTGGCTTCCTTTTTGTTGCTGTACCTTATCAGCAGTAATTTCATATTACCTAACTCTGGCCCCAGATGACTACCCTTACCCCAAAATGGTGAACAAGCATTTCATCTTTTTTGCATACGATAGCCTGTATCTGGGGCAACTGATGTGAAACCTGTTTTCACGGATAATTGCTCTTGTCGCTAAAGGCAAATGGCCATAAAGCCAAGTTCCATATCCACAAATCTTCCAGTTCACCTGGTGGGCAGCGGTATCATGCATCTGGTCTGGGTGGCAAAGCTTCAATGCACATAGTCTTTTTCTCCCTAGCGCAACTTCTTCAGTTCATTTTGGCGGCACGAGCAGATCTCTGTTTTCATTCTTCACCAAAGATTTGCTCCGGCCGCTGCAATGAACTTACAGGGAAGTCTGGGTTAGAACATGGAACATGTACCGTCTCACAGAAAGCAGCAAAGGTGCATTTGCTCATATAGGTCGCACCATGTGTGAAGCTTAAGCTTCTGAATCGCAGCCGCCGCCTCCTTCCCCTCCATCAAGCAAGGCCTTTGCATTTGAACTGTTCATCGGACAGTCCTAGCAACGGAGGTTACAGAAGGCACCGAGTTCTAAAGAACAAATATACTTTTTCCTCTTTTAATGTGTTTAATCAAAGCAATGGTCTGTGTAAATGAATTCAGCTGCTGTATACTAGGAACTGCTTTCTATTTCTGCTTGGACATAATAAAGGCATTTTATGCACCTAGCTTAATTACTTTGGATCCATTAATTTGGAGTGGTGGAGCGGGGGCGGGGAGGGTAGTGGTGGAGAGCCTACATTATTAGGATTAAAATAGGACTGTATCTTTCTGATTCATTACTTTGAAAATCAATACATATTACTTTTCTTTCCCAGTAGGGATAACCACATTACACAGAGTGCTTGATAGGAAAGAAAATGTTCATTCATCAAGAGCATTAGCTAAAGACAGATTTAAAGGGCAATGTCTCTCATAAGATACCAGTGACTATTAACATACGTTGATTTGAAGTATGGAATGCAGTGGGGTCGGGGGGGAGGGGGAGGTCAGGATATTTTTGATTGCCTTAGAGACACACTCTCTTCTTCGGAAGATTTATTCCAAGTTTTTCTTCATCTGAGACAGCCTACATGGCTTCACAGAAATCCTCAGGGTGTCTCTGCGCGCCCCCCCATTGTCTTCACATTTTAAGCAATTAACAAGGGTTATTCCATCACCACTGTTACAGAAAAAAGTCAGCTACTTGCTGCTGATCGACAGCAGAAAGGATAAGAGAACAATTAAACTTAATTCATGGAATCAACTGCTACAGCCCCAAAGTTTTTTGCCCAATGAAATCCTGACAGTTCAGTCATGCCCCGTGACATCATCATACCTGCCATATAACAATGAATTTAGCTTATTTTCAATAGTTTTGAGGATACAGCATGGCTTAAAGCAGTGGTGGCCAAACATGGCACTCCAGCTGTTTTGGGACTACAACTCCCATCATCCCTAGCTAACAGGACCAGAGGTCAGGGATGATGGGAATTGTAGTCCCCAAACAGCTGGTCACCACTGGCCGAAAGGAAGCAGAGTTTACAAAAAAGGGGGGGTGCTGCCCAGCAGAATGAAAGATAACTTTTGCACAGAAGTGGTGAACCTGCAGCCCACCTTTCCATAAAGAAATGTTAACTGTTTGTGACCTCATACTAGAAAAACTGTTTTGGGCATCTGGTTGACAGGCCTCATTTGCAGACTTAAATTCTTAGATGACTGTTGCATGCAGTTTCATTTCAAATCCTAGGGTTCCTACTACTGGAGAAAGCCTCGCACATC
The DNA here is from genome assembly GCF_964106915.1 of Podarcis gaigeae. Taxonomy (NCBI): domain Eukaryota; kingdom Metazoa; phylum Chordata; class Lepidosauria; order Squamata; family Lacertidae; genus Podarcis; species Podarcis gaigeae. The sequence goes on from NC_139681.1 coordinate 79,789,483, forward strand.
CCACATGCAAAATTTCTTTAGACAGTGATTTATACCAAATTAATATCAGTGATCACTCCTCTTAACTGAATCATCTTTTGTTAAGCTTCTGTCCTCTTTGCTACAGCTTCAATCATTGCTTCCGTTTGCTTGTTATAATATGAAGGGTAGTGATTTTTTGGGGGGAGGGTAGACAAACTACTGCATGTAGCAGATTCGGGAATTGCAGTATATCAGATATATAGCATTTAGAGGTGCATACAGAAAGGGAAACATGGGTCTAAACTTGAATATTCAGATTCATCTCATTTCAGTTTAGCACAGGGTGAGTTCAGTTTTAATTAAAGTAGGATGTATTTCTATGGCATGCTATTTCACTATTGGCAACTGCTGTGAATTAACAAGTCTGAACCAAATAAGATGATGGAAACTCACATTTTCAGTTTTCACCCTATGATGAGGGTGAGAATCTTTTCTGCAATGGAAGCAAGAAGGGAGACATTCCTTACGCACAGGATAAAGGGACTGGAAAAGCCGGGCAAAGGCTGCATTCTATGCATTTTCCTAAGAGTAAGTTCAACTAAACACAGTGAAAATTTCTTTAAAGACTGAAATGCAGAGAACAGAAAACAGGACAATATCACAATGTTAGAAGCTTCAGGCTGCATTTTCTTTTAAGCTTTTATTCAAACATGATTACAAAAGGTTACGAGATGAAGTCACTGCTCGAAGTCAACAAAGCCCATCTCACTCACTGGCAGAAAAAAGAGCAACTTATTTGTAACATATTTGTGTTTTGAAAAACAATTTCATGAGCTAAAATGACAGTACCTGGTGCACTCGTTTTTGTTATTTTATGAAGGAACCATAATCTGTGTTTCCGTTCTGTTTTCTTGTAAAAAATGGTTTCTCATGTTTTCAAGCTATAAAAAAGCAACACCTCTCTATCCAGGCTGCTGAGTGTGACTGGATAGGACTGACCCATCCAAACAATTCTGTCTACTTGGAACCTGTAGACAGCAAAGCAATCAATCCAGACGAAGCGCTGATGGACAGGATGTAGTTTCTGATAAAGCAGCATGTTAAGGATGAAAGCCCAAAGACTCAGGGTGGTAAGTATATCTCCCAATGCTCACTACCATCACAACTGCTACAAAAACAGGGTGTTACATAAATAGGGATCTATTATCCCAAGTCCAAGAATCAAACCCAGTACTGTGCATCCCATCCCAGAAGCAAGAGGCCTGTGAGATAGTTCAGTTGGTAGGGTGTGAGACTCTTTAAACTCAGGGTCGTGGGTTTGAGCCTCACACTGGGCAAAGAAGATCACTGCATCACAGGGCGCTAGACTAGATGACCTCCCCAGGGCCCCTTCCAAGTGCAGTTATGATACGATACAATAATCTTTCTTGTCACTGTCCCATACAGAACAACGAAACTGGGAGGGGGGGGGGAATCTACATCAGACATTCAAAAACCAACAAGCCTTCTATCCCAGCCTGGTTAGCCCCCTAAAAACTCTGATACAAAACCCTTAAATACAATATACTCCCATAGAGACTACCTTACACTGCATTTAAAACCAAAATCGCATTTGAATAGAAATTGTTTCTCAGGCAGGTAGTCCTAGTCTTTATAATCCTGTACCTTCTTCCAGAAGGCAGAAGCTGAAAGAGATCATTTCTGGGGTGCGCACGGTCCTGCACAATCTCTGAAGCTTTCTTATGACACCTGGAAGCATAGATTTGATCCAAGGTGGGAAGAGTGCACCCAATTATTCTCTCTGCAGTCCTTACAACCCTGGACAGCGTTGTTTTTTCCCTGACCGTGCAGCTCCCAAACCACACACACAGACCTTAAGTTAGTACACTCTCAACAGTACAATGGTAAAAGGCCATCAATGGGTCCTTTGAGAGATTGTTCTTCCGGAGGATTCTCAGAAAATATAACCTCTGCTGTGCTCTCTTCATAAGGTCTTTGCTGTTTTATGATTCTGTGTAAATAGAGGAGCTTGTGGTCAAAGGACTGGCTTGCAATCGCAACTGGAGAGGGAAGCAAGACCCTTGACATCCACCCATCCGCTCCTCAAAAGCAACCCTCCAGGAGAATAAGCTGTTGCCCCGGTACCTATAGCCCAGGCCTATGGAACAGCTGTGGAATGTGCCACTGTGGCTGAAAAGCAATCCTACCTGGCGCCAGAAAACCTATCACTGGACTCCCATATAAAGTTAAGCTGGTTGGAGAAAGCCCTGCAGGAAATCACATCTGGAGTAAGGCCTACACACAGCTCACCTGTACTGTGCAGGACCTTGGCACAAACAGCAGTACTTGTGCCCATGGGGAAACACTGACCCCTTGAAACAGCTCTAGAACAGTGTTAGAAATTACCCAATTGCAACCATGTGGAGATCTCTGGACGCCGGGCTGGCGACTGAAATCTCCATCTGGCTGGCCTCTCCAGGTTTCTTAAGCAGGTAAACAGAAAAGCTAATGGCATTTATAGCCCACCTTTTTTTCCAAAGAGTACATGGTTCACCCGCTCCTCAGTTAATCCCTACAACGACCCTGCGATGTAGGTTAAGAGGCTGTGAGTGGCCCAAGGTCACCCAGTGAACTTCATGACCGAGTGAGGATATGTAGCCTGATCTCCCAGGCCCCACTCTGACACTCTTAACCACCAAAACACACTGGCTTCCTAGAGTACTTCTGCTACAGGACTGCTCTATAAATTAAGTACCGTATTTTTCGCATTGTAAGATGCACTTTTCCCCTCCTAAAAAGGGGAAATGTGTGTGCGTCTTATGGAACGAATGCAGGCTCCATGGCTTCAGCGAAAGCAACGCGAAGCCTCCGGAGCGCAGCGGGTGCAGACCGATCCCTCTTGCTCTCCTGGCTTCGCTTCGTCGAAGAGGCACTGCTCACCTTTCCCTCTCTGCGCGGCACCCCTTCAGCAAAGCGGGAGGAGAAATGGAAGGGGCTCTGTTTCTCCTGCCGCTTCACTGAAGGGACGCTGCGCAGAGAGGGAGAGATTTTTTTCCCCTTGTTCTCCTCCTCTAAAACTAGGTGCGTCTTATGAAGCGAAAAATACGGTATGTAAATAAATATGGGGAAAGTAAATGTTACTTAGAGAAGGATCCAAAATATTTTCCTTGAAGCTTTAATCTGTTTTGTTCTATATTGTTTTATTTGATGTTTTAAGGCGTTACAAACCACTTTGAGATTTTCTCTTAAAAATATAAATAAAAAAATAAAATGAATATAGAAATAAAATGAGTAATAGTGATGATAATAATATATTTCCTTCTCGAAATAATTCTGCCTAGACATTCTGCTGTGGCAACTTTAACCAGGGTTTAAGGTGCCATTTGGCAATTGGTTTATATATCTGAGTTTAGAATGAGTATCAATGATGTCACAAAAACTTCCCCACATCAACAGAGGCTCCCTCCTGTTTGTGGGTTACTGGTGGCTGTACAAAAGGTAAGGAATATTTACAGAAAATGACATATGGCAGTTGCCATTAAAAGCATTTTTTTTTATTTTTAGAATGCCTACTTTTCCAGAGGGTGGGAGAATCCTAAGCAGGACTGGAAAGTTTTACAGAGATTAAGAACCTGAATGTCCCAAGTACCTCCACTTCAGTAACATTCTGTTAGCTGGTCACTGTAATATTTTTTTTAATAATTTTATTATTTATACCCCACACATCCCTGTAATTTAGTCACTCATAAAATAGTGTCACAATACTGTCCATATATTCTGTTCTATTATTGGTAGGACTATTTGCTTTGTCCTCATGGTGCCCAGGAACTATTTGCTCTGCAGTTGTGGTGGCAAGGTTGTCTGTTCTTGCTACAACTGTATAATAATAATAATAATAATAATAATAATAATAATAATAATAATTTATTATTTGTACCCCGCCCATCTGGCTGGGTTTCCCCAGCCACTCTGGGCGGCTTCCAACAGAGATGCAAAATACACTAAAATGTCACATATTAAAAACTTCCCTGAACAGGGCTGCCTTCAGATGTCTTCTGAATGTCAGGTAGTTGTTTATCGCTTTGACATCTGATGGGAGGGCATTCCACAGGGCGGGCGCCACTACCGAGAAGGCCCTCTGCCTGGTTCCCTGTAACTTGGCCTCTCGCAGTGAGGGAACTGCCAGAAGGCCCTCGGAGCTGGACCTCAGTGTCCGGGTAGAACGATGGGGGAGGAGACGCTCCTTCAGGTATACTGGACCGAGGCCGTTTAGGGCTTTAAAGGTCAGCACCAACACTTTGAATTGTATCCATAATGTATCTGGTTTCTTTGAATTACAGGCCCTGAAACTATATCCCTTGAGAGTACAGCTACAGCACCTGACTTATGCAACCCATTTATCTCAAAGTACTTGAATTTTCTGGAAGGAAAGGATACACGGTGGGATTGAAGTTCTTCAGCAAAAAAAAGGAAGCAATGATGACCAAGACCAGGAAGAGTGTATTGTTGTAGAAGATGGAGAATGTTGTTGCTTCGTAGTCTGCTACTTCGTTCTTCTTCCACAAAATTCTGCAGAGGCAAAAGCAGCATTTCAAACAATTTAGGCATATTTTTTCCACTGACAAATGATCTAGATGCTAAATTCCAGTTTCTGAAAAAAAGGTTATGTTATTTAAGTCAAAAGGAGTACAGTGAAGGCACCTGCCAGCTGTCAATAGGCAAACAGGGGGTTTTTTTTGGAAACACAGTAATGAGCGCCAAACTTCCATTAGATTTCCAAAAGCAGTTTTTACACTGTGTGAAAGATTGCATAAAATGTTGGAATTATCAGGTATGGGTGCATCAGGAGAAAGGGGAAAAAAATGTTATCTGAATGTAGCCTTTAGCGATTAGAGATCTTTTTTTAAAAAACAACACATAACTCAAACTTAATAAAGCAAGATTGAATCTCCTGCTATGAAATAGTATTCAATCTAGCACCACTGAAGAGCTTTTTAGGATGATAAAACACTTTTTAAAGCATTTCTAATGCATCAAGTTATATAAAATGGTGAACTATACACAAACCATGCTGCTTAAAAAAAATACTGATGAAAAACAAAGTAGGCATTAAGATGGTGGTAATCAACAAGCCAAGTCAAAACAAACACAAAACCACAGAAATAAATCCCTCTTTATGAACAGAGGGGTGTGATTCGGGTTGCCTGCAAACAAAGCTGTACAATGCATTTGACCATCACCTCTCATCTTTCTCCTTGCGCGACATCTTCCTATTGTCTGCTTCAGAGAGCTTTCGAGTGACTTCTTTGGAAACAGCATCTTCCCTCTTCTGGGCTACTCTGAAAGAGAAAGTGTTTTACATTCCCAATGTTTTTGGGGTGGGGAGATCACAATAAATTCAAGGATACTATCCATTTCATAAAATGCCCTCCGCACATCACTCTGAAAGTGCCATTAGGTATGAACTGGAATGTGATGTGAAAGACCCACTGCCCATATAGCGGAGCCACAAGGCCGGCAAGCCCCATCTCAACTGTTCCAATCACAGGGTTGTAACCAATGTTAATGGGTTTGCTGAAAAGAATAGCCAGGACTAACTTAGGCCCATTGATGTTTGTAGGTTTACTCCGAATATAACTGTTAGATACAACACAGAGTTCACTGAAGGAGAAACAAACAGTTGGAACCATCCAACTAGGAGCAGGATACATGAATATTTACTAGGGTCTAAGTCAGGATAGTCTAACTTGCAGCCCACAAGGCGTTTTTGGCACCCCTCAGCAACGTTCAAGATAAAAAAAAATCTTTAAGCCTTATTTTTTGTGTCATGCATTCTTAACAAAAGTGCATACATCTGTTAGAGTATTAAATCTGTTTAATAATTAAATCTATTAATTGTGTATCTATTAATTATATATATTAATTGGTTTTTTTAAGTATTATTAAACCTATTGTGAACACTTTAATTTACGATATGGAAATGGAATTCAGTGTGTGGCCTGTGAGTTCTGTGTTGAAGTACTATTGTGGCCCGCTTGGTACGAAAAGTTGGACCACCCTGGTCTAAGTAAAAGTACAAGTGCTCTTCCGAAGAAAACAACCATTCAAAATATTTTTTGTCCAAAATTAAAAGTCATATAAAGCTATGATATTAACTTTAACGGATATTGCCTAGTTCTGGAACTGTCTTGCTTCATAGACCCTCCAAAGACCATCTCCAGAAATACAGCAAGGCTGATCTGAAATGGTTTTTAGTAGCCAGGGTGATGTAGTCTGAGGGGGATATCACAAGATGTTTGCTAGCTCCCATTCATTTTCCCCATAAACATCATAACCCACCCCAAGCAGTAGAAATATAAATGAACTGTCCAAATGCTTACTTGTGCTTAAGAACAAACTTTACATTCTTGTAGGCAAAAGCCACCAGATATGTACTGACAAGGGTCATAACGCTGTAGAGAACTGCCGACTGAACAAGATCCATGTGCCATATTCGCCAGTAGAGCCCTAAGGGAAAAACATTGTGCAGGTGGTTAAGATTTTTTAAGTCTCCACAGTACGTGGCACAGCAGGCCCAACATCAATACCTCAACACATGAATGACTCGATTTGTTCAAGACGTTCTGAACTAGATATACTGTCTTTTTGTTAAAGCTTCCTTCTTCATTCAAAAGAATGGTCACAGTTGAGCACTAGAGCATCTGCTTTACACACAGAACGTGTCTCCAGTTTTAACCCCTGGAAAGCCACTGCCAGTCAGTTTAGCTAGATGGACCAACGGGCCCACCTCTATATAAGGCAGCTACTCATGTTGATTAACTGAACAATGTATCTCCAGTTTACATACTGTTTTGGATAATCTTGTATTCTACCTTCTACCACATATGTCTTCCTTTGCCTGAACAGCAGCATACAAAATAATAAAAGAAAGGGAATATCTGAAAGTGAAAGAAATACGCCATCTTTGGACTGACCCAACAACTAACAGAATGCCACATTCACAAGGATGAATAGCTTCAGAAGCATTGTGTGAAACTGATTTCAAGCACATTTGTCTTTTCTTTTCATTTTACTAACTACAGTCAACGAACATGATAACACCCAACAAAGGTGTAGCAATGCCACCTAGTGGTCTATTATTCTAAATAGTTTTTGAAACCCTTTGCTCTTCAAATCCTTAAAACACACGCAGACTTTAGAAACTTGACTTAGGGTTTTCCACACTTCCACTTGTCCTGTGCCTAGAAAACACAGGTTTGGGCAGTTTACTGCTTGTCTGGTGCTTTCTAGGCACAGGTCTGTGGTTTTGCCTTTGCACAGCCACTTTCCCCCAGGAAACCCACACACAACAACCATCCACAGGAAACTCAGTTGCTGTTGTTCCAATTCAACACTAAACCGCGTTTTACTAGGAGGGAAGTGGATGGGCTAATGGAAATGTAGATGAGCCCCCAATTTTGTTTATTTGTCTCACATCAGCATATTATCCCCTTTAGTGAGAATCAGTGGTATACAGGCACTTCTATATTCTTGCATGGAGCCTGAAGTACAGTGGTACCTCGGGTTAAGTACTTAATTTGTTCCGGAGGTCCATTCTTAACCTGAAACTTTTCTTAACCTGAAGCACCACTTTAGTTAATGGGGCTTCCCGCTGCTGCTGCACCACCGGAGCACAATTTCTGTTCTTATCCTGAAGCAAAGTTCTTAACCCAAGGTACTATTCTGGGTTTGTGGAGTCTGTAATCTGAAGCGTATGTAACCTGAGGTACCACTGTATATATTATAAGCTGTCACCTTTTCTGCCTCACTCAATCTATACCAAAGAAGTGGATAATATGAACCACATAGCGATGCTTCCATATTCTCTTTGTGATGTTCAAAAGAGAGACATATTTTAATAATAATATTTCTTATATCCCACTGCAATGCATGTCCACAGTGAATAACAGCTTTGAGGTTAAGAGAAGGCCAGAAGCAACCCTAAAGAGGAAGAAGAAATGCCATTTTAAGCTTAAGAACAATATGGACAGTTGGAATATGTGCCGATTCAAGTTACAAGAAATTCAGACTAAACACCAGGAAGAAATTTCTGACAGTAGTTGTAGTTTCTTAGTCAAACTCCCACTGTTTTAGGCACATTTTTGTGACAGTACTGCACCTAAGATTTCAGATTAAAACTGCAGAGTGGAAGGAAAGGAGGACCTTTTTCTGCCTTCCCACTTCCAGCTACTCTCCAGAGACTGGAGATCTTCTTAAGAATATTAGGGGGGTGCACAGGGGAAGGACCAGACCGTGTGAAAGATGAACTTAATATTTTAGCTGCCATTCATTCATTTTTAGCTTTGTATTCTTGTTATTTTAAAAAAGCGCATTGTGGCGCCCTTATCCTAGATTTAAGGCACCATTTAGCTACTAGCTTTCCTATCTCCCTTTTCTAACACTGGGTGGGGCACACCTTCCTTGAGAGGTTTTCAGGCAGAAGTTAAATAGCCTCATCTGTCACGGATGCTTTAAGTTCAGATTCCTGTATTGCAGTAAGGGAGCTGGACTAGATGACCCCAGGGGGATCCCTTCCAACTCTGCAATTCCGTGATTCTAGGTCGGAGGGCCGTCCGTCAGGGCCTCTTTAGCTGTGCCCCCTGCACTGCAGCAGGGGGTTGGGCTGGATGACCTTCGGGGGTCCCCTTCGAACCCCGAAATCCTGCGGCCTTCCCTATCCCGCGCCCCGGGAGGAGCCTCGCGTGGGGGGGGGTTGGATCCCTGCCTCCCCCGCTGCTGACAGAGCAGCTCTTCCAGGGGGAAGAGAGGGAGACGTGGCAACCCAGCCCTTCCTCACTCACAGATGGGGATGGCAGAGACGATGAACGCGTTGCCGAAGAAGAGCGCAGACGACTTGGCCGACAAGTTACGGCTGAAATCCTGCAGGAGAAGCTCCTCCTCGGACTGCTGCCGGGCCCCGCCGCCGCTGCCGCCGCTACCGCCCTTGGGAGCCATCGCCGTCGCTTCCTTCTGCCTCCCGAACTCGAAAGGAAGACTGGGACTGACCCCGCGCGGCTGCCGTACTCGCCCACGAAAGCACACGCGGCGCACGGCCTGGGAGGCGGGACTTCCGCCGACCAACGGCCGCTCTCCTCACAGACTACTTCCGCTGCCGCCTGTCAATTCCACACACCCCAACCGCTGTCCCCCGTTTCTCTCGATAGAATTATTATCTCTAACGCGGAGCTACGAGTGTTTGGATAATAGCAGAGAGTAAGTCTGTGTAGCATTAAAAAGAAAAAGAAAAAGTAATAAGCAAGGAGAATTGGGCCAAGCCTCTACATCAGGACTCGGCTGACGTGTCCTTTCCTTGGATTCAGGGGCGGGGTTTGTGGGTAGAGTCTTATTGGCTCTTTTCTGCAGCCGGAATTAAAAAGCGGAGGGGGCGTGCCTTGCAGAGTCTCTGCATCGAAGCTCATTGGGGTTTGGCTCAGCTGCAGAATAAACGGTGCATTTGTTATATAGGGTAGCGACCTCTTGCTTTCCCACTCTGAATACTGCTTAATTCGTGCGTGTAGGTATCTTTTTTATTTTATTTTATTAGTGGTAGTTATGCTGCTTTCCGAAGGAGAAGTTTAATACGACCTCCGTTTTAGAGCATAAATAAATCGATGTTTTAGATTTGCTTTTGAAAACGGAGCGGTGATTTTTGTAACGTGGTCAGAAGTTGGCTTTTGTTTATTTCCATACACCCCTTCTGTTCTGCTTCTGTCTGTACTGACAGCAATTAGTAGAAAAAGTTATATGTTAACAGATGGCTAGGTGTCTACTAAGAGGGTAGAAGTCTTGAATTGTTGAGATTGCTTGAGAAATTAAGCTGCCCTGTCTCAAGTTTTCTACAACGGGCTGTTCTCCCCCCCCCCCCCCCCGCAATGCTTTTCAGTGCCTAGCTTTGAAAGTCTGGCAATAATTGGGAGCATAGGGAGGCTGGAACAGAGGTTTTCTTGTAAGACTCTGTTCAGGATATTCTTTCGCACTTGTTTAGTGTTCACGATATTCCAGTGTATCATGAGCAGACTTTTCCAGCTATCCTGTATCTATGGTTCTTCCACTCCACTTTGCCCATGGGGATCAGTGTGATCTGTGCAAGGGTGCAGTGTGGGTGGTGAATAAATAAAATGAGTGTTTTAAAGTAACTGTACAGGGTCGACTCGCAATATTAGGTTACTACTTATCTGGGAGTATTCCCTATTGAACTCAATAGGGCTTACATCTGAGTAAGACATGTAGAGCCATTGTGAGGAACCATTGACAGTTGTACTATTGTTTTGATATCAGTTCCCATAGCACTGAAAGCACAGTGCTGTCATGGCTGAAATTAATGATTAGTTGTTGCTTAAGGTGGTGAACAACAGTACCACTACTCCTTTTTAATGAGGAATTATTGCCCGCAGGAAACTGACCACCCATTTTTTTATGCAGACGTGATATTATTTATACCCCGCTCATCTGGTTGGGTTTCCCCAGCCAATCTGTGTACATCTGGGACTGCTTGGATTTAGTATGCAGTTAAACAGCAGTATACCTTGAAAGTGAGCACTGTTTCTTAAAATGTACTCTTAGAGAATAAATTTAATGCCTTGGGCCTGCAATAAAGTAGATTTCTGGCATCTGGAGTTCTTGGCAGTCCTTTTTTTCTTCATGCTTGAAACAAGCTGACTTCAAAACATGGCTTTGAAGCTGACTTGTTCCAACCAACTCTTAAGATTAACTACAGTTTAGGATTCAGACAGAATGGTAAACTACAGTGAATGGAAAAACAGAAGCAGAAACTTCCATTCTCCTCCTCATGGTCACTGGAGGAAGCAAGGGGAGGGAGAAGCCTTAGGCTTGCTGAAACTCATTCCTATCATCACAAGCCAAGGTTTAGTGTGAAATTCAACCAGGCCTTATTTCTAGTTTGGTAATATGGGCAGATACCCTAACGAAGCCCATATGTGGAAACCCTACACTGGGCACATTATATGCCATATTGTATTTACGATTTTTGATGCCCCAGTTTGATGCCTTGCATCTGTTTTCCAAACTATTAGTTGCTGGGGACAAAGCCTGATCAATGTTTTGTCCCTTCTCATATGCCAACAACAGTCACAATGTCAGGCTGCAAGTCATGTTGACCTGAGCTGCTTTGAGGTTTTAGGTTTCTATTGTTTGTCTTGTAAATGCCTTAGGCCTGTTGGTATGGGAGGGGTTCCCCAGTTTGAACAAAGGAATTCGTAACAGGATTGGTTCAATGACAGCAGGGATATTCAGATGCACTCTCTGATTGATCTGATACACACATTAAGATTTTATCTGCAACCTGATGAAATTCTTGTCGCTGGGGCCGTGGAGAGTCGCTGAGTGGGGAACAATGCTTCAAGTGTCTCGTGACTCACGACGAATCCCCACAAGAGTCCAAAGGCTGCAACGTGTTTAGAAAATGTAATCAGATCATGGTTCAGCTTGTGTCTCTAATACGTTTTTAGCTGTGTCAGAAGATTAATGTGCTCCTCACAAAAGGGACAGGCAGGGCTGCATCACGTACTTCATGTGAGATCTTAAAGCCTTCCTGGATGGTGTAAAATTCATGAGACAAAATAGTAAGCCTTGATATAGTTGTATCCTTAATTGGGGCCTTAACTTGTAACCATGAAAATATCGGTGGTATATGTGTATGGATTTACAGGAGAGGGAAATGCAGATCTGACATGGGATTTCCCCAGTATGGAGGACTGGTATGTAGCCTACTTTGAGGATATGTTTTTGTGTATGCAATATCTTCTCTGTCATCTTCCTATGTGAGTACACTGTCTCATGCCCAAACGTTCACCCATTCAGTGTTGGATAATATGTAGGTGAGCATATTGTGCTGTCGTTAGCCAACATGGGGTCCTCACCATATGGCTGGACTACAACTCCTCTCCTCCCTGGCTGGGGCTGATGGGAGTTGTAGTCCAAAAATATATGGAGGGCACCATATTGGCTACACATGTGTCCTGCTGTCCTACACAACAGATGTGATCAGTTGGCTATTCCCTTCCCTCAAAGCCTTACCACCCATAGCATGGGATCCCATTTTTAACAGAGGCCATCTTTGCTAATAATTTGTTTAATTTCCAACCTGTTCATAAGCTTAAACAGATAGGCCAATGGTTAGAGAGCACACATTTCAGTGAACTAATTAATATGAAGCTAGAACTCTCATAACCAATAACAGTTACAATGGTTTCAAAAGTTCCGAATGTGTTTGTCTTGAGTTGGTTTTTATTTACCTTCTTTTTGGGCTTATTTATTGGGGGCAAAATTTGTAAAACTACTGTGTTTCTGAAAATCGCTGTGTTCTGTACGCAAAACTACGTCACTTGTCTTGTCTGTATGATAACAGTGAACTGCTCTGAAAGATATCCAAAGCTGCCTTTGGCATCACAAATTTGTTCATAAAAAAATTATTGAACTAGCTTCAAGAGTAGCACATTCTGCAACTGTGAGGCACCCACTTCTTCATGTTCCCTTGCTGTTCAGTCATGTCACATTGATGCTCTGATGGTACCTTCAATAAGGCACCCTTGGCTGATCTTAAAGATGATAGAAAGATTCTCACTGAAGACAGGTCCTCATAGCAACTGCCAGAGCTGTTGATTTAGCCAAGCTTAGGGTGTCTCAGACGCATTCCCTGAAGGGCTTGAGTGACCTAATCTCCCTTTAGTCACTGTTCATGGGGGGTGCAGTCCCCCATGTAATTAGGACCTTGAAATCTTGCTGCCTGCAGCCAGTGGCGGAGTTTCATGCTCCGGGACCGGGGGGGGGGGGGGCAAAGAGCAGGCAGGGGTGGGGCTTGCGTGTCTCCCATGGGGGCGTGGCACGCATCCTGGGGGTGTGGTGTGGCACCCGTAGGGGCGTGGCACCCAGCGAGGGGGGGGCAGCCGCAATGGCACCCCGCCAGGATTGTGCTGCCACGGGCCGCACGCCTCTTCCGCCAGTGCCTACAGCACAAATTTAGGGCTAGCTTGTGCGGGAGACAGTTCAGTGAGCAGGAGCCTCAGCTCACAAAGCCTCACAGAAAGTACTTGGTCAAGCTGAATATGTGGGCACATCTAGGACCTGAGCTAGGGCAACCCGGCTCACTTGCCTCCTATGCACGTAAGCAGGGTGCAGATCTTCTAGTAAAAATCTAAGCTTTTTTAAAAAATACGACAACTGAAACAAAACCAAGCCTTGCAGACACTCAGCTGAAAGGTCATGAGATAGGTGTTTCACCCGTACTATCACACGAATAACACTGCACGCAGGGTAGAAATCATAGGTGTGTTCTGAATACAGTGGTACCTCATGTTAAGTACTTAATTTGTTCCAGAGGTCTGTTCTTAACCTGAAGCACCACTTTAGCTAATGGGGCCTCCTGCTGCTGCCACCGTGTCGCCGGAGCACGATTTCTGTTCTTGTCCTGAAGCAAAGTTCTTAACCCAAGGTACTACTTCTGGGTTAGCGGAGTCTGTAACCTGAAGCGTATGTAACCTGAGGTACCACTGTACAAGGAGCTCCTGTCTATTGGAATCAGTTTGGTCCCATTGGAGCCAAGGTAGCCAGCCTGCAGATGCTGAGAGAGGCAGAAAGGTATGTAAACCAGGCCGTGAGGACATAAGAAAAGCCCTGCTAGTTGCAGCCAAGGCCAATATAGTCCAGCATCCTGTTCTGACAATGGCTAACAAAGATGCCACTCAGAAGTGGAAGAACTTGAGTGTAGCAGCACTTTGCTCACCTGTGATTCCCAGCAGCTGGTATTCAGAGGCATACAGCCTCCAACCATGGAGGTAAAACATAGTAGCAAAATTCATTGTTCATTGAGTGAATTTGGGAGTAGCCAAGTGGTGCTTTGTTGTTGTTGTTCTGAATCTTCCCATGTTAAGAACATATGAAGAACCTGCTGAATCAGGCTAATGGCCCATCTGGTCCAACATCCTGTTCTCACAGGGGCCAAGCAGGCACCTATGGGATGCCCACAAGCTAGGCATGAGCAACTGGTATTCACGGCCTTTGACCATAGATGTAGAACTTCATTGTTTCATTTCATTCACTCAGTTCTTGTGTTATGGAGACTTCTCTGTATCTTAGATGTGGTGGTGTTTTCCCACTTCCAAGTTAACTGCTATTCTGCCGTCACAGAAATTAGGGTGTAGGGGGAAGGAGAGTGTTGTTTTGATGAAGAGGGAAATGATCCATTAGAAGAGGCCCATTCCTTGGCTAACCAACTGATACCCTCTCACCAGAGAGATGTGGTAAGGGTCTAGTAGTTTGTGGTAGTCAGTGATTTGAGCATTAGGAATACAGGGAGATGGGTTTGTGATCAGTGGGACAGGTGGAACATGGCAATGAGTGATTGTACATAAATGATTGCCAGTCAAAGATTTCAAAGGAATGTAGTGTGCCATGTAGGAGAAGGTCACAAGGTAAAGACATATGCTAATTTCTCCAAGCCAAATAAAGGTAAGTTGGAGTGGCTACAGTTTTCCCTGGATAGAAACCCTGTGCAGACAAAAACCAAAAAAGAAAAAGGAGCAGCAGTCTTCTCTACAGAATTACCTCTACATAAATACCAGGCCTCAAAAGTAATTTAGTGATCAAAGTAAATTATAGCGCACCTGACCAAGACGCTGAGGGTGATGGATTATTTGTTTAAAATATTTGTCTGCTGCCCTTTTCTCATAGTTCAAGGAAGCCATAAGCAATTAATAAGTCAATATCATCGAACCAGCAAAGACAAGCCAGCAATAAAGCAAACAAACAGCAGCAGTGAAAACATCATAAAAACTAGATGGGTTGCAAAACACTTTAGACAATGCATCTTGAGGTTTGGTAAGTGTATTCGTGGATTGTCAAAAAGCTTTTGACAAAGTGTCTCACCTATAAGGCTTCTGAGTGAACCTTGCAATCATAGGATATGCGGAAGCGTTCATGAATCAGAGTCCATATATGAAATGAAATGCAAAAAGTGTGAACTCTTGAGGGTTACGTTAAAGCTTAATTACAAAAGCAGTGTTGGTAACACAAATCTCTTTGGCGTTGTTACTGAAAGTAAAGATTGTCAACCTCTGTATTGGAGGCCAGTCTGTTCTGCAGGGATCCAAGAGCCAAAAAAAAATGCCTCAATCCCATACCTCAGGCCCAAAAAGAAAAGGGAAATTTCTTTGGCCACACCTAAATTCTGGAACTCTTCATCCCAAGAAGTTTGATTGGCTCCATCCATTATGATGTTTTACTGCAGGGCAAGAATCTTGCAGTTTAGGCAGGTGGTTGACAGGTAAGTTTTTGACCAAGGCTTTTGTTTTAATCTACTTGATTTCTCTCTCTCTCTCTCTCTCTCTCTCTCTCTCTCTCTCTCTCTCTCTCGGTGTGGGTGTGTGTAGGTTGGTTTTAATTGTTAGCCAGCCTGAATGGTATGCAGGCACCAGAAAAAGTGGAGATACAAATTTGTATATATAAATAAATAAACCTGAGTAGTTACTAAGCAGAGCAACAACAACCAAAAGAAAGAGGTATACATTACTGTATAGGGTATTTAACTATCGCTGTCATAGTTTCTGAGTACAAGTTTATTTACATAGAAAGAATGCTTGCCACACCTGTGATATTTCTGGGGTCCATCAGTGGGTCATTATGCTGTCACCCTGTCGAGTGGAGGCATCTCTAGATTAGTCCCACTTTTCTTTTTTATAATAATTCTTATTGATTTTCTTTTTCATAACAAATATTCAATATCATCATTTAACATCCATTTTCTAGTTTCCCCCTCCCTGTTGACTTCCCCCAACTTCCATTTCTGGTTTCTTACACCAAATGTTACATTCTGCTGTTTATACATAATGTTCTTTTATCACTAATTATATTTCTTCTGCTCTGTAAATAAAGTTGTAAATGTTTATTTAAATCCTGCCAACGAGTCCATGGTTTGTTGTTTCTGCAAGTGTGTTGTATAAGGTTCCCATTCTTTTCCAAAGTTGCTATTGTCCTTTTCACGCAATTTATCCGTTAGCTTTGCCAATTCTGCATAGTTCATCAATTTTTCTTGCCATTGTTCTTTAGATGGTATTTCTCCAGTCTTCCAATTTTGTGCTATTAGAATTCTTGCTGCTGTAGTAGCGTATATAAATAATGTCCGATTTTTCTTTGTCCTAAAATACCTAACAAGAAGGCTTCTGGTTTTTTCACAAAGGTTATTTTTTTCCAAGACACAGCAAGTTCACATTTATGTCACCAGATGGGGCCAGAGCTACAAGTACAACTTCAATTATACTAGCAATTTTGCTTACTTTTCCTTATGTGGCTCTCAGTACAGTAGTCAATAATCTCATCACTTGGTTGCCATTGTGTAAGCAATGACTGGGAAGATGGCAATCCGGAGCATTGACATGACAGACCCAAGAGGCATTTCAAGAAACACATCTAAAGGTAGGGAAATTCCAGAACCTGCTCATAAACTTTGCAATAGTGTCTTAAGAACATAAGAGGAACTTGCTGGATCAGGTATTGTCCTGTCTAGTCCAGCATCTTGTTTTCAAAGTGGCTCACCAGGTACCTGTGGGAAACCTTCAAGCTGGAATCGAAAGCCAGACAGCGTGTTTTCAACACCTGTCTCTTTACCCAGGAGCTGGTTTTGAGAAGGGGAAGGATCATTTCCATCAGGAGCAGAGACTGGTCCTCTTATCTCAAACCAGTCCCTTACCCAGAATGCAAAGCTGCAGTGTTTAGTTCATTGTTTTTGGAGTGGGAGGAGAGGTGGGAAGTGGAGCAGGGAAATAGGGAGTTGAGAAGGGAAAATAATGGTGAGTGATAAGACAGTTGGAGGGTGAAGAAATGCATTTTCCCCTGATCAAATTATACATGACTTTTGCATATAAATGTAACAACTTCGCTATTGAAGTTGATGTTCCCTTCAAAGAAGCTGAGCAAACACAGCTCCTCCTCTCACCAATTTCAAATACTGATAGACCTAATTGTTTGATGTCTGCATTGTTAACATTCCTTTACCCTAAGAATTTATATAGCTTCCCTAGTTACTGGCACATTCATGTCACAGCTGGACAGATAAAAGTGTTGTAAAATACACACACACACACACACACACACACACACACACACACACGCATTTTAAATCTTCATTACAGAATTAGTTTTTTAAGAATGTTACGGTTGCAAACCTATGTGCCTACTCAGCCTGGGAATAAGCCCCACTGCAAACAGCAGGACTTCCTTCTGAGTAGACACATATAGGATTCTGCTGTAAGGCCTCGATTTTGTAAACACTTTTCTGAGAGTTGGCCTCACTGAACACTATTATTTGCTTCAGAGTAAGCTGCGGAAGGCAGTGGAGGACAGAGGTGCCTGGCGTTCTCTGGTCCATGGGGTCACAAAGAGTCGGACACGACTAAACGACTAAACAACAACAACAAGCATGCATTGGATAGAGGTTGCCAGCAGAAGCAGCAGCTGTAAGGTCTGGATTAACTGGTATGCTTAAAAACATAGCTTTAGAGAGGGGATCCAGCCAGCTTCACAGCCATACCTTCCCATAATTATCTAGGAGTTTGCAAAGCGAGGGAAATAGCCACTAATACCCTGTAAAAGCTTAGCATTTCCCGTGTTGCATGGAACATACCCAGTTACAGGAAACGTGAGAGTTCTGGAATCCTGGCCAGCATGAGGAATTAACCTGTTTCCTCCTTGAAATGTTGATTTGTACAAATAAATATTGCATTGCACAACCGAACGTCTTCATCTGCCCAAGCTGCAGCAAAACATGTCTCTTTTTTAAAAAAAGAAATAATATTTATTACTTTTAAACCTTACAAACAAGAAGAAAAAGAAAAGGAGAAGAAGGAAGAAAAAAACAAAAGAAAGAAAAAACAATACAATACAATATATAAACAATACACCACACAACATTAACGCATTCAAAACATGTCTCTCCCGCATCAGTCTCTACAGCCACAGCGGCAGGCGCTGCAACCTTCCAACTGTTTGACACCTCACCTGAGACAGACGGATGCCAGCCAACAAAGAAGTAGGGTAGAAAAAACAAGGTTGGACTTTGTAGAACTACAGGAGGAATAATTTCCAGTTCCTGCTTTTGCTTCATATGTTCCTTCGCAGCTCTATAGTGATTTATTTTTGCTTTGTGAAAGCTTTATATCAAGTCCAGTTTGCAAGTCTTTCTTGAGCCGCTCAACCAATAAGTTTTAGTTCCTCATTTGTTGTAAATGATCTTCCTTGCGGTGTTTTCCCTCCTAGATTTGGGTTCCCATGTGACGATAATGCACTTTGCTTGCCTTAATTCAAAACCACCCTGTTTTGTACCTTTTACCAGATGATAAAGAGTCACTGCTGTGCAACATGTGTCTCTACAAATGTAGCAGGAACTTTGGATATTTTGGATGATACTACATGTGGGATTTCAGATGGGAACTTGTTGTGGAACACGTACTGTTCATGCTCAGATGCTTTTCACGTCATCCACATTACATTGTCGTCATCATCAAATTGCCCATACTTTTTTCTTCATTTAATCCAGATTTACTCGCTTTGCGGACAATTTAATAAGTAAAAATAACCTGTTATACATCCACAGACACCATCGGTGTCTCATTATCAGACAGAAATGGTTCTTGTGGTTGAGTGGAGCTGGTACGTTAGCTTCCTGGCAGGTGGGTTTTACCAAGAGGGCAAGACAACATTAAGGTCAGCATAGTGCAGATGGACCAGCTAAGTGTAATGGACTGGCTGGACGC
Source organism: Podarcis gaigeae (assembly GCF_964106915.1). Classification (NCBI taxonomy): domain Eukaryota; kingdom Metazoa; phylum Chordata; class Lepidosauria; order Squamata; family Lacertidae; genus Podarcis; species Podarcis gaigeae. Next base: position 79,808,247 of record NC_139681.1, read on the forward strand.
AGATGAATGGTGGGAGAAACCAGCTGAGGAACCCCCAAGGGAAGAATTGTGGATGTTGAATAATAATAAAGGTGTGTTTTGAATAATAATATAGGTGTGCATTCACAGATACAGCAATCCCTGTGTGCATGCCAAGAACAGAAAAGGGTATCAGAGGAAGGAGAAGAGGTTGATAAAAACAGGCCACATTCTGTCCAGTTTGCCCACCACTGTGAACAGTAACAGCAATGACTATCGAAACAAAATGTGTGGAAGCTAACATGCAAATCATAGACACACATTAAAGCAGGGTCTGAACCAGAGTTTATTCTAAGTTTTTTCCTCTTCTGCATAAACAGCCAGCCCCTTGGCCACCCCTGAACTTTTTGTAACTTAAAGGAAGAACTTAAATGAATGGAGAAGTAAGGGGATGCCCCCCTCCCATTATTTGGGGGAAGAGATTATCTCCCATTCTTAACCTACAGTTGGGTGCCGAGACTTCCTTCCCAAAGCATGACTGAAGCTGAGGGCCCCCATCCTGAAACAAAAGAAAAGTTAACATGCTCGGCATAATGTGTGAGGAATCACCGCGGCACAACTGCGTGGTCTTCTGTATGTAAACGATTGTATAGCTACATACTGTTTAAGTAGAGTTCAGTGTGATTCAGTGAATGCCTTTGACTGGTCAATTAATACACTATTCTCATAGTCCCATAATAAACTATTAATGTAAGGTTATGGAGATTTGTAAGGAACCAATATTCATCTTTATTTCCTAATTCTCTTTTCTCATCTGTTTCTTTTTCAGAAACGACCTACCTCCTTGTTAAATAACATATGCCCAACCACACTAACACATAGAATTTTTTTGACAATGCAAAAAATGCATCTTGTTTCATGTTAGACTAAACCCTGGTCTGAGCAACCCCTGGGTGATATAAAGTCCCCGTTTAAGAGAAAGAGGGGAGATTTGGGACAAACCTGTCCATTTCACAATTTAACTCTAATCTGCCTAATTTACAAACTGAAGGGCATCTGTCCTGCTCCGCACATCATGTGCATGTGTGATTGATAATTGCTTTGTTATTTATGCTTGGAAAAAGGGACTTTGCAACTCTTAAAACACTAAAAATGGGATGGGACATGCTTTGAATTATCATGCCAAAAGGTCCTTTGTCTCAGCTGGGGGTTTCCAGGGAGATGCAGAGTGATCAGAGCACAGTGTGACATGGGGGGGGGGGGGAGGGCCCGGAGGGCTAATCGGGGGGGGGGGGGGATTCCATGGGGTTGGAAGAGAACAAAGGAACTGCAGGAACTCCTTTGAGGCCAGTGTGAGGGTGAGGAGTTATCCTTAGGGAAGCCCATAAAAAGATAAAAATAGGGTAGCAATATTCTTGACTTTTGGCTTAGGCGAGAAAGTTTCACTGCTAAAGTTTGCACTATCGATAAGAACAGCCCAAGAGGCCATACTTCATGTCCTGGCTGCTTAACAGGAAAAGGCTAAACACAGCAGTTTCAGTATCATGACTCCAACACCACCACCAAGAAGCCTGGAAGCTGTAGAGGTGGCAAACAATGACTAAGCAAGTAGTTGTGGTTAGAGTGTCAGACTAGGACCTAGGAGACCAGAGTCCAAATCCCAACTCTCTGGGTGACCTTGGGCCAGCCACTCAGTCTCTCAGCCTAGCCTATCTCGCAGGGTTGTTGTGGGAATAAAATTGAGAGGGTGAGAACCATTTACACCACCTTGAGCTCCTTGGAGGAAATTTCGAGATATACACAATGAACAATGCTAGATACACTTGAAACTGGAATTTTTCAAAAGCAGCAGTAGCGCCATGCCCAGGCAAGCTGGGGTAGTTTATTTTTCTTTGTTGTAAAGTTTTAGAAAGTCAATTTCTTTTTTTGTGCAGTTGAGGGTCATCTAGTCCAACCCACTACAGTCGGGGGGGGGGGGTATTGTTGCAAGTCGCCTTGAGCGGTGTAAGAGCATTGGAAGGGTGGGGTGTAAACTTTCCCCCTAAAATAAATAAGCCAAATATTATGTTGAGCCATTAATTCTGTTGTTTACAGGACATCTAGGAGTGAGAGGACCCTGACTACTCTGTCAAATGCCAGTATTGTTTTATTCTTCCTTTGCTTATGACAAGTAAATGGAATGCTTTGGATCTCTCCCAGGGTTAAGAGGTGATGCAGTTTCATATCTGGACTGAGCCATTGTTACCCCTAATGTTTGGGATGGAGTAGCCTACAAGAATAAAGAATAACAAATATGCCTGTGTCTACCTTCATGAAGTGTCCCCATGGCATAGCAAATAGTTGGAATCTTCTAGTCCCCAGTAGAACAAGGTGGTAGAATTATGAAATGGTAGAATCCACGGTACCAGTTATGGGTGCAGGACAGGGAAGTAAAAGGAAGAAGTAAACCACAGAGAGAGGTTCTAGCCCAACTCGCTCCCTGTTGTGTACGTCTTCTACTTGTATGGAGTAGAGGAGCATTCATAAACACTGCAGAATCACAAGAATGGGAAGCGAACCTAGAGGTCATTAACTCCAGCCTCCTGACCAATGCAGGATGCAACTACAGCATCTTTGGCAAGTGGCCATCCAACCTCTATTTCAATACCTTTGGGAAAGCAGAGCCCATGCAGTCGGTTCCACGGTCAAAAAGCTCTCCCCATCAGGTTTCTTCCAGTGTCTCTGCTTCCCTGCAATGTCCATACATTGGTTCTAGTCCTGTCCTCAGAAACACAGAGAGCAAGGATCGGTATTGGGACCATAACTTGCCCATAAAAGATCTAGAGTTAGGGGTGAGGAAGCCAAGTTTTCTGATGATACTAAATTATTTCAGGGTGGTGAAAACAAAAAGGGATTGTGAAGAGCTCCAAAAGGATATTTCCAAAGTGGCTGAATGGGCAGCAAAATGGAAGCAAGTGAGATTCAATGCAAGCAAGTGAAAAGTGATGCACATTGAGACAGAAAGTCAAATTTTCACTTATATGCTCCTGGCGTCTCAACTGGCAGTGACTTACCAGGAAAAAGACCTTGGGGTCGCAGTGGGCAGCTTGGTGAAGATGTTGACCCAGTATGGAGCAGTTGCTAGGGATCACTAGGGAGGAATAGAAAACAAAACTGCCAATGCCATCATGGTGACGTACAAACCTATGTTGTGGCTGCACTTGATAAGAGGAAAGCTGCATAATATTATACATGGTGTGGATAAAATGGACAAGGATACATTTTTGTCCTTCTTTCCTACTTCTAGAACCCAGGGTCATCCATTGAAGATGAAGGCTGATAGATTCAGGACAGACAAAAAAAGGACTCCGCCACACAGTGCTTAGTGAAAACCATGGAATTTGCTCCCATGAGATGGGCACCAATTTGGATGGCTTTAGAAGAGCTTCAGGCAACCTCTTCATGTTCTACATGCCAGCCCTTCAAATATTGGAAGACTGCTATCACATCTTGCCTTACTCTTCCCCAGCTTAGCTATTCCTAGCTCTTTTGATCATTCCTCAAAGGGCATAATCTACTGTATATATTCTGAACTGGTACAGTCCATTTGGATAATCTCAATAACTACTGCTTCATTTTCCTGCATCAGATTTAGCAATAGAATGTTAGGGACGCAGGAATCACAAACTTTTTCTAATCTTTTCTGTTGTCCTGCAGCAGAAATACAAGCGAGTTACATAACCGATATGCATCCAGTCTGTAAAAGACAAGTCAGGAAAAGCAAAACACTTTTTTTTCCACCAGGTGCTGTCACTCTCTGACTCATAAATTCATCGTTTTGACTCTAGAGGAGGGACAACTGGCATTATCAGGTGTGCAACCCAACCTATGCTACATTGACTTAGAAGGAAATACCAGAGAGTTAAGTGAGACTTACACCCAAGTTAGTGTGAGTGCATAAGATTTCCACTTCTCTTCCTGGTTACCTCTGTGCTCTACAAACTAGGGCATATTTTGGGTTGGGCTTTTGAATCTTTATCTCTAGTGATTAGGGTTTCTAGTTTTCACCTGTTCAGGCCAAGTTTCATTCCCAGTAAAGGAATTTACAATACCTTTGGGCAGTGGAGTCCGGTTTCCATTGGGACAGGGTGCAAGGAGGCCAGCGGTAAATAGAACCAGAGCCAATTTTAATGGGGAGCTCTCTAATTCTGGTTTTGTCCCCATCCTTCTCCCTGCTGAATTGTACAACGGCAACACTGGATTGAACAAAGGCAACATCCCTGTTGCTACCACCTATGTTTCTTGAGCTAGGAAGGCAAGCAGAGCCACCCCAGGCTCTGTGAGTACAGGGGGAGGTCTTGGCAATACAACGTGCGGAGGACTCCTTCCTTGACCCTGCTAGAGGCATCTACTTTGAGCTCCTTCTCCAGTCTGTTTCCTGGAATGAGAGAGCAGGTGACAGCTGCTCCTTGTCCCTGGCAGCTGTCAAGCTTCAAGAGCAGCAAGCAGCCTGTTCTCCCCCTCTGGGCAGTGATGCAGATCTCCAATCCTCACCACTGCCCAGAGGGACAGGGCAGGTGTGAACAGCTTCTCCTGTTCCTTGTAGGCCCTCCCAGGGCCTTTTGACCCACAGATGCTACCTTCCAATACCAACCCTAAAGGCAAGGGAATGACTCTTGCTACCACTGCTCCCGCCCCATCCTTTTTCTCTTGCAAAACAGGCAGCCATTGTGGCTAGTTTTCCTCCGGTTCCGATAACTAATCTCTCGAAATAACTTAACAACTGTGTTTAGCCCCCTTTCCCAGTGAGGTTTCAGAAGGGGCGGTGGCCTTCCTGTACAAACGGGCTTTGCTGCGCCTTTTATCTGAAAGAGGACCTGGCTCGGGTGACTTGCAAGCGAGATCTATACCACACAACAGCCTGAGTCATTCAGAGCCTTTCCTTTTAGTCGTCTCAAAGTTCAGCTATCTGTGTTTGAGAAAATGAAAATGCAAACACACTTCAGTTTCAGGCAGCTGACTACAGAGGGTGATGCAGCTGGACGCAGCCTTGATTTCATTGGAATGTCCTCCTTGGTAAGTATGCTTATAAACACAGCCTTAATGAGAGAAGGGCCTCTTCACCTTCCAGAGTTATTTTTCTCTGAGCTGTTAAGAAACCAGAAGGTAGAAAACAAAGTCCTTTCAAAGGCGCTGGTCCCACAATATCCCCCAAACTTGAACGGCTCATAGACGATTAAAAAAAATAAAAATCCTACGAGCCAGGTTAATTAAAATAGTGTTGAGAGACAGTATAGCTGTGTTTACCACACACAAGTGGTGCTTACGACCATTCAGCCCCATTCAGAGAATGTGTAAAGGCATGAGGTATTCAGGGCACATTTCCACGGGGCAGATTAAGAGGCCCAATGGGCTTTAGTTGGCCCCTCGGCTGGAGGCTCCCCCCGCCCGCCCCAATACCCTGCAGCTTGAAAGAAGTGGTGATTTGGCTCACCCTAGACTCACTGGTTTGAGCCTGGGACTGAATCGGCTTTGGTCATCTTGATGGATGGCTTTCATCGGGAATATATGTGGGGCTGAAGTTGACCCAGAAAATGTCACTGGTGCAAAAAAGTGGCAGCTGTGCTACTCGTTGGAAAGAATATGACCTTGGCTGAAAGAATTACAATGCCCTGTGAAGCTTCGGAACTCAGATACTTAAAAGAACATCTCGTCCTTTATATTCCCAACCAATCACTGTGCTCTGCTAGAGAGGGCATCCTGCAGATTCCATCTCATCAGGAAGTCCTTTCCACACAATGTCAGAATCAGGCCTTTATAGTGGCAGAACCTACCCTTTAGAACTAGGCCCTCCTGTTATAGGTTAGACAATTGCTGTTGTTCAGCATCTGCTGAAGACTTCTCTCTTTCAACAGCATTCTAAGAGGAGATTATTTTCTCTTAGTCAGTACAGTGGTACCTCGGGTTACATACGCTTCAGGTTACATACGTTTCAGGCGGTGCGGCGGCAGCAGGAGGCCCCATTATCTAAAGTGGTGCTTCAGGTTAAGAACAGTTTCAGGTTAAGGACGGACCTCCGGAACGAATTAAGTACTTAACCCGAGGTACCACTGTATCTAGGGGGACGCGGGTGGCGCTGTGGGTAAAACCTCAGCGCCTAGGACTTGCCGATCGCATGGTCGGTGGTTCGAATCCCCGCGGCGGAGTGAGCTCCCGTCGTTCGATCCCAGCACCTGCCAACCTAGCAGTTCGAAAGCACCCCCAGGTGCAAGTAGATAAATAGGGGGCCGCTTACCAGCGAAAGGGAAACGGCGTTTCCGTGTGCTGCGCTGGCTCGCCAGATGCAGCTTGTCACGCTGGCCACGTGACCCGGAAGTGTCTGCCTTTAGAGTGAGATGAGCGCAGAACCCTAGAGTCTGTCAAGACTGGCCCGTACGGGCAGGGGTACCTTTACCTTTACCTTTACCACTGTATCTGTATTAGTTTTGAAATGGATTTTTTACATACTTGTGATTGTTTTATCTGTTTTTATGTATATACAATTGTTTTATGCATGTTTTTATTGTACGATGAAATCACTTTGAGATGCTTCGTAAGAACCAATTCATAAATGGAATTATTATTATTATCGTTATCATCATCATCATCATCATCATCATCACAGGATTCGGCAGAAGATAGATCAGGATCTACTGGTAGATTTCTGAGTGGTTTGAAGTAGATCAGCAAGGTTTCTGGTTCCCGGTTGCATCACAACAAAAAGGGGTTTTTCCCCTCTTCTGCTGATATGAAGCTGCTGATATGGCTGCTGATATAAAGAAAACCTGGCTGGTGGTGGGAAGTAGATTCTAGTGTGACCGGACTCTTTAATTAAGTTCTGGTACCGAAAATGAATTCCTGGGTTGAGCATGTGCTCAGAGGCATGCTTTTTCTTAAATCTAATTGTACAGTATACCCACTCACTACCAGCCACGTTTTTGCACCTGACTCCAGGTCCTGAGGTCTCAGAAGTCTTGTAATTTTTCTACATTCAATTTTTAAAAAAATATTTTTCCTAGCAAACTGTATTACGAAAGTAATATTGATTAAAGTATAAATATAAATGAAGCCCTCTTCCCCCACTAGGAGAGGTTTTTTTTAGTCTTCAAATTACATTTCTTTAAAACACTATATAGTCTACAAGCAGGATTAAGAATCTTCTGTGTAATGTAATATTCAATCTGCTATAATATATAACACTAATTTTCCCCTTACAGCATTCATTTTTTTATAACCTATAATCAAAACAAATGACTCCATTAATTAGATCCACATTTCATTTTTCTTAATTCCTCTAACCCTTCTTAAAATGATCCTATTTTCCTTTTTTTAAAACCCAAACCATTTCATATGCAGTTGGAACTGTTCTACCAGATTCCTGGCTATTTATAAAATCAATAAACAAAAACCAGTCTGCCAAAAACTTGTCCGTCTCTCTTTGACCTCTCATTACTTGAAGTTTGTGAGACAATCTTTCCAGTACAGCTAATTACCAAACTTCTTGTAAAAACACTGAGCAGATCCCACAAACTCAGTGTTGCCCATCTGTCATTTATCACACATGTAGGATTTATCCCCCACCACCAAGATTCTCACAACCCCGTGAGATAAGTTAGGATGAGAGAAAGCAACTGCTCCAACATGAGCCTCATGGGTAAACAGAGGTTTGTACCAAACCCTCTGTCCACTTCCCTGTACTGGTTCTTAGTCAAAACGTCTCAACTCCTCCACATGCAGCTGCTGGGTGACCTTGGGCTAGTCACACTTCTTTGAAGTCTCTCAGCCCCACTCACCTCACAGAGTGTTTGTTGTGGGGGAGGAAGAGAAAGGAGAATGTTAGCCGCTTTGAGACTCCTTTGGGTAGTAATAAAGCGCAGTGGCGTAGCGTGGGGGGTGCAGGGGGGCCGGCTGCACCGGGCGCAACATCTGGGGGTTAGGGTTAGGGGGCGCAAATCCACGGGCTAGGGGGCGCAAATTACTTGCCTTGCCCCGGGTGCTGACAACCCACGCTACGCCACTGATAAAGCGGGATATCAAATCCAAACTCTTCTTCTCTTCATCTCAAGTGTCAAAGCCAAGATGTAAAGAAGTGTGCCTTCAGCACTTGCAGAAAGCTGTAGAGTGAAGGTGCCAGCCATCAGGTGCACCTCTGTGGGGAGAGAGTTCCTCAGGTTAGGGGCCATCACAGAGTAGGCCCTCTCCTGGGCCGCCACTGAGCCTTGGAGGGTGATGGCGTCATCAAGAGGGCCACCTCTGCATCTGAGAGGGTCTGTAGGGAAGGAGGCAGTGTTTTGCCCTGTCTGTGGACCACCACCCTGCAGCTTCACAATAGAGAAGTTACTATCCTACTTTACAGATGATGGCCCTCAAGCTGAAGGAAGCTTCTGCTTGATGGGCTGCCTGGTCCAAGTCAGGCTTAAGGATGAAGAGCCACAAGGGGCCTTGAAGCTGACCATCTACACACAGCAGCTAGGCAACAGAATGAGCAGGCACAAAGGTCACTTGATCACACAGTCCCCCCCACTATGGTGAGATGTATTGCATTTATATTAAATTTATCTGAATTGTTTCAAGATTTGCACCTAAACATATCATCGACAATATATTTAAAATTATTTTAAATAATATTTAAAATCACAGAATGTCTATGGTTTGATGCTGGCATTTTTATTTTCAATGAAAAAATAATGTATTTTTAAAAGGTGGGCTTCCAATATAATAAATGAAGAAACACGGTAAATTCATCTCCAATGACACATTTTCTAGGTCAATAAATGTTGGGTGTTAATTCAAGAAAAAAGGAAGGAAGGAAGGAAGGAAGGAAGGAAGGAGGAAGGAAGGAAGGAAGGAAGGAAGGAAGGAAGGAAGGAAGGAAGATCGATCTATTACTGCAGCAGCAGGAATCCACCAACCCAAAATACAAACAAGGCTGCAAGTGCTCTGGAATTTTTATTATCAGAATCTAAAGACTTGTGTGTTTTGAGCTGTCTCTTGTCCTCAAGGGCAATTTCTGAAATAAATGTACAATATTTTACTCTCAAACCAATATAAAGATATCATGTACAATAATAAGAAAATAAAGTACAACTCCAACCCCCGCTTTCCCGACAATCTATTAGCAGAGCCATGAACTTTAAAAGACCAACACTTCTTTATCTGGAACTCTTTTCCGAAGGGAAAGAGCAGGAGAGAAATGTTTTAGAGGAAATATCAAGTACCAGTATCATAAAAAGCAATGAACAAATCAATTTGTATTTAGTACACAGTCCTTGTGTTTTGTACCACAGATAGGGAAGTTATGGCCCTCCAGATATTGTTGGACTCTACCTTTCATCATCAAATTGTATAGTTGGAAGGGACCCCAAGTGTCATCTAGTCCAAACCTCCACAATTCAGGAATCTCAGCTAAAGCTTCCATGACAGATGGTCTTCCAACTTCTGCTTAAAAACCTCCAGTGAAGGAGAGTCCACAGCCTCCCAAGGGAGACTGTTTTACTGTTGAACAGCTCTTACTATGAGAAAGTTCTTCCTGATGTTTAGCCGGAATCTCCTTTTTTGCAATTTGAAGCCATTGGTTCAGGCCATGGGTAGGCAAACTAAGGCCCGGGGCAGGATCCTGCCCAATCGCCGTCTAAATCCGGCCCACAGACGGTCCAGGAATCAGCGTGTTTTTACATGAGCAGAATGTGCCCTTTTATTTAAAATGCATCTCTGGGTTATTTGTGGGGCATAGGAATTCGTTCACATTTTTTCCCAAAATATAGTCTGGCCCCCCCACAAGGTCTGAGGGACAGTGGACCGGCCCCCTGCTGAAGAATTTTGCTGGCCCCTGGTTCAGGCCCTACCCTCCAGGGCAGGATAAAACAAGCTTTCTCCGTCCTCCATGTGACAGCCCTTGAGATGTGTGAAGATAGCTCAACCCCAGCCAACCTGGTGAATGGTTAGGAATTGTGGGAAGTGGAGTCCAGCAATCTCTGTAGAGCTATAGGTTCCTTATCCCTTGCTTTCAACACGTGTAGCTTGGCTTAATAAGCCAAAATACAAATGGGGCTTGCACATTGCTGCTTCTCTTCTTTCTTGGTGTACTGCAGGTAACCACTTTCTTATTACAACCAAACTAGAAAACTATAGTTACCTGTTTTGGAACAAGCCAGGATCTTAAAAAGAATTTCAAAATGTGTTGTGGATCCTGACTTATTTCAATCCCAGTAACCATAGTTTCCCATGATATCCGATCCAGGAAACTATGGTTAATTGAAGACCCCCCTATGTTAATCATACGTACAATGCTGAGAATGTAGGACGGAAGAGGAGGCACAGACACACTGCTCATCTATATCTCAGCTTAATAAGATGAAATATGTTTGATGTACGTCTGAACCAGACCAATGTAAAACTTGCTTTTTAGCGTAACTCAGTGGCCTTGGCTGTGTGCACAGCAGTGATTGTGGGCTGCACAGTTCCATGTTTTCTGTGTGTACTTTTGTCCACTCATCAATGCTTTCAAATGAACTCTGCCTCAGTGTTCCCCATCCGGAATAGAGGACACTGCTTAATGGTATGCATTCACACAATGTGGTGTTTTCTCCTCTCCTCAGTTAGTAAAGGTAAAGGAATCCCTGACTATTAGGTCCACTCGTGGCCGACTGTGGGGTTGCGGCGCTCATCTCGCTTTATTGGCCGAGGGAGCCGGCATACAGCTTCCGGGTCATGTGGCCAGCATGACTAAGCTGCTTCTGGTGAACCACGGAAATGCCGTTTACCTTCCCGCCAGAGCGGTACCTATTTATCTACTTGCACTTTGACGTGCTTTCAAACTGCCAGGTTGGCAGGAGCTGGGACCAAGCAACAGGAGCTCACTCCGTCGCGGGGATTCGAACCACCGACCTTCTGATCGGCAAGTCCTAGGCTCTGTGAGTTAACCAACAGTGCCACCCGCATCCCTGAGTTCCAGAAACCTGAGTTCCAGAAACCTGAGGTCCATTTTGAGCATGTTCACAGTCTCTCTCTCTCTCTCTCTCTCTCTCTCTCTCTCTCTCTCTCTCTCACACACACACACACACACACACACACAAAGCCTACTAAGAAGGCCATGCCAATGGAAGTAGGGTTTGTGATGAAAAATGGCACCCAGCAAAATATCACCACACACATACAAAGAACCCCACATAATGCATTTTAGTACATCCACAATTGGACAACATGTGCTTTTATGTGATTTTCTTCCTTGTTGCATTATCCATGGATCAGGAAAACCCACATTAAAAGGGGGGAATGCGAGCTGCCACTTGGATATGGATGTTTGTGTGGATAATGAAGGGGATAATGAAGGGGGGGGGAGCACACATTTTAAATTGCGTGGAATCCCATTAAACAGCCTTGGTTTGGACATAATGCGAAGCCACAGTTTAACATAATAAGAATGAGTTATTGCACTTTTCCTCCTCCAGCACATCTGCAAGGAGAGTTCAGAGACTTTCACTTCAGTTTTGGATTAACCGCAGCTTGCCACGTCGCCTATACCCAGATGAACTATGTTTAACCTGTTCAAACAGGCCAAATTCATAGTACAGCTTACGAAGCTTGCTTGTTTCAAGTAACCGTAGTTAAGATTAACCACTGTTTATGGTCTGAACAACAGACTAAACTGCAGTTAATCTTCTGCCCCTTCTTGCAGAGGGAAACACACCAGCCCAAGGCTCACGGAAGGTTATTCTGATAACTCTAAAATGGGGTTTGGGTTTATTTTATTTTATTATGCTGACTTCATTTGGTGTGAAGCCTCACCAAGGTTTTGTGTTACATCTAAACACAGCTGGCATTTTAAAAATAGAACCTAGGTGTAAAAGGTGGTTCTCTTTGATTTTTGTCTAAGATCAGGGAAAATGCTGGAGCCAGGATTTGTTTTTCTTAAAAAGTACAAAAAGCTCAGGGAGAAAACCACCTTGTGTGATCCATTATGGAAAGGAAGGGTACACACTGAGTTACTGCGTGGAAGTCTGAATTATAAACTAATGCACACATTCTGAGTGCAATTTGCCAGTGGAAAAGAATTAATTAAAGCTCGTGCTCTATTGCTGAGGGCAGAGAAACGTGTATTTAGGAATGAGATCATGCCTTCACGGTGGTCACGGCTGCTGCCTCTATGTGTGGCATAGCCTCAGAAATCACTTTGTAATCCTTTGGCTTGTGTCATGACATATCATCTTAAATTACATGGCTGCCTAATGAAAATACAAACACTCACATTTCGCATCTACACAACTATATATAGCCACTGGGAATTGGGTTTGTCTGCATGAGTGCAGTAATTTGGTGTAATTACCTCTGTCCTCAGAAGTGTTGGTTTCTTTGTAAGTTAGCCCCGTTCTTTACCTAAACAGAGTAGCTCAGGATCAGGCCTATTTAGGTTTATCTACCTGCATGATATATAAGTAATGTTAATTTAGACTGTGTGCCTTCTTCATAATTAACAATTAACAGATACAGTTCATTCCCCAATTGATTTTGCTGTGACTGCTAGATAGTATATTTAGGCTACAGTTAAATTTACACACACTTACTTGAGAGTAAGGCCCATTGAACTCAAATGGGCCTTACTTCTGAGTAGACATGGGTAAGGTTGCATTACTATTTAGCTATAGCACAATCCTATGCAGAGCTTGCATCCAGTTACCGTATTTTTCGCTCTATAACACGCACGCGACCATAACACGCACGTAGTTTTTAGAGGAGGAAAATCCGTAGGCATGCCACCCATAGGCATTCCCTCCATAACACGCACAGACATTTCCCCTTACTTTTTAGGAGGAAAAAAGTGAGTGTTATGGTGCAAAAAATACGGTAAGTCCTATGCACAGTGGAGCCATTGAAATTAATGGACCAAAGTTGTTGTTGTTGTTTAGTCGTTTAGTCGTGTCCAACTCTTCATGACCCCATGGACCACAGCACTCCTGTCTTCCACTGCCTCCCGCAATTTGGTCAAACTCATGCTGGTAGCTTCGAGAACACTGTCCAACCATCTCGCCCTCTGTCGTCCCCTTCTCCTTGTGCCCTCCATCTTTCCCAACATCAGGGTCTTTTCCAGGAAGTCTTCTCTTCTCATGAGGTGGCCAAAGTATTGGAGCCTCAGCTTCAGGATCTGTCCTTCCAGTGAGCACTCAGGGCTGATTTCCTTAAGAATGGATCGGTTTGATCTTCTTGCAGTCCATGGGACTCTCAAGAGTCTCCTCCAGCACCATAATTCAAAAGCATCAATTCTTCTGTGATCAGCCTTCTTTATGGTCCAGCTCTCACTTCCATACATCACTACTGCGAAAACCATAGCTTTAACTATACGGACCTTTGTTGGCAAGGTGATGTCTCTGCTTTTTAAGATGCTGTATATCTAGGGTATCAGAGACTGTGGAAGATCAGCTGCAGATAGTTGTGTGAGTGATTCAGGGACATTTGACCAGCCATTGCTGGAGACTAGATTAGGTAAATTGGACTCCAGCTTCCATCAATTCCAGTTTGGCTCAAGGATGGTTTCAGTGGTCCCCAACCCACTGTATTCGATGAGCCTATGACCTTATCCAAGAAGGCTGTTCTAATGATCTAGTGAAGCAACGCTATGCACTTTTACCCAGGAGTAGGTTCCATTATTTAGTCGTTTAGTCCTGTCCGACTCTTCGTGACCCCATGGACCAGAGCACGCCAGGCACTCCTGTCTTTCACTGCCTCCCGCAGCTTGGTCAAACTCATGTTCATAGCTTCGAGAACACTGTCCGACCACGACTAAATGACTAAACAACAAGGTTCCATTAAGCACAGTGAAACTTCTGAGTAGACACTTACAGGACTGTATTGCATGCCGCCTCTGTGTCCAGTACAACGTGTAACCCAGCATTAGCATTGAATAAAACTAGTTTTGAGATAAATAACTAGTAAGCCTAATCCTTTCTAATGTAACCCCATGTGTTTCAAAATAGGCTGTATATTATTTCCATTGCCTGTGTGGAATGTCAGGGTTTGTTGCAGAACAATCCATACTTCTGTTTGCATTCTCACTATTTGCATTTTTTAAAAAGATCTTACATTGATTCAGGTTACAATCCTATTATATACACTTCCCTGCCGGAGTAGATCCCATTTAACTCAAAGGGGTTTCCCTTCCGAGTGGACATGGTTAAGTTTCCACTGTAAGTGTCGGAATACTTTTGCTGGCGTGTTCAGCACTGTGCATTTGTTCCCACTGCCTCAATTTCTGCAGCTCCTGGTATTACTTACCAGCGCATGTCCTTGCAAATGTGGGGTCAGGAAAGGGAAAAGCGCAATCCCACCCATCTAATTCAAATGGCAACATAAAATATTTGGCTTCAGGCACTGGGGCAATCCAAGAGCAGGAAGAATTATGAAGCACCCATGTGAAATTTTTCTGGGTTCAGACTTAAGGCTCCAATTAATAATTATGAAGAACGCTTTGCTGTGATGTAATTAGGTAAATGTGCTTCTCTCCTCTCCTAGTTTTCATGTGGTTGTTTTGCACATTCAGATCCCATATTGCTCTAGGGAGATTCTCTTATAAAGTACGCTTCATACCATCACTGGAATTCCATTATCTTAGTCTTGCAAGGCAAGGAAGGAATCCAAGGATTCTGACACCAGTATCAAACTCTCTTAATCTCATTCTGGACTGATGAGAGAGTGAACCATACAACTCCTTAATTAGCGATCCTTACAAAGTACAGTATGTCTGAATATATTTAACTATGGGAAGGGATTGCTCCTTATTTTGCTCATGCTACTATTTCCCATGAGAATGTGTGCTCAAATTGTCTACACTGGAACTGGCTATGTGTGCATGCCCATAGAATTAGCATCTCACAGCTGACCCCAGGCTGGTGCCTTCGATTATTCCAAGGCTGGGAGTTCCTAGGAGGCTTAATCAGCAAATCTTTCTCCTTCTCCCAGGTAGTCATCAGACAAAACATCTCTGCAGCAACACCCCTTTTATCTGTGGTCCAAAGGCCTCCTTACACATTTCTAGGTGCACACCTAACCTGAAATGTATACTTAAAGATGCAAAGTGTGAATGTCAATGAACAGAAGGTTTTAGCATGGCTGTCTGCTCCATGGCAAACCTGGATTTCTCCTGATAGCAACATAACCTTGAGTACACTTAGACTTAAGTTCCACTAATGTTCAATGGGGTGACTTTCAGATAAGCTGCAGTGACACCTTCAGCTCCATAACTCAGCCCCACCACAACTGCCATAGCTGTATATAGATCAGGGTTCATAGAATCATAGAATTGTAGGGTTGGAAGGAACCGCAAGGGTCATCTAGTCCAACCCCCTGCAATGCAGGAATCTCAACTAAAGCATCCATGGCAGTTGACCATCCAATCTCTGCGTGGAAACCTCCAAGGAAGGAGAGCCTTCCAAGGGAGACCGTTCCACTGTCGAACATCTCCGTCAGAAAGTTATTCCAGATGCTTCATCAGAATCTCCTTTCTTGTAACTTGAAGCCATTGGTATGGGTCCTACATTCCACAGCAGGAGAAAACAAGCTTCTTCCCCATGTGACAGCCCTTGAGATATATCTCCTCTCATATCTCAGAACCTTTTTCAGCTCAAGGGTTCCCTTCTGGGCTCCCTTCCAAGGACCACATAGCAGTGATAAACAGGGCCAGAGGCCAAAGCTGCCAAAGCAATGAATGCTCGTTTCTACAGAAGGCTCGTTTCTGCGCACTTTGCACATCCTCTCTGTATCTTCCATCCAGGCTAGCCAGAGGCACAGTCAGGGTTCAGTGACAGATTCCAGCCTTGGGGGGAAACACTTAGGGTGTGAAGCAGGTTTGGGGAGATGTGTGGCCTGGCGAGAGTTCTGAGGGCCAGATGGCGAGATCTGGAGGGCCACCTGCCTGAGGTTCCCCACCTCTGATGTAACTGGTGGCCAGTGTGTTACAGATCTCAGGGAAGGATGAGTCAGGTTCAAATCCCCACTCAGTCCTGAAGCTCCCTAACTTACTTTGGGCCTGGCACTATCTCCCAATCTCACAAACCTTACCAGGGTTGTTGTGAGCATAACATGGGGCGGTGAAAACCTTAGAGGAAGGGTGGGATAAAATTGTAATAAATTTTAGCAATAATCGTAAGGATTCAAGCTGCTTCTTTTTTTCCCTTTTCATCTATTTCTCATCAGCATCCTCAGTTTTCTAGCCATCTTTCCAAGGTAAGCAATGCCCAAAGCACTTCTCATAAACATCAGAGCAAAGCACAGCAATGAGATAATCTTAAAGCTTCAAGGTTTGTTTGCTTTGCTGCATAGGCAACACTTATAACAGTTTTGTTTCAGTTTATTTAGTATCATCATCATTTAGTGGGGGGTGGGGGGGGGAGAGAGAGATGCCACCTTTCCAAATAAACCATGCCCAAATCACCTCTCATAAACATAAAAGCCCTGTAATAAGATGATTATGCATCACAAAACATATTAGTAACCTTCCAAGCCAATTAATTAACAATTCAATCCAGATCCGCCTCTCCTGGTATGCCCCACAGAGAAACCTACGGTCTGCAAATAATAACATCCTCAAGGTCCCAGGCCTCAGAGAGGTTAGGCTGGCCTCAACTAGAGCCAGGGCCTTTTCGGCTGCGGCTCCAATCTGGTGGAACGCTCTGTCACAAGAGACTAGGGCCCTGCGGGACCTGACATCCTTCCGCAGGGCCTGCAAAACAGAGTTGTTCCACCAGGCCTTTGGCCAGGACGCAGCCTGACTCCCTCCTCTGGCAACCTGCTTAGAATCTTGCTTAATTAGTTGCCATTAATTTGATTTTAATTGATTTTTATAATGAAATATTTTTAGAATGTGTTTTTTAGAACCTGATTGTTTGATTGTTGATTGTTGTTAGCCGCCCTGAGCCCGGCTTCGGCTGGGGAGGGCGGGATATAAATAAAATTTATTATTATTATTATTATTATTATTATTATTATTATCTGCAAAAAAGGGAGGGTGGAATGTTGAATCAAGATTTCAAATAGGCCCATCTTGTTCTGAGAGATTCAACATTATACAATACAGTATATTAATTACCGGTATATTCTATTCTTACCCGGAGGCTGCATGTATCCTCTTATCCAAGGATCCAGCCCTTCTTTGCTTCAGCCTCAGAAACTTGAAGATGATTCACCAGACCCTAATGGTTCAAAGTATCTGTTGCTGTTTATAAATGGCCATATTTTATGTACAAGTTTTGCTATCTTAAGCATGCAGGAGAACTCTGGCATTTTGGTGCACAACCCCATATTTTCTGACATCCAAATTTCCTGCCAAATGAACTGGCAAGCTGGGTGTGTCATGTGACCAATGGTCTTGACTTTATTAGTCAGCTGTGCACAATTGACTCATTCAAGGGTGTTAATTACCAAGATGTGCGGAATTATGTTAACTCTCGGCTCACTTAAAATTGACAGGACAAGGAACTTCACCTTCCGCTGAAGACTACTAATCAAATGCAAGTGTGTGACTCACACACACAAGCATCTTTGCCAATGGCACCGCCATGTTTAATTAACCCACCATGTTCTGGCATGCACACGCAAAGCACACATGTACACACACAGCGTACTGAGGCAAAGATGACAGCGTGATTAGCAAGCAGCTGCTGCGGCAAAGCAAAATTAATAACAGTTTCTTTAAAAACCACACACATACACAGAGATCTATGCACAGTCTGTGGGAAAAACCGGTGACTGAAACATGCCCAAAACAGAATAAACTGCCGTGTGCACTGGAATAAATGCAATGTTGCTTTGAGAGTACTTTACAGGCACGAGCCCATGTTCAAAGGCTGCATATTTCTTAGCAGCAAAAAGTGGAGGCTGGTTGTTCGAAGTGCTGCTCAGCTTGCACCGTAGGCTGACATACTTTCAAGTGAAGGGTAGACAGAGAGGAACCTCTGATCTTCCCAGACTGTCCTTGCACAGACCTATTGATCTTCTTTCGCTTTCGGGCTGATACTCTCATAAAAAGAGCCTTCTGAAATCAGGCCAGGGACCCATCCTGTTCTCACAAAAGCCAAAGGAGATGCCTGTGGGAAAACCGCAAGTGGGACTTGAGTGCGAGAGCACTCTCCTCTCCTGCAGTTTTCAGCAAACAGTATTTACAAGCATGTGGTCTCTTGACCGAAGATAGCCATTGTGGCTAGTAGCCGTTGAGAAGCCTTATCCTCCAAGAATCTGTCTAATCCTCTTTTAAAGCCACTCAGGTTGGTGGCCACCACTGCCTCTTGTAGCAGGGAGTTCCATAGTTTAACCAAGCACTGTGTGAAGAATTTCTTTCTTTTCTCTGAATGTTTTCCCAGCATTCAACTATGTTAGATGTCTATGAGTTCTAGCGTTATGGGGGGGGGGGACTTTTCTCTATCTGCTTTCTCCATGCCATGTATAATTTTATAATTTCCTGCCATGCCACCTTTTACTCACCAGTTCTCTAAGTGAAAAAGTCCCAAATGCTGTTGCCTTTCCTCCTGGGGGACTTGCTCCAACCCTTGATCATCCTGCTTGCTCTTTTCCTGCTTCATTTTCTGCTTCCTTCTTCATCATCCTCACCTTGAGGAAGGAGACCTCTCTATGTATGTAAGAGCAAGCATGTCTCAAACGCATTAGTTAGATAGAACTAGGATCTATTTTTCTATGAAGGATCTACTTCCTGCAGTAAACAAAAAGCTTTGTTAGTCTCCTAAATTTGGGGATCTGAGTGAGATTATATGTAAGGTAAAAAGGTGCTCCTTCAACAAGGATCCAGTGTGCCCTGTTCAGCTTTTTTGAGCACGCCAACTCCAAACACCAACACTGTTAAATGCTGGTGATTTCATGCCCAGCTTGGAAGCTTTGCAAAGGAAATGCCTAACCACTGTCAGAAACAAAATGGTGGTCATGAGTTAGCCAATATGGCGCTTTGAAATCAACTCCCATCATCCCTGACTGTTGACCATACTGGCTGGGGCTGATGGGAATTATAGACCATGGCCTCTGGAAGGCAGCATTCTGGCTAACTCTTGTACAGTGGTACCTCAGGTTACAAACGCTTCAGGTTACATACGCTTCAGATTACAGACTCTGCTAACCCAGAAGTAGTACCTCGGGTTAAGAACTTTGCTTCAGGATGAGAACAGAAATTGTGCTCCAGAGGCGCTGCAGCAGCAGGAGGCCTCATTAGCTAAAGTGGTCTTCAGGTTAAGAACAGTTTCAGGTTAAGAACAGACCTCCGGAACGAATTAAATACTTAACCTGAGGTACCACTGTACTGCATAGACTTTTGGTCCAATTCACCAGAGTGTTTTTTTCTTTTTTAATGAACTCTTATCACCAGTTCTTATCCACAGACACAATGTTCCACACCGTGCCTTTAATAACAGCTTGATGTGCAGGCATTAGCAGGGAAGAATGTTGATTTCCGTGCTATGAAAAGCATCCCCTGCTTATTTCTGCGGTTCCGGCTGCTGTTAAAAGCACAAGGATAGGCCAGGTGGCAACCCTACCTGTTTTGCTACAAAACCACGCTTCCCGCTCCAGTCTGTTTTCCTGCAGCCTGTAAGGAAAGAGCAGGAGATGTCTTCGGCACAGTTCAAGTAGTGAGGAGCATGTTGTTAGCAAATTTGCCATTGACGCATCATTGCTATGCTTGTGAAGCGACTCCTGGGCATATCCACTGGAATGTATCAGGAGAAACACCTTAAAGCATGGGTAGGCAAACTAAGGCCCAGGGGCCAGATCCGGCCCAATTGCCTTCTCAATCCAACCCGCGGACGGTCCGGGAATCAGCGTGTTTTTACATGAGTAGAATGTGTCCTTTTATTTAAAATGCATCTCTGGGTTATTTGTGGGGCATAGGAATTCGTTCCTCTTCTCTTTGTTTCAGAATATAGTCCGGCCCCCCACAAGTTCTAAGGGACAGTGGACAGGCCCCCTGCTGAAAAAGTTTGCTGACCCCTGCCTTAAAGGAAGGTGGGTTAAGGAATATTTTGTTGTGAAAGTTTAGGAGGTCTCATGATGGCCAGTAACATGACTTTTCCATTACAGTTTCGACACAAGAACATTTATTAAATGAACAATGAATTGCTACCATGGGGTTATAACTACTGGATGCAATAGATTGCCATCTTGGGATGTGCTTCCTGTAGCTCATTGGCAGAGGGCAGGCTGTGTGGGATGTAACATCACTGATGCACTCAAATACAACATTTCCTGTTTGCCCACAGTGGACACACAGGGGAATGTTGCTCCAGCCAGGAGGACTTCCTGTCACACCTGGTCTGGAGCATCCTCCCCCTGGGTGTGACCAGGTAGATGGGAGTGACCCTGGCAGACCCTATAAAGGGGCTAGTCACGTAGCCATCTTCCTCTTGACTCCCTTGATCCCTTCTCTCCATTTTGCCTTTTGCTGTCTGCTGGCTCTCGGCCAGCAGCACATGGGCTGCTCCCTCGCAAAGGATGAACCCACACTTTTCTCTGTAACTGTAACTACAAGATAAAGTCTGTCTTCAGTACCATACTGTGAACTGAATGTAAGTAAACCTTATCATTACTTTTAAAAGAAGACTGTTGTGTCATGATTGTTTTTAAGAGGGAACTAAAGGAGATGTACCAAGAACAATCCAATCTGGACAAACCAGACTGGATTGCTTAAATCAAATGATTCTCACTAATCCATCAACTAGCTTCCTGCAGTGTACAAGGGAATGTGCTCTGCTACTAGCTCACTAGTGTGAGTGAGGAAGGATAATATTTAATCAATATATCCTCTCCTACTATTGTCAACATTCCCACAGGCTGTATATGGGGAATATCCAAGGTTTAATCTCCAGCATATCCAAACAGGACTGAGAAAGACCCCATTCCAAAACTGTGGAGACCTAAGACCAGTCGGTGCAGATAATGCTGAACTGTATGAACCAGTTGTCCAATTCAGTATCTTTTCCTTTATTCCATTCATAGGAGAGTACAGGAGAGTGCTCAGATCAGAAGGCTGAAAGGTATGGAAGCACTATATAGATGTTACCCAGCATGTAAACTGTATTTAGATACGGACATTTCAGCGAATGTGTTAGCTCAGCCCCACGTTCCACCCTTGCGAAAACACCAGACTGCAAGGATCTTGGAAGCCTCTCTCTGTTTCATTCCTCTTGCTAATTTTGTTTCTGTGCTTTGGTGGTAGAAAACCACATCAGTGCACGGCACTTGCATGTTCACAGGCAGACAGGAGCGGCTGCTAATGTTTTGCGGGGGAGGAGGAAGCTTGTTTTCTGATATACAGTTCGGATGACTGTCTCTTGTGAATCATGGCCGGTGTATTGTTTTCCTCCTGAAGTCATTCCCTAGCTGAAGGTCGTCTCCAAGTGCACGTCTGCCCATACACAAAGCCTTGCGTGGTGGGTGAGACAGATGGATCTTGAGGGCTGCAATATGAGGCCTCTACTGCAATGCAGGAACAGATGTGGGTCTTATCTCTCTGGTTCCATTTCCAGAGGCTTGCTCTGCCACCAAGTCTTCCAACTGATTAGGTCAAGATGATGAATAAGCCTGCAAAACATAACATCGAACTCCCCTGAGATGCCTCGCTGTTTCCAGCCAGGACAAAAGCATCTGTGTTTTTAAATGGTGAGACCGATGGTGCAGGAAGTTTTGAAACATGCTTCTTCCTCTTAGTGGTTCACAGGACATACACACAGAAGCTTTCGCCCTCCGTCCTCCAGAAATAAATTACACAGGTGATTTCCATCCCAAATGAGAGGCACTTCTAAAATACAGTGGTACCTCTGGTTGCAAACGGGATCCGTTCAGGAGGCCCGTTCGCAACCTGAAAAGAACGCAACCCACGTCTGCACGTGTGCGGGTCGCGATTCGCCACTTCTGCGCATGCGTGTGACGTTATGCGCATGCGTGAGCGGTGAAACCCGGAAGCAACCCGTTCCGTCACCGTGGGACGCAACCAGAAAACACGCAACCTGAAGCAAACGTAACATGAGGTATGATTGTACCTTTTGCAATTCTGATATGTTAGCCAACTGCCACCAATCTCGCAGATGATGGGTTTTTAATCTGCAGTGCATGGTTTTCCTTCTCATGCAGGTATTCTTCAGACGATACGTAGGAAGTTTCTCATGGTCTCCTTTTAGATGTGGTCAGGATTGACTATACAAATGCTGTATCCATCGAGTTTCAGGTTGTTGGCTCTCATCCAGTCCTTTACCGAGGCGAGGCAACAGTCCAGAACATCTACTGCCACACCCGCAGGTGTAAAGGAGAAGCAGAGCTATGCCAAAAGACAGTTTAAGAACCTAAGTTTAAGAACTGCTGGATCAAGCCAATGGCCCATTTGGCCAGGCATCATGTTCTCACAGAGGCTAACCAAATGCTTGTGGAAAACCTGCAAGCAGGAACACAGCAGAACTCTCCTGTGGTTTCCAGCAACTAGAATTCAGAAGCAGGTGGGCTCTGGTGGTGAAGCACAGCCATCAAGCCAGTAGATATTATCCTCCATGACTTTGTCTAGCCTTGTCCAGGTTGGTGGCCCCCGCTGCCTCTTGTGGGAGAGAGTTCCACAGACTGCGTGAATAAGTACTTTCTGTTATCTGTCCCAAGTTTCCCAATGCTCAGCTTGGCTGGATGTCCACGAGTTCTGGCGTTACAAGAGAGAAAAACATTTCCCTATCTGCTTTCTCCACGTATAATTGTCAACACTTCTTTTGTGCCGCTGCTTTTGTGCCCCTCCTTTAAACAGAAAAGTCCAAAATGCCACAACCTTTCCTCCAAGGGAAGTTGTTGCTCCATCCCCTGTATCAGTTTCCCGAACCTTTTCCCAGCTCTACAATATCCTTTCCAGAAGACTTGGTTAAGTATTCTGCCTGTAAGTCATCTTGAGAGAGAGGCAGAGAATGGATAATGATAAGGCCACGGATTCTTAACAGCCCCCTTGACAGACAGCAGCAGAAATAGTTTTCCACCTCTCTCCCGCCCAGCTTGTAGCTGAATAGCTGCCTTTCCCCAGAAGCTTACAGGTGAATTGCCTTTTTTTCAAAGCCTCCTGACAGCTACCTTTCTGCCAAGTCCTCAGCAGTGTTCTTGACAGGGCCATGTGAACAAATGTGTCAGATCTCCTTGCTTGCCTCTCCATACAGCCTGACAGTTCATAAGGGTAAAATGCCAGGTAGACCTGACATATTTGTTCAAATGTCACTGCTGAGCATAATGTTCAGAACAGAGGATGCTAGAAGCATGCAGGAGGGAGGGACAACAAGCTGGTCACAGCACGCAAAAGGAGCATGATGGAAAGGTGGCAGTTAAAGGGGAAAGAGAACACACTATTTGCCTTCCTCAGTCATAAAAGCAGAGGAAATATGTACACCATGTATTTAAAAAAAACAACGAGGAAGGGCCTCGTGGTGGCGAAAGCGAGCAAACACAAGTGTCGCATGGACTGGCATGGTAAAAATGCTAACTTCATTCTTCTTAATAAATGCAATCAAAATGTTGACTTCAAAATGTGGCCTTTCTTTTTTCTTTTTTACCAC